>NW_026988447.1:8750000-10000000 GCF_030222135.1 Aotus nancymaae | reverse complement strand
CTTGTTTTCTTATTGGTGAGTTTTAAGAGTCATTATTGTATTTGACTGATATTTTCATTCTATTAACAGTGTCTTTGTCAGACCAAAAGTTTTTAATTTTAATAAAACTAAAATTATCAGATTTTTCCCCTGAGTTTTACTTTTTTTTTTTTTTTTTGAGATGAAGTTTTGCTCTTGTTATCCAGGCCGGAGTGCAATGGCGCGATCTCGGCTCACGGCAACCTCCGCCTCCTGGGTTCAGGCAATTCTCCTGCCTCACCCTCCTGAGTAGCTGGGATTACAGGCACGTGCCACCGTGCCCAGCTAATTTTTTGTATTTTTAGTAGGGACAGGGTTTCACCATGTTGACCAGGATGGTCTCGATCTCTTGACCTCGTGATCCACCCGCCTCGGCCTCCCAAAGTGCTGGGATTACAGGCGTGAGCCACCGCGCCCGGCCCGAGTTTTACTTTTGATATTTTAGTTAGAAAGGCATTGCTAAACTCAAGGTCTTCTACCTGTTCTCTAATGTTTTTCAAGAATTTTTGTAGTTGTACATTTTGCATTTATTTCAGGATTCATTTTGAATTAATTTTTATGTAAGGTATAAAGTCTGGATGTAGTTCATTAGTTTGCATACTGACGTGTAAATTTTCCAGCACCGTTGGTTGAAAAGACTACTCTTCCTCCACTGAATCACCTTTGCGCCTTTGCCAAAGATTAATTAACTATTAATACAATATTAATTTGTGAGGACTATCATAGCAAGGAACCCCAGCTACTCAGTCTTAAACAATGTAAATACATTTTTTAACAGTTCTGGAGGTTAGAAATCCAAGATCAAGGTGTTAGCAGGATTGGTTTATTCTGAGGGCCGTCGGGGAAGGATGTGTTTCAGGCCTCCCTCCTTGTTTGAAGGATAACCATATGTCTGGTCCAGATTTCCTCTGTTTAGAAGGACAGTTGTCATACTGTTTAGAAGGACGCCGATCATTAAGGCCCATCCTAATGACCTCATTTTGACTTAATTCCCTCTGTAAGGACTCTGTCTCCAAATACAGTCACCTTCTGAGGAAATGGGGGTTAATACTTCACTGTAGGAATTTGTGGGGAGCATAGTTTAACTCATAACAACTATATTTGTGTAGATATATTTATAGAATTTCTATTCTGTGCCACTGATCTATATGTCCGTTCTTTCACCAATAATGTGTTGTCTTGATTATTGTAGCCTTATAGTAAGTATTGAAGTTTGGTAAAGTGAGCAAGAAGACTCTCAGTATTATTGCATAGCTAATTTCTGTTACATGGACTATCTTACTGTTAGGATTTGAATTAAAAATCTAATAGATCTTTTTACACATGCACACATATGTTCATTGCAGCACTGTTTACAGCAATAGCAAAGACTTGGAACCAACCCAAATGCCCATCGATGATAGACTGGACAGGGAAAATGTGGCACATATACACCATGGAATACTATGCAGCCATAAAAAGCAATGAGTTCATGTCCTTTGTAGGGACATGGATGAAACTGGAAACCATCATTCTCAGCAAACTGACACAAAAACAGAAAATCAGACACCACATGTTCTCACTCATAGGTGAATGTTGAACAATGAGAACACATGGGCACAGGGAGGGGAGCATCACACACTGAGGTCTGTGGGGGCGTCTAGAGGAGGGACAGCAGGGGATGGGGAGTTGGGGAGGGATAACATGGGGAGAAATGCCAGATATAGGTGACATTGGGATGGAGGCAGCAAACCACATTGCCTTGTATGTACCTATGCAACAATCCTGCATGTTCTTCACATGTACCCCAGAACCTAAAATGCAATAAAATATATATTAAAAAAAAACCTAAAAGATCTTTTTTATCTTTGTCTTCTACATAGAACGTTCACTTATATTAGATCATTAGTTAGAATTCCACAATCTATCCTCATTCCTGTTGAATGACTCATGGCATTAACAGATGTTAATGAGTCTATTTGTTGAACAAAGCTAGTGGAAAAGAGATATAACAGAATAATGAGAAAAAAAATTGATGCAGAAGTTCAGGCTAGAGGAGAATTGTTCATTGATATTTACATTCTGTTCTAATTCCTTGAAAGTATCCTCAACTGTTTGGATGAGTTTTAAAACTCTCTGTGTAGGAAAGAGTATTCTGAAATATTCATGAGGAAATGGCACAGTATGTCTTGATGAATATCTGTGTAAGAAAGAAATAAAGGAAGAAAATAAGAAAGGAGTAAGTGGGAACCAGGCATTGTGGCTTACACCTGTAATCCCAGAACTTTGGGAGGCTGAAACAGGGTATGACTTGAAGCCAGGAGTTTGAGACCAGCTGGGCAACATTGTGAGACCCCCATCTCTACAAAAAAAATAAAAATTACTCAGGTATCGTAGTGCATACCTGTAGTCCCTGTTATTTGAGAGGCCAAGGCAGGAGGATCACTAGAGCCCATCAACAATCACTTCTTCTTTGAATAAAAACTTTATTTTTTCTTTTCTAATTCATACAATTTTTATACCTTTTTTTGTTTTACTATATCATCTAAGATTTACAATATGATATTGAATAACAGTGCTGAAAGAAGACACCCTACTCCTAAAGGGAGCATTCAATTTCTCACCAAGTATGATGTGATGTTAGCTGTTAAGTTTTTGTAGATGTTCCTTACCAAATTGAGTATAGCCCATATATTTCTAGTTCTCTGGGAGTTTCTGATCATAATTAGGTATTGGATTTTTGTCAGATGATTCTGATCTCCAAAAACCACTAGTTACTAGGACTTAAACACAAAACAAAGTGTGGAGATTTTAAAATGGTGGGATTCATGCAGTTTTACCAGGTAGTTAGATTTTAAATTGTATTCTGCTGAATTCCTGCTTTTCCAACTCAGCTAATTTATATCTCTCTTTTTAAGTTAAAAACTCTAGTGATTTTATAGAAGAAATAAACAGAGAAAAGGAAAGAGTCCACAGAGCTGATTTAATCATTTTGTTATATGATTTTGAAAATAGCACAATGATTTTTGTACCTATATGTTTTGTACACTTTGAGGTCAGAAGCTTAGAGATTTGGAACTAATCTAAAATTTCTCTTGATTTTTCTGCATCCTCTAACACCTGGGCTCAAGTGATCCTCCTGCCTTGGCCTCTCAAATAACAGGGACTACAGGTATGCACTACGATACCTGAGTAATTTTTATTTTTTTTGTAGCGATGGGGGTCTCACAATGTTGCCCAGCTGGTCTCAAACTCCTGGCTTCAAGTCATACCCTGTTTCAGCCTCCCAAAGTTCTGGGATTACAGGTGTAAGCCACAATGCCTGGTTCCCACTTACTCCTTTCTTATTTTCTTCCTTTATTTCTTTCTTACACAGATATTCATCAAGACATACTGTGCCATTTCCTCATGAATATTTCAGAATACTCTTTCCTACACAGAGAGTTTTAAAACTCATCCAAACAGTTGAGGATACTTTCAAGGAATTAGAACAGAATGTAAATATCAATGAACAATTCTCCTCTAGCCTGAACTTCTGCATCAATTTTTTTTCTCATTATTCTGTTATATCTCTTTTCCATTAGCTTTGTTCAACAAATAGACTCATTAACATCTGTTAATGCCATGAGTCATTCAACAGGAATGAGGATAGATTGTGGAATTCTAACTAATGATCTAATATAAGTGAACGTTCTATGTAGAAGACAAAGATAAAAAAGATCTTTTAGGTTTTTTTTTTAATATATATTTTATTGCATTTTAGGTTCTGGGGTACATGTGAAGAACATGCAGGATTGTTGCATAGGTACATACAAGGCAATGTGGTTTGCTGCCTTCATCCCCATCACCTATATCTGGCATTTCTCCCCATGTTATCCCTCCCCAACTTCCCATCCCCTGCTGTCCCTCCTCTAGATGCCCCCACAGACCTCAGTGTGTGATGCTCCCCTCCCTGTGTCCATGTGTTCTCACTGTTCAACACCCACCTATGAGTGAGAACATGTGGTGTCTGATTTTCTGTTTTTGTGTCAGTTTGCTGATAATGATGGTTTCCAGGTTCATCCATGTCCCTACAAAGGACATGAACTCATCGTTTTTTATGGCTGCATAGTATTCCATGGTGTATATGTGCCACATTTTCCCTGTCCAGTCTATCATCGATGGGCATTTGGATTGGTTCCAAGTCTTTGCTATTGCTGTAAACAGTGCTGCAATGAACATATGTGTGCATGTGTAAAAAGATCTATTAGATTTTTAATTCAAATCCTAACAGTAAGATAGTCCATGTAACAGAAATTAGCTATGCAATAATACTGAGAGTCTTCTTGCTAATCATATTCTTCTATGGTCAAATTTTCTCTCTCTCTGAAAAATTATGGTATGGTTTGTCTCCAGTTTTTAAAAATTCTATGAAGGGTATCCCTTGATGAATGTATGTTTTCATCTATTGGCCAGGCAATCAGTGGGTTTTTGAATCTGGAAATTCTTGCCTTTCAGACGTGGAATTCTTTCTTAATTTATTGTGTGTGTGTTTTTAGTTTCTGTTTCTGGAGCACTATTACTCAGAATTTGTTCTTCTACTAGCTCATTCTCCAATGAACTTTCCTCTATTTTTCAACAACAAAAAAGAAGTTTCTGCTTTACTTTCTGAAAGATTTTTCAAATTTATCTTTCTCTTTTCATTTGAATTTGTCATCTCTATTTTTATTTTATGCTTTAATTTCTAAGAACACTTCTTGTCTTCTGAGTTTTTAAAAATTTGTGAATTTGCATTCCGTTCTTGTTTCAATGAAGGAAAATCTCTCTCATTCATTAATCTCTCTCTCAATCATTAAGACAGATTTTATAAACTTACTTTAACCTGAATAACCTTTCTCCTCAAGTTGCTTTTCTTATATTTGTTTATTTTTGTCTCTTTTATGAAAGAGATTTTTCTCAGATGTCCGGTGATCATGGTGCTCTGTTTATAGTTAAGCATAGGCATTCAGTAACTTACTAGAATTCTGTACCCATGAGTTCAGCTGGTTAACCATGACTTTATTACAGCTGATCAGATTTCTCAGGGAAGAATATTCCAGGTTCAAAATGATCTGTCCCTTTCTGGGAGCTGAGTGGATCACCATGGAGCAGGTAGACTCTCACTTACCCTCTTTCCAGTATGACATTCCCATGCTGTCTGGTGTCTTCCAATACAGAGACACTGTGCTTTGCTTTCTTCCTTGTTTTCTCTCTGGAAAGATGAAACATTTCACTCAGCCAAAAAGATTCTAATGATATGGGGATCTACCTGCTTCTTTGAATCTAGCGATAAGGAGCTCTAACTGCTTCTTTGAAGCCTTTCAACAATCCTATTGTTTTAACCCATGCTCACTTAGAGCCTTCCAAAAATGTTGCGATTCCATACGGCTCCGCAGTGCTCCCTACTATCTTATTCCTTCTGTTTTCTTTCAGTGTTCTAAGGCCTAGGTTGATTACAGGTCACTCCACAAGCTAGATAGTTCTTCAAAAGAGTTCTGAGCCCTAAATTATAGGCATGAGGTGTTTTATATATGGCATCAAATGTTCACATTCAAATTTACCATTAACAAAAATCAGGAACACACACACACAGTAACAAATATATTAATATGCCACTTGTTTGTTACAGATTGTCTATTGATTTCCACATGATAATTTATTTAGACATGCAAACTATTTCAGAATTTATTTTAAAAGATATAAATTATAAGTTAATCAAAAGTTCTTATCAAACTAGGTATATCAGAATGACCTAAAGTAATATACACCTTAGATAAACATTTCTCTAATACCATTAATCATGACACATTCAAATTAAATGATTCAAATAAATGATTTAGTATCACATCTTTTAATCTCAGTGTCATTTATTATTAAACTTCATGTCCAATAAATTGCTATGTGTATTACCAGACATGCAGTTATAACTTTGCCCTAATGTTTCTCTCTGACCTAAAGTAAGGCAATAATTAAAATATTTGATTAGATGTGTTCTACTTGTACAGCTGTAGTTTCTTTTTCCTGGTAAAGGAAGCAAAGCATTTTTAATAGCTATAATCCTTATTGTCAAATTAATGCAAAGTTTTAACCACATATATCAATAGCATTAGCCATATATGCAAAGTGGGCAAATATAAATTTAAAAAACAACTTAATATTTTCTTTTATAAACAGAGTGCCTTCTTTTTCACATTCAATGTAATTTTCACATGTAAGATTATCTCTAAATATAGTTATATTTTCCTATTATATATCAAAATTTCTACTGCATATTTAATTTTGGGCAATTATTCTTTTATTTTTTCATTCCTATCAGTGTTCATTTAGAAAATATTATTATGATACATATTTTATAAGATGTAGATAAAATAGAAAGAAAAAATAAATTTAGTTGGATCTTTTTGCAGTTTAAATTTTCTAATTTTATAATATGTAGATATACTTTATAATGTATATATAATTACATTTTAGACAATGTAGATAAAGTTTAAAATACAGATTAATTTTATGAAATGTAGATAAAAACAAATAAAAAATAAATTTATTTAATTGGATATTTATGCAGTTTAAAGAGCAGAGAACTTGCTTCAGGGGACTTGGTTCAGAAAGATCAACCATTATGCAGATGTGATAGAGTCAACACAAAGTCAGTCTGTGAGGGTTTCCATGTTTATATTATTCATAGTGTTCTTCGTGTACTAGGAGATCAGTGAATCTTCTAAAACTACGAACCATCATAACTGGGTGTTTCAAATCAAAGAGGAAGAAGGTAATTACAATGCTTATGTAATCAGAGATATCAATTTCCTTTAAGGAATGTCATTGTCTCCTATTATATTTTCATATCCAAGTTTGAGCTGGATAAAATACATAAAATATCTGTTTAATATGTTTGTAAATATGAGAAATACTATTATTTGATTTTAGACAACAAATGGTGCAAGCCTGTAAAATCTGGGTATCTGGAAAAAAATTAATTGTCCTGGCTTTGTATTTGGGGACAATACACTTATGTGAGGCCAAACGAAATAAGCAGTCTCTCTGAGCAAAGCTCGAAATTGGAGTTTGACATGACTACGATGACTGAAATGTACCAGCAGGGTACTGAAGAAACAAAATGCTACACGAAGTAAGAAATACCGATCGGAGTCTCCTCGACTCTATGGCGAAATACTAAGTTGCATCTTGACAGGGAAAGACTCCACAGTGTGGGCAAAACGCCACCAGGGAAGGAGCAGCTGCTTAGGAACAGTAACTAGAGGTGTATGAGCCGTGTCCTCATGCTGTCATCTGTGCTTTCAGAATCTGCTGGAGCGAACCCAGGACGTCCCCTGCAATAGTCACAGCCATTTTACATGTCCAAGAACAGGGCATGAGATATTCTTTTCTTTAAATAATTGGCAACATCATACATTTTCATTTTTCCATTGATGTCTGTGAAGTCATATCCCATTGCTATTTGGCATTTTATTGATTTCTCATGAGGTTGACCTCATTTACATGTTTATTGAATATTTGATTTATTCTATAAATTATCTATTGGTATTTCCAAATTCTTTGTTTCATAGTTTTTTTTTCTATTAGGTTTTTTGCCTTTTCTTATATTTATAATGTAATAACCTACCCTGGGCTAGCATCACTGACTCCATCTTAGCTGTAAACTCCAGCCTAGCTTCCCTCTCCCTACCACAGCCCCTCTGCGTACATAACTGGGTCACGCTGCACTTAGAAGTGTTGACGGTACAGTTCTTAAAACTTTAACCATTGTAACCACATCCTGCTTGGCATACCCCTCTCCTATTGTAAGAAAAAAATTTTCCCTTTAATCATGGTGTAGCAGGAGCCTAATCACCTCACTTCTTGGTGACTGTATGGAAAATACCTGTGCACGCAGCCCCTTCCTCTAATATGGTTTTCTGCTTCTGTAAAATTCTGCTTTAGCTAGTTACCCCCTCCCCTACCTAAATCAAAGTATAAAAGATGATCAAGCCCCTTCCTCAGGGCCGAGAGAATTTTGAGCATTAGCTGTCTCTCGGTCACTGGCTAATAAAAGAACTATTAATTTGGAATTCAGTGTGTGGCGCATTCCTTCTAACTCACTCAGTTACTACATTTGGAGGCCCCTGCTAGATATTTGCCACTGGGTGCAGACCAGGCTCATTCTGGGCTCCTCCAAGTTGAGAAGCGGGCTCTAGGGGAGGCATCCCCTGAGATGTTCCAGGGCCCCATAGGCCGCCCCTTATTGGAGGAGAGCGGATCAACTCCTGGCACGCTCTGCCAAATTATTCTTTCAAGTCCCTGGTCCTGCTCCATGGAGAAGGTAAGTCAGGCCTGACCTGATTATTTCTGGAAGTTACAGGGATTGTCCAATTACTGGGATGCCAGAATTGACTACAGTGATTCCTGTGACCTTGGACTGTGGGTGCCCCAGAGTCCCTGGTCCTGGTTCTGGTTTTTGGACTCTGGGTGTCCAGAGTCCCTGGTTCTGTTTCTGATTGGCTCTGGGTGTCCAGAGTCCCTGGTTCTGCTTTCTGAACTCTGGGTGTCCAGGGTTCCTAATTCTGTTCTGTCTTTGAACTCTGGGGGTCTAGAGTTGCTGGTTCTGTCTGTTTTTGAACTCTGGGTGTCCGGGGTCCCTGGTTCTGTCCTACTGTCTGATTTAGAGGGGTTCAGCCCTGACGAGGGTACCCCTCTGGACTCTGTCACCACTTCAGAATGCTGGAGGACAGGGTCCCTGGTTTCTGTCTAATTTAAAACATTTATAAACAAGATAAAACTTTCTTTAGGGTTCAAACTGTTTACAAAGTGCATAAGACTGTAATAACCTCTGACTGCATGTGTGCATGCATGTGTGAGTGTGTGGGGACTTTAGAGCCTTGTGTCTAAGGATCCAGTTTGTGGCTTCACAGCAAAAGCTATGGAGTCTGAGTGGGTCCCAACCTGTGGTTCTGTGTTAACCTCATACAGCTTAAAGACAGCATCAGACTAGTTCCACAGCATTGGACTACTCCTGATCCAAGTCCGGGGTTTATACCGACCTTTCTATGTCAAGAGGCACCTGCATCCCTGTAAGGGCAGTGGCCAGGTGGGCATCTAAGAGTTCCCAATATGGGATTCCTCTCCCCTCATCTGTCTTTTTAAAATAACCACAATCATTTATCTACCTCAGTGCCTTATCTACCTCACTGTTCATTGTGCTGTTTTGTGTCCAAGTCTGCGTGTCTTGTGTTTGCTGTATTTCTCACTGTTAATGTGTAAGTTACGTGTCACATAGCCGCTATTGTCCAAGGTGGTTAAGCCAGAATTTCTTTAAGGCCCTTGCTAAAGACCTCATCCTGCCAGATACCATCTCCCTCCTCTGTCACCTGGACTGGTCATCCCAAGACTGTCTTTTCTGTGAAAAAGGAGTTAAGTATTGCTACGGGAAGGCTTGTACAAAACATTTGGGAGGTTGTTCTTCTGTTGGGGACTTTTGGCATCATAGGGGTTGCTGGAAGTTGGACTGTCGTGAGCCATGTCCCAGTGACTGGTGTGACAGTCCCATAGACCACTGGTGGATTCAGAACATCCACCCTGCTGATCTCTTGGCCCACCCTTTCTGTCATCCCACCACTTTTCCTGTGCCTTTAGATAAGCCCGTGTTTAAGGAGACCTATGCCTTTTTAGCTCTACAACTTTTACACTCCTATAACGCTCCTGGGTGGGAACTCACTGTCAGGTGGTACTGGTGGGATCATTCTGGTGGTCTTTATCCTCCTCAACCTCACCCCTTACCCCAGACTCACCTAGTTCCCTTATCACACTAGGTCCAGGGTCTCCAGGACCTGGCTCTCTTATCTCTCCTCAAGCCCATAGCTGACAGAGCCCAGCTCCAGGTCTCTGCCTTTGAGACATGGAGACATCAATAGGCATCAATGGTATCTTGGGTATAAGGCCAAAGAGCTCCCAAACCACCCCCGAAACCACTAGGTCCTGCTAAGTACTTCCCATAATGGGCTCTGCCTCTTCTTGACCCTCTACACCCTTCCAGTATATGTTAAAGAATTTTACCTTAGGTTTATTTATGACAATAGAGAACAAGAAAAACAGAAACAGGCTACTTTGGCAGCTGAAAAAGCATCTGATAACGCATCACAAAGGCAGGCAGAAATCATAGTAGCTGCAATCTGGGAAGCTGAAGTACAGACCCCTGCATGAATAAGTCATGCTGGGGAAAGGCCCGAGTCAAAAACTCAAGACCCCCACAAGAAAAAGGGAAAAACGCCCCTACTACAGAATCAGTGTGCCTATTGCAAGAAAACTGGACACTGGAGGAAGTAGTGTCTGGAAAGGATGGAAGGGAAAGTTCTCACTCTTCCGGAAGCCAGAGAGTCTGAGGAGGACCGACGGGGATGGAGCTCCCTGTCCCTCAGCCCCTGGGAGCCCATGGTTACTGCTACTGTGGGGGGGCAGCCTGTATGTTTCCTAGTCGACACTGGGTGGAGCACTCTGTACTACAAGCCCCTTTGGGTAGCGTCTCCAACAGAAAGATTGCCATGCAGGGTGCCACAGGAACTATTTGGGAATATTGGTTTACCCATTCCCGGGAAGTAAATTTGGATCAAAAGAGAGTAACTCACACGTTTCTTGTAATGCCAGAGTTCCCTTTCCCCTTCCTCGGACTGGATCTACTCCATAAGCTACAGCCACCTATCTCCTTCTCAGCAGATGAAGCCCACCTCACACTGGGACCACAACACCTCCCTCTGCTCAGCTCCTACTGACTGCCCCCTTATCAGAGGAGTACCTCTTAACCCCCTCCTTGCAACTGGTGAAAAATGAGGTTAACCCCCTCCTACAGAATCTATAAACTCTTTTCCACTGAGTGTGGGCAGAGTCAAATCCTCTCAGATTGGCAAAACACCACCCACCAGTAGTTGTAGAACTTCTGGCCACCACTCTGCCAGTTCAGGTAAAACAATACCCTGTAAGTCAGTGGGATTGAGAGGGAATCAACACCCACTTTCAACTGCTATTACAGGCCAATATACTCACACTGCCGGTCTGCCTGGAACACTCCATTTTTGCCAGTCAAAAAGCCTAGGACAAATGATTACCAGCCAGTACAGGACTTGTGGGAAGTCAACAAGTGGACAGTCACAGTCCATCCAGCTGTCCCCAATCCGTATACTCTCCTCAGCCTGTTCCTGCCAGAACATACAGTATATACAGTCCTTGACTTAAAGGATGCCTTCTTCGCCATCCCTTTGGCCCCCCAAAAGCCCACCAATTTTTGCTTTTGAGTGGACAGATCCTGGCTCAGGTGATTCTACCCAACTCACTTGGACTCTGTTGCCCCAGGCGTTCAAAAATTCCACTACTCTTTTGGGGGAAGCCCTCCAACAGGACATAATACCCTTCTGAGCCAGCCATCCTGATTGTACTTTGCTTCAGGATGTAGATGATCGGTTACTGGCTACCAAAACTACTGACAGCTGTCTGCAATATACTAAAGACTTGCTTCACCTCCTCCAGGAACTTGGGTATCGGGTCTCAGCCAAAAAGGCCCAGCTTTGTCTCTCCAAGGTCTCCTACCTAGGGTACTAGATAAACAAAGAAAAAGGGCACTCATCGATGCTCGAAAAGAGGCTCTCCTGCATGTCCCCACTCCTACCACCAAGAGACAGGTACGTGAATTTCTGGGAGCCACGGGATACTGCCACCTGTGGATACCAGATTTTGCAGAAATCACCAAGCCTCTTTACATGGTTATAGGCAGGAATGGCCCACTGGCCATTCCAAAACCTAAACGTTATGGCTCAATAACGAACGTTTTATGCAAAGCACTGGTCCATGAACTACACTTCAGATGGCAGTAGATAAAAAAATGCAGATACTGTATATAGGATTAATAAAACCAAAAACTTTTATTTGAAATAGATAACCATTCTTTTGGTGCATGTGCAATTCAAACATTGTGATTATGCGAACTAAGAACTAAAAAACTAACTTTTTTAGCTTTATAATCTAAAAACAATGAAATGTTATACAACTAAAACCTGTATGACAATAAAAGTGATTTGAAATTTAAATGTGTTGGACTGTGTTTGGATGGTACAGTTGTGAAGACAGGAAAACATTCTGGAGTCGTTACCCAGATTAAGGTGCTTGTACTTCCTTAAGAAAATATTGCTCTAAAAATAATGTCAACTAAACTAAACAGTGAGCTGAGTGGCATCATAAAAATTGTGAATTATATAAATTCTGATATAGAATATTCTCTATGTTTTAAAATAATATGGAATCACATAAAAAACAGCAATCATAGCTCATTGAGGGATAATGACTGTTAAAGAGGTTGGGTGCAGTGACTCATGCCTGTAATCCCAGCACTTTGGGAAGCCGAGGTGAGTGGATCACCTGAGGTCAGGAGTTTGAGACCATCCTGGCCAACAAGATGAAACTCTGGCTCAGCTAAAAATACAAAAGATTACCTGGGCGTGGTGGCACGTGCCTGTAATCCCACCTACTCAGGAGGCTGAGGCAGGAAAATTGCTTGAACTCAGGAGGCAGAGGTTTCAGTGAGCCAAGATCTCACCATTACACTCTGGCCTGGGTGACAAGAGCAAGATTCCATCCCCTCCCTCTGCCCCCAAAAGAAAGTGTTGAAGGAAAAAAATTTGTGGAGATCTGCTTCTGGTATTTGTACAAAACCAGAAATCAATTTTATCCTATGTTCTTAAAGATGTAAATTGCATGATGACTTGCTTAAGCATCTGTTGTCTTGATTATTTGTAATATTAATAAAAAGTACAATGTTTTTCAATGGCAAATATGATCATAGGGCAACAATAAAAATAAGAATCTTGGAGAACAAAGTGTCTGCAAATTGTTGTGACACATTTCACAACGTAATTATAATTTTTACTAAAGTATGAAAAATTCATGGTGTTGTACTCTAAGAAAAATCATTACTAAATGCCTTAGAAATTTGATAGAAATGTTTAAAATTTACATTAAAAGTAGACACAGATGTAGAAAGTCTATTGATCTGTACTTCATGTCTTTTTTCAAAGCATAAATTTATTTATTTAAGCACAAGTTAAATTATTGTAAATATGAGATGACTTAATTCAGTTGAGAAATCATTTTAATATTTTCAAAATATTTAATAAATATTTTGAAATTTATTTAAAATATCTTCATTTTGACTTATCTACTATGCATCTTATTTAAAATAAATGAAACAATTAAAATATATGTAGTATCCAAAAACAATGCTTTTGCAATCCAATCTAGACCATATAGATTAATAAGTTAGCAAACAGAATGCAAGCTTAATTGTCACATTAAATACCTTAAATATTAAAATTCATGGCATTGGTTTAAAATGTGGGTATGAGGATTTTTATATAGATGTATTATTAGTTGTTTCCACAATTATAATACGTAATTGACCTCCTCAATACTCAGTGGCTTAAAACAATAAAAATTTAGTTTTGCTTATAAATTTAAGTTTGTCTTCTTAGATATTAAAAATAATCTGTGTACTAGATGATGGACTATGTGATTCTGAGCCAGCTAGACCAATGATTTTAAAGAAAAACACTAAAGAGAAGGAAGCCCAAGGAAGTCATAGAAAGTAGAGCATATGATTGGAAAGAATTAGAACATCTACCAAAATGTATATCTGTCAAGAACCAGCACTGTCAGAGACTCAATTCATATCAGAAAGTAGTAGACATAGTCTTTCTAACAGAATCAAAGTAAAGCTAAATTTTTAATCAAGGACTGAAAAAATTCTTGAATCTGTGAATGAGAAAGTTTCAAATTCCTTATTCCTACAAGTATACAAAGCACAGCCATTTTCTGATATAACCCACATTACTCAGACTTTGGAAAAAATATACCAGCAGTCATCAAACTGGTAACCAAATTAAGCGTGATTAAGCAAATACATGAACCAAGTCTAAATAAATATTCAGAACTTCTATAAATGTAGGGACAGTATAAATTAAACAAAATCTATGAAGTCCATATAACTTACAGAAGAAAGAAAATAATTCTATATAGCATAACAGCTACTAAAAACACTGAAGACTTAGTATATGTATGGAAATGCCACAGGACTAAAACTATACCTTTAAAGCTAAGTTTGATAAATAAAGAGAATTTAACAGAATAAATTTAAACCAGGCATTTTTTACAGTAAGCTGGATGGAAAAGCTACCTCGAAGTCACTGTTAGAAAGAGATCATTTCAAAGAGTCAGTGGATGGGATGTCCACAAACAAAATATGTAAAATGTTAGTAAATGATTGAAATATAATTAAATTGGTGTGTACTTATGATTTCAAATTGTCGGTGGCCTATAAAACAGTATAAAATAATAGTTGCCCCAACAAGTAAATGCATAATAGGTATCAATATTATTAGGGTTGATTTAAAAAATATGTTAAGAGAGAATAAAATTTAAAAGATCCATGAAGGTAGGATAGAGAAAATGGGAAGGTATCCTTCTTTCTCCCCAGGCCAGCTCAAATTGTACTTATCTTCTGATATAAATTAGGGATTTAAGAAAATAATAAAATGATGGAGACATTTTAAGAAGAAGACATAATTGAACATACTATGTCACTATATAATTCAAAATTGTAGCTTGTTTATAAAAAGTTTCTGTGAAATGGAGATCTGTCATAGACTTTAGAAATCTAAATTAAAGGTAACAAAAAGAGCAAGATCTATATGAAATATAAAAAAAGTAATTTGTGAGACTTTTATTAGTACAAGAAATACATGTCAATAATTTATTTGTCATGTTCTTTGCAACTTTATATTTGAAGACTACCAAAATCAACTCACAATCACATGAAAAGGTCCCAATATGCTTTCAGTAGACAGCCCCAAGAGTTATTTCAATAGGTCCATGATAGCAAATAATCTATATAGACAAAAGTAAATATAATAGATGATATTGCAATCATAGAACAAATATAGAAAATGTATAAGAAAGGCTAACAAATTAATAAATATTTACAGAAAGGAAAATAATGGTACAAGAAAAAGCACAACCTGCAGAAACCTGTTAAATTCTTGGAATTTATTTGATCTTTCAAGGGAACAAAAATAACTATCTTAATAAAACAAAAAAAAAATGGAAACAATCATCTCTGAAGATAAAGTACAAAAATTATGTATTAATTTTTTTAACCCCTCTAGCAAGATTAGGAAAATTTTTGTGGAAACAAAATTTTGAAATCATTTTCCTCAAATACGTTTTCCAAATTGTTTATTCTCTCTTCATCTCTCTCAGGAATACTAATAAGTTAGAGAGTTGGTCTGTTTACATAATCCCATGTTTCTCAGATTTCATTTTCATTTTTTAATATTCTTTTGAAATTTTCATCTGACAGAGTTGATTTAAAAAGCTGATCTTCAAGCTCTGAGATTCTTCCCTCAGCTTGGTGTATTCTGCTGTTAATATTTTTGATTGTATTATGAAATTCTTATAGTGACTATTTCAACTCTACAAGTTCAGATTGGTTTTTTTCTTAAAGTGGTTATTCTGCCTTTCATTTCTGGGATGATTTCCTGGATTCCTTGGATTGGGTTTCAACTTCTTTCGGATCTCAATGAGCTTCCTTGCCATCCAGATTCTGGATTCTGTGTAAGTCATTTCACTTATTTCAGATGGTTTAAGCACCACTGCTGGGGAACTAGTGAAACTGTTTGGAGGGGAGGGAACACTCTGGCTTTTTTAATTGCCCAAGTTATTGTACTGATTCTTTCTTATCCAGGAGAATTGCTACTCTTTTAACTGTGGTGTATGTTGAGTATAGTCAGTTGACTTCATTTCTGGGTGTTTTCAGAAGGCCAAAGTTCTGTCCAAATTCTTTACTTTGGCTGAATTCTCACCCTTTGTTTCACATGGAGGATACATTAGCAGCATAGTTTTAGTGTTGTAGTTTCAGCTGTGATTTCATGTATGGTGCTTAAGAGTAATGGCAGGTAGACAGGCTTTTACTCAGCAAAGTGGCTCCTTCGTATTTCCTAGCATTTGCGGCCATGCTGTGATGTGGTGGAGAGAGACTTGACTTCCTCACCAGGTCCACTCCTGGGCCTTGGAGAAGCCACTATTGATCACTGGTACAACCATGTGTTTTTGTCAGGTGTTCCAGACCACAGGGTTCCCTTGGTCAGAGACCGCAACAGGGAGTTAGGCCACACCTATTCTGGATGGCCCTGTGGATGGAGGCATGCCTCACTCTCACAGCAGCCCACAAACCTATGTGGCTCACCTGGCTCAGTGCTCTGAGAGTGTGGGTTCCTCTCCCTTTTGAGTACCAGCCACAGATCTCAGCTTGGTACTCCCTAGCTGCACAGAGCAGCCCCGGGGTGAGCTCAAGCAGGGCTGGAGTGCAATGGCGCGATCTTAGCTCACTGCAACCTCTGCTTCCTGGGTTCAAGCGATTCTCCTGCCTCAGTCTCCTGTGTAGCTGGAATTCCAGGTGCCTACCACCATGTCCGGCTAATTTTTGGCATCTTTAATAGAGAAGGGGTTTCACTATGTTGGTCAGACTGGTATTGAACTCTTTACCTCATGATCCACCTGCCTTGGCCTTTCAAAGTGCTGGGATGACAAGCATGAGCCACTGCATTGGAAGGAGCTCAGGCTTTTTTGTCATTCTCTCTCCTCCTTTTGTTATTCTCTCTCTCCTGCCGCTTGGGGGTAGCAGTGGTGGGGACTCTGGCAGCTGCAATGACAGAGGACCTGTCAGTGGTCTACGGCACTGCACCCCAGAGTAACACAGAGCTGTCACTGACTGAAGTGACCAGGTGTGGGTGGGGCAGCTGCCCTGTGGGTCCGAGCAGGTGGCCCTGCCTGGTGAAGAGCAAGGAAGTAAGGGGTTCACAAGAAAAGAATGTGGCCTCCTCTTCATAGGACAGCTGTGGCATGCTGGAGGTGCCAGGAAAGCAAACAGGCTCTTTGTTCCCTCCCTAGCCTGGGAGAAATGAGGACTGCTACTGTGGCAGTGGCTATGGCAGAGGGCCTGTCGGTTGTCTCTGAGAACTCCAGCCCACACAAACACAAAGCCGTCCGCGGGTCAAGATGGCCAGGGGCAGACCTACGTTATTTCTAGTTAAATAATTATAAGCTTGTTTTGCTTACTGTACACTAAGGTTTATACCCCAAACTAAACAATGTCAAATATTGGTGCAGTAAAATAGAAATCAGGTGGCAACAGGCCTAAGGTAAAGACCATCTGAGAGCGCTTGTAAAACGGTGGAATGCCGCAGGGCGGTTGCAAAGCAGGAAATACTGCTTTCGTCCCGCAAATGCCTTCTCAACATAGAGGCTGCAAAAGGGTCTCCTAAAGAGGGCTTGTGCAAGATCTCTGAGAAGGGAGGCAACCTCTGCCCACAAGACTCGGCAGGGTCTTTGCAGATGGGAGCTTGCAAGGCAGGAAAGCCTTGCAGGGCAGGGATAACCTGAACGCCACAGGCTCTGCCTAGTTTCTCAGAATATGGAGTAATTCTGATTGCTCTATGTCTGCAGTGCCTGGGAGATAAAAGCCTCTTGATGCATTGTGTGTGGTCAGACCTGGTGACACCTTATCCACTGTGCTTCTATGCAAATATACCTTGATAACAACCAGCGGTAAAGTTCAGTGTCCTAGGGTTGCATCTCTTAGAAGAATCACATGTGCTATTGAATGCTGCAGACACACACTCTTCCCCTACTCCCCTACTCCGGCTATCTTACTCCACAGTAGTTTTTAGTCCTTCCCCGAAAACCCTCTGCTTCAGCCCACAAGATTAATGAGATTGTGCACCTAATAAAAGGTTGTGGAGTCCAGAGCTCAAGGCCAACGCTGTCCCGACGAGTTTGCATTGGTCCCCTGGACCCACGCTGTGAAACTATACTCTTGTCTTTGTCTTTATTTTTTTCTCACTCCCTTGTCACCACCGGGACTAAGGACACCCAGCAACAGGGTTGGGGCTGGAACCCAAAAGCCCTCAATGACTGAAGTGTGCACGTCAGGTGGGTCGTTGCTATGGTGTCTCGGGCTAGGAAATCCTCGTGAGGAGCCAGAAGGGCAAGGACCTGCATGGAAAACAGTCTGGCTGCTTTTCCGAAGGGCAGCTGCAGCATACTGCAGGCCCATGACTCCTCCTGGGTTCTTGGTTCTTTCTTCAGCCTGAGGGCAGCAGGGGTAGGGACAGTGGCAATGGGAATTCCAGTGAGCCTGTCAGTTATGTCTAGGAGGGCAGGCCCAGAGAAATGCAGGGCTGTGATTGGCCAGAGTTTCTGAAGCCAGAAGTGGGGCAGTGGCCAGACTGCACTAAGGGCTAAGGTCTCAGGCCAGTGGGCTTTCCTTAGTGAGGTGGAGGGGAGGTGAGGCCTGCAGTTCCTCTGCTCCTCAGCACCGTAAATGTGACCCATCTCCTGTTGGAGAGAGCTGGCTCTTGGTGTTGATGTGGCTATGGCAACTGGCACCAAGGTGTTCAGGGATCCAAGGCCCATGGGGCCCCACATGGGCTTGAGCAGAGGCCTTGCCCAGACTCCAGGAAGTTCTCTGTGTCGGTCAGGAGATGGGGGCTCCGGAGGATTTCCCGTGCCCAGGGTTGCAAAAGTCCATGACAGAAGTGTGAGTCCCCAAGTGCTCTGACTCACTTGTCCTTTCCCCATAGTAGGGAGCCGCCCCTGGCTCTGTGCCCATCCTGGGTGGGCAGCTGTCCTGCCTCACTCCTCTCCACTCTCCGTGGTCACCATTGCTCTCTTGAATCTCAACTTGGTTTCCTGGACATTACACTTGAGGAACTGGAGTTTACTTGCAGTTTCTTAATCTTACTTTGTTATTTATGACATCATAATAGAGTTTAAGTTCCTAAGTGCTCTTGATATTTTGATTATGATTTTTATTTAAGATTTCTACTTTTTATTCCTGTTATCTTCATGTTTGTCATATTTTGTTTTCTGATTTCTTGACTTTTTTAAAGAAAAGTGATTATTATAGATTAAATTAATACCATTATGAATTTTTATTTTTCTGTCTTTTTTTTTTTTTTTGAGACAGAGTTTTGCTCTTGTTACCCAGGCTGGAGTGCAATGGCGTGATCTTGGCTCACCGCAACGTCCGCCTCCTGGATTCAGGCAATTCTCCTGCCTCAGCCTCCTGAGTATCTGAGATTACAGGTATGCGCCACCATGCCCAGCTAATTTTTGTATTTTTAGTAGAGACGGGGTTTCACCATGTTGACCAGGATGGTCTCGATCTCTTGACTTCGTGATCCACCCTCCTTGGTCTCCCAACATGCTGGGATTATAGGCATGAGCCACGGCACCCTGCCTTTTCTGACTATCTTAAACAGGACAATTTCAATATAGTTTTCAGATTCTTCAGTAAAATCAGTATTATCAGGAGTTCTCGTCTGGCTGTTAATTTATTTTTTGCAATAACATCAATGTGTTTGCATGTTTTTGGATATAGGTGGGTGGCTCACTTTGGTTGACAAGTATTTTGTTTGTATCTTCTCTATCTCTGTCCCTACTGCTTTGCTCATTCCTTTCTATCCTCCTGTCTTCCTAGATGTGCAGCCATCATGGGCTATTTACTGGCATAGCATTTTTTGATGGTATAGTTGCTCCTCTTATTCATGGTTTCACTTTCCACAATTTCAGTTACCTGCAGTCAACCAGAGTCTGAAAATAATAAATGAAAACTTCCAGAGATAAACAATTCATGTTTTAAATTACATGTCATTCTGAGTAATGTGATGTAACCTTGAATTGTTTCATTCCATCTCACCTGGATGTGATCATCCCTTGCCCAGCATGCCCATACTGTATATGCTACCTGCTGTATATTCCAGCCCCCTGCTAGTCATTTAGCAGCCATGTTGATTATCAGATTGACTATCATGTATTGTTGCTGGTGTTCAAGCAGCCTCTATTTTATTTAATAGCCACAAAGCTAAAGTGTTAGTGATGCTGGAGACTTGGATATGTGAAAGAGAAGACATAGAGTGCTTCCTTTAAGTGAAAAGGTGAATGTTTTTGACTTAATAAGGAAAGAAAACAAAGCAGACATTTAAGTTGCTAAGGTCTACAGTAACAATATATTCCACTCTATAACAATTTATATTGTTATTAAATTATTCTATTTTGCTATTAGTTTCACTGATTAAACTCTTACTGTGCCTAATTTATTAATTAAATTTATCATATGTGAGTGTGTTTAGGAACAAGCAGATTCTATGTAGGGTTTGGTACTATCAATAGTTTCAGGCATACACTGAAGGTGTTGGAATGTGTCCCCAGGCTTAAGAAGCGCCTACTGTATTTTCAGCATTTTTTCCTGATAATGGGAGGTCTTTGACGCACAGACTAGTTTTAAACAGTGAGTCTTGAATTGACTTATGTGGGACACATTTGACTGTTTTCCTATGTAAGATACTCCATACAACTTAAGGATAATTAACATTTTTCATTTGTATGCTGATTCTGGTTCAAATTTAATGTTCAGCGTATACTCAGACTTAGCTATATGATTTTGATTTTGCCTTTGAAAAATCTCATTATTTTATGGAGTGGAGAGACTTCTTTATAGCAGAGTTTTTGAAAAACTAATGTGTGATTAATTTAAAATAATTCCCCATGAAACCCAAAAATCACAACAAAAAACACTGCAAAAATTTCTCAAGGAAAGAAAAACAAAAACAACAACTATTCCATTTTGGTAACTAGAGTGCAATGTCTGGTACACTAAATAAGATCAAATAACACCCTAATAACACCACCCTAATAACAAATCACCCTAAATAACACCAAAATAAACTTTTGAAGAAAATATCTTGTCAAGGGCTATTACAATGAATGATTAAAAATTATATCTATATGTAGCAACTAGAGTTAAGGAAAAACAGCACAATAATTAGGTTAATGTAAATCATTTAAACCAATTAGGGTAAGAATTTTACGTAACATAAGTCTTGTCCTACATAGTTCAGACTACGAATAACAGGGTATAGTCTTTCCCCAGAGTAAAGTATTGGTTTCCTCTTCTGGTAATAAGAAATTTGGTCTATCCTTCTACTAAGGCCTATTCCCAGTACAATTGTTAAGAGAGTCCTTGGGAGTTGTGCATTCTAATTTGGAGTTTTTGTCAAATATTGACTATAATAGCAGAGAAAAAGTTGGCCTTGGTAGCTATATCCAAAATTTTATATGTGGAAGATGTAACTGCTTCTATAGTGAAAAAATACACCAAGAAAATGTGTTCTCTAGAGTAGAAAATCTTCAGGTATATAAGTATTCCACTAGTTGTTGCTATGGTTAGTGTAGGGAATTCAGTCATAATTCCCAGGGTCTTTTAGATAAAGTATTTTTGATTCATTTTTGATTCATTGATTGGGGAGAGGAAGACTGAGATATATAGGAGGTGATGAAGTCCCTTTATCAGAAACATCTGGCCTTAGAGAGGTGAGTCACATTTTAGTTTGTCACATTGCTTTTGATCATTTAACTTAAACACCACAGCAGAGGCTAATCAACTTACCTGGCATCAGCCAGAAGGATTCTAGGAGAATCTTTTAAGCAGAATTTATTTGGGAAAGAATAGTTTCCAGTATCATGTCAAACCATAAGATTTTAATTCCTTAATTACCTGTAGCCCACTGGCATCCTTCCCAGAACACTGGGGCATCTCAGGTTATTGAGATAAGTCTGATTTATACATCAATACTTTTTAGATCCTCTTCCTTTTCCCCCCTGAAAAGCCTTTTCATTGTTCCTTTATTTATATAAGATTTCTGATTAAAAATAAATGCAAGTTTCTTGTCTTTGAAGTACATAAAGTTAGAATGATTCCATAGTTGTGAAAGCTGTTCTTATTCTTGACCTACACCTAACATGGATTCATGCTAGGAGCAGTGGTGATCAATACAGAAGTAAATTAAGCAGAATAGCTTAAATCAGTAATGTAGCTTCCCCACTGATCTTTAGCAAAGATACCAATTTTGCCTCAATATCATTTGGACCTAAAGAATACTAGACTTTTGAAATTGTTTCCAAGAAAACTTTATAAACTCCACTAAGGGGAAAAAACCTTTCAACTCAGCTTGCAGCACAATCATCAGTAATCATTAGCCAGCTTACCTTTTAACTCACTTCCTTGCAGATGGTCACTGCTTACTACCCCAGAATAACATAACCCTTGTCACAAGACTCTTTGTTCTATAGGTAAAATTAAAGACATTGTGAGATGATAAGTTTGCTGTTTGCGTTTTGAGTTTCTCCTGTAGGTTCTGTAAACCAAAAAAAACTACTCATGCTAGCTAGTCTAAAGGGCCCAGTATGAAGCTGACTTATGGAAGAGTAGAGTTTTCACATTCTGATGATTTCATCCTCCTTACCCTGACCAACGGTTATCCCCAATTTTCCAGCCCTTTGCCCTCTAT
This sequence comes from Aotus nancymaae, assembly GCF_030222135.1. Lineage (NCBI taxonomy): Eukaryota > Metazoa > Chordata > Mammalia > Primates > Aotidae > Aotus > Aotus nancymaae. Next base: position 9,977,546 of record NW_026988447.1, on the reverse strand, counting down.
GATCCTCTTAAAGATCATGGCCCAAAACTCCTCAAATAAATGGATTTGAAGCTTGAGAATTCCTTGTTTCCTCATCTGGTGGCCTTGTGATTATTAAACTCTGCTGCAAACCCTGTTGTTTCAAAATATTGGTCTGTTGTTGCACAGTGGGCGTATAAAGCTGGCAGTCCTGTAACACAATGAATATGATCTTGAAAAACTGTTAAAGTTACATCAATTGAAAATACATTTCAAGGAAGAATTACCCTGGATGAATTAAACAGGAAAGACTTTATTCAAGACTATTGTATTAGCAGTCAAGACTATTAAAATAGGAGAAAGAGACTGAACTCATTTCCACGACTGGAGTGACAGAACAAAAGAGAGAGAACTCTAAGGTCTCCTTAAAAAGAAGTTGGTCAAGATGATTAGGCATCTGTTCTGCTAAATGGTGCTTACAGAAGTTAGTCTCCCATCCTCCTACAGAGACTGGTAGATAAGGCCACTCTTAATGATTACATTATAGTGAGGATGGCTCTCATGTTGTTGAGAAAGATATTCCTGGGTTGTAAAACTAGCAAGAGTGTGATAGGAGATTTATATTTCAAGAAAATAGAGACATAATTTACAATTGCAAGTTTTTTTTTTTTTTCAAGTAAATGCTCCAAGAAAAAGGGGAGCTAGGAGGAAATTGGTGTAAAGTTCAGTTAAGCTGAGGACAATGTTGAAATCATCTTAGTTACATGTTTTCTCAGGCTAACAAAACTAGATTTTATGTTTGGCAACAAGCATTCACTTCAATGTATTTTTTTAAACATTCAGGCTACCTAACTTTTAGTTTCTACACTTTATCACTAGCTTCCCTCAAATAAGAGCTTAGTCACATATAAATGCTCCCTTGCATCAGGTGATAAAGTACAAATGCACTATTTTGATGGGGCATTTGAAGGTTAATTGATCCAGAATAGCTGTTTCAACAGGAAACAAATTTTGACTATAGTCAGAAAAGAAAATTGTATTCTTTATTTTTTGAGTTGACCAGAGAAATTGGTGAGAAAACCTGGCACATTGTGTTTGTATATTTTGACTGTTTCTTGCAAGGGAGCACCAGACATGGGTGACAAATCTTGGTACAGTGTTAGAGTTAAAGGTAAAAAGTCACCTAACAGTAGGAAGTAATCCTGGGGAGCTTGCAGAACAGTGATGATGTTTTTCACATAACCAAACTCCTAAAAAATCAAATGACCATATTCTTTCTGAATCAGAATGTCTCTATGTTCCCTCTGGCAACCCAACTATAGGGAATTGGAGTACAAAAATTACAAGGCGATGAACCCTGAGTTGTGTCAGCTCTTTAGAAATAAAACCGTGAGAAGTACTGTATATTAGAAAGTCCCTAGGGTAAGAGCCATGCCTTCCTAGAGCACATGGCTTCATAGAGAACTTTAAACAATGCAAATTCCGTGTGAAGGAAATCTCATTAGGAAAGGCACTGAGGAAAAGATCTTTGGGTCTAAAAAGTAATACAAAGTATTTAAAATCCTTCACCTAATTTTTAAAAATCTTTTGTTGAATCATACACTGCAGTTCTTTGGAAAAATAATCTGTCTAGACTTCACAAGGTCAACCTATAGATAGCAGAAATGGAATAAGATACTTCAAAAAATTCTAGATTTCTAGATGGGTAACAGCACTTATCATATCTTGACATTACTAATTGCCTAATCTTTGGCTTTACTCTGATAACAATGCTTTCAAAACCACTTCCTCTGATCATTTTGGAAATAAAGTGAGGACTATCATTATAACAATTACTGGTGGAAAAAAAGGAATAGAGCAAATCTAAATGAAATAAAATGACATGATATAATATCATGAACTTTCCCCTCAACTTTGATTTATCTTATTTTCTTTAATTTGAAATGACAATTATATTCGAGCAAACTTTATGCCAAGGATAGATTATTTTCAATAGCCAGAAGGAAATAATAAACATTCAGTGATTTGGGGGCCAACTAGGACTTCTGAAGAAATTCAATGTCCTGATTTTGTAACAGGTTGTTTTAGCAGAATTAATCATCTTTATATTTGGAAATGTGCATACCACCACCAAATGGTGCTAAAGTGCCTATTTCAACAAATCATGAACTTGAGATAATGAACATGAATGAATACATTTATTGTTTGACTGAGGGGAATGTTCCGTGCTACTTAATGGAAATACTTGCCGCTCTATGATGTTTCTCAGGCTTCACAACATTGTCTAGGACAATCTATTCTATCTGCTTATTGTGATACTCAGAAACATTTATTGAGTTTCTTTTTCAAGCACTGCTCTAAGTACTAGGTATAATGAGTAAAACACAATACCTAGGTTCATGACTATAAATAAATGTATTACATGAAAATATCTGGATACAATATGGAATTACAAAGACAGCATAATTTAAATGCCAAAATATCATCTAATTACAACTTAATTTGATAAACATAGACTATCACAAAAGTTCAACTTAGCTCATATTGGTAATTTATACTTTCAAAACGACAGTAGCTAAGTTTCTATTGCATTCAGTTTATTGAGACATGGAAAGATGCTGATCAATTGTCTTATGTACTAAGATTGTTTATGAAAAGGATCTGTAGGATTTCTTCTGGTACAATTATTCTTTATATAAATGATGAAGATACCAGTAGTCGTTGAGTGTAATGTGCTAGTGAAGCTCTATTTAGTAGGTAGAATATAGGCTTGCCAACCTGTTTTTTCAAGATGAGATGACATCACTATTAATTTATCTTTTCACAGATTCATTACATCAACCTCCTTCAGATGCTGAGGAAATTCAACTATGTGCAAATTTCCCTTTCTAAATTAATGCCTGTGGGGACAACATGAGATTCAGAAACCAAAGAAATCACTGTTTCAGATTCCAACTTGTGTCCAATGTGAGTAACATTCGAAGTGCTCCACTATGGATCTGCAGCACTTCCTCACGCCTAAGGCATTACTACTGTGTCAACTTGGTTCTTGGTTTCTTTTCTTAATAGACTGAATAGGATAAATAGCACTTAATGCCTTGTACAAAAGATAAAATTAAGTAAAAGTTCAAGACGTTTATTTCATGTTAATTTTCTCCTTTCTTTCTATTCCAGAAAGAATTTTAATCCAGTTCATTAGGACTGTACCAACATAGGGTTCTATGTATCCTCAATAGAACATATTTCAGTGAAATTTCAATGACAGATTTCAGTGTTCTTTAGATGTTGTCAGAGATTCTGAACCCACAACAGTGGACATTGCTAACATACACTGAAATACTCTCATGCTTCTGGGGTAGAAAGTGGACATGAGGGAGCTTCTGAAGCCCACAGCAATGAAAAAGAGCAAAAATACAAATCATTTGCCTAAATTTTCATTGTAATCCACCTGCAAAAACACTGGTTTCACAATAAATTTTATTAATTTTTTTTCCAAAATACCTTTAGAGAGGAGTATTCAGCATATGGATGGATTGATAATTGCCAGAAAAATTATTCAAAACTTGAACACAACTGAGAGAGACTACTGGGTATTCTTTCAGAGAAGTCCTGGCTGCTTTATTTTCCATTGACTAGATCTTACTACTATTCTAGTCTTACCATTAGTATATATATGTATGCTATATATATATGCATGCTATGTGTATACATAATGCATATACATATACAATGTGCATATATGTATCCCTTGTGTGTGTGTGTGTATGTGAATATATATATATATATATATATATATATATATATAAATGTGACTTTTTTATAAAGTCAGTTTTTTGCTGATGTCCTGTCAGCAATTTAGGAAGTTGATTTACATTTAACTTAAAGGAAATGGAAAAATACTACTTTCCAATGGTATAAAGACACAATATGATAATTAGAGACACTTCATAATAGAATATGGAATATTTGCATAGATAAGTGACACTAGAGAAGAAAGAAACTGTCTAATGACAAAAGGTTAATATAAGCATTGAATCAGGAATCATAAGACCACAGTTCTTGACCTTACCCTGCTGGCACTTAAACTACCTAAACAGAAAATGTCTTAAGCTCTCCAGGTCTCAATTTCCACTTGAATGAAATAAGAAAATTTGAGATAGTAGTTTATTGGGTGTTTTCCACCTATGAAGTTTTATGTTACTGTATAAAGTAAGGCAAATATACAAGTGCTATTGCTACCAAGCTGATAATTCTGGATGAATTCAGATTACACAGTCAAAAAGATTTAGTGTTATTAATATCATTTTCAAATAGTAAGGAAATTCAAAATAATCTTGAAAGGAAAATATGACATTTCTTTGAACTCTACAATGCAAGTCGATATTATTCTGTTCTATTCAAGCTAAGCTTTTTGAAAAATTTATGAGGTTTATTATAGAAATATGCAATAATCACTATCATATTGTCTCCTATGTTAAGGCCTACTATTCATATTTGATAAGCAACAAAATGAAACATCTAAGGGCACCAGAAAAATAGTTAAATTATTAATTTAATAAATTGCAATATTTTGTGGCTGATAATCTAAAAGAGAAAATTCAGTTAACACAAGTTGTGCCCATACTTGTCTGTGGGAGGACATATCAAAGTAACTATACAAGTAGTGAGTTGAAGTTTAGAGAGGAATACAGATTCTGTGAATGTGGTTTATGATAATATAAATAAGTAATTTGTTACATAAGGATGGTATTGAATAATATCATAAATCAAAAGAAATATCAAGGGTAGCTACAAATAAATGTTTTATTATCATCACTGGGCAAGACATGAAAATATCAAGGTGCTAAATGAAACAGTCTTGAAATATAACTCAAAGAAATGTTACTCAGATAAATATCTACCTATCTATAAGGATTTATTGTTCATGCAAACTGGAGTCATTGCTACTGACAAAATTGAATTTGACCTACCCAATCACATTAAATTACACAGAGACCAAAAAATATTGGTAAGTTTTGTATCTTTCCCTTTGTGCTAGTGGTAAACTCTTCCAAAATTTTATTGCACAGCTGATAAAAAAATTACAAATAGTCTTCATTAATTCTGTTGTCACTTTCCTCACAAACGTATTCTTATGTATAGAAAGCAAAAGTGTGGATATATCATTTATGTCATTATTGAGCTAAAGTTTAGTTTTTATATGCTCCTATTAGAGATCCATGGATCAGCTAAAAATAATAAATAATAAATGAGGTACTATTTTAGAAAACATAAATCATTTCTGTTTGGCCCTTGCAGGTATGGAGAGGAAAAAGATTATTTAATAGTTGTCATCATCATTTTTGGCCAGTGGAACTGCTGCATGTTGTTGACCCTTCCGCCATACTGAGAGTTTATGTATAGATTGCTTCTGGCTATTGGCAGAGTTCATGTCTCACTAATGAGAATGAAGGCTGCACTCTACAGAGGTTATACTATATGACAAAAATGGAGTGGATTGACTCTTTTTCATATTTTTAAAAGAAAACCCATATATTTGAGGGGAAAGCAAAAAAGAACAGTAAATGGCAGCTAAAAAACTAAAGCTATTATGAAATAATTTGTCTATAAAGTTTATGAAATTTGGTGAGTAAATTCCTTGAAGTATATTAAAAATGAGTGGAGCATCTGTAGTTACAGATGAGAAACTAAATACTGCAAGAATTGAGCATCTTATCAGTAATCAGTAGCAGTGTGATAGACTGCAGTTGTAACTCAGAATTCTTTTGACTACACAAGTACTTTTGAACCAATATGAAGATGGTAAGTGTTATCAAGCTTCCCAGAAAACTGACATATCTTTTGATTTATTCAGTGAGTCAGTGATAGTTTCATTCAATAAAATATTAAATATAATACATTTACTGAGAGTTTTTAAAAGATCAGTTATTGTGTTAGGATTTGCAGATTCAAAGATAAATAACACACTGCATACCCTCAAACAGTTTTTAGTTTTGCAAAATATTAGCTGCTCTATTTGCATATATTTTTCTTAATTTCATTCAATTAGATTACATCATCTCCACATCTTTAAATCCTTGAGTTCATCTTTCTGAAAAAATTAGGAAAAATATTTTGCTTATAAATCATGATAAAATTATCTTTCTTATCTAAAAAATTGTCTTGATTGTGTTTTCTTAGCTTAATAAAAGTCAACATAAGTGAAAACTATCTGCAATGTGGACAATACTAATCAGGTATTAATTATCACGGAGAGTTATAAATTTTATTTATATATTTGCTTAACAAAGTGTCTACTATATATGTCAACAAGGACAAAGGAAAATTAATGAATGGAATATTCAGAGTAACTGGAAGTTTAAAGAGATATAAAGGGAGACATCCCTCGAGCTTATATGAAGTGTTAGTAAAATACATATGCTAATATGCTTTTTATTGATTTTTTGAAAGCATGGGAAAAAGGAGAACATAAAATGAATTAAACTTTATTACATTTTTGATGTTAGTGAATAGACTGTAGAGCAAAATATAGATAGCCCTTGGGCTCACACAGTTGAAAATATTCAAATCAAGTTTCCTACCACTAAAGGCTTCCTTTGCCTATGTAGGTAACAGTAAATTGAAATTTGCCATGTTACTTGAGATCCAATGGAACATCCATTAATTGATACCAATCTTGAGGTACAACTACTCTTTAGCACTCCAGGAAATTGATTGAATTTGGGCTCTTTAGTCTTAAACTTGTCTTTTAGATCATTCTCATTAGTCTCTTCTGGTCAGTTTAATAGAACATGAATCTAAGATAAGAGGTTCACTGAAGAACTTGGTTGGTAATACTGTACTGCATTGTATCTCTCAAATCTATTGTTTCCCCCCCAGTCAACTTCAATGTTATCTTGGACATTAATTTTTGTAATATAACAAATGAAATAAACAACATAGAATAATGCAGAAAGAATTTCTCAAAATGAATATTAAAGCACCTGGGGAAATTTTATTGTTTAAATTGTAATGAGAATTTATTTGAAATAAAGCATGTTAATGTTAAATTAAGTAGAAAAAACCTACTGTTCTCCATTTTGAGAAAACATTCTAATTATACATTAATCACTTTTTAATTATTTTTAAAGAATTAAACTAGAAAACAGTGCACCAGAATCCCTAAACTTTGATATAATATCTAAAATATACATTTAACTTTAACATTTTTCTGACAATTAACTAATATCATTGGGGAAATAGGCCAAACTTTTTCTATGTGTGTCTAGCAATACTTATACCTCAGTTGACAAAACAGGAAAGGAGGAAATAATTGCTGTGGAAGAAATCACCAATACTTAAAAAAAAAAAAAAAAAAACCAGAACTTTAAGTAAAAATTTAGATTATTTTATAATGCAATGTGTAATATCTCACTTAACTTTCTTTTTAAATACAATGTCAAAAAAGTGAAAAGAAAAATATATTAATACATGGAAATGTAAGGGAATACTAAGCATTCTAATGTTGGAAATTGTTACATTGATCAATTTACATTTCAAGCTAAAATGATGTTAATATGCATAATATATCTTTATATATTAGTATATATCTATCAATCTCTCTATTAATAGCTCTGAAAGATAATGGAGGCCCATTCGGATGATAAAGGCATGTGAAGAAAACCTAAGTCTTCTCATTCTTAACAGTATGCCCACAAGTATACTGGGGAAGCTAAATTTCATTTTTTTTTCTACTTAAAAAAATGACTTGGAACTTTGGAGCTTTGTTTCCCATAGCAGCTTATAGAAATACATAATATTTTAATAATTATAGTATATTTTACAGAAAATACAACAAAACGACTTTCTGAAGTCTCTCTTTTTTCAGATGATTATTCAATCTCCCAGATAAATCACTAATGCTCTATGCATAAATACACACACACACACACACACACACTCACTCACACACACACACACACAATTGGACTTTATAGGAGCACAATATAATGGAGTATTCCTCTTGACAATGCAATAATTTATTTAACCAAAATTCTATTCTTACTATTTCAATTCTTCCTAGCCATTTACTCTTAAAACAAAAACACCAAAGTATATATCTATATACTATTTTTATATCTATACCATTTTTATTTGCAAAAACATATGTATAGATGTGAGAATGGTTTTTAAATAAATTATAAAAATTACAAAATATAGGAAGTCCATGAGCCCATACGTTGGGTGCCAGAATGTAGGAATCCATGAACCTCAGATTGGGCACCAAAATGTAGGGAGCCAGCCCTACATCACCTGTGGGTACCCCAAGTCCAGTGGAGAAAAAAGAATGAGAAAAAGATTAAGAGAAAAAGTGGGACCAGGGGACCATCACTTTATTACCCTGGAGGTCACAGTTAAGGCCCCGAGCTCTGATCATCCACACTATTTGTTGATTACAATTACTCTGATCTACAGGGTAGGGGTCGAGTGATGGTAGAGTGAATCAGTGAGCCAGAACTGAATCAGTGAACCAGAATTGATGTGCCATTCTAAGGATTGATAACAGTGGAGGTTTGGGAGTTTCACAAAACAAGCACATGTGGTTATCTTTAGCCAATTACCTATGTATAGTTGATGGAACCAGGGCCTTACAAGGAGCCTGCAAGTCTGGCTACATCATAGTGCTACAAAGGGGTTTTAAGTCCTTGAGCACAATGTTTATGGTAACAGAGCCTAGGCAACCCTGCACCGGAACATGAGGCATGGAGAGGCCTTCCTCCTCAGAGGCTCCTGCAGCCTTCCACAGTTTGTTGTTCCTTGTTTATTTGTTACTCATAACCAATTTATGTAGGCACTCTGTAAGTCCTTTCTCCTTTGTAGTGTTTCCCAACATAAAAGAGACAAAAGAAACATGACTTTTAAATTCTAATGTATGTTTCCGAAGGTCCTCTAAAGAAGCTTTCTCAATTTTATAGTTGGCAACAATATATGAGAACTGTTTTCCCATGCAGTTGCCATAATGATATATTTTTAATATTTATCTTCAACACCAAATTGATGAGTAAAAAATATTTATTGTTTTCATTTCTTTAGTTTTTAGTAAAGTTGAATCTGCATGTGAATTTTGAGTTTTTAGTTTGCTGTTATCTAGGTATTTATAGCTTTGCTAATATTTAATTCGATTACTTGTCACTTAAAAATTCTTTCACATTAGAATAATTGGCTTTTTGTTTATTATATTACTTTGCTCCAGTTTATTATATTACTTTGCTCCAGTATGTCTTTTATCTCCAATGATTTTTCAGTATCTTCCTCAGTATTACTTCTGCTTTTGAACAAAGATACTTCTAGAATTGCATTTTCAAAATTATTTTACTTTTCAGTTAATTTTTAAAGTCTTGCCCAGTTAAATTTTATGGACTAATTGCCTATGATATGCATTTCTAATTTTGTTTTTAGATATATTTTAAATACAATGTTTGTAGAATATATTTATATATTGGGATGAGGTAGATACACTACATGTTTTTTTCCAGTTGATTTATTAAATAATCCTTTGAAACTCTGGTAGTATGAGATTCAGTCTCCCTCAGAATCCTTTCTTACCTTTGGTCATTTTTATTTCATTTCCATTGACAACTTTTTATTCTTATCATGAGTTGGGAACAAAAATGTCTTCTAGGGTCATCAATGATACAGCTTCTAATTTGATTTCTCATTCCCATTGTTTTTATTAATTTAAAAGTGGAAAAAATGCAGAAAGAATTTTACTCTGGTTTCTCAATCTGAATGTTAACAAAGATTTTGGTTTTGTGGATTTGGATACAGGATTACAAAGATAATTTTTCCATCATTTATTTAAAGACAACATTTATTGCTTTGTTATTTAGAGAAAATGTGAAATCTTACTATTTGTGTATTCCAGACCTATTATGGTAAGCACTATTAAAGGTAATAGAAATTGTATGCTGCCTAGAGACCAGTCAGAAAAGAATCCCTATATGAAAGCAAAAGAGAGCAGTCTGGGATGACTGAAATTCTTTCTATGTAATCACTTTAAATAAGTTTTGGACTAGGAAACTCAACAGGAAATATATGGAAGAGGTAAAGTCTGCATCAAATTGTTCAGTTACCCAAAAGTTACTTATGAGATTGGCCTCTTTTCAACTGCATAACATTTTAAAATACTTAATGAACTGGAGCATTCTAAATCTGAAGTTGTTTGGAAGAGGATAAGTGAAGTCAGTACCCACATTGAAGGATGTGCTTAAAATAGCTAGATTTCCCACAGCAGCACAGTAGATAATTGACACCTCCGCTCTTTCTTTTTTTCTCTCTCTTCCTTTTTTTGTAGAAGCATAGATTTGGCAGAACTGCAAGCTAAAACTTCAATTGTGAATACTGTTTGTAAAGTGTTCCAAGTTCCTAAAAAATTAAAAACCTCATGGTTTCCACTTTTAAAATATGATTAATGTCAGCAAGATATATTTTTGGATGAATAATCAAATTGTCACATTCTAATAAAAAATATATGTCCATAAATAATTCAACTAAAACTGTGTTGTAGGTGCCTCACTATGCTAATAACATATTTAACATTAGCAGCAATCATTTATTCTAACTACTTCTTTCCATCTTACATAGAAAATATTTCTCACATGTAAAGTTTGGTTATACATTTCCTGATAGAGTCAACAATACAAAACAGACAAGCAGTGAGAAAGAACCTTCAGCTTCTGCTTACAATGAAAAATGTTGTGAGAATTTCTCTCTTATTCTAACACTAAGGAAAAGATCCTGATAATTACTAGATCATGAAATTTCTGAATTAACTGTAAGAGATCACTAAAAAACAAATTAATCTAATAGCTAAGAAAAGAGCCATACCCCTAAACTGAAATGGCAACATGAATACAAACACGATTATCAAAGAGTATGAAGAAAAGGCTGGGCTATTTAAATTTTGAAAATTTTAATGAATAGCTAAAAGCCAAGTTTTGGCTACGTCAAAGTATAACCCTTTAAAGCTGCAGACACAAAGTAATGCAAGAAAGATTTAAAGCTAGTGTTACACTGAAAATAAACAACAAAATGCAAACTCCAATCTACTCACAACTGACCTGATTTGACCTCCATAATAATAACCTATCCAAACAGTAGTAGTAAACAGGAATAAAAACTATTTACCTCAGTCTCTACTGTTTACGTATGATATCTAGCTTTTAAGCGAAAGTTTGGTGGCACACAAAAGAGCAAGATAAAATAACCCACTGTCAAGAGACAAACCAGTCATAATAACCACACTCATATAAGTCATATGGAATAATCAGACAGGACATTTGAAAGAACTATGAATGCTGATGATTAATGTGATAAAGACTGACATAGAAAAATTTCGTAACATGCATGAAAAGATAAGTAATTCCAGCACGGTAATTAAAATGACAAGAAATAATCAAATTGAAGTAATGAGCAATAAAAAACAGTAACGGCCGGGTGCGGTGGCTCATGCCTGCAATCCCAGCACTTTTGGAGGCCAAGGCGGGTGGATCATGAGGTCAAGAGATCAAGACCATCCTGGTCAACATGGTGAAACCCTGTCTCTACTAAAAATACAAAAATTAGCTGGGCATGGTGGTGCATGCCTGTAGTCCCAGCTACTCAGGAGGCTGAGGCAGGAGAATTGCTTGAACCCAGGAGGTGGAGGTTGCGGTGAGCCGAGATCACGCCATTGCACTCCAGCCTGGGTAACAGGAGTGAAATTCCATCTCAAAAAAACAAAACGTAGTAACATTGATTAAAAAAATGTCTTTCAGAGTCATCTGTAGATTCAACACAGTCCGAGAAATAATCAATAAATTTGAAGACAGGCTGATAGAAATCACCCAAATTATAACACAAAGAGTAAATGGAAAAGAAAAACAAAAAGAAAAAAAAAAAAGGAAGAAGAAGAGAGCTTCTTGTATTTTTAGACAATGTCATGTGGCTTAAAATGAATGTAACTAGGATTTCATAGGAGAAGAAAGAGTGAAAGAAATATAAAATAAATAAATAAATATAAATAAAATAATTGTGGAAATAACGACTGAGAATTTCCCCAAAATAATGAAAAGGATGAAACTTCAGATCCAAGAAAGTGAAAGGACAAAAAGCAGAAAATTATCCTCTTCCACAAAGAATTTGACTAGAACCATTATACTCAAAATTCTAAAAGGCAAAAATAGAAGAGGAAATCTAGGAAGCAGTTAGAGAAAAAGGGACATTATTTGTTGAGAAACAAATGAGAATGAAAGCAAACTTCTCATTAGAAACTATGGAAGCCTTATGATAATGAGTGACATATTTGAAAGTGCTGAAATTCAAAAACAAAACTATCAATCCAGCTTTCTGTAACCAGTGAAAATGTGTTTCAACATGAATAAGAACTAAAGAGTTTCAGACAAACATGGAAGAAATTTATCATCAACCTAATTATACTACAAGCAATAAAAAAGGAAATTCCTCAGGCAGAAGGAATATGATACATGACAGAAACATCAATCTATATTTTAAAAAGTAGTGGAAATGGAAATAATAGATTTAAATGAGTACCAAATGTATTGTATGTTTATAGCATATCTAAAAGCAAACATATTACAATATTAGTGTAGAGGCTGGGAATTTGGAAATGGAAGCATAGGTTGTGAGATTCAATAACAGAAAGATAAATGAAAATGGCCAAACATTTGGGGAACAAAGAAACACACATCTAAATAATTTATGCTTCCAAGAGGAAATAAGCAGGGAAATTATAAAATAATTTGAATTGGATGAAAATGTATATAGCTTAAATGTTTTACAAGGTTAAACATAAACTTACTAGGTAACCTAACAACATATCAAAATTGCTGGGATGCAGCTAAAGCACTCCTTAGAGGGAAATTTATAGCATTTAATGGTCATAGAAAAAAAGAACAGTCTCAAATACATAATCAATTTTTTTGTCTTAAAAAACTAGAAAATGAAATGTAAATTAAACCTCAAGCGAGCATAAGAAAGGAAATAATAATGGCACAGAGTGATGAAATTACAAACACAAAAATAAGAAAAATTACTGAAACCAAAAAGTCCTTATTTGCAGAAATCAACAAAATTGATAAAACTCTAGCTAGACTGACTAAAACAAAGAAAAAGGAAAAGAAAAAAAAGTTACCAATATCAGGAATGAAAGAAGTGACTTCACTACAAACCATACAGATATTTAAAGGATAATAAAGGAATATTTCCAACAACTTTATATCCATAAAATTTGAAACTTAGGTGAATGTCTTTTAAAATTCTTGAAAAACACAAAATAGTAAACTTCACTATTAAGAAATAGATAAGGTGAATCTATCTCTATTAAAAAAATGAATCTATATTTTAAAAATCTTCTGGCAGAGAACACCTGGCCCAAATAACTTCTATGGTGAATTCAATCAAACATTTAAAGAGAAAATATATTACAAAAACCATGTCAGAAATTTCAAGTATTAGGCAAGAATCATACTGGTACCCAATCAAGACAAATACATTTCCAGAAAAGAAAAGTACAGATCCATCTACATAAAAATATTCAATTTGAATTTAACTATGTTAAAAAAAAAGGTTAATTTATCATAGCTATTGAATGTATGCTGGGAATGTTAGTTTAATATTTGAAAATCAATCAATCTAATTAACTGACCAATTCTAATAATTTTTATTAGATTCTTTGTGATTTTTTAATTTGTACAACCTACAAAATGGGACAGCCAGTTTGGTACACAGTGGGCCTCTTTCTCATAAGGTTAAACATGTACGTACAATTATGTTTCAGGTTAACTGAGCATAATGTACTGCACTAATTCATGGGCTGGTACCAAGGGGAAGTAGGAAAATCTTAAGAAATGGGAGGAAAATCTATTTACATAAAGACCAGATGAATTATCTGGGCCTTATTTTTTAAAGTAATTTTTAAATGAAATTCCGTATGTGAAGTATCGATGAAAATGGATATAGCAGAAAAAAATTGTAGCAGAACATATAAATAAAAGTGAAGTTCTGAATTTCTGGATATTGAGCAAATAAATGAGAATAAGTAAAAATGAAGAAGCTTATATAGCTATAAAACTATTGTCGAGCTTCAGTTTGGGGTATCTAGGTTTTTGTCTTTTACATTATTTATTTTGTTAAAAATATACAGCAACATTTTGCCAAAATGAATTATATGAAAAAGGCTGTTATGTGACACAGTTATGTAGAGGTATGGGAGGTGAAGTTCAGTCTTGTTGTTAGTAATCATAACTTAGAACATCCCAGGAAATCTAAATTTAAATAACCACTGGTCTCATAACATTAAAACCTCAGCAAATAACACTGGAATGGAAAACCAAACATCGTATGTTCTCACTCATGAGTGGGTGTTGAACAGTGGGAGCACATGGACACAGGGAGGGGAACATCATACACTGGGGCCTGTCAGGGGTTGGGAGCTAGGAGAGGGATAGCATTAGGAGAAATACCTAATGTAGATGATGAGTTGATGGGTGCAGCAAACCACTATGGCATGAGTATACCTATGCAACAAACCTGCACATTCTGCACATATATCCTAAAACTTAAAGTATAATTTAAAAAAGATCACTGATCAGAGATGACCATAAAATATAAAAATAACAATAATAAAGTTTGAAACAAAAAAGTTTATTAATCAATCCAGTGTTATGCTGATAAACCATCTCTCAAAAGAAAACGTTCCTAATTTGCTGATTTTCATTGTATGAATACTTCCATCATGTCTAATTTCAGTACATAATGCCATGGAGCAAAGATTTGGGAGAAGATGTATACATTGACCTTTTGCTAGCCTATGTGAGCCATCTCTAGCAAGGCCCTGCAGCCATTCAATGGACTCAATAAATGTGTCTTTTGTCAGTATAAACTTAAAATAACTAAGAACTCAAATATGTTTGATGTCATAGTAATTATTTTTTAAGTCCATTATGAAAATATTTCCAAGGATGTATTTGCCAGCAGGACTCATAAAATTTGGTCACACTGGGAGTTTCCTTGGTGTGCTAGTTTCTAAAATGAAAAAAAAAAAAAAAAAAAAGCTTTGGTTGGAATGTAACTATGCTGTAATTTTTCCAACATTAACTCAAAATGCAGCTTCAGTGCAGCTGGGTTCTGTTTCAAGTGAATAAGCAAGTTTTGTTATTGAATTAAAAACAAAAAAGACTGAACATGAGAAAGAAGGTATCATAACAATAAAGCTAAGTTAATTTTTGTCTTCCTTATTACCAACTTTTCAACATATATACTTGGCTTTCTATAGAACTGAAATGCCAGCATATATCATCTAGTTCTCTTGTCTGTCACCCGCCTATAATATCTTCTTCTAAATAGTAAAAAATTTTGTTTGATTCTCTACTCTTTTTAAAAAGTCAATATTTTAGTATACTTCTGAAAGTTACAAAGAGTTTTTAGAATGTGAGGTTAATTGAAAAGTTTAACAGACACTTTTTCTACACTGATCCCAATTTGTCTTCTTTGTAATTGTGAGCATGGTCTTCTTAGTCATGTCCCTGGGCCCAAGTTAGCCTGCATTTCCTTCTCACCATAAAATCCTGTTGGTTTTGTCTCTATTTCTCTGAAAATATTCTCAATAACCAAGCTAAGAGGTAAAGCTTTAGAACTGGTTAGGTAGGTATAAAGGGAGGAAGAGATGTAGAGGCTGAATTTTATGAACATAAATATATGTCACTTTAAAAAAGATAACCATGGAATACTATGCAGTCATAAAAAACGATGAGTTCATGTCCTTTGTAGGAACTTGGTTGAACCTGGAAACCATCATTCTCAGCAAACTGACACAAGAACAGAAAATCAAACACTGCATGTTCTCACTCTTAGGCGAGTGTTGAACAATGAGAACACGTGGACACAGGGAGGGGAGCATCACACCTTCGGGTCTGTACCAGGGGAAACTAGGGGAGGGACAGCAGGGGGTGGGGAGTTGGGGAGGGATAACATGGGGAGAAATGCCAGATATAGGTGATGGGAAGGAAGGCAGCAAACCACATTGCAATGTATGTACCTATGCAACAATCTTGCATGTTCTTCACATGTATGTACCCCAAAACCTAAAACACAATAATATATATGTATACATATATGTATACATATATGTATATATATGTATACATATATGTGTATATATGTGTATATATGTATACATATATGTGTATATATATGTGTATATATGTGTACATATATGTATATATGTGTATATATGTATACATATATGTATATATGTGTGTGTATATATATGTACATATATATATGATAACCTTAAGAAAGTCCAGTGCTCCTTAAAACCTTTAATTTCATTAAATTAAAGGTTTGCATTTAAATTAAAGCAATGCATTTTCTGATGATTCAGGTATTAAAATCATTCCAACAAATCTCTGATTGTAATTGACAGACTTCTTTTAATATGTTGAAAACCTCACTATTCTGTTTTTCTTTTATTGTTTTAAGATTCTAAGCAAGTCAAGAATGCACATTTATTTTGCAATTAAAAAAATTTTTTTAATAAAATGACATAAAGTGATAAACACATCACATGTACAGAAAAAAAAATCAAAGGAACAATAGAAATAAATTATTTTGTTAGCTAGGTCCTAAAACTTCAGGTATTCAAATGTTATGATATTTCTCACTTCTTGAACATTCTGTAATCACCTGTACTGGTGTTTGGTTTTCATGCTTCTGGAGTAGCAGGAACATTTATCTGTATAAAGTAATACAAAGTTTATTCAGAACATAATACATTGAAGAGTGCTAGCTCCACAGATTCAGTTCATTAAATTTTACTGACTTATTTGTGTGTGTGTGTGTGTGTGTGTGTGTGTGTGTGTGTGTGTCTGTGTCTGTGTGTATCTAGACAGGAAATGACACATTCTGGGGTACATGTGCAGATTATGCAGGATTGTTGCATAGGTACATACATGGCAAGGTGGTTTGCTGTCTTCATCCTCTCATCACCTATATCTGGTGTTTCTCCCCTCGTTATCCCTCCCCACCCTCTCCACCCCCCATCGTCCTTCCCCTTGCTCTCCCCAACTGACTGCAGTGTGTGATGCTTCTCTCCCTGTGTCCACACATGTTGTAATTGTTCAACACCCACCTATGAGTGACAACATGTGGTGCTTGGTTTTCTGTTCTTGTGTCATTTTGCTGAAAATGATGGTTTCCAGAGTCATCCATGTCCCTATGAAGGACATGAATGCATCGTTTTTTATGGCTGCATAGTCTTCCATGGTATATATGTGCCACATTTTCTTTATCCAGTCTATCATTGATGGACATTTGGGTTGTTTCCAGGTCTTTGCTATTGTAAACAGTGTCACAATGAGCATACGTGTGCATGTGTCTTTATAATAGAACAATTTATAATTCTTTGAGTATATACCCAATAATGGGATTGCTGGGTCAAATGGTATTTCTATTTCTAGGTCCTTGAGAAATCGTCACACTGTCTTCCACAATGGTTGCACTAATTTGCACTCCCATCAACAGTGTAAAAGTGTTCCTACTTCTCCACATCCTCTCCATTATCTGTTGTCTCCAGATTTTTTAATGATCACCATTCTAACTGGCATTAGGTGGTATCTCAATGTGGTTTTGATTTGCATTTCTCTAATAATCAGTGATGATCATCATTTTTTCATATGTTTGTTGGCCTTATATATGTCTTCTTTTGAAAAGTGTCTGTTCATATCCTTCACCCACTTTTGAATGGGTTTGTTTGTTTTTTTCTTGTAAATCTGTTTTAGTTCTTTGTAGATTCTGGATATTAGCCCTTTGTCAGATGGGTAGATTGCAAAAAATTTTTCCCATTCTGTTGGTTGCCAGTTCACTCAAATGATTGTTTCCTTTGCTGTACATTCACAATTGCTACAAAGAGAATAAAATACCTAGGAATACAACTAACAAAGGATGTAAAGGACCTTTTCAAGGAGAACTACAAATGACTGCTCAATGAAATAAGAGAGTACACAAACAGATGGACAACATTCCATGCTCATGGCTAGGAAGAATCAACATCATGAAAATGGGCATATTGCCCAAAGTAATTTGTAGATTCAACGCTATCCCCATCAAGTTACCTATCTGACCCTCTTCACAGAACAGGAAAAAAACTGCTTAAACTTCATTTGGAACCAACAGAGAGCCCGCATAGCCATCAATCCTAAGCAAAAAGAACAAAGCTGGAAGCATCATGCTGACTTCAAACTATACTACAAGGCCACAGTAGTAAAAGCAGCATGGAACTGGTACCAAAACCGAGACATAGACCAATGGAAAAGAAAAGAGGCCTCAGAAGCAATGCCACACATCTACAATCATCTGATCTTTGACAAACCTGAGAAAAACAAGCAATGGGGAAAGCATTCTCTGTTTAATGAATGGGGTTGGGAAAACTGGCTAGCAATGTGCAGAAAGCAGAAACTGGACCCCTTCCTGACACCTTACACTAAAATTAACTCCAAATGGATTAAAGACTTAAACATAAGACCTAACACCATTAGAACCCTAGAAGAAAACCTAGGCAAAAACATTCAGGACATGGGTATAGGCAAGGACTTCATGGCTAAAACACCAAAAGCATTGGTAACAAAAGTCAAAATAGACAAATGGGATCTAATTAAACTCCAGATTACTTTTCATCTCTACAAACTTCAGTCTTCTTAAAAATCTCAAGCAATAATAACCAAAAACAGAAACTTTGGGCTCTGGCAATGGTATTTTGCATTCATTTGATGGTAAACTAGCATTTCTACCATGGAAACACCATGGTGGATGGGAGCTATTTGGAGGCAGTTGGAAAGTGTGGGAAGAGTTTCCAGTTGTGACCAGAATACCTAATGGTTGCTTGAGATCTCTGGGGACACAAGAACAGCCTCAGCTAGGGGCAAGTGCTCCATCAAAGGTAAGGTACAGTCAATTAGAATGCACTTGTGTAGGGCATTCAGTTTGCATATACACTCTGTACTATGAAAAATACCTTTTTGTCACTGCTTCTGAAAGCCTAAATACTTTGGGGGACTTGGCTTGTCTCCTGAACACTCTACCATTTAAATTATGTCACCTATTGATTGCCATCTTGACTCTAGACTACTTATTGCCATTCAACCTAATCATTGCATTATTAAATATTTATTTTTTTAAACTCTTATTTTAATTAATTAATTTATTTATTTTAAGGTATTGCTCTGTTACCAGGCTGAAGTGAAAGTGGTGTGACCTTGGCTTTCTACAGTCTTAAACTCCTAGGCTCAAGTGATTCTCCTGCCTCAGCCTCCTGAGTAGCTGGGACTACAGTCACATGCCACCGTACCTGGCTAATTTCTCCTTTTTTTTTTTTTTTTTTTTTTTTTAGAGATAGGATCTTACTATGTTGCCCAGGCTCGTCTTGAAAGTCTGGCTTCAAGCTCTCTTCCAGTCTTGGCATCCCAAAGTGTTGGGATTACAGGAATTAAATTTAAATTATAGGCTACTCACAGCACCGTGAATGCAGGCCTCCTGACGCTTCCTCAGTCATGCAGAACTAGACAGCGTTTCTTTTACCATCTTGGCCCGGCTGCTCCATGTTCTGATCTCAGGCTGGAGTGCAGTAGCGGGATCTTGGCTCACTGGAAACCCCGCCTACCAGGATCAAGGAATCCTCCTGCCACAGCTTCCCCAGTAGCTGGAACTACAAAGGTTGTACCAACACGCCCGGCTAGTTTTCCTATATTTAGTAGAGACGGGGTTTCACTATGTGAACCACGATGGTCTTCATCTCTTGACCTCGGGATCCTTCTGCCTCGGCCTCCCAAGGCTTTCGCGGTGGGATTTCCATGAGAGAGGCTTACGTGCGAACTGACAGGGCTTTCCTGATCCATGTCCTGGCTGATGTCTCTGGCTCTCTGTCCCCCATCGGCTGCCTGACTTTTTTCTTTTTTTAACCTGAGGTTCCCTTCCCATGTTGCTCAGTTGCTCAGGCTGGTCTCAAACGTATGGCCTATTTCAACTTTATTATTAATATTTTTATCGATACTGTTACTCTCTTCAAGAGGTATATGACAGAAGCTGCTGCTTAGCTGTGTAGGGAAAATCTGTTTTCAGGACAAATTTTGGGATTACAGGAATTGAATTTAAATTATAGGCTACCCACAGCACCTGTCTAAAACCGTATATCCTACTTCCCGTTCTGATTCCACATATCTCAGCTTCTGTATGCCTTTCTCTTAAATACAAGCAGTTACTGCTAATTGAATAAATATTTATTAAGCATCTAATAAACTATGCCAGGCACTCTTATAAGTAGGTATTAAAGACACCGTGAGGTACAAAACATATGAAGTTACTGACCTGATAAAATATATGAGCAATACTAACTTTGCCTTATTTTCCTTACAAGCCATAATTAGTTACATACATAATATAGTTATATGACACATAATAGCATTTAGGTCAAGGAAGGATTGTATATATGACAGTGGTTCCATAAGATTATAAGACGCTATTTATGCTGTACCTTTTCTATGTTTAGAGGCACAAGTTCCTTCCATTGTGTCACAGATGCCTGCAGTTTTCCATACAGTAACATGCTGTACAGGTTTGCAGCTTCAGCATCATATCGCCTAGATGTGTAGTAGGCTATATCATCTAGGTTTTTGTAAGTACACCCTATGATGTTTGCACAATGACAAAATTGCCTGAGGATGCACTTCGAAGAACGTAGCTGCAATGTTAACTGATATGTGACTGTACTTGGCTCATCTAAAGTTATTTTAACTTGGTCTATAGCAAGCTGTGCTGCCTCCACTGGTTCTCCAACCTCTTCTTTTATTCAAGGCCTCCCCGCAGGCCAGGAAGAAAAGTGCGGTACAACAATATACCTATAAATATGATGTTTACTTAGATTAATTGGTATTAGGCATCTTTTAATACTTTTCAGCTACAGTAGATTTTCTTTAGTCTATGGATGTTATTCACATGAAGCCTTGTTATCTATCTCACAGTCCTCTAGAGGAAAAAAAAGAAACATTTGTTGCTGTATTAATTAGAGATGCCAAAGAAGACTTGATGAATTTAAGGAAAGAAAGAAAGGTTGGAATAAAAAATCAGGTACAGTCATTTGTTACTTAACAATGCATTGTTAGACAACTTTATTGTGTGAACATCATAGAGTATATTTGCATAAACCTAGGTGGTATAGCCTACTACATGCCTAGGCTGCATGGTGTATATTGCTTCTAGGCTAAACACCTGCACAGCATGTTAATATACTAAATAATGTAGGTAGTTGTAACGTGATAGTAAGTATTTGTGTGCCTAAACATATCTAAACACAGAAAAGACATAGTAAAAACACGGCATTATAATCTTGTGGGACCGCCATTGTATAAGCTGTCCATTATTGACCAAAATGCAATTATGCAGCACAGGACTGTTTTTATATTTGTGTGAAACCACAATTTATAAGGAAAAGATGCAAAGAAATAATAATTATATAAAAGTATTCAATATTACTATGAACAAAAACATAAAATGAGTTTATGCATATAATATATAAGCTATTTTTAACAATTATAATTGTTATCATAAGAGTGCAGTGAAGGAACAAACTTTTATGCTACTTTTATGAATGTTTACATTTTTGGAAAGCTAACTGGACAATATTTATCAACAGCTTTATAATGGTTACTTTCTCTGAACCAGTAATTTGTTGTCTAGAGGATTTACTTGAAAATAACTGAAAATGCAGATGTAAATGTATCCAGAAAGATTATCAGCACAACATTGTAACTTTGAAACAACAAGAGAGAAATAATTTAAAAAATATTGTACATTCTTATGGTTGAGAGTTAATGAGTCATTAAATATAATATTTATCAAGGGCTTGTTATTACATGGGATCAAGCTAATGATATAATTGATCTAATATACAGGAGAAAAAGAGTTAAAAGTAACATGTATTGTTTGAACTGGCAATGTGAAGTTAGACTTACAGATATGTGAAACAAACATGTATACACAAAGTATCAGCAAAACGAAGGCAATGAACTATGAAAAAACAACTGTTAATAAAAGTTTAGAAAACACACATAAATAACCTGTGAAATAGTTTGGCCTTACCTCCCACATAATTATTCTTTCAACAAACCTACATACAAATATTTTATACTATCCCCTCTCAAGCACTGTCATGACATATCCTCTTTTTCCCCTAAATCACTTCCATCTTGGAGGTAAGTGTATTTTTCCTTTAAGAGAAGAGAATAGAGTGACAACTTTTCCTTCTGGCAAAAAGGATCTGAATAAATAACATTTTTGTAAAAACCACAGAGATGTCTACAGGTTTTATAGCCTATTCTCTCAAACCAGTCCCTGATTATTATGTTTTGGGTCTTCCCACAAACACCATGTTGCTTGGCATTTATCCCTGTTTGCCAGTTCTGCTGAAGATCTCTGTTAAATGTGTGTGCATCGTGTCTTGGTGATGCCATTGCCCATGACTAGAATGATGGTGTCTGTGAAGATGGTCATATTGGTGTATCCTCAAGTGAATTAGCATTTTGGTCCTGAATAAAGCTGGATTCTACTCAAGAAGACATGAGAAGAATCTCCTTCTTAATTCTGCGCCACATTTTGCAAATACACACATGTACACAAACATAAAGAATATTCATTTTACAAATATCTACTTTTTACTTTTCTTGGGGTTCAATACCTGCTTAAAGGATCAAGTGAAGAACCAAACACTTCCCATATAATTTATCCTTTTCTGCTCCCTTTTTTAATTCTGCCCACCTTCATTACTACACATAACTCAATATTACCAAATCCTAATTTCCTTCTTCACCTGCAGTTACTAATATATTATTTCATGCATGTAATAGGAGACGTACTCACTGATAGAACACCTGAGTGCTGGACTATATTCGTGTATGCAAGGACACCTATGTGGTGAAGGAAGTAGTAATGGAGGGGTTTTCTATCAAATCCAGCATGGAAACGACAAGACTGCATTGTTACACTACAGTCCATTCTGATAAATCAATGGGAATAGACACAGTAATTGGTATCCTAGATTGCTGAAGGAAAATCCGGGATAGATAGAACATTTGCGTGGAGTAAAAATATGTTTACTATGTTATATTACAAGTTATACTTGAGATAGGGACTAAAGCAGGGTGGAAATTATCAATTGTAGGCACCATGCCAGATTCAAGTTTTACCAAAAAACAAACATCTGCTTGCTTAATTAAGACACACTAATTAGTTATCACAGAGAGCTATTAAAGTTGATTTAAAGTTTTTCATTGAATTAAGTAACCTAAAATATTGTCTGTAGGACTCATTTCTTAACAATAATTAACAATGTATTGTGATTTTATGCTTTTAGTTCATTAAATTATCTTTGAGGACTAGGGTAAAAAAATTCACTTATTATTTTATTGGTCTCAACCTAGCTGGTAAAAAAAAATACCTAGATGTGTCTCTGAGATACAGCATTTAAGAATTCATCTTAAAAGTTTTTACCTGTAGGATTATAAATCATTCTACTATAGACACATGCACACGTATGTTTATTGCAGCATTATTCACAATAGCAAAGACCTAGAAACAACCCAAATGCCCATCAATGATAGACTGGATAAAGAAAATGTGTCACATATACACCGTGGAATACCATGCAGCCATAAAAAGGATGAGTTTATGTCCTTTGCAGG
Source organism: Aotus nancymaae (assembly GCF_030222135.1). Classification (NCBI taxonomy): domain Eukaryota; kingdom Metazoa; phylum Chordata; class Mammalia; order Primates; family Aotidae; genus Aotus; species Aotus nancymaae. Next base: position 9,953,823 of record NW_026988447.1, on the reverse strand, counting down.
GACATGGATAAAGTTGGAAACCATCATTCTCAGCAAACTAACACAGGAACAGAAAACCAAACGCCACATGTTCTTACTCATAAGTGAGAGCTGAACAGTGAGAACACATGGACACACAGAGAGGAAGATCACACAACAGGTCCTGTCAGGGAGTGAGGGGCTAGAGGAGGGACAGCATTAGGAGAAAATCCTAGTGTAGATGACAGGTTGATGGGTGCAGCAAACCACCATGGCATGTGTATACCTTTGTAACAAACCTGCATGTGCCACACATGTATCCCAGAACTTAAGGTATAATTTAAAAAAATTCTTACTTGTTCAAAAGCACCTTTCTTTTCCTTTCAGTTTTTATAGAAGTCGGACACAAACACCTGTGCTTTCTTTTTTCCTGCCTGGAGGAAAGCAAATACCATTGACAAAATCTTTGCCTATTTACATTTACTCTCATGTGGTATTTTGGTTATTGCTTTCAAGGTGAACCCAATCAAGAGATTAATGAGTCCTTATGAATACGTGAAAGAACAATTGTAATCTTTTTCCGCCCAAGAAAGGAGTCCCTCAACACAAGTATGATTTGCTTTCTGCTTATGGCAATAGCTGCAGGAATGCATTGTACAGGTATTAACATGCATTAAGGCGTAAATCACAGAAATACAGGGATGGAGAGAGAGAGAGGAAAGGTCGCTATTTTAGGCGAACAAGGGAGCTTTGTATGCTGGTTGTGAAACCTGCCCTGTCAGTGTTAGCAGAGCTAATTCTGTCAAGGCTCAGTGAAGTTTGACACAACTGCATTCACGAGAAAGCTGCAAAGGTCGTATTATGCACTGTGTACCTTTGGGGAGCTTAACAGAACCAATTTAGACCAATTCTGTCAAAAGAACATCGAAGTAACCTAGAAGAATAAGTCTTTGAAAAGAAGTTTATGAGACTTGGGAATGAGGAGCAGAGAGGCTATATGTCAAATTATTTTATGAGTCAAAATTAGGTATCACTACTTTTGAAAAGCTTTGCCATTCACAAGAAGAGAATGCTAGATAGAAGCATTAACGTAGAGATAGTTAAAAACAAAAGAGCCATCAGGGCTTTTAGAGTGGTTTTTGCCAAATTCACAACTGAACCTTTGCAGCTTTCTGAGGCCCAGGGAATTGTTGGGCTCTATAGGAATAAAGGGAGAACATTTCTGCACACTAATTTAGAAATCTGTATTATTTGTGAGGGAAGAGTAACCGCAGTTTCTGATGACTGCAGTCAGAATGGCCTGCCCCAGAGATGAAGTAAAACTCATGGAAGTAAACACAGCTATGATTCTTACCCAGAAATAGAGATAATTTCAACAACTGATCATGGCATAAGTGATTTTTCTTCACTACCCTTGAAAAAATAGGATATAAAAATAAGCTTTTCTTAGCCAGTGTGTTGACTCTTCCAATGGGATAAATTAGGTTTACTAAATTATTGCAAGCAGTAATGAATTATAACATTTGTTAAAAACTCCATCTAAGAGCAAAGTTTCCTGACATTACAATATCAGACATAATTAGGAGGGCATGGATAATCACTGTCTCTATCCTCCTGCTGGAATCAATACAAGTACATATTCTTTTTCTTTTTTTTTTTTTTTTTTTTTTTTTTTTTTTTTTTTTTTTTTTTTTGAGACGGAGTTTCGCTCTTGATACCCAGGCTGGAGCGCAATGGCGCGATCTCGGCTCACCGCAACCTCCGCCTCCTGGGTTCAGGCAATTCTCCTGCCTCAGCCTCCTGAGTAGCTAGGATTACAGGCATGCGCCACCGTGCCCAGCTAATTTTTTGTATTAGTAGAGACGGGGTTTCACCATGTTGACCAGGATGGTCTCGATCTCTTGACCTCGTGATCCACCCGCCTCGGCCTCCCAAAGCATATTCTTTTTCTTAATAGCAACAACTTCTGATTTTATATTTTTGGTGACTTGGCAACAATTCTATTTCTGAAGAGACTTGAAATAAATTTGTAAATGTCTTGTTTCTCAGAATAGAATTGCCTACTTTAATATGAGATTAAAATAAGAGTTTGAATAATTAAACACATTGATTTGCAATAGTAACTGGAAAACATTACTCTTTAGAATTTGGAGCTAAGATTCTCTTGTTCATTTAAAAATCTATACTGAATTATTAAGTGTTTTTGATTAGTTCTTTGTTATGCCAGGTGTAGTAAATACTAGCATCTTTCTAGTGATGTTGTATTAAAGAATTCCGTGGACCAAAATACTATGGAAAACGTCACAATTGTGTCTTCGGTATTACCTGGCTCTGGATAAAATCTAAATCTGTGTCCTGCTCTTTTCTGTCTTTGGCTCATGTAGCAGCTGGGTTGCCTTCTCTTCATTAAGTGTTTTGAGCATCAACGCATTCATAGTTTTTCTCATTTCCATGTTACTACTCATTCTTGTATGACCTGTCATTATCTTTTGGAAGCTTGTGAGTTCTAATAATCTCAGCATACAAGGCACACTTTTCTCTAGTCTGTGATCACTATTTGATATTACTGGATGGAAAGATGTCAGGGGCTCTTACTTCTTTAGGGGACCAGCAAGAATTAAGTTTTTTTCTCCTCATTTCAGAAATTTATATAAAAATAAGTTCAAATTATACAAAACACAATTAGTCTTACATTTCCAAGTTTCTTTATTACTAAAGATGCAGTTGATCAGAATGACGAAATCACACCAGTTCATATACACTTTAAATTTAAGTGGCAAAATTGCAGTGACTTGACTTAAAATTTTAATGGCAGAAATCTTTCTTAGTGAAGTTCATTGGTCTCTGGAAAAGGGTCATTCTAATGATAAAAACAAAAGGATGACATGAGTGAGTTAACATAAAGTGATATGCTAAATATAATTTAAGAGTGATAACAATGATATCATAATGGAAACTCTTGAAGCATAGTGGCCAACAAAACATGCTGGCTATTCTATTAAGGTTATAATTGATTCTGGAGGTGCTGTTTAGCTGGGTTTTAATTCAGGCTCTTCAGCTTGCTATATGAGTTGCATTAGGCACATTTCTTATCCTCAGTAAGCTTCATCTTCTCATCTGTAAAATGAGATTATAAATAGTGTTCACCTCAAAATTTGTTGGTTGCTGTTCTTGATAAAAAATGTGATCCACAAAAAATGGACACAACTGAAAAAGTCACTCAGGAACTCATCAGCAACTGGATATATATATATAAAACATATATATCACACACATATATGACACACATATATCACACATATATATCATATATATCTCACATATATATCACATACATATATACATGTGATATGTGTGTGATATATATGTATGTGATATATATGTGTGATATATGTCTCAACAAATTTTATATATATCACACATATATGTCACACATCACACATATATCACATACATATATGTGTGACATATATCACATATGTCACATATATATGCCACATATGTATGTGATATATATATGATATGTGACATATATATGTGTGATATATACGTTATACATATATATCAGAACTCATCCATTTCTTCTCAGAAAACTACACAGATTGATGAGTGTCGCTAACTTCTTAAATAAGGAATCTGATGATAATCTCCACAGATAATCTCTTCTATTGGTGTTTCTCAACTTTAAATCTTTTGGGGAGCTTCATACATATCATCATACCTAGGTACATACCATCCTGAGAAATTCAAACTGATCTGGGTCATATCGCAGATAATTCAATGTCAGCTAAATCTGAGAATCTTAAAATCTTTATATTAAAGACTTAGTCTACTGGTCCTATTATATAAAAATAATTATTAATTTTTAAGTGCATGTAACCTACTAAACGAATCAAACCAAAGTGTCTAAAGCTACATCTTAGTTTTGTCTGATTAAAACTGATGGCATTTGCTCTTTTGAAACATCATGGGAACAATAATATAAGGTTTGTTTTGTTAACAGAAAACAAATCTTATGTCATGTGCCTGGCAAGCATATGAAAAAAAAATACACATTACTGATCATTAGAGAAACGCAAATCAAAACCATAATGTGATACCATCTCACATCAGTCAGAATGGCTATTAATAGAAAGGCAAAAATAATGGATGCTGGCAAGGTTGTGGAGAGAAACAAATGTTTATACATTGTTGATGGGAATGTAAATTAGTTCAACCACTGGGAAAATACAGTGTGGAGATTCCTCGAAGACCTAAAGACAGAAATACCATTCGACCAGCAATCCCATTACTGGGTATATACCCACAGGAATATATATTGTTCTACTAAAGACACATGTACACATATTTTCATTACAGCTCTAATCACAAATGTATGTTCACTTCAGCTCTAATCACAATAGTAAAGATGTGAAATCAACTCAAATGCCCATGAAAGATAGAATAGGTAAAGAAAATTTGGTACATATACATCATGAAATACTATGAAACCATAAAAAAGAATGAGATCTTGTCTTTTTGCAAGGACATGGATATAGCTGGAAGCCATTACCTTTAGCATACTAATGCAGGAACAGAAAAACCAATACCATGTATTCTCACTTATAAGTGGAAGCTAAATGATGAGAACACATGAACACGTAGATGGGAACAACACACTCTGGAGCCTATCAGAGGGTGAAAGGTAAGAGGAGGGAGACAATCAGGAAAAATAACTAATGGATACTAGGCTTAATACCTGAGTGATGAAAAAATCTGTACAATAAACCCCCATGACACACAAGCATGTCTGTTACATGTCTACCTATGTAGCAAACCTGCACATCCTGCACATGTACCCCTGAACTTAAAAGAAAGTTTAAAAAAAAAAACCTGTTTTTGCTTTTTTTTTTAAAAAAAGTTTGTTTCTTTGTCCTTTAAGTATGTAAACCTGCAAGTTTAGTGGGAATGAAAGAGGAGACAACAATGCTGGTTTCCTGCTGCCTTTTAGATTGCTGCAAGTCTGACCTTCATACTTGAGGAAAGTTATGTGAAGAGGCTTTTGAGATAAAAAGAGAAAACAGAAGACTTGAGCAATACTATAAATCAATGAGATTTAACTTATACAGAGGATTCCACCCAACAACAGCACTTTCCAAATGTATATTAAATATTCTTCAAGATAGGACACATGAAGGTTATAAAACAAGTCTCAACAAATTTTAAAGTTCGAAACCACAAGAAGTGTCTTCTCTAACCACAAGAAATAAAGTTAAAGATGAATAACAGAAGAAAAACTGGAAAACTCTTAAATATTTAGAAATTAAATAATATACTTTAAACAACTAGTGGGTCAAAAAATAAATCACAAAAGAAACTAAAAAATGTTTAGAGATTAAAAAAAATCAAAACAAACCAAATTTATGGAATGCAGCGTATGTAGTACTCAGAGGAATATTTATAGCTGCAAATGCCTGTATTAAAAAGAAGGTATCAATTAAATAACTTAACTTATACCTTGAAGAAATAGTTTTAAAAAGGGCAAAGTAAATTCAAGGTAGCAGGATAGAAATAATAACAATTAGAGTGAAAGATTTTAATACATAAAATAGAAAATACAAAGGAAAACAAATGGAGATTTAAAGAAACCAAAAATTATTTATTTGACAAAGTCAACCAGATTCACAAATCTTTTAGCTAAAGTGACAAAAAATAGGGGAGAAGGAGAGAAGACTCAAACTGTTCAAATCATAAAGTGGAGACAATACCACTGACCATACAGAAATAAGAAAAAGTATGAGATGATTATGAGAGATTTTATATCAAAAGATAGACAACATAGATGAAATGGTCAAATTCCTAGAAACACAAAATGTATCATTAACTCAAGCAGAAATAGAAAATCTCAAAAAAACTAACAACTAAAGAGATTGAGTCGGTGATGTTAAAACTTTAACAAAGAAAACCTCAGGACCAGATGGTTTCATTGGTGAATTACTCCAAACAAATACTTCCAAATAATGGAATAGGAGAGGATACTTCCTAACTCATTCCTAACAGTTATAAGCCAGTATTACTTTGATTCCAAAGTCAAGGAAATTACAAGAAAATAAAACAAAAGAGCTATGTTGTTTAAGAATACAAGAATAAAAATCCTCAACAAAGCACAAGCAAACTGAATCCATCAGCATATTAGGAAGATTATACACTATGACCAAGTGGAATTTATTCCAGAAATGCGAAAGTGGCTCAACATATACAAATCAATAAATGTGATCCATCATATTAATAGAATAAAGGGAAAAAACACATGGCCACCTCAATTGATGTTAAAAAAAAATGTTTTTGACATGTTTTCGTGGAAAAAACACTCAATAAACTAAGAACACAGGGAATTTCCAGAACCTGATAAAGGTAATGTATAATAAAAAAACAAAATATAATACTCAAAGGTGAAACTTGGAATTATTTCCCCTAAGATGATGAATAAGACAAAGACGTCCATCCTCTCCACATATAGTCACTATTTTTCTGTAATTTTCTAGAATTTACTGGCTATAGTAAGCAGACTAGAAAAAAAAAGGGCATCCAATCTCGAATAGATGTGAAATTATCTCTGTTCACAAGCATAACATGATATTATATGCAGAAAATCCTAAATAATCCACAAAAAACTATTAGAACAAATAAATATTATGTAGCCTAGTTGTGAATATCAATTACACAGTAACAATATTGTAAATACCAAATGGTGATCTATCAGCAATTATACAATTAAAACACAGTCACAAGGCTAAAGATTTCAGAATTGGAATATCTGAACTGGGGAGAAGAAAGTGATACATTTTTATGTTCTATAATAAGAAATTCATACATAATGCCTAAAACTTGAAAAGAAAAAAAATTAGCTATACCTACATGTTATTTAGAGTCCTGTTACTGAATGGTGAAAAAAATCAGCTGAGAGAATTGATTATTCTTTCTGGAAAAGCAGCAAGGCAAGGTCAAGATGAGTGCTAGGGAGTGCTCTTGATTTTAAAGGTCGTAAGAATAATAGATTCCTTAAATTATGCATATGTATTAATTCAATTAAAAACAACATGAAAGATAATATAAGAGACAAATATACAAGGGTCAGAGCACTGTCACAGGAAAAAAAAAAGGCAGAATGAGGCAAAACAGTTACATGAAAACAAAACAGATCATTGATTTAATTTTGATCATGAATAATGACATTCTTCAGAGCAAGTATCAAGAAACATGAACCTGAAGGCTCATCTTTTTGAGAAAATAATTGTGATTTTCAATGGCATATTCTTTTAAAAACATACAGCTGTTTTATTTAGAAGTAACACTAAAATAAGTGTGGAAGGTTCCATATTACTTTCAAGATTTATTCTTCTGGGCACAGAAAGGCACTTTTGATAAAAATTCTATTTTAAGATTGTATGGTTTTCTTTACATTGACAGATAGTTGATTATAAAGTCAGCCTTTAAAAATATCATCATCTTCACCATTTCCAAAATATTTTTTGAATTTTAGAGTTTGTAAAAATAGAATTGTTGATGTGTCTAAAATTTGGACACAGATAAGAGTTATTATTGTAATTTCTTTTCATAATTGATAATAAAAAGATTTCCAAAGCTATATGTGAAAATTTGAATAACATATTTTACACATAAGTAACCTGTGGATTTCAGGTTTACTTTTCCCTTCAGTTGTGTGAATAGTTCAAAATAAGTTTTGAGTCAAATTGTTTAGATGATCACTTTAATATTTCATGTGATCTATATCTGAAAAAGTAGCAATTTTAATACAAATCAAAAAGAATAAAAAATACCTCCAAGCAAATAAGTAGCAAAACTGGTCCTAACTATAAACTGCAAATAAATAATAGATATGGATCAAACTGAGGGGCTGTGTGGGTCCACAAGGGGCGTGGTTTCAAAGGCAGGAGCTTCCCAGCACCATACCTCCAACAAAACTTGGATCTGGGAACCTAGAGTTTTTTGTCTGACTTTCCCATGTGTAGGCTAAACTGAAAATCCAAGTGTAATACTTTATTCAAAAAGCCCAGGAAAAGCTTTGGGAAGAGGGGGCTCTGATGCAAGCCAAATAGCCAATCCAGTAGCATAGTCAAAGATCAATCACTCCAGTGGAAGTTTGAAAGAACTCTCATTGGACAAGAACATGAATGGGTTGGGAATAACTTCAGGGTTAAAACCCTACTGCTCCTTACCTGTGCATATTCCTCCCTTGGATCCCCTCCCATGACAGCATGGGAACTCTCTCTCCTTCTCTCTTTCTCTCTCTCCCTGCCTAATAAATTGCTCTCTGCTAAACTCTTTGGGCACGTGATACTATTCAAATGGTAAGCTCACCATGACTCCGGGGCCCCTTCCTCCATTCTTGGGGCAAGAGAGACCAAGGACCTGGGCACATTAAGGAAAACATCGAATGGGAGAACTGGAAGCCTCTTTGGGACACCCCTGCAGCTCTGCTCCCATCCCCCAGTTACATCTTTGGCAAACACAGGGAGGGAGCTTAGCCCCTGTGCCCCACCCTGGGTACAAAACTACTTCTGGAAATTTAATATTTGAATAAAATGTAACTTTTAAATCAATGTGGAAAAGATGATTTAATTAAAAAATGTTATTGAACAATCAGTCATATGAAATAAAATCATAAATTATAAAATACTAACTTTCTAATACATACATAAAAATGTTGGAAAAGTAAGAAAAAGTGGAATAAGCTATCGGAAATATAGACAAAGTACATGATCAGGCAAGTCATACAATATAAAATACCAGTGATCAGTAAATATATTTGACACATCAATTATCAGGAAGTATATTTGTTTATAATGAAAACATATGCAGATTTAAAATGAGTTATCTTTTGCCGATCAGATTCTTAGATTAGAATTAGTGATAATACTCAGCATAGAATTGAATAAATAGATGCTTTAATGTACTGGTAATAGGCATATCCAAAAGTTCCATGTATATACAGTATGATGATAGAGTAATCCAAAAATTAACACCAAAGAATTAATTGTAAAAGTTTGAAAACATAGACATACACATACAAATATATATATACACACACAAATACATATATATGTACATATATATATTTCCACACAGTTTTCAAAAATATATTGTTTAGTATTTGCTAATATTTCTACTTCTTAAGATATTTTCAAGATTTTTTAAATGAAGAAAGCATTTTGAAATGTAACACAGACATCGTTCTTGTAATATAGTGTCTATGCTGAGGAATATAGGAGATATTCAATTCAATAGAATGAACTATTTTATAAATTATTAGAATTTGACTGAATATACTTTTGACCTTAGCTGAATTGTAAAATCTATTCACAGGGAGAGAATGTGTATATATAAAGAAATTCTTTAAAATGCATGGCTTTTTTTTTTTTTTTGAGACATGGTGTCACTCTGTCACCCAGGCTGAAGTACAGTGGTGCGATCTCAGCTCACTGCGACCTCTACCTCCCAGGTTGAAGCAATTTTCATGCCTCAGTCTCTTGAGTAGCTGGGACTACAGACACACGCTACCATGCCTGGCTATTTTTTGTATTTTTTGGTAGAAACACGTTTTCACCATCTTGGCCAGACTGGTCTCAAACTCCTGATCTCAAGTGATCTGCCCACCTTGGCTTCCCAAGTGTTGGGATTTCAGATGTGAGCTGTCTCATCCAGTTACCATGGTATTTTCAATATTCAATCTTGAGCTGTCTCATCCAGCTACCATGGCATTTTCAATATTTAATATTGAACTGTCTCATCCAGCTACCATGGCATTTTCAATATTCAATCTCTATGCATACATAAATGATTTTTGTATAAATACATATATGTTTTGTGGTTCTGATTATTATTTTTAAAGCAAAGAAAGAAAAAGTTATAAAACCAAAAATACAGTTTTTTTTTTTAAGATCTGCAAGCTACTATATAATTGGCACACCAAGAGATCCAAGATGGCCAAATAGGAACAACTCTGGAGTGCAGTTCCCAGAGAGAACAACATAGAGGGTGAGTGATCACCACATTTCAAAATAAGTTTTTACTGCCCACAGACCAGGAGATTCCCAGGCAGAGAAGCACCATGAGTCTCCAGCATGGCTGTTTCAGCTGTCGCAGCAGGTCTCCCCACAAAAACTCACACAAATCTAGGCAGACATTTCAACTGATGCCTGGAACCCCTGGGAGACAGAGTCACCTATTCAACTGAAAAAAGGGGCTGAAACAGGGAGCCAAGTGATCTGGTGTGGTGGGTCCACCTTGACAAAGACAAACAATCTGAAGTGCTTTGGACTAAGAGTTTCACAGGAAGCCCAGCTGGACCCAGGATGGTCCAGCTCTGTGGGGGGAAGGGCATCCACCATTACCAAGGCAGTCCACCACTACCGAGGCAGTCCACCATTGCCAAGGCATTTCTAACTATAACTCTATAAACAAAACCACAAGGAAGTTCCCATAGCAGCTGGGCAGAGGCCATAGCAGCTCAGCAATGCCTCTGCTGGTAGACTGTGACTAGGCTACCTCTCCTCTGGGCAGAGTCTCTCAGAAAAAAGGCAGCAGCACATAGGGAACTTACAAATAAAGCCCTACCTTCCCAGGACAGAGCATGTGGGAAAAAATGTGGTTATGAATTCCACTGCAGCAGACTTAAACGTACCTGCCCAGCAGCTCTGAATGGAACAACAAAGCTCACACCTCAGGAGTTGAGCTCCTATAAGGGACAGACTGTTTCCTCAAGCAGCTCCCTGACCCCCTTATATCAAAAGAGACACCTCATAAAACAGAGCTCAGGCTGACATATGGCAGGTATTCTTCTGGAACAAAGATAACAGAAGAAGAAACTGGCAGCAACCCTTACTGTTCTGCAGTCACTGCAGGTGATCCCCAGGCAAGCAGGGTCTGGAGTGGACCTCCAGAAGTCCTACAGCAGAGGGGAATGACTGTTAGAAGGAAAACTAAGAAACAGAAAGAAAAAACTTCATCATCAAAAAAAGGATGTCCACTCAGAGACCCCATCCGAAAGTCACCTACTACAAAAATCACAGATAGATAAATCCACAAAGATCGGAAAAAATTAGCACAAAAAGGATGAAAACATCCAAAACCAGAATGTCTCTCCTCCTCCAAGGGGCCACAACTCACCAGCAAGGGAACAAGGCTGGATGGAGAATGAGTCTGACAAATTGACAGAAACAGGCTTCAGAAAGTGGGTAATAACAAACTTCTCTGAGTTAAAAGAACATATTCTAACCCAATGCAAAGAAACTAAGAACCTTGAAGTAACGTTTGATGAAATGCTAATGGGAGTAAACAGCTTAGAGAAGAAAATAAATGAATTGATGGAACTGAAAAACACAACACAGGAACTTCAAGAAGCATACATAAGTTTCAATAGCCTAACTGACCAAGCATAAGAAAGGATATCAGAGATTGAAGATCAACTCAATTAAATAAAGTGAGAAGGCAAGATTAGAGAAAAAAGAGTAAAAAGAAATGAACAAAGCCTCCAAGAAATATGGGATATGTGAAAAGGCCTAATCTACATTTGATAGGTGAACCTGAATGTGATGGAAAGAATGAATACAAGCTGGAAAATACTCTTCAGGATATTATCCAGGAGAACTTCCCCAACCTAGCAAGGCAGGCAAATATTCAAGTCCAGGAAATACAGAGAACACCACAAAGATACTCCTCAAGAGGAGCAACTCAAAGGCACATAATCATCAGATTCACCAGTGTTAAAATGAAGGAAAAAATGCTAAGTGCAGCCAGAGAGAAAGGTCGGGTTACCCAAAAATGGAAGCCCATCCAACTCACAGAGGATCTCTAGAGAGAAACCCTACAAGCCAGAAGAGAGCGGGGGCCAATATTCAACATCCTTAAAAAAAAAGAACTTTCAACCTAGAATTTATATACAGCCAAACTAAGTTTCATAAGTGAAGGAGAAATAAAATCCTTTATGAACAAGCAATTGCTGAGAGATTTCATCACCACCAGGCCTGCCTTACAAGAGCTCCTGAAAGGAGCACTAAACATAGAAAGTAGCAACCAGTACCAGCCACTCCAAAAATGTACCAAATGGTAAAAAGCATTGACACAATGAAAAAACTCTATCAACTAATGGGCAAAACAACCAGCTAGCATCAAAATGGCAGGATCAAATTCACATATAACAATATTAACCTTAAATGTAAATGAGCTAAATGCCCTAATAAAAAGACACAGACTGGCAAATTGGATAAAAAGTCAAAAACCATCAGTGTGCTGTATCCAGGAAACCCATCTCATATGCAAGGATACACATAGCCTCGATGGAGGAAGATTTACCAAGCAAATGTGGAGCAAAGAAAAGCAGGAGTTGCGATCCTAGTCTCTAATAAAATAGAGTTTAAACCAACAAAGATCAAAAGAGACAAAGAAGGACATTACATAATGGTAAAATGATCAATGCAACAAGAAGAGCTAACTATCCTAAATATATATGCACCCAATACAGGAGCACCCAGATACATAAATCAAGTTCTTAACAACCTACAAAGAGACTAAGACTCTCACACAATAATTGTAGGAGAGTTTAAAACTCCACTATCAATATTAGACAGATCAATGAGACAGAAAATTAACAAGGATATCCAGGACTTGAACTAAGATCTGGACCAAGCAAACCTAATAGACATTTATAGAACTTTCCACCCTAAATCCACAGAATATACATTCTTCTCAGCATCACATCACACCTATTCTAAAACTGACCACATAATTGGAAGTAAATCACTCCTCAGCAAATGCAAAAGAATGGAAATCATAACAAACAGTATATCAGACAACAGTGCAATCAAATTAGAACTCAGGATTAAGAAACTAACTCAGAATCGCACAGCTTCATGGAAACTGAACAACTGGTTCTTGAATGTCGACTGGATAAACAACGAAATGAAAACAGAAATAAAGATGTTCTGCAAAACCAATGAGAACGAAGACACAGCATACCAGAATCTCTGGGATACATTTAAAGCAGTGTCTAGAGGAAAATTTTATAGCAATAAATGTCCACATGAGAAGCCAGGGAAGATCTAAATTGACACCCTATCATCAAAATTGAAAGAGCTAGAGGAGGAAGTTCAAAAAACCTCAAAAGCTAGCCGAAGACAATAAATAACTAAGACCAGAGCAGAACTGAAGGAGATGGAGACACAAAAAGCCTTTCAATAAATTAATAAATCCAGGAGCTGGTTTTTTGGAAAGATCAACAAAATAGACCACTAGCTAGATTAACAAAAAAGAAAAGGGAGAAGAATCAAATAAATGCAATAAAAAATGATAAAGGGGATATCACCACAGATTCCACAGAAATATGAACTACAATCAGAGATTACTTCAAGGAACTCTATGCACATAAACCAGTAAACCTGGAAGAAATGGATAAATTCCTGGACAAACTTGCACCCTCCCAAGCCTAAACCAGAAGGAAGTTGAAACCCTAAATAGACCAATAACAAGGACTGAAGTTGAGGCAGCAATTAAGAGCCTACCAACCAAAAGAAGCCCAGGTACTGATGGGTTCATAGCTGAATTCTACCAGACATACAAAGATTAGCTGGCACCCCTCCTTATGAATCTATTCCAAACAATCCAAAAGCAGGGAATCCTTCCCAAATCATTTTATGAGACCAACATCATCCTGACACCAAAACCCAGCAGAGATTCAACAAGAAAAGAAAACTTCAGGCCAATATCCATGATGAACATAGATACAAAAATCTTCAATAAAATACTGGCAAACCGATTGCAGCAGCACATCAAAATGCTCATCCATCATGATCAAGTAGGCTTCATCCCAGGGACACAAGGCTGGTTCAACATATACAAGTCTATAAAGGTAATCCACCACATAAACAGAGCCAAAGACAAAAACCACATGATTATCAAAACAGATGCAGAGAAGGTCTTTGACAAAATTCAACAGCCTTTATGCTAAAAACTCTCAATAAATTAGGTATCCATGGAATGTATCTCAAAATAATAAAAGCTATTTACAACAAACCCACAGGCAATATCATACTGAATGGGCAAAAACTGGAAGCAGTCCCTTTGAAATCTGGCACTAGACAAGGATGCTTTCTCTCACCACTCCTATTCAATATAATATTGGAAGTTCTAGCCAGAGCAATCAGGCAAGAAAAAGAAATAAAGGGTATTCAATTAGGAAAGAAGGAAGTGAAATTGGCTCTATTTGCAGATGACATGATTGTATATTTAGAAGACTCCATCGTCTCAGCCCAAAATCTCCTGAAATTGATAAACAACTTCAGCAAAGTCTCGGGATACAAAATCAATGTGCAGAAATCACAACCATTTATACACCAATAACAGACTTAACGAGAGCCAAATCAAGAATGAACTGCCATTCACAATTGCTACAGAGAATAAAATACCTAGGAATACAACTAACAAAGGATGTCAAGGATCTCTTCAAGGAGAACTATGAACCACTGCTCAAGGAAATAAGAGAGGACGCAAACAGATCGAAAAACATTTCATGCTCATGGTTAGGAAGAATCAATATTGTGAAAATGACCATACTGCCCAAAGTAATTTACAGATTCAATGCTATCCCCATCAAGCTACCTATGACCTCCTTCATGGAACTGGAAAAAACCACCTTAAACTTCATATGGAACCAAAAGAGAGCACGCATAGCCAAGTCAATTCTAAGCAAAAAGAACAAAGCTGGAGGTATCATGCTACCTGACTTCAAACAATCCCACAAGGCTACAGTAATCAAAAGAGCATGGTACTGGTACCAAAACAGAGATACAGATCAATAGAACAGAACAGAGGCCACAACCATCTGATCTTTGACAAACCTGACAACAACAAGCAATGGGGAAGGAATCCCTGTTTAATAAATGGTGTTGGGATAACTGGCTAGCCATGTGCAGAAAGCAGAAACTGGACCCCTTCTTTACACCTTACACTAAAATTAACTCCAGGTGGATTAAAGACTTAAACATAAGACCTAACACCAAAAAGACCCTAGAAGAAAACCTAGGCAAAACCATTCAGGACATAGGCATAGGCAAGGGCTTCATGACCAAAACACCAAAAACATTGGTAACAAAAGCCAAAATAGACAAATGGGATCTAATTAAACTCCAGAGCTTCTGCACAGCAAAAGAAACAATCATTAGAGTGAATTGGCAACCAACAGAATGGGAAAAAAATCTTACAATCTACCCACCTGACAAGGGACTAATATCCAGAATCTGCAAAGAACAAAAACACATTTACAAGAAAAAAACAAATCCATTCAAAAGTGGGCAAAGAATATGAACAGACACTTTTCAAAAGAAGACATATATGAGACCAACAAACATATGAAAAAATTCTCATCATCACTGGTCATTAGAGAAATGCAAATCAAAACCACATTGAGATATCATCTCAAGCCAGTTAGAATGGCTATCATTTAAAAATCTGGAGACAACAGATGCTGGAGAGGATGTGGAGAAATAGGAACAGTTTTACACTGTTGGTGGGAGTGCAAATTAGTTCAACCATTGTGGAAGACAGTGTGGTGATTCCTGAAGGAGCTAGAAAAGAAATTCCGTTTGACCCAGCAATCCCATTACTGGGTATATATCCAAAGGATTGTAAATCGTTATATTATAAATACACATGCACACATATGTTCATTGTGGCACGTTTACAATAGCAAAGACCTGGAACCAACTCAAATGCCCATTGATGATAGACTAGATAAGGAAAATGTGGCCCATATACACCATGGAATACTATGCAGCCATAAAAAAACAAGAGTTCATGTCCTTTGCAGGGACATGGATGAACCTGGAAACCATCATTCTCGGTAAACTGACACAAGAACAGAATCAAACATGGCATGTTCTCACTAACAGGTGGGTGTTGAACAATGAGAACACGTGGACACAGGGAGGAGAGCATCACACACTGGGGTCTATTGGGGGGGACTAGGGGAAGGACAGCAGGGGTAGGGTGTTGGGGAGGGATAACATAGGGAGAAATGCTAGATATAGGTGACAGGGATGGAGGCAGCAAACCACATTGCCATATATGTACCTATCCAACAATCCTGCATATTCTGCACATGTACCCCAGAACCTAAAGTGCAATAAAATATATTTTAAAAAATAAAAAATAAACAAATAATTGGCACACCAATAATACTCTTAAATCATTCAACTGGAAATAATTTGGCCTAATTGAGTGCTAGTTAGGATAATGTTTTATTGAAACAGCTTTTTTATACTACTGCTAATTAGCACCAATATCCATTTTAGAATATTTTCCCCAGAATTACAGAAAAAGATGAACCTAGAAATAGAGTACAAAATATTTAAGAGCTTTTATAAGTGGTCTAACCTACACCAACCCACAGAAGTCATGAAATACCCTACTTTCTTCATCCTTCAAAATACACATGTTTAGTAATGGGTAGCCTTCTACTTCCCTAGCAATGCCTTTTCACTGTTGATGGGTCTAATCCAAATTCTTAGAATAATTCAGTGTATGAAGACTTTATGGTCATCCACTTTATGCTGTGGACTGGCAATTGCAGATGGCTGTAGCTATCTTTACTATACCCTCAAGACCTTAATGGACACATATGATGTGAAGAATATTTTATTGTGTTTTATGTTTTGGTGTACATGTGAAGAACATGCAGGACTGTTGCACAGGTACATACATGGCAATGTGGTTTTCTGCCTTCCTCCCCATCACCTATATCTGGCATTTCTCCCCATGTTACCCCTCCCCAACTCCCCACCCGCCCGCTGTCCCTCCCCTAGTTCCTCCCCCACAGAATCTACAAAGAACTAAAACAGATTTACAAGAAAAAAACAGAGCAGGGCGCGGTGGCTCACGCCTGTAATCCCAGCACTTTGGGAGGCCGAGGCGGGTGGATCACGAGGTCAAGAGATCGAGACCATCCTGGTCAACATGGTGAAACCCCATCTCTACTAAAAATACAAAAAATTAGCTGGGCATGGTGGCGCGTGCCTGTAATCCCAGCTACTCAGGAAGCTGAGGCAGGAGAATTGCTTGAACCCAGGAGGCAGAGGTTGCAGTGAGCCGAGATCGCGCCATTGTACTCCAGCCTGGGTAAAAAGAGCGAAACTCCGTCTCCAAAACAAATAAAAATAAAAATAAATAAATAAATAAATAAGAAAAAAACAAGCCCATTCAAAAGTAGGTGAAGGATATGAACAGATAGTTTACAAAAGAAGACATATATGATGTGAAGAATATGAAGATGCTTTTGTTGTTTTAAAATACAGCCATCTAGATCACTTTCTTATATATTTTCACCCCAACCCTCTTTCGTCCTGTAACAGTTATAGAGACTGAGGTGGGAATAGACAAAAATGACGTATTTTTCAGGATGTTATACCATATTTTAAGAAGTTCTCAGCCTTTTTTTATCTCTTTGATATAAACTCCATCAAAAGTATACTTTCGAAGATGATAAGCACATTCATACAAGGATATATTGTTCAACTTTTTGCAGAGAGTTTCTATACTGACTGAGGCATTATCTCTAAGTGCTATAGTTTAGCTCAGTAGATGTGTTCCATCCCATCAGTCTCTGTGCTACTGTGAAGAATGCTACAGGAACAAAAGTACCCTTCAGCTGGTAAGCCCCTGCTCAGTGTGGGATCAGATAGGGAAAGGATTTACCTATGTTTTCTTTAAACTCTCTTTTCCTGCTTAGGTAATTTTGGAATGATCTGGATATTATTAGGAGATGGTTGTGTATTTTAGTTTCTTGTAGATATTTCAACAGACCCAACATTTTATGTCCTTTACCACTGCCCATACATCTTTGCAATTGAGCTACTTGAAAGAGATAATGTGGCTTTAGAAATAAGTGAATAAATCTTTACATAACATATTCATTTCACAAGTTGGAAAAGTGTTTTGAAGTTTAGAACTCCTCTTTGAATAGCGATGATGTTTAGGATAGTGAGGATTAAATTGCAGGATTAAAAAATATTAGTGATTTCATAGATATGTTAAATGTTAGTGATTCATAGTTATGTTAAATGTTAGTGATTTCATAGTTATGTTAAATGTTAATGATTTCATAATTAATTTACATTGTTATGTTGAGAATGGAATGGTAGGGTTTTTGTTCTGATTCAACACCTCATAGTTTTTGTTGCCATTAACAATGCTCAGCCCAATAGTGTGCAACACTGATTGATAAAGGCTTTACTATTACACTTCCCATATTGTTATAATATCAGACAAATTTGAATGTAGGTGCTGAAGTTATTCCAGAGAGAAACTGTGAAGCAAAGCAACCTGAACTACCCTGTAATATAGTACCTCGTTTTCAGTCAAATTTGTTGAAACATGTGAGGATGTTTTTCTACAGTTTTCATTTTATCATTTTGCTTGTTCTTAGGAGTATATTGAAATAGAAAAGACAAAACTCATCTTTATCACTATTCCCCACGTTCAGTCATTGAAACGAGACTTGCATGTAGATTACAACCAAATCAAGAATCCTGCTCTGGCTTTTCCCTTGAGCTTCTTTTGAGCTCTCTATGTAGATGAAATACCAGAACTTCTCTCCCACTCCATCTGCTTCAAACATCTCTCTCAATACCACATCAGATATTTTCATCTAAAGCCCGGATTCTATCAATAGTATTAGCATTCTCTAGGTCATTCAAGATTAAACTTTTAAGTTGTCTTTACTTTTCTTTTCCTTATCAAATGAACTCTATCTTGACATCTAAATGATTCCTAAAATTGGTTTAAGCCACATTTATGTCATATCTATTCTTTCTTTTGTGTTTCCACCATTGCGATGGTCTCTTTATCCCTTCTAAATGTTTTCATGTAGCATTGTCTTATCACTATGTATTTAATAACACAACCTTGAGTGGAAATAGTAGGAAGCATTTATTGCCAAACAAATTAAGTCAGAGTATGTTTTAAAATAAGTGTTTGTCACACATCATCTGCTTCTCATAATGGACATACAAGTATGCCACGCTCAAGTTATAAAGGACTAGTTATAATGCCATCACACATCTATCCATCACGTCATAGCTTTGCTTTTGGTCTATCTTCTATTCACACTCAACTCCCCTTTGCAAAATCTTCCTGCCAAAATTCTACCCAAATACAGAGGCAAAGCTCATATGTCTCTTAGTTGCCTGAAACTGTTCAACTATTAATCAGCTATTTTTTCCTACATTTTCCCAGAAAACTTATTTGAATCTGCTTTGTTATGATTCTTGGTAAATATATTGTCTTCCTTACCTATGAGACTGAAAGCTCCATGGAAAAAGATCATGTCTCATTTAATGCTTATTCACCACAGAATATCTATCTGTCTATCTATCTATCTATCTATCAATCAATCATCTATCTATCCATCTCTCTTGTTAGGTAACAACAACCTAAAAAAGGAAAGATGTAACATATTCATGATTTAACAGGCTTCATATTGTTAAGACAGAAATTACCCTGAAATGGAGCTATGTCAGCAACATAATATCTGTCAAAATTCCAGTATCTATGTTTCAGACATTTCAGTATACTCCTACTTACCCCATAAAACATGGTTTCATAATTGACTTAAAGTTTCTGTATGATAGTTTCAACATGATGGTCATCTTCGGGTTGGCATCCGTTGATCATATTTTCCCTTGAGAAGTTGTTACACTTTCCTATGACATTGTAGCTTTGATAATTTTTAATTGCATCTGGATATTATAAATATCATGTCATATCTGAGTCCTGTTATACTCTTTGGAGAATGTTGATGTTTTTTATACTATCAGAAAACTAAGCTGGCCATGTTGAGATTATAATTTGATTTGCCTGCTGTGTACAGTGATTTAAACCTCAGATTAGCTCTCCAAGCTTTTGCCGTGCTGATTTGGATCTGACTTAGGTATAAATAGTTTAGGATAAGGCTGAGATTGTTGTGGGTGCATATGCATGGAATTCGGAGAACCTCTTTCCCTGACTCTTCCTCTAATGGAATCCAGCTATATTCTACATGCTACAGGAGACAGTAAAGCATGGAAGGAAAATAAAGCATGGGTTTCTCTTGAAGTTTCATTCTCCATGTGTCCATACTGTTCTTTTTCTACTCCTCTAATCCCTCACTTGGGGAAAAGTTTTGAGAGAAAAAAGAAAAGTGTGATGCTCACCTGCATTCGGGTCACATCTCTGTTTTGACACCTTTCCGTAGTCTGCTTGCTTCTGTTTTCTTTCCATGTTCCTAGACAGCTGTTTTTGCATTTTGTCCAACATTTTTAATCCTAATCAGCAAATGTTATGGGCTTATGCCATTACATAACATCAGTGGAACTCAGAAACTAATATTTAATGAAAATTAAGTGATATTGCACAGACGAGATATAGTAAATGTGTTAACCAATAAGGTGAGGAAGTGTTGTAATGTACTACTTTTGAGTAACTTACAGGCATCTTTCTACATTCATTACTCCTACATATCTAGTTATTCCTGTCATAACTTCATTACTATAAGCCAACTTGGGGAACTGAATAAACCACAGTCTTCACTACAAATGAAGTCATACATATATATTTGAGACAGAGTCTCCCTCTTGTCCCCCAGGCTGGAGTGCGGTGGCGTGATCTCTGCTCGCTGTAACTTCTGCCTCCAGAGTTCAAGCGATTCTCCTGCCTCAGCCTCCTGAGTAGCTGGGATTAGAGGTGCCTAACACCATGATCAGCTAATTTTTGTATTTTTAGTACAGTCCAGGTTTCACTGCGTTGGCCAGGCTGGTCTCGAATTCCTGACTTCAGGTGATCCACTAGCTTCAGCCTCCCAAAATGCTGGGATTATAGGCTTGAGCTACTGCACCTAGCCTACATATATATATATATATATATATATTCAATTTTAGATCTAATTGAAATAAGATGTACTGGGAATATTTTTAAGTACTTAATGATTACAGCTAACTCAATTAGTTGCTTATCCAATCAATATCCATCCACTTCTCCTTTCCTGGCTTTAAGTTTTTTCTGAGGTTGGAATTTTTAATTCCATCATGATTGGCTTAAATGAATAATAATTATAATAAATACAGATTTATACAAGAAACCAAGACTAAAAATATACAATTGAATTACTAGGACTCAAGAAAACTAAAATTAACCACAGCTCCATACATTTTTCTTATTTATTGAGACTTCTGTGGAAAGAATATGCTGTAACCTAGTTAAAGCCTTATAGTTTTGGTTTTCTAAAAACTAATTCATTTTTTCTTATTTGAACATTAATTAATTGTAAAAATTGTGTATATTATTTTTCTTTATTTTTATTTTTAAGAAAGAAAAAGAAATTACACCTTATGCTTAAAATGTCTCAATCTACATGGGTAGATTTTACAACTATGTGGTAAAATTTACCATTCTTGCTTTAAAATTCAAATTCCAGCCAAGTACAGGGACACAAATTTTATAGTGCTGGAAATATTCTGTTTGGCTTTCTAGACTTTTCAATGCTTCTCCCCCATACTTTTGTCTGCATTCTATCAGCATATTCTCAGAACTTCCATTTTCCAGTTGGCTTTGGTCGGTGTTTCCCATTGATTCTAACTGGAAACCAGAGTGAAAAGATGAGTCATGTTGAAGTATTTATTTTCCTAAATTGTTTTTGTCTATAAGGATTTGCCTTATAAAATGAATACTCAAATAGTATATACTTAGTCTGGAAACATGAATAGATTAACACACGGGCACATGTTATGGAAGGAGGCAGAAAGTAGTCCCTGAGAAAGGCAGAGAAAAACTCATTGCCAAGGAATCAATGTGGAGATATGGAAGTTTCTAACACATTCAAAAACAATAAAGTTTTTGGTATAATTATAGCTTAAAGTGTGTCATTGTCTAGAGAAATAATTAAACACTCATTCATGGAAGAGTCTTTTCTACCATAATCAGGCAAATGGACTTTTCCCATCTAAGGATAAGAGAGTAAAGAGTGCAGTTACACGATGAGACTGGTATAATAGAAAGGGCACTTTGACAGAAAGCTAGAGAATGTGTTAGAAGAGAGTGAGAACTGTTAGAGGACCATTGAAATAGTTATGGTGGGAGATGCTGAGCATCCGAATCAAGTTAGTAGCAATAGATGTATTTATTTCATGCTGTCTCATACTAGGAACAAAAACTCAATGAAGTACATTACTAAGAAAATGCATATAAGCATTCCTTAGAGATTGTAAAGCCTTATATTTTGGTCATACTCTATCATACATCATAACAAGAAAAAAATTAAAAAATCTCTTTCTTTTTAAATGTAACACTGAACAGTATCATGTTTAGATAGGGTATCAACACATTTTTTTGATGAAGAAAAATCAAATAAAAGGCAATTACTGGGTTATAATATGTTTTCTGATAATTGCATTCATTTTATTTTATAATATTAAAAGTAGCTCTCCAAGCAAATGAGAGAGAAGCAATAGTATAAATGGAGGAATCAATTAGTTTTGTTTTCTCTAAAGTATAAGCAGATATTCAATGGTGTATTTATCATTTTATAATTAACTGCGTATCACAGGCAATTCAGAGCAAATGCTGGGATACTTCATTAAATTGGCAAGTGGGCAGAAGATTCCTGTAAATGCAGATTGCAAAATAATATGGATTCAAGCACAAGGAAATGAAAAGAAAATGACAGGGCAGATGGTTAGTGTTATATAAACATTTTTATGTATTTAGGAAAGAGAGAGTTCGAACTTACAGAATATTATTATAGATCAGTTAAGATAAGAACTAAAAATGTGCCACAGAAAATGTATTTTTGTTCTACTAAGTTTTAATTTGTAAATTACCTATATTGACATTGTGTCAAAATGACACCAAAATAGAACTAGCTTCACTGTGTTATCCTTGAGTTGTCCTGCCAAGTAAATGTAGAAACACATACCAGAGGAGCCATCCAGCAGAAATATGCACCCATGTGAAAGAAGCACACATTTATTACACACAATTCTACACATGATTAATATGAGAGCTCTCCTGACGTTCTTCTTCCATTTCCTTATCCCACTACACACCCAAGAAAAGAGAAACTCCTCTTAGGTGACTGAACATGAGAGATAGTTTTAATTATGAAATAGTTCTTAATAATAAAAACAATAATAAAGCCAGAAAAGAGAAAGCCAATGCTGTTAGAATACATTAAAGTTAGGGACTTTCTTCCAAGCTATTCTCTATTTAAACAAACAAACAAACAAACAAACAAAACTCTAGCTACAAAAGGCGGTATAACTTTGTCTTTTCAGATTAATATTTTAGTTTCAACGAATAGTTGGAGAACCCTCAAAGAATGTGCCATGAAGACATTTGCAATTTTGCTGAAGCGTATATTTGAATTAAGATTCCTGTGAGGGTAGCTTGTTGGATCATATTTTTTAGCTGGAGGGTAAGCCTGGCAGATCGTTTTATCATCTGCCTCAGAGTAGCTTTTCTGATTTCTACACTTACATAATATCTCTCATTAAATTGTAGCAAATATTTATCTTCATGAGAAATGACCATTAGATGAATACAAAAAATTTAGTAGAAGTGAAAATGCAAATATCTTGTGGTGTGAGACCATGCAGAGAAAGAAATAGCTCTGCACTGAAATGTGATTAAGGACCTATTCAAAGAATCCCGTGTTCATAAATCTGAACATAAAACAAATGCTCATAATCAAATTTATGTTCATAAATCTGAGCATAAACTTGAGCATTTGGGTTTTGAGATGGACTTTTCAAGATCAACCCAATATCAAGATTGGGTTCCATTAGCTGATGGAATTTACTAGCTGCATAGAGGTTAACAATGAAAATTTGTAGTATTAGAGATCACTTTCTCTGGGCATGTTTATCCAATTCCTTTTCATGTTGTTTCTTTTGTGTCACACCTAGGAGTCAACATACTAACAGATTGCTTTTATTTTGAAAGTGGAAGTAGATAATTAATAGAACTTAATGATACATCAGTGCAATAAGAGTATATACAGGGAAGTTCAGATTTGGCAAGAAGGTTACTTAGTGCTGTTTCTCATAAATATCTTAACTGTAAAGCATGAATATCTCAAAGCATGAATATCTCAACTGTAATTGTCCTTTAGGTGTCTTCCAGATACCTCGTGTGTGTGTGTGTGGGTGTGTGTGCGTGCGCACACATGAACATGTGCCTATGTTAATAATTTTTTAAAGTTTTAGTTTAGAGTAGTTTTAGGTTTTTAGAAAGATTGCAGTTTGTGTAGAACGTTTCTGTATATCTTACACTCAGTTTCTCCTGGTGTTAACATATTATATTCAACAGTGCTATTACAATAATATGCCACCAACCAATGTTGTTACATTACCATTAACTAAACTCCATTGTTTATCTGCATTTCACTAGTGTTTTCTCTACTCTACTTTTGCTGTTCTGGAATTTCATCCCAGATATAATACTTCGTTTAGTTTGGTGTGTCTTCAACCACCTCTGGTTTTTAAAGTTCCTCAGACTTTCCTTGTTTTTCTAGGCTTTGATAGCTTTGAGAAGTATTGCTCACATGTTTTGTAGAATATTCCCCAAGATGTGTTTACATAATGTTTAGACTGGATTTATAGGTTTTGAGGAGAAAACAGAGTTAAACTGCCACTTTTAACATGTCATATCAAGGATACACGCCATCAATATGACATGAAACATCACTAATCATGTTGACCTTGACCACCTAGCTGAGGTAGTGCCTGCCATTTTTTTCTGCTCAATGATCCCTCCTCCATTTCCACACTGTACTCTTTGGAAGCAGTCCTTAAACACAACTCTCCGAAAGGGTGCCAGTTAAGCTCCACCTCCTCTTCGAGAAGGAATATCTTTATGTCTTCATAAATAATTTGGAATATTTCTGTACAAGGGATTTGTCTACCTCATTTATTAATTCATTTAATTACTGATGTATATTAGTATAAATACTGGATGTTTATTTTATTCTCACTAATACTACATTGATTACTTAATGATACTTAATACTCAGATTACTTAATTCAATACTACATTTTTTGTTCTTCTCAAATTATTACACTTTTGGCCATTGGGTGCTCTTACAGTTTGGCTTCATGTTCCTTTGTGATAATCATATCTAGATAACTTTTTAAACAATATAAGAAGGGTCCTGTTGCTGAGGACTTTGTGAATGCAATTAAAATGACTTCCTGAAATTGACTAAACTCATACAATTAAACTAATGGAGATGGCCTATGAATGAAAGACTCCTCCATTGTTTTAGATAAATCCACAAAACCTCTTTGGTGATATCTATTATTCTGTTAAGTGATGAAGGAAAGGACCTGGGTAACCACTCCTATTATTACATATCTCTTCTTGCTTGAAATAAGCCTCCTTGGTGCCTGTGCCTTTAAATTTATCAGTAATGTTTGATACTAGATAAAATATCTGGCTCGTGGGAGTCTTAACTGGCATTTTGATTCTTCTTGTAGCTTAATGTTTAAAAAATGCAGTAAGTTTTTCTCCATAGGAAAAACAACAACAACAACAAATGCTATAGTTTGGAGAAAAATTATCATTCCAGCCACTCTATAAACATATTTAAACAAGTTATAAAGCACATATAAGATCTCTAACAATCCATGCTTTCTCTGAGGAAAGGTCCTGCCTTTTTCTTTTTCAGAATAATAGTCACATATTAAGACTTAAAACCTTAAATAGTCCCATTTGATTTAGCATAAAATATATATTTATATGCCAATAAAAAAGAGAAAGACAGAAGAATCACCCAAAAAGAATGTGTCTGAGAGAAATGATTTATACTTAAGAAGAAATTTAGGCATCTTGCAAAAAGTATGAACAAAATATTCCACAATGTAGAAAAACTCTATAAAACATAGTTTATAGGTACAAATATGATTTTCTTATATTCTAATTAATCATTAGAAAGGCAGATGGAATAAGTTCTAGTATTTGATAGTACAGTAGGGAAATTGTAGTTAACAATGATTAATTGTATATTTCAGCTAGCTAGAGGAAAAGATTTGTAATATTCCCAACACAAAGAATATGTAAGTGTTTGAGGTGATGAATATCTCAACTGCCCTTGTTTGATCATTAAACATTGTATACAGGAATCAAAATATTACGTGTAACCCCAAAATATGTAAACAATTCTATATCAATTAAAAATTAATTAATTAATTATAAAAAGGACACTATCCCTTCTGTCACCAAACTTACTTCCAAGAAAACTGTGGAGACTCGTCAGAAGGCCCTGTCTCCCCAAGCCTACCTTCTTTCTGTTTCAGTAAAGTTTGCCATAAGTATTCTTGCTGTGAATGGGATGAGAATGGATTTGGATGTATGCATGGTTGCAGACAGTCTTAGGTGTAAACAAAGGTGGGAAGTCACATGGGGAGAAGGGGAGGCCCTGTTCTGGAAGCAAAAGGCAGAACAAAGGCACAGTTCAGCGAGTAGGTGTTTCAGCGGTGATATATGGATGAGAAGCAGGACCACCTTGAGTGACTACTATTTGAATAGCTACAGATTAAATAAAGGCTCAGGTGAGGAAGAAGCGTCAGGAGAAGTCTTGGGCAACTAAGGCTCTCTGGGTAGAAGGGGCTGTGGAAGGAAAAGAAAGAGATGAGGGTTGAGTATCCTTAGACTAAAGCATCTTCTAGACCTTCCATTGGGGACTGAGGGATAAGAGTAAGGCAGCAGCTGCTTGTAGGTCCCAATGAATTATTCATCATATTTTCTTATGTAACTGACTGCCTCTAACTTTCAAATGAGTGGTCTTCCAAACATCATTTTATGAAGAAGTTCACTTATTTCGAAACTATAGTCTTTATTTAAAACAGTTGAGTAAGGGTGTAGCAAATGGCAAATGCCATTTTACGCTTCACAAAACAAGTTATCATATAACTTTATGATCACATCTTATTCTTGTATATCTTTTAGAAATATTTCCACAGGAAATTTTGAAGTTGGAAAGTATTTCAGAATTACACTAAAAATTCAGGCTTATGTTCTTAGAGAGGTTAAGATTTTGCTCCTGTTCATAAAAGTGCTTTTTCTTTGACCCAACTCTCCTGCCCTTGGTAATATAACTCTTCAAACTACATGAAATATTTTCGGAAAAGATGCCATACTTCTAAGAGACTTAACTGGTCTTTTGATTGGTCTCATTTTATTAACATGCTTTATCCATTCTGGTCTATTTCATGAAACCTTTACTTTTTAATTTGTACAAAAGACAATTTATTTGCATCTCACAGGATTTTAAATCCAGGGTTTAAAAAAACTATATTTTTGTATTAGAAAATATTTCTGAGCCGAATGTGAATTTAGGTATCTTTAATGAAATTAGAAAATGATTTTTGCAATATGAATTTTGTTGTTTACTGCCATCTTGGTTTTTTTTTTTACATTGGTAGCTGTTTGTCTGTCACTTTGATCATCTATAGTGTGAGTCTATGATTAGCCAGACATTGAATTAGGGCTTTACAAATCCAGACATCAAAACCAAGACATCAAAAGGGAGGCCACAAATTACAATTTTTCATCTCCTTCACATCTCTGATGAAGATTAATCCTTTCCAGCTATAATGAGATCAAGAATAGGAGAAGGTACTGAAAAGGTGAATGTAGCACAATTTGAAGAACCTTTCTTCTAGAGCCAATGGGATTTTAAGGAAACAAGTTACTTGACTCTCTCTAAATAAAAGAACTCTCCGTCAGCAGTGAAAAGTATGGCTTTGACATGAGTAATTTATAAGGAGGGAAATCAGGGTAGAGACATTTTGTCCTAGATTACTAAATAATGACAAACGCCTGAACCAAAAAAGTCGTGCTAAAAATCAACAAGCAGTAATACTTTTAAGACAAAGTAAAGAAATAAAATCGAATAGGCTTTAGATAGTGGTGTGAGAGAAAGAGAGGATGTAAAGATTATTCTAGAGGTTTAAGACCTTGTGTGATTATTTTCAAATGCACATGACTTTTACAATTGTCTTTTAGACTGACCTTAAAAACAACATCCTCCTTTGTTGTTTAATGAGTATAAAGTTTCAATTATGCCAAATAAGTAATATCTAGGCATGTGTTGTACAATATTGTGCCTATAGGTAGCAATATTGTATGTATGACACACTTAAAAACTTAAGATTGTAGATCTAATGTTTGGGTTCTTTTTTTTTTTTTTATGAGACGGAGTTTCACTCTCGTTACCCAGGCTGGAGTGCAATGGCGCGATCTCGGCTCACCGCAACCTCCGCCTCCTGGGTTCAGGCAATTCTCCTGCCTCAGCCTCCTGAGTAGCTGGGATTACAGGCGTGCACCACCATGCCCAGCTAATTTTTGTATTTTTTTTTTCATAGAGACGGGGTTTCACCATGTTGACCAGGATGGTCTTGATCTCTTGACCTTGTGATCTACCCGCCTCGGCCTCCCAAAGTGCTGGGATTACAGGCGTGAGCCACCGTGCCCGGCCCAATGTTTGGGTTCTTAACACAATTAAAAGAAAAATCCAAATGTGTCTTCTCTTTCAACATGATCACTCTGGGAGGCTAGGGTTATAATACTACTATTGAGAATCCCTCTTTGCATGTTGATGTCAGTTTACCGGCCTTGTTATCACAGTCAGCAAATTCCTTACACACAGCAGGTGATCAAATTATTGAATTGCTGATTTGTTAATTTATTGATTGATCTGTTGAAGATTTGTCGATAGGCTGATTAGATTATATGGAATTCATACAAGACTCTAATTTCTCATAACATCCTTTATCTTAGTAAAAATTGCTTATAATAAACTATGGGAAGGAAAGCCAGAGAGGAGCTGATAACTGCACTAATATAACAAACCATAATTACCTACTCTACTTTTCAAGGGTTCATATTTTATCTTTCCTGCCTTCCTCCATCCCAGCCTCAGTTTCTATTCTGCCATGACATTCTTGTGCCTTTGATAATAGTAAAACCCTTGTTCTTTCTTACTCTGTATCTTACAGAGAAGCACATTCTTTTTGCTTTGAAATGATGTAGGAGCTCTTTGTTCTACTATCAACTCATTGTAGCTTATTATGAAAGGCTACATTACATGACAGTTCTAAAAAATAAAACTTTTTAGCTCTAAAAATACAATCCTTTCAGTTCAGGTATTTCATTCTAACAATAATGATGGATAGGTTTATTTTTATAATGAAGAGTACTTCATTTAAAGTGCAGTATGTTAATGATTCTAATGGAAATTACCGTGTAAACAAATGTCATGACCTTGAAGCTTTTTTCTGAAATAGAAATTTTAGTGATTTCTGTCTTGGTTATATTTCAACCTTGAGCCATCCATTAAGTCTGTGACAAAACACATTAAACTCATATATTTTAGATTACATGGATTATATATTTAATTTTAAACTGGCAAATGATGATTTAAACAGTACAGAAGGGATTTTAATTTTAATAAAAATAAAGCTCAAATGCAAGCATAGATAGTCAATGATAAGCAAGCCAGAAATTCCATTTGCAAATGCCTGGACTCCTACTAGGCATTTCCTGCACATTCAGAGCTCATCACAAAAATCTTCAATTAGCGCCAGACGACATTGAAAAAGGAAAAAAGAGTGTTAGTGTGCACTTGGATGCAGATGCTGCTACCAAAGAAAGGAGCAATTGCATGCCAGCCTACACAGACAGCAACCTTGTTTTATGTAAGAAATTTACATATTAAGAAAGGACTTAGGCTATTTGCAACACACTTTTCAGTATTCATTAAAAGGAAAAAAAATCCACTTATCTTTTTCTGCAATTATTTTTTGTAACTCTTACGTTTTTATATGATTGTATCATATCAAGTCTAAATGTCAGGAAGTCATTTGTTTCATTTAGATCTAGTAAAATATTGAAACTGAATAACCGAATCATGCCAAAAATGATTTATAAAAGAATTCTGAGTTTCTGTTGGTGACAGTGAATTATTTCACTGGATAAACAAATCAGACATTAATTATTTTATACGGCAATTTACTGTCACCTGGAATGACTTCCTTTTAATTTCTATAAAAGATTATTAACTTTAATTCATGCCAAAAAGAAACGTAAAACTATAATGTTTATATATTTATAGTGTTGGCTACTACTATCATATCATTTAATGTATGTAGTGTTTGAAATGTATTTTGATGTTTTCTGCTTGAGTTTGTAGCTATTTAAATTTTAATAAAATATAGTTTGTCTTTTTATAGATCAACATCTAAGCCACTTAAGTCAATTACGCCAAGAAAATATTTCACTACATGTATAGGCTTCTCATGATATTTTGTTTATTAGTGCTCTTTTGCAAATAAAATATTGCTATTGACAAACTAAATCTAAATTAAATAGTGAAGTAATACATTTCTATATTGCCACCATTTTATTGTTTTTATAGCAATGTTTTTAATATAAAATCTCTGAAACCATGTGTTTTCAGCCTGCACTCCAATTCTCATGAAATAATTGTTACAATAAGCCGGGCTATTCAGATGTATCTTCAAAACATGGTGAAATTTATTCAAAGTTTTGTGCTATAGAAACTAATCTGCTCAAATTTAAAAAAAAAATAGTTTTATTTATCTACTTGGTATATCAGGTTTCTAAAATTAATTCATGTTTTTCCAGCTTATGTGAGATTATTGGCTCAACAGAAAATTTTAATTCTTAAGTGTTTTATTTCCTTGTGAGGAATAGGCACCAAAAGCCTTGAAATATTCCATAGTGCTCTGGCCACTCAAAGGAAGAGCAAAGTCACCTAAAAAAGAATAACTCATTATAGGAAGGTTGATTGATTTATTGATGGATAGGAATGCTTGTGATTTCTGCACATTGATTTTATATACTGATACTTTGCTGATGTTGCTTATCAGCTTAAGGAGATTTTGGACTGAGACAATGGGGTCTTCTAAATACACAATCATGTCATCTGCAAATAGAGACAATTTGACTTCCTCTTTTCCTAATTGAATGCCCTTTATTTATTTTTCTTGCCTGATTGCCCTGGTCAGAACTTCCAATACTATGTGGAATAGGAATGAGAGACAACATCCTTGTCTTGTGCCAGTTTTCAAAGGGAATGCTTCCAGTTTTTGCCCATTCAGTATGATATTGGCTGTGGGCTTGTCACAAATAGCTCTTATTTTGAGATACATTCCATTGATACCTAGTTTAATGAGAGACAGAGAGCCAAATCATGAGTTAACTCCCATTCACAATTGCAGCAGAGAGAATAAAATACCTAGGAATGCAACTAACAAGTGTTGTGAACAACCTCTTCAAGGAGAACTACAAACTACTGCTTAAGGAAATAAGAAAGGACACAAACAGATGGAAAAACATTCCATGCTCATGGTTAGGAAGAATCAATATTGTGAAAATGGCCATACTGCCCAAAGTAATTTATAGATTCAATGCTACCCCCTTCAAGCTATCATTGACTTTCTCCACAGAATTAGAAAAAACATCTTAAACTTTATATGGAACCAAAAAAAAAAAAAAAAAAAGGCCACATAACCAAAACAATCCTAAGCAAAAAACAAAAACAACAACTATGTTGGAGGCATCATGCTACCTGACTTCAAACTATGTTACAAGGCTACAGTAATCAAAACATCATGGTACTGGTACCAAAACAGAGATATAGACCAATGGAACAGAACAGAGGCCTCAGAAACAACACCACACATCTACAACCATCTGCTCTTTGACAAACCAGACAGAAACAAGCAATGGGGAAAGGATTCCCTGTTTAAAAATGGCATTGGGAAAACTGGCTAGCTGTATGCAGAAAGCTGAAACTGCATCTCTTTCTTAAACCTTATACAAAAAGTAACTCCAGATGGACTAAAGATTTAAACATAAGACCTAACACCATAAAAAACCTGGAAGAAAACCTAGGCAACACCATTCAGGACATAGGCATAGGCAAGGACTTCATGACTAAAACACCAAGTACAATGGCAACAAAAGCCAAAATAGACAAATGGGATCTAATTAACTTAAGAGCTTCTGCATAGCAAAAGAAACTATCATTAGAGTGAACAGGCAACCAACAGAATGGGAAAAAATTTTTCCAATCTACCCATCTGACAAAGGGCTAATATCCAGAATCTACAAAGAACTGAAACAAATATACAAGAAACAAACAAAGAACTCCATCAAAAAGTGGCCAAAGGATATGACCAGACACTTTTCAAAAGAAGACATTTATGCAGCCAACCAACATGTGAAAAAAAGCTCACCATCACTAGCCATTAGAGAAATGCAACTCAAAACCACATTGAGATACTATCTAATGCCAGTTAGCATGGTAATCATTAAAAAATTAGGAGATAACTCATGCTGAAGAGGATGTGGTGAAATAGGAAGGCTTTTACACTGTTGGTGGGAGTGTAAATTAGTTCAACCATTGTGGAAGACAGTGTGGCAATTCCTCAAGGATCTAGAAATAGAAAAACCATTTGACCCAGCAATCCCATTACTGGGCATATACCAAAAGGATTATAAATCATTCTATTA
Source organism: Aotus nancymaae (assembly GCF_030222135.1). Classification (NCBI taxonomy): domain Eukaryota; kingdom Metazoa; phylum Chordata; class Mammalia; order Primates; family Aotidae; genus Aotus; species Aotus nancymaae. The sequence continues at coordinate 9,921,249 of NW_026988447.1, read as the reverse complement.
TAAAAACACATGCATGTGTATGTTTATTGTGGCACTGTTTACAATAGCAATGACCTGGAACCAACCCAAATGTCCATTAAAGATAGATTGGATAAAGAAAATGCAGCAGGTATATACCATGGAATACTATGCAGCCATAAAAAAGGATGAGTTCGTGTCCTTTACAGAGACATGGATAAAGCTAGAAACCATCATTTTGAGCAAACTGACACAACAACAGAAAACCAAATATTGAATGTTCTTACTCATAATTGGGTGTTGAACAATGAGAACACATGGACACAGGGAGGGAAACATCACACACCAGAGCCTGTTGGGGGGTGGGAGAGGTAGGTGAAAGATAGCAGGAAGTGGGGAGATTAAGGAGGGATAATGTTAGGAGAAATACCTAATGTAGATGACAGGCTGATGGATGCAGCAAATCACCACGGCATGTGTATACCTATGTAACAAATCTGTGCTTTCTGCACATGTACCCCAGAACTTAAAGTATAATAAAATAATAATAATAATAATAAAGTTTGATTGATTTAGATTACAGTCAAGATTGTTTATTACTTTGTAGGAAGAACAAGTGGAAGTAGCATTAAGTAACTTTCTATTGGAAGAACATTGTTTCATTAGAGTTGGTAGCTGACTATGGTGGTACACCACAGCATTGCTGTCTGTTTCTCGATTCACATCTAAAGGTGCTTCAGAACTTCACAGGGCAGGAGTCAACTTAAGGTCACAACTAGAATTGGACAGAGCAACATTGCTGTCTCACTCAAGGAGTAAGTATTAAATACAGTCAGAGATGTAATTTCTCCCAGTGGGTAGAAATTTGTGTATATGATAGTGTTCACTTTTCCTGTAATAATAAATAAGCAGATATATGGTACACACTGGGTCCTATGAAGTGTCTATTGAGTTAATTGATTGTCAGAATCTTATAAAGAACCTAACAATCACCACAGAAATGAAATTTGGGGTCAACTCAAGTGCTTGAGTGAAATGGAACATAGAATGGGGTAGTAGAAAAAGAAATATATTAAATGAATATAATTATGGTTTTATCAACAATTATAGAAGTGACATTGGAATAGCTACATATCTCTTCCTCATTGTTCTATCTATCTATCTATCTATCTATCTATCTATCTATCTGTCTGCTTATCTATTATCTGTCTGTTTAGCTATCTAGATAGATACTATCTAATCTATTATTTCCAATATCCTCTTCTCAGATGCATTTTTCCTAATATTTTGCATAAGGTATATTTTTAAACTATATATATATAATTTTTTCATTGATATGGAAAAGTATAATCAGGCTTGATCTAGTAGAGAAATAACTATCACCCAGGCATGAGTGTAGTAACCATTGGGACCTTGGTGTTCCCATTTTGGAAGAGGATAAATATGTTGTCCATGATATTAAAGTAACAGAGTAGTTGCATGATGTTGGATAAGAGCATGCTACTTTTATTGATTAGAACTTTCACGATGCCTAAAAGTGATTCTGGCAGATATAATGGATTGGTACAGAACATTATTTTCACCTTTCTTCTAGTGCTCCTATATGTACTGCAGAAAATCATAAGATAAAACTATAGTTGTTAAGCCCCTGGTCATATCGGTTCTAGATAGGGTGAAGAATCACGCCATTAGTCATATTTAGATGACACCTGGAAGTAAGTAAGATGAGCAGCCATGTATTTGCTGCTTCTACCTTTTCTCCAAGAAGTATCTGATTTTTCTGAAACAAGTTTGTTATCTTCTTGGTATCTTATTTATGGCAGTTTTCATGATTTCAGTGCCCCACCCCCAGGATATGATAGTTTTTTATTGTGAGCATTTAAAACATTTTTGCTGCCTTCCTATCAATGTAGAGTGGTGAGAATTTGAAGGGAACAGCAGTGGAAATAACTTTCAGACTAGAAAATGTTAAGCTGAGAAAAGATGAATAAGTATAAGGAAGTCCCCCCGAAATCATAATTCATTATTTGAAATTAATAGAAAAATTATGCCTTTCTTCCCAGTACTCATGTAACACTGACAAAATCAAATTGTACATATAATAACATATAGACATTATAAAATGTAAAAGCAGTTCATATAACATCCTCCAATCACAATTTAATAAAATTTTACTAACAATATGGGGAAATAAAAATAATTCTCATCTTAAATGGTTTGGGCTGATATAACAGAAATATCATAGACTGGGTGGCTTAACCAATATAAATTTATTCCTCAAAATTTTTGAGGCTGAGAAGTCCAAGTTCAAGATGCCAGCATATCCAATGTCTAGTGAGGGCCCAAATTCTTGGTTTGCAGATGGCCTTTTCGTTGTTTTCTCACATGGATGAAAAACAGAGAGAGTGAGGACAAGCTCTCATTCCACTTCTTATAAGAGCACTCATTCCCATTCATGAGGGCTCTGTCTTCACGACCTAGCTACTTCCCAAAGGCCCTACCTCTTAATAACATCACATTGGGGGTTAGAATTTTAACAAGTGAATTTGGAGGGAGGCAAACATTCAGTTCATAAAGTACCCTCATGTCTGAAAAAAAACTAAAAATCATATTAAGCAAAAATCAAATTATCTTTAGAATATGGGACATTCTAAATATAAAATATTAATTGTTGTATATATTGTAATAAAATCTATGGGATTAAAATAAAGCATCGCTCAAAGAAATGCTCATAGTCTTAATAGTTAGAAAAAAGGATAATAAGAAAATTCCATATTTTACTCATAAGGTTAGAAAATACATTTGAAATATCCATAAAAGAAATAATGAGAAATTTAGGTAAAATGTGCACAAGAGATATTTGTGCAAAATGAGAAAAGACAATAGATAGAACATTATCTAAATATTTAAAGAAAAAGAAAAATCAATATACAAAATAGTAATAAACTTAAAAGTGAAATAATCACATACACAGAGGTCATCCAACTATTTAATTCTCTCCCTCTTTCTTTCTTATGTTTTAACTAAGTTTATTTCATTTACATTTACTGAATTACAAGTGTTTTTGTTTTAGTCCTGATTAAACAAATTTTAATTTTATGTCTTTTGTTCTTTGGGGTTATTTGGTTTATATCTAGCATATTACAGTCTGATTTTACTTTCCTTGTGTGTGTGCTGTGTGGTTGTGGGTGTCCATAATTATAATAACTTCAGTTATCATAGTTACAATGTCATTTATACTATATTATTTAGACTATTAAATTCTCATTAGGCACAAGGACAAATTTAATATCTTCCTGCTTGCTTTGTATTTATTTTCCACTCTAGCCTCTACCACACAATTTAAATGCAATTGTTATTATTTGTTAGTAGTTTTTCTAGTGTTAATTCAGATCTTTTGAGAAGCAATTGCTTAAATGGGATAAATGTGTGAGATTCAGAGGGGAAACACTTTGAAGAATAGAGAGGAGGCAGCAAGTGAAAAGTGGGGGTGAACAGAGCCTTCAGATCACAAAGCATGTCTGACTCCTGTAAAGAGGAGAAGACAGATGTGACAAGAAATGTCTTAAACTGTAGAGCAGCTCTAAAGAAGTTTTAGTCAGAATAAAGGGAAATTTTGAGACAGTCACTCCTAAGGGAGCCCCACATTTTGTAGGAAAAGGGCCTGTATTGTTACCCTACAGTGCTCAGGTATTTGCTGGAACATCCGGCAGGAGACATGAACTTGGAGTGGATGCAGGATACAGAGCAACCACAGCTAAGGCCATCAGCTGCTTCCCATAGTGGGAGACCTGAGTGGCATCTTTTCTTGGCTGTTAATAAATACACTTAAACCTCTACCTTAGTAATATCTTAACTCAATTATACTTGTTGACCATGTGATTATAAAAGGTATGCTACCTTCTACTTCTTATTAAAATTCAGTTATTTTGTGTTGTGATTTTTATTTTTATTTTTAATTCAGTCCCAAGATCTCTCTGGAAATGTGGCCATAAGCCAAGACAACCACTTTCTAGAGAGCTCTGACCAGAGGAAAGTTAGGTTCAGGTGCATGTGTCAGATTAGACACAATGAGGAGGTAAAAGCAAAATACATGAAACAAGAAATTTATTACTCACAGGTCCAGAGAGGTTATGGGAAGTACAGAAGTGACAGGGAGCTCAACCAGTGGGTGGGGAGTGAGAAAAAAGAGGACCTGTGGAATGATGCCTTTAGCAAAGTTTATGGGTATTATCCATTAGGCTTTGTCTCTGAGGCTGTGGATTGGCTAAGTTAAAGAAAACCACACGAAGAGGGGACTCATTTAAATGACTCTGGTGTTGACCATTAGGTTTCATCATGGTCAGCAGCTGAAAGGTGTGTTGGGTTTGGGGGTTAGTGGAGTGAACAACAATAGTGGGTTGTGCCATAACAATCACATTGGAATTTGTAATGAGGCCAAAGGTGATGGGATATAAATGGGTTCTAAACAACTTATTTAAGGTCTAAAATTGGATACGAAGGTAGCAACCACGTTAAACAAATGTATGACATGTTGCTCCCAAGTTTTCATTTTTCCTTCTACGTTTATAAATTTTAACCACTTAACCATATGGTTAAATGAAGTGAATGCTCATATTCACATATGTGTCACGATCGTAGTGTCGTGTTTCATGGCTTCTTGCCTAAGTTCATCTTCTGTCTCCCAAAAAGTCTTATGAGATTCTGCCTTATTTTGAAGAAAAATTTCATTTTTATAGATAATAAAATTAAAATTTGGCTGCATCTAAAATTATTTTGTCAGAAATTATTTCCCAGGCCAGTCTTCAGCCAGTTATTTGCTGTCTTTTACAACAGAATTTTACTGTGGTCAATCCTGAAGTCAAACTAATTTTGTTCTTTTTATTAACAAGTGACTGGTCAGGATTTCTAAAAGTTTCTGTATCTTCAAAATCTAGGAACTTTGTTAGGTCTTACATTAGTTTAGCTACCTAAATCTACATTTTTTTTTTCTTTTTTTTTTTTTTTTGAGACAGAGTCTTGCTTTGTCTCCAGGCTCCAGGCTGGAGTGCAGTGGCGAGACCTCGGCTCACTGCAACCTCCGCCTCCCGGGTTCAAGCAATTCTCCTGCCTCAGCCTCCCAAGTAGCTGGGACTACAGGTGCCCGCCACCACGCCCAGCTAATTTTTGTATTTTTAGTAGAGACGGGGTTTCACCATGTTGGCCAAGATGGTCTTGATCACTTGACCTTGTGATCTGCCCGCCTTGGTCTCCCAAAGTGCTGGGAATACAGGCGTGAGTCACCATACCCGGCCTAAATCTACTTTTTACTAGGAAACAATCTGCCCTTTATATTTTTAGTTTCAAAGTTAATATTATTTGTGAAAATATGTTCTTTATATATTTGAACACTCTGAGTTATTTAGCTCTCTTATTCAGAGATGCTGACTTTCTGTAAATTGATTCCTTTTTGTGTCTCTTCCATATCTGTAGTCTTCCAAATCATTTTGTCTTTGTTTATCTATATTTATATATATTTTTATTTTCTCATATTTGTGCCTTTTGCTTATTCCTGTGATTTCAGTAGTATATTCTTTGTATAGTTTTCAATGTGGCTTTAATTCCTGTAATGATTTTGTTTTTCTTCTCTTTCCTGAGCTATGCCAGTTCAACCCCTCTGTTGTTTCACTGATATTTCCTGATTACTAATTTGAGTTTTTCTTTTTTAAAAAAAAGTAAATCAATTATTAGATTTTGTTTTAACTCAGAAATATATTTGTTCATATTTTTCATCTGCTTCATGACAATATTATCCTACTTAATATTTTTTGTTTGCCATTTATGTTTTCTCTTTTACTTTTCTGTTCTTTTAATTAAAAAACATAGATTATATGCCAGCCTCTTTTAAAAACCACACTTGTTTTTTGAAAGAGATAAGTTCTTTTGGACACCACTAATTGTAAGAGGTTTGTGTGAAAGAAGCACAATAGTAGTGCTGAGTATTCCCAGGAACCCTTGAGAGTTCCCAGGGAATTGCAGAGAAAACCATTTGTGGATATGTCTTTCAGACAGTGTTTTCCTAGAAAACAGAAGTCTCCTCTGCAGTGCTGCCTTCACTTTGTCTGTTCTTCTCCATGCTACTTTTCTGATAGTCAACATTCTAAAATGATGACATGTCTGTTTCCCTATGTAACCTTGCCTCCTCTCCTTTTTCTGTTATATGAAACACCCCAGGATCATGCCTTCCAACAATATCTTCGTAAGCTTCTATTTCCGATTAAGAGTTCGCATCTGCAGAGCTGCACACTGCTGCTTTGTCTAAACGCAGCACTAACGGTGTCCTCTCCTGCTATCTTGCCACACTCTTGTCACATTTTCACACACTTGGCAGCTTTTCTGTACATACGCTGTTTTGTGGTTGCAGATGTCTTCTGCATTGTTGTGTTCTATTTCTTGTTTTACTTACCAAGTTTGAATGAGTTCTGAGTGGAGATGAGGACAGAACCATAGGTACTCCACCACTTTACAACCATCGTTTTACTGATGACAATCTTTTCTCTTGATGACCCAAATGAGAGCTTCTCAGACTAGCCTATGACATTTGAGTTTCCACAACTGCAAATAAAAGTCATTTTTTTCTTGTATTTTATGATGATATTCAGACACATTTTTGTCCAATTCCAAAATATATGCTTGTGTTCATATATACTCTATCAAATCACTTATTAGAAGTTATTATTTCAAAGCAAAAATTGTTGTTCGGCTTGTGACATTACTTTTCCTTCTCAAAATTGTCATATCCCAAGATAACGTAGTTTAAATAAACTGTATGGAAGCATCCTTCTCTCATATATTAGTGTGTTTCTCCAGCTAAGTAGTTAATACTGTGTTGCTCCTGAAAATTTTACTGTAAACAGCTAATCTTGTACCAGGACATCAAGAGTGGAGGAGCTGAAGAATTAGTATCTCCAACGTGGCCATGAGGATAGTTTCAGCAAAGTACTCAGAAATCATACTGTTTTAGTGTAAATAGAAATTATTATGGAACGCTGTAGAGAAGAAACACACAAACACACATACACACACACACAGAGAGAGAGACAGAGAGAGAGAGAGAGAGAGAGAGAGAGAGAGAGAGAGAGAGAGAGAGACGCATGGTACAATAGCTAGGAAATCCTAGAGCAAAATTTCTAATCCAGGCATCCTGTCTTTCTCTGTCCTTCTAGGCTGAATTTCCTTCAACCTTTACTCCCTTCAGGAGATTTCTGTTTGCCACATCACTTTAACTCATGTAAAAGTTATCTGAAACCATTATATTTCTTAAGATTACATCCGGGTAATTTACATGTAATTTTGATAGGTTCAATTTGGGGTTTTATAAGTTTTTCCAATGCTTTTTACCTGTTTCAATTGGTAAAAAATAAATAAATAAACGGTTTTTTCTAAATTGAGAATATTTTTATTATTTAGGCATTGCCTTTTTTTTTTTTTTTTTTTTTTTGAGAAGGAGTTTCGCTCTTGTTACCCAGGCTGGAGCGCAATGGCGCGATCTCGGCTCACCGCAACCTCCGCCTCCTGGGTTCAGGCAATTCTCCTGCCTCAGCCTCCTGAGTAGCTGGGATTACAGGCACGCGCCACCATGCCCAGCTAATTTTTTGTATTTTTAGTAGAGACGGGGTTTCACCGTGTTGACCAGGATGGTCTCGATCTCTTGACCTCGTGATCCACCCACCTCTGCCTCCCAAAGTGCTGGGATTACAGGCATGAGCCACCGCGCACGGCCCTGCAGCCATTTGAAAAGAAAATAAGCAACATGACAGTTGCATCTGGTCTAAATGCACACTTTTTTTTTTTTGAGATGGAGTCTCTGTCACTCAGGCTGGAGTGCAGTGGTGCGGTCTCGGCTTACTGCAACCTCTGCCTCCCAGGTTCAAATGATTCTCCTGCCTCAGCCTCTGGAGCAGCTGGGACTACAGGCACCTGCCACCACGCTCAGCTAATTTTTGCATTTTTAGTAGAGCCGTGGTTTCACCATATTGGCCAGGCTAGTCTCGAACTCCTGACCTTATGATTTGCCCATATTGGCCTCCTAAAGTGCTAGGATTACAGGCATGAGCCACTGTGCCCAGCCATGCACACGTTTTTAATTGCTAATTATGTAAGCATTGTTCAATTGTGCTTCATTACAAAGTTGGGATTTCTAAGCCTGTAATAGCTACTAATATATTCATTTGAACCAAAATTCAATTTTAATGAAGGATATTGAACTTAATTTGCCCTTTACTTTATGACTTTAGCTTGTTTTCAATGTATAATACAGTATTGTATTGCCATATCAAAATGCCTACTGGACTTAGTAACTCTTCAGGATGTTTGCTTTTTTCCTAAGAGGTTGCAAATTAGTACAGTTTGAATTACTATCTTTGTTTTTTAAAGCATTTCTCACTTATGCTTTTTTGGCCATAGCCCGTATATTTCTAGTGACTCAAGTGCAGTGTGCATGCCCTCTCTAAGGCTTGCTGTCAGTTTCTCACATTTTAGTCCGTTTTTGGTAATTTGCCTGAGTCACTTCCATTTTGTCCTCGATTCCAATTACTAATATACTACCATCCAAATTCTGGCACGTGGCTTACAAAGACCTTCATGACCTGGTTCTGGTGATCCTCTCTGACTTCATTTGCAAGCGTCTACTTCAGCCCTCCTCTTAAACCACCCCAGACTTCTTATCATGTTCTGAGCCTGCCGTGTCCTTTCCTGTCTCCACGACCTTGCGCCTGCTGTGCCTGCCCTTGCAGTGCCCTTCTCTCCTCTCCCTAGGAAATAAAACATGGTAAATCTGCAACCAGCTCAACTCGCTTGGTCAGCTTGTTCACCTGTAAATGGGAATGGGAATTCTTGTCCTATAAAATGAGATATAATAAATGATAAATTATTATAGAACTATATCTCATTTTATAATATGTTATCTATAATAGTATATTTTATCATATGTAATATATCAATAATATAATATATAAATTATTTTATTATTATATGTAATACTATAATAATAATAAAAGTGAGAGATAACATGATTTTGGTGTTTGTATGTGAGTGAAAAAACCCAGGTTTGGGAATGAGATAAACTTGAGTTCGAGTTATAATATACATTAATATTTGCCCCAATGTCCCCAGAATAAATTTAAAAGTGGTGCAGGTCCCTGGGAGACTAATTAGAGAAGAATGTGATAGAGTAGTTTCTAGGAGGTGACAGTGTCATGTGAGACTATTCCTTATTCCTTCCAATTATTTATTACACATTCTATTGTTTTAGGCATTGCATCAGGAAGAATTTGTGGGAGAAATTTAATAAATATGTCCAATGATTTGGGATTTTTTCCCACTTGGAATAACACTTTTATACATTGGTGTTTTCATCTATAATATTGTGATTAGTGTTGATTAAAGCAATGGGAAAAATATCATATAGAAAAGTGTAGGGAAAAGAGATTAAAAATAAAGGTTGTCCATCCTGGCTAACATAGCGAAACCCTGTCTCTACTAAGAATACAAAAATTAGCTGGGTGTGGTGGTGCACGCCTGTAATCCTAGCTACTCAGGAGGCTGAAGCAGGAGAATTGCTTGAACCTGGGAGGCAGAGGTTGCAGTGAGCCAAAATTAGGCCACTGCACTCCAGCCTGGGTGATAGAGCAAGACTCTCAAAAAAAAAAAAGAAAGAAAGAAAGAAAAGAAAGGAAAAGAAAAAGAAAAGCTGGGTGTGATGGCTCATGCCTGTAATCCCAGCACTTTGGGAGGTCAAGGTGGGCAGATCAGGAGATTGAGACCCTCCTGGCTAACACGGTGAAACCCTGTCTCTACTAAAAATTCAAAAAATTAGCCAGGCATGGTGGCACATACCTTTAGTCCCAGCTACTTGGGAGGCTAAGGCAGGAGAATTGCTTGAACCCAGGAGGTGGAGGTTGCAGTCAGCTGAGATTGTGCCATTGCACTCCAGCCTGAGTGACAGAGTGAGACTCCGTCTCAAAAAAAAAAAGGTTACATGAAAGGTAGGTGTAAATGAAATATGAGGAACCGTTGTGGGCAACAGAATAGAAGAGTGGGGAAAAGTGGTATCACAAAGAGTACAGAATTTTAAACTACGATATTTGAGTTAGAATCCAGATAGGGTAAGCACGTTTTTGTGTGACTTTAAAAAAAACTACCAAATGAAGATGGCATAGCCCTATCATTAGGCAAGTTTTGAAAATTCCGATTCTCCTATAGACGTTTCTTGAGAGTAAGGGTAAATTTGCATATTCACTTTGTGTCTATTTTACAGTGTGGGGAAATCGCTAAAAATTTGATATTTTGTGATTTGCAAATTCTCAAAGGAGTTCATCTCTTACGAAGGTATTTCATTATAATTATTATTTCTAATTACTGTAGCTTTGTGTTTATAATTACTGATTTTAGGGTATGTTCACGTATGCTTCCTTCATGGTTATTCTTTTTTTATTCTTCCACCACTAAAACTAAAAATTTAGACTACTTTATTGCTCAGGGGAGGTAGAGCCCAAAAAACTTTCTAGAGTCCTCACGCTCTTGGCTTTAAGTTCCGAAGCTTTAGAGTCATGGCTTTCAATGGCCAAAGACAGGTGCTTGAGAGAGAGAATATATATTTTTTTCTTTTTACTTATTTGTTAGATTCTACCATATTGGTCTTGAACATTAAGACCGAGTGATGAAGGACACAGAATATCCAGTCTTTCTACAACCTCTGGAGAGAATTAAGGGTTAAGCATGCGTGATGCCCTCAAAGCAGTTTTCCTGAACCTGCTGAAGACTAAATGTGAGAAGGAAGCATCCTGTCCTTTTGGCACTAAAACTCGTGAGGGGAAGGCAGGACGTGGAAATTGCTAAGAGAATTTAGGGGACTGCCTAAGCAGCAGTGATTCTTGTCTCAAATCCTAATGTCCAGCTCAAAAAAAGGGCAAGTCTCTAGGAGAAGCAGGGGCTTGATGTGAGGGAGGCAATGGCGAATGGGTGGGCTAGACATAGGGCTTTTGTCAGCCCCAAATCTGCCTGGGTCCCCAGTAGGTGAGGAAGGACACCTGAGGGCTTCCTGTGCTCTCCTGAAGGCTGTGAGCAGACAGTAGTGGTGGTCTTTGGTGAGAAGTGTGTGTATTAGCTGGAGAACAATATGGAAGAGTGGTTGAGTGCTTTGGTGGGTGCTGATGTCACCCATCCCTGCCAGAGAGTTAACCCTCATGAGTAGCGGGCAAAGTGACTGCAGATGTTCACCTCTCTACCTGCCTCCTCAATTTTGATGTTTGTAAAGCTGTCACCGAAATCAGATGCTGTTGGTCAGAAGGGAAAAAAGTAGATCAGGTAAGATTTCTTAAGTGATTGAGATTGTATTTTATCTATAGTTCTACCAAAAAGACATCTGCACTCATATGTTTATCACAGCACTACTGGCAATAGCAAAGATATGGAATCCATCTAGATGCCCACAAACAGTAGATTGGATAAAGAAAATAGGGTACATATATACCATGGACTACTACAGAGTCATAAAAAAACGAAATCATGTCCTTTGCAGAAACAGGGATGCAGCCGGAATCCATTATCCTGAGCAAATTCACTGAGAGACAGAAAAACAAATGCTGTATGTTCTCACTTATAAGTGGGAGCGAAACACTGGGTGCAGGGGCAAACATGCACAAAAGGATGGGGGCAAGTAGACACTGGGGAATTCCAAAAGGGAGGAGGGGCAAATTCCAAAAAACTGTCTACCAGGCGCTATGCTCATTGCACAGGTGACGGGATCATTAGAAGCCCAAGCCTCAGCATCACACAATATACGCATGTAACAAACCTGAACATGTGCCCCCTAAATGTAAAAAAAAAAAAAAAAAAAAAAAAAAAATCCAAACCAAGAGAAAACTCAGATTGCATTTAAAGAAAAAGTGCCCAATTTTAAAACCAAGATACTTTGAATTAGCGAATTCAAATGTTCTATCATTTTATGCAGGAGTCGTGAGCTTTGAGTTTTAGTCATAGAAATATAAACTGTAATTTTTGCACATCTGAGGTTTGTGGTCTATAAACATGAAAATGTTTACACTATATATCATACCTGGATTTGGTATGCTTAATGTTAATGATGGCATAAGACTCTTAAAGTGTGTGTGTGTGTGTGTGTGTGTGTGTGTGTGTGTGTGTGTAGTGGTTTATAACATTTCCTTCCACCTTCAAACCTTATGTCAGAGAATGCCGGCATTACCTTTTTTTACCTTTCCTGAATCCCTCCCCAGTCCCATGCTTTCTGAGGGAAAAAAGGACAAAAACCGAAGGGAGGATTCTCTTGAAAAATTTAGTTAGAATAGAAAGTAAATTTTGTGTTGAAGATGACCCTGTGCAGTAGGGGAATGTGTGTGTCAGGAGTGGATCAGGAGTGAGTGGCTGAGTGATTGGAGGAAACAGAAGGACAGAGAGTGAGGCCACGGGGCCTTGGATCAAAGAGAGAAATCTTGAAAAGAGTCAAAGGCAGGCCAGGTGCAGTGGCTCATGCCTATAATCCCAGCACTTTAGGGAGGCTGAGATAGGCAGATGCCTTGAGCTCAGGCGTTTGGGACCAGCCTGGGCAATGTAGTTTGTCTTCCTCCCTATAAAATTTTTTTAAAAAAATTAAGGGCTGGGCATGGTGGCTTATGCCTGTAATCCCAGAATTTTGGGAGGCCGAGGTGGGAGGATCACCTGAGGTTAAGAGTTCAAGACCAACCTGACCAACATGGAGAAACTTCGTCTCTGCTAAAAATACAAAAACTGGCCAGGCGTGGTGGCGCATGCCTGTAATCCCAGCTACTCAGGAGGCTGAGGCAGAAGAATCGCTTGAACTCGGGAGGCAGAGGTTATGGTGAGCCGAGATCACACCATTGCACTCCAGCCTGGGCAACAAGAGCGAGACTCTGTCTCAAAAAAAAAAAAAAATTAGGTAGGCATTGTGGCACTCACTTGTAGTCCCAGCAACTCAAGAGGCTGAATTGGGAGGATTGCTTGAACCAGTGTGGCAGCGTTTGCAGTGAGCCGGGACTGCATCACTCATTTCAACCTTGGCAGGAGAGCAAGACCCTGTCTCAAAAAAAAAAAAAAGACTTGAAGAACAGAAGAGGGCGTGGAGCTTTCAAATTGAACCTGCTACATTTACTAGCATAGAAACTTTGAAAAAAGGTGCCCAAGAGCCAGAAGCACTATAAAAGCTTTGTACAGATTTTTCCATTAAAATGGATTTGATAGACAAATGATTTGCCACATTATTTCGGATCACCACTGAAGACCAATGCTCAGGGGTTGAGAAAATATCAACAAGCAAAAACAATCCCTCTTTCCAGGGAGCTTAAATTGTTGTGCTGTAAGTTCACAGGATCAGGGTAAGGAGTGCAATTAGAAGGGCAGAAATAAACATCTAAATTTGACTTTGCTAAACTGGCCACCTCTCTTGATCTTAACACAAAGAGGGAGGTTAAATGGAGGTTAAAAAGCTAACAGAAAGCATGACTGATGACGTCACTGCGTCTAAGTTTGAAATGTGTGAGAAAGTAGAAATATTTATAAACCATGAGGCAGTTTTGCAATTTCCAGCAAATCCGTCACAACTGAGAATTTAAAAACGGCAGATCTGGACCATTGGAAGTGAATCAAACAGTTCTAGCCTGCTCTGAGAAAGGCCCATTACAATATCAAAAGGCTGGGGTGAGCAACAGAGGGTGAGAGGAGAAGATAAAAAGAATCAGACGTTTTATGAGTAAAGGTAATGGCAGAGTGGATTGTGCTGTGTCTCAGAAGCCAATCCCTGATGCACCTGAGAACAGTTATTTTCATTAATTTATACTTGCAATATGTGACTGGATCAAAGCTTCCAAAAAAGCTTTGTAGGGAAGCTTATCTGATTTCTTTCATTAGATCCAGGCATACACACATATAAATTTTGTTCAAAATTTGTCATTTCATATTCATTTGCATGTTCTATTTTACAATGTTTTAATTTAAAATCTGTAAAGTAAGATTTATCTATTTAAATGGCTGCAACTACAGAACTCTGCAGGGTCATAACTTGCTTGTACTGTGAGGATCGGGTGTTGGAACCAATTTACACAACCCTGCAAAAATTAGCCAAAAATGTCCATGAATCCAGGTAACTGCAAAATGAGGGAGGGGTATAATCTGCAAATAGTATGTTCAACAGGCAGCTGCTCTCTCCGAAAGTCCTAATTCATGAAGAGGAAGTATTTATTAGGGAAATGATATGAGTAGAAAGAAGAATTTGTGTTGTAAGATTTGAGACCAAGACAGAGTTTCTCTTTGTGGCTATTTTGTCGGAAGGTATCACCATACCTTCTGAGAATCATTAAGATAGGAAGAAGAAATTAAGTGCTAAGGGAGAAAGAGGAGCTGGTTAATTAGAACTGGAAACCAGGATCTAGGTTGCTTAGAGCGCACGTAAGGAAATGCTGCCGGGAGTCCACTTGGCACTAAACAGACGATCTGTGGGAGAGAAGCAAAGCAGGAGAAACCAAGTACACAGCAGGATCAAAACCTGAAGGAGTCTGGGAGTGGTGGCTCATGCCCGTAGCATCAGCTCTTTGAGAGGCCGAAGTGGGTGGATGGCTTGAGCCCAGGAGTTCGAGACCAGTCTGGGCAACATGGTGAGACTTCCATCTCCAAAAAAAAAAAAAAAAATACAAAAACTAGCTGGGCGTGGTGGTGTGCATCTGTGGTACCAGCTACTCAGGAAGCTGAGGTGGGAGGATCACTTGAGTCCAGGAGGTTGAGGCTGCAGTGAGCTGTGATCGCACCACTGCATTCCAGCCTGGACCACAGAGCAAAACGCTGTCTCGTAAACAACAACAACAACATAACAAACGAAGAAAGAGATCAGATTTTCACGGTAGCAGTTTACAACCACTGTGGCATTCATGTTTTACCATATCAGGAATGAATACCTTGGGGTTAACGTACAGTGAGGATGCTCTGTGAGTGCCTTTTCAATCCCCACAAAGTTGAGAGTTGAAACATGTTACTCCATCTCAGGAAACTGTGTGCTGGGGTGGGAAGGAGGAAAGCAGTAAGTTTACGGCTATTCGATTCCCTATGACCAGAGCCTCCACTGTCCCCCTCTCTGAAACCTGCATAGGCAAAAAGACAGAAGAGATGGCATTTGTTTTTGGTGGGAATGAAGAGGTTATGGAGTGGTGAAGCACACAAGTATTTGGTACCTACTTTTTCTGTGCCATCCAGATAAAAGAGGGCATCTGTCTGGACACTAGAAGTGTCTGAGAGATTCTGATAGTCTATAAATTACTCCTGAGAAGTTGGCAAAGTTTCTTCTGCTGTGGCAATGCTCAGTCTCATTTTTCATCCTGTGGCATATGAAGCCCCCCTCATCTTAGAGAGGTGACCCCAAGGGCTATATTCATGATTTACATGGCATGTGATGAAAAGGGCTGCATCGTTAGAGAAGATTCTATTGTCTGGGGAATAGGATAGGAGCATGGCCTGGAGAGGAAATAGTAATAGTGAAGACATCCACTGGGTGTTGACTTACTCTGAGCATTTTTTTTTGCTGAGATAGGGTCTTGCTCTGTTGCCCAGGTTGGAGTGCAGTGGCACCATCTTGGCTCACTGCAACCTCTGCCTCCCAGGCTCAAGTGATCCTCCCACCTCAGCGTCCCGAGTAGCTGGAAGTACAGATACTCACCACCGTGACTGGTTAAATTTTGAATTTTTTGTAGAGATAGGGTCTTGCTATGTTGTCCAGGCTGGTTTTGAACTCCTAGGCTCAAGCAATGCACCTGCCTTGGCTTCCCAAAGCGCTGGGATTACAGGTGTGAGCCGCTGCCCCTGGCCTTACTCTAAGCATTTTAAAAATCCCTTTCATTAAAGTTCCTCTGGGTCTGGCTATAGACATGGTAAAGGGGAGGTGCAATGAAAACCTTTCTCTCCTTGGTTGTGAGAATGATTTAAATGTTTTTCTACAAGGTAGGTATGTGAAGAAGGATTATACTAGCTTAGTGTATTGGCAAAGGTCATTGAGGCTAGGATTTTGGTAGATAATAAATTTATTTTCACAATCTCCATCTAGGTTCTATTTTAAAGTGATATTTTACCCTTCTGATATTTTAGCCTTTACCTTGCCCGTTTTGTCCTACATATGAAATTGGAGCCCCACTTTTAAAAGTGAGTGAAGAATAAGAGAGTTGAAAACTAAAGGGAACACAGCTATATGGCCTTAGTTTCTTTCTATGTGAAAAAAGGGGATGTTGTCCTTTAGAGTTTTATCTTGCCTTCCAATTCAAAAAAGTCTGATTTTTGAAACTGAAATTTAAAATACTACTTGAGCGACATAAGTAGAAACTATCTAAGTAATAGCAATTCACTCGAGGATCAGACTGGGAAGTGGAAAAAGAAGCTTCATATTATTTTTCTTTAAATGAATTAGATGAGAACCAAGGCAAAAGAGGCAACAGCATAACTATATCTTTGTTTCGTTTTGTTTTATTTTTGGGAGATGGAGTCTCGCTCTTGTCGCCCAGACTGTAGTACAGTGGTACAATCTCAGCTCACTGCAACCTCCGCCTCCTGGGTTCAAGCAATTCTCCTGTCTCAGCCTCCTGAGTAGCTGGGATTACAGGGGCCCGCCACCACACCTGGCTAATTTTTGTATTTTTAGTAGAGATGGGGTTTTGCCATGTTGGCCAGGCTGGTCTTGAACTCCTGACCTCAGGTGATCCACCAACCTTGGCCTCCCAAAGTGCTGGGATTAGAGGTGTGAGCCACCATGCCTGGCCAACTGTATGTTTTAATGAATGCAATAGCTCATATAATTGTACGGCCTCTTAGTTCAAGTGAATACTCAATCCTCTAACAAAAGAAAATATTTAAAATCTCAAAAGCTTTTTTTTAAGGGTGAATCTTACTATTAAAGAATATATTAGATTATCTGCTGTTTCATTTGTAGCTAATGATGTGGGTAACATTTTGGTTCAACTGAGCACCTTGTCTAAATGTAGAGCTAGGATTGCATTTGGAAACAGGAGCTAAGGAGAGAGAACTGGTTTCACCTGCACTATAGAATGAGAATTTGAGTTCCTGGAGCAATATGGGAGGAGGAGTTGAGGAAGAATGATGGGGAGAGAGAGGTGGAGAGAGTCACTGGCACAATGGCCAGAGGCAAGGTGGCCTAGACCAGCCGGCGAAAGTTCCAAAAGTACCATTCCCAAAGATTAATTCTCAGACAGCTTTTGAAAATATTGATGATTTCCAAATGGCGTATTTATTGGTATAAAAGATTGAAGAAATAAGGAGACCCAGTTAATTCAGGCAGTATTAAAATAATTATAAAATGAATCTATTTAACAACAAATCACATGATATCCAGATCACTATAAAATACAGTTATTTAGTAGGAAAATACCTATTTCTAAAATGAATAACACATCTCACTTCACATTGTCCCTTTTCCACTTGACGTTTATTTTTGTTGTGATAGAGAACAAAACCTAAATTTGAAATATTCACAACTTGCGCCTGCTTGTCTCCAAAGAAGGAAAGAGCCTTTGGTTTAGTGTTGGGTCCTTGTTGTTCTGATCAGAGAAATAGATGAAGCTGTAGAATTTTAAAAGATGACAGTGTATTGGATCACTACACATAGGCAGGAAATAGAGCTGTTGGGTTGGTGGAGCTGAAAAAATGTCCAGGAGGAGGGAGAGGTGAGCTAATACAGGAATTAAGTCAATATTTATTGGTACTTGCTATATATATAGCTAAGTGTCATGTGCTGCAAACAAAAGTGTTCTATATATTCAAATTATTTACATGTATATTCTAATTCATCAGTTGTTGGTGTACTCTGAGGAATGTATACAAAGCAGATAGCACCAGCTCATAAGAGGAGATACATAAACTCCTAGCATGGATTTCCTGAACTTGCCTTGGGTGGGGAGGCCCTCACCCTAAGTGGAGGAAGCCCTGGATTTACCAGCTTTGAGACCTTGGGCTGGTCAATATTTCTTTATTTTCTAATATCTAAAATACAGCAAGATCTAACTTGCTTGAAGGTCAGTGAGCTAGATCAGGGGTCTGTTAAGGTCACTTTAAATTCCATGATATTATAATTTAAGAAAGTGTCAGAATTGAATCATGTTTACTAGCATAGGCTTATCAAGAAGATACACTTGGATTCAAGTCTCTTTTGCAACACTTACTAGGAAGTGCTGCCAGGAATGCTACCAGACATTTCTCATTTTCCGTTTCCTATTTTATAAAGCAAGAATATCTCATAGGGTTAGTATAGAAATAAAACAAGATCATGATTGTGAAGCACTTGCATTGTTCCTGGCCCATGGAGACCTCTCGATAAATGCAAAATAGAAAAACAACCACACCCACAAGCATAAAGATTGAAATCAAATGGTCTAAATGCTTACAGTTTTTCAGACAAAAAGTTAAACCTAACTAGAATACTCAACTTCAGGCATTTTAGTTTAACAAGTTTGGACAAATGTGTGAAATTGTGCTTGAAGGACTAGTTTACAAACATAATAATTTCCCTTTATGTAGATCAGGGTGCATTTGGACAGATTCATTTTTTTCCATTTGAAGCTTAATATGATTCAAAATACATAGTAAAAACAATACAAAATTGTCAGCAGCCACCAAAAGTATAAAGTGGTGAGAAGTTATTTAACTGGTACCATGCATGTAACTCCGGTGATGGATACCTAAGAGTCCTGACTTAACCACTATGCAATCCATGCATGCAACAAAATTGCACTCATGCCCCATAAATTTATACAGATTAAAAAACCCCAACCCCCAACCAAGGACAAGGTGGAACACAATATACTTCCGCAGTCTGCATATTGGTACATTTATTCTCACATCTTTTGGAATTGGATAAATATGCCAACATTCTCTTTTTCCATGTACTAACCAAGCTAATGGTCTGTTTTGGAATTGTCTCTTCCTTTTCCCTCCTTCATAGTTACAGAAGAAAACTGCTAAAACTTATGCCAGTGCTGGGATCTAAAGCAAAGGCCAGCTAGTCTGGTAGTCTGGTAAGTGTCTCTAGGAGTCTGAAAGTGAGGACCTTGCTGGCTGGGCCAGTCCTTGGGAAAATACTAAAGTGCATCAAGCTTATGTTTGAATACCTTCTATTTCCTATATCTTCACTTGTTCCCTGCTTATCTAAAATATTAAGTAAAAGAATTGTTTTGCTTAGTGATATCATTTAAGTAATAATAAAGCATTTTCTGATAAGAACTTATAATTCAAGTTGTCTTGGGGATTTTTTAACTACGAATTTTGAAATAATTATGTACTTACAAGAAGTTGAAAAAAAGTAGTATAGAGAGGTCCCATATACCTTTCACCCAGCTTTCCTTCATTTTACATAATTATAGTACATTATAAAGCAAGAAATTAACATTGGCACAATACAATTAATTAGACTATGTACAGAAGGATTTTCAAAGAATGAAAAATTCTCAAGGCTAAAAGGAAATATCTTCTAAGTATTCATGTCACCTCTGTTTGTGTGGACCTCAAGTTTTGCACTTGTTTCATTGAATTGAATGAGATCAACTTGCTATCTTCTCCATTCTATCCCTTCAGAGCAGGGACCATGCTTTCTTTAATAAGATAGGTGAATAAAGCATGGTCCCTGCTCTGGTATTCATAGGATTTTTGGTTCAAAGGATGACTAACAGTTGCTTACGTCTGCAACAGGCTTTATAGTTTTCAAATCCCATTATACACATTATTGCTACTGAGAATTATTATGGATGAGGAGAGAGAGCATGGGCTTTGAAACCATTGAAATCTTGGCATTTATTATCTCGGGTCTCGTGACAAGGTGCTGAATGTCCTGCCTCGTGTGCTTAATTGTGTCCATATAATAGACTTGTGAAGCTTCAGGAGGTAATTTTTGTAATAAACGACTGAACACAGGGGGTCTGAGAGGTAGACAGGGTAAAGGATTTGATTGCCACTTCACACATTAAGACTCAGAGGAGGTAAGTCATTTATGAAAACCACAGAACCGGTGCATGGTAGTACAGCTAAGCATCTTAGGTTAGGTGTCTTCCATGACATCACATCGCCTTTCCCGTAACAGGAAAGTGGATATAAAAGCAAAAGATAACAAAGCAAACACACAAATAAACAACCACCATAGGGGAGTTACGGAGGTTTCAGAATTTGTCTTTATGCTTGGCTGTGGATGCTCTTTGGTATGTGCCGAGGAAATTCTCACTTAGGTGGGGCCTGGGTGACGGGCTAAACTCAAGGTGAGCCATGGTGGGTGCTCTTTCAGTGGGTCCCTGCCAAGTGTTCCCCTACCCTGACATGCAGTTAACACCATGTAGCCAGGAATTGGCTTGCCAAACTTTGCAACAAATGTTTATGCCCTCATTTCCTGGGGAAGGCATGAAAGGATGAGAACTTGCAGCTCTCAACTTACACTATACTCCCAAATTTTTTTTTTAATCAAGACAGAAGTTAAAATTTAAAGAGACAGAGGGTTTTGGCATCGTCATCACCACCATCATTATTTCCTGTCCATGAAAATAATTTGTTAACAAAAGGGTACATGTAAACATGGAATTTTTTCCTAACCTGAAATGACTGGTAACACAGTGGCCAAAGTTGCTTCCCAACCTGCCCTAAACTTACCTTTTATATGCCCTTAAATTCTTCATACTAGAATGACTATTTTGGAAGTATTCCTTTGGCTTATTTAATCTGTTCATTTCATTGAAATGGAATAGGGAATAGTAAAATATGTTATTAATTTTTGAAGCTGTTGGCCACAAATGTCAAAAGCTCTGGTAGTTTGAACACAGAATTATAACTGGAAACATTACATTTTTGGTGATGGTCTGCAACTTACTGTTTTCCCTTCAGTTAAATAAATCAAGATTAGAGCTGAAGAAAGCTAGGACTAGAACATTTCTCCAGGATTCTGAATAGTTTTTCTCCAGGATTCTGAATAGTTTCTCTGGTTTTGAGGCCATCCTCTAACTTTAACTCATCTCATTTAGATGAGATGGAGTGCAGGAAAGGAGGAAAGAAGGAGAAAAAGGAAAATATAATCACTTTGATACATTAGAATTGGGAGAGTTAGGATTGAAAGTTACCCTGAGACATTTCTTCATAGAAAAGCTCAGAGTTTACAAAACTTAGGCAAACTTTTAGAGACAGAGGAACAATAAAAAGGCTTGTTAAGTTCTAAATTAGTGAAAGCCCACATTCCTGGAATCCTAAAGTATTAAAGATACCCAGAAAGTTTTATTCTTGGTTTGGCTTTGACTTTTTCATCATTTATTACCTAAGAAACAAAAACATTTTATTTCTATCTACATAGTATAATTCAAATGGAGCTTAATACACAACAACTCTTTCTCTTGAATTTAAAAAAGATTTTCTGAAAAATAAACCATAGCACACATACAGAAAACAAAATTTGTCATTATGGTAAAAATAACATGTCCATTGGAGCTTCTTGTGTGCCTGTGTTTTTCATTGCTTTGTGCTTTCCCTTGTTTTTTTTCAAGGAACAGTAGTAAACTTGCTAAATAAAAAGAGTTTTATGAATGCATCTCTCTGCTCAGAAGCACACCTCTGATAGCAAATCACCAAGGATAAGGGTGACAAAGCGTTACAACTACACAGAAACTGGCACGAACGTGGAGGCTTTCCTAGGATATTTCAATGAACATATTCCTTGAACACAGTATCTGTAACAACTACCACTCTAAATATTATAATGTTGCTTATCATATCAATCGTATGAACTGGTTATTATGAAGCCTAGGTTCACATGGCATGTTAGTCTTGCTTCACTATTGACTATGATAAGATGTTACAGTTTTTAATACAAATACCAAATATATACTAAGAAGAACAATTCTGAAGTGAGGTTACAATTTTATCAGTAAATGCATTTCTGCTTTTAAGATAAAGCAGAAATATAAGGAATAAACATTTGTGCTGTGGTTATTCCATAAAATACTAAGGCATACAAAATTAGATACTGAGCATACTTACAATATTTTCCAATAATTAAGATGTAGAAGAAGACGGGACCAGATGCCATTTCCTTTTTCTTAGCAACTGATTAATAAAAGTGAACAAAATTCGGTCTTGGTTTCTGAATCACATACGGCTCACGGTGGTTGTGTGCTATTTCTGTCTGCAATCTTAGAAGCTACAAAGCAGTCCTCCCTCCCTCCCCTCCCATTTCCTTTCTCTCTCTCTTTCCATTCTCTCTTTTTTTCTTTCCTCCTTTCTATTCTTGGGATCTCTCCTCCCCGCCCTCCTTCTCTAAATGTCCTAATCTCCTTCTTTACACACACACACGCACACACGCACACACACACACACACACAGACAAAGCCGAGCGGCAAGAAAAAGTTTCAGAGAACACACAGGCTGTTCTTGCTCACTAAATATCTTGTTTTTATGTTCTGCGACCATCTACAAATGAGGGTGTATACGATCACTGAGAAATGTCTGAACTGATTGAAGATCCACTACTAGAAAGATATTGAGCTAGAGATATCTCATAAGAAAAAACATATTTTTTCCCCTTATGACATAGGACTAGGAAAAGAACAGAATTACACAGGGCAAAATGCCTTTGTGGAATTAACTATGGGGCAGGCATTAAAGTGTAACTACAGCAATAATTTACAAACTGTTTGAGTTTGGGAAGTCGAACAATAGTATATTGTTGAAAGAATTCAAAAGAATAAAACTATTTAAAATCCTTTTGAACTTGTGAATTTTGCTATAATGGAGACCCTGAGTGTCACTGCTTGTCCTGAAGCAAAGCCGTCCTGGGCTTGAACTGTAGGTCCCCTGTGACTTTAGAGTTATGCAGGTGCCGAGCCTTGGCTTTCTGGAACAAAATTTCTATGCAACAAGGTGGTTGTGATGACCAGCACAGGGCGTAGTGAGTGTCTGCTGTAGGTCCTAGCACAACACAGGTGATTACTAAATGACAGTCATTCATATAATGATGATTTTTATTATTTGACCAGCAGGGAGAAAAGGTATGAAAATGCAATGAACATTTTTGTAGACTGCATTTTCTTTTAACCAGACTGTGTCATTCTTATTTTGCAACTTGCTAATGAATTTCTGGAACAAATGGTAGTAGCCCTTTGACATGAGGAATTTGTTTTTGAGGTTAATGCTCCCTATTAGTAGATACACAAGTAGAATCTGTTTGAATTACATATCTGTATGTCATTGACTTCAATGTAATAAGCCTATTTTTAAATAGGGGCTAAAAGATTATACTGTGTCCTCACCTCACAAATATAATTTCATGGAAAAAGAATTTTAATATAGAAATCTTCACAAGTCCTTATTCATTTAGTAGTAGACTTATCTAGTGAAAACACTGTTCTTTTGATGGACATGCTTATGGTTAACTCAATTTAGTCCCATGAATTGTTCACTATTTTTAATGATACTTGCAATATTTGAAGACTATTATGTGAGTGGTTCACGGATTTTTTTTTTTAATTTAGAAATAGTATTTTTTTTGAAGGATGCTGTGGACCATGTCAAAGGCAGTATCAGAAGGGGGACCCATAAGAAGTTTCTTAATAGTAAAATTGAAGAACTTGCTTTGGAAATTGTCAATAAAAAGTAAGCTTTTGATACAGAGGTCTTCAAGATCATTCTGAAGTTATTTTGCAAACTTCAAAAATTTTGCCTGAGCATATGTTACAGATGCATACAATTAGTGGGCCAGTAGCCGGGAAGTACTTGTTAAATATGTATTTTTAATCTTCTCAAATTATCAGGGCAAAATTTCAAAATCAGCTCTCATTTTATTAAGACTCTATTAAGTTTTACTACAATAGATATTTATCTGAAGGAATAATTTTCAATGTTTGTTTTCTCAAGATGTCACTTCTGTCTTATTTTAGGCAAAGGCAGTGAATCCGGCATATTACTTTTATAGAAGTATTTTGGTGGCAAAACTCAAAAGTGACTATAGCATACCTTGGCCATATATTGTGGCAGGTACTGTTTGTACTATGGGCTGGAGAATTCCTTAGTGTGAGAGACCGTCCTTTACAATGTAGAGTGTTTAGTAGCCTCCGTGGCCTCCACCCATGGATGCCTGTAGCACTCTCCAGTTACAACAATTAAAGGTGTCTCCAGACGTTGGCAAATGTTCCTGAAGGGCAAAATTGCCCCTGGTTGAGAACCACTGCATTGTAGCAAAAGACTCTCCTAAGTAAGGTTTAGGAATTATTATTAATATTATTATTTTTACCAGGTAAGTGAAATAGAATTTCTCTTACTTAAGATTTGAATTAAAGTGCATTTTCTCATTCTCTTGTTTTGCAGTTTGAAGACACATATTGAAGAGTTTTAAAAATAAAGAGATGGTATATGTTCCTAGCCTTCTCCTGCTGCCCACATTGTTCAATTATAAACTTGCACTCTGGGCCCGATAGAATTTGTGATGTCAATGCCTCCACTTGGCTGAGCATGTCAGGGGTTTCTACCCTAGACATAGGCTAATAGAGGCTGACATCCTTTCTTATCTTTGAATCTCTTCTTAAAACCTTATTGAGGCTCTCTGAAAAATAACGAAACCATCTATTTGATCAACCAACCTATTAAAAATCAGCCTAGTGAGTCAAGCCAAACAAACATTGTTAACCTGCCTGCACTATGTAGATCCACAAGAATCTGTGACTTTTCCATCCTAACATGACAGAAATAAATCATGACTTTTTTCAGCATCATATATTAAAACTGGGTAATTACACTTGAAGCCTGTCCATGTTTCTGAACCTATTCACAATCACCATTTTCAACAGTACAAGAACCCATTTTATTACGTGTTTTTTTGATTGCAGATCTGGGAAAGTCCCAGTGCAAGAGGCTGGTAAAACCTCAATAAGAGCTTCATCATGTAGAAATATTCAGGTAATAGTAAACCAACCATACATTAAAAATATTAAGTGCAATCTAAAGGCTAAAATGCATTGTTCATTCTGTGTATCCATATCTAGTTGACAGCTGTCAGTCGGGCAAGACCCTTGAGGAACTCGTCACCTCCATGTCACAACAAAAATACTAGCTGCTTGATTTAGCATTAAGCAATTCTGAAATAAAATCACTTTTAGGGAGTAATATCTAGCAAAATATGCAACTGGGACAGAGAAGTTAGTAGGCGCAGGTATTTCAGAAAATATTTTATGGAAAATCTAAACAATTTCACTCTAGATGAAAACTGACCAGAAGCTATCATCATTTTAGCAGAAAATCAACCATTAAATTGTAAGCCAAGTCCCACGTGGATTTTCATGTTGCTCTATATCCTGTTGAGGGATATAATAGGGACATAATAGAATATAGTGACCTTCTGCAAAATTGATAATGTGAAGAAGAGGAGGGCAGAGTCAACAAGCTCAACACTCTTATCTATCCATCTATGTATCATCTTACACAATAAGTGCAAACTCTGGGCAGAGCTTAGTATTAACCTTGTCTTACTTAGTTCCCTTAAACTACTTAATTGAATATATTTAAGCTTTAGATTCATTCTATCTAGATTGAGCCTACCTTGCTGAAGACTGATGGGATAAAATAAGTGATATAGTCTGTTGACTGGGTCAGTGAGTGGGATCTCGAAATTAACCTTGCTGTTTCATTTCTGGTAACCCGTGTGTTCCCTGAGCAGCCATCTTTCTTCTTCTTCCCTCACAACCTTAATGCGCATGCTCAGTCATTGTGGTTAAGCTTCAGCTGCTTCAGATTTCTTGATTGCACTTCAGCCACTCTGCTATGATAGGAGTGTTGTCTCTAAGCCCGCTTACTTGCCTATGATCTAGCCTGCTCTTCACTCCATGGGATCAACCCACAAGAGGTCTGGTGCTCTTTGCCCTAGCCCAATAATCTCAATGTCCCCAGTATGTTGGGAAGCCAAGGTGGAAGGATCACTTGAGCCCAGGGGTTCAAGACCAGCCTGGGGAACATGGCAAAACCCCGTCTCCACTAAAAATACAAAAAATGAGCTGGGCGTGGTGGTGCACACCTGTAATCCCAAATACTCAGGAAGCTGAGGCAGGAGAATCGCTTGAACCAAGGCGGTGGAGGTTGCAGTGAGCTGAGATCACACCATTGTACTCCAGCTTGGATGACAGAGTGAGACTCTGTCTCAAAAAAAAAAAAAAAAAAAAAAAGGAGAAAAAAGTGCAGAATCCTGTGGGGAACATGTCAAGGTATTCAGGCAGAAGGCCATGACACCCCCCATTCCCCACCAAGGGATTCCTTGTGCCAGTGAGGGCTGAGCCAACAGGGACAGGCATAGATGTGCCCCTTCAGGGGCCATCTCCCTCCAGAGCAGCCTCCCCAGTGCTGCCCTCATGGGCCTCAGTCTCTTCCAAAGCTTGATCCCCAGGAGGCAATAGAAGCACCTCATCCTGGCATTTAGGAACCCTGGGAATCCAGCCCAACTTTCTCCTTCCAGCCTGTTCCTGCTGCCTCCACCTAAATGTAGAAAGACTTACATTTCCTGGTGGCCATGCCCTCTGTGGGGTGGCTGTCTCCATGCAGGGCTATTCCTGGGGAGCCCTTCCCTTCCCCACCTCCAGTGCACCTATGGGGCCCCTACTATTAATAGCAGCACCTCTGCCTGGGGTCCCCAAGAGGCTGGGGTGGGAGAGAGGCAGTCCAGCAGGCATAAATCCATGTCCCCAGATGGTGGCAAGTGTGTGTGAGGTGTATGTGCGTGCGTGCGTGTGTGTTTGGTGGTGGGGGTAGAGGTTTCTGCACTATGGCAGAAGGAAAGCAGAAGCAGTTCTGGGATCCAGGGCAGAAGAGGCTCCTCTGTGTCCGGGGCTCAGGGATGCTCCCCAGAGTGCCAGATATCTCAGCTGGGACTGAAGGGACAGGAGGGCACCCAGTGCAGGACAGTAAGCAGGGGACTCCAGGCAGTGGGGACTGTGTGTAGGAAACATGATGGCCTGACCCACACGGGCATGGGCACACAGGGTGGTCTGTAAGGCAGGGCCGTGGGGAGAACAGGCTGCCCAGGCGAGCCCTGGTGGACAAGGAGGAGGGCTTCTCCTTGAAGGTCTCAGGGCCAGCCGGTGGGTGGTGTAGGCCAGAGGTGGCTTTTCCTTGGATCCCTCTGGGAGCCTGAAAGGAGGGGCATGGGTGGGGGAGGCTGGAGGCAGTGAGGCTGGCGAGGAGGTGAAGTTCAGTTGAGCCCACTCCCAAGTGAGGAGCAGAGTCAGGGTCTCAGGGCTGTGGCCCAGCGAGGGGCTCAGAACTATTCCACAGCCCCGGCCCTGGAATACAGGCTCAGCCTCTGTCCTGGGACTCGAGCACTCCCAACCTGGCCCCAGTCACTTGTTCAGACTAGCACATCCCTCCAGAGAGCCACCCTCGGTCATCCTGGGCCTTTGCAGAGGCTACCCTCCTGCCCTTGTCTCTATTCACTTAGGCGACCCCCACACCGCAGGGCTCAGCACACTGGCCTCCAGAAAGCCCCACTTCCTCCCTCACCAGTGCTGCCCTGCAGCCCAGGCCACTCTTCTCTGGTCCCCGCTTCACCTGGTACTCCTCATGCTGAAGGAGCTTTATGGCTGGGGGGCCTTCCTGATGAGGCTATGGGCTCGTGGAGGGTAGGCTATGTCTGTTTCCTCTGTGTCCATTACATAATCTCAACCACATGAGGAAGGAAAAACCCTACAAGGAAAGGAAAATATTCTCTCCCTTCTCAATGGTTGAGACCAACCGTTCAGAGATGAAAGAAAAGGAATTGAATATTTTGCACGTAGACATTAGGAGATCTTCAAAATCCAAAAGCTATTTCAGATTTTGAAATTACAAATGATTGAAAACCACCATGGCACCTGTAAACCTATGTAACAAACCTGCACAATCTATACATGTACTACAAATGAAAATGCTATTGAAGTGTTGTACCAGTTTAAATAGCTAGGAAACTAACTATGAATCTCTATAACCCATCTAGACAAAAGCACTTTTATTTTTAAAAGAGGAAGATGTTTTGGGGACCAAAAGTGAGAAAACCTCTGTGAATGATCCCCAGCCATGACTGGCCCATGCTCGGAACTCTGAATGATCCCCAGCTGTGATTGGCCCCTGCTTTGCTCTGATGTCATGAAAAGCCTTTGTGATGGAATCAATCACAGGGCCTATATAAGGCCCTGGCTGGGTCATGGTTTTTGGTCTAAGATATCCCTGGAAGCTTGTTTGGTGACCTGTGGATTCAGACCAGCGATTGCGATTTGCGAGTTGTGTGGTGTGTGTGCGTGTGTGTGTGTGGGTGCGTGCGTGTGTGTGTGTTGTATCTGTGTGTTTCTGTGGGGGGGTTGGGTGTGGGGGGTGTTTGGGGTGGGGGAGGGTTTCTGTGGGAGGGGTGTTGGTGTTTTTCTAGTTAGCATTGTTAGCATAGTTAGTATAGTCAGTATAATTGCTTAGTATTTTAGCGTACTTTGGTATAGTCAGTATTGTTGCTTAATATTTTAGCATAGTTAGGATAGTCAGTATTGTTGCTTAGTATTTAGTTGTGTAGTTAGTGTAGAGAGGCATCAGGCACCATGAGGCAGATATTGGCCCACACCCCACCTGACCGGGGGCTACAATATTACAAAATATTGGACCTCATTGGCCGTGGTTCCTTCGGCGAGGTGAAGCTGGCCCACCACTTGCTGACCGGGACCCAGGTGGCCGTGAAAACCACCCGCAAAACTTGTGCCTGCATCGCCATTAGCCAGACAGAGCTAACTATTTTAAAGTCTGTGCACCACCCCAACATCATAGAACTTTTTCAAATAATTGAGATGACAGATGTATGCCATTTAATCATGGAATATACGTCAGGAGGAGACCTGCACCAGTGGCTGTACTGCAACCGCGTGACAGAGGCGGAGGCCCAGGCCATGTTTCATCAGATGCTGTCAGCCATGGAGTACTGCCTCGCAAGAAGAATAGCCCACCGAGACCTGAAGTCGGAGAACATCCTGTTGGACGGTGAAGGAAACGTAAAGATCGCCAACTTTGGGTTAGCGACAACTTACGATGAGGGGCAGTGGCTGACAATATGTTGTGGCATCTTCTTCTACATGGCCCCAGAAGTCATCCTGGGCCAGGGCTACCAATGCCCTGCCATGGATGTTTGGAGCCTAGGCATCACTTTGTACGAGTTGGTGTACAGGGGTCTGCCCTTCTTTTCAAACAGCATTATGGTCCTCAAAAAAAAATTCTATCAGGAAGGTACATCTTCCCGGCCTCCTTTTCCAAAGGCCTTCAACGTCTAATGAAAAAACTGCTAATGTCAGATCCCAGGGAGCGGCCCACAGTACAGGAACTTCTGAAGGACCCGTGGGTCAACAACGGCCAGCAGTTGCCTCTGACAACTCATGAAGAGCAAATCCTGGAACACCCAAACCCTGAAATGATCCAGCTCTTGGTGGCCATGGGATTCAGGGTTAAGAAAGTCTCCAAGGCAATTAAAAACAACTTATATAATTATCCCATGGCCACCTACCTTATTGTTGATAGAATAAGAAAGCGAGCCACTAACAGACTACAGTCCCTTGCTCCTGGGGATCCCACCTGTTCTCCATCCACTGAAGTTTCCAGTTCACCTGTTGGTCTGAAGAGGAAGGCAGAGACATTTAATCTAGACCCCCAGCATGCCCCCATGGCCTCCCCGACCATCAAGAGCTCCATCATCAATGCTCCTGGGAATCCCACCTGTTCTCCATCCACTCAAGTTTCCAGTTCACCTGCCAGCCCGCAAGTTTCCAGTTCACCTGCTGGTCTGAAGAGGAAGGCAGAGACATTTAATCTAGACCCCCAGCATGCCCCCATGGCCTCCCCGACCATCAAGAGCTCCATCAGCAATGCTCCTGGGGATCCTACCTGTTCTCCATCCACTCAAGTTTCCAGTTCACCTGCCAGCCCGCAAGTTTCCAGTTCACCTGCCGGTCTGAAGAGGAAGGCAGAGACTTTTAATCTAGACCCCCAGCATGCCCCCATGGCCTCCCCGACCATCAAGAGCTCCATCAGCAATGCTCCTGGGGATCCTACCTGTTCTCCATCCACTCAAGTTTCCAGTTCACCTGCCATCCCGCAAGTTTCCAGTTCACCTGCCGGTCTGAAGAAGAAGGCAGAGACTTTTAATCTAGACCCCCAGCATGCCCCCATGACCTCCCCAACCATCAAGAGCTCCATCAGCAATGCTCCTGGGGATCCCACCTGTTCTCCATCCACTCAAGTTTCCAGTTCACCTGCCGGCCCGCAAGTTTCCAGTTCACCTGCCAGTCTGAAGAGGAAGGCAGAGACTTTTAATCTAGACCCCCAGCATGCCCCCATGGCCTCCCCAACCATCAAGAGCTCCATCAGCAATTGTGGAGATTTAGAAACCTTGGCTCAACAAGCCCTCCAGCACGACCTCATGGCCGCCTCTTCCACCCAGAGCACCACCCACAGAACCCTGGCTCAACAATCATTACAGGAAGCCAGCATCCTCCAAGCTAGGCAGCCCGAGGCTGTGTTGGCTCGGCCATCAAGAAGCCGGGGCTGCCGCAGAGCTGCCAGAACATGCATTTCAATACTAATGAGATGCTTCTGCCTGTGCCCACCCAAGAGAAGAAGCCGCTCAACATAGTTGGGCGGCTGCTAAAATCAAGTAGGTGTGGTGGTGAAGCCGCACTTCTTGCATTTTACTATATTTATTCTGTCTTTATTAGTATTGTTTTAATTGGCAAATCATGCTTGTACATTCATGGGGTGCAGTGTGAGGATTAGATAGATGTGTGCACCGTGAAATGAGGAAATCCCACTACTCAGCATCTCCATCACCTCAGAGAGACCAATTCCACATGATGCCCCAGAAGTGTCGATCTGAACAAGTTGACCCCACTGAAGTAGCCAGTAGATGGATGGTGAGCCGGAGCCAGAGGGTGGCAGAGGGAGGGAATGGGGGGTGTTGGTCAAAGGACCAAAGTCTAGACAGGAGGAAGAGGTTTTGGCTCTTGTGCACAGCAGGGTAACCAGTCAATAAGAACGTATTGCATTTTGCAAAACAGGTGCACGTCAAATGTCGCTGCATTTAGATTGGAGAGGACGAAGGCCCTGAGGTCCAGGAACATTGAAACCTGATAGTGGATGCCAATGGCTGCAGGGAAGAGTCGGGTGAGACGCCCATGTTGGAGCAACGTCGGAGCCTGCAGCACTTCTCCGCTGCCCTATTTTATCTTTGTTAATAAAGATGGTTCCTCATAAATGACCATTTCTTGCTTCTTGCAAATCTTGTAGTAGCGTTGGAAAGGTGACAGGTGGGCTGCAGACACTCTGCTGCTTTGTGCCCTCCCTGCACAGGACCGGGGCTAAGAGAAGGGCAAGGCATGAGGCAAAGGAAAAGGCAGATTTACTAGCAGCTGCCTTAGTTGAAAGAAAAGCTGGGATAATGAAAGGATGTGGAGTAGGATGTGAAAAAGGACAAGAAAAAAATATAGCTAAACCAGAGTCTAAAACCTGGCCCAGACTGGAGAGAGATCAATGTGCAGTGTGGAAAAAGAAAGGACATTGAAAATATGCATGCCCCAAAAGAACGGTCTATAAAGATCATGGGGTTTTTCCCCATGCAATACCTAGTGGTAGGATATTATCCAAACTGGCGGGGGCACTGAAAAAGCCATGGAGGCAACTAAAGCATTATTAACAGATATACTACTATTGGGGCTATAAGAGTAGCAGGGAAAAACAAAGAAGAACAAACCTTTTGCCAATCAAAATATGTCACTGGAAGGCAAGAGGAGCAGCACAAGTTCTTCTATCTTCCCACCTGCCCTGTTCTTTTGTTGGGGAGGAATCTGCTCCAAAAACTATAAGTACAAATTTCTTTTAAGCCTAAAGATAACATGACTTTAGATTTTAAGTAACCAAAGGCTATGGTATTAGCCTTCACAGTACCACAAGCTGAGTGGCAATTATTTGCTAGGGATATGAAGGGACCTATAAAGCAAACTTGGGGCCAGTGAAGGAAGTTATATTGTCAGAATTAGTAAATTCCCGGAGGTATGAGCTGAAAACAATCCACCTGAACTAGCCATGAATCATGCTCCAGTGGTAGTAGAACTAACAGTGGGAGTCACCCCAGTCCGGCTACACCAGTATCCCGTAGCGCAGGAGGCTGTTTTAGGCATAGCAAAGCATCCAGAGTGGTTAATAAACATGGCATTTTGGAGCCATGCCAATCACCCTGGAACATCCCACCCTTATCAAAGAAACGGCTGCCTAGTAATAAATTGTACCATACCTGTGATAATTATAGGCCAAGGCGGAACCTACGAGCTGTAAACCACGCAACAGTAACTATTCACCCAGTAGTTCCAAACCCATACACTCTGCTCTCCATAATTCCCGCCAATGCAGTATGGTTCACTGTTTTAAAGTAAAAGAATGCTTTCTTCTGCCTTCGCCCCATGCCAGTCAGTCAACCCATCTTTGCCCTTCAATGGGAAAATCTCCGGTGTACTTGGACCAAGCTTCCCCAAAGGTTCAAAAACTCCCCCACAATTTTCAGTAAGGTCCTAGCATCAGACCTTAATGCTTACACCCCACCAGATAAAAACTGTGTCCTTTGGCAGTATGGAAATGACCTTCTCCTAGCAGCATCCACTATCAAAAATTGCCATGAAGGAACCCAAAACCTCCACCTTCTGTGGAAGGCAAGGTATAAAGCATATAAAAAGGAGAAACAAAAAGCCCAGATTTCCTGCGAAGGAGTCACATACTTGGGGTTTGTCATAAGCCACAGACAGCGTGTGTTAGGTAGTGCCTGCAAGGAAGCTGTCTGTAGAATTCCCACCCCAACCTCCCAGCAACAAGTCACAGGCTTCTTAGGGGCAACAGGGTTCTGCCATATTTAAATCCCAAATTTCTCACTAATGGCAAAATAATTATATAAATCCACAAAACAGGAGGAAAAGAAAACCCTTTATCTGGGGGCTGGAGCAACAAAAAGCATTTAATACAATCAAGAAGGCTCTAGTTGAGGCACCTGCTTTAGGACTACCAGACATAACTAAACCCATTCTCTTGTATGTTCCTGAGCAGAGGGGAATGGCCATCAGAGTTTTAACCCAATCTTGGAATCACGGCATCACCCAATAGCCTGCCTATCTAAGCAACTGGACTCGGTGGCTCAGGATGGCCATCCTGTTTCAAGGCTCTTGCTGCTACAAGTGCTGATAAATTAACTCAGGGAAAGCAGTTAACTGTACGGGTACCACACTCTGTTTTAACACTAACGGAGCAAAGAAGGCACCATTGGTTGTCAAATCCTAGAATGACCCAATATCAGGGCTTTTATGTAAAAATTCCACATAACCTTAGAAACTATAAACACTCTCAACCCCGCCTCCCTGCTCCCACTGGAAACAGAAGCTCCCCTATATAACTGGATAGAGACAGTAGATAAAGTATTCTCAAGAAGAAGGGACCTTACAGATCGGCCCCTCCAAAGTCCAGATGTCAAGTACTTTACAGCTGGTAGCAGCTTTGTAAGAGAAGAAGTCAGATGGGCAGGATATGCAGTTGTAACTCTAAATTCAGTGGTAGACGCCCAAAGCCTGCCGACAGGAACCCCAGCCCTGGGAGCAGAGCTAATAGCTTTAACGCAGGCACTGCTGTTAACAAAAGGTAAAAGAGTCAACACATATACTAATTCAAAGTATGCCTTTGCTATGCTACATGTACATGGGAGCATATACAAGAAAAAAGGACTCCTAACTGCACAAGGAACAAGTGTAGGGTATCCAGAAAAAATCCTACAACTTTTAGACACAGTATGGGAACCTAAGAAAATAGCTGTTATGTATTGCCAAGGCCATCAAAAAGGTGGGACCCTAGAGGCAAGAGGAAACAGAAAAGCAAATGCAGAAGCTAGGCGTGCAGCGATAAATACTCCGCTTTCCAGCACAGTAGGTAGGAAGGCAGCTACTGCCATGCCTCTCCTCCCAGAACACTTGCCTAAAGAGAAGCCAAATTACTCCCCAAATGAGAGGACCTGGTTTGCTCAGGAAAATGGAGCTTATACCAAAAAAAGTCTAGTGGAAGTTCTCAAACAGAAAATTAGTTTTTCCTGAAGTAATAGCCCTCAGGTTTGTAAAACATTTCCACCAAGAAACTCACATGGGAAAACAGCACTAGAAACACTAGTGGGGTGTCACTTCTATGTGCCACTGCTCACTGTCATCTCCCGAGCCGTCTGTAAACAAGTTTAACCTGTGCTCAGAACAACCCACGGCAAGGGCCATTTTGACCCCTGGGAATTCAAAAAGTAGGAGTGACCCCATGTGAAAATTTGCTTGTAGATTTTACTGAAACGCCCCAAGCAGGAGGCTATCGGTTTATGCTGGTGTTTGTCTGCACCTACTCTGGGTGGGTAGAAGTTTTCCCCGCCTGCACTGAGAAAGCCATGGAGGCAACTAAAGCGTTATTAACAGATAGTATTCCTAGGTTTGGGCTGCCTCTGACTCTCAGGTCTGACAATGAACTGGCATTTGTAGCTGAGATTGTTCAAAATCTCTCTCAACTGTTGGAAATCACATACTGCCTACTGTCCCCAGAGTTCAGGGAAGGTAAAGCAAATAAACTGGACACTGAAACAATTCCTAAAGAAATTCTGTCAGGAAACCCACTTATGGTGGGATCAAGTCTTGCCCATGGTCATTCTCCAAGTCAGAAGCACCCCAACCAAACAGACTTAATATTCACCTTATGAAGTTTTGTTTGGGAAACCACCCCCACAACCCAGGTAAAAGAAAATCTTTTTAAAAAAATAGGAAAAATAAACAGTAAGGAGATAAATGCAGGCCCTAGGTAAAGCCATGAAACAAAGCTGGGTACAAAAAAGAATACCTATAAGTTAAACAATTCCAATCCATTCATTTAAACCCAGAGACTCTGTCTGGGTTAAGAAGTGGAACCCAACCACATTGGGCCCTTTTATTGTAACCTTATCCACCCCCACTGCTGTTAAAGTTGCTAAAGTTGTTCTCTGGATTCATCACAACCAGTTAAGGCCAGCAGCCCCAGACAAGTGAACCAGTCAGCCAGATCCGGAATATCCCACCAGGCTAACCTTGAGACACGTCATCCAAAAGCATCAGTACCAGCCCAGTCTGGTCCCAGATGCAGATGACCCTGAGAAACTGTCAAGCCCTGCTCTAGTCACGCAACCAGAAGCTGACTAGTCAACACATGGCCGAGGCTCAAGGAATCTCCACCGGATAAGCAAATGTAAACTAAAATCTTAAGCAAAATCTTAAACCTGGTTATTTTAATAATATTAACTATCCTGTTACTATGTTGACATTGCTGCAAAGCTTTGCTCCCAGGAGAAAGCATTCCTTGTCCAGTCTTAGTGTAAAAATGTTACCTTTCATTTTGCTCATGTCAGCCCTTATGGCAAATCTACTAAGCGAGGAAGTCCTATATGAGTGTCCTATGTGCACCTACACTACATAAATAGGGAATACACAAGTTAAAACTTTACTATACCAGACACATTATGAGTGTAAAGGAGCTTCCCTAGGAACTTGCATGTATAATCAAACTACCTATTCAATTTGTAATCCAGGTAATAATCAGTCTTATGTGTGCTATAACCCCAAACTTTTACTGGGGTATGGTTTGAGCTCTGTAAAAGAACACGAAAAGAAACCCTTTATGATCTAACTCGGGTAACCCCTTCTCATCAGGGAAGTGTGTCCTTATACTTAGATGCCTAACAGGTAGTAAAAACACTTCAAAACAAAAAAAAATAGTTGTAGCCCCAACATGTTATAACACCCCTATTAGGAAAGTCCTAAAGGTGTGCACATGACATAACTGCAAAACCTATAACCCTCAAAAAAAGTAAGGCGGTGCTTACTCAAATCCCACTTTGGATTAGTGATGCTATAAGCTGATGCAACTATAATAAATGTACAAATAGGAAACTGAAAAAAACACAGACTGGTCCCCAGAAAAAGATAATTATTATGGCCCAGTTACTTGGGCACAAAAATGGGGCATGGGGATATCACACTCCCATCTATATAATAAGCCACATCAGTAGACTGCAGGCAGTTCTAAAAATCATAACCAATGAAACATCCAAAGCTTTAAATTTGCTACCTTACAAATTTACAAGCCACACAGATGAGAAATGCCATTTACCAGAAAAAAAACTAACGTTACATTATCTTTTAGCCCAAAAAGGAGGAGTATGTGAAAAGTTTAACTTATCAAACTGCTGTCTAAAAATTAGTAATAATGGACGAACAGTCATGGAAATTACTGCCTGGATGCAAAAACTAGCTCATGCTCCAGTACAAACCTGGAAAGGGTGGTCACCAGACTCCCTCTTCAGAGGATGGTTTTTATGGTTGGGGGGGGTTTAAAAACCCAATAGGGGGAGTAGTAATTATATTAGGAGGGTGTTTGATGCTATCTTGTCTCCTGCCTCTCTTAATTGGGAGTATTTGGTCAACTATAGAAGCAGCAATGGCCAAGCAAACCACCAGTCAATTAATGGCATTAGCTAAGTATCAGCCTGTGCCCCAAGAGGACGGAGAACTGCCTCAGAATGACATGTATGGTAGTGGAGCTTTCTATGGGCTTATGTAACATGTAATCGTCTACTGGAACTTAATCACTGGCAAATGTCTGGATGAAATAAGCTTAAACTAAGCAAGTAATATGTTAATAGCCCCAAAAAGCTACATTAATACCATCTTTTCCAAGTAGGCAGCTTAGCAGAAGAAACAACTTAAGGTAAATAATAGCACTGTTCCTGGAACCACAACACTCTGCAGATCAGCCCCCGGGGCTGTGTTTACTCAAATTCCAACTTTTGAGCTGTTGCCGTGGCTGGCCCTGGGTAGATGACTGGTTAGCTAAAGACAAGTAAGATTCTTCAAAGGAAAGACAACCTAAGACAGGCACAGGCACAAAGGAGCCATCAGGCCTAAAAGTTCATTTTGTGCCCCTCATGGCAGGAGAGAAAGTCTCAATCTGGTGCTAAAAATTCAACTCAGTGCTGTACACTTACCATAAGCGAACACACCAGCCTGCTGTCCACCAGAAATACAAAGGAACTCCCAAAAGGGTTGTCTTAAAAAGCTCTGCAACACATGTAAGCCATCACCCTGACATCCAGCTACAAAAACCAAACAGGCATAAAACTAATAAATAAGCTCATAGAAATACCAAGTGACCTAAACCAAAATTAACTTCCAAATACTAGCAAATACTGAAAGCTATGTGGTTGTTTCCTATTAAAGAGTTAATAAAAAGCAACAAAGGGGGGAAATGAAGAGGGAAATTAAATAATAACAATGGTAGTCTACAATTGCTGCATAATGTAGTTTACTGTGTTGTGTTCAATATAAAATCTAACCCCGGTTCTGCTTAAAATTAACTCCTTAAAACCTGTCTTATCTATTCTGCCCACATTCTCAGCAAAGTTCCCAGACATCTCAAGACTCCTGTTTTTCTTGATGACCAGCTGCAAGGTCACAGGGCAAGATAACACTCAAAGAATGTGCAATGTGTTTCTCAAAATGCTATTTTTCAAATGTAACATATATCACAAGGCATGTTACAAATTAACTGTTCTTTGTTCTGGCTTCTGCAAACCTGTGTTACATCATCCTGGATGTATAAAAAGTATACCATTTTCTTTCTCCTTTGCTCAATCTTGGGATGCTAATCCACTGAGCCAGTGGCCACCTTAATAAAATCTTCCTGTTTCACCCATTGGTCTCATTTTAGAGCACACAAAACAACAAGAGAGGAAGCGCTCCACCATCAGAGAACCCCTTACTCCTGGGGTTCCCACCCATCCTTCCCCATCCACTGACATTTCCACCTTCCCTCTCCCACTGAAGTGGGCTCACAGAGAGCTGGCTTGTCAGACTTTTATGTTCAGCCACCGGAGGAGGGCCAGGAGTCAGGGCAGAAGACCACCATTCCTGCCAGTTCACCTGCTATTGTATAGAGAAAGCCAGATTGGGAAGCCAGGAAGTTTTAGTGAAGGCCCCAGGGTGACCCTGTGGTCTCCCCTTCCACTCAGAGCACCAGCAGGTGGTTAAAACACAGAAAAATCCCTGACACACCAGAAACCCTCCCAGGAACCCAGCGTTGCCCAAGCTGGGCAGCCCGAGGCTATGACATCAGCCTTCCCAACAAGAAGCTGGGGCTGCCTAAGGGCTGCCAGGAGATGCCTTTCTATTCTACTAAAATGTTTTCGTCTCTGTCCACCAAAGAAAAGGAAGAGTAAGATCGCCCCGACATAGTTGCGCAGCTGAAGAAAAAATTCACGTAGGTGACTCGGTGAAGCCGCACTTATTGCATTTTACTATATTTATTCTGTCTTTATTAGTATTGGTTTAATTGGCAAATCAAGCTTGTATTCATTCTCAGAGTG
Source organism: Aotus nancymaae (assembly GCF_030222135.1). Classification (NCBI taxonomy): domain Eukaryota; kingdom Metazoa; phylum Chordata; class Mammalia; order Primates; family Aotidae; genus Aotus; species Aotus nancymaae. Next base: position 9,882,782 of record NW_026988447.1, on the reverse strand, counting down.
CAATGTGAGGATTACATAGATGTGTGTACCATGGAATGAGGAAATCTCGCTACTTAGCATCTCCATCACCTCAGAGACACTAATTCTGCATGATGCCCGAGAAGTGTTGATCTAAACAAGTTGACCCCATTGAAGTAGTCAGTAGATGGATGGTGACCCGGGGCCAGAGAGTGGCAGAGGGAGGGAATGGGGGTGTCAGTCAAAGAACCAAAGTCCAGACAGGAGGAAGAGGTTTTGACTCTAGTGCACAGCAGGGTGACCAGAGTCAATGAGAACGTACTGCACTTCGCAAAACACCTGAGACAGTCCATGTCAAATGTCTCTGCATTTAGATCAGAGAGGACGCAGGCCCTGAGGTCCAGGAACATTGAAACCTGACAGTGGACGCCAATCGCCACTTGTGTTACTGCCACCTGGCCCCACCCCCATCTCCATGGAGACCCAAGGCTGCTGGAGGAAATGTCAGGAGCCGGGCAAGATGCCCACACTGCTGTGTGCCCAGCAACGTTGGAGCCTGCAGCAGCACATCTTCCCTGCCCTGCTCTATTTTATCTTTTTTAATAAAAATGCTTCCTGATACATGACTATTTCTTGCAAATTTTGTAGTAGCATTGGAAAGGTGGCAGGTGGGTGGCAGACACTCTGCTGCTTTGTGCCCTCCCTGCACAGGATGGGGTCTGTGCACACCCTAGTTTATTCGGCATACAGTCACGTGATCCTCACTGTTACTCAGAAAAACTGAAAGGAAAAGAGACCTCAGAGAAGTATCAGGGTGACCCCACCCGCAGCAAATCATTCCCAGTGTCTCTGCAGGGCTGTGGCTCTGAGCAGGTGCAGGGCAGAGTCCCACACATTGCGCATGGCCTCCCCACACTCACACTGCTTGGTGAGCATTTTCAGAAGGACCAACGGCCCCTTAAGGTCCCGTCTGCCTGTGTTAATCATGCTGAGGGGTTCCCAGGAGGATCCTGAAGTCCTAGGAACCAGACTGTGCTGGGGTCAGAGTGGCAGGAGTGTGGTCTCCAAAGCACCTGAGGGGGCCACTTGTGCTGCTGGGTTCCTGGCTATCTGGTGTGGCATTGGCCTTTCTGCTGCGATAGTTCCCTCTTTTGATAACAGTGGCATGAAGCGGTCCCCCTCAGAGGCCTGATGGAGTAGTGAGGCTTCAGCCAGGCCCAGGGTGAAGGGGTGCTTCTGGGTGAGGCAGGTGTCCTGGGAGGCTGGGGAGGGTTGATGGCAAGACACAACAGCAGCCCTGAGGGATGGAGGGGGTGATGGGAATGGGGGCAGGTTTTACCCTCCCAGGAACCAGTATCTCCGTGCCAGGCAGTGAATCTGTTGGTACAGACACCCATCAGCACCCATCAGGGAGCTTCCTCGTGGGTTCCTAAGGAGCCTGAGGAAGGTCCAGAAGGCTCCACCCTCATGCATGACTGGGGCTCGGTGTGCACAGCCTTGAACATGCGGTGACCCTGCCCACTACTGATGCTGGCCAGGGATGGTCCTGGAGTTCCACCAGTCAGATAAGATTCTCTGTCCCCAATAAAGAGCAAGACCAGGAAGCAAGAAGCAGGCTGGGGAGAGGGTGGGAGTGATGTGGGGCCCTTGTCTCCCCAGTGTGCTGCTGTCCTTAAAATCCACTTTGGGGGTGAGACTCCCTCAGGTGTGAATACTGACTCTCCCTCCACCCAATGCCAGTTTGCAACCCCAGGAAGAGAGCCCCCGTGGGTTTTGCTTGAGCTCCCCATGGGCCTTTCAGACTGTGTCTCTCCACTTTGCTGCTGTGCCCCCTCTGGAAGTGCTGGTCCTGTGAGAGGGTGCCTTCCCCGGGCCTGGCTTTTACTGTCATTAGACAAGGCCAGAATTGTTTCTGGCTGTGCCCTATGGTACAGCTTGACATCTCTTCTCCAGAAGCCAGGGCTTCAGGCACATAGAGCTGAGCTGAGTCAAGGAACTATAGGGAAGGGGCTCCAGGAACCAAAGTAAAAACCCACAAAGAGAGAAACACCCTACAAGTGTCCACCTGGGCCAGGGTGCAGACCAGGCAACCATAACTTGTTAATCTCCCTTGGCTGCCAGCAGCCTCCATATGGCAGACATTCTTCTCCTGGGGGGCTGACAGCCATGGAGGGTGGGGAATAGGCCTGAGCAGGGCGGGTTCCCTAAAGGCAGCCCAGAGAGCAGGGTCAGGTAGTGGGGGGTGGGTCCAGCTCCACTGCCTAGGTGAGGAAACTGAGTCTAAAGAGAGATCAGGTAGCATCTCCAATAATATGGCCAGAAATGGATGGCAAAGATTTGCTGTTTACCCCGTCCCAGGCTGGCCCACACCCACCTAACCACTTCCCAGTACTCTGCTTTGTCCCCGTTCTCAGGTTCTGAAGTCATCCTGCTTTACACCTCTCACCCCCACTGGAACAAGGAACTTGCCTCCCTGACAGCCACACAGGTGTCGCACCCAGTAGGCCCTCAATCAGTATTTGTGGAATCAGTGAGACCCTGGGATTCCAGCCCAAGGTGTGTCTGCAGAGCACTGGAAGTGCAGCCCTGGGTCTGTCCCCAAGGTCGCCTGATAGAGCAGGCCTGGGAACATGTAGAGGCAGTGGGTGACTACTGTGACTCTTGGGAAGGCTGGTGGGACTGTCACTAAGCTTATTTGCCTGTCCAATATTGGGGATCTGGAGCTCCCTACTGGGCAAGCTTTCAGGGGTTCGGCTCTGCCTAAGGGTCCCGGCTCTGCTTCCCAGGCCAGGCTCTGTCTCCTTACCCAGGCTAGGCAGGGCCATCAGCAGATGGCTGTTGGGAGCCAGGCTCCCTCTGCGTTACTGCCACCTGACCCCACCCCCATCTCCATGGAGACCCAAGGCTGCTGGACGAAATGTCAGCAGCTGCCCCAGAGCCTAGTGCATATATATCATTTATATATTTGCTAGTATCTGTCCCCCTTTCCCCCAGACCTCCTCCTGTGCAACATAGAATGAAAAATCTAGAAACAGGAATCTCACTCCCAGCCCTAGCCAGGACTCCTGTATGAAACAGGAGGAAAAGCAAACCCCGCCAAAGCAACACCTAGTCTAGAGCCTGATCAAAGTGCCACTCAAAACACATTCCCTCCCTTTACTTTCCTATAACCCAAGAATCCTTCCTGAAAAAGGTAGCCCCTGAGAACCGTGTAAAAGCATCATGGCTGCAGTGGGAAGGGTCCTGAGAGCTGGTTTTGCCATCCCTTGTCCCAGTTTTCTTGAAGTCAAGCTCCAGAGAAGAGGCAGGGCCCGTGGGGTGTTTGGATTACACTTCAAGTCTAATTCTCGGTCCAGCAATGCTGCCCCCAGAGGCTGCCTTCTTCTGTCCGCTTGGAAAGGAAGGGCAAAGTTGGCCTAGCCCCACTGCCTGGCTACAGATGACAATCATCAGAAGGGTGTCTATGTAGCCAGGGTCCCAGAACCATGTCTGTGTGCAGAGGGCCCAAGGAGCTGGAATCCTTTCACCTGGAGTAGAGCGTGAGGACCAGGCATCCTTCTGAAACCTAAACCACAGCCTAGCCTGTGCCCTAGATGGTTGTGAAGGCCTCTAAGTGGGTCCTCCTGTTTCCCCATCTTCTGAGGCCCAGGCCTTTCTCAGAGCCTCCGTGGGTCCCACCCCTGCACCCATCACACGGTGTCTGGGCTCTGCCTGCCTGGCTCTCACCCCCCACCCCCACCCACCATCCTATTTCCATCCCTGGGACAACCCTCTGGGTACTGCTGTTCTCTCTCTTAGAAGACTTTCACAGACCTTGCTCATCCTCAATCTAGTGAATGTCACCTCCTCAGAGAAGCACTCTCTGAGCACCCCATTCTGCAGGAGGGTCACCCCCATCTTCCACCCTCATTTTTCCTGGTGTTTCCTTCCTAGCCCCTATCTCTATGAGGAGTTTTTTGCACTGATAGTCTAGTTTCCATCGCCCATCTGGGGGCCAGCGTGTCTGTCTGCTCCGTCCCTGCACACGGGAGATAGTCAATCTTCACTTGCTGGCATCAATGAAACAGGAAGGTCTCTGAGGTGCTGGGATTGGGAGCCCTTCACCCCAGGTGAGGAAGGAGCCTTGAGGAAGGGGAGAGAACCCGAGTTAGTGGCCTCTCCCCACTCCGAGGGTCAGCCCCGGGCAGGGCGGGCCACTGCGCCTTGGGGCTCCTGTCGCCTGTGCCCTCGATGGGTGGCCCACAGGGGACGTGGCCGCATTGGGTGAGCTATGGTTCTGGGGCAGCGGCGTCCGGGCGGGTAGCACTTAGGAAAGAAAAACTCTAAAACCCACGGGGTCCAAAGGACCCATGAGAAGGTCGAGTGGCTCAAGGGAGTGACCCCGCGGCTGGGCCAGCGCTTTGAGGCCCCTGGGGACCCAGCGGAGAGGGCTCGGGTGAGGCATCTGGAGGCGCTGAGCGGGGCCGGGAGCCGCGGGACCCGCAAAGGGCGCTGGTGCCTGTGGGGTCAGCAGCTCCTGGAAGGAGGTGGCCCCGGCCCCCCTCAGAAATCAGGCTCTGCCCGGGGGTCCCTGCTTGGGCCGTTTGGCAGTTGGAAACCCCGCTCCCTGCCGCTCATCCGCTCAACCGTCGCCTGGCCCCGCCTCCATCTCCTTGGAGCCTCGACGCTGCTGGACCATGTCAATGGCTGCTCTGAAGCCTGGGGCCTGCCCCGTGCGCCCTGTCTGCCCCACGCGAAAGCCCCGACTCCAGACACCGGGATGCCTGTCCACACCACCACTCCTGGACCACTTCCCCACGGGGTGGGCAGTAGGGCAGGGTGGGGTGGCAATCTGTTGTAACCAGGGAAGGGAGAGTTTTGGGCCTGGAGTACTGTCACTCTGCAGCTGGGCCCTGCCCTAGAATCATCCTGCAGCAGGGCTCTCCTCCGGAGGGGCTGTGAATGTTTTCCCGGGGTGGGGCTAAGCCAGAACCCAGACGTGTGCCCCTGGGGCACGGATCCTCCAATGTCACTGGCCTCCCCTGGGCTGCAGTGAAGGAGGCCGTGAGGGGAGGATGGCCGACTCCTCCTCTGCAAGGATAGGAGCCCCAGGGAAGGCATTCCTGCTCTGGAGACTGCCTCCCTCCCGGACATCACAGCCAGCCACCGCAGAAGCCTGGTGCCTGGCAACAGAGCGAGACTCTGTCTCAAAAAAAAAAAATTTTTGTTTTGTTCCCCTATATTCTTCTTTCAATGCAAGCACATAAATATACATATATTTTCCCCACATTAAGAAAAAAAGAGCAAAAAAGGCCAGGAATGGTGGCTCACACCTATAATCCCAACACTTTGGAAGGCTGAGGCAGGAATATCTCTTGAACCCAGGAGTTCAACACCAGCCTGAACCATGCGGCAAAACCTCATCTTTGGAAAAAATACAAAAATTAGCTGGGCATGGCAGTACATAACTGAAAGTCCCAGCTACTAGTGAGAATCACTTGAGCCTAGGAGGTGGAGGCTGCAGTGAGTGGTGATTGTACTTCTGCATTCCAGCCTGAGTAAAAGAGTGAGATCCCATCTCAAAATAAACAAACAAAAAAACCCACAATGGAGGCTAGGCAAGGTGGCTCATACCTATAATGCCAGCACTTTGGGAAGTCAAGGCAGGAAGAATGCCTAAGGCCAGGAATTCAAGACCAGTCTGAGCAACATAGTCAGACCTCATTTCTACCACAAAAGCAAAAACAAAACACACACGTAAGATTATTCTATTCATACTACTTTGTAACAAACTTTTTATTCTCCCTACTTGCTCTATGTTCTGGCATCTCTACTCCAGTATATATAGAATACTCATTCCATATAAACGCACTACGATATTCCATTCCTGATTAGCATACGGTTGTTTTCAACTTTGCCATCGTAAACAATGCTGTTTATGACCAAACACTGAATATCCTTGAATATCTTCCACATATTCAACAAGTATTCCTGGAGGAAAAATTCTTTAAATGGTATTGTTGGTTAAAGGGCATGAGTGATTTGAATTTTTCAACCATGACAATCTGATAGGTAAAGGCTGATATTATTTTAAAACTTTTTTTTTGAGACAGGGTCTCACTCTGTCACCCAGGTTGGGGTGCAGTGGTGCAATCTCAGCTCATTGCAACGCTATCTCCCAGGTTCAAGTGATTTTTCTGCCTCAGCCTCCCGAGTAGCTGGGATTACAGGCACCCGCCACCACGCCCAGCTAATTTTTGTATTTTTAGTAGAGATGGAGTTTCACCATGTTGTCCAGGCAGGTGTCGAACTTCTGACCTCAAGTAATCCACCCATCTTGGCCTCCCAAAGTGTTGGGATTACAGACATGAGCAACTGAGATATGGGTACCCTGGCAGATGGGTGCACCAGCCTGGCAGTGAAGATCTAAAAGCATCCCTCCCTTCTCTTTTCCATCCTGGAAAACTTTCTGATTGCTGTATCTTGTAATCTTCTGTATTCTTTATTTTGTTTTAATTTTAATTTTTGTGGGTACATAGGAAGTGTGTATATTTATGAGTTACATGAGAGATTTTGATACATGCATGTGATTCATAATAATCATTTTAGGGTAAATGGAGTACCCATCACCTCAAGAATTTATCCTTCATACTACAAACAATCTAATTATACTCTTTTAATTATTTAAAAATGTACAATCACATCATTTTTGACTATAGTCATTCTGTTGTGCTAGCAAATAAAAGTCTTATTCATTCTTTCTATTTTTTTGTATCCATTAACCATACCTACTTTCCCCAACACCTCCATCCTCACTACCCTCCCAGTCTCTAGTAACCATCCTTCTATTCTCTGTCTCCACGAGTTCAGTTACTTCAAATTTTATCTCCCACAAACAAGTGACGACACCTTGCAGTATTCTTTTTTTCTTAATTTTATTTTACTTTAGGTGTATACTATATCCAGCATTTCTCCCCATGTTATCCCTCCCCACCCTCCCCACCCCCACTGTCCCTCCCCTACCCACCCCCAACTGCCCCCAGTGAGTGATGTTCCTCTCCCTGAGTCCATGTGTTCTCATTGTTCAACACCCACCTATGACTGAGAACATGCAGTGTTTGGTTTTCTGTTCTTGTGTCAGTTTGCTGAGAATGATGGCTTCCAGATTCTTAAATAATTACTTTCTTCTTCTCCTTCAGAAGAGATGCTTCTCAAGCTCCTCTTCATTCCATTCCTAAAAGACATGAATGATTGTATTATTCTTTCAATAATTGACTCAACCTGTGAATGAGTAACGGCTCATGAAGAGAGAATAGACATTTAAATTTTGTGCTCAAGGCACAATAATATAAAGATGGTGCCCTGAGCCCTGTCTCATCTGTTGTACAAATGACAATCTAGAGTTTTTAGTCAACTTTTCTTTCTTTTTTTTTTTTTTTTTTTTTCCTGCTATTGGCTATTCTACAAATAGCTTGGGGCAAAAAACATCATATTTGTCTATTTCTAACATTCGACATGGTTCCTTGCATGGAACAGACATTCAGTAAATGCTCATGAATAACTGAATGAATTGAATAATGGGTGGCTGTTGAGATATGAATATTTAATATAAGAATGCAAAGACTCTGAATAGTGCTGCAATAAACATACGTGTGTGTGTGTCTTTATAGAAGAATAGCTTATCAGTGATAGAATGGATAAAGAAAATGTGGCACATATACACTGTGGAATACTATGCAGCCATAAAAAAAGAAATAAGTTCATGTCTTTTGCAAGGACATGGATGAAGCTGGAAACATCATTCTCAACAAACTAACACAAGAACAGAAAACCGAAAACCACATGTTCTTACTCATAAGTGGGAGTTTAACGATGAGAATGCATGGACACGGAGAGGGGAACATCACACACCGGGGCCTGTCAGGGGATGAGAGACTAGGGGAGGGATAACATTAGGAGAAATACCTAATATAGATGATGGGTTGATGGGTGCAGCATATCACCATGGCACGTGTATACATACCTATGTAACAAACCTGCACATTCTGCACATGTACCCTAGAACTTAAAGTACAGTAACAATAATCATAACAAAAGAATACAAAGATTCAAAAGAATACAAGTGTATAAGGGCCAGGCAGATCATGTCAACAAATAAAAATGGTTGTGGCCAACTGGAGAGCAGCATACAATAGTGCATGGGGGCCAAAACCTTTCAGCTCTCCCAGATGATGAAAACTGGTTGGGAATGCTGATATTTTGATACTTTGTCCTAAAAAAAAAAAATCTAGAAATTCAAAATTGTATCTGAGATTGCCTTATTTTTAGGTGTCGACAGCCTAACTAACAACCACTAACATTATAGGCGCCAATCCATACATGTATTAACTGAATTTCGCTTGGGAAATTTCGGTTTGTGTCCACTCCTGTGGAATATTTCCTGGTTGGTAATTATCATTTTTTTTCACTTTCAGTGAGCAACTAAAAAACTGGAAGAACAAAAGAGCAATAGCCATCTTCATCTTCTTCCAATATCTACTACTCAAAAGTAGCTCAATCAAGAGCATCTTTTTATTTTCTCTGTAAGATTCTGCTTTGAGTCTTTTCCTGTCATATGGAAGCTTTTTATTCCCCTTCTTTAATCCTGTATATACCTTAGAGGTTATTATTCGCAGTTCCTCAATTCCTCGGCCTCTTTTGTCTTCTTAGCTTATGAAGTTCTTAATCCCTCTTCCATAAACCTTGAGGAGGTCCATGGCCGTGCTTCAAAATGGATCTGTGAACACCTGGGAATTCCTTTGCAAGATGGTATGTATGTGTTTATGCACATTTTTTATATGGAGAAAATGGCAATTTTTAAAATCATATTCTAAAAGGAATATCCTGTGTTCATTCACTTTTTTTTTCTTTTTTCAACTTTTATTTTAGAATCAGGCGGTATATGTGCAGGTTTGTTACAAAGGTATGTTGAGTAATACTCAGGTTTGGAATATGAATGAATCCATCACCCAGGTAGTGAATATAATACCCGATAGGTAATTTTTCAGCCCCTACTCTTCTCCCCTACCAGTTAGTCCCTGCTATCTATTGTATTCATCTTTATGTCTATGTGCACTCAATGCTTAGATCCCCCTTGTAAGTGAGAACATGTAGTATTTGGTTTTCTTTTTCTGCATTCTTCTCCTTAGGACAATGGTTTCCAGCTGCATCCATGTTGCCGCAAAGGACATGATTTTGTTCTTTTTTATGGCTGCCTAGTATTCTGTGGTGCTTATGTACCACATTTTCTTGATCTAATTCACCATTAAGAGGCACCTGAGTTGATTCCAGGCCTTTGCTATTATGAATAGTGCTGTGGTGAACATACACACACCTGTGTCTTTTTGCCAGAACAATTTATTTTCCTTTGGATATACTTAGTAATGGGATTGCTGAGTTGAAGGATAGCTCAAGTCTTAGTTGAGAAATCCCCAAACTGCTCCCCACAGTGGCTGGACTAATTTACATTCCTACCAACTCCCTCTGTGGCCTGAGCAACATCTTTTATTTTTTGGCTTTTTAATAAAGCCATTCTCACTAGTGTGAGATAGTACCTCATTGTGATGATCACATTTATGTGATGATTAGTGATGATGAGCACTTTTTTCATGTTTGTTAGCTACATGTATCTCTTCATTGAGAATCCTGTCCATGTCCTTTGCCCACTTTTCTATGGAGTTATTTGTTTTTTTGCTTGTTCATTTGCTGAAGTTCCTTATAGATTCTGGATATTAAACCTTTGTCAGATGTATGGTTTGTGAATATTTTCTCCCACTCTGTAGCTTGTCTGTCACTCCCTCGATGGTTTCTCTTGCTGTGCGGAAGCTCTTTAATTAGTCCCACTTGTCAACTTTTAGTTTTGTTGTCATTTTGAGGATGTAGCTATAAATTCTTTGCCAAGGCTGATATTGAGAAGGGTATTTCCTGGGGTTCCTTTTATGATTTTTATAGTTGAAAGTCTTATAGTTAAATCCTTAATCTATCTTGAGTTAATTTTTATATATGGTAATAGGTCGGAGTCCAGTTTCATTCTTCTGCCAGTTATCCCAGCAACATCTATTGAATAGAAAGTCTTTTCCCATTGCTTATTTTTGTCAACTTCATTGAAGACCAGATGGCTATAGGTACGTGGCTTTATTTCTGGGTTGTCTGCTCTGCTCCATTGGTCCATGTGTCTGTTTTTGTACCAATGCCACGCTGTCTCTTCACTTTTGAAGCTTCATATACACTTGCTTGGACATTATAGCTGGTCATAACGTGTTTCCTTCCCTTAGTTTAGAAAATATTTCAGTGGATCCCCAATGCCTCCATTCTTAGGTTTTGCATAATCTAAGAATGCAAATTATTTAGATTAGCATGCAGGATCCATTATCATAACTTCCAACCCTTGTGCCTTATGTTCCATCAATTGCAAACTATTCAGTCTCGAGTTCCCTTATGCTTCTGTTTGTAAGTATGTCCCCAACACCTCCCAACCTCTCATCCACCTACCCTTGGGTTGGGTTTCCCTAGAAGTTGACCCTAAGACAAGAACTTGAGTGTGAGTTTTTAACGTGGGAGTTAATGCCAGGAAGCACTAGTAGGGAAGAGGGAAGTGAGACAGAGAATGGAAAGAATCTGGTAAAGTGTGTGTTATCAAACCAGTTACCACTGTGGGCAAGAAGATAAATTTATCTTGCCGAGGAACTCTAAAGCATGGTGTAGAACAACTTCAGAACTGTCTCAACTGCAAGTCAGAAAGTTGGGATACTTATCCACCCACTCCTGGAAGTCACTGGTTGAGGGATTCATTGGGGAAACTAAGGCAGTATTTGAGTGTGTTCCAAAGCCAGGAAGAAGCCCTCAAGTGGTAAGTGTTTGATGTTCCCAGTAATTTGTCTGTAGCATAGAAGTTGAGTGTTGAAGGAATACGGGCATAGTAATATCAGCTTTACTATAAAATCCCAAATATAAAGATTGTTGTAAACATAGCCAATCAAAGGAAACTAAGCCAAGGGAACATCTTCAAGGACTCACACCCTCATTTATGTTATGTACCTGGCTTTTGTGCTCTCTTACAGATCTGGGATACCTTCTATAAACATATTAACTACATAATTGAGAAAGTATGTAAGTGCCATGGGCGAAGCATTATGCTAGGTCACAAGGGTGGAGCAATGAAAAAGGCAGGCGTGGATGAGGAGAGTTACATGGATGAGGAGAGTCATTCTACAGGAGCAAGATGATCACTTGCCTTCTCCAAGCCTAAGCTATATCTTTTATATATTAATTCTCAGCTCTTACTCATTGTCTGGCAGAGTGAAAGTTTACTCATGATCAGTGAATAAATGAAGTGCATTTCCCAGGCTTATTCGAGCCCTTTATTTGGAAAATGTGAGCATGTGGAACAATTGCAAGTTGAATTGGACATTTGAACTCTACCTGCAAACACAGATCTGGAAAATCACTGACTTTGACTGGGGCGTTGGAATGAAGTCATTATCCCTGCCTACTGTCTCCCAGAAAATGATCTGTGCTCTTCCGAATAGTACGTACTTTTGCAGTAAACTCACAGCAAGCTAACTTTGTGGCCAGAATCACCACAATTGATCAGTTTTATTGAAGCCAGGCCTAAGAGGCAGCCTTTTAATCCTCAAAGTAATTCCCAGTGTGAGCCTTTCAGGCTAATCACCCTAGTGAGCTACAACTAGAGCATAATGAACCACTTTCTGACCTTTCGGTGAAGTCAAGTGCAGGATAATGCATGGAGCGTTTTCTGGATGATTTCATCTTGACACAACTGAGTTTTCTTAAGAAAGAATACAGTCAGACTTTTGGTGTTAAAAAAACTTCTAAAGAAATAATTTTAGATTCAAGAGTGGAAGTTCCTACATGTTTTTCTAGAAGTTTTTTCCGGAGTCATAAGTTCAAAGACATGGGAGAAGAAAGGTTATTTTAATTATTCTACAAATATAGTTGTACTCTTTATTTCCACTTGTTATTTTTTTCTCTGGAAATGGCTTGTTAGGCTAATAATCCTATTTCGCTAGCGTCGTGATCGAGTGCTCCACCTGTCGGCCATTGCTGACATTACACCATAATTGAGCCGTATTTTGTTTTCTTTCAATGCAGCCTCCTGCTGGAACATGCTTTAGAGCAGTAGTTATTAAACCCAGAATTATCTGAAGAACTAATAAGGAACACGACCAGGTTTCCTGCAGTAGGACAGGGCCTGAGTTTTTGTATTTTTACTAGGTTCTGACATTCACTGAAGTTGGAGGATCACTGCTATTGATAGGCACTCCAGATTTTCTCACTTGGAGCAATTGTTTTCTGCGGAACACTTATGAAAAATAATTTTAAATTTATATCACTAAAAATGTTAAAAAAAAAGAGAAAATGGAAAGCATATATTACAAAAACAAATGAAAACTATTTTAGTGTTATTCGAATTAGGAAACATTTCATTGTGTTTTAATGCTGAAGAAGCAATAAATAAATGCTCATGGAACTTGCAGGTTAGTCTCACAACAGGTGTTTACCAAATACTGATCTAGAGTGTCACAGCCTTTCTTCATTTAGTCTTCAGTGCCAAGTTTTACCTTTAAAGCAAGTTCATCTACACTCTACAGTCCAAATTTCCCTTCCAGTCCATGGTCCGTTTTCTGGTCATTTAAGTTATCTTTATTTAAAAGGCATTTATGTATTTCTATAATACTATAAATAACTTATTTTTGCATGATCTAAATAATTAAATTTAAGCTGGTCAAGTCATATTATAAAAGAGACTTAAAAAATTTTTTTTTATAATCTTTTAGTTTCAGAAGCTACGTGCACAGGTTTGTTATCTGGGTATACTGCGTGATGCTGAGGTTTGAGGTATGATTGATTCCATCACTCAGGCACTGAGCATAGTACTCTGTTAGATTTTATTTAGTTAGTTTTATTTTAATTTTTTCCCATAACTTATTGGGGTATGGGTGGTATTTGGTTACATGAGTAAGTTCTTTTTCTCAGCTCAAATGCTGACAATTTCAGGTCAGCATACATTTTAAAATTCTGCAAAAATAGTAAAGCTTACCACTTCAAACCTACTGGAGTGCTTAAAAGGAAAAAGAAAAAGAAAAAGCCAAACTAACAGAGTAACCACACCAAATGTGAGTGAGAATATACGGAGAGCTACTAAAATTCACATACATTTCTGTCGGGGGGTATAAAGTGGTACAATCCATTAAAAAAAAAAAGAAGAAAAATATTTTGTAAAGTTAAAACATTTACAGTCTGATGCTCCTGGAAGAAAATATATCAAATGTGGTGAGTATCAATCACGTCCGGGTCATTACCTGAGACGTTGATTACTACTTGCAGAGGTATGTCTTGTATACAAAGAATATATGAAATTTCACTGCGGGACGCTTGCGGAGCCAGACCACGGCGGCGTGTCTTGGGACAGCGGCCGTCCTGGCCCTGCCCAGGTGCTGCTCTGCTTTCTGCCTGTGCTGCTGGCTCCTCCTGCCCGGGCAGTTGCTGGCTTTGGGTGGAACTTGTCGGCTTGAGTGCAAGGAGCCTTCTTGCGCTGAGCTTTCTCACCCCCCCACCCCCGACTTTTTTTTTTAAATGAAAACACATGTCGGCAAAAAGACCTGTGGAAGTTTTCCTAGCAGCTTTATTGGTAACAGCCAGAACCTGCTAGTAACCTGAATGTCCCTCAACAAGAAAATGGATTAATTATGTTATATTCACATAATGATATACTACTCAGCGATACAAAATGGTGAACTACTGAAACACACGACGTGGTGAGTCTCACGATCATTATGCTGAGCAAAGAAAGCCACAAACAGGTACTTAGTGTATGATTTCATTTCTATGAAGTTCAAGAACAGGCAAAATCATTATATGGTGATAGAAATCAGAACAGAGGTTGCTTATTGAATTGACTGAAATGAGGCATAAGAGAACTTTTTAAGATAACAAAAAGGTTCCATTTGGGTAATGTTACATTTGTCAAAATTCATCTAATTTTATATTTAAAGGCTCAGCATTGCTTTATTTATACATTTTACATCAAGAAAACTGAAAAAATATGGGATTTCAAATCAAGTGAAACGTTCAAATCAAGAAAGCTTGATAGAAGCCTATGAATCATCCTTTGCACTGCTGTGATATGTGGATGCATGTGCTGTGTGTGCATGTGTGTGCTCACACGTGTGGTAGTGATGCTAATAAACCCAAAGCTGAAAATGATCTTGCAAAGGTAAAGGTGAAAAGCCACATGGGGGGCCGGGCGCGGTGGCTCACGCCTGTAATCCCAGCACTTTGGGAGGCCGAGGCGGGTGGATCACGAGGTCAAGAGATCGAGACCATCCAGGTCAACATGGTGAAACCCCGTCTCTACTAAAAATACAAAAAATTAACTGGGCACGGTGGCGCGTGCCTGTAATCCCAGCTACTCAGGAGGCTGAGGCAGGAGAATTGCCTGAACCCAGGAGGCGGAGGTTGCGGTGAGCCGAGATCGCGCCATTGCACACCAGCCTGGGTAATAAGAGCGAAACTCCGTCTCAAAAAAAAAAAAAGAAAAAAAGAAAAAAAGAAAAGCTACATGGATTTTGTTTGGGGATTGAAGTTAGAGATACTGATCCAAGACCAGACAAAATGCACTTTCTTGAGCCAGGAGAGTCTGAGTATCTAAAACTTGGGTGCTCAAGTCCGTTCTCCCCTGAGTCAAAGGCAAGCTGTTTATTCCAGGTGAAAGCCAAGGTAATTTACTTAGGTCTAGAAATAAATGCACGTCAAAAACCAGAGGTGAAAGGAAGAGTGAAAACAGATGAGTTCCCAGGACTTTGGGAAGAGGTTCAAATAGGCCAGAAGGTGATGGGCATCCTCCTGTTGGTGAGATCTCGCCATGCCTGGGAAAGAGGGAAAGGATGGATAAGGAGGTAGGGAACTTGGCACTGGAATTCAACCCATGATCTAGCCTCTAAGTGGCTCCTTGAGTTTCTCAATGAAGCTTCACCAGAACCCAAATCAGAGGCAGCTACTATTTCACTGACAAATCAGATGATTCTCTAGGACTTGATGGAGGACCATACATTGGACGTGTTCATTTCTGGATACATTTCCTCCATTAAGAGAAAAGAAAGACATCAAAGGTGATTATGTCATCAGTAGGGATGACAGCAAATATGTTTCCAATTTCAGCATGCTGGTTGAAAGAACCGTCTTTGGCAGACTGCAGTGGTTCTTAACCCTGGCTATGTTGTAATCATATGAAATGCTTCAAAAAATATCCATACCTGAGCCCTAACCACAGAAATTCTGATTGAATGGGTCTACAATGGACCCAGGTAATTCTAATATGTGACCAGGATTGGTTTAGAGCAGTGGTTCACAAAGTGTTCTTAGACAAGCAGCATAAGCATCACCAGAGAATTTATTTTTATTTTTATTTTTTGAGATGGAGTCTTGCTCTGTCACCAAGCTGGAGTGCAGTGGCATGATCTCAGCTCGCTGCAACCTCTGCCTCCCAGGTTCAAGCAATTCCCTTGCCTCAGCCTCCCGAGTAGCTGGGACTACAGGCACGTGCCACCACATCTGGCTTTTTTTTTTTTTTTTTTTTGTATTTTAGTAGAGGCAGGGTTTCACCATGTTGGCCAGGATGGTCTTGATCTCCTGACGTCATGATCTGCCCGCCTTGGACTTCCAAAGTGCTGGCATTACAGGTGTGAACTACTGCGACCAGCTGAGAATTTCTTTAAAAATTTCAGACCTCACCCTAGATCTACTGAATCAGAAAGGTGGAAATGGGGCCCAACCATCCTTGTTTCATCTAGCCCTCTTGGTGATTCTAATGCACAATATTGTTTGTCCCCCAAGTTAGAAAATTAGTTTCAGAGCGGATTTTTCATGATTACATATTCCTGGATTGAACTTTAGTCTCTGGTTTTTGACATATTTATCTTTTTATGCATTGGTATTATTTTTTGTCTTAAACAGTGGTGGGCTTTCTTATGAATTGCATACAGATGTTGCTAATTTCTGTAATTATTCTTCTGTTTCTAGAATTCTCTGCTTCTATAGTTTGTATCTCCTTTGCAGCTGATTGCTTTTGCTCTTTTCCCACGTATTCTCTTCCTAAACCAGCTGCTTTTACAGAAGCATGTTCCTTCAGGATTTCTACACTGTGCTGCAAGGTTTTGCATTCATTTTCCAGGAGAGCTTTGCTGAACGCAGTGTGAGCAAAACTCACTTTCTTTATTTGTTCTTCAGGCCCCGCTTGGTTGACACCTCATCCTTCAGCGTGGATGGGAAATGGCCTCAATCTTCTCTAGCTATTGTTAATGAAGATTCTATCCAGGAGATATATATCACCTGTCATCTTTGATTTATTTTATCTTCTCACTCTGGTGATTTGCCGGTTATTTCAGCTGCCCAATGCAAATATTCAAAACGTCAAATTCTCTTTTATGTGTGGGAAAAAACAAGCTTCCTCTAGGTCTTTCCAAATTTTATAATAAACTTTAATTTTCATTAGTTCTCTCAGCCAAGTATTCTGTTCATCCAGTTTTCTGCTTCCTGTGGTACTGCTCCATGCTCTCCTCAGGTCTTGATCTTTCTCTTTAACCTTCAGAGGTCAGACTTCATCTTCTCTTTGCTGAGTTTAGCTTCATGAAGGCTTTTATTCACTTGGAAAGTTTCAAAAAATTCCTCAAAAATATTTGCGATATTTTTATCGACCTTTTGCCTTCCAACACCTTGTTCGGGTTATTTGATTTTGTTTCATTCATTTGTTTTCTTTTGTGTTTTTACAATTCCTAGTTTTCCCAAAACAAGTACACTTCCTTCCAGCATTTCACTTGCTATTTTCTTCATTTTTGAAAAAATTCTAATTGGAAACTTTATGCAGTTCCTTCTTCGGGGGGATGTTTCTTTTGTATCTTGATCTTCATTCCCCCAAAAGGTCTTTGTTGTTTTGATTTTTTGTTCATATTTGACAATTTTTATTGATTTTAATGTAGTTTTAAAGTTTGATAAAACTGTTGTGCTGTCATTTGTTTTCTTTATCTCTTTCTAGAAGAAACACCCTCCAGAAGAAAATGGCAGATGAAAAATTTCTTTTTTTTTTTTTTTTTTTTTTGAGACGGAGTTTCGCTCTTGTTACCCAGGCTGGAGTGCAATGGCACGATCTCGGCTCACCGCAACCTCCGCCTCCTGGGTTCAGGCAATTCTCCTGCCTCAGCCTCCTGAGTAGCTGGGATTAAAGGCATGCGCCACCATGCCCAGCTAATTTTTTGTATTTTTAGTAGAGATGGGGTTTCACCATGTTGACCAGGATGGTCTCGATCTCTTGACCTCATGATTCACCCGCCTCGGCCTCCCAAAGTGCTGGGATTACAGGCGTCAGCCACTGCGCCCGGCCCGCCATTTTTTATTTGCAGAATATAAGTTGAGAACCTTTTCCTTTCTGCATTTTATTTTCTAAGGGTACTTTTTTAACTCCTTAAGTCAATTGTGTTTTCCCATATTTGTCTGATTTTCAATTTCTAGTCTTTTAAAATAACAATATTCTTGTAGACTTCTTAATCTCAGTGGAAGTCAGCTCTTAACAACGTCTCTTAGCAATGTAAAGAGAAATGACAGGAGAGGCAAGACAGGAGACAGGTATGTGGATGACGTATTTTATCACAACTTCTTTAAAGTATATGCATTTCTCAGCAAATGCATGTTAGATATCTGTTTTTAAGACACCAGTCTAGAGGAATACAATGGACAAATGTATATGATAAGTCTCTATCATCAAGACATAATTGAAAAGTTGACATAATATAAGTATTATCCAGGCTGATTAGCAACATTATATACACTCCAATGTAGCTCATATTTATTCTATGACCATAACCAGAGTATGTGATCGAGTGTATTAAAAATGCTTTAGAATTGTTCCCAGGGGATTACTGTTTATAATACCAATGCCTCTTTTTCCACTTTATTTTTACCTTTCTCTGAACCCAAGATAAAATATCTTAATAGTCCCTGATTATTTTTGACACTATCTCTCCCATCTAAGTTCTTCCTTCTATTATAGAGCCATACTGAAGAGTGCCAGACTAGATTCTATCAAGCAGAAGCTCTTACCTGAGATCTGGAAGAAAGAATGAAAACATTAGCCGTTCTTTTATCCGAATAGAACAAACGAGGTGTCTCCAGGCAAACATAGTACTTCGCAAAAGTCGTTCAGCCCTTTTCTAAAAATCGCTTACTTGAGTACAGAAGGCAGGAAGGATTGTTGCTAGCAGTTTCCCAAATTGCTAGTAGTTTCTATAACTTTCTGATTCTTAAAAGTTAGTGGCGGATCTGAGATTTAGAAGCAGCTATCACTGACCTTCAGGCTTAAGTCTGTCCCACAGTTTTGTGGCTATCTAATTATAATACATTCTTTACTTACTGAAATATTTTTATAACTCCGCTTTTATTAACTGAACCCTGACTGATAGACTAGAGTTCTAACTATCTATTTATTTGCTGCCCATTGGAAAATTTATATTAAATATTTATGATGCACTTTTTATGTAATAACATGACAATTGATTTCTCCAGTTGTTGAAATTACGAATTTCTAACAGCTTATATTATACTGAGATGAGTTTTTAAAATCCCTCATTTTTTATAGATTTTCTATGAATTGGAGGAAAGTTTTATTTAAAAGCACATGCAGCCAGTAAACTGGTGGTAATATGCAGAACAGTATCATATCAAACGACCTGAGTCAGACAAACTCAATTGAGTGTGCGTGTGTGTGTGCACAGATTCTGAGTGATTGCTCATCAAACCCCTCTGTATCCAGTGTCTCTTATACCCACCTCTATGAGGAACAAGAGGGTAAGCCAGCATGATAGACCTCAAAATACTTTATTTTCCTAGCTGAATTAGAAATAAGTATATTTCTCTATTTTAGTTGTTCACTATAAAAATTATTAACCACTTCAAAACTATCCATTTTATAGTTTTAAATTCACCTGCATCCTTTCTTGGATCTTGCATAAAGTTGTGACCCTAAACAGGAGCTAGAACTCTCCAAAATCCCATTTCCGCTTACACAATTCAGGTCCTCCCTGAACAATACAGACTTTCATGGTGTAAACAAACACCCCATCTCCCATTTCTGTGAACTCTGCTAGTATGCAAAATCATTAACAGTGATGTTTTATTTAACAACCAGTGTTGAGCAATATATAAATTATATTTTTGAAATGAGTGCACTTAATGTTATCTATGAAACCTATTAGAAAATAGTTTTCATCTGAACATATGTAGATTTTGTTCCATGTAACAAATGAAATTATCATTTTTGTGATAATTTTTCCACTTTATTTCTTGTATCATCTAAGTCTATATGCTGTTTTCGAGCTATAACAGTGTGACAGGTTCTCTTTGACTCAACATTTGTGAGGCTCCTCTGAACTTTTTCTCTACTGGGCCTTGACCTTGACTCTTAGGCTTGCTAGGCCTGCATAGCTCCGTTTTAGAAAAATGCCTATTTCACTGAATTTAGAGAAAATCTGCCACTCTTGATATGTGATTATTCTCAATATTTGATCAAATTCCTATCCCTGCCCCTGGATATCTGATCACCCTGCCCTGTCTTCAGCAAGGAGCTCCCTACCCTTGGTGTCTTTTCTTAGTAATTTTCCATCCACTGACCTTTTCATTCTTCTCATTGGCTATAAATCTCCACCTGTTTTTACTATCTTCAGAATTGAGCCTGATCTCTTTCTCCTGTTGTGTTAGTCTTGACACCCATCAGAACATCTTGAATGAAATTTTCCTTTAAAAGTATCGACTAATTTTTTCTTATCAATAGCTTTGTGGTGAAAACATCAAGTAATATGTCAATCAGCATATGTACTATGTATGCTTTTTGTTGTCATCGGAAAATTTGATATGCAACCCATCAATGTCCTTTTTCAAGATATCAATCACAACATATGGTGAAATATATTAATATATCATAAAATATACTATTATGAATGGAAATCAACTTATGTCTTCCTTACTTTCATTAATCTATTCTTCAGTACTCATTAAGTAGAGTTAATCACTAGTTGGTTAAACTAATCCTGTAGCCTCTCCTCTTTCCTTATTTGTAATTCCTTTCATTGATAGTGAGAAATCTGGCCCACATCATCCACAATATATTTACCTATCGGGGTACTGTAGTTTGAGATTTGCTTGCTCACATTCCATAAAATGATACTAACTAGAATATAAACCTTGTGAACAGGCTGTTTTTCTTTTTGTATTTAGCCTTGCAATATGAAAATCTAGATACTATTTACCAAAGTCATTTAAGTTAGTCAGTTAGTCCTTTTGCTGTCCATTTCTCTCAGGATGGTTATGTACTTTGTTTGTGATACATTTAGCCTAAATATTACTGTTTGCATTCTACATTCATTTCTCTCCACACTTTAATTTCTATGACAATTTTGAGCGAGGTGTAGGAGGGTATGTGAAATTTTTTTTAACGAAAAGGTAAAGTGTACAATGTAAATACATTACTGGTAGCAATAGAAAATGGTATAAGCTCTATGAAGACGAATTGGTGATATTTAGTAATTTATATATATGTCTACCTTTGCCCCAGAATTCTCATGTGAAAGAATCTATACCAAGGAAATGCTGTAAAAATAACTCAGAATTTTTCCATAAACTTATTGACTGTAAAATTATTTATAAAAGAAAAAGAATTGAAGACATCAGATTAAAGTAAATAGAAGGCTAACTAAAGTAAAGAACAATATGTAAGAGTTTCTTTTCCTTACAGCTTTGTGAACGGAGTATTTTTTCAAAGTTTTGGATTTTTGTCAAGCGTCCGAGATATGAGTTATAGCAGCAAAATATAGTTTCAACTTGCATTTTCTTTAGGAGTGAAGTGGAACAGAATTTATATAAGTCCAAATGTTATTTGTATTTTATTTTCTGTGGGCAGTTTATTCAGAACTTTTGTGCATTTTTCCATTCCATTGTTGGTTTTATCTTCCTGTTTTTTAATAGAGCCTTATAGATGTATTAAGTGATAGCACTTTATCTATAAAATATGTATCAGTATTTCCTCAGTTTTTAATTTACCTTTTGATGTTGCTTGTGAAAACTTGGACATTCAAACATTTTATTTCTTTTTTTTTTTTTTTTTTTTTTTTTTTTTTTTTTTTTTTGAGACAGTCTCACTCCGTCACCAGGCGCCAGGCTGGTGTGCAGTGGCGTGACCTCAGCTCACTGCAACCTCCGCCTCCCGGGTTCAAGCAATTCTCCTGCCTCAGCCTCCCTGGTAGCTGGGACTACAGGCGCGCGCCACCACACCCAGCTAATTTTTTTGTATTTTTAGTAGAGACGGGATTTCACCATGTTGGCCAAGATGGTCTCGATCTCTTGACCTCGTGATCCGCCCGCCTCGGCCTCCCAAAGTGCTGGGATTACAGGCGTGAGCCACCGCGCCCGGCCCCATTTTATTTATTTCTATGTTTCAATCATGCAGTCAAGTTTATCACTCTTTTCTTATTGTTTATGGATTTTGAGTCATAGTTATGAGTTTTCCACCCTCTGTCAGATATGAGGTATGTGAAAAATTACCATACTTTTTTAAGAGTAAAACCGTATCAATAAAAAGTTAAACCAAAAGAAGTTTTACTAGCACTTATCCCTACTACTATATTGACATTTCCCAGTTTTTTTGTTTGTTTGTTTTTAAAGACAAAGTCTCTCTGTCACCCAAGTGGCATGCAATGGTACCATCATAGCTCACTGCAGCCTTGAAATTCTGGGCTCAAGGGATCCTCCCTTCTCAGCCTTCTGAGTAACTGGGATTTCAGGTGTGCACTATCATGCCCAGATAATTATTTTATTTGTTGTAGAGATGGGGTCTCTTCATGTTACCTACTCTGGTCTCAAACTCCTTTCCTCAAGCAATTCTTCCACCTCAGCTTCCCAAAGTGCGGGAATTACACATATGAGCCACCACTCTTGGCCTCACATTTCCTGATTCCTTCAACCCACCTCCCACCCATAAATGTAAAAGTCATTGCCATTTTATAACCTATTGGAAAAATTTTAAAAATATATATGCTTATAATTCACATGGTAAGGAGAAATGAAATGCAGTGAAATGAAAGGAGAAATGAAAGCTTTCATACATTTTTAAGGGCATGTACAAATTTGTCAGAATATGTGAAAACAAATCTGTCTGTATGTATGAAAAGTCGTAACAGCCCCGTCTTCTGGCCTTTATAGGTGTTCGGCAGGGATAGGCCTTCTCTAGTTGCTTTGCTACAGCCTTGAATTTTGGAAGGGCTGGCTGATGGTGACTCACGGCAGGCGGAGCTTTTTGTGTATTTTCTGGTTGCCCTTCTTCTAATGTTGGGTGGGGTTGCTCCACGGGCCCCATTTTCTGCTGTGGCCACTGGCTGGGCTCTGCCACTAGGTGGAGCTCCTGGCTGAGTACTGCGTTGGTTTCTGGTCAGGTGGGTCACAAGGTGTGTTTTCTGGCTGAACAATTCTGCGATTTGAGATCTGCCATTGAGTGGTCTGCAGAAGGGACCCCGAAGTTAGGCAGAGTTATTGCTCAGGACGGAGGGACCAGATACTATTCTCTTTAGAAATGCATGATTGGGCCGGGTGCGGTGGCTCACGCCTGTGATCCCAGCACTTTCAGAGGCTGAGGCGGACAGATCACGAGGTCAGGAGTTTGAGACCACTCTGCCTAACATAGTGAAACCCTGTCTCTAGTAAAATTAATTTTAAAAAAATTAGCTGGGTACAGTGGTAAGCACCTGTAATCCCAGCTACTCGGGAGGCTGAAGCAGGAGAATTGCTTGAACCTGGGCGACAGTGTGAGGCTCCGTCTCAAAAAAAAAAAAAAAAAGGAAAGAAATGCACGATTGAACACTGCCTGTCAGGAGTCGTGTGGTGGGCTTTTGGCTGAGTTGACTGGCTGTTTAACCTCCCCGGTGAAGCAGGTCTAGACAACGTCTCTCCGAATGCCTTGGCAGGTGGGCCTTTAGGCTGAGTGGAGCTGCTGCCTGAATTCCCCAGTCAGGCAGGTCTGGCCCCTGAACTTCACCAAAATTGGCAGAGGCATGCATCTCCCTGCCTGAGCGGGGTTTGTGGGGTGGACTCCGAGGCTGGGCGTGGAGATAGTCATTTAGGGACTCAAGAAGGTTAAACTCCCACCGTGCTTCTGAAGGCGATCGGCTCAACTTTGGGGTTGGGCTGGGAAGTTGGCTGGTATCTCCAGTCGGGTGGCTCAGCTGGCAGGAGAACCGAGGTGCCACCAAGTTCCACAGGATGGTAAATATGACCTCTGCCTCCCTCCTTTGTTTTTACCCGACCCCAGGCGTGGAGCAGTGCCCTTTCCTGCAGTGGTTCTCTGATTCGAGACTGGAGTGGGCTTCCTGGGAAGCATTTCAAAATGCTAGGGAAGCTGAACGACTGCTTCCATTTCTCTCTTCCCCTGTGGAAGCTGTAGGCCCGAGGAAATCCTCTCCCGCGGGGGTGTCAACATGGGGAAGGGCAGGGGCAGCATGGTCAGTGTGATACCCTCCTAAGTTGGTTTTCATCCACTTCTACAGACCATGCAGGTGTCTCAGGCTTGTTTCAAAGTATTTCAAATAGATACTCTGGTCTCTGGAGAGTTGCTAGTTGAACTTCCTGTGAGAAGGGAAGTGGAGCTTCAGACTTCCTGTTTCACTATCTTGCTCAATGACATGTTTTTTTTGAAATTAATAGTTTATATAATATTAATTTGTTCAGTCAAGACGAGGAGCTCTATTGCAGTTTTACCACTATTTAAAAAGTGATATAAATCTAAAAAGCAATAAGATTTTAAACCATGCAAAAATCCTTTATATTTCAGTGTGTATTAATGCAGGGCATATACACAGACCAATCCCAAATGGACCCAACTTTTTATGTGAATGTAATATATGATAAAGATAACACGGCAATCTGCAGAGGAAAAACGGACATTTAAGCAAATGTTACTAGGAACATTGGACAATGTATTAATTCGTCGTTCCTGTTAACAAACCAACTCCAAACTTATTTTAAAATGTAGTACTTTAACTGAAATTTTATTATTGCTCGAAAGCCCAAGTTTCAAGTGGAAAGCTTTATTGATCAACTAAAGTCAGCTTAAAGATCATGAGTTGAAGCATTTGTAGGTCATCAGAAAAGTGTGGAAGGAAATGGCCCCAGTCCCATATCTGACAGAGGGTGGAAAACTCATAACTATGGCTCAAAATCCATAAACAATAAGAAAAGAGTGACAAACCTGACTGCATGGTTGAAACATAGAAATAAATAAAATGTTTGAATGTCCAAGTTTTCACAAGCAACATCAAGAGGTAAATTAAAAACTGAGGAAATACTGATACATATTTTATAGATGAAGTGCTATCACTTAATACATCTATAAGATTCTATCAAAAAACAGGAAGATAAAACCAACAATGGAATGGAAAAATGCACAAAAGTTCTGAATAAACTGCCCACAGAAAATAAAATACAAAAAACATTTGGACTTATATAAATTCTGCTCCACTTCACTCCTAAAGAAAATGCAAGTTAAAACTATACTTTGCTGCTGTAACTCCTATCTCAGACGCTTGGCAAAAATCCGAAACTTTGAAAACATACTCCATTTACAAAGCTGTAAGGAAAAGGAATGCTTACATATTGTATTTTAGTTAGCCTTCTATTTACTTTAATCTGATGTCTTCAATTCTTTTTCTTTTATAAAGAATTTTTCAACAAATATTTCATGGACAAATTATTAGTTATTTTTACAGCATTTCTTTGGGATAGATTCTTCCTCATGAGAATTCTGGGGCAGAGGTAGACATACATGTAAATTACTAAATATCACCAATTCATCTTCATAGAGCTTGTACCATTTTCTATTGCTACCAGCAATGTATTTACACTGTATACTTTATATTTTGATTCAGAAATTTAAAGGGGAGAAATGCACTACAAAATTCACAATAAATAGAAACAAAAGTGAACTGCTTACTAAGCTGGTACCATATCACAGTGAAAAGTAAAATTATTCTTAGTGATTTTAAACACAAAATTTCTAAACAAATACCTTACAAGGAAAAAAGAACTGTAAAAATTTAACCTTTATTCAATTTTTAATTTTTAGTAGTAATATTTGCATTATGATTTTGATGTTATGCTCTTTATATGACTTGATACAGCTGGAAAAAAAGCAAATAAATGAATCTGTTTATATTGATAGGAATCAATATTTCCAACACAGGAGAGATGTAAATATGAGACATTAATTTGAAAAAACTGGAACTTTTCATTTGGATTGGAATTGTTGCTAAATCGCAAGTAAGATAAAATTATTGATTTCTTAGTTGAAAGCAAACTAAATGCCCAACGTATTTCATAGTTAAGTCTCTTCTAAAAACTCCTCAGAAATCGATTTTTTGCCTCTTTTTGAATTACATCAGTGCCAAGGAAATCATTGTATCATAGATTTGATATCAATTCTGTGACTAAGTTCTTACTACACCTTTGCTAGATATGACTTAGAGAATTAACTTAATCTCTCTAATTCCCTGTTGTATAAAATGG
This sequence comes from Aotus nancymaae, assembly GCF_030222135.1. NCBI lineage: Eukaryota > Metazoa > Chordata > Mammalia > Primates > Aotidae > Aotus > Aotus nancymaae. The sequence continues at coordinate 9,857,192 of NW_026988447.1, read as the reverse complement.
AGATAATGAAAAAAAAATCTGCCTGACAGGACTGATTTCTGAAGGGATTGACCAGGCCGTGGAAACAATGATTTCTTACCAGTAAGCTCTTTATGACATTGTCCAGCCAAAAATCCTTCCATAAGAATCATATTTATAAGTAATATTGTGATTTGTGGGTATTCTGGCACATCATTCATCTAGAAAACCTTGACACCCTCTGAAGTAAGAGCCTATGTTTTATTAATATTTCCGCAGCATGCATAGTGCCTGCCACCAAGCTGTTTCTAGATACCAAAAATATCATGTGAATATGGTTTATATGCTGCAAAGCACCAAATAAAGTGGTTGTTATTAATATTAGCATGAGCCATATCGATTTTGTATAGTTATATTGCTCTAACTGGTCCATGGTTTGGCCTGAAATCTATCTCCCTAGCATTTCTACTTGTTATTCTTTGTTCTGCCTTCTGGGCTCTACTGAAAGATTAATCACTCTCATTAAAAGGAATAAAAATTAGGTTTTCTAAATTAGAATAATAGAAACAGTGAGCATTTAGTCCTGTCTTTGAAACAAATGATTTTATTAAATAAATCAACTTGTACCCCTTACCCACATGCATACAAGGAAAGCCTTACTTACTCCTCTTTTTTACTTGTCCTGTGTTTTGTCACTGTCTACTGAAGAGTGACTATGATTCCAGTTGCTCAGTTATCCCAAGACTTTTCATTCCTGTAATTCGGTTATGTGGTTTTCCTATGGTGATACTCACTGGAATAATTGCCTACCTTTTAGGGCGTGACTATTTTATGCCCACTTATACCATGCATCTCTGCACATTTGTAATTAATTAATTAACAGCTGTGATCAAGCGATGTGTTCTCCTCCAGAACATGACTCTCGTCAGGATTTAGACAGTTTCTGTTTCCTTCATCCACTATTTCCAAGGTTTATTATAGTGACTGGCAAAGAAAATGTGAAGCAGGTTCAGTGTGTACTGGTTAGCAACTTGCCTGAGTCCAATGAAAGAGAACACACTCATATGCAACAAGTTACATGAAGTGGATTTCATTGCAAGCTGGTCCCTCAAGGCTCAGGATTTTCTCTGAGTGGATACAGCCTCATCTCCACATGCTTCACTTGTATCACTGCTGAGGGACCCCAGAAAACACTCAGTTCTGGGTTTTATGCCCTGGGGTCATATGACCACTGGGCTGAAGTGTCCAAGGATATCCTGCTAGGGTGTTGGTGGGAGGACTGGAACACAGCCTGGGCTGTTCAAGCTAGCTCCCCTTTATCCCAAGATGTTGCATTCCTAGCACATTCTACAAGAGACAAAGCAGGGAAGAAATGAGTTGGCCTTAGGCCATCCAGAGACCTGTCCTACCAAGAGACATTACATAGTCATTTAAAAAGTCTAACTTATTGAATGATACACCTTCGTGAGACTTCACCTAGTCTGAAAAATGGAGGCCTTCTCCCAGGTTACTATCTCATAATACAGCTTTCTAGGTACATAGATATTTCATTCTAGTTTGCATTATAGTTGTGTACATAACAGTTTTACCATTTATTCTCAATAGATACGTATCTTTAAATACCAGCAGAAGAATCTGTCAATGAAATATTTAGATTGCCAAAAACATGTAGTATAATATATCACACATAGGGGATTTTCAAAACACATTTCATTAATAAATAGAGAACAAATGAATGCATACTTCCTCTTACATATTATCATCAACAGACATAGTAAAATTCTTTCCTAATCCGTTTATGCTCTCTCACACCTGTACTTTCTCTTACCTTAGCCCCACCTGATTAAATTAGTTAATATTTACCTAATGAGTTGAAAAATTGATGTTCTAATTAAAAAATTAATTACGTTTAATAAAACAATCAATTTTATGTATGTATATATGTACATATATATTTTTGGCTCCATTATAAAGATATGCATATGTGTTTGTATATGTGTTTATGTGTGTATAACAATATACATATTAGGTCAGGGGAATACATACAGCTTATATTAAAGTTATTTGAATCAAGAGCATATTATAATTATACAAAATAAATACATTCATATCATCCTGAAGAGAGTTTAATGTTAATTCTATGCATATTTGTGATAGAAAATAAAAAATAAATTTACTTTGTGATTTAAGTAGAAAGAGAGGCTTCTTTATTTCTTTTCTGTATTTCAAAGATAAATTTATGGAAAAGATTAGCAGAGTACCTAATGTCGAAAAACAACCACAAATCCAAATTACCTTATCCAACGTAAATTGTAATATGAAATAATTATTTTCTTTGGTAGATAATTATCTTACATCTTTTCAGTTTCAAACCCTTGTGAGGAGTACATATGCGAAAAGAAAAATAAATGTAATAAAGCGTAATTCTGGCTCTTCAGGAATTTATGTTTTCAAATTACCCCAACAGCATGTCAAAAATAAGGTACTGTGGAGTCCAGAGTGAGAATGCCTGACTCTGGCTGGAGAGGTTAAGAATGTATTTACAGAAAATAGGTCAGGAACTGATCATAAAAGAACAAATAGTGGTTTGCAAGATAGCGAAAAAGAGGTAGGTTGACCTCATTCAGAAACCAAATTGTATGATCAAAGTCAGAGATGTGGGTGACACAAATGTCTTTAGAGACGGCTGCAAAAAGTTGGAATCAGTGGAGCCAGATAGCATGTGGAGAAGGAAGGGTTCGGATACAACTAAAATCACAGAAAAATGGATACCATGAAAGCAAAAAAAAAAACAGGAACTCATTTTCTCCTGGGATAAAAAATGATTGCAACTTAATGTTGAGTTGCATATTCATGAAATGCTAAAATAAGACAATGCTGTTATATAATATGAAGTTCTAGGAGAGCACTGGAACAAATTCGAGAACACATTTTTTAAAGAAAAAAATTTTTAATTACATCATATTTGAATAAATGTATTATATATTACCTCTATATCTACTTATGATTAACTGAGTATCTTCAACGTATTTACATTTTTACTTTGATTACTAATTCCCAGAAGCTGTGGTCAGATGTGTGACCAGCTACTTCTTAAGCAATAGAATAACAAAGTGATTAGATAGCTTTCTTAGATACACATCTCTATTGTCCTCTGGTGTGTAGCTTTTCTATTTAAAAATGTTAGACAGAAGGTAGAGTGCTTTGCTTGGAGAATAACATTCACAAGTTAGGTGCTGCAATCTTTTGTGTCGACCTTATTGGGATTCAGTAGATGCCTGGTTTTAAGTGGCCAGAAATAAGATATAAATATCCTTGTTTTGGTTTCTCAAACAACAAACCAGACTGACAGAGAAACTTTTCATAAATTCAGAGAGAAATGAGTATTAGAGGGATACTACTGGAAAATGAACAGCTTACCAGTTCTTTGGGACATGACTTCAATTCCTTACCTAGTCTCAAACTTTATAATTCATAAAAAATGCCTTTGCCTAAGAACAGGCTTGCCTCATGCATCCTTTTGTAAGACTTCATGGTAGTTTTGGTTTGTTTTTGAAAGAGTTTCTGTTTGTAGTAGATGGATGAGCCCTAGGGTAGGGTACTAAAAAGAATAGACTAGAGGCCTCTTGCTATGATAGGAAAGGAACAGGGCCTTAGAGAATAAAGAGAACTGGATTAGGGTTCTCTAAAGGAACAAAACTAATAGGATATATGAAGAGGAGCTTATTAGGAGAATTGACTTACACAATCACAATCACAAGGTGAGGTCCCACACTAGGCTATTTGCAAGCTGAGAAGCCAGGAAGCCAATCCGAGTCCTAAAACCTCAAAAGTTGGGAAGGCAACAGTGCAGCCTTCCATCTGCAGCCAAAGGCCCAAGAGTCCCTGGCAAACCACTTGTGCCAGTCCAAAGGTCCAAAAGCTGAAGAATGTAGGGTCTGATATTTGAGGACAGGAAGCATCCAGCATGGGAGAAAGATGAAGGCTGGAAGACTCAGGAAATCTGTTTGTTCCACTTTCTTCTGCCTGCTTTATTTTAGCCACTTTGGCAGCTGATTAGGTGATGCCCACCCAGATTGAGGATGGATCTGCCTCTCCCAGTCCTCTGACTGAAATGTTAATCTCCTTTGGCAACACCCTCACAGACACACCCAGGAACAATACTGTTCACACTTCAATCCAATCAAGTTGACACTCAATATTAACCATCACAACTTTAGCAGAAATTATTATTGCATACCAAATATCCATGTTCTTCTATTTGTTTTTCAGCCCTTTGGCCTCTATGTCACAAAATTAGTTATCTCAACGAAGTATGAAAAGCGATGTGTTATTTCCTGTCTAAGATGATAAAGAATGTATGTAACATTGGCTTATCCTCATTCTTTTTTTCATATGTCTGTGTGGAAACAAGTACTGCATGAGGACGAAGCTTTAAGATGTGAGTTAGCATGTGTTCTTGCATCTACTTTAAGGAGTTTGTGTAAGAAAGTCCCAACCTGCAACTTAGTGTGATGCAAGTGAGACATAAATCTTTGTTTTGTTTAATCTCTGAGATTGTTTCTTCAGTATAGTTGATATTGACTAATACACCCAAAAGAAAAGAACCGCAAGATGTTGAAAAAAATAGTGCATTCTTATTTGTAAGCTCTTGATTTTTCCATTTAGAATTCCACCCACAAAGTTGAGCAACCATTCAATCATTCATTCACTCATTTTGCAGTGAATGAACTGTGCTAAATCTTGTTAAGTTCCTTCTATGAGTCAGTATGCACAGCTAATGGTGTGATCAAGGAGTCTTATTCATTTACCTAGAACTCTAGAAATAATATTGAGAAATAAAACAGCTGTTTAGGAAATCATTTGTGAATATTACCATAAGGAAATGAACATCTCTTCTTACTATAGTAAAACACTATTAAGTCAATGTATGTATAGGGTAAAGGTTTGAAATAAATGAGTTGATAGGCCTTCAAGCATGTAGGAACCAAGTGAAAAATTTAAACAATGTTACATATTCAACAGATGTCAATGAATCTCTCTCTACTTGTATGCCCCTGGCAGTATAGTTAGGTCATTATAGATACAAATTTTAAAGTCAAACAGACCTAATTTTGACTTTTGATCCTATTACTTATTGCTGTAAGACACTGAGTAAAGTACTTAATTTACCTATTTAACCCTGCTTACTTTTATTTAATGGGTTAACAGTAGCTTAATCTAATTTTTAGAGTTGGTATGAGAATTCATCAGGTAATGTCCAGAAAGTGGTTAGGACAGGGCCTGCATATTTAAAAATAACCTTATGTATCTCTTTTTATGTGAATCATGAGGGTTGGAGGATATAACAATTTACTTTTAATGTTGAATATCCAACAGTATATAGTTAATATAGAAAAGCATTTATGATGTAGGATTTTTCTTCTTGGTCACTTTGCAATCCAGGGATCCCCAGTGACACCCTGCCTGGGCCTCACTCAGCCATGCTGGTATGCCCCAACTGGCCTGTGTTATAATGTGTACTGTGTACCTGCATTCATCAGTTGTGAGCTCTTGTACTGCTCCCAAGAAGAATGAGGATACACTGGACATTGAATGATGAGGAGGGCAGGGAAGAATTTTATTGAGTGACAGAACAGCTCTCAGAGCAAAGGGGATTTAGGTGGGTGGCTCCCCACCCACTGCCCCCACTGTATTCGTCAGTATAAACTCTTCTCTTACTGACTGAGTCTGAGGTCTTTATAGGCACAGGATAGGGAGTGCTCGCTGACTGGTTTGTGAGTATACAAAAAAGGTTAAAGGGAAGACACCACTCAATGGTGGTCATGAAAGTATATAAAACCAATTAGGAAAGGGTAGGTATATGTAAAATAGGTGAAGGGTAGGGATCAATCAGGGGAAAGTACACCAAACAGGAAGACAAGTTCTCAATCCAGTCCAATGATTTAACATGTAGCTTGGCTTTCAGGCTTTAAATTATCTTCTGCTTGAAGGTGGGGTTTCACAAGGTACCTCCCCTACCTGCCTAGGCATTTGGCTGCCTCCAGTTGCTATCATTCACCCCATCTGAAGAGGTACATCTATCTGCAATTAGAATAGGGATGAAGACTGATCTTAACTGCTTCCTGCTGACAAGTGGTTCCGTTTAGGGAAAACAAGAGTCAGATTTCCCTCAGAGACCTATCTATGGGTCCCCAGTAAAAGGGAGCCATTGATTGAGCCTCTGGTTTCATGACCATTTGGAATTTGATGGCTTGAAGGAGAGAAGAGACAAACTAGGTTATTAGAAGACAACATATCAAAATGAAACAAAGGGGCTAAGGACAGCTTAAAAATCCCCTGGCTGCCAATACACCCAGATAACTGGTGGTTATAGTTATGCCTGCTAAGATTTGGGTGCATGGAGCTTGGCTTTGGTTGGCTTTGTTTGTCTTATTTTCCAAAAAAAAAAAGAAAAGAAAAGAAAAGAAAAACCCTCTGGGTATGGGCACCCTGTTTGTTTCAATCACCTGGCTGGTTTTGCAGGGTAATTTTCCATAACTAGAATATTAATCCAGATTTCTACATTATACCTATCCCTTTTGTTTCTCTTGAACTGAAGCTAGGGATCACTGGTTAGTTCACAGGACTAAGCAGAGTCAGACTAAAATGTAGGTAAAAACTTAAAAAGATCTAATGATTTAATGACAAATGAATGATAAATTTTGAAACAATTTGTCTCTCTCCATTCCTCATTTTTTTTAAACAAATCATGATAGGACTGAGTTGTTTGCAGAATAGACTTTAGTCTTTAACTTGACTTGATAATTTGCATAAAGTGCAGCAAGAAATCATCTTTCACATAGACTTTTTAAATTGGTTTTGGTGGGACTCTGTTGCACAAGGAATCTCAGATAAAACTTTTTAAAGCTGAGTCCAGCTATGGGTTATCCTCAAATACCTATGAGTTGGGTAAATTCCTCTCTTCTTGAGATCCCAATAACAAGAGGCTCCTGATCCTGTAAGAAAGTGACATCCTGTACTCACCACAGGTTAGGAAACCTGTACATGGACTGCGTAGACAAGGTATGTAGGCAGTTTTCCCAAGGGGCTTTTACTGGTTCAGCAAGTCAAGCTTGATTTCCTAGAGAAAAGCAAACCATTCCAATCAAAGCCTTGGTAAAACAATCAGTTTATCCAATTGTGTTCTGTTGCAAAACAAAACAAAACAAAACAAAATAGATTTTTCTTGCACTGATGCAAATAACTATATTGCATACATTAAAAATACTCACAAATAGTTTCCAGATTCTATAGAAACCAGGCAGACATAAACAAATATGCTCCGAATTTTGTTCACAGGAGTATACCTTACTCAAATGTTAAAAGCTGTACATAGCTCAAGAGAAAAGTTTCATTGACTCTCAAAAACAAAACAAGGATCAGAAACATTTTAAGCAAAAACTTAAAATGATTATTTTGGTTTTCTATTAGTTCAGTCCATTCTGTTAACTCTTGTTCTTCTTGATATTCATGAACATTTCAATTCTTCATGAGTCCTGTATGTTTTCCTCTATACTAATGTCACACTCTTCAAAGTTATCAGAAACCTGCATTTGAGAGCACCTGTCAAAGTCCTATAGCTGATTATAAACCATCTTTTAAAAAGGATAAAAACAAGACAAAAATTGTCTGTTGATGACAAACATCTTTGGGTAGTCACAGTCAAAAACATGATTGACAAATACATTTGATTATTTCTGTAGTTTACAATAACTTAATAAATTTAGTTATGATTGATAATATATACTCAGACATTAGAATTTTAGAACCATATAATTTTTGAGCATATAATAATATTATTCATTAAAATATAACCTGAGGAAGATTAAACCATATTTTCATTTTTGCAATTCCATGTAACCAAACATATCAAATAATCTTGATTACTTCTCTTTTGGATACTCCAGATGTCCTCTGTAGCATCCAAAAGTGAGAGGTCAGAAAAGACAGTGTTTGAAGCTGAAGTTTGATTCTGGGAAGCCTACCAAGCAGGTTAAAGGTGTAAACACTTGATAGTATACAACAGAATTCCAAATTACCATATGTCATTTATTTTAGTGAAAATGATGACTAAAAAGTTTTAAAAGAAGGAAAAATCCTTTACTTATTAACAAAGAAGACTTAGCTTTATGAATAATTTTTCTTAAATATTACATTAAAATCCAGTTCCAGAGAGAGGAAACCAAATTTGACCCTTGCATTAGTCTACTGTTAATGTCAACCCCAATTTTTACTGAAATTTTAGATACAATTCCATCCAATATTAACAAGTTTGACTATTAGGTGAGATTTTTGTAAACTTTGGATAACCCTTCACAAATTTTTGTTAGTATGTTCACACACAGAGTTTCATTTACAAGATTATTTTAACAAACATTCTACCACTTGTTTAAGCCATTAGCTTTATCTTATTTAATTTGAAACAACCCTTCACCCCCTAAACTAGGCAAAAATTTATATGCCTTCTTATAATCTTTTAAACAAAACCCACATTTTACTTTCCTTACATATCTTGCATGCAAATCTATTTTCAATAGTCTCAGTTACATGTTATAATGGTAACACTTAGCAGTTGTAAATTTTAATGTAATGTCTTGTAAGTCACTTTAATTATGTACTAGCTGCAGCTAAGGTCTGACTCTTTCCAACACAGTTATGGGTGTGGTTAATTTCATGTGTCTCCAGGCCTTACCAAATTGTAAAGCAGGTAAGTTGAATATTTCTCAAAAGCCAAATAAATAGTTTACAACATTTAGCAAACCTAGTATCTGACCTGCATAATCTAGACCACATATTTACATTTTGAAGACATTTGTATTTTCCAAATAATCTTTCAAATTGTTTTCATTTCTCAGACATTAAAGTCACATGCATTAAAAGGCATTACAGTTTTATTTTTCCTTTAAAAAATATTTGATATAAGTGCTTATTTTTGGTTAGGCCAATTAACTAGAGCTCTTTTTTATAAAGAGCACACACACATAATGCATACATGATTACACAGCCAGACAGAAGAATATCAAGTAATTGTAATATTTTTCATTTGCCAATCTCCTAATTGGATTAATGGCCCCAAGGTGGAGCCCTTCAAGTAGTAGGGCTAGGAAAGCATGCAATTTCCAGGGCCTAACAAACAGGCATAAATGGAAGACAAAAACAGATTTTGAGAAGAATCGATTCACTTTTAATTCCTGGGTTCCATGAGGAATACAGAGGTTTGGATTTTGGGTTTTGGTATTTTTTTTCTAAAATGGGGTCCATGGTGTCTTCTCTGTTTTTCCCAGAGTTCCATGCTTTCAGAAGTTATCTTAGGGCCTCTCATGTGTGCACTAAGAGCAGCAAGACAAAATGGAGAAAAATAATTCAGTCTACAGAGAAAAAAACCTTTTCCAGAGAAGAAGATCCAAACGAGGAAAACAAAATAAAACAAAACATAAAAGTCTTTTGAATATACCTAGAGATTAGATATCCACTTTTAATTATGCTGACTTTTACCATAGTGCTCTTTAAGAAAATCCTTTTAAATCCTTTGTTACCTTACTTTAGCCATACTAAATGGCCAGTATTTCTGACTTCTGAACTTCACAAAAAGTAATCTCACAGGTGAATCCAACAAGTCTCAACTAAGGTTATGACTTCACTGCAAGTGTACAAGGTATTTTCAAAGAGATGGTAAGTAGTTTTTACAAAGTCTACATTCTTTAAAGTTAGCTCAGATAAAGGAAGATTTAAGAAAGGAAGCTGGAAGTTGTTCATGGAGGGAAAGAGACTCAGCAAGTGGAAAAAAGTAACACAGATAACCAGAAAGCACCAATTTCCTAAGCCAGGATTGGACCCAAACTGCCATTGTAAAATGGCAGAGACCAAAAGAAAATATTGCATGGTTACAAGGTCAGGCTCCAAGGGTACAACACAAGATGGAGACCTGCAGCAAAGTTTATTACTAACCAGTTTGCTGGGCTGGCTTGAACAGTGGGCTTATGAGGTCCTTGACCCATATTCTATTCTAAGGTATTTTTTCTTATGACAACCATACAGAAAGACACACAAAGCACAAAGTACAACAGATTCAGTACAACTTAAGACTAACCTCACAAATTTTTTTTCCATTAATTACAGAGGATACAAACAATGATCTTTATCATTCCTTTTACCAGTTTGCACAGGGAGAGAGAGACCAGAAGTCTGATTGCTTAAAAACTTTTACCCTTTTGCCAGCATGTCAGGCTTCTGGGTTCCCCTGAACTCAATTTAAAGCCAAGCCATTTAAGATTAGGGGAAATAAACTTTTCCCAGTTTGGGGGTTGCATCAGAGGGGAGTGTCCTGTATCACAGCAACATAATTACCCATCCACAAAGGGGACAGAGGAGCAAAAAGGGAAGAGAAGGGTTTTTTTGTTGTTGTTTCTTCCAAGGAGTCCCAGTGATTCAAGAGGTATTCAAGAGAAGTACAGATTGAGGATTATTGCTTACCCTTCTGGAAAGATGGGAAAAGAGATGTCTCTTAGTTTCTTTTTCTTCCCAGTGAAGACCTGAGGTACATGAGGGAGAGAAGGAAATGATATCCTCCTTCCTTCTTCTGTCCTTATATCCCCATGTCCTGGCAACCTTGGTAGGGTTCTGCCTATGGTTGACAATGTGGCTTTCATCCATGTTAACAGGAGGTCTAGAGGGTGGGAATTATCCACACTCACCTACACACTGTCTTTCCCCATGCTGTCATAATGAGTTCCCAGACCTCGTTTATGCCATGGATACTAGCATAAACCCTATTCATGAAATTGGGGGGAAAGCTAATTGGCAGGAATGACTCATGCTTACCTGTACTGTGCCCCTTGACTTCCATTGTTGCCTGTCTTTGGATCCCTCAGATCTAGTATTCTTTTTAGGGCTTTGACTCGAAGCTTGAAATTGAGTTTAGGACAAAAAGATGTCTCAGGAGGGTGAGTGGACTCATTAAGTTAAGGAGTTCCATGAATTGGAGTTCTAGCCTAGTAAGATGCCTTTTAAAAGGAAAAAGAAAAATACTCCTGCATAGAAAAGTACTCTGTATTTTCAGGGCTATATGAACTCCTGACATGGTGGAGAAAAGAAAATATAATAGCTTAAGTGCAGGGCAGGGAAGGTGCCTGGAATAAAAATGCTGAGGCTTTATGCAAATGTGTTCCTCTAACAAAGAGAGAAATTCTTAAACTCTGCTTCCTCTTTGACTCTAAGAATAGATGAAACCACATTGTTCTGAATTGCATATCTGATCGCTGGGCCAAATGCTCATTCCATCCAGTAATATCTCTAGCTTGCAACAACACTCTTGACATTATAAAAGAAGAGATAAGTGCCATGACAGCCTCCCCCGCCAAAAAAAAGAAGGAAATTGCCATAGGAAAGACTGAATTGGAACAAAGCCGACATCATCAACCATCAAGAGCAATGGTGGTGGGGAGGTGGGCAGTGTCAGGGTCCTCTCCAGCATCCTGTCCTCTTTAGCTGGGCCTTTCATGCTTAATTAGCTCACCAGAGCTATATGGTACTCAATATACATATGGTACTCAATAGTATTTCCCTCAGTTTGAAACCAACCCAATTGTCTCATAAACAGTTTCTTGAGATAAACATAGAAATTGATTATTTTGGTCTAAAGGCTTGAAATTCATATTTGCTCTGAGTTCCTTCCTCAGGAAGAGACCCAAGTCCTCTCAGAAAGTATCAAAGAACTGAGAATCATCTGATTATTGCATCCAGACACCTCATCCATCATGATGGCTTCTTTACCCACCACCCCATTTCTGTTTTCCCATACTAATTACATTCCTTTCCTGCTAAATAAATCCCTAACTTTAGTCAGTCAAGGATATGGATTTGAAGCTAATCTTCCATAGCTTAGGATTCAGCACCCAGTGAAAGCCTTCTACTTGGGGAATACTCCTTATCTCAATCATTAGCTTCCTGTGTGACAAGCAGCAGGATCTAGACCAAGCAGCTGGTGTTTCAGTAACAAATTCAGGTATTTACACATTTCTGTCACCAAGAATGTGTTCATGAAATAGAATTAAGAAGGCATATAGTGATTTTTTTATGGCAGTATTTGTTTTCTCCACAGCCAAAATAAAGACTAGGGAGGAGATTAGTCCTCAGACACAATGTTTTTGGCATTGAAAAGACAGAAAAAGGGATCTTTATAGAGGACTGGGAAAGAGACTGTATGTAACAAATAGTGACAATAATTTATTCTTCAATACATGGCAGATTCTTTGGGAAGAATATAGTCACATAACAAGGAAAATGAGGCTCATTCCATGCTTCTCAACCTTTACCAAATGGGCTTTTGAATATTTCTTTGTTGTTATTTTTAACCAGTCAGCACTGAATGTAAGTGACATTAACAGTTATGAGACAATGGCAGAGCTGGAAGGACTGTAAGAATAAATTTCATCCAACATTCTCTTTGCAAATAGGTTATGACATGGATGACTTTTAGGTGGTACAGACCTGTAATTAAAATTCATCATCATTATTACTATCATTGCTTTGTTGCTATTTAGCTGTTGATGTCTTTATTCCAAAAATGTTTTATACTGAAAGTAATTTTGAAGAAGGTATGCCAAGAGCCTCAACCTCCCACTTCTCTTTAGATAAACTGACTCTTTAGTGATACCTGGAGCTTGATGGATATCCAAATTTGATTGAAACATTCTACTTTAGGCAATGCTATATTTCATTAGCACCAATCAAAAAATATCCTGTGGAGTCTATTTTATTGTTTCACCAATAAACAATAAACAGGTTTCTTGGCATTTAATTCTATTTATATTGAGTTATAGAAAAGGTGATTTGCTACAATTTAGAATCCTCTTATCCAATGAAAATAGAGATAAGGCATTTTCAAAAACAGTTTTATTAGTTAAATCAATAAAATTAGCGCAGAATGTGTTTATTTAGAAGATCATATCTTGAATTACCATATTAACCACAGAGGCTAAAATGCCATGGGGAAAAGGTGTTTAGATGAGAACATGAGGATAAATGCTTCCAAAATGGGGGCAAAACTTCATTGGTAGATTTTTATTGTGCTGGGGAAATGCTTAGAGCAGAGGCAATTGTGAAACACTTTGCATTATGCACAGCCATGTACATTTCACTATATGTGGAAATGTTAATTCATTTTTTGAGTTGAATTTGAAGTAGCAAATAACCTACTGCAGTAATACGAGCTATCATCCTTAAGAGAAATATCTGGTATAAGTAGTATGTGTAATTTTTTTTTAAATTTCCTGTTATAAAATAACATGTAGTACCTTATTTTTGAATGCTATAAAGAAAATTTGAGGTCAGAAATTTTCAGATATTTTGATCTCAGGAAATTTTCACAAGTTTAAAAATCATCAAGAATCCCAGAAACCTTTTGTGTGTGTGAGTTATATTATCACTGATTAAAAAAAAAGTCTGAGAACCTTTTAAAATGCAAGAATGCACAAACACACACTGTAACGGGCATTGGAATAGAGATGTCATCAATCTCCAGGTATCCTCTGGAAAACCAAATTGAGCAATCATAAGAGAATAAAAGAAAAATGACAAATAATGTATTATTATTATATAAATAGTTTTGAAATTACAATCTCCCTTGGAGAAGTCATGGGGCTCTAAGGAGTCCCTGGACCAAACTTTAGAAATAATTGTTTTGTGTCCCTGCCCAGCAGCTCTGAATAAAACAATGGGGCTCCCAGCACAGCACTTGAGCTCTGATAAGGGACAGACTGCCTCCTCAAGTGGCTCCCTGACACCTCCTCCCCATATATCTAAATAGGCACCTTATAAAGGACAGTGCTGGCTGACATCTGGTGGGTACCCTTCTGGGATGAAGATACCAGAAGAAGGAACAGGCAGCAGCCCTTATTGTTCTGCAGCTGCTGTGGGTGATTTCCAAGCAAGCAGGATCTGGAGTGGACCTCCAGCAGTCCTGCAGCAGAGGGGAATGTCTGATAGAACGAAAATGAAAAACAGTAAGAAATAGCTTCAACATCAACAGAAAGGACATCCACTCAGAGACCTCATCTGCAAGGCACCAACTTCAAAGACCAAAGATAGATAAATCCATGAAGATGGGAAGAAACTAGTGAAAAAAGGATGAAATCAGCAAAAACCAGAACACCTCTCCTCCTCCAAGGGATCACAACTCCTCACCAGCAAGGGAACAAAACTGGATAGAGAATGAGTTTGACAGATTTGCAGAGGCAGTCTTCAGAAGGTGGATAATAACAAGCTTCTCTGAGCTAAAGGAACATATTCTAACCCAATACAAAGAAATTAAGAACCTTGAAAAAAGGTTTGACGAAATGCTAACTAGAATAATCAGCTTAGAGAAGAACATAAATTACTTCATGGAGCTCAAAAACACAGCACGAGAACTTGGTGAAGCATACAAAAGTTTCGATAGCCGAATCAATCAAGCAGAAGAAAGGATATCAGAGATTGAAGACCAACTCAATGAAATAAAATGAGAAGGCAAGATTAGAGAAAAAAGAGTGAAAAGATATGAAAAAAATCTCCAAGAAATATAAGATTCTGTGAAAATACCTAATCTACGTTTGATAGGTGAACCTGAATATGATAGAGAGAATGAAACCAAGGTGAAAAACACTCTTCAGGATATTATTCAGGAGAACTTTCCCCAACCTAGCAAGGCAGGCCAACATTCAAATTCAGGAAATACAGAGAAAACGAAAAAGATATTCCTCAAGAAGAGCAACTCCAAGTCACGTAATTGTCAGATTCACCAGGGTTGAAATGAAGGGAAATAATGCTAAAGGCAGTCAGAGAGAAAGGTCGGATTACCCACAAAGGGAAGCCCATCAGACCCAGTGGATCTCTCAGCAGAAACCCTACAAGCCAGAACAGAATGAGGGCCAATATTCAACATCCTTAAAGAAAAGAATTTTGAACCCAGAATTTCATATCCAGCCAGATTAAGTTTGATAACTGAAGGAGAAATAAAATCATTTGTATACCAGCAATTGCTGAGAGATTTCATCACCACCAGGCCTGCCTTGCAAGAGCTTCTGAAGGAAACACTAAACATGGAAAGGAACAACGAGTACCAGCCACTGAACAAATGTAAATGGTAAAGACCATCGCCACAATGAGAAAACTGCATCAACTAATGGGCAAAACAACAAGCTAGCATCACAATGGCAGGAACAAATTCACACATAACAATATTAACCTAAAATGTAAGTGGGCTAAATGCCCTAATCAAAAGACACAAACTGGCAAATTGGATAAAAGTCAAGACCCATCAGTGTGCTGTATTCAGGAGACCCATGTCATGTGCAAAGACACACATAGCCTCAAAATAAAGGGATAAAAGAAGTTTTACCAAGAAAACACAGAGGAAAAAAAAAGCAGGTGTTGTAATCCTAGTATCTGATAAAATGGCCTTTAAACCAATGAATACCAAAAGAGACAAGAAGGGCATTACATAATGGTAAAGGATCAATGCAACAAGAAGAGCTAATGATCAGAAATATATATGAACCCAACACAGGAGCATTCAGATACATAAAGCAAGTTCTTAATGACCTACAAAGAGACTTAGACTCCCACACAATAATAGTGGAAGACTTTAACACTCCACTGTCAATATTAGATCAATGAGACAGAAAATTAACAAGGATATCTAGGTCTTGAACTCAGATCTGGACCAAGCAGACCTAATAGACATCTACAGAACCCTCCACCCCAAATCTGCAGAATATACATTCTTCTCAGCACCATATTGCACTTACTCTAAAATTGACCATGTAATTGGAAGTAAATCACTCTTCAGCAAATGCAAAAGAATGGAAATCATAACAACTAGTCTCTTAGACAACAGTGAAATCAAATTAGAACTCAGGATTAAGAAACTCACTCAAAACCACACAACTACATGGAAACTGAACAACTTACTCCTGAATGACTATAGGATAAAAAATGAAATGAAGGCAGAAATAAAGACAGTCTTTGAAACCAATGAGAAAGAAGATACAATGTTCCAGAATCTCTGAGACACATTTAAAGCAGTGTCTAGAGGGAAATTTATAGAACTAAATGCCCATATAAGAAGTGAGGAAAGATCTAAAATTGACATCTGATCATCAAAATTAAAAGAGCTAGAGGAGCAAGATCAAACAAATTCAAAAGCTAGCAGAAGACAAGAAATAACTAAGACCAGAGCAGAACCGAAGGATATAGAGACACACACCAAAAAAGCCTTCAAAAAATAAATAAATCCAGGAAATGGCTTTTTGAAAATATCAACAAAATAGATAGACTGCTAGCCAGACTAATAAAAAAGGCAAGACAGAAGAATCAAATAGATGCAGTAACAAATGATAAAGGGGATATCACCACCAATTCCGCAGAAATACAAACTACTATCAGAGACTACTACAAACAACTCCGTGCACATAACCAGTATATCTAGAAGAAATAGATACAGTCCTGGACACTTACACCCTCCCAAGACTAAACCAGGAAGAAGCTGAATCCTGAATAAACCAATAAGAGAGTTTGAATTAGAGGTAGCAATTAAAACCCTACCAACCAAAAAAAGTCCAGGTCCAGATGGGTTCACAGCCAAATCCTACCAGACATACAAAGAGAAGCTGGTACTATTTCTTCTGAAACTATTCCAAAAAAATACAAAAAGAGGGAATCCTCCCTAACACATTTTATGAGACCAATATCATCCTGATACCAAAACCTGGCAGAGATCCAACTAAAAAAGAAAATTTCAGGTCCATATCCATGATGAACATCAATGCAAAAATCTTCAATAAATACTGGCAAACCAAATTCAACAGCACATCAAAAAGGTTATCCATCACGATCAAATAGGCTTCATCCCAGGGATGCAAGGCTGGTTTAACATATGCAAATCTATAAACATAATCCATCACATAAACAGAACCAAAGACAAAAACCACATGATTGTCTCAATAGATGCTGAGAAGACCTTCGACAAAATTCAACAGCCCTTTATGCTAAAAACTCTTAATAAACTAGGTATCAATCCGATGTATCTCAAAATAATGAAAGATATTTATGACAAACCCACAGCCAATATCATACTGAATGGGCAAAAACTGGAAGCATTCCCTTTGAAAACTGGGACTAGACAAGGATGCCCTCTCTCACCATTGCTATTCAACATAGTGCTGGAAGTTCTAACCAGAGCAATCAGGCAAGAAAAATAAAGGGTATTCAATTAGGAAAAGAGGAAGTCAAATTGTCTCTATTTGCAGATGACATGATATTTAGAAGACACCATCATCTCAGCCCAAAATCTCCTTAAACTGATAAGCAACTTCAGCAAAGTCTCAGGATACAAAATCAATGTGCAGAAATCACAACCATTCCTATACACCAATAATAGACAGAGCCAAATCAAGAGTGAACTCCCATTCACAATTGCTACAAAGAGAATAAAATATATAGGAATACAACTAACAAAGAATATAAAGGATCTCTTCAAGGAGAACTACAAACCACTGCTCAAGGAAATAAAAGAGGATACAAACAGATGGAAAAACGTTCCATGCACATGTTTGGGAAGAATCAATATTGTGAAAATAGCCATACTGCTCAAAGTAATTTATAGATTCAATGGTATCCCTATCAAACTACCTTCTTCACAGAGCTGGAAAAAAAACACCTTAAACTTCATATGTAACCAAAAAAGAGACTGCATAGCCAAGTCAATTCTAAGCAAAAAGTACAAAGCTGGGGGCATCATGCTACCTGAATTCAAACTGTACTACAAGGCTACAGTAATCAAAACAGCATGATATGGGTACCAAAACAGAGATATAGACCAATGGACAGAACAGAGGCCTCAAAATTAATGCCACACATCTACAATCATCTGATGTTTGACAAACTGGACAAAAACTAGCAATGGGGAAAGGATTCCCTGTTTAATAAATGGTGTTGTGAAAACTGGCTAGCCATGTGCAGAAAGCTGACACTGGACCCCTTTCTTATACCTTACACTAAAATTAACTGCAGATGGATTAAAGATTTTAATATATGACCTAACACCATAAAAACCCTAGAAGAAAACCTAGGCAATACCATTCAGGACATAGGCATAGGCAAAGATTTCATTTCTAAAACACCAAAAGCAATGGCAAGGAAAGTCAAAATAGACAATGGGATCTAATTAAACTTAGGATCTTCTGCACAAAAAAAGAACCAATCATTACAGTGAACCAGCAACCAACAGAATGGGAAAAATTTTGGCGGCTACCCATATGACAAAGGGCTGATATCCAGAATCTACAAAAACTAAAACAAATATAAAAGAAGAAAAAAAAACATCAAAAAGTGGGCAAAAGATATGAACAGACATTTTTCAAAAGAAGACAAAGAAGACATTTATGTGGCCAAGAAATGTATGAAGAGATGCTCATCACTACTGGTTATTAGAGAAATGCAAATGAAAACACATTGAGATATCATCTCATGCCTCTTAGCATGGTAATCATTAAAAAATCCAGAGACAACAGATGCTGGAGAGGATGTGGAGAAATATTAATGCCTTTACACTGTTGATGGGAGTGTGCATTAGTTCAACTATTGTGGAAGACTGTGGTGATTCCACAAGGATCTAGAAATAGAAATACCATTTGACCCAGCAGTCCCATTACTGGGTATATTCCCAAAGGATTATAAATTGATCTACTGTAAAGACACATGCACACATATGTTCATTGCAGCACTGTTTACAATAGCAAAGACTTGGAACCAATCCAAATGCCCATCAATGACACACTGGATAAAGAAAATGTGGCACATATATAACATGGAATACTATGCAGAAATAAAAATGGATGAGTTTTTGTCCTTTGCAGGGATTTGGATGAATCTGGAAACATCATTCTCAGCAAACTGACACAAGAACAGAAAGCTAAATGCGGTATGTTCTCACTCATAAGTGGGTGTTGAACAATGAGAACACATGGACACAGGGAGGGGAACATCACACACTGGGGTCCGTTGGGGGTTTAGGGGTCAGGAGAAGGATAGTGGGGGCTGGAGGGATTGGGGAGGGATAACACTAAGAGAAATACATAATGTAGGTGAGGCGTGGATGGAGGCAGCAAATCACCTTGGCATGTATATACCTATGTAACAATCCTACAAGATCTGCACATGTACTCCAGGCCTTAAAGTAAAATAAAATAAAATAAAATAAAATAAATAAGAAAAAAAGAAAGGTAGACACATGCAAAAAAAAAAAAAGAAATAAAGAAATAATTGTTTATATGAGTATATTTTAAAGTATATTAAAAATACATTGAGAATTAGTATATTTTCAAAGTAGTTTAAAAATCAATTTATTCAGAATTGTGACATATTTTGGCAATGAAATTAAATGACAAGAAAATATGAAATTAAACGAATTATGAGGTACATTTTTATATATAAGAAAAGAAGTGATTGATTCTGTGATCACAAACCAAAGATTGTGAATTCACCCCAGTGGTGTCTTTTTTGCCAATAAAATGCTTATATTACTATTTTCCAGCTTTCACACAGAGACAACATTTTCTTCACTAAGTAGAAATTAAATTATCTAAAATAGACTCTTAGAAACCTAAACTTTAGAATACTGTTTTAAATAATCTGGTTCAATGTATATACATATCACATCTTATTGAGTGTCTATAAGGAGTTCCAATTTGATGCATTTTTTTGAGTGTCCTAATAATACAATGCCCAGAACTACCTGCAATCATAAATGTCCTTTATTTGAAAAAACAAAACAATTGGAGGAAAACAAACGATATGGTTTGGTTTGTCTCCATCCAAATTGCATTTTGAATTCTAGCTCCCACAATTCACATATGTTGTGAGAGGGACACAGTGGGATTTAATTGAATTATGGGACGGTTTCCCCCATACTGTTCTGGTGGTAGTGATGAAGTCTCATGAGACCTGATGCTTTTATAAGGGGAGACCTTTCACTTGGCTTTCGGATTCTCTCTCTCAGTGGCTGTGTAAGAAGTGCCTTTCACCTTCCACTATGATTGTGAGGCCTCCCCAACGACTTGGAACTATGAGTCCATTAAACCTCTTTTACTTTATAAATACCCAGTCTCAGGTATGTCTTTATCAACAGCATAAAAATGGACTAATACAACAAGTCAACAAAAAACCTTATTCAAGTAATTTAAATAGGTTTATGCTTTATTGTTAACCAATATTTTAGCAGGAAATAAGCTTCTAATTTTCTCACTCCCTCATAGGAATAATATTATCAGCCTGTAATGAAAACAGAAGTAATAGTTGCATTTCTCTTGGGAGAATGATTACTATATTATGGAAAATTTAAAAAAAATGTTAAAGAAAGTATTTTATGTCTGCATAATTTTATTAAACCTCAATTTTTGAGCTAATTTTTAGCTGTAGGATACTAGATTGCATTTGATAATGCTGAAATAATACTGTAGATGTGCGGAAAGTTCATTAAATTCACTGGCAAATCTAAGAAAACATTTACATTCAATTAGAAGTGTTCATTAGTACACTGTATTCTGGTTAGAAAATGTGCTTTCTAACCCATTTTTTAATATAAAATGTTGATACTAATTTAGGCAATCAAGCACTTTAATAAGATACTTAAGCAACAATTTGACATGTCAGTATTTTGAGACTATTATAATATTATCATATATTGACTAATATTAGGGAGAAAAAAACTTTGTTTCCCCTACTCTGTCAGGCTAAATTATTACCTATTAGATTGGATGAAATGCTAAATAAAAAATAACATCTCTCTCTCTGTCTTCCACTTCTCCCACCCTTCCTCACTGCCTCTCTTATCTTTTATAAATAATGAGCTCAGCAAATACAAGAATCAGAAAACACTAATAACCCTCAAAACTCTGCACATGTGTTAATAACATTACTTGCTTCTGGTACCTGTGTTGTTGTTGTTGTTGTTGTTTTGATGCATAACAGAGGTGTGTGTTTTGGGGGTACATGTGACAATTTAATACATTCATATATCTGTAAAGATCAAATCAGTGTATTTGGAGTATCCATCACCTTAAATATTTAGCTTTACTTTATGTCAGGAACATTCATATTATTCTCTTTTAGCAACTTGAAAAGTACAACAGAATAATATTAACTATAATCACTCTACTGATCTATTGGACAATAGATCTTATTCATTTTATTAAACAGTATATTTGGCTACATTAATTAACTTCCATGCATCCTCCACCCACCTTTCTCAGGCTCTGGTAACCACCAGTTATTCAGTCTTCACGAGATACAATTTTTTAGCCCCACATAAGTCTGAAAATACAGTATTTGTCTTTCTGTGCTTGGCATATTTTACTTCATAGTGACTTTCAGTTTCATCCATGTTGCTGTAAATGACAGGATTTCATTCTTACTTATGGCTGAAAGTCCACTTGTGTTTCATACCACATTTTCTTTATTTTATCCATTGATGTGAACATCCATTGATTCCATATTTCAGATACTGTAAATAGCACTGCAATAAACATGGAAGTACAAATATCTCTTCAAGATATTGACCTCCTTTCTTTATACCCAGTAGTGAATTTGCTAGATCATATCACAGTTCTATTTTTGTTTTTTGAGTAACCTCTTTACTGTTCTCCACAGTATCTGTACCAATTTACATTCCCACCAACAGTATGCAAGGGTTCCCCTTTTTCCACATCCTCATCAGCATTTGTTATTTATAAAATTTTGTAAAATATTTGATAAAATCAATTTAAAATGAGGTGAGATAATATCTCACCATTGTTTAAATTTGCATTTCTGTCATTACTAGAGATATTAAGAATTTTTTTATGTATGTGTTGGCCATTTATATGTCTTTCTTAAAGAAATATTTGTTCAAATCTCTTGCTTATTTTTTAATTGGATATTTGTTTGTTTTTGTAATTTAGTTCTTTGAGCTCCCTATATAGTCTGTTTATAAATCCCTTGTTAAACAGTTTGCAAATATTTTATCCCATTCCATGGATTATCTCCTCACTTTGTTTATTGTTTTTGCTATAGAAAAATTTTAGCTTGATGTAATTTCATTTGTTTTTTTGATATGATTTCGTTCTGCCCCACCCAAATCTCATGTCCAGCTGCAATTCCTATTGTTGGAGGAGGGAGCTCATGGGAGGTGATTAAATCATGGAGGTGGAGTTTCCCATTGCTGTTCTTATGATAGAGTTGTCAGGAGACCTGGTTATTTGAAAGTGTGTAGCACCTCCTCTTTCTCTTTTATCTCTTCTCTCTCTTTCTCTCTCTCTCTTCTCTCTTTCTCTCTCTTTCTCACTTGCTCACACTCCTACTCTCTCTTCTGTTGCCCATGTGAGAAGTGCTGGCTTCCCCTTCTCTTTCCACCGTGATTTTAAGTAGCCTGAGGCCCCTTGAGCCATGCATCCTGTGCAGAGTGCAGAACTGTGAGTCAATTAAACCTCTTTTTTTTTTTTTTTAGTTGATTATCCAGTCTCAGGAAGTTCCTTATGGCAGTGTGGGAATGGACTAATACAGAAAATTGGTACCAGAGAAGTGGGGCATTGCTATAAAGATACCTGAAAATATGGAAGCAGCTTTGAAACTGAGTAACGGGCAGAGGTTGGAAGAGTTTGGAGTGATCACAAGAAGACAGGAGTTTGGAACTTACTAGAGACTTATTGAACGGTTTTAACCAAAATGTTAATAGTAATATGGACAATAAAGTCCAGGCTTAGGATGTCTCAGATGAAGATGAGGAACTTATTGGGAACTGGAGTGAAGGTCACTTTTGCTATGCTTTAGCAGAGAGACTGGCAGCATTGTGCCCTACTGTTGGGATCTCTGGAACTTTGAACTTTAAAGAGATGATTTAAGGAAGGGGTGTCTAATTCTTCAGCTTCCCTCGACCACATTAAAAGAAGAAGAATTGTCTTGACACGTAAAATATACTAACACTATTGAGAGTTGATGAGCTTAAAAAAGAGAGAAAAAGAAACTCAATTAAACCTGATCATTTTTAAAGAAAGTTTACTAATTTGTGTTGGGCCACACTCAAAGCCATCCTGGGCCACATGTAGCCTGTAGGCCATGGCTTGGACAACCTTGATTTAATATATCTCTTGGGAGCAATTTCTAAGTAGCAAAGTGTTTAAGATGTGGCCTGGTTGCTTCTAAAAGCCTAACTCATTTGCATAAACAAATAAATGACCTGAAACTAAATTATATTTAAAAAGGAAGCTGTATTACTCTGTTCTCATGCTGCTAATAAATACATACCTGAAACTGGGTAATTGATAAAGGAAAAGAGGTTTAATGGACTCACAGCTCCATGTGGCTAGGAAGGCCTCACAATCACGGCAGAAGGCAAATGAGGAGCAAAGTCACATCTTACATGGCAACAGACAAGAGAGCTTGCGCAGGGGAACTCCCCTTTATAAAACCATCAGATCTCAGGAGAATTATTCACTACCATGAAAACAGTATGGGGGGAAACTGCCCCTATGATTCAATTATCCCCACCTGGCCCCACCCTTAACACATAAGGATTATTACAATTCAAGTTGAGATTTGGGTGGGAACACAGCCAAACCATATCAGAAGCAGGCAGAGCATAAAAGTTTAGAACATTTTCAGGCTGCTTATGTGGTAGAAAAGAAAAAAAAAATCTAAGAGGGAATTTAAGCCTGTTGCAGAAATTTCCACAAATAAAGAAGAGCTAAATGTTAATAGCCAAAACAATGGGGAATATGCCTCCATGGCATTTCAGAAACCTCTGCAGAAGCCCCTGCCATCAAGGGTCATGAGGCCTAGGAGGGAAAAATGGTTTCCTAGGCCTGGCCCAGGGCCCCACTGCTCTATGAAGCCCAGGACATGGTGCCCTGTGTCCAAGCCATTCCAGCTCCACCATGGCTAAGAGGGGTCAAGGTACATCTCAGGCGGTTGCTTCCTGAGAGTATAAGCCCTAAGTTTTGGCAGCTTCCATGTGGGTTTTTCCATGTAAAACCATCAGATCTCATGAGACTTGACCACTACCATGAAAACAGTATGGGAAAACTACTCCCATGAATCATTATCATGTGTCCCTCCCACAACACGTGGGAATTATGGGAGTACAATTCAAACTGAGATTTTGGTGGGGACACAGAGCCAAACCGTATCATTCCACTAATTCATCCAAATCTCACATCCTCGCATTTCAAAACCAAGTCTCCCAAAGTCTTAACTCATTTCAGCATTAACCCAAAAGTTTATAGTCCAAAGTCTTATCTGAGACAAGGCAAATCCCTTCCACCTATAAGCCTGTAAAATCAAAAGCAAGCTAGTTACTTCCTAGATACAGTGAGGGATACAGGTATTGGGTAAATACTCTCATTGCAAATGGGAGAAATTGGCCAAGACAAAGGAGTTACAGGGCCCATGCAAGTCTAAAGTCCAGCAAAGCAGTCAATTCTTAAAACTCCAAAATGATCTCCTTTGACTCCACACCTTGCATCTGGGTCACTCTGATAAAATAGGTGGGTTTCCATTGTTTTAGGCAGCTCCACCCCTGTGCCTCAGCAGGGTACAGCCTCCCTCCTGACTATTTTCAAAGACCGGTGTTGCGTCTGTGTCTTTTCCAGGCACATGGTACAATTTGTCAGTGGATCTGCCATTCTGGGGTCTGGAGGATGGTGGCCCTTTTCTCACAGCTCCACTAGGTGATGCCCCAGTAGGGACTCTGTGGGGGGGCTCCAATCCCACATTTCCCTTCTGCACTGCCCTAGCAGAGATTCTTCATGAGGGCCCTATCCCTGCAGCAAACTTGTGCCTGGGCACTCAGGCATTTTCATACATCTTCTGCAATCTAGACAGAAGTTCCCAAATCCTAATTTTTGACTTCTAATTACTTACAGGCTTAACATCACATGGAAGCTGCAAAACCTTGGTGCTTGCACCCTCTAAAGCCACAGCTTAAGCTCTATGTTGGTCCCTTTCAGCCATGGCTGGACCTGCTGGGATGCAGGACACCAAGATTTTAGACTGCAGGCAGCACAGGGACCCTGAGCACAGCCTACAAAACCACTTTTTCCTCCTAGGCCTCTGGGCTTGTGATGGGAGGGGATGCTGTGAAGACCTCTGACATGCCCTGGAGATGTTTTCCCCTTTGTCTTGAGGATTAACATTCAGCTCCTTGTTACTTAATCAAATTTCTGCTGCAGGCTTGAATTTTACCTCAGAAAATGGGATTTTATTTTCTATTGTATTGTCAGGCTGTCAATTTTCCAAACTTTTATGCTCTGATTCCCTTATAAAACTGAATGCCTTTAACAGCACCTAAGTCACATCTTGAATGCTTTGCTGCTGAGAAATTTCTTTGACCAGATACCCTAAATCATCTCTCTCAAGTTCAAATTCGGCAAATCTCTAGGGCAGGGGCAAAATGCTGCCAGTCACTTTGCTAAAACATCACCAGAGTCACCTTTGCTCCAGTTCTCAACAAGTTCCTCATATTCATCTGAGACCACCTGAGCCTAGACCTTACAGTTCATATCACTATCAGCATTTTTGTCAAAGCCATTTAACAAGACTTTAGGAAGTTCTGAAGTTTTCCACATTTTCCTTTCTTCTTCAGAGCCCTCCAAACTGTTTCAACCTCTTCCTGTTACCCAATTCCAGTCACTTGCACATTTTCAGTTATCTTTTCAGCAGCACCCCACTCTACTGGTACCAATTTATCATAGTAGTCTGTTTTCACTCTGTTGATAAAGACATACCCTAGATTGGAAAGAAAAGGAGATTTAATTGGACTTACCATTTTGAATGGCTGGAGAGGCTTCAGAATCTCAGCAGAAGGCAAAAGACACTTCTTACATGGTGGCAGCAAGAGAAAATGGGGAAGATGCAAAATCAGAAACCCCTGATAAAACCGTCAGATCTCAGGAGACTTGCCCACTATCCCAAGAATAGTAAGGGGGAACCACTCCCATGATTCAAATTATCACACACTATGTCTCTCCAACAACACATGAGAATTATGAGAGTAGAAATCAATATGAGATTTGGGTGGGGGCACAGAACCAAACCGTATCAACTGTCCTGCTGTTTTTCAGACTTGCATGGGGCATGTAGCCCCTTTGTTTTGGTCAATTTCTCCCATTTGGAATGGAAGCATTTAACCAATATTGGTACCCCCACTGTATTTTCAAAGTAACTTACTTGTTTTTAATTTTACACACTCATAGGCAGAAGGGACTTTCTTTGTCTCAGATGAACCTTTGGACATGGACTTTTGAGTTGATGATAGAATGAGTTAAGACTTTAGCGGACTGTTGGAAAGACAAGATTACATTTTGAAATGTATGAATGTATATTTGAATTGTAATTCAACATGAGAATTGGTTGGAGTCTTGGAGGAGGTGCCCGGTGGGAGGTGATTGAACCATGGGGAAAGACTTCTGCTTTGCTTTCTCATAATAGAGTTCTCACAAGATCTGGTTGTTTGAAACTGTATAGCACTTCCCCCTTCACTGTCTTGCTTTCTCTCTCCTACCTGCCATGTAAGACATGCTGGCTCCCCCTTCATCTTCCACCCTGATTGTAAATTGCTGAGGCCACCTCAATCATGCCTCCTGTACAGGCTTTGGAATTGTGAACCAATTGAACCTTTTTCTTTACAAATTACCCAGTGTCAGATAGTTCCTTATAGCTGTGAGAACAGATACACTACTTTTGCTTGAATTACCTGTTCTTTTGAAGTCTTACACACAAAAACTTTGCCCAGATGAAAGTTGTGAAATATTTCTCCAAAATTTTCTTCTATTAATTTTATAGTTTCAAGTCTTAGATTTAAGCCTTTGATATTTTTGATTGGATTTTTGTGGAGTTGAGAGACAGAGGTCTCGTTTCATTTTTCTGCATGTAATCATCCAGTTTTCCCAGCACCACTTATTGAAGATACTGTCTTGTCCCCATTGCTTGTTATTGGTGTCTCTGTCAAAGGTAAGTGGCTCTAAATGCATGGATTTATTTCTAGGTTCTCTATTCCGTTTCACTGGTCTTTGTGTCTATTTTCATGCCAGTATCATGTGGATTTGGATACTGTAGTTCTGTAGTAAATTTTGAAGTCAGGTAGTGTGATGCTTGTAGCATTGTTCTGTGCTTTTTGCTTAGGATTGCTTTTGCTATTTAGGACCTTTTGTGAATCTGTTTAATTTTTATCACTTTTTCTATTTTTATGAAGAATGTCGTTGGTATTTTCATAGTGGTTACATTTCATCTGTAAATTACTTTGGGTAATACTGCCATTTTAACAATATTCACTCTTCAAATTTATGAGCATGGAATATTTTCCATTTATGGTATCATCTTCAATTATTTTCATCAGTGTTTTATAGTTTGCCTTGTATAGATCTTTTACTTGTTAGGTTAAACCAATTCCTAGGTATTTATATTTACAATTGTAGCTATTGTAAATGGGATTGCTTTCTTGATTTCTTTTTCAGATTGTTTGCTGTGGCTGTATATCAATGCTGCTGATTTTTTTATGTTGGCTTTGTGTTCTGCAAATTTAGTGAATTCATTTACTATTTCCAAATGGTTTTGTGGAGTTTGTAGGTGTTTCTATGTTTTTAATCATGTCTGCTGTACACAAAGCTAATTCGACTTCTTCCTTTCCAATGCCCTTTATTTATTTCTCTTGCTAATTGATCTGTCCAGAACTTCCAGTATAAGGTTGAATAAAAGTGGTGAAAATAGGCATTTTGTCTTGTTCTATATTTTAGAGGAAATGCTTTCAGTTTTTCTCTATTCAGTCTTATCATAGCTATGGGTTTGTTATATATGACATTTCTTATTTTGAGGTATTTTTCTTGTATATTCAGTTTGATGAGGCTTTTTATTTAAAAATATGTTGAATTTTATTACATGTTTCTTCAGCACCTATCAAAGTAATCATATTGTTTTGTTCTTGGTTCTGATAATATATATCACATTTATTAATTGGCATATGTTAAACCCTCCTTGCATTCCTAAGATGAACACCACTTGATTACAGTGAATAATGATTTTAATGTGTTGTTGAGTTTGGTTTGTTAGTATTTTGCTGAGAATTTTTGTATGTGTTTATAAGTAATTTTGGTCTATAGTTTTCTTTTCTAGTTGTGTTCTTATCTGGTTGTGTTATCAGAGAAATACTGGCCTCATAGAATTTTTTTGAAAGCATTCCCTTCTCTTCAATATTTTTGGAGAGTTGGAGTAGAATCAGTGTTAATTCTTTAAATGTTTGTTAGAATACAGCAGTGAAGTCATCAGGTCCTGGGCCTTTCTTTGATGGGAGCCATTTTATCAAGGCTTCTATCTTGTTACTTCTATAGGTTTGTTGAGGTTTTCTGTTTCTTCATGGTTCAATATTGGTGGTCTGTGTATGTCCAGGAATTTATCCATTTTTTTCTAGGGTTTCCAGTTTGCTGATATGCAGCTGTTCACAATGGTCTCTAATGATTTTTTTTTTAAAAATTCTGTGGTTTTGGTTGTTGTATCTCCTCTTTCCTTTCTGATTTAATTTATTTGGGTCATATAACTTTTTTCTTAGTTTAGCTACAGTTTTATTATTCTGTTTTGTTGATCTTATGTATTATTTTATTAGTATCAATTTTGTTTCTTTAAAATTTTTTATATATTTAGTGGGTAAAAGTACAGGTTTCTTATGTGCATACATTGTATAATCGTAGGGTTTGTGTTTTTAGTGTTCCCATCACCTGAATAGTGAATGTCGTACCTAGTAGTAGTTTCTTAACTCTCATCCTTTTCTCAACTTTTATACTTTCCAGTGTATAGTATATATTATTCTGTTATTTTGCTATCATTCTATTATGTTCATGTGTACCCATTGTTTACCTCCCACTTATA
The DNA here is from genome assembly GCF_030222135.1 of Aotus nancymaae. Taxonomy (NCBI): domain Eukaryota; kingdom Metazoa; phylum Chordata; class Mammalia; order Primates; family Aotidae; genus Aotus; species Aotus nancymaae. The sequence continues at coordinate 9,828,266 of NW_026988447.1, read as the reverse complement.
AGTGCAAACATGCAGCATTTGACTTTCAGTTTCTGAGTTAGTTCACTTAGGATAATGGCATCAAAGTCTATCCATGTTTGTGCAAAAGACAGGATTTCATTCTTTTTTTAAGGCTGAGTAGTATTCTATGGCATATATATACCACATTTTCTTTATCCAGTCCTGCCAGTAGACACTTAGATTGATTCCATATCTTTGCTATTGCAAATAGTGCTGCAATAAACATACAAGTGCAGGCAACTTTTTAAAGATTGTTTCTTTCCCTTTTGGTATATTTCCAGTAATTGGATTACTGAATCAAAGGGTAGTCCTATTTTTAGTTTTTTGAGAAACCTCTGTACTGTTTTCCACAAGGTTGTACTAATTTATATTCCCACCAACAGTGTATAAGCATTCCCTTTTCATTGCATCATCATAAATTTTATTTATTACTGCTTTGATTTTTATTTTTTTCTTCTACTAATTTTGGATTTGATTTGTTCTTGGTTTTTTAGTTCCTTGAGGTGCACTTTTAGGATGTTTATTTGAAGTCTCTACTTTTTTGAGATAGATGTTTTTTGCTATAAACATCCCTCTTACTACTGTCTTGCTGTACCCGTAAATTTTGGTATGCAATATTTCCATTTTAATTTGTTTCAAGAAGTTCTAAAATGTTCTTAATTTCTTTATTGACCCATTGGCCATTCAGAGGCATGTTGTTTAATTTCCATGTGTTGTGTAGTTTCTGAAGTTGTTCTTATTGATTTTTGCTTTTAATCTATTGTGGTTATGAAAGATATTTGATCTGATTTTTACTTTTTTGAATTTGTTGAGACTTGCTTTATGGGCTAAGATATGTTCTCTTCTGGAAGATGTTCTATGTCCTAATGAAAAGAATGTGTATTCTGTAGCAGTTGAGTGAAATGTTCTGTAAATGTCAGTTAGCCCTATCTGGTGTAGTGTGTAGATTTACTCCAGTGTTTCATTGTTAATTTTCTGTCTGCATGGTCTGGTCATTACCAAGAGTAGAGTGCTAAAGCCCCCTACTATTATTTCATTGTAGTCTGACTCTCCCCTTGGATCTTATAATATTTGCTTTATATATCTGGGTGATCTGGTGTCACATGCATATATGTTTAGAATTATTATATTCTATTGCTCAGTTGATTCCTTTATCATTATATGGTGCCCTTCTCTATGTCTTTTTACAGTCTTTGATTTGTAATCTATTTTATCTGATATAGGTATAGTAATCCCTGCTGCTTTTTGGTTTCCATTTGCATGGAATAACTTTCCACCTCTTCACTTTCAGTCTATGTGTTCTTGAAAGAGTACTGAATTCTGTATAGTCAGCATATACTTGGGTCTTATCTCTTTACTCATGCAGGCACTCTGTGCCTTTTAATTGGATAATCTAATTTATGTATGTTCAGTGATGTTTATTGATAAGTAAGGACCTATTACTACCGCTACTTTGTTTGTTTTGTAAATCCTCTCTTTCTATATTGTGATATATACGACGCTTACAAATATTGTATTATACTTATAACAAGTTACTTTAAAGAGCTGACAACTTAGATCATTAAGAAAATGAGAAAAACAAAGAAAAAATAGCAAATTCTATGCCTCAATTTTATCACACCCACATTTTCATTTTTAGCTGTCTCTATTTACATATTTTTTCATTACCTTTCTCTTGCCAGGTTACAATTGTTATTATTTTTGTTAAATTTGTCTCTTGGGCTTCATGCTAGAATTATGAGTAGATTGTACTCCACAATTACAGTATTAGAGTATTCTGAGTTCTTCTGTGTTCGCCTTGATCTCACTTTTTCCAGTGTAGAATCTATGGGTTGAGTGGAGACTTTCCACGTTTAGTGCTGGGCAGAATGGGGTTAGGGGTGTCGCAAATGAAGAAGTACTATTATCTTGTGCTCTGCTTAAATTGTTTTTTTTTTTCTCTGTGACCCAGAAACAGTCTCATCCTCATATTTGATTGTTGGGTTATTGCTGATGATAATCTTGGCTCTGTGTATTTGTTTTTGGATTTCTGTAGGAAGAAGTGAAACCAACCTTTTACATCACCATTTCTCCTTTGTGTTAATCTCTCCTTCTGTGTCCTCATGTCTTTCAATTTTACTTTGCAATTCACTGAGTAACTTCATAATTTCTGCCATCAATTTCTTGTAGTCTTCATTCTTCTCTCCATTTAAGCTGTTCAATATAATACTTAAAGATATACATGACTTTTGGATAGACTAATATTTGCTTATGAGTGTCAGAGTTCTTAAAAATGTATACTGGATCAAGAAATGAAGCAATGCATCCTTCTGGAGATTTATATTTAAAAAAAAACCAGTGGGCCAGTCACGATGGCTCATGCCTGTAATGCTCACATTTTGGGAGGCCGAGGCAGGTAGATCATCTGAGGTCAGGATTTTGAGACCAGCCTTGCCACATGGTGAAACCCATCTCTACTAAAAATGCAAAATCAGTAAGGCATGGTGGTGCACATTTGTAGTCCTAGCTACTCATGTGGCCGAGGCAGGAGAATTGCTTGAAACCAGGAGGCAGAGGTTGCAGTGAGCCGAGATCGTACCACTGTGCTCCAGCCTGGGAGACAGAGGAAAATAAATACATAAAACAACAATAACAACAACAACAAAAACCCAACATATTCACAAAACTTTTCATTTTAACATTGTACACCATTGCAAATATTGAAAAAGCTGATAACCCATACATGGGGAGTGGGCCTTGAACCTATGATACATCCACCATGGGGTACTATACAACTATAACAAAGAATAATGAAACAGTCTATTACTTGATATGGAGTAAACTCCAAGATGTATTAGGAAAAAAGTGCCCAGCAATATCACTTGTATGCTATCTCATTATGTAAGAAAGAAGGGCATAAAAGAAAATAGATATGTGCACATTTGCACACAAAAAAATGCAGAAAACATAAACCAGACACTAACAGATTAGTTACAGGAGTTCAGGAGAACAAAGTGGAACATATGGAGAAATAAGAATGAATTTATAAGGATGAATGTTAACTACACTTCTCTGAATATACATTTTTGTATGGTTCTTTCACTTAGACCCAGAGTAATGTTTCACATATCAAAAACTAAAGAAATAACAGAAATTGACGGTATATGGGGAGAATTTAAATAAAGAACTTAAGCAGTAACAAATGAACTGAATTATGAATAAGTAATATAAACACACTGTGATGTTGAAAAAAATACTAACCTTAGTTAGTTTGGAAAATAACATTTGAATGTGAATTTGAAAACAATATTTGATGTAGAATGCTAAGGATAAGAAAAACTGCATGTTGATACTGTATTTTGGTTAGTAAATGTGTTTCAAACAGATCTGGTTAGCAATTCTGAAACTATCTTATGTGTTTACCAAGACTAAACAAACAAGCATATATATTGTGGATGTTGAGAGCCAGATTTATCATAGTAAGAGAAAGAATTTATAAATAAGGGAAGAAGAAAGACTAGAATGGACTCTGTGGTGTTGAATTAGAATTTGAGGTACCAGAATGAATTCATGGTTTTAATTACATACACAGGTATGGATAGACTGATATGAAAATACATCTAGATTTATGGATAGGTTTGTGTAAGTATGCACAGCTTTTTTTCCTAGCTCAGTTTGCTGATGGGGCTTAGAAACAATGATAGAATATGTTTAGCTCCCAATCTTGGTTTAGAGAAATTGTTGATTCTAGGGCTGGGACAGAGAACATGCAAGATGGGTCCATAATATTTTGATATCAGAGTAAGGAAATGTTCAAACATAATAGAAAATTATTGAAAAGACACAGAAGTGATTTGAAGTAACTCCCAATGGGATAAAGCTGGGATAATTTTGGCAACAAAATTGATATAATGTTCATATTGGATTATAACCAATAAAATAATATCCATGAATCCCTACTCATGGATATTTATGAGTTCATAAGTACATAATTGAATGCATCAGTAAAGGGGAAGGAAAACTTCTTCCAGAAGAATTTCAATTAGTAAATGTAAAAGGAATGATAGAAATAGAAAATCACCATTAGACAAATACCTCAATAATATTTTCACAGGTAAGAAGAATCAGTGGATGCTACAATTGTTGGATGAAAGTATGACAGGAAAAAGCATACATGCAATGCCAAAAATCTCTATAAAAGATACTTATTTCTGACAAAGATAACATAGTGCTTTTACAGTGCAGAAATTTGGCAGAAATCACTACTGTGGTATTCTTTCCCCCATGTACAAACTCAATGTAATAATAAGAAAACATAAAAACAGTTGAAATTGAGTTGAAGTCTACCAAATAACTTACTAGTAATTTTTAAAGTGTTAGTGTCATGAAGAATATTGAGGAACTGTCATAAATTGGAAAAGAATGAAGAGCCATGGCCACAAATGCAGTGTGGAATGTTGTATTGGTTCTGTGTTGTAGGAAGGTCATCAGTGGGACAAATGGTGAAATTTGAATAAGAATTGTAGATTAATGTTATATCAATGTCAGTTTTTGGGTTTGGATATTGTTGTATCATTAAAATTTAAAATTAGGAGAATTGGGATGCAAGATTTATGGAAAAACTGAACTACTTTTCATTTTGGGAAAAGTCTGAAATTCTTTCAAAATAAAAAGTTAAAAAATGTAATTCTTCAGTTTGGTGAGAGTGTGAGCAAAGAGTTATGTATACTAAAGTTGATTTTAATATTTAAACTGATAAAATATCAAAAATAACATTTCTGTCAAAAATAGAAAACTGATATGGCCACATAGTGGTCTATTTCACAGCAGTTTAATAGATTTTTAACATTAATATTTTTGGCAAATTAAAAATGCATATAGTTTGTCAAATAAAACATACCACCTAAGAGTTGTGTATGATCATTTTAACATAAAAATACGCACATTGATACATATGAAAACCAAGTAAGATTTCCCAGTAAAATGTTTATTTGGCTATACTTCTGTTTTAGTTAGTATTAATTATATTTCTCTTCCTTCTCCTTCTCCTTCCTCTTCCTCCTCTTTTCTTTCTTTCTTTCTTTCTTTCTTTCTTTCTCCTTTTTATTGGTTTGTGTGGTTTCTTGGTTCTTGGATATTTTCTTATTATTTTTTTCTTTTTTCTTGTAACAAACAGAGACCTATGGAACTTAAACATAATGCCATAAACTTAGCTGAAGAAGAAAGAAATTCTAACAAAGATAAGTTAATATAAGTAAAAATTCACTCTGGTCATGTTTATACTAAGACAGATTAAATATTATAGCCTATAACAGGAAGAACACATAGTTCTATCTTTAAAAGAACATCCTTTATCACAAAAGTTTATACCTGACTCTAAAGGTTCCTGGGGAGCCCCTGAAGCCCATCTCCAATGATAAAAAGATGGTTATTTTTGACTGATAAAAATTGCTGTATATTTAAAAGCTTATTTTTAATACTGACTTCTTTTCCTTGTAAGTCCCTTAAATAGATATTTGCACTTAGAATAGATCTATCTGTGATGGAGTCCCACAGATTGTATGCTTCCTAATACTGCTTTAGTAGAGTTAAATTTTTTATAGTATTATTTAATGTGGCAGTTGTTTCTGATATGGTTTAGTTGTGTCCCCACCAAAATCTCATCTTGAATTGTAGTTCTTATAATCCCTACATGTGGTGGGAGGGACCTGGTGGGAGGTAATTGAATCATGGGGGCAGTTTCCCCAATGCTATTCTTGTGATAGTTCTCACAAGATCTGATGGTCTTATAAGGGGCTTACTCTCTTTTACTCAACTGTCTTTCTTCTCTCTCCTGTTGCCATGTAAAGAAGGACACAGTTGCCTCCCCTTCTGCCATGATTGTAAATTCCTGAGGCTTCCCAAGCCCTGTGGAACTGTCAGTCAATAAAATTTCTTTCCTTTTATAAATTACCCAGTCTCTGGTATGTCTTTATTAGCAGTATGAGAACGGACTAATACATTAAATTGGTACCACAGAGAGTGGGGTGTTGCTACTAGGATATCTGAAAATGTGGAAGCAACTTTGGAACTGGGTAGTAGGCAGAGGTTGGAACAGTTTGGAGGGCTCAGAAGAAGACATGAAAATGTGGGAAAGTTTGAAACTTCCTAGAGACTTGTTGAATGTCTTTGACCAAAATGCTGATAGTGATATGGCAATAAAGTCCAGGCAGAGGTAGTCTCAGATGGAGATGAGGAGCTTGTTGGGAACTGGAATAAGGGTGACTCTTGCTATGCTTTAGCAATGAGACTGGAGGCATTTTTCTCCTGCTCTAGAGATCTGTGGAACTTTGAACTTGAGAGAGGTAATTCAGAGTATCTGAGAGAAGAAATTTCTAAGCAGCAAAGAGTTCAAGACGAAGCAGAGTATAAAAGTTTGGAAAACTTGCAGCCTGAAGATGTAGTAGAAAAGAAAAACCCATTTTCTGGAGAGAAATTCAAGTCTGCTGCAGAAATTTGCATAAGTAATTAGGAACCAAATGCTAATCACCAAAACAATGTGGAAAATTTCTCCAGGTCATGTCAGAGACCTTCATGGCAGCCCTCCCATCACAGGCCCTGAGGCCTAGGAGGGAAAAATGGTTTTATGGGCCAGGCCTAGAAACCCCCTGCTCTATGCAGCCTAGGGACATGGTGCCCTGAGTCCTAGATGCTTCAGCTCCAGCTATGGCTAAAAGAGGTCAACATATAGCTCAGGCTATTGGTTCAGGGTACAAGCTTCCAGCCTTGGTAGCTTTCATGTGGTATTGGGCGCACAGAAGTCAAAAATTGAGGTTTGGGAACCGCCGCATAGATTTCAGAGGATGTATGGGAATGCCTGGGTGTCCAGGCAGAGGTGTGCTCTTAGGGCAGTGCCCTCATGGAGAACCTCTGCTAGGGCAGTGTGGAAGAGAAATGTGGGTTGGAGCCCCCACACAGAGTCCCCACTGGACACTGCCTAATGGAGCTGAGAGAAGAGGGCCACTGTACTCCAGATCCCAGAATGGCAGATCCACATTGTTTGCACCATACACCTGGAAAAGCTGCAGACACTAACACCAGCCTGTGAAAGCAGCTAAGAGGGGGACTTTACTCTGCAAAGCCATAGGAGTGGAGCTGTTCAAGGCTGTGGGAGCCAACCTCTTGCATCAGTGTGATTTGGATGTGAGACATGGAGTCAAAGAAAATTGTATTGTAACTTTAAGATTTAATGACTGCCCTGTTGGATTTCTTGCATGGAGCCTGTAGCCTCTTTGTTTTGGCCAATTTCTTCCATTTGGTACAAGTGTATTTACCCATTGCCTGTACCCCCATTGTATCTAGGAAGTAACTAGCTTGCTTTTGATTTTGTTGGCTCATAGGCGAAAGGGACATGCCTTGTCTCAGATGAGACCTTGAACTTGGACTTTTTGGTTAATACTGGAATGAGTTAAGAATTTGGGGGACTGAAATGTGAGGACATAAGATTTGGGAGGGGCCGGGATGGAATCATATGGTTTGGCTGTGTTCCCAACCAAATCTAATCCCTACATGTGTTGGTAGGGGCCTGGTGGAAGGTAATTGAATCATGTCATGAAAGTGGTTTCCCTCATGCTATGCCTGTAATAGTGAGTAAGTTATTAGGAGATCTGATGGTTTTACAAGATGCTTTCCCTTTTGCTTGGCTCTCCTTCTTTTCTTTTTTGCCACCAGGTGAAGAAGGACGTGTTCGCTTCCCCTTCTGCCATGATTGTAGGTTTCCTGAGGCCTCCCCAGCCCTGGGAACTGTGAGTCAGTTAAACCTCTTTCCTTCATAAACTACCCAGTGTTGGGTATGTCTTTATTAGAAGCATGAGAACAGGCTAATAGGGTTCCTCATTTTTTTCTTGGAACCTCCATAGAACAACTCTACACACTTTATTTTTTTAAAAAATAAACAAAACAAAACTGTTTAAAATTTGAAAATGTAGACTTTGACCTAGAAATTGCCTTCACCAAATTATTATGCTATGTAAACACTTGGTTGCAAAATCTTTCCGACAACATAGTTTTAAGTGTTTCAAATGCTATTTTACATTTATTTAATATAAATTTATGTGTCTTTTGCAATTCAAGTATTAAAATATGAATTTCCTTTTATCCACATGTTAAAGGTTTTCTAATGACATCTTAGAAATGCCTTATTCATTTCTTATAGTAACTTTTATAAAAATAAACCTGATCAAAAACTTAACATAGTGTTTTATAAAATCTCAGTTTTATATTTTTATTGCAGGAACAAATAAAATAGAATTTTTTTAATTGTTATCATTCAAAATCAACAAAAGAAGAATGTGTTCAGGTAGATGCAGTTTTGACAGCTAAAATAGTGGGTTGGAACAAATGCCTCTAGCTTCATTTGGTTTTCTAAGCAATGTGTCTCCAGTTGGCAAAAGAGTTGAAGAGTTTTTCAGAACATATGTTCATGTAGGACGTTAAACTTGTGGTTGTGTGTAAAATAATGAAATAGCCTTCAGTGAACCATTTCTTGACAGTTATGCCAGCTGTGAGATGCATCAATAGAAAAAAAAAATGTCAAATTTTAACGTATTTTCTTCACAACGAGCTAATTTTACCCAAATGTTTTGGTCAGTTATGATCTAAAGTGAAATTTTTATTTTTCTAACTGAGAAATATATGGAAATATAAATACAACAAGTGTAATTTGATGCTTGAGAGAATCTATGAAAGATTAAATAACTGAGAGGGAAAATGTTTTAAATGTGAATGGATAACCTTTTTAAAATATTGCATTGAAAATGAATTCTGCAGTCCTTTTGGGGTTAACTGATTCAAAATTAATCTTCAGGATACCAGATTGTTGCTAAGCAAGCTTATAAGTAGCTGGATTCATAATTTTCAGCTTTTGTAACTCATTTTATTGTTAACAGAATTCCTTATTGGTTCTTAGAAGCCAAAGACATTTGTTGGGGGCAAAAACTCAAACCAGTAAATTCTAAAATTAAATAATTACTGTAAGCATAAGCCTGCTTGAGGGTTACATTTGCTATACATGATTGACCAGTGAAGAAATTCAATTTATGTTGGGAATGAAAGTCATTTTAGAAAATTAATATTTAATACGTTAATACATATTTTAAATTAATAGTACCTATTGGAATGAAATGTTGATGGTATCCTTATAGCCTTCTTTTCCAGTAAACTTGTTCCTCTCCCCACTGTAAGTCTTCTCTTTTTTCTTAAGGCAAGTCCACTGTTTTGTTTTTAATTATACAACATAATTATTGAGGCCTGTTAATTAAGAATACATATTCCTACGCGTGGTCTTTTTTTTTTCTGTGAATGAAGTTCAATTAATGTAATGCCAAACTTGCTTCATTTCCTTCATCTCCTTCACATTGTAAATTTAAAGCAATCCCCCTCAGTCCCGTATTTCCCGTGATGGAGTGATACGTCTCTCATTTAAGAGTTTGGCATTAGTAAGGCCTTCTGCCTGATATATATCAGTATCCAACAACTTGAACTTTTCTGGTAATAAAGATAATCATTTTGGCCTTGCTTTTTATCTTAGTTTTGTTTTTCAATCTCTTCATAATGAGGTAGTGAAGAGGAATGTTACTTTGAGTATTCCATTTGGAGAATCTAATACATATCAACTCTTTAACAGCTATTGTGCTAAAGATTGGGAATATAAACCTGAATAAGACACAATGTTCTAGCAAAGGAGTGAAACCAACAGAAATATAAACAGATAATTACAAATGATTGGAAAAATCTGTATTAAATGTATTTCTGTGAAAGAGGAGACATGAAGGGCAATAGAAGAATGGATGAGAAGGATCTAATTCAGCTACCTGAACTGTATATAGTCATGACGATCTTTATAAAACACGTAGCTGGTGTCACCTCCTCTATTTAATACATTATGATAATTTCAGATTAAACTTAATATCATGTGTAATCATTTTTAGACCATGGTCTGGATCTGATCTTACTCTCAGATTCATCAGCTTCCTGAACTGGTTGCCTCAGCTTAATCTTACAGGACACACATCAATAACACAGGCAATTTGGGAATTAGGATGAGCACTGCTAAAGGAGACATAAAAAATAACACTTAGGTAAGAAATAGCATAATGTATTCCAGGAAATTACAAGTAATTTTTTTTCCCTGAAACATAAAATGTGAGGCAGATAGAGACAGGAGCTGGGAATAAGAAGACAGAACAGGCCAGGCGCAGTGGCTCACACTCATAATCCCAGCACTTTGGGAGGCCAAGGTGGGTGGATCACAAGGTGAGGAGTTTGAAACCAGCCTGGCCAAGATGGTGAAACTTCGTCTCTACTAAAAATACAAAAATTAGCCAGGTGTGGTGGTGGGTGCCTGTAATTCCAGCTACTCAGGAGGCTGAGGCAGGAGAATCACTTGAACCTAGGAGGCAGAGGTAGCATTGAGCTGAGAGAACATGCTACTGCACTCTAGCCTGGATGACAGTCAAGCAAGACTCCTTCTCAAAAAAAAAAAAAAAAAAAAAAAAAAAAAAAAAAAAAAAAAAGACAGAACAAGAAGGGCCTGGTAGATCACATAGGCAAAGTAAAATTCCCTTTTTGTTTTCTAGTTTGCTTTCACATCTTTTTTCAAAAAGCTTCATGAAATTCTTCATTTTTGTTGTTTTTGTGTAAGCAAGGCATTAGCATTTGCTAATGAGAGTATCATGGATTTTTTTAATGTATGCCAACACAATTCTCATAAGATCTAGAATATCTAGGTTTTCATTCAAAAATTTTCAAAATTGTCTTTGATATCAGGATACTACACAGAGAGCAGAAACTTAAGATACCTTGAACTCAACAAACACCAAAGGAAATTTATCATGTCCTCGCCCAACCTGATCCCTTTCCACTGTCCCTGGTTTTAGGGAATGCCACCATGATGCAATGTGCTTCTCAAGCGAGGAATCTAGGGAAGACCTTGATTCCTCCTCCTTTGTCAAGTCTGTGTTTAATCACTCAACAAGACCCACGGACTCTATTTCCTAGAAAGTTAAACATTGGCCATATCTCCATATTCACTTCCTCTAACTGTGCAGCTTCTCTCTCTCTCTTTGACATCCATGAAATGCATTTTCTACATTGCAGTTGTGATGATCTTTTTAAGACGTAAATCTGATAATGTCACCTCTTCTATTTAAAATATTAGGATAATTTCAGATTGAACCTAATATGATGTGAAACTATTTTTAGACTATGGTTTAGACCTTATCCTACTCTCCAGATTCATTTCCTTCCAGTCTCTGCACAATAGTAGCTTTAGTCCATCCTTGCAAATCTCACATCTTGAGATTCCTCTTCTTGGGAGATTCATCTTTTCCTTTCAGCCTAGTTGTTTTCTGTCTTTTAGATCTTGGCACAAATGTCCCTTGATTTTGTTGATCTCCCTGACTAAAGTCACAGTCTCCTCTCATGGGTTTTATTTAAAGATGCCATGTATTTTAGGATAGCCTTGTGTCACACTGGCAATTTCAGATTCATTTATGTTAATATTTGTTACAAATATGCCTTTTAAAGTGGACTATAAGTTCTAGTAAAGCAGGTAGAATGTCTGTTTTTGTTTGTTGCTGTTTATTATAGTTTAGTATTGCTATAATTTGAATCATCATGATTTTGTGTGGTTTTGTTTATTCAGATTTAGGCCATAATTCTTTTTTTAACAGCTTTATTACAATGTAATTTTATATAGCATAATATTCATCCATTTTTGATATGTAATCCAATGATTTCTAGTGTATTTACAAAGTTGTGCAACTATCACCACAATCTAATTTTAGCACATTTTCATGAATGCAAAAAGAAAGTTCCTTCCATTTTACAACCACTCTCCACTCCAACCACCAGCCCCAGCAGCCACTGATCCACTTTCCATCGCTATATTTGTGTATTCTTGACATTTCGTATAAATAGTACCTTACAATATGTGGCCTTTTTTGTCTGACTTTCTTCACTTAGCTTAATGTTTGTGAAGTCCATTCCTATTGTCACAAATATTATTTCTTTAATTTTTATTGCTGAATAATATTTCAGCACATGAATATACCACAATTTGTTTATTGATTTATTCATTGATGGACAATTTAAGTTGTTTCCAGTTTCAGGCATGAGCAACAGCACTGCTACAAACATGCAACAAAACAGGCCAAATAACTGGAATAAATGGCTGGTGAAACTTATGCAATAATTTTCTCATGTAAATGTGAGAATATCATAATATATGATATCCAAAATCATTTAAACCTAAACTATAATACTGTTATATTCCAGAGTATAGAGAAAGTAATATACCTAAAAGAAGGAAACTAAACAGAGTCACATGGATTTTGGATCTGACAGAATGCAAAAAATAAACCAAAGTTAGGTAGCATTCAGAAAGAAAAGAACTATTTAGCACCAAATCAAAGAGTAAACATGGTATAACACCAAGCAAAATCCAAATTCTGATATGATACAATTCTTCATATGGGAGAGATTGCCTATTATTTTTTGTATTTAACAAACCAATAAGGTTAGAAAAAAAAATGTTCCTTTTGATTTCTCACACTATTTACTGGACAGAGCTTTTGAATCCGTTTCAAGAGGAATCTTAAGTTTTAAAAATCAAAGGAGGAATAAAATATATAGCATTTTCTCAATTCTGTGGTATTAATGAAGGCTTCACTGATATATTGAAGTGAATGGAATAACAGAATCAAGGGCATCTATTGTAATGTAAAATTTCACAGGTGTTGTCTTGACTTAATTTTAAAGTTATGGTGAAAATCTCTCAATTTCCCTTCACAGCAATTTTCTAAGCCCCCATCTCTAATCACTTCCCTTACCAGGCTGCCACTCTCAAGGCAACTCTATGCATACACCCAACCACTTCTGTTATTGGGCTCCCACCGTCTGGGGCCAGGTAACACACAACTAGAGACGGCTTCTATCCCCTGGTGCTCATGAAATTATTCAAATCAGCCTATCCACAGGGAACCTGGGAATCCCAGCTAGCTCCACTCAGCTTGCATACAGAAGCTGCTTTCTCCAAGTTGTCCCTGGTGCACCTATTCCTGGGTGCAACTGTCAGTTTCCTTTCATGTTGAGCTGCAAGTATCAAAGAGTTCTGCCTTTCATCTATCCAAGTGTGCTGTATCCTCCCATCAAAAGAATCTTTAAGTCTTATAAAACATTTAGTGCCGTGAGCAGAAGTACATGGCCATGACTACTGATGACTGGATAGCTCTTGGGTAGATTGTTTTTGGTTTACCAGTTAAGTCCAGAACATGGCAGAAGCAGCATGGGATAGAAGTGCTACCTACTGATGAGCTTGTGCTGTAGCAGCTGGTGTTTGTTGCTGCATCTGCTGATGGTTGCCACATCTCTTCTTATCCAAATTTCCTTGGCATCTGCATATTCAAAATGAACAGTGCTCACTGAATAAACACGAGTGTCCAGATACAACCTTAGATGGGGGCCCACCTTAGAGCAATTGGAGCTATGGGCTACTTCAGCCACACTTTTCCGAGCTTGGGATTCCTATGTGTTTCTGTTCGCAGTCTGTGTTTGGCAGAGGCCAATCCCAGGGGCCTGACCCTTCTTCGGTGTTTGAATTTATCATTATGGTGGGCAAAACCCTTGTTTCAGGCACCCCTTCAGAAGGAAAGTGATGACTGGGCTCCCCCAAAGGAGAGAAATGGCATCTCAGTCTTGCAAGTATTTTTCAGTTGGGATAAAAGCCTCACTTCTCATCTTTGATGCTGTACACTTTGCTGCTGTTGCTAGCAAACTCTGTGTTCCTGAGACTCCCTAGGGATAATGTAGATCATTCCCGTGGAGGCTAGTGGCTTACTGCTTAATTCAAAGCAGGCAAGGGAATTAATACTTTCTTCCTGAATTCCCCTGAACACTAGCCTAAGTGGCCTAATTATGCAAACAATGTGAAACCCCAAGCCAATGTGCATGAGCATTAAGATCTCTGCATATCAACATGCTAAAGGGATGGTACCTACCTCACGTTAAAGAAACAGCTGTCTTCTCTCAGAAGTAGGCAATATTAGCTCTACTGAGTGTGACTCTCAATCCCTCAAAGGTGGACTGGGAGGCCTTGGAATGAGAGTAGCTGCCTTAAGAGCTTGTCCCCTTGCCACCCAGGAGGCCAGAAGAATGGACAACTGACCAGAAACTCAATTTAAACCCTGAAATGTTAGTGGTTATAAATAATTTGGTTCCTCCCATCTGAACAGTGCCTATGACTCTTGCCTTCCCCGGCAAATAAAATCCAAACCCATCACCCAGTCCCTTGGATACTTATAGACATCCAACTTACATATAGGTTTAAATAAAGTAGTCTTTCATTCATTGACAGTCCATAACTGGTGGATTTGCCATATGCCTACTTCTACAGATCACATGCCATCTCACACTTTCATCCAACTAATATCTTTCCTGGAGATGGAAAATGCTGATAAACTAAAACTTCTTCCAAACTGCCACCTCCCTTGCATCTAGATCACTTCCACATGGCAAGTGGCAACTGCTCTCCTGTTTCCTCAACACATAGCACATAGCTCCTAAAGGACACCTCTACAGCCTCGCCTTAGGCACACAAAGATTACTATCTTCTTCCAGTTTATTCTTCAGTAATTTCTATTTACCTAAAGTGAGGGACAGCTTTCCAATCAAAAGATAACACCACAGGGCTCTCTTCTGCCACAACCGACAAGGGCCCACATCCCCTCTTCTTTGCCCTTCCACCACTTTAAGCCACAGACCACACTGATGAATTCTGGTCTCTCTTCCTATTTATATAAATGTTAATCATTCTTCTCCACCTGGACAAATGTCACTAATGTCCTGTGTTGATATATATAATATTGGGACTCCTTACCACTCTGGGATTGCTGGAACAGCCACAAGGAGCATCTTTCTAAACCAGCAATTGAAAATCATTGATGCTAATCTACAAGCGTCCAATTCTAGCATTCAATATTTCCAAAGTCCAATAAATATGAGACCTGCTTAATCAAGGTCAGCGAACCTGACACAAAATGGTTTTGAGAATAGATTGGCCCTCATTTATTAATCAAGAAGATGTTTGTAATGTCACACCAAAACAAATATAACCCACATATTTAGTATACTCCATAATTCAACTAAAATATGACTGGAAGTCCCTGCCATGATTAATCTATTATCCTGTTTGGTATGAAACAAAAGGGGGTGTGCTACAAGCTGGCCTTCAGCAATCCTCATGCTTCTACTGAGCTTCTTCCTTTCTACTTTCATCATAAAATGTTTTCTTTGCATTTTGCAGCAACTCATGCTCTATTGTCTGGAATTCTTTTATACAATCAAGGCCACATAAATACCCTCAAATAGTTGAGCTTAAAACTGATGCCTGGCTCAGGCCTGTAATCCCAGCAGTTTGGGAGGCTGTAGTGGGAGGATTGTTTAAGCCCAAGAGTTCCAGACCAGCCTGTGCAACATGGCAAATCTCCATCTCTACAAAAAATACAAAAATTAGCCAAGCTTGATGGCACATGCCTGCAGACCCAGCTACTTTGGAGGCTGAAGTGGGAGGATTACCTGAGCCTGGAGGTTGAGGCTACAATGAGCCCTGATGGTCCCACTGCACTCCAGCCTGGGCAACATGGTGAGATCCCATTTAAAAACAAACAAAAACTGATGTCAAGACATCAAAAACATAAGTTTTAATACAATATTTCACAACTGCTGTTTTGACTTAGTTTTGAATTGATAATTAAAAACTCTCAGATCCCCTTCACAAGCAGTCTACTAAGCCCTTATCTCTAATCACTGCCCTTATGAGGCATCCACTCTCCAGGGAACTCTGTATGCACCGCGACCAGTCCACAGGAGCCCAGGAGGCCTGCTAAACCTGTTAACCCCACCCTCCTCCATGCATTAGCTACCTTGTTCAGCTCCAGTTTGCCATTACCCTGTCCCCAGGGGACCCTCTGTGTGTCTTTGTATGGCAACCTCCTCCCCTCTGGAGCTGAAAGTAACAAAGAGGCCCCCACTTTCATCTATCCCTGTCGGAATGTTGTGTCCTGCCATCAAAAGAATCTTTGAATCTTATAGAACACCCATTTCATGAGCCTCTTCACTTTACATTCAACTCTTATGAGAATATTAAAGTGATGTTTTACCTCATGTGTGAACTCATCCCAGTTGTAGATATTCTCCGTGTTTTATAATAGGATGCTTTAGGCGCTCACTACAGTTGTGCATGGAACATGGTAACCTTTCAATACATGTGAATTTCTTCTTTACATACTTTCCTACTTTGGCTTACTTATTAGAAATAGACATTTATTTCTAAAGGAGAAAAAAACATAGAAAGAAAAGGAAAAAATGAACACTGGGGCACATTAATTTGAGTTTAAAGCCACGATTTTGTGATAAGGCTTTATTATTCCACATCCTGTGAGGAATTGAATTCCATAACAACCCAAATCTATAAATGCAAAAAGATGTAGATGACTCAAAGAAGACATGAAAGTAAAGGGATCATTTATTGTCTTTGTAGTATTTATCTTAACAATCTGTTCTCTTCCTGTTCATTATAATATTAAAAATATTTCATTTGTGGGACAGTATATTGATTGAAAAAATTAAGTAGTTTTTCTTTCTTTTCAAAATTTTGGGTAAAGTTATTCTTATGTAGTACAACCTATCTATACATAACACCTTTAGTTTCCAGCGTTTTATAGAAATATAACCAAACTAGCCTAGAATAGAATTTATTCATTAATCAATATTGTTTAATTCTTAGTACAGTTTAGAATTATGTGAGATTTTAAACAAATACCTAAAGCTGGGCAGCACCTTCAAAAATATGATTTAGTTGAGGTTAGTCTTTAACACTAGAATATTTTTAAAATTTCTCTATTCTACTGTTCTTGCTCTGGGGGATTTCAATGTGTACCCTGGGACCCCCTTTCCTAATGGTGCATTGGAAAGACTTTGCTTTGTAATCTATAAGGAAAAAACAGTCTTAATTTCATGTACAACTTTCACTCCAGTTGCTAAGCATTTCTCATTCCTGGATTGAGTCACAAATACTGAATTATGTTAATAATAAACAATTAATTGGGCTGATATAGATTTGAAATGAAACCCTCCAGTTTGTTAAATCTGATTTAGCTGTCCCGTAGAATACAACAGTCATTACATGGAATCAGTATCATCTTTCTGTGTTATAATTAGTAAGTTCAGCTTTTTACACGAAAGAAAGGAATCACTCTGTCTCTCCTTGCTTACCCTTTGGTATTCTCTTTTATCTTCTTTCTGTTGAATCAGTAAATATTGAAGAAAAAATTAGAACTGCCATATGCTTTCTGCCATCATATAAAGTTAACTGGCTGCAGTCTCCAAAATGTAAAAAGACTCTGCCATTCTGTTTTTATTCAAAGTATTAAAATCATCAGTGCATTACCAGTACCCTGAGAACTACAGATAATTTTGTTACACTCATTTATTATTAAATCTTAACAGACAGTAATTCTGATGATGAATTGAAGAAATTGCTGCTAAATGAAGGAAATGTAACTGCTTGTGTTTGAAATCTTGTAAGCCTGGGGTATTTGCCTACTCATAACTGTGGTATATGGAGTAGTTATGAATTTCATTTATTCAGATCTTAGCTCAGTTATATTATTCTTCAAAGCACCCAAGTGAAAACTTTGTCAGCCGTCTTAATGAATTTTTAAAACTACATTATGGGTAAAGAACTTTGCATCTTTGAAGTATTAGCCAAAAAACGTTGCTTTACCATTTCAAATTTTGCAATTAAATTATACAAATATCAGAATCACATGGTTGTCAAGTACTCCTTTTCCCCAATCATATTTATTTCCAATAATGAGATAGATTAATGATGTTAAAACAGTATATCGGGTTAGTAGAAATAAAGATCATTTTTCCAAAAAAAGTTGAAATATCTATTCATGTGTAATTTCCACTTTATTAATGGTTATTTTGGCAAACTTACAGTTGACAATATATTAGCATGTTTCTCAAATTGAATATTTTAAAATTATGTAATAAATATTCCTTGTGAAACAGCATCTAAAATTATGCGATGGAAGTAGAGATTATCTCAATCCTATTTTTTTCTAAGTAAACCTTACATATGTATATGTAGTATAAAAACATTTAGGAATTGTTAGTAGATTAACTATAATGGACACATTCACTTGTACTTTTCTTTCGTCTCCAGAAGATGTCCAACAAGAAGGAAAAACCTTAAGCTCACAAGATCTTTTCAACTATCTTGAATCTACATGGAGAAAATGTTAACTAGATTGTTTGGAGTGATATTATTACTATTATATGTAAGATCATACAAATTTTCAACATCCCTTAAAATCATATGATAATCCTTCAATCAACATAAGATGATTTTTTTTCTAATACTGACTTTTTGAAAATATGGCACTTTATTTGGCATGCTGAGTCACTGTCTTTGGTTGAAACTAGAGACACATTTTGCAGATGTATTTAACAATATTAGTTACATTTTGAACTTAGCAACCCAGTATTCCCAGGGGTTTTATATTTCTAATTTATAAAATATAATTCATGTTTGTATTGAATAAATATAGCTTGCCAAGTATGAATGCTAAATGATAATAAATGAAAGTCTTCTGAAGGTGACTTGATGTGAAAACCTGAATTTTGAAAATAGTAAGGATGAAAGTTTAACATATTGATAAGATACTACTTGCTTCCCAAAAGGCTATATGTGTATATATATATATATCCTTTAAACACATATATACACACACGTGTGTGTGTATATATTGTATATATATATATTTTTTGTTGTTTATTTGTATTTAATTTTCTAAAGCATATCCATTGTAATTCTAGTCACTAAAATTCAGGATGACATTGGTAATAATAATTAGCATTTATTGTTGTCATTATATATATGACAGAAAATGACTAGCTGCTTTCATATATTTCTTACAATCAAATAAATGAGTTAGCTATTTTAGTTATAAGGAAACAGTGAATTAGAGAAATTAAGCAAATTTTCCATGGTTACAGAAAGAGCACTGCTGAGCCGACAAACAAACACGGCTTAGTCCAAAGTCTGTGCTCTACCCAGTGACATTCCTATAATAAGCAAATGTCAGAGTCTTGTGCTGCCAAACATAAACTAATATTAAAATAGCTGGTGAAAGTCTATAGAGCTTAAAATTTTGCTTCCTACTTCAGGGAAGAGAAGAAGCATTTAATTGTACTTGCATGTAAGGGTAAGAATGTCTTTACCTAAAGTAAATGTTTTCTAATGTTAATTGTAAGAAGATTTAGAAATATAAATTTTGCACAAATTTATGCACTTACATAAATTCTAATCAATAAAAACCATAAAAGTTAGAGTTCTATATCAAGTACTTCTTATTATCAATATATTTCTGTGTATCAGCATTTTATGGGGAGGGAATCTTTTGCTTAAATCAATACTTCATAAAAACATAACAAAATAAAAAGATGCAGCATTTGAAATATCTTATTCTCTACTAGGACTTCTGATTTCTACAAATTCCCATCATTTGAATGCTCACAACATCTCGAAAGGTATCATGTAGCCCTTAAAAGTAAACTATCTATTTCTTTCACACATACAAGCAAGAATTTGAAGTCAGAAAGTAACTAATTGAAATCTGTGAGTCATAAAAGATCTACCCTTCTTGAAAAAAAGAATCTTTCTTCACATAAATTTCTTGCCGATGAATAGGCTGCCAAAAGCAATTATGTGGGATGCTGTTTCTTGTGATGCCAAGAGATTGACAGCTGATATTAAAACATTTGGTGAGAGTCTTTATAATTAAAACGCATTGGATGAAGCTCAGAAACCTTATCCTCTACCTGCTTTATAGGGAGTAGTAATTCCGCTTAATCACTTATATTTACGTGGTTAGGGTTGTGTGATACGTGTGTGATGTTGTGTGTACATGGGTGGGTTGGAGAGAAGCTGAAGTGCATTGGTTCATCAGATTATGCTTATTGTTCCTGGCTCAATAGCTTACAAAGCAAGTTAGGATGCTTCTGTTTCCATATGCTTCTATTTCTCTCTATTCATACATACACATAACTCTCCTGGGGCATAAAATGTGAATTGTAAGTACCAGAACTAGGAAAGCTGTCTTATTTAGTGTTCAGCGTGAATTAATGGATTAATTCAAATATATTTCAGTGGCATCTCTAGCTCTTCAGAACCTTCTCTGAGACCCATTTCTTGTATCCCACATGCTTCTGCAGCCACATAGGAAATCACTTCTCTCTAGCAGCAATTATCTCAAGCTCTTTAGGAGCTTCTCTGAGACCCATTTCGTGTACCCCACATGCTTCTGCAGCCACATAGGAAATCACTTCTCTCTAGCAGCAATTATCTCAAGCTCTTTAGGAGCTTCTCTGAGACCCATTTCGTGTACCCCACATGCTTCTGCAGCCATGTAGGAAATCAGTTCTCTCCATGAGCAATTCTCCATGTGCCATGAGGGCTCTTCAGCTAACCAGTCTCCATGTCAGTGGAGTCTTCAGAGTTGACTGGATTGTCACCTCAACTGTGAAAGCCATGCTATCTTTCCCACATCAGAGAAGAGTAAGCTGAAAGCATGAGTAGTATGTGGCACTCCTCCACGATCTGAGTGGCATTTTATAACAAGTACATGTCTTGATATGCAATAAAAGACTAGGAAGGAAACATTACCTGTAGTTCTGTGACCTATATTCTCCCTTTACCAACATACCCAAAAATAAAGAACTGAGCACAGAAAATTTCCTTTTAAACATGCACTCCAGACCTCTTGGTAAACACACTAATAATATTTATTAGTGAAAGAGATAAAATGGAGGCAATGGTGGAAAAGTCTTATCAGGAAAAAGTTTTACCAGAATATACCTATGTGATAAAACTTCAAGTTTATGAACTTATGAGCATAGTTCACAAGAAAATGTCACATATGCTAATGTAAGAAGTGAGTGGGTTGCAAAAGAGAGATGTTCCATTTTTGACCTGACTTCATTCATACCTGTATCTGTCTAAGTTCTTCAGAGAAATAGAACCAATAGGGTATAAATAAATAAGTAGACAGAGATTTATTGTAATGAATTGGTTCTTGTAGTTATGGAGGCTAAGAAGTCCCAAGATCGGCAGTTGGCAAACTGGAAACCCTGGGGAACCCAAGTCAAGAATAAATTGATGTCCCTGTTAAAGGCAGTATGGGAGAAATTCTCTATTACTCACAAGGGGTCAGCATGTCTGTTCTATTCAGGCCTTCAAATAATTGGATGAGACCCACCCACAGTAAGGAAGGCCATCTTCTTTACTCAGTCTACTAATCCAAATGGTAATCTCTTTCAGAACATTCTCCCAGAAGCACCCAGAATAATGTTTGATAAACATTTGAGCACTATTTGGCCCAGTCAAGTTGACACATAAAGTATTACAATATTCTTGAATATATAAAGTATTACAATATTCTTCAAGTGTCTTTTGCTCCCACATGTATCACTTGCAACTTGATAGATTAAATTTGGAATAGAAGGCATCTTATTGTGAGGATACAGGAACAGGAAGCTTTGTTGATGATCTGAGATTACTCTATGCTTTGCTTATGCCTTGTGGTTGCCAATATCCTGTGCATTATTAATATCATTGAGTATAGGTTAAAATCTCTAATTCCTGAGAGTCTGACTTTGCAATCTGAAACTATGTTATTTCTAAAGAATTAGAAAGTATTTTCAAAAATTCACTCAACTGCACTGGGTAAAATGACTCAATTTGTCCATATTTTAATAAAATAAACTTTTAAAGAAGCACAACAAAAAGTTCATAGTTGAGAAATAAAATTAAAATGTCACTGTGACACCTTCCTACTCTAATTGTGCAAGTAAGTCTAAGGCATTCTGTATACCTGTTTCAATTATAAGAGATTTAAATTTCTTCATTATTTTGCAACTGTGGGGACTGGACACCAGAGAAGCTCTTTCTACTTGAAAGGGTCTCCTTTGGCTTGGGGCATATGACACTATTCTCACTTCTTAGATGCTTTCGTATACCCTTCCTTTTCTCTAATTGTGAACTGGCTTTTGGCATTTTTTTTTCCCTCTTTTAACCCTCTTCCTCAGAGGAGAAAGACAAATAATAATAATAACAAAGTTGGCTTTGCTTTTCTTTTTATTCCAAGAATGAGTGTCAAAAGAAAATAACACACATATATTTAAATTAATCCATCAATGAACTAGGAAATCCCATGTGGTAGCAGTTTAAGATCAGAGTTATCACAGAAAAAAATAAAACATAGATTTGGTATTTTTCTGAAGGAACAAATGGATCTTTAAGATATCCAAGATTACATTCCAACACTTCTTGTATTGAGTTTAAATTATACCCAACAGCATTGTTAATCTCCCAAAGACATCTAACAACTTTCTGCTACCTTAAACATTTACTTAACAACAACAGTGGCGTAAACATCTAACTATATTCAACATTCTTATAACCCAAACTCCTGCACAATCCCACAACTGTCAGTCCTTCTTTATTCACAGTCAAGCAGGTATTACACTTGATGGGCATGGGTGGCTCAAATGGAGATCAAATGGTGGGAAAAGACACAGACTAAAAAGAGGACTTTCTTCAAAAAGAATAGACGGGTTGTAGCAGATAAGGAGTAGGAAACAGTGAACTCAGTAAGAGAAATGTATCATGGAAAAAAGTCAGAGGAAATTTGTGCATGATTCCAAACCCAGAACAATTTAGCAAATTAGAGCAAGGCGTGGATGTCTGGGGACAATGACTGTGTGTCTGTGACAGGTTGCATAGTTTAGAGGCTGATAGCACAGGTTCTGCAGACATGTGGCTTTGTTTCAAATTCTAGTTTAGCCATCTATCAGCTGTGTAGCTTGGGCAAATTACTTATCAGTTCTGTGCTTCAATTTCTTAATTCATATAACGGCAGTAGTAATTTCTGTTTACTACCACTGTGACAAATATTAAACATGTTAATACTGGTAAACTAATATGAAATAGTTAAGTATTAACTTATATTCCTAATAATATAGATTATATTAATACTAGTACTAACATCTAATACTAATGTTAAAGTAATTTCTGGCACATTCATATTTGAAAACTAAATAAATTAACACAAAAAAATATAGCACTTTGCCATTAATACATATTTGTTCTTGGTCTTCTCAATTTCTCTGCCCTTTGGCTGAGCACTACCAGAAGGAGGAGGACTTCTCTGTTACCATAAAGTGATTTCCGACACTCCTATCACAGGTTGAGGAAGGACACATGGGGAATTTGAGAATCTCCTACACAGATAGGAAAGCAATAGTAGCATCTACCTCCCAAGCAAGTAGGGAGGAAAGCTTCAAACAGAATTCCTGGTCAGGCACAGAGGCTCACACCTGTAATCCCAGAACACTGAGAGGTCCAGCTGGGTGGATCATTTGATGTCAGGAGTTCCAGACCAGCCTGGCCAACATGGTGAAACCCTGTCTCTACTAAAAACACAAAAAATTAACGGGGCATGGTGGAAGGCTCCTGTAATCCCAGCTGTTCAGGAGGCTGAGGCAGGAAAATCACTTGAACACAGGAGGCGGAGGTTGCAATGAGCCGAGATGGTGCCACTGCACTCCAGCCTGGGAGACAGAGGAAGACTCTGTCTCAGAAAAAAAACAAAAGCAAAATCAAAACAAAAACAAAAATCAGAATTCCTTGCACAACGCATTTCTCCCAGGTCAACATTGAAAGAATCCCAACAGGACTGAATCACAAGCCTGTATCAATGCTTAGAAATATCAAAGTTTACTTTAATAGAAATAATTCCATGAAAAAAAATCTCATCTTGCTACAAAACCAAAAGGCACCTAGGAATTATTTCTTTTGTCAGTATTCAGGATGCCATTTTATTCCCATTTTCATTTTCATAAAACCCATGATGTACTATGTAGACAAACAAAGGAGGTTTTATTTGAAAAATAATTCCAAGTATACCAGAATAGAAAGCAAGGAAGGTTACTGCTGAGGAAGAAACAACGTGTGGGTAAAAATAAAAAGGGATTTGGAGTAATGTGGGAGGCTGTTCAGCAATAAGAGGCTGCATTATCTATAAAAAGCTTAAACATGATAATGTCCATTAAAAACTGGCCTTTTTACCATCACAATGCATTAGAAATCTTAAACAATGGCAATGACATGATTTGCCTCTCCTTTTTGTTGTTCTAAATTTTAAATAATTTAGACACACATGAACTGGCCTTCACACGTTTGCTTAGAGAATAAGCTCCTAACTATTTTGAATCAACTGGATTATTTTTAGGTGGAGCTTATGTCTCTACTCCCGTGCTAAGACACGTTCCCATGTTTAAACAGTAGATGTGAGCCAAATAGTAGCACACTAATCCTGAAGAAGAAGAGAAAGAACTTTAATTATTCAAATTCTAGCATTCTCGGTGCAAAAATGTTCCTGAACCATACCGAGTTTTCTCTTTTTGGAAGGATTTCTTTATGCAACTCTCCATCCTTTTTATTTTTTCAAAATACACATTAACTTGGTTAAAATAGTAACTAATTACTTTTGTATTTTTATTTCATTTTAATTACTGGCTACACACACATACATACAAACATTTCAAGAAAAGAAAATTTCCTTTCTGCATTTCCTCTCTGGATAAAAATATTACTACATTTTTCAGGGCAAGTTTTCTAGGGCTACCATAACAAAATACCACAGATGGGACAGTATTTAACAGCAGAAATTAATTTTCTCACAGTTCTAGAGGCTAGAAGTCCAATATTAAGGTGTCAACAGGGTTTAGCTTCTTCTGAGACCTCTCTCCTTGGCTTGCAGATGGCCTCTCTCTGTCTTCCTTTTGTGTGCGTCTGTGTTCTAATCACCTCCTATAAGAACACTATTAAGATAAAATTAGGACTCATCTGACCTAGATGACCTCATTTTACATTAGATACCTCTCTAAAAGACCTATCTCCAAATCACATTCTGAGCTAAGGGGGTTAAGACTTCAACATATGAATTTTGGGGGGCCATCATTCAGCACATAGTAAAGGGAGTGTTCAAAAAATGTCTAACCCAATTATGAAATATGGTAGGTATGCCACCAGTAGACTTCAAAGGAAACTTTCTTCAGTTTGTTTTTTCCTCAGAAATGATTTTCCTCAAAGCCAACATTCATTCTTCTAGGAAATTTGTTCTTAATATATTGTGCCAGGAGAATGCAAAATTATGTTTGTCCCAGTGGAGAGTCAGAGCAGTGGAGTTCCAGGCTACTTAAGTAGGTGTGCAATTGATTCCCTCGAGTGCAGGAAGTGTGATGGAACAGCTGAGACTTTAGAGCCAGGCAGCATCTTCCGAGTTATATAAGTTTAGCTAAACTAGGTGATTCCTCTATGCCTCAGTTTCCTCATTGGCAAAATGAAGATTTGTTCATTTAGCAAATATTTAATAACAGTAAGCTATGTGCTAGGCACTGTTCTAGGTGCTTGGGATATATCAATGTGTTAAATATGGATTCTTACTCAAAAGGGATGCTAGGATGCCGCTAAACTGTAAGGCAAAAAGCAAAAGAGTAAGGTACAGGAAATGGAATGAGAGAGTAGCAACTTGACATAGAGTGGTGAGATAAGGCTCATCTGAAAAGTGAAATTAGCAAATGGCCTGGTAAAAGTTGCTTAAAACGTGAGCCAAATAAAAAAGTGGTCTACTCGACTAAATAAGAAGGCAAATATATATTCTATAATTTTTTGCATGCTCCAATGATCCTAATGGTGAAGAGAAGGATTATGAGCCAGTGATTATTAGTTAATTGTTTGGAACTTGTCAAAAAGTCTCAGAATAAAAAACGTTTAAACAGTTGGAGAAGTAAAGCCTATCTGGAGGTTATCGTTTGGTTTGGTCCCCAAAATGTTATGTTTAATAAATGTTGGCAGGTGGAGAAATGAAATAAAAGAGAAGTGAGCTACATAATAATACATAGGTGCATTTATTATTATTTTAAAGAGTACCTGTTCACGTATTCCAGTGTGGAAAGCATGTGCTAGATGAGAGAGAAGGCATACACACTCCAGTGATTACGTATGCATGAGCCAAATATCAATTAACTATAACTTATAGTAAAAGAGCTCTGTAATTAGAAACAGATGAGAAAGGTGCTAAATTGTTAAAGGACTAATTCTTAGGTTCACTGAACTGAAAGAAAAATACCATTTCGAACCAGCAAATAAATCTCTGCATTTTAAAAATAAAGCTTTGCTTTTTGACATGAATTATGCACTGCCCATAGGACTTGATTTGGTATGTTACACATTTGCTCCTTCTGGCCATTTCCATAAGACCTTATCCAAATGAAAGATTGTAGGCTTTGCAAAGAAAAAAGTGAATAAGAAATAATCCACTAAATATTTCACAAGAGAAAGAAAACTCTTCCTCTTGTATATTAATTAAAGAGAAAGCAAACGTTATATTTTGAACTTTGAGCATTTTCTCAACTAAGACTGAAATGTTCTTATTTAACAAATTGTAAAAGAGTAACTAGGCATCAGAAATATCTATAACATTCCTTGGACTTTAGTGAAAAAAAAAAGAGAAATATCTATAACACACTTAATGTAAGAACTCTTTTCAGCAGCAAATGATTGTTAAGTAAAAACAATGATGACAGTAAATCAGTTTTTTATTAATCACATAATGGTTGTGTTTTTAAGTGTTTTAGTATTCATAATTTATATTTGGAGTTTCTAATAAACCCAAAAGCTATATAGGACAAAATCATAAATGTATGTATTTTAGATATGTCATAGATATATAGGAAATTCATAATACATTTAAAATTTCCCCAAAAGATCCTTTTTCATAACCTCTATTTTCCCAACCTGTTTCTTCTGCCTGCAGAAATCATTAATGCATATGTCAGGTGGAAGAAATTCCTTTGATTCAGTTAATGAAGGCATATGTGTCTTATGTCATCTATCCTAAATATTCATGCTTGTCTATTTTTCTGGTAATTTTTAGAAGTATTACGTTTTTACAAAATTTGGAACATTATTAGAACTGTCTAGCTAGACTTCATAGCTGATAAATGACTATGTCATTTAGATGCATACAGAGCAATAAATCAAATGATATATTCTGTTTGTCAATAGATTTGAGCACGATATATAGTAAAAGGGCTCTGGCTGTATACATTTGCAATGGACAAGATTCTCCCTTCTTACCTATGTGCTGTAGGCTCCAACTAAGGAAGAAAGATTCTATTTCCATCTCTGAAAGATTAACTACCACCTTTCAATAAGAAACATGCCTCCATCAAGTGAGTGCCAAGAAGTGGCCTAAGTGCTGATATCCACAGCTGTAGGGGCTAATGCAGAGCCAGAAAAGGTTGAACAGAAGGAGACCCTGAATGTGAATGGACAGATTGTATCTAGAAAATTCTAGAATTAGGTTTTTTCCTTTTTTTTTTTTTTTTGGTCCTGTTTGGAGAGTGTCCAGTGGTATTTACCAGTCAGCAGAGTTTACTGAGAGAGATGCCAATACCCAAAGTTCTAAAATGCCAAGTCACTGAAATAGTGGGAATGTTGGAACATATTGCCTATACCCATCAAACAATAAAGTCCTATAGTCAACTAACCCACTTGTTGTCAAAATATTCATAACTATGAGATGATATTTATCTCATATGTTATCTAAGTAAAATTTCAGCATATAAAACATCATTGGTGTGGATGTTGGTAATGGAAGAGACCATGCATGTGTGAGGGCAGCGGGTGCAGGGGGATCTCTATACTTTCTACTCAGTTTCCTGTGAATGTAAACTGCTCTGAAAATAAAATGTATGAAAAAAGATCATTTCCCTCTGGTCTCTTGGAAGTTGTTGTAATAAATGAACACAAAAAGTTATTATGATTATTCATATTATTCATCTATATCCTTGCAAAGATGCTATTCTGTTTACTGTACACCCCTAAGATTCATATGCATGTGTGTACATATGTATATATTTGTGTATGCCTGTGCATGGTCCTTCATGTGTCTAGAAGAAACTTCCCACTTAAAAAAAAATTCAAGATCCCATAGAAAAAGTCAGTGAGAGGTAGCATGGTATAGCTGCTAAATTTGAAGTACTGGAAAAAGTAGAATTTGGCTGAATTCCAGGTCTGCCATTTGCTGATAACATAACCTTGAGGATCTCTCTCAGCCTAAGCTGTACTTCAGTGTAATGAAAGCTGAGAACAACATGAGCCTCATGGAGCTGCTGTGAGGAATCAATTGATTAATGTCTATAAACTGCTTGTGTTCTGTTGCTGCTTCTTTTACTATTTCATCTTCTCTAAAGTTTTTCTCAGAGTTCTTACATCCTCCTCATTTCTGTAAAGTGAGAATTCTGCACTCCAGCAACAGCAGAGATAGATAACACACATGACATTTATAAGCATCTCTCAAAAAGCTCTTATGGAACCTGTGTGTATGAGAGTGGGAGATGAGGAAAGGGGTTTGGTGTAGAAGTGAGTTTGTATTGTATTTTATATGTTGCTTGATTCTTTTTCTAAGAACAAGCACGCAGCATATATTATTTGAGTAATTTTGAATAGATTAACATTTAGGGCAAAAATAAAATTTATTAAAATTACTTAAACTCTCCTTTGAGCAACTTGTAATGGAAATGATATCACTAACAGAAAAATAGAAAATTTTCAAACTAAGTACAGCATTGTCCTTTGGTTTCTTGATAAGTTATATATACATATTATACAAATGTAACTATTTTTGCAGTTTTCTTTATTCAGTTAAGATAATCAAAATATCTGCCGAAGCTAGTTTCAATTCTGTTTCCCTTATTGCTTACACATAGTTTTATGATTTGTTCATTGAGCAAATAAAAGGTCTAAGGAAGGTCTTTATTTAGGAAACAATGAAATGAAACAGCGAAGTGGGAACTTGAAAGTCATTCAAATGATCAGATATTAGTCAGTTCTTATGGTATATTAGGATTGACAGGATTCCATTATCAGGAGAGAGAGATCTTCTACTATTAACTTCTAGATGTGTGTTTTTTAAAAACCTTCATTGAATGTTCTTGCTTCTCTGCCCCCCTCCCCCCACCCCCCGTAAGAGCACTAAGCAAGACAAAAAAATCATTCTTTTTTGTTTGTTTGTTTTTGAATCTTCTAAAAGGACTATATCTGTAAATATACAAATAAACTGAGGGGACAAATAAAAAATTAGATGCTTGTGACAACTAAACAACCAAAAACAAAAACACTAGAAATGCCTTCTGAGTACTTCCAATGTGTCAGATGCTATATTAAGCGCATTGCATCGCTTGCTTTAAAAATACTATCAGCTATGTAATGAAACTACTTTTTGGTATTATCCATTATTCATAAAGGAGGGGAATACAGCTTTGAGAAGTTTAGGCACTTGCTTGAGGTTATATGACAAATAAGTGGCAAAGCCAATACTAGAACCTAGGAGTGTCCGATGCCAAAATTAATAAATAAACAAATTTAGTAAATAAATTAAATGTCATGTTTGAATTGATCCTGATGATTTTTTTTTAAAAAAAAGGCTATAGAAAATCATTCCCTTGAAACAACTAAGCCATTAGAAATGTTCGATAAAAAATAGAATATAGATTATAGAACAAGGTTAAATAACTAAAAAATAGAATTAGATGCCAAAACTTTGGGTTATTTCACATTAAGTCATATATTTTTAGAATTATGATCAGTTGACAGTCAAATATTTAAACAAATATTGCAGCAGTTACATGGAGCAGTCTATTTATTTTCAATATCATTGTACATCGGTAATTAGCTTTTTATTTTTATTTGGATAAACTGTAAGACTGACAGCTGTCTACTCTGCTTAACTATTGATGGCAGTAGCAGCCCATCTAGAGTGGCCACTGACATGATGCCAGCTGCAGTGGGGGAGGCACCGCTGGGCTGCCCACTCCACAGAGCTGGTGGAGCCCCACTCTCTTCTGAGTCAGCAGGGTGGGAGCTTTGTGCTCCCCAGTTGCAGCTGCAGCTGCAGACCCAGGCATCCCTGAGTTCTTGAGGGCTGGCAGCAAGCAAGAGTGCCACCCTCCTGGGCACAGCTGCAGCCACCCAAGCTTCGGCTGGGGACCCAGGCATCTCTGCACTCTTGGGGGCCGGGGAAGATCCCTCGACCCTCGCAGGCTCGGAGGTGTCTGCTCCCGTTGCCTGACCTCTCCCTGTTCCCAGAGTCCACTGTGATCTCGGAACAAGGTTGGGACCTAGCCCAGGCTCTGTCACAGCCTGGCTTGGTATGTGCACACTTGGGGCAGAGCTGACATGCCAGCC
Source organism: Aotus nancymaae (assembly GCF_030222135.1). Taxonomy (NCBI): domain Eukaryota; kingdom Metazoa; phylum Chordata; class Mammalia; order Primates; family Aotidae; genus Aotus; species Aotus nancymaae. Next base: position 9,797,869 of record NW_026988447.1, on the reverse strand, counting down.
CCTTGCTGCCTTGGCCCGCTTCAGACTTAGGGCACTGACAAGCATGGTAGAGAGACCGAGGGGGAGATGAGGGCATCTCGGCGCTGGCTGGCAGGTACACCTTGTCACAAACAGCCTGGGCGCCGTGAACGTGAACCGTGGCAGGCTCCTAGGTAGAAGCGGGTGGATCCCCAGTGAAGCCCCACCTTCAGGCTGGGAGGGACTGAAGCCTGGGGTTCAGGCTGCCGATCCCACGACCAGAGTGAAAGCTTATGGTGCTTTTTCTAGGCCCACCCATGGCTGTCCATCGACCAACTGGTACGCGCTTCCTCCCTTCTGAGGCCCATAGAAGCCCTGGACTTAGCCAGACTCAAGGAGATCATGAGACTACCAGCTGCAAAAGGAGCTTCCCACTCCAAGGGCTCCTCTCTGCTGAGAGTTGAACACTCATCAAGACACCTGCCTGCGGTGAGGAGCTACTAAATGCAGGTCTCCTCTGAGCTATTCCATTGCTCAATAAAGCTCCTCTTTGCCTTGCTCTCCCTCCATCTTCTGCATACCTAATTCTTCCAGGACGCAGGACAAGAACTCTGGATCTGCAAAAGAGCTGCAACACAAACAGGGCTGAGATACATCCCTTGTTCCTCATGTTGTGGGTGACAAGAAGGAGAGAAGAGCTCTAGCCCTTCTCGGAGCCCAGACCTAGGAGATCCCTGAGCCAAGGCTGTGACATCCTCTTGGGGGCTCTAGGGTTCCTGATGCCTCCAAGCTTCCGGCCACCACCGCATTCCCCAGTGCCAGCCGTGGAACTTGCTTGTGGTATATTTGGCCCAGCCACAGCCTCGCAGGGAACTGGCATCCATGCCGGTGCCTGTAGCTGCCCAGCCCACCGCAGCGGGCTTGCCTGGCTATGAACAGCGGCCAGACCCAATGTTCACTCACGCATCCCTCGCCATTCCGCGCCTGGCCCGCCCTTGGCAGGTATGGGATCCAGGGATCCAGCCCCAGCCGACTGCAGTCTGCCTGGCTGAGTGGGCGGAATGAGCCCTGTGGGACCAAGCAAAACTCAGGCAAAGGGACCACTGGCCACGTAGGTTTCCGGCTGGTGAAGTGACACCCGGAGAATCCATGATATTATCATCCACTTTTCTTAAAAACTGAACCTGAGGGAAAAATTGATACCCTTAAACAGTGAGGGATAATGAAAGTTATTGTATTATTTAACGATTTTTATGTTTATTGCTACTACTTTATTGCCTGTAGCAGCGATTACAATGTACTGATTTATTAGGCTGCAGTTAGAAAACAATTGCCTTTCACATTATAAATATAGCCTGGCATTATATCTAAATCTAAGAACATACATGTTTTGAGTACTTGAATTTCAACTTAAGAGAAATAAAAGAATGTTCATAATACGTTCTATGTTACACTAGTTTGCTGGACTTTTTAATTAATAAACACTAATATGTAAAGATAATTTGAGGTAAAACAAAAAAATCAAAAGTTCATGTAGTAATCAAAGCATCTACTCTGGGTTGTTAAAAATAAGAATATCTTGGTAACTATTTTCTTATTCTTTAACACTAAAGAGTTTTACCTTGGATTTTTAAATAAAATCTTCAACATAAATATTTACAATGTGACTTTCAGAGTACAGGCAGAGAAAAAACAAAAAGCCTAAGACATTCTTCAGATCATATTATCAGTCGCTGTGTTAGTGTATAAATTATATAATAAAATATTTTGCTATTAATGTCCCAAATACAAATACATGTGCGCATATATAAATACAGGCATATGAAAGAAAAGATAAAGTGTTTTTACTGTAAGATTTTATAGCAAGTATGCAAATAATGATTTCATGCCATGAAACAAAACATGAAAAAAATGTTTTGGTGAATTCAGCAAAAGTCAACAGAAATAATTTTTAAAAAGCCCTAAAATTTGAATATTGGAGACAGCAGATAAAAATATGAATTGCTGAGGATAAGAGGCATCCTATCTGAGGTCACAGTCAAGAGTTCAGAACTGGATGAAGGTATGGTTGGGGTCCAAAAGATTTGGGAACTAGCAAGGGAAAGACAGCAGTAACCATTGAGGCAAATCCTTAACAAACAAACCCCTAGCTACACCACTCTAGACTAGTATGGAGTTCATGTAGGGGTAGAGGTGACTTCAAGCATTTGAGTCAAAAGAGAATAGACACAATTAGAAACTTGTGGGGTGGAAGGTGGGGGTGAACTGAGGTGGGTGGCTGAGTGGAAGGAAAAAAATCACTTCTAGTTGCAGTGCTTCCTGCACGGTGAGTGCAATCTGAGTTGCTGCTTGAAAGACCACTTTAGAGAGAGATAGCAAAGAGCAAAACTGGCAGATCACAGAGTGACCAGGGTGGAGAGAGCAATGTGCTATCTGTCCATGTGTCAGAGAGATACTGTAGTCGGGTTAAGGCTTAGCATGTACTGGGGTTCTAAGACTAAAACTGTGGCTTGTAACTAACTCGTACAAAGATTCTTTCTACAAATGTGTCTTCAAATGTATTGCTAATAAGTGTGTAATTTAATGGAGTGCTATGCTGGAGGTTACGGACAAACTAATTTGGTAATGGTATTGAATCAGTGGCTCTGTCATTCTACTCAAATTACATTAGGCAGCTAAAATTGGATGCTTACATTTTCTCTTCAAATTGACACTTTAGCAAAGCCCAGAATTAGGCATTATTTAGTGTCATGACTTGAATCTTTTTCTATAACTTTTCCTCACAATTTGAAAATGATTTATTATACACTCTTATCTTTTCTTACAGATTCAGAGACATTGGAGAAATTAGAGAAACTTATCTACTTCAGATCACTAATTTTACACGTAGAGAGTGGATTTATCAGAGAGAAAATGAAGTGAACTGCCAAAGTAACAGAGCTAACTAATAAAAGAGGCAAGAAACTAACCAAACCAACAAGTTTCTAGAGTTCCAGTCCTGCATTCCCTTTGCATGGATATTAGGAGAAAATAAACGAATGATGAATAAATCTGGAGGTTGTGGCTTTAGACAAGCTTTGGACAAATACACTTTTTAGGAAAGGAATGAAAAGCAGGGAATGGGCAGTGAGTGTGATGCTGTGATGTATATCTTGCTTATGCTTTGAGCTTCAAAATCTAACCAGGTTCTGAATTATTTTCCTTTTGAAACAAGTGAATTATTTTCCTTTTGAAACAATGGGGATCCCGGCAGTCAATTTGTTTTCTAAAATTGGTTATTTATGTCCCTCCACCAGAAATCCAAGATCAATGCTCAAATTGTGCAAATAGCTTTTTTTGAATCTTGACCCTGGAAGAATTGATGAGGGATGGGGATGGGCACCTCTATTTAGTTCTTTGAAATTGACCTCACAGGTTTGCCACAGCCTTCAGTTCGATGGGCCAATGTGGGTGGTTAGGGACGATTTATTTTCTATAAACTATTTACCCTATTTAGATGTACCAGCTAATTCTGGAAAGCCATCTACACCCCCTTGGAATCTCAAATTCTGCATATATTATACCTATTTTTTTATACCTATCTCAAAAAGCTCTTATCAAGAGGGCTAATTCACATAAAAAGTTTTGCAAATAGAAAAAAAAACTATAAAGATGTATTTTCTATTTAATATTTTGTAGTCCTAATTATTAATAGTGTCTTACTGTGTTTTAAACATTACAAAACCTAAAAATATGTTTTTACCTATTAAACATACTTGTAATAATTAATAAACTTATGTAAATATTATATGAAGAATTCAAAATATTTATCATAAAAATATAGAATTTGTTTTGAGAGTTTTAAACTTGATTGACATGAAGAAATATTTATTATTTAAATGGACTCTAATAAAGTTCAAGGATCTAGAACTAGAAATATCATTTGACCCAACAATCCCATTACTGGGTATATGCTCAAAGGATTATACATCATTCTATTATAAAGACACATGCACACGTATATTTATTGTGGCACTGTCACAATAGCAAAGACTTGGAACCAACCCAAATGTCTATCCATGATAGACTGGATAAAGAAAATATGGCACATCTACACCATGGAATACTATGCAGCCATAAAAAAGGATGAGTTTATGTCATTTGCAGGGACATAGATGAAGCTGGAAACCATCATTCTCAGCAAACTGACACAAGAACAGAAAACCAAACATTTCATGTTCTCACTCATAAGTAGGTGTTGAACACTGAGAAAACATGGACACAGGGAGGGGAACATCACACACTGGGGCTTGTTGGGGGTTTGGGGGATAGGGTAGGGATAGCATGGGGTGAGGGGACTGGGGAGGGATAGCATTAGGAGAAATACCTAATGTAAATGACAGGGGGATGGATGCAGCAAACCACCATGGCACGCGTATACCTATGTAATAAACCTGCATGTTCTGCACATGTATCCCAGAACTTAAAGTATAATAAAAATAAATAAATAAATAAATTTAAAATATATTTAATCCACACCTCCAGTAAGGCACTTTGCCAGGCACTGTGGCATTATCAGTAGAAGGAAATGTAATACATTTCTTCAAGAAACACTTGAAGACAGAAAGATCAGTGCAGAAAGGTGCAAAGGGCTACACCCAAGTCACCTTCAGTATACTTGGGAGAACAAGCAAGAGCTACGTATTTTCAAAAAGTAATCTAATGAATTGCAGCATTTGAGATAATGTCTTAATACCTCTAAAGAAAATGAGGCACTCAGTGAGACTAGAAAAGCATTAATTCTTTAATATAACTGATTAACCAAAGATCTCTTTCCTACTTTACATATTCCCGCACAATAAATTCCTACTCAGCCTGTTTCACATAATACTTATGTGGTGCATATTTTCTTTTTTGCCAATCACACACTGCTCCCAGTTGAGCTAGTTGCTTGTCATAGCACAACTGCTTCAGCTCTAACTAGTCCATTGCTTAGCACAATTATTTTAGACAGATTTTAGCAAAAGAGTGTTATGCCTCTAAATGAATTATTTTGCTTAAATTAGATTTTCCTTTCAGCAAATCAATGGGATCCATTTTGTGGCAAAACTTCTTTTCCGCTCTCTGCCTTAATTTTTTTAAGATGAAATATTATTTAATAGGCGGTACATCTAAATAGGGTAAATAGCTATATTTAGATTGGCCCAGCACAAGGCACTAATCTGCTAAAGTAAAAGATGTGTTTGTGTAACTACTTTGATATTTTGCTAGTAGGAGGTACAGTTGTAAATCCCTGCTGCACCATAAAGGAATCAAAAGACCCCATAGCATCACCAACAAAGCTTAATTTCTGCCCACATTGCTACAAAACAGAGAAAAAGGAAAGAGAAGAAAATCCAGGAAGGACTTAAAAATGAATAAAAGGAATTTAATTTCCTACTTTCAAGTGTTGAAAGATATTAAACCTATCAATCAAAGCCAGGAATCTGGTATAGAATGTGCCTTTATTCTATAGACTACTTATCACCCAGATAATAGGGTGGTTGCTATGTTTTTACACTTGTTACTATCAGAAATATAGCAGTTCTTTTTGAAAATAGTGAATTTTTTAAAGTATGCATGTGTTTTGCCAGTGTGCCAAGAGCTCAGAAACAAGACATCTGGCCAAACTTAATAGCTAGTTTAAGGTCTTTGGCAAGGATATTTTATGTAGGTTTTAAAACTTCAGACATTTTCTATAACCTCATCTGCTTGATGCACTATCAGAGACTAACTATCCAATCAGAAAATGTAATTTATTTCAATCTGCTGCCATGTGGTTGGTGCTACCAACACAGAGGAAATAATTTACAAGTATAAAGGAAAGAGAAAATGGGAAAGCAATTGGAAGCAAAGCAAAAAGTGAGATGAGCTCCAGGGTGGGAGGAGCTCGAACTGGGAGAAATAAAGAAAAGCAGAATACAAGTTAATAACTTAGGTTGAAACCTGAACCAACAAGTCAAACATATTTTAGACTTGCTGCTGATATGCTAACAGAAACTTCACTGAACTTTGAAATGTATGCAGGATTATTTCAAAAATCTCAAGTTTTTGGTAGAAGTCCAGACAATAGATTTGATTTCACTCTTCAGAAACAGACTCGATGGAAAGTGATGGGACATAAAAACTATACAGAAACAGTTTAGCTAGAAGAGAGATCCAACACCGAGCCCTGGGCTTCTCTGATACATAAAAAAGTTGAGGAGGATGAGGAGGATATAGCAAAGTAAAACAAGAAGTTGAAGCCAATAATGGAATAAGAATTAAAAGAGAGTAATCTGCTAAAGGAGATATGAAAAAAAAATTAAGAAATTAAGTGTAATATCCTCTGTTAAATGCTGCTTGACATACAGAGTGAGGAGACTAAAAATGACCATTGGCTGTGGCAATAAAGTAACAGGTGACTTGGATAATAGAAGTATCCATGGATGGTAATCCTATTGCCTTTGGCTAGAGAATAGAAAAAAATGTGATAAAATAGGAAACATTGATAACTCTTTCAAGATATTTCATTTTAATGGGATAATAAAATTAGGCAATGCCTGGAGAAGCATTCTGTGATTGTGGAATATTTAAGATGGAGATATATCATGCCTGAATAGAGATAAGAATGAGCTAATTAAGGGCAAAAACTGTGGAGGAGAGTGTCTGAAAACTAGAAAATATAATAACACTGAATGTAGCATTCTAGGACCCCTGGAGATTAGCAGCCGTAATTTAAATGTAGGCTGGTTGGCAGGGTCATGGTCATTTTGTTTGGCAGAAGAAATGATGACCTCACAGTCTGTGAGGTCACAGATTGTGAACCTCTAGTCTACAGTCAACTTTGGGGTTAAGTTGTACTGAATGATGGGTTTGGCGATTTGTTTTCCCACTGTCCTACTGAGTCAACACTTTACAAAATGATCTCAGTGAGAAAGAGTCTAATAAAAATTTCATTTTTCATTGTTTAATAGAATTTCCTGAAGATTACAAAAGAGCAAGATTATATATTTCATATATTAGCAGTTTTTATATACAATTATATATAATTTTATTTACAATTATATTTACATACAAAGTGAGACGTCTCCTAAGATTTTGGTGGCGACAGTCTCAGTATCTGTGACTTTAGAGGCAGTGAGTATAGCGAACATAATTACCAAATATTTGAGGGTTTGTTGACTTATCTCGATGATTGCATTTATAAACTCAATACTCTTGCTTGGGTATTAGATAATTGAGATTTTGATACTTTTTTCAGAGATGATTTAATTAACACATGTCATCTCCCAGTGCCGAGACCAGCTTGGTCGTGGAGACCCCAACCCAGGCGGCATCGAAGGAATTAAGAAACAGACACAAAGATAGAATGCAAAAGTAGAAAACAGTGTGGGACTTCAGTGGACTAATAGCATTTCCCAGCTGAAAGCCCAGAGCAGATTCTGACCCACGTATTTATTCTTTGTGAACAAGTGATTATTTTTAATAAGCAGATGTTCAGTGTTTTTTTCATAGAATAAAGATAGACTAAACAGCAAATAGTGCCTGTTCACTATTAAAATAAAAATAAACTAGAAAGCACTCTTTGCGAGTCAGCAATGAGGACAGGGTCATGTATCCTGTGTTTTGGGAACTGGTTTAACTAGTGCATGACCTGTACATATTGCTCACTGCTCTGTAACACCTGGAGCAGTTTTCTGCCTGGGGACGGCTCAGTGTTCCTTGCCATCGTTTCTCAGTAAACAATATATAATCCATCATACACTCATCAAGACCTTTTCCCAGCATCCCAGCTCAGATATTTCTTTTGGAGTCACTTACTCTAAAAATCTTTATTTTTCCTACTGTGAACTTTCATGTTTGTATGAAGTACTTATTTCAATCTTTTCCCTATTTTAGAAGCAAGGGAAATCCCTGTGACTATACCTAACTACTCTCTCTGTCTCTTTCTCCTTTCTGTATTCGTGGCAGATAGAGATTACTTGCACTCATATGATAAAGAATGCCGCAGCCAAATGATTCAGTGTTTTCCCTCAGTTCAAATCCCCTAAAATACCATATTCTGTCACCTCCTACTTTTCATCACCTCCTACCCTCTCCAGAATGCTTGGCCATCTGGGACTTCCAGCACATACAGAACACAACAGCCTGTTATATTCAGGATGCTGCTTTCTGAGGGAATGGTTTGTTTTATAATCCTCTCATCATTTGCATTTTCTTTGTAGCTGCATTTTTCACATATTACACATATTTGGCTCTCAATTTATGGCATTATTTAAATACAAAATTTGGGATAATTTTTTATTAATAAAAATACAAAAATCTCGGCTTTCAAAAAAATGCAAATGTTTGAAAAAGAAATAGACTACAAGCAAAATCTAACCCTTTTGAATGGTGACCAAAGGCAGGTAGTAAATGCAATAGGAACATCCGTTCACAAAAGGTTGGGATATCTTGTTGACCCTTATGTAAATTCTTGCTGCTCTTCTTTGAGAGATTAATTTAAAGATGCTACCTATTCATTCAGGGTTTAATTTTTGATGAGGTGCCACCTGTCTCTATTATTCTTGGGAATTCTTGTATTTTATATTTTGAATAGGTAATGAACACATTTCAAACATCAAAAAGTATTAAAAGGTGCACAGTGAAAATTTTCCTTCTGCTATGGATTGAATGTTTGTGTCCCCCAACAAATTCATATGTTGAGATACTAATTCCCAATGTGATGATTGGAGGTGGGGCCTTAGGGAAGTAAATGCATTTGAATGAGATCATGGAGATGAGCCCCCATGATGAGATCAGTGCCCTTTTATCAAGATAATAGGAAGCTCCCTTTGTCTCTGCCATGTGAAGATATGATGAAAAGATGGTTGTCTACAAAACAGGAAGACAGCCCTCTCCAAACACAGAATCTTCTGGCACCTTGATATTGGACTTCCCAGCATCCAACACTGTGAGAAATAAACCACTTAGTATATTATATTCTGTTATAGCAACCTAAACTAAGATACCTTCCCACCCAATCTACTTAGCACCTCCACTCAACACATTAATATTATTATTAGTTTGTTTACAATTTCAGTTGTGATTTTTTTCTGTGTGTATAAGCTAGTACAGATATATATTCTGTTTTCTCTTCCCTTTTACACAAAGGGTAGTATACTGCATGCATTTTTCTGTTTTTTTTTTTAAATCTGTTTTGATTTTGCTTTTTATTTAATATATCTGGAACACTTTTTTCCTATTAAGACAGAAACAGAACTGTATTCCTTTACTTGTATACTGATTATCTCATTGTACAAAAATGTCGTATGTCTCTTATCTCATTGTACAAAAATGTCATTGTCTCTTAACTAGCACTAACTTCTTGATGTTAGAAACAATGCTGCAATCGAACTTATGTATAAGCTCTTTTGCATATGCAGTAGTGGATATGAACCAGAAACTACAAAACAAGATTTGCTGTCACATAGAGGTATGCATATTAAATTTTATGGAGACTATAAAGTCATAATAACATATGACAATGCCAGCCCCTCCGCTGCCCCTATGGTGAGGACCTCCTTATTGCAGAACTGCAGTTAAGTAGTGAACAACCATTCACAAAAGCTATAATATGAATGAATCCACTGGAAGGGGGCAGTCACTTGGTTCTGCCCAGAACTTTACTAATATTAAGGTGATAAGTTATTAAGCTTTTAGGTTTTTGTCAGTCTGATAGAATAAAAGAAATGGCATTGTAGTTTTGATTTGCGTTTCTCTTACAATGAGCGAGATTTTGCCTCTTCTATGCTTAAGGGCACACTTCCTTTTCTATGACTGTTTTCCTCTTATCTTTTGCCTGTTTTTTCTATTGACTGTTGTATTAGTCCATTTTCATGCTGCTGATAAAGATATACCTCAGACTGGGAAGAAAAAATAGGCTTAATTGGACTTAGAGTTCCACATGCCTGGGAGGCCTCAGAATCTTGGCAGAAGGAGAATGATACTTCTTACATGGCAGTGGCAAAAGAAAATGAGGAAGATTCAAAAGTGGAAACGCCTGATAAACCATCAGATCTCATGTGAGACTTGCTCACTACCATGAAGACAGTATGACGAAAACTGCCCCCATGATTCAAATTATCTCCCACCAGGTCCCTCCCACAACACATGGGAATTATGGGAGTACAATTCAAGATGAGATTTGGGTGGGACACAGAACTAAACCATGTTCACTTTCTTATCTCATTGTAGATTTTCTTTATATCTTAGGGAGTCCTTGTATGCAGTATTAGTTACTGATCTTTTTCCATATGGCCCGTGTCTTTTGACTGTGTTTTTGTCTTTTGTCATCTAGTAGTTTTTGATGTTTATATCATTATATTTATCAATCTTTTTTATGGCTTCAGAATATTTTTGTCAATGTATAAAGAATTCCCACTCTCTCGGTTTATGAAGAAAATCTCCCATGTTTCTTCTCTACTTTATGGTTTCTTACGTTTAAATCATTACCACATTTTGAATTTATCTTTGCCCAAGTATGAACACAGCTTTTTCCCCGCAGAACTCAACATATTTGTTGAATGGAACATCTTTCCACTTCAGATTTATTTAATGTATTATGGTAACTTTCTGAATATTTTGTTATATTGCATTACTCTGTGCACAGTTTTTTATAACTTAAATTTATATAGCATATTAAATATGTAAAAAACTCCCTCATTGGTTTTCTCTGCTAGAATTTTTTTTTGAGTATATAATTGTTGTCAACTGTACCTAATAAAAATTTAAAAGAGGAATTAGTATTAATTCTTCTTCAAATGCTTTATACAATTCACCCCGAAGCCATCTGCTCTTGGGCTTTTCTTTTTTGGGAGATTTTTGAATACTGATTCAATTACCTTTTTGCTTATTGGTATGTTAAAGTTTTCTATTTCTTCATGATTCAGTCTTGGTATGTTGCATGTTTTTAAGAATGTATTCATTTTTCTAGATTATTCAATGTACTGCTGCATAATTAATTGTTCATAGAAGTTTCATATGATTCTTTTTTTTCCGTGGCATTAGTTGTTATGTATTCTTTTTCAGTTCTAATTTCCTTTATTTGAAGCTTATCTTTCTTCCCCTTTAGTTTAGTTAAAGGTTTATCAATGTTGCTTAACTTCGCTAAAAACAATTTCATGAATCGTCATGTTGTTGTTTTATTGTTTTGTTTATGTATGCTCTAATTTTTATTATTTTCTTCCTTCTGCTAACTTTTGGCTTAGTGCTATTTTTTTCTAGTTTCCTGAAAGAGAAATTTATATTGTTCATTGGAGATCATTTTTTTTTAATGCAGGTATTTATCTCTATAAACATCCCTCATAATTCCACTTTGGCTGCATTCCATAAGTTTTCACATATTCTACTTTTATTTTCATTTGGGACATGGGATATTTGCTAAATTTTCATTTGTTTTTTTCTTTGGTCCATTGGTTAAGACTGTGTTGTTTAATTCCATATATTTGAGGGATTTTCCAGCTTACTTCCTTTATTGACTACTATTTTATTCCACGGTGGTTGGAAAATATATCACTATAATTTCAATCTTAAATTCTTAAGATTTTTGTGGCCTAACATGTGATCTATGCTGGAGAATGTTCTATGTGCATTTGAGAAGAATTATGTTCTGGTGCTGTTGCTTGGAATGCTCTATACATGTCTATCAGGGTTGTTTGGTGTATAGTTCTGTGCAAGTCACTGTTTCCTCATTAAATTTTCTTTTTGGATGTTCTAAAATTCAAAGCTGGATATTGAAGTATCCTACTATTATATTTCTGTCTATTTCTTCCTTCAGCTCCATCAATGTTTGCTTTACATTTTTAGGTTCCCTGATGTTGGGTGCATATATATTTTTAGTTGCTATATCTTCCTGTTTAATTGACCATTTATCATTATCTAATTGCTTTGTCTCTTATTACAAATTTTATATTTAGGGTATACATGTGCATATTTGTTACATGGGTATATTGCATGATGCTTCTGATAATCCTGTTGCCCAAGTAGTGTACAAAGTACCCCACAGGTAGTTTTTCAACACTTACCCTCCTCCCTTCTTCTCCCTTTTTGGAATTCCCCAGTGTTCATAATGTTTAATTCCCATTTATAAGTAAGAACATGTGATATTGGTTTTCTCTGTGTTAAGAATTTTGATTTTTTAAACAAATTCTGTAGGAATTTGGTATTAATTTGTGTAATTAATAAATGGCATATTAGTTGAGATCATGATTATTAATGTACTTGGAGAAGATTGTTTCTTTTTCCATTTTTTCATTTGTTATAGTTATATTCAGGAAGTTTTAGGTTTTTAATATGGCTCTGCATGTTCCTCATATGTTCCTAGAAATTTTACCTTTCTGGAGTTTTTTTTCTAAGTGCATTTTCTATTATTTTAGTTCATTTGGCAATTATTTATTTCTCTAAGTTAATGTTATACTCTACTATACATTGAATTACTGAATATTGAGGAGTTTTAGTTGATCCTCTTGCGTTTTCTTTGTATATAATCATATACTCTGCAAATAGTTACAGCATTATGTCCTCACTGTTAATTTTTATGTCTTTAATTCTTTTTCTTGTCTAATTGGGTATATGCTAATAGTAGTATCTTAGATATTAGTAATAATAGTGTCTTAGAGGAGTTTTAAATAATAGAAGTTACAGGTGCTATTTCTTATTTCTTATTGTAGAAATTTTTTTAATATTTTAAAACTAAGTACATTAGTCTTAGTAAAAAAGCTTTTTAATCCACTGATAGAGTGTCCATTATCTTTTAAAACTATTTTAAAATCAAGAATAAATTTTGAATTTTGAAATTTTTGAATATATAGAGATTATATTTTTCTTAGACTTATTAATAAAGATTTTTAGTGTTCAATTTTTTACTTACAACCCATTTTCCTATCTTTCAGTAGGAACAAACTATTCCACAAAATTTCCTTTCTTATAGATAATCTCATTTTAAAACTTCTTATTCTTCTCTTACTCAGAATAAACTCAAAGCATGATTAAAGAGTCATATCATAATGGAAATGTAATATGAGTAGATGTGAATGTGTGTTTGTTATTTTTTCAAGTTCTGGTTAATGCAGAGTTTAAAATTCTAAACATACAGAACTGAAGAATTACACTAGGGAAGCAGAAAAAATTCACTAATCAGAAGCGGGGAGAACATTTTCATATTGTGCTCTAGTCCCAGGGCAAGGTGGTTCAGCAGATGGTAGGAGCAACAGTATATTTGGAAGGAAACATTCAGTTTTCCACTAATGTGACCTGTGAGCCTTAGGTTTCTGGTAAAGAACAATCACCTTTACTGGATCGGAACATCTGTTAGAGTCACAATGTAGCAAATAAACAGCACTATCATCATCATCAAATGGGTTTGTGGAGTGGATAAAAGATATATTTTCTCACAACAGACTTTATAACATAGGAAGACAAACATCTTTCATGGCAGAGCATTGGCAGGCAAAAAGCAAGGCTGGACAATAGAAATGCAAATGGTGCTTTGTGTTCTCTGGGGCATGTGCTGGACACCGTTATGTTCTCTACCTCTTACCTCCACATCCTCCATTCTGCAGAGCTTAATTGCTTCACAAGCTCTCAATAAATACTGAATTAAATTGAATCAAATAAACAGTACCTGAATATACTTAGGATATTTCTAGATTCCTGTTTGTTTATTTGTCATTTTTTTCAGGAAAACAGACATGATAGTCAAATATGAATAGTTTGAGAATGATTTAATAAAAGAATCACATATAAAGGTATTATCAGAGTGTAAGAAAGTCACAAAAAGTATCATATTAGACTAGGTCAAAAGTAATTGCAGTTTTTTCCATTACTTTTAATGGCAAAAGCTGCAATTACATTTGTGCCAACCTAATACATCCGTGTTAGTCCATTTTTGCACTGGTATAAAGGAATACCTGAAACTAGATAATTTGCTTTTTTAAAGACGTGTATTTGGCTAACAGTTTTGCAGGCTGTACAAGCACTGCACCAGTATCTGCTCAGCTTCTAGTGAGACCTCAGGAAGCTTCCAATCATGGCAGAAAGCAAAGGGGGAGCCAGCATATTCACATGGTGAGACAGGAAGCAAGAGAAAGGCAGGGAGGTACCAGGCTATTCAAACAGCAGCTCTCATGTAAACTTACTACCACAGGGAGGATATCAAACCATTCATAAGGGATCTGCTCCCAAGACACAAATACCTACCACTAGGCCCCACCTCCAACATTGAAGATTACATTTCAACATGAGATTTGGTGGGGACAAACATCCAAACTGTATCAACATCAGTAGTGCTGGTAACAGAAGAGTTGCTACCACTGCGGGTGCAAATGGAAGGGGAAAACAGTGGTCATCATACCTTGAAAAACAGAATCCTGTAGAGAAGATTGGTTGAATGAAGCAACTGTAGCTGATGAATACAGGTAGCTTGAGCATGAGGGAAGCTAGAGGAACAACTACCCAACCTCACTCTACCTCCTAACTCGTCTCTAGCTGGGCCATACCATGGCCAGCCAGCTGGAAATGAGAAGTCAGGGGAGCTCCCTGTTTGGTTTATAGATCACCCTCTAAGGTGGAGGAGAGGATAGAAATTGGAAAATAGATCTAGGGGGTAACCAGAAGATGTACTCACAGTCCATGTTCCCTGACTGTTCTCAGAATTGGTAAACAAGGACAGGGAACATAATATAAAATCATTATAACTATCCAACTATTTTTTTCTTCAGGAAGACAAAACCAGGCAATTACTGCAATGACCTGAGTTGCATGTAATTTTACTTAATGTTAGTCAAGAAGTGGTTGGCAAAATAAAACGTACTACTTCCTGTTCTTTTTTGAGATGAAGTCTTTCTCTGTTGCCCAGGCTGGAGTGCAGTGGCGTGGTCTCGGCTCACTGCAATCTCTGCCTCCTGGGTTCAAGTGATTCTCCTGCCTCAGCTTCCCAAGTAGCTGGGATTACAGGTGCCCACCATCATGCCTGACTAATTTTTGTATTTTTAGTATAGACGGGGTTTCCCCATGTTGGCCAGGCTAGTCTCAAACCCCTGACCTCGTTATGGCCCCGCCTCTGTCTCCCAACATTCTGGGATTACAAGTGTGAGCAACCATGACCAGCCAAAACATCCTACTCTCAAGAATACATTTTATAATTCTTTTCCAAGTATAAAAAGTTGCTTTATAAGTACTTCATATTTTAGGAAAGGTCTATGAATTACTTATGATAATGTGGTTTAAGATGTTTAAGTAAGTATAAATAAAATATTCATAAGTTGGCTACTGTTAAAGATTTAGCTGCAGGATTTTTTTCCCAAAAAGTTTTTCTTTTCCTATCAAAATCTCTGGTTCACCTCATGGTCAGTAGCCTAAAACATATAGCCAAAAATAGAAAAGTTAATTATCTTTAGAGCTTCTCCAACCATCCTCTACACATAATTCAGTGGAAACATATAATTGAAAATAAATTCTGTAAAAATGCTGTCTTTAGCATTTTCTCATATCTGCTACTAGAAATAACTCCTCCAATTGCTAGCAGAAATAATATGCCTTATCAGGAAAATAGGGAGATAAGCTAGTGATATATTTGGTTATCCTTTTGGGTATTGTGATGTATAAAAAGAATTCAAATTTCTCCTTTGAAGTTTGTTTGTAGTCCCTAGAAAATGTTATGTAAATTGAATCAGTTTTAAATGTCACTACTCTTTACAATGTTCAAATGTGCTTCCTGAAATAAAAGAAGTACCTTTACTAAAAAATGCTGTAGTTTTTCAAGGATGGAAGCATAATAACTTGAAACAGTATTTTACGGTTAATTTGAAAAATTAGTAGAGAAGGATTCTGAAAATACTAGAGAAACATAGAAGTATTGAAAGTAAAGGTCTATTACTACTTGGTATTCACTCTGGGAACCAAGATAAAACCTGTCTCAATACTGATGGTTTACACTGCTCCAGCTGAAGTGTGAAAGACTGCAAACAAACCTCTCAAACACTGAACTGGGAGGGAAGTGGTGGTTTATTCAACCGGGAGCTGCAGTGGGCCTGAATGCCCCAATAGCCAAGCTGCATGACGAGAAAATCCTGTCCCCTTTTAAAGGCTCACAGTCTTAGAAATTACATGTGAAAAGGTCTTGATCCATGAAGCAGGAGTAGGGCACGTGACTTAGGCGGGGTTCTGATTGCGTTTAAGCAAAACCAATACCTTCCAGAAAGACTCCTCCATACCATGCCTGCTAGCTATAGGGGTGTGATTAAGGGTGGTGCCCGGTGGTCTGCTAGGTTTTACCTCTCCTATAGAAATGCAATGCAGAAGGCTAGGGTGAAGTGGTCTTAGAAGTTTAAGAGGATTAAGGGTCTCTTTCCTCACTCCCACCTTTGAGAATCTCACCTATAACATTAGTGAGAGTTCTCAGTCTCATTCTTATTTTCCTCTGTTCTAGCTATTAATTTGGTAGGGCTGTTCTATTGTCATGGGTTACGCACCTTATACTGAGTACTGTTATATAAACAGGTTCCCTTCTGTGTCCCTGCACATTCATAATAACTGTGGAACAAAAGAATGGCAGTAACTTTCTGTCCTACCTCAGTAACCTGGTGCACACACTGACAGCGTCCTTGAAAATCAGTTTATGTCCCTACTGTGTAAGTCCAAATTCTAAGAACAAGTCCCGCAATGAATTTCCTCATGCTTTGGCCACATGTGGACCAGCCAGCTTCCGGGATGTGGCTGGAGCAAGGCTTGTTGTCCTTCTTAAGGTGATTCTGCAGACGTTGTCTGGGTCCGGTCTAGCTTCCCAAGTTGCTGCAGGTTTTGCGCTGCTGTGGTGGATCCAGGCTGGGATTCCCTCTACCTTTATGACTGTGGGAGTGGTCAGGATCACAGTCTGGGATCCTTTCTACTGTGGATTCAGAGGAACTACATTCTAGTTCTTTATCTACACATGATCAACTGGTGAGAAAGGGTGAACTGGAGAGAATGAGCTTACAGGACCTCTTTCATTTACCCAGGTTGAAATATCCTGAGTGATTTTTCCTAGAGCTTGTAGCTGTCTTCCCAGCTCAATTTCTCCCCACTCCCAGGGAGTTCCCAGGAGTGCCCGCAGTATGGGAGGGGGCCTGTGACATAAGACTTCATAGGGAAATATCAGGAATACATCTAATTTTGATGAACACCAAGGGAAGTGCCTGCACCCACTTTAATCCTGTTTCCTGACATATTTTCCCTAAACTAAACTATTCTTAATAGTCTGGTTTATCCACTCCACCATTCCAGAACTCTGTGGTCAGTAGTGCTAGTCTTTGAACTGGTAGCTGGATCCATTCCTCTTTAATTATTTGTCCCCCTTCTGCTTAGAGAAAATCCTTTGGTATTCATTAGAGTCACTACTGCATGTGGTGCTTTGGTATTTAAGTTTTGCCCCAGAGTTAGCTTATTAGACTCTTGTGCTAGCAAAGCAGTTGCTGCCAGGGCCCTTAAACATGGGGGCCATCCCTTGGAAACTCCATCCATCTGCTTGAAGAGATAAGCTGCAGGCCTGGGCCAAGGTCTCACTGTCTGTGCCATTTTTTTTTCTCTTTCTGACACGTGTAACGTGAAGGGTTTTATAAATCAGGTAACCCCAGAACCAGGGTTGACATAAGTTTCTCTTTCAGTTCTTAAAAGGCCTGCCCCTGCTAGGATCCCCATTCAAAGGGTTCCTTGTCTCCCACCTTAGTGACATCATAAAGGGATTTGGCCAGTACCACGAAGTTTGGAATCCACAGTCTACAGAAACCCACAGCTCCCAGGAACTCTCTCACCTGCCTTCTAGTCTCAGGTCCCGGCAGGTTGCAAATGACTTGTTTCCTTTTTGCTCCTAGGCTATGATCTCCCTGCCAGATGGTGAACCCCAGATACCACACTTGCTGTCAGCAAATCTCGGCTTCTTTTTAGACACTTTATACCCACAATTCTCCAGGTGCCAAAGTAAGGCATCTGTTCCTTTAGCTGCTCACTCAACTGCCATGGAGTGTCCCGATAGAAGTCCATTGGCATATTGGAGCAACATGCAGCCTAAGTCCTTAGCAGGAAACTTCTGGAGGTCATGGGCTACTGCCCCCCCAAAGGTGGTAGGAGAGTTCCTGGACCCCTAGGGTAGCTGAGTCCAGGTGTATTGGGTGGTTACACCTGTTTCTGGATTTTCCTACTGAAAAGCAAATAGTCTCTGACCCTCTAAGGCCAGTCCAATGCTAGGAAAAGCATCCGTTAAGTCCAAGCTGGAGAACCAACTATTCTCTGCTGGCAATAATCCCAACAGTGTGTATGGGTTGGGTGCAGTTGGGTGCAAAGTTACTGTAGCCTGATTAATCAAATGCAAGTCCTGCATTGGCCTGTAGTCTTTGGTCCCTGGTCTAGGAACAGGCAAGTAGGGGTATGTTCCATGGAGACTGTCAAGGAACAAAAATTCCATACTCCTTTAAGTGTTTTAGGTGGATCTGAATGCCTTCTAGGACCTCCTGGGGGAACTGGATATTGCTTTTGCCTAACTGGCTGAACTGCAGGCTTGACTTCAATGAGCACAGGTGCCTGGTTGATTGCCAGTCCTGGCAGATTGTCCTCTGCCCAGACCTTAGGCCACTGTTTTGCTAATGCAGGTTCTATCTCCTGGTCTGGTTCAGCTAAGAAGAGCCTCCACTCTTCTTCACGAGGCACCCCGAGGGCCATTATGACTCCAGTTTTAGGCAATGTCAGCCATAAAGTGCCACTCTTGGTGAAGGTGATGGTTGCCCATAACTTACTGAGCAGATCCCTTCCTAGCAAGGGCAAGGCACAATCAGGCATATATAAGAACTGGTGAATCACCTCATGCCCCCCAACCTCACAAGTCCAAGGCAAACAGAAAGACTCTTCTTCTGACATCCCAGTAGCTCCAACAGTATTGATTGTTTCCTTTGTTAGGGGTGTTACAGGACTGTCATCCAGACCATGGGCTCTTTGGGAGCAATTGAGCCTGGCCCCCTTCAGTCTAGTACAATTCCATTGAATTGAACAGAACTCCTTCACTTTCATCTGAAGCCTTATGCCTAAGATCGCCCTGTTTTCCTGTCAACTGGGGGTACTTGTCCTTCCAGTGTCCCACTTCCTTACAATAAGCACACTGGTCACACTGCAGACACAGACGATTAGATGGGGTAGCCTTCCAGGAGCCCCCCTTTCCCACCCTTCCAGGGGCACTCCTCTAATAGTAGCAGCTATCAAGTTGGAGCTCCGTTGAGCTTGACTCTCATTTTCTCTACAACTTTCCCTATGGCTTACTGCATCTCTGTTCAGAAACACCTGGTTAACTATTTCCAATAACTGTGACGTATTGATGCCCGCAAATCCTGCCTGCTTCTGTAAATTTCATCTAATGTCTTCTGCACCCTGACTGACTAACGCCATATTTACCAAACATTGGTTTTGGGGGCGCTCAGGATCAAAAGGAGTATACATGCAACAGGCTTCATGTAGCCTCTCATAGAACTGTGCCAGGCTTTCCTCTTTCCCTTGAATGACCTCAGAGACTTTATTAATGTTCGTAGCCCACTGGGCTCCCTTCTTCAATCCTTCCAGTAAGGCCTCTCTGTATCAGATTAGACTTTGCAAGCCCCCTGGGGTGTTTGGATCCCACTGAGTGTCAGTCCCCAGTAACTGGACCCTGACATACTCTTGGGGGTTCTGGTAATCTGCTGGAATATGATCCTCCAACCATTTGGAAGCAGCTTGGAGTACTCTCCACCTTTCATCCACTTTAAAAAGATACATAAGCAGTGGATGGCAATCAGCCCAAGTGGGATTATGAGTTTGGACAATAGTTTGAAGTAGGTTAATGAGAGCTTGTGACTTCTCGGTATAAGATGGGGTGTTATTTTGCCAGTTGATAAGATCAGCTGAGGTGAATGGCAGGTACATGAAAGCACACTTTTCCACCATATGGCCACTCTCATCCACTCTCGTATATCTCTGCTCTCTTAAAGGCATCTGCACACCTGCCCTGGGTTGCACACCAGCCTCTATAGGAGGAGTTCCTCCTGGGAAGTGGGCAGCTATGGGAGGAGTCCCTCCACATTCTCTCTTATATACCCTGGGTGGTTTAGGGGTGTGCAATTCTGGTGGGGGTGCTGAGGTTTCAGGCCCAGGGGTGAGAAGTCCCTTCCTCCAGATCAGGGGGAGGGGTATCATCAGCAAAAGCTCTTCTGCCACTGGATCTGCCAGGACCTTAGGAGTCCGTGTCCCTGTCGCTGGATCTGCCAGGACCTTAGGAGTCTGCATCTCTTGGTGGGTGGGCAGGGTTTCTCCCTAGCTGTCTGTCCCTTTGCCATCAGTACAGCAGCTGCCTGTCCTCTTAACCACTGTGGAGGGTTTAGAACTAGCTGCAGCCACAAATCTATGTACGGAAATTGATTAGGGTATCCTGGCTTGCATTTAACATTATGTCATACTTTAGAGACAAGAGACCTGTCTAGGCTCCCTTCTGAAGGCTGATCCACCCCAAATGCTGGCCAGTCTACCTCACATAAGATCCTCAGCTTTCCTGGTGTCATAGTCACTCCATAATCCCCACTAAATCCCTTCTTGAAATTTTGCAGCATAGTCCTCAAAGGAATAGGCTTGCTATGAGTGTGTCATGTTTTTGGCACAATAAAACAGCACTCACAGGCAGTAAAGAGAGTTTTACTCCACCCTCAGTTTCTCCCACCCTGCATGATACAACACACAGTCTGTTTCACTTTTGCTTCAGGCTGGTAGGATCGTCTCCCTTTGGGGGAGTGTTTCAGATGCCGCTTGGCATTGGAGAATTCGATAGTATTAATTCCCTCACAATACCTAGCTAGCGAGGGCACCTCCTTCCAGCCATATGTAGATCATCCCTAATCCCAGCCAGCCCCACAATTCACCCAGAGCTTAGGGCTCTCTCTAACGGACCTGCTGCTCCAACATTTCACAGCTGGTGAGTCCGATTGGACCCCTCCAATCACTCACACGATTATACACTTCCCCCAGTTTACCATGCCCTCTATGACATGACACACTCTGTTTCACTTTTGCTTCAGGTTGGTAGGATTGTCTTCCTTTTGGCCAGTGTTTCAAATACCATTTGGCATCAGAGAGTTGATTAATCCCCTCACAATACCTAGATTGTGAGGTATCTCCTTCCTTCCATATGTGGATTGTTCCTAATCCCAGCTGGCCCCATAATTCACCCAGAGCTTAGGTCTCTCTCTACGGACCTGCCGCTCATACATTTCATGGCTGCTAAGTCCAACTGGACACCTCCAATCACTCACACAATCACACTCCTCCCTCCATCCAAATTGAAACCAAAAGCAAGACTTTCAAGGTTAATTATATATATATTTATATATATATATATAGAGAGAGAGAGAGAGAACTGAGTTCAAGAGTGCCAAATCCGTCACACATGAGTGATCAGGCCACGCTTCCACCTAAAGGAGAGGGCAAGTTTCTCAGGATTGATCCTACCATGTTTCTGCTTTCCAGACATTCCAGGCACCCATTCCTTCTCAGTGTTCAGCCACTGGGTGGATCCACTGCAGGGACCTACACTGTGTTGCTCTGGCGAGGCATTCCACTGGGACCAATACCTGCCCCGGAGCACTCTCAGGACTCTTGTTGCCCAAGCTGGCTGGATTCCTCTGCAGGGATGCTCCATAGGGCAAGGAAAAGCACCTGAAAGGCTGTTCTGGCTGACTGCCAACCGAAACTCACTTCCCAGTCAGGGAACCAAATAATGAAGTAGAAAAGACTGCAGACAAACCACTTGAACACTGAACTTGGAAGGAAGTGGTGATTTATTTGGCTGAGAGCTGTGGCAGGCCTGAATGACCCAATAGCTGAGCTCCATAACTAGAAAATCTTGTCCCCTTTTAAAGGCTCACAATCTCAGAAATTACACATGAAAAGGTCTTGATCCATGAAGTAGGTGTGGGGTACGACACTTAGGTGGGGACTCTGATCATGTTTAAGCAAAAACAGTGCCTTCTGGAAAGATTCCTCCACATCATGTCTGCTATCTATAGGGGTGCGATTAAAGGTGGCACCCAGTCTGCTAGGTTTTACCTCTCCTATTGAAATGCAATGCAGAAGACTAGGGGGAAGTGGTCTTAGAAGCTTAAGAGGATTAAGGGTGAGTAAGGGTCTCCTTCCTCACAGCCATACATGGATCTATCAAGTTAGCTGCATTTGAGCTTCTCAATGAGATCTGCAAAACAATTTAAGACTAATTTCCAAAAAGATAAAATTATATCTGTCAATCAAACATAAAATAAAATACTGACCCTTTAAAGGTTTTTAAGGCATTAGTTAATGAAGGAATGAGACAGATGTCAATTCAAATGAGAATTTGCCCACATATTTTCATATTGTCTACCTGATAAATTTTGCTTGCATTGTCAAGAAGAAAAACCATCTGTGTTGTTATGGATAGGTAACACTTGCATGATAATTAGTTTACTGCAACTTAAATTCTACGCCTTCAAAAATTTTAAACAGTCTGGTCATGCAACGACATTCGAAAGTTCACACCCCTAGAAAATCGGTTAATCCTGGGTGGATCCACTAGATACACACAGCATTCTACTGAACACACTCTCAATTGTTTCCTTTCCTTCTTTATTTTCTTTTTGTACATTTCTTGGACGACTTGTCCCAAAAACAAGGTGAAGTCAACCCCATCTAACAGATTTAGTGCTAAGCCATACTCATATCTTTTTAGAATTTTTTTTTTTTTTTTTTTTTTTTTTTTTTTTGAGACAGAGTTTCACTCTTGTTACCCAGGCTGGAGTGCAATGGCACAATCTTGGCTCACCACAACCTCCGCCTCCTGGGATCAGGCAATTCTCCTGCCTCAGCCTCCTGAGTAGCTGGGATTACAGGCATGCACCACCATGCCCAGCTAATTTTTTGTATTTTTAGTAGAGACGGGGTTTCACCATGTTGACCAGGATGGTCTCGATCTCTTGACCTCGTGATCCACCCGCCTCGGCCTCCCAAAGTGCTGTGATTACAGGCATGAGCCACCGCCCCAGCTCTTTTTAGAATTAAAATTAGTTTTCTTTTAGAAAGTTTTCTGTTTCCTGTTGTTATTTTACATACTGTGTGCTCATAGCAGTCAAAAGCAAAGGCGATAGCAAACATCCAGTGTAACCTTGGGTGTTGTAGCTCAGAGTCCAGTCGTCACTCTCCTTTTCAGTAAGTGAAAAGGAGAGTGACATCTCATATTGTTGAGATGGTTTTCTGCCCAGCTAATAAACTACATTTGTTTCAGCTGCTTTGCAGATCTGGGAAGCCAATGTCATGTAAACAGTGACAACTGCCTGGGAGCCAAAGAAAATTTCATAAACATCAGGCTGGTAAGCAAGAAAACATTTCTGCCAGTAAACATTTCTACCAGTAAATATTCCTCTTTCTTCTACACAGAATGTACACTTGATGGCTGGATCAGAAAGAAAAAGTTTGAAACTTTAGTAGTTATGGTAAAGCAGTCATACCATCTTTAGACTATTTACCTCTGAGTTTCATTAGAAGAAAAATAAGTCACTATTATTTAAAGCAATGTTATTTTGTCACTGTGTTAGTGTCAGTTAAATGCAGTTATTAACTGATCCACGACTACATTTCTATAAGGTTCTCTAAGTCATGTACACTAAGTGATTTCATCATCACTTAAAAACTTTTTAGAACAGAAATTCTGTCTTATTCTGATGTCAACAATGATGGATTTACAAATTAAACAGATGGGTAGGGTAATGACAGCTATTTGGAGCAGATACTGAACACAGCTTGGCTGTGTTACATTTGTAAATAAGTTTTCTCACTCTCTCACAGGCATGCTGGCCAGTTTTCCATTTGTTATTGAGTCAACCTTTGGTCCAAACCAAAATTCTATGTTCTATACAGACAGTATGCAAGAACAAAACCTTAACCCACAATTCTTCAATAAGACCTTTTTAATAGGGTTTCCAGCTTGAGTTAATTTCTTCCCACTGTCTCCCTTTTTTTTTAACATTTAATTATGGAAAATTTCAAACATAAAAAAATAGTATAAAGAACTATGATAAAATCATCTCACATCAACAAGTACTAGTATTTCTCTATCTGTGGTCCTCTTCTCTTTCCCCTCTGGTAAGTCATTTGGAAGTAAATTCCAGATGTTTTATTTCATCCACATATATCTTAACATGTATTTTTAAAATGAATACTCACTTTCTATTTTTTGACATAGCATAGTT
Source organism: Aotus nancymaae (assembly GCF_030222135.1). Lineage (NCBI taxonomy): Eukaryota > Metazoa > Chordata > Mammalia > Primates > Aotidae > Aotus > Aotus nancymaae. The sequence continues at coordinate 9,773,612 of NW_026988447.1, read as the reverse complement.
GCATGTTTTCACCTAACAATGTAAAAATTCTTTAGTATTCCTTGTTTCTTTTTCTTTTTTTCATCTTGATTGTTTTAAAAACTAGGTGTTTTTCCTTCAGAGCTTCCCACAGACTGAAATTATTGATTAAATCAACTTGGCATGGTTTTATATGTTACTACTGTTACAGATTTTTCTTGTAAATTAGTAGTTGGATCTGGAGTATTGGTCAGATCTAGGACTGATATTCTGTGACTACATCATAAGCCATTTTTTAGGCACATAATGTCTGGGTGACTGTCAGAAGGCACATAATGTCTGGGTGACTCTTTCTATGGTGTTAGCCCTGGTGACCAATTATATCAGTAGATCCATTATTTCATCAGATGTAGAAAAATGGTTATATTCTAATTTTATTATTATATTTTTATTTATAAGCTAGAATACATCCATAAAGAAATATCTTCTTACCAACATTTGGTAAATTTGAGGTATTAGTCATAAAGCAGAGATAGAAAAAATGCTTGATTCTTACTTTTTAGTTTTCAAAATAATGACTTGATTACTTAGAAAACAGATCAGCAAACTTTTTTTGTATGTAGGGAAAAATAAACTTATTTTCTTCCCATCTCATGTTCATGGCTGAGGGCTTTATAACACAAGCGAGATTAACAATTGAAAAGCATAGAAAGTATTTTATAGAAGTTTTATGTGAGACAGATGTCTTCATAAGGAAATGAAGACCCAAAGAAACAGAGAAAGCTGTGTGTTTCTATACTGAGTTTTATGAAGAAGTGGGTAGATGGAGAGATGTATGATTGGACAAAAGGTGTATAATCTAATAACAAAAACTTGAAGAACTTAGCAGGGCTTTTTTTGATCATATCCTTCTGTGTTCCTGGGTCTTCAGAGATAAGGATGTTCCTTTTGTTTGGGTATAGGGTGGGCACTTCTCACACGGTCTGAGATCTACCTCAGAGAACAGCAGAGAAAGGTGATCTTTTACTTCTGCTGTTTTCTCAAATGCCAAGATGCTATATTTTGAAGTAATATGTACTGAACCTACCACTTGCAAAGGGCCAATTGTACATATTTTAGGCTTTGTAAGCCATACAGCCTCTGTCACAGCTACTCAACTCTACTGATATAACCCGAACACAACCATAGAAAGTAATGTAAACAAGTTGGTGTACTGTGTTCCAATAAAGTATCATTTACAAAATCAGAAAGTGAGACAGATTAGACTCGTAGGTCATAGTTTCCAACCTCTATCTTGAAAACCAAGAGGTTTTTCATTTTTATATTGACTTTTATTTAGTATTTTAGAAACTTGTTTCCTTCAATGTACAAGTTGTTACGACCTTTTTGGCTTTTTTTTTTAATAGTAGTTTTAGGTCCACAGCAAAATAGAGAGGAAGTTACAGAGATTTCCCATGCGCCCCTACTCCCACACATGCCCAGCCTTTCCCATTATCTATAGCCCCCACCAAGTGGTGATTCACTACAATCAATTAACCTATATTGACACACCCCAAGTTCACAGTTTGCATTAGCATTCGCTCTTGGTGTTGCAATGATTTGTATCCATCAACATAATGCCATACAGCATTATTTTCACTGCCCTCAAATTCTTCTGTGCTCTGCCTATTCCATTTGTAAGTTGTGTGTCCATCCCTCCCTTGGCCAATAGAAGGCTCTCTAGCTAGCTGCTGAGTCCTTTTAAAACATCCTCAGTAGTGTTTGATAGCCTGATTTCTTATAAGACAAGTCATTCCAGATTACCTTGTATATTTTCTGCCCCAGATTTAGAATCTGGTATTTATTCCAGTATCTTAAGACATCTGTGTTTTTATTTTCAAGTCAAAGCCATTATGAGTTTTTTTCAAGTCAAAGCCAACTCTATCCCTGTACCTATATATTTTCTTCACATTCAGTCACTCAATATTTATTAAATATCCCCAGCTATTTCACATCTGTTCCTCCTTTTTTAGCACCACAAAAATGCTATTTTCCTGAGATTTTATTTCTCACCACAAAAACGCTATTTTCCTGAGATTATAGACACAAATTGGGAGTTCTTTCACAGTATTTCAGTACCTTACAGATGCACAATTAAATTACGATATTTTATGCTCTTTTGTTTTAATTCTAATTAAAGCTTACAATGGCAGAAATAATTAAATATTCTATATTTTCTCTTATCTAACAGAACTTCAATTTTGTTGTGTCTACATGCCATGTTTCTGAGTATAATTGAGCCTCAAACATAATTGGGCTTCTGTTAGTGAGAAAGAATAAGAAAAAAGATGTTATGCAGTTAATTAAATGGAGTCAGGCATTTAAGTAAGTCACCCACTTACTATGAACCACAGCTCTGCTTATTTCTCCATCCCTGTGATTGATTTAGTTCACATCATTAATGACTGCCCTTCTGGCTTCCCATTGTTACTATTAATTTTTATTACTCTCATTTCATATTTATAAATAAATTATGTTACATCAAACACCACATTTGTCTCATATTCCTCTTACCTTTACCAACATACACACACACACACACAAATCTGTTTCTAATCATTATTGAATTCAAATATCCTAGAATATTATTGCCATCTCATAATTGTTGTTAATAGTAGAAAGTAGACAACTAGAAATATTTCTAAAAGTTTGTTTCATGATATATTTTTATCAATAAATATTTCCACTTTTATCCATATTATCTAAGTTGTTTTTTATATGGCTGTTACAAATTAAAGAAAACAGTATTTAACAAGAGAAATTATCTGTCAAATCCTTGACTACACATCATGAAGAAAAGATGCAACACAACTTCTCTCCCAAAGGACTTGCAATAAAATGCTGGAATTGAAACAAGATTTAGAATTTACTCCTGTATTATCATCAGTGGCATTGACATATGTGCAAACATTTAAATTTAAAGGAAACACATCCCTATAGCACGCAGCTATTTGGAATGACAGACCTGAAGCTAGGCCCTCTGAATTTAAATCTGGATTCATTATTTTCTAGATGTGTTACCTTAATTATATCTATAAAGAGGGTATAGTAATTTGAAGTATCTATAGAACTGTTAGGAGGATTAAATGTGTTAAGATATATTTATATATCATCTGAAATGACATCTGGGATATTGGAGTTACTCAATAAAGATTAGCAAAATTATATTTTATTAACTAAGAAAATGACGTATATTGAATATGAGAGTGATATTGATTCTTTTATGATTATAAGACTAAAAAATAAAATAGAAATAATCGTCTATATATTAGGCTAGATTTTAAGATACATAGACACATTTCTCCAATACCGCTAGTTACTAATGACAGTCTTTTGGGTACATAAATTATTTATTGTTGAAAAACACAGATTTTTAGACAGGATTCTAATGAAAATAAATTATTTTGCATCAACTAAATCTATAGGTAACATTTCAAGGAACTCTTTTTTTTATATAGGCACAATAAACTGGTAGTAATATACCTTGTCAAACATAAGTAAGAGCTTATCTATGAGAGTCCTAGAAAATGTTTTATGATGATATTTTAGAAATAATAACATCAAAAACCACTCTAATGGCCCTTTATCAAATCATTTTTGTTCTGTACCTGGCAAGATAAAGTAGATTTCACTTGTTCTCTGACATCTTAGAAATTACCATGATGGGTTGATGGGTGCAACAAACCACCATACCACGTGTATACCAAGGTAACAAACCTGCACATTCTGCACATGTATCCCAAAACTTAAAATATAATTTAAAAAGAACAGAAAACCAAACACCACATGTTCTGACTCATAAATGGGAGTTGAACAATGAGAACACTTGGACACCGGGAGGGGAACATCACACACTGGGGCCTGTTGGGGGTCGGGGGGCTATGAGGGGAGTAGCATTAGGAGAAATACCTAATGTAGATGTTGCGTTGATGGAGGCAGCAAACCACCATGGCACGTGTATACCTATGTAACAAACCTGCACGTTCTGCACGTGTATCCCAGTACTTAAAGTGTAATCATTTTTTTCTAAAAAGAAATTACTATCAGCTTTATTTGTATTGTGGAAATCATAATGTATATCCTTTATTACAGGTATCTTCTCACTCTAACCAACACAAACTCCAGCACATATGACTGACTTAAAATAGCATAATTCTACAAACCAGACTGAAGATCCACTTTAGGAATAGAAATTTGGCCACCTCAGATTGTGACATTATTCCAATAGAAATTTGGACTGCAATTAGAAAAGACTGAGCTAGTGAAGTCAACCCTGGACTAAGTACTGATGATAAGTTTATCTGAGGCATAGAGTTCTGCAAGGAGAGGACACGGCTCTCTTTACTAACATTTACCATTCTTACTATGTTCCTGTAGCATATTTTTTGACTGACTTATTCAACATTTAGTCTGAACACCACATCCTCCTTTGTCTTTCTCTCCAATAGAATCTTAATTCTGGCATCACTGTAGGGTAACTACTGGCCATACGAAGATACTTTGCACCCCTGGTTTAATCCTGCAAATTTCACTTTAAATTAAAACTCTAGCATATTACCCTTGAATTAGTGTTTGCATGATAAAGTCAAAATAAATATAATCCTATCCAGAAGAATCTGATTTTTTTTTAAATTGTCTCTGTACCAGTTTAGAACACCATGAAATGACTTCAGCTGTGTTCAGGTAGACAGAGATGCAAATAGCAGCAGCAATATTTTAGAGTCATTGACTATCTCCAGTGTGACAAACACTGGAAAATCATTTTCTTGGTGTGGGTTGGTTGAGAGCAATTAACAATCAAGTAATTTTTCAGTGGTGCATGTAGGGTGTTTTTGTTGTTTTTTTTGAGTTGCAGTCATTTTAAAGTCTCTCCAGCATCTTAAAATGTTAGACCAATTTACCAAATTATGACACTCATAAACTTACACGAATGAGGTCCCTGAACTAATTCTGACAAGAGTTAGAGCATTTCTACTTGCCCCAGTTTTCTCTTAAAGTATTTTTCTTCACTGAGAATTTGCACATACAACAAAGAAATCATCAATAGGCTATCAGTCTCATGCTGACTTTCTGGGCTAACATAAAACTATACCAAATCAATTATAATGTTAAGTAAAAGGCCTACGGATAAGTTATCATTTCTCCACTTAGGTAGTTCATAATTGTTTATATGTGATTATCTTAAGAGCAAAATATAATACAACACACTAAGCAAATCATCTTCAAATTAAAGCAAAATAGTCAATATAGTAATTCAATAATACCATGTTATGGCTCCTAAATGGCTTATACAATTTTTGGTAACATGTTTACCACATAACAACAAAACCGTATAAATAGCATTCATTTTTAAAGGGTATTTTCCAAGGAAACAGCAATGAAGTCTACCAATTAACAAGCAGATGTTCAAAGCTCTGCTATCTATTATGTTAATAACCCCAACTGCAAAGCTTGATTTGTAAGTGGAATGCTTCTTATACCTGGTTGTCTGTCCCTATTCCCTACAGAACTATCTTACAAGCATTTTCCACACGGAAAGAATGTAAGATAACACATGGCTTTTTGAAACTCAATTACTTATAATTATATTATTAAAGAAATCAAGATTATTGACTCTAAAGTCAATAATCAAAGGCTACAAACATTGCAAGCAGTTAATATACAAAACAATTATTTTTAGGAGACTTCATGTTAAGAAATATTGCATATGTAACACACACAAAATAGATTAGAAGTTTTAGCTATATGATGCTTTTCTCCTAGGATGTCTTAAGTGGAGATTGTTAAAGAAAATTGGGATCTGACAGTAAACTGGTAAAAACAGATTTTATTCAGGAATTATTGAAATAGAAGAAAAGAGACAGGCACAGAATTGGAATCCACTTCAAATACAGCATGGACAAGTGAGGATTTATAGCCATAGGAGAGTGTTGGGGTTGGTGGATGGAAAATTAGTAACAGGAAACATCAGGGATAACAAGGCAATGGGTATGGGTAGAGGAATGCCAGTGAATCTGCCTTGACTACAATCTTGCTGAAGGCAGATCAGGATGATCACATACCAAAGATGGGGGGATGTAGATCAGGTATTAAGGGTGCAGAATTTTCACTAAACAAATTTCGCAGAATTTTTCCTAAAATTGAACAATGCAAATATAGGCAAGGAAGTCCAAGGGTTGAGGCCTAGTTGATAAGATGATTCAAAGGAACTTGACAAAAGTTTGGTCAAAGATAGACTCTTTGTCAAAACCCAATATATAAAATAGATAAAAATACAGCTGTTTGAGACAAGGGATAGGGACTAGTGATTAACCATCTATTTTAGTTCCTCTTCTTCTTTGGTGGGCTTTAAGATTCTCACCAGAAATTCCAGATGTCTGTGTGTATGAGAAGTTTTGACATTTATTGATACTGCTGATTTTGAAATTACTCTTATTTTCAAATTATCTCTTCAGTTCTTATTGTATTGACTTAAAATTACATAGGCTCTAGAAATTCCAATTTCCTCAACTGAAATACAAATATTGTAGCTTACATAGGGTTGGTAAGATGATTAAATCCAATAATTCATCAAAATATCTGATAATAGAACAATTCATATTAGTGGATTTTTGTCAACATAATGACTTAAATATTGAGTAAAGAATTTACCATAAATATAGGCACACAAATTACTCTATAAAATGATTATTTCAAATAAATTTTTTCAATAAGTTTGAATATATATTTAAAAAGTAAATTTGAGAAATGAAGAAAAAAGGGATAAAGTTGGTTTTATCAAACACTAATAGTCACTAAACTAAGTGTAATGGATGGGAAGAAAAGGCAGCATTAAATACAATGCTTGTGGACTAGGACCTTGTGCTATCGTTAGAGTCAGTGTGTTTATTATAAACTGTTTTCCTATTATATATTTAAAATGGACTGTGTTTTCAAAGAGTTTATCCTCAAATGGGGGAAATATTTTAAAAGACACAATGTCAGTTTAGCCTGGTAAGGGCAAGCTAGAAAGTAATACAGTGTTAAAACATCATGTAAGTACTTCTGTGGAGGAATTTCATAAAAGGTAATCAAATTATTTGTTAAAACATTGAATGAGATATCACCTTAGCCAAATTTTAAAGCATGAGTATGTCAATTAGGGTTTTTATGCAAAGAATGTAATCCTCTCTAGATTGTTCAAAAAGAAAGCAATTTATAATGAACCATTAAATGAAATTTAATCATTAAGACTGTTGATGAAATGGACTGTAGTCTGTGCTTCCAGAAAAATATTCTAAAACATTACAGAACTGGGTTGTCAATGAACTTGCTACACTTGTCATTTAACAGGAAGCCACCTGTGTGTCTGAGTAATGATCACTACAGATATTCACTCTAGAGCAATTTTTTTTTCTACTCTAATCAGGAAGCTGCCTGAATCAGGAAACTGATAATGCCTTTATATTATAAAAATAAAAAATTCATGTTTCATAATTTGTGCTCTTGCTCTCTCTGGTTGCTTCTGTTCTAAGCTCAAGATTTGCATGCCTACTAGACTTATATGAAAGTCAAAAGAGTTAGGAAAACATTTTAACTTTCTAGCTTCTCTAACTCAAGAAGGCATATTAGAAGGAAGTTGCAATAAATATTAAGCAAATACATACACTGTAAGAATTATCCATGAGAAATAGGAAGGAGGAAGTAACAAGGTGAAGGAACACCAAAGGTATTAGGATATGGACTAGCATGGGATACGTAGAAAATGTAAGTATTAATATTATGGCATTAAGTTCAACAGAGGAACCAAAAACTTGAAAAACGGAATAGGTTGGTAGAGGCTACATTAAAGGGTCTGTATTACAAAATCAAATTGTTTTGTTCCATGGAGGATGAGAATATTCTCATTAAGAATATGTGGCATACAAGAGATACTATGTGTGCTGTGTCCCGAATACATGATTTATAAGGGAAAAAATTATTTCCCCTCTCATCCAATTCACTTTCACATTCTCTTTTCTTAATGATATTTTCTACCTATAACTGATACAATAGAATGTAAGTTGTTAAAATATATAACAGGATTCTGTTTTTAAGAAAAATGTGATGGCTGGAGCTTCATCTGCCATCTTGACCCATGAAGTGGCACAAAAGCTAATACTGGATGGCTGAACAAAGAGATGGAAGCATGATTTTTTTTTTTTTGAGATGAAGTCTCACTCTGTTTCCCAGGCTGGAGTGCAGAGCTTACTGCAACCCCTGCCTCCCAGGTTCAAGCAATTCTCCTACCTTAGCCTCCTGAATAGCTGGGATTACAGGCACATGCCACCACACCAGCTAACATATATATACATATATATATATATATATATATATATATATATATATATATATATGGTTATTTTTGGTAAAAACAGGGTTTCACCATGTTGGCCAGTCTGGTCTTGAACTCCTGAACTCAAGGGATCTGCCTGCCTCTGCCTCCCAAAGTGCTGGGATTACTGGTATGAGCCACTGTGCCCAGCCTAAAAAAAAAAAAAGAAAAAAAAAAAATTCAACTTTAGAGTTAGTTTACACACCTTTTGGATTCCTGCTTTCATTGTATATCTAACCACTGAGGATTTTAAAGTTTTTTTACAGATTGAGTGAAGTGCTATTTCCCACAACATTTTTAGGAAGTATCATTGGTAAAGTTTAGAAAATATCATAAGCAGAGTTTTCAGAATACATTTATAGAAAAATAAAGCTATAATTGAAGAAAATAGACTAAAAAGGAACAAAGAGTTGAGAAAAGGAACTGAATCAAACTTTTATAAATGAAGAACATACTAATTAAATAAAACCTTTCACTTCCAGTTAGCAAGCAGCAAGTAATGGTAGACTCTTGCTCTCAGTGCAAATTAGAAATCATAGACATATTAAAAATAATATTTTGAAGACATCATAAATTTGGAGAAGCCACAAAGACGAGATGAATTCAAATTTTGAAGAAGAAAGAGACCCCTGAGATGAGCTGATGATTCTGGCTATTTTCTTCCCTGAGGACAGTTTTTGATGTTAGGTTCAAATTAAAGATTAATGTTGACAGCCACTAAGATGACTTCCAATCATCCCTACCACCAGTATTTATCCCTTTTGGTAATTACCTACCCTGAGTGTGGGCTGAATTTACTGACTTGCTCCTATAAAATAGAACATGGCAAAGATATGATTTAGTTTTTGTGATTAGGATTTTAAAATAATTCTTCCTGCTTCAGGTCCTTGCTTACTCATTCAGAAAATAAGTTGCTATGTTATGAGGTACTCTTGTGGAAAGGTTATATAGTGAGAGGCCAAGACTTGCCAACAACCATGTAATAAGCTTGGGAGTAGATTCCCTGCCACAGTCAAGTGTTCAGATGAGACTACTGCCACAATTGTATTAATATTTGACTGAAAATTACAAAAGACCTTGAGGCACAGTCATCCAACTAAGTGATGCTAGATATCTGACTCATACAATTATGAGATAATATATCTTAATGTGTTAAGCTATTAAATTCTAAAGTAATTTGTTAATTTATTACAAATTTGCTGTTCTTTTAATAAATTGAGGTTTGAGGTACTTTAATAACTACCACAAGGCTCAATTTATTAAAAGAACAACAGCCCTGAAGATGTATTAACTTATAAGAGTGTCTCAAAATAATGAAGTAAATATTATGGAACTAAAAGAAAAATAGACAAAGTGACAATTATTATCTAAGATTTCAGCACCTCTCTCCCAATAGTGGATAGAATAACTATTTAGAAAATTTGTAATGATACATAAGATTTGACCTACTTGACCTAATTGACATTTATAGCGCAATCCACTCCAAAATAGCAGGATGCACATTTGTATAAAGTTAACATAAAATATTGAACAAAATATATCACATCCTTTGTCATAAAATAATTCTTAATAATTCAAACTATGCAAAAATCTTTTCTGCTTCAAATATAATTAAATTAACAAAATCAAAGTGTTTTGTTCCATGGAGTTTTAAAAATTTAGACTTTTTAAACTAGACTTTTAAAATTTAGACTTTTAGTTTAAAAATTCTAAATATTTAGAAGCTAGAAAACACACTTTTAAGTAACAGAGGTTATATAAAACATTAAAAGGAAAATTAAGTAAAAATGGAAAGATAAAAATTTGTGCAATCTATTTAAACATTTCATAGAGGGAAATTTAGATCATTAAATGCATATATAAGAAAAGAAAAATGTCAGAAATCATTATCTGAATGTATCTGTTAGAAATTTAGAAAAAAAACAAATTATACAGAAATTTAGAAAAAAATTTAGAAAAAAACAAATTATATGTAAGCAGAGGAAAAGTCTTTATAAACATTAAAACAAAACTCATGAAACAGAAGCAAAATATATTGATAGAACATACATAAAATATTATTGCAGTATGCAACAATTTGAGAATGTTCATTCTTTTCCAGGTCTCTGAGAGCTTCCTGAAGATGGAATTTGTCACATCTAGCATGTCTTACCAAATGTCAAGGCTGGAAGGGGCATAAGAAGATAGCAGAATCCAGCAATGGTCTTTACACAGAAACATCAATTTGAACAACTGTCCATGCACAAAAATACCTTCACAAGAGTTAAGAAAATCAAGTGAAAGACAAAAGTATCTGGTTTTAGCACAATTATAAGAAAATATGTATTAAAGATGGTAAAAAGGACAGTTTTACATTACCCACACCACATGTCCCCAAACCCCAGGCAGCACAGTATGAACAGATATGCCATGCAGTTGGCGAAAAAGAGTGAAGTGAGCATAATACTTTGCCTTGGACCTCAACATTGGGCCCATCACAATAAAACTCACCACTGAGAAGAACCCTATTATTCCAAGTTGCTACCCATGAACTGAGTCACTAGATATTCTTCAACATAAGGCAGAACCACACAGTCCCAGGCTTCAGACTTGCATGGCAAAATCAATTTCTGGCATATAATGCTTTTAAGCTAACATCAGAATCTGAGCTCTGGACAGGTCTCAAAACTGTATAGGCCTCAGCAGCCCTTGAATTCAGATGGGGTCCAGTACAATGCCAGCTGTAATATCCACCAGCTTATGGTTTGCTCAAGCATCATGTGTGCTGCAGTAGGTCCCAGACTTCTGGCAGCACCACATCAGTCATATCTGCTCTGGACTTCTGCCTGCCTTTGTACCACACCTGTCACAGGAATTTTTCAGATAAACATAGTCTGGAAATATTGAAATAAGTGCCTACTGCTTCAAATAAGCAGTCATCAGTGCACATGGTCCAGAACAATTAGGAAAACATGACATAACCAAATGAGCAAAATAAGGTGACAGAGATTCTAATCCTAAATAAATTGAGATGTAAGAAGTGCCAGACAAAGAATCCAAAATAACTGTTTTAGGAAGCTCATAGAATTTTAAGGAAATACAGATAATTCAAATAAATAAAACAATAAATAAATAAAAACAATAAACAATAAAAAAGAACAAAATTATTTAATAGAGATAAAATAAATTTAAAAATTAAACAGAAATTCTGAAAAATACAATAAACAAAAATTTTAAAAAATGAATAGAAACGATAAATAGCAGAATTGATCAAGCAGAAGAACCTGTAAATTTGATGACAGATTATTTAGAAATATGCATTCAGGGAAAAAGAGACAAAAGTATTGAAGAAATCTTGCTGGATGCATGTGATAACATCAGAAAAGCAAATATTTGAGTCATAACTTAGAGAATAAGATAAAACACTCACAAACATGCATCCAATATAGGCCAAATATCCAGAATCTATATGAAATTTAAACAATTCAATAAGCAAAAAAAAAAAAAAAAACAAAACCTCCCCACCAAAAAAGGGAAGCTGAAGGCAGGGAACCAAGTGATCTCACTCGGTGGGTCCCTCCCCCATAAAGACCAGCAAACTGAGACCCTCTAGCTTGAGAGTTTCGAAGCCAGCACAGCAGTTTGAGCTTGATCAATGGAACTTGGTAGGGGGATGGGCGTCTGCCACTCCCAAGGCAGTTCTCACCATACCTGTGTAAACAAAATCATGGAGAAGTTTACATAGCAGCAGGACTGAGCCTGCAGCAGCTCAGCAGCATATTTATAGGCAGACTGTGACTAGACTCCCTCCTTGCTGGACAGAGCATCTCTGAAAAAACGGCAGCAGCACGTCAGGGACTTATACATAAAACCCCACCTTCCTGGGACAGAGTACCTGGGAAAAGGGGCGGTTGTGAGTTCTGCTGCAGCAGACTTAAACTTCCCTACCCAGAAGCTCTAAAGGAAGCAACAGAGTTCCCAGCACAGTACTTGAGCTCTGATAAGGGACAGAATGTCTCCCCAAGTAGCTCCCTGACCCCCATATATCCAAAAAGACACCTCATAAAGGAGAGCTCTGGCTGACATCTGGCAGGTACCCTTCTGGGATGAAGCTATCAGAGGAAAGAACAGGCAGAAATCCTTGCTGCTCAGCAGCACCTGAGGGTGATAACCAGTAAAGCAGGGTCTGGAGTGGACCTCCAGCAGTCCTGCAGCAAAGGGGCCTGACTGTAAGAAGGAAAACTAAAAAACAGAAAGAAATAGCTTCAACATCAACAGAAAAGATGTCCACTCTTTTGAAAATCACCAACTTCTGAAAGTCACCAACTTCAAAGATCAAAGGTAGATAAATACGTGAAGATGGGAAGAAACCAGCACAAAAGGAATGAAATCACCAAAAACGATAATGCCTCTCCTCCCCTAAGGGATCACAACTCCTCACTGGCAAGGGAACAAACCTGGATGGAGAATGAGTTTGATGAATTGACAGAAGCTGGCTACAGAAGGTGCATAAAAACAAAATTCTCTGAGTTCAAGGAACATGTTCTAACCCAATGCAAAGAAACTAAGAACCTTGAGAAAAGGTTAGACAAAATGCTAACTAGAATAAACAGCTTAGAGAAGAACATAAACTACTTGATCGAGCTGAAAAACACAGTACGAGAACTTCTTAAGCATACACAAGTTTCAACAGCAGAATTGATCAAGCAGAAAAAGGATATCAGAGATTGAAGATCAACTCAATGAAATAAAATGAGAAGGCAAGGCTAGAGAAAAGAGAGTGAAAAGAAATGAACAAAGCATCCAAGAAATATGGGATTATGTGAAAAGACCTAATCTACATTTGATCAGTGTACCTGAAGTAACGAGGAGAATGAACCCAAGTTGGAAAACACTCTTCAGGATATTATCCAGGAGAACTTCCCCAACCTAGCAAGGCAAGCCAACATTCAAATCCAGGAAATACAGAGAACACCACAAAGATATTCCTGAAGAACAGCAACCCCAAGGCACATAAGCATCAGATTCATCAGGGTTGAAATGAAGAAAAAAATGCTAAGGGCAGCTAGTGAGAAAGGTCAGGTTACCTGCAAAGGGAGGCTCATCAGACTCACAGTGGATCTCTCAGGAGAAACCCTACAAGCCAGAACAGAGTGGGAGCCAATATTCAACATCTGTAAAGAAAAGAAATTTCAACCCAGAATTTCATATCCAGCCAAACTAAGCTTCATAAGTGAAAGAGAAATAAAATCATTTACAAACAAGCAATTGCTGAGAGATTTCATCACCACCAGGCCTGCCTTACAAGAGCTCCTGATAAAAGCACTAAATATGAAAAGCAACAACCAGTACCAGCAGCTGCAAAACTGTACCAAATGGTAAAGACCATCAACACAATGAAGAAACTGCATCAACTAACAGGCAAAACAACCCAGCTAGTATCAAAATGGCAGAATCAAATTCACACATAACAATATTAACGTTAAATGTAAATGGGCTAAATGCCCCAATCAAAAGACACAGACTGGCAATTTGGATAAAAAGTCAAGACCCTACAGTGTGCTGTATTCAGGAGACCCATCTCACATGTGAAGACACACATAGACTTAAAGGGGTGGAAGAAGATTTACCAAGCAAATAAAGAGCAAAATAAGTAGGTGTTGCAATCCTAGTCTCTGATAAAACAGACTTTAAAACAACAAAGATCAAAAGAGACAAAGAAGGACATTACATAATGGTAAAAGGGTCAATGAAACACGAAGAGCTAACTATCCTAAATATATATGCAACCAATACAGGAGCACCCAGATATATAAAGCAAGTTCTTAACAACCTACAAAGAGACTTAGACTCCCACACGATAATAGTGGTTGAGTTTTACACTCCACTGTCAATATTAGACAGATCAATGAGACAGAAAATCAACAAGGATATCCAGGACTTGAATGCACATCTGAACCAAATGGACCTAATAGACATCTACAGAACTCTCCACCCCAAATCCACAGAATATACATTCTTCTCAGTACCACATCTCACTTACTCTCAAGTTGACCACATAATCGGAAGTAAATCAGTCCTCAGCAATGCAAAATAATGGAAATCATAACAACCAGTCTCTCAGACCTCAGTGCAATCAAATTAGAACCCAGGATTAAGAAACTCACTCAAAACCACACAACTACATGGAAATTGAACAACTTTCTCCTAAATGACTGTTGGATAAATAATGAAATGAAGACAGAAATAAAGATGTTCTTTGAAACCAATGAGAACAAAGACACAATGTACCAGAATGTCTGGGAAACATTTAAAGCAATGTCTAGAGGGATATTTATAGCACTAAATGCCTATATGAGAAGTAAGGAAAGATCTAAGATAGACACCTTGTCATCACAATTTAAAAAACTAGAGGAGCAAGATAAAAAAAAAAAAAAATCAAAAGCTAGCCAAAGACAAGAAATAACTATGATCAGAGCAGAACTGAAAGAGGTAGAGACACAAAAAACCCTTCAAAAAATCAATAAATCCAGAATCTGGTATTTTTAAAAGATCAACAAAACAGATAGACTGCTAGCCAGACTAACAAAAAAAAGAAAGAGAGAAGAATGGAATATATGCAATAAAAAATGATAAAGGGGATATCACAACCGATTCCATAGAAATACAAACTACCATCAGAGAATACTACAAACACCTCTATGCACATAAACCAGTAAATCTAGAAGAAATGGATAAATTCCTGGACACTTACTCTCTCCCAAGACTAAACCAGGAAGAAGTTGAATCCCTGAATAGACCAATAACAAGGTCTGAAGTAGAGGCAGCAGTTAATAGCCTACCAACCAAAAAAAGTCCAGGTCCAGATGGGTTCACAGCTAAATTCTACCAGATGTACAACGAGGAGCTGGTACCACTCCTTCTGAAACTATTCCAAACAATACAAAAAGAGGGAGTCCTCCCTAACTCATTTTATGAGCGCAACATTATCCTGATACCAAAACCCAGCAGAGACAAAACTAAAAAAGAAAATTACAGGCCAACATTCATGATGAACATTGATGCAAAAAACTTCAATAAAATTCTGGCAAATTGAATGCAACAGCACATTAAAAAGCTTATCCATCACAGTCAAGTAGGCTTCATCCTGGGGATGTAAGGCTGGTTCAACGTATGCAAATCTATAAACGTAATCCATCACATAAACAGAACCAATGACAAAAACCACATGATTATTTCAATAGATGCAGAGAAGGCCTTTGACAAAATTCAACAGCCCTTTATGCTAAAAACTCTCAATAAACTAGGTATCCATGGAACATATAACAAAATAATGAAAGCTATTTATGACTAACCCACAGCCAATGTCATACTGAATGGGCAAAAACTGGAAGCATTCCCTTGGAAAACCAGCACTAGACAAGGATGTCTTCTCTCTCAACATAGTATAGGAAGTTACAGCCAGAGCAATCAGGCAAGAAAAAGAAATAAAGGGTATTCAATTAGGAAAGGAGGAAGTCAAATTGTCTCTATTTGCAGACGATATGATTGTATATTTAGAAGACCCCATAGTCAAAGCCCAAAATTTCCTTAAACTGATAAGCAACTCCAGCAAAGTCTCAGGATACAAAATCAATGTGCAGAAATCACAAGCATTCCTGTACACCAGTAACAGACTTAAAGAAAGCCAAATCAAGAATAAACTGCCATTCACAATTGCTGCAAAGAGAATAAAATCCCTAGGAATACAACTAACAAAGGATGGAAAGGATCTCTTCGAGGATAACTACAAACCACTGCTGAAGGAAATAAGAGAAAACAAACAGATGGAAAAACATTCCATGCTCATGGTTAGGAAGAATCAATATTGTAAAAATGGCCATACTGCCCAAGGTAATTTATAGATGCAATGCTATCCCCATCAAGCTACTTATGACCCCCTTCATAGAACTGGAAAAAGCCACCTTAAAAACTTCATATGGAACCAAAAGAGAGCCCATATAGCCAAGTCAATTCTAAGCAAAAAGAACAAAGCTGGAGGCATCACCCTATCTGACTTCAAACTATACTACAATGCTACAGTAATCAAAACAGCATGGTACTGGTACCAAAACAGAGATATAGACCAATGGAACAGAAGAGAGGCCTCAGAGGCAACGCCACACATCTACAGCCATCTGATCTTTGACAAACCTGATAAAAACAAGCAATGGGGATAGGATTCCCTGTTTAATAAATAGTGTTGGGGAATCTGGTTAGCCATGTGCAGAACGCTGAAACTGGACCCCTTCCTTACACCTTATACAAAAATTAACTTAGATGGATTAAAGATTTAAACATAAGATCTAACACCATAAAAACCCTAGAAGAAAACCTAGGCAATATCATTCAGGACATAGATATAGACAAGGAGTTCATGACTAAAACACCAAAAGCAATAGCAACAAAAGCCAAAATAGACAAATAGGATCCAATTCAACTTAAGAGCTTCTGCACAGCAAAAGAAACAATCATTAGAGTGAAATGGTAATCAGCAGAATTGGAAAAAAATTTTGCAAGCTACCCATCTGACAAAGGCCTAATATTCAGAATCTACAAAGAACTAAAACAAATTCACAAGAAAAAAACAAACAACAGCATCAAAAAGTAGGCAAAGAATATGAACAGACATTTTTTAAAATAAGATATTTATGTGGACAACAAACATGAAAAAATACTCATCATCACTGGTCATTAGAGAAATGCAAATCAAAACCACATTGAGATACCATCTCATGCCAGTTAGAATGGCAATCAAAAAATCTGGGGACAACCCATGCTGGAGAGGATGTGGAGAAATAGAAATGCTTGTACACTGTTGGTGGGAGTGTAAATTAGTTCAACCATTGTGGAAGACAGTGTGGTGCTTCCTCAAGGATCTAGAAATAGAAATTCCATTTGACCCAGCAATCCCATTACTGTGTATATACCCAAAGGATTATAAGTCATTGTATTATAAAGATACATGCACAGGTATGTTCTTTTTGGCACTGTTTACAGTAGCAAAGACCTGGAACCAAATCCGAATGTCCATCAGTAATAAACTGGATAAAGAGAATGTGGCATATATACACCATGGAATACTATGTAACCATGAAAAAGGGATGAGTTCATGCTCTTTGCAGGGACATCGATGAATCTGGAAACCATCATTCTAAGAAACTAATGCAAGAACAAAAAACCAAACACTGTATGTTCTCACTCATAGGTGGGTCTTGAACAGAGAACACATGGACATAGGGAGGGGAACATCACACAATGGGGTCTTTTGGGGGGTGAGGGACTAGGAGAGGGATATTGGGGGGTGGGAAGATTGGGGAGGGATAACATTGGGAGAAATACCTAATGTAGGGGACTGGGGGATGCAGGCTGCAAACCACCATGGCAAGTATAAACCTATGTAACAATCCTGCAAGATCTGCACATGTACCCCAGAAATTAAAGTATAATTAAAAAAATAAATAAATACAACAGCATAACTTAAAAAAATACATAAATAAAATATAAAAATATTCTTTTTATAAAAACGTAAATGAAACTAAATTTATGAATCTCAGACAATGTTAACTGGCAACAGCATAATTAGGCTGATTTAATAATAAAAGACAATTAAAATCATAATGGGAATTAGAATATATTTGGAGCTGTCAATAGAAAAAGCATCTGGAAACCATCATTCTCAGCAAACTGACACAAGAACAGAAAATCAATCACTGAATGTCCTCACTCATAGGCTGGTGTTGAACAATGAGAACACATGGATACAGGGAGGAAGCATCACACACTGGAGTCTGTTGGGGATGTCTAGGGGAGGGACAGTGGTGGGTGGGGAGGTCGGGAAAGGATAACATGGGGAGAAATGTCAAATGGAGGTGACCGGGGCATGGAGGCAGCAAACCACCTTGCCATGTATGTACCTATGCAACAGTCCTGCATGATCCGCACATGTATCCCAGAACTTAAAGTACAGTTAAAAAAATCATGATAGAATAAACACAGCTATAACTTTTCTACAGATGTTACAATTATAATATCAAAGTAAGACTTTTTATAAGATTTTTTCAAAAATAATTGCTCTCAATTCAACTGTTGGTGACCAAAAGATTTCAACCCACATAGAAATCTCTCTAACAGACTGACATAATTAAAAGACAAAACTTAGAGTGTTTGTAAATGGTTGCAGGGTGTAAATACTAAACATTTAAATTTTCAACCACATTTTTTCATGAAACTATGCTTTAGATAAGTTTTGGAATGCATATAATTCAATTATACCTTGCAAATTAAAGCTTGTCATATGATTTAACAGGACCTATTTTTGCCAAAGTTGTAAGGACATATAATCATATAATAAAGATCTACAATTAAAAAAAAAAAGGAAAAAAAAAGAAAAATCATCCTATATCAACATTTGTCAGATGCAGGTAAGGTAATGTTAAAAGGAATCACATAGGCTAACTATTTAAAAAAAAAAAAAAGCTAAAAAGTAATGAATAAACACTGGGAAAGCAAAAGAAAAAAGTGTAGAAATTAATAAATTATAAAAGTTTATAATTAGAATCATATTAACCCAAATTATTCCTAAGTGTAAAACAAAATAAACTGAATCATCCTCTGACAGGGTTCACTAAGGGAAAATAAGTAATGGTGCAAATAAACTCCATAAGGAATGAAAAAAGTACATAATGCCAGATGCTGCAGAGATAAATATAAGAAAATTTTACTAACCTGATGTCAGTGCACTTTGGAACTTAGATGAAGTAGACAATTCCATTAACAAAATTAACTGAGGAAGAAATATGAAACCTGAAGGAGATAACAATTAGAGTAATTGAATCAGTAGTTTAGAAATCTTCCCACAAATAAAAAATCACCCACAAATAGTTTTACCAGTGGGTTCCAAAAACATTTTTAAAATAAATAATGGTATCATACAAATTGTGAGGAGCAAAAAGTGCACAATTACCAGCTTATTTTATGAAACTAGCAAAACACTGATGTCAATATCAGTCAAAAACATTAAGATAAAAGCACTATAGATAAAGCTCAATCGTAAACACAAATGCAAAAATCTCAAGCAAAACATTATCTACTAAACAGTAACTTATTAAAAAAATAGTAATGAGGGAATGTGTTCTCTTTCCAGGTCCACAAGGGGGTGTAGTTTTAAGGGCAAGAGCTTCTCAGCCCCATGCCCCTCTCTCATCTCTCTCCATCCAGGAGATTTAACAGTTTATGTTTCAATTTCTCGGGCGCAGAAAGAAACTAAGAGTCAATCACCCCAGCGGAAGTTCTCAGGAACTCCCTTCATTGACCAGGGTCCCTTTATCTCTCCTGGATTTCCCCTCTGGAGTCCCCTTCCACACTCTCTCGTGGAAGCCTGTCTTCCCCTCCTAAAGTCCATCTCTCTCTATTTCCTTCCACTCAGTGTGGAAGCTGCTTTCCTCTCCTGGATTCCATCTGTCTGGATTCTGTCACTCAGTGTGAGTTAGCTGTTTCTTTCTCTCTCCTTCTTCTGTTTCTCTCTCTCTTTAATTAAATCACTTTCTACGAACACTTCTGAGTCCGGTGTTTACTGCGCACTGCGCCATGGTCCCCTCTCTCATTCTTGAGAGGGCAGGAGACCAAGAACCTGGAGAAACGTCCTCTCAGGGGAGCTGAGGGCACCCTGAATCCCCGAATCCCAATATAACAATAATACATCATGGTCAAGTCAGGTTTAATTGTTGGAATGCACTTTTACATATTAGAATACTAGTAAAAATTAAACTGTCATTGTTTTCATATGGTATAATAATGTAGCTATAAACCTACATGAATATATAGATAAGTAATTAGTATTACTTAGCTTAGCAAAGATTTGGACAAAAATTTAACATATAAGTTTAGTTACATTTCTATCAACCAAAAAAATAGAGAATATAATTTTTTTAAAGGCACTATGCTGCCAACCACTTTTTTTCCCTTCAATACTGAGGATTTAATCTAACAAAATATATATAATATCTTTCTGGATAAAAATAGTATTATAGGAAAACATTATAGAACCCCTAAACAGATCGTGTGTGTGTGTGTATCCTGTACATAACAACAAAAGATAACATTTAAAAATGGGCAAACTACTAGCCTGTAGTTCAAACTACTTGCTTCATCAAATAGTTTGCCAAGAAAAGTTTTGAATTTTATTACAAGATAAATTAATAGCATGGTGATGAGATACCATTTAATCACTGTACTGGCCACAAAGTCTTACAAATACAAGGATGTAGCACAAGGAAATGCTTATTCTTTTCTTGTAGTGTTGTAAATTGGCAGAAATATTGTATAAAATTGGTTGCCATTCCCTAGTAAAGCTGAAAAAGTTTCATATTTTACAATCCAATAGGTAGCTATATACCCAAAGAAACTATTGTAAGTTGTCAGAAGATATGGACATTCATGATCAATGCAGCCCCCTATATAATGTCAAAACCAGAAGCAATTCACTTAACTATGCAGTATTTCACTTTACTAAATGATAAAGTATGGTGTGTTTATTAATTGAATAACATACTGCAGAGAATGCGAATGATCTGTGGTCAATTCTATCAACATGGCTAAACTGTAGAGATGTAACAGAAAGGAAAATAAACCCAAAACTAATTACATGCATCACAAAGAATGAATGAACTAGTATAGGAAAAATTTTCTTTTGACAATCAAATTGGGATATCCATTTTTATATGGGAAATAAAATTGATGCTTTCTAAATTTTACATATGTATGTATTCTCTCTAGCCTTAATAATTAGTTGGAAAAATTTAAAGATAATTTAAATTCCTTTTACTGAGCGTATATTGATATTTAGCTCTCTTACTTCAACTCCTCCAAGTTTTACAAAGATAGAAAGAAAATCGTGGCGAAATTGGCATGATCATTATAACCTGCTAATTAAAGCCAGAGCTAAGATTACAGTGAAGTTTCCTGATCCCAAGTTAAGTACTTCGTTTACAACATTATGCGACATAAATGACTTGATTGGGAAAAGAATAGTAATTAAATTGATTTGTAGCTATCTTAATCTCTTCACTGTTCAAATATATTATTTGAGTTTAATTAGGGTTAATTTTACAGCTGTTTCATTTATTCTTAGATAATCAATAGTTGACTATGGTTGAAAATTAGTTTTTTGAGGAAATATTTGTTGTTGTCTTATGTTGGTATTTAATACAATATTCAAAACTAAAAATACAGATGGCTACTGCCCATCAAAATGTATCTTCGGAAATTTTTATTTGAAATTCTCAAAACTTATAAATATATTTTTTTTTTTTGAAAAAATTGTGTGGCTTAGGATTTTAATTTTTTTTGTTTTCTTTGTTTTAGAGACTGTGTTTTGCTGTGTCACCCAGGCTGGAATGCGGTGGCACAGTCTTAACTCACTGCAGACTTGAACTCTTGGGCTCAAGAGATCCTCCCATTTCAGCCCACTTGGGACTATAGCCAAATGTCACCATGATTTTTTGTAGAGATGAAGTCTCACTTCACTGTCCAAGATGGTCTCGAATTGCCTTCAAACAGTCCCCCTGCCTTGGCCTCCCCCAAAGTGCTAGGATTACAGGCACAAGACAAGGCACCTGGCCTAATTTAAATATATTTGACATTGCTTTTTTTTTACATTTTTAAAATTTGAGAATAATTACCTTCTTTAACTTTTCCAAGACATCTCCTTTATCTCATTCAATAAATCTCCTCTATAAACAAAACATCATTTTTAAATGTATTCAGTCTTTTTTTCTATTAAGAAGTTCAGCTACTAATATTTTGATGTTTCCTTATATTTGTTTTTGTTCTTGACAGTAATCATCTAGTTTTCAATACTTTCTGTTTATACTTTTCATAAATGTTTCACACCTTTTAAAGATATTTTCTTCTTTTTTTTAATGTGTCCAAAAATTTGCCTATTAATTCTTAATTTTAATTGTCTACAATATCTGACAAAGGTAAAATAATGAATGTTTTTCTCTGTTTAAGAACCTTTCTAATTTGAAACTCCTTTTTCACTTGTTCCTCTTTGGTACTCTATTCCTATTACTCTGGTTCATGACCTAATAGTCTCTTTCACAGTGTATCTATCTCTATTGCTTTCTCTGCACTCTCTGAGAGCAATTTACAAAATCCCTTTTACCTAATTAAAAACCTTCAAGGCCAAGCGCAGTGGCTCACGCCTGTTATCCCAGCACTTTTGGCGGCTGAGGCGGGCGGATCACGAGGTTAAGAGATCGAAACCATCCTGACCAACATGGTGACACCCCATCTCTACTAAAAATACAAAAATTAGCTCAATGTGGTGGCACATGCCTGTAGTTCCAGCTACTCAAGAGGCTGAGGCAGGAGAATTGCTTGAACCCGGGAGGTGGAGGTTGCAGTGAGCCAAGATCGCGCCATTGCACTCCAGCCTGGCTTCTGGTGATGGAGCAAGACTCTGTCTCACAAAAAAAAACCCTTCAAAACCTTCCAGTTACCTCTAGAATAAAGTCCAACATTTATCCCAATATCCAGAGATATTTATGAGTTAGGGACAAATTCCTTTTTCAAAGATATTTCATCCCACTTTTCTTAATATATTTTTTATCTAAGCAGAGGAAAACATCTATTATTATCCACAGTATTCCTAAAATTTTTTGCCTTAAGATTTGCTTGTGCCTTTCCTGAACATAAAATTATCTAAGACTCTCCTCATTCAATTTTCACCATTGTTTCAAACTCAGTTCAACTAATAACTTTTATAACTTGTAATAGGTGATAGAACCTGACCTATGAAGTGAGAGCAAACTGTTGTGCAGTGCCATATATCCTCGTATGAGTGATGTAGATTTGATCTATAAATTGACTTGAAAAACTTCTATTAAATAGGTCTAACATCTATCATTTCTTTCAAAATGTTTTTATGTTAAGTAAGAAAATGTACACATCTGGACTATCATTGGCATTTGATGTATCCTAATCCTCTCCTCTGGCTTTTTTCGCTTACAGAATTACAGTTTTCCAAAGAAAATGTAGGTGATAACTAATACCACTTTTCTAGCTTCTACCACATATAGTTTTTTATTTTAATTAATAAATTTATAAATTTTTTATGGAAATGAATCCAATGCAGTATACTATCTGACTTTCATAGCCCAGTGTCCAAAATAGTGCCCTGCACATAGTAGCTGCTCAATTAATGTACTAATTGGAAGTACATTTATCTTTGCCATGGCTATTAAAAAATAATTTTGAGCAAAATGTAAATTAATAATTTAGTCAGCTTTTATTTGTTTTGAATACATTTATATTTAACATGTGCTCTGAAAATGTTATGTTAAGAATAATTGCTATAGAGTAAAATTTAAGTTAGCCAGAATAACAGCAGAATATAGGTTACACATACCAAAAAGCCATTAAAATGACACTAGCCTATATAACTGAAAATAATTTTAATGTAAACTTACTTAGCTAGAAATATATCCAGTAATTACAGACAAGTTTACTCTTCTACAAAGGTCATCTAAACATATAAAAATAATATATATACACAATGATTTAAGAACGATAACATTACATAAATTTATTAATGAGGAAAGGTCAAAGCTATCTGTTGTAATTTATATTATGCTCCCTCAAACAGCTCTGATTCTTTTCTAATACTAAACTTGAACTGAATTGGGAAAGGATGCATTCTGAGCTGGAATTTTTTTCCTCGTCCTTTTCCTACTATTCCCTTTATTTTCACAACTCTGGAGGTGTTAGGCACGCTCACCTCCCCCTTGTCTTCCTTAGACTCCTGGCAGTAGTCTCGCTCCTCCAGAAGCAATGAACAGGAGGATGGGGCCCTCTTTGACCTGCAATATTTCTTTTTCTTTTCTTTTTTCTTTCTTTCTTTCTTTCTTTTTTTTTTTTTTGACACAGAGTCTCACTCTGTCACCCAGGCTAGGGTTCAGTGGCAAGATCTTGGCCCACTATGAGCTCTGCCTTTCGGGTTCAAGTGGTTCTCCTGCCTCAGCCTCCAGAGTAGCTGGGATTACAGTCCCATGCCACCATGGCCAGCTAATTTTTGTACTTTTAGTAGAGTGAGAGTTTCCTCCTGTTGGCCAGGCTGATCTCGAACTCCTGACCTCAATTGATCTGCCTGCCTCGGCCTCCCAAAGTTCTGGGATTACAGGCATGAGCTACTGCACCAAGCCGGACTTGCAGTATTTCTGGCTGGCAATTATGTTTTTAGAAATGTTCAAGTCTATTCACATAACTTCAGTTAGGGTTAACTTTAAATTTGGTCACTTCTGTATATCCATAGCCAAATCAAGAATTGACTATCTTTGAAAATGAGATGTTCTTAGAGTGCTTTTGTTCAATTTCTCCCCTGTGATCACCTTTCTGAATGGCATGTGCACAATTTAAGGACTGCAGCTGCGCAAAATATGTTCACTTAGCTTCAGGATGCTTCTATTTACGTAGCTCTCAATTCTTTAGCCAAATATTTATTTACATTCCTTCATTTTGCTTTAAAAACCAGATGTTATAAACTATGGTTTGGTTAGAACATTGCTAAAAATTAATCTAAAATATATGAAAATAGTTGAGGGTTAGTAATTTAATAGAAAAGACAAAGTTTGACTTGTAACTCAGGCTCACCTTGCTCTCTCACTCACATGTGAGTAATGTGTCAGTGTTCAGCTTGACATCCTCACTAATTCTTAACGTGTAACGCTTCAAAACTCTTATGATTACCTATTTTTGAGGACTGGAAAGAAAAAAGTGAATATAGTTTAAGACTTGTTACTCAAATTTTCCTTTAAAATAATAATTTTCAACACCAATTTACTGAACTTAACTCTAGCAACCCTATCACTGACTCATTCTCAGGGAAGGAGATGGAAATAGATTCCACTATCACACTTAACTAGAGGTTTTAACTAATATCTATCCAAATATGATAAAGCTTTCCCATAGACAGAATAGGCTTAACTACAAAACAAAACCTTCCTTCTGTGTTTAAGTCTAGACATTCACCCGTAAGCAGCATTTGGCAGCCATTTCATCATTGTACTGTCTGTCCTCAGTCTGATCAGTTCTTAAATATGCTCCCTAGGAAAACCTAAAATAAAACAAAACAACCATTATATTTCCCTTCTACTCAAATATCTTTACTGGCTCCCATTTTCTATGATGAAAAAGTCTAATAAGTTTCACAAAGTCCATCCCTTCTCTTTATTGGCAACCTCAGCCACAATCCAAACATATCTTGCAATCTACTTACAAAAAAAATCACTTTTGTCTTTAAAGCATAATACCATTTTACACTTCTATACAATTGGCAATGCTGTTTCTTCTTCCTAGATGTCCTCTAGTCCTCAATACCCTCAGTATTTATATTCATTTGTCAAGACACAGGAAAAATAACACCTCCTCCATGATCGTTCATAACATTACTCTTAGCTGATTGCTGCCTGTGTGTTCCTCCGTGCTGAGATGCAACATTATTTGTATCTGCACCGTATTTATGCTATGTTACATTATTTATATCCTTTGTCGGCTGAACAATGAACTCCTCAACAATAGGGAAGTTAATTATTGAGGTTTGTTTTCTCAATGACAAATAATCAGGTACATATTATATCTTCCTAATTCAAAACCTGCTTGAAAAATAAAATAAGAATGTGAAAAGCATATATTTAATATTCATAAATATTATCTGTAGTCTAATAATGCATTACAAAGAAATTACATATCACAATTAATAAGAACTTATATATTTTAATATTTACAAGTACCAAATTGGCATTTTATTTTGTCATATTAAATTCCCAAAGATATTACCATTTTAAAGAGGATACACTAATATATTGATATATTAGTTATACTTTTGGAATAAGGGATTTTAAAAGTGGAAAGATTCTTTGTACCTTTAAACAGCAATGTACAGTAAGGGGCATTGGAATGTAACAATTTTTTAAACATAATTTTAAATATTTTATGATAAAGGGAGTCAAAATAGCATTTAATTTTATTTTTAAAGTGATTTAACATTATAACTCTGCAAGGATATAATGTCTAGAAAAATCTAATTGTTAAATACTACTTAATCACATCATAAAATCATTACATCTGCTTAAAATGAGAAGTTTAATTCACTTTTATCAGTTGATACTGAAATCTTTATCTGTATTAGCTGTGATATTCTCTTATTATGCTGCATTTTGAGTTAGCTCTCCATAGAATTCAGTTCACAGTTTAGAAAAAAACAGCTGATTAGACATTGAGTAAAGCAGAACTGCTTTTTTTCTTTGTGTGTGTGTGTAATACCATACATGAAAATGACCGTGAGAAAAAAGAAAAAGAAAGTATAGCTTCTTTATAACAATCCTACAAATGCTAGATCTATGTTCACTCTCTGTTTATCTCTCTCTCTCTGTCTCTCTATCTCTCTCTATATATACACATATCCCCTGGAGTTGTAAAAATGTGTTTTTTGACTAAAAGAGGAGGACACGATGGGACTGGAGGACAGATGCCAGCGTGAGGCCGGCCCTAAATGTAAGAAAGGGAAATAACCATGACAGATGTATAGGACAGAAATGATTGACTGTCAAAAAACAGGGATAGAAATGAAAGGGGCACCTGACACTGCAAAGACGAAGTAGAAAAACACAGGAAGTACAACAAAAGCA
Organism: Aotus nancymaae; assembly: GCF_030222135.1. Taxonomy (NCBI): domain Eukaryota; kingdom Metazoa; phylum Chordata; class Mammalia; order Primates; family Aotidae; genus Aotus; species Aotus nancymaae. Next base: position 9,746,555 of record NW_026988447.1, on the reverse strand, counting down.
GGGGAATTCTCCTTAATTCTAAGGCCTGGACTCTCACTCCAGGCTTGGTGTTTATGTCTCACACTTCTAGCAAAATTTTTAGTAGCCTACATTAGAGTACAAGTTGACCTAGAATTTTGGTTGTCCTGTCTCTTTTGGATGGGGGAAGTCATGTGGATAGAAATATAATCCCTCCTGTCCTCCCAGAGGGACCCTATGCTGCTTCACTCATGGCTGGTCTTTTAAGCACAGAATTTTGCTAATTTCTTTAAGAGAATCGAAGGAGACAGGTTGGGAAGCTTATTCATGTCTGGATTTTAAGATGATATTTGTACTTGAAAACAAATCAGTCTCTTAGCACATTATTTAGATATATTGTTCTTTTGGTATTTATATTATTTTAAACAAATATCTCTTTTCTCAGTCTCAATATCCTCACATCGTTTATGCTGTCCTCTACATTTTCTTTTCTTTTCTTTTTTTTTTTTTTTTTTTTTGAGACGGAGTTTCACTCTTGTTACCCAGGCTGGAGTGCAATGGCGCGATCTCCGCTCACCGCAACCTCCGCCTCCTGGGTTCAGGCAATTCTCCTGCCTCAGCCTCCCGAGTAGCTGGGATTACAGGCACGCACTACCACCAAGCTATTCTAATACTGCCAGTTGGGTCACCACAACACAAGTAGCAAGCTTCTCAATGGAATCAAAAAGTTATCTTCTTTTTGTTTGCTTCTCAAATAAATGGGCTTAAAAAAATTCTTAAGTGATATAAGGCATTTGCTTTATACAGGTGGACTAATAAGAATGGTAATAGGGTGTCTCTATAAATCAGTTGGCATTTCTTCAATTCTGATAAGTTACTGTCTGTCCTATTGAGGGGGTTACAGTATCAAGATTTATAACTAGCTTATTTTCTAAACTGGGACATTTTGAGAACAAAAGTGGACATTTTTAATAATTATGCTGGCACAACACAGCAAGCAATTGAGAGACATGTTCACCCTACTAAGAGTGACACCATGCTAAAGAACTCTGAGCAATTTAACTCAGCTTTACCATACAGAAATGTATTTTTTTAAATGGCCCGTCTAACTGCTTGTATTTTGCAGTTTTATATCCTTATAAACATTGTTGCTTTTCTATCCATATATTTTTTTAAATGTGTTCTCAAAAAGAAATTTTTAGAAATGCATTCCTTCTATGATCCCATTTTTCTAAAATGTATACACATTATAATTTGGTCAAAGCTTTCATGGACTTATTGGGATGAGAGTATTCAATATTTCTAATTGATAATTAATGGAAATAGTAATTTTCCTTAAGTTTTTTCTACATTAAGAAAAAGATGTGGCTGGGAGCAGTGGTTCATATCTATAATCCCAGCCCTTTGGGAGGCCAAGGCAGGCAGATCACTTGAGGTCAGGAGTTTGAGACCAGCCTGGCCAACATGGCAAAACTTCATATCTACTAAAAATACAGAAAAAAAAAAATAGTCCGGCATGGTGGCTGCACTCATGTGTAATCCCAGCTACTTGGGAAGCTGAGGCATGAGAATTGCTTGAACCCCGGAGGTAGAGGCTGTGGACGCCGTGATCATGCCACTGCACTCCAGCCTGGGCAACAGAGAGAAACTGTCTTAAAATAAGAAAGAGAAAAAATGTGCAAATGTGCATATTATCTTTATGTTCAAGTTAATATATGGTGTGTTGTGATATATACTTGGCAGGTGTTGTTTAGCCTCAATCCTGGTGATAATTATGTCAGGATGATAATGAATTGCTGTTTTCTTTTACAGGTGCAGGTAGATGGTGTTGTGGTTATATGTCTAACACTACCGATGCATTTAATATATTTTATAGACTGTCATTGTGTTGTTTTACACAGAGTGGTTTCACCTTGGGAATGTATCTTAATTTCACAATAAATATTGATTTACATTCTTCCAATTTTAAAAGACTGCCCTATAGACAAGCTTTACATGCTCACAGTTTGCCCTGTGCACTTTAGATTTTGCTGTAAGTTCACGGTTCTTAAAAAGCCAATAAAAAGGTTTGTTTAAAATCATCTTCATTTTATTTCCAGTGATTTACTTTTAAATCCTCTGGCTGAATTTTACGTGTGTGGAATTGCATTGCATCAACTTTAATATCATACTATAATGCACAGTTTAAAATATTCTTTAAATCTTAAGAGAAACCATGGAAGCCAAACTCAATTACCTGCAGGTGGCTTGTCATTATAAATGAGACAAAGACTGTTTTCCAGCATAATTAACTGGCTTAAAGCTGGCATACAGTAATTTGTCAGCTAGTGATAACCTTTTATTAACACTTTTTAAAATACAGATTTAAGATGCTGTTGCTTCTTAAATTGGTAGTTCAATTTGTTTTCAGAACTATATAGTTGTTTTTTTTTATTCACAATGACTAGTTTAAATAAAGATTCATAGGATATAGCTGTCCCAAATAAAATATTCCTTTAAGGTGTTTCTTTTATAGGCAAGTGAGTAATTAAATTAATCTTTTTTAGTATGCTTTCAATTTTCTCATTGTTCATAAATCACACACACACACACACACAAACCCCACAAAGAACAAACAAACAAAAAACCTGAAGTGATATTTTGGTAAGAATTGAGATTTTTGTCCTTTACAAAGAAAAATTACCATACGTATGGATATATTAAATCATATCCAAATATGTTTTTTCATACTATAAAATCATTTTAAAATTTAACAAAGATTTTTTTGGCTTAGGCTTATTTTCTTCATTATTTTTCAGTTCTTTCTTTATTTATTTATTTAGAAATGGAGTCTCACTCTGTCACCCAGACTGGAGTGTAGTGGTGCAGTCTCGGCTCCTTGCAACCTCCGCCTCCTGAGTTCAAGCAATTCTCCTGCTTCAGCCTCTCAAGTAGCTAGGATTACAGGCAAGCACCACCGCACCCAGCTAATTTTTGTATTTTTAATAGACATGAGGTTTTCACCATGTTGGTCATGCTGGTCTCGAACTCCTGACCTCACGATCCACCCGCCTCAGCCTCTGAAAGTGCTGAGATAACAGGGATGAGCCACCGTGCCCACCTCCTTTTTTTGTTTTGAAGTAAAATCTGACCTACAATAAATTTGCAAAACATGTTAGAAGGAATGTCCACATGCCTAACACCCAGCTACTTCAAAGGTTAACATTTTCCATAATCACAGTTAACCAGGAAATTAACAGTGGTATAATTCCATCAAGTAGTCTACAGGTTGGAATTTTATCAACTGTCCTTCTAACATTATTTTTGTACATCAGAGTAGAATCCAGGATACACACTGCATATAGTTGCATCTTCTTTTATCTAGGATAATTTATTTGTCTTTCGTGACTCTCCTATTTTTAAGAGCTCTGAGCAGTTATTTTTGTAAATGTTCATCAGTTTGGTTTTTTTCTCATCTAGTCTCATGACCAAATTTAGGTTATGCACTTTTGAAAAGAATCCAACTAAAGTAATGTGTCACCTTTCTCAAGCCATCATGTCAACATGATATTGACTTCCTTTATTCTTGGTATTAATTTTCATCACTTTGTATAAGTGGGGTCATACAGGGGTCTCCACTATAAAGTTACATTATCCCCTTTGCAATTAATAAAGAGTTTTGGGGAAATATTTGAGACTACATAAATGTTGTCAACCTTAAATAATGAGAATCAGAATATATGATTTAGTATCGAGTTTATCTGAGTGCAATTTGGGAGTCAGCTTTCAAAAGTGGAGAAGTAAGGCTTCTCCAATATAAAAGTTTCAGCAAGACTACAAAAGTTTCCATACATGACCAGTGCAAACAGCATAGTGATTTGATTGGTTACAGATAGCTACATTCCACGGAAGACTACTTTATTACTACTTCATGAGGAGGAATGGTGACCTGAGGGGTCTTCTCTCTGACTCTGTTCTTAACTATTTACAAGAAAATAAATGCAGAAGTTGCAGTGGCATGCCCTGTGACTCAAGTTGCATAGCCACGTTTCTCTCAAGGTTCAGAATAATTTAAAGTTCTAACAGCTTTAAGTTGAATTATTTACTTTCACAATATTCTACTTAACCCACAAAGTTGTGTCTGTTGATGATTGTGGCCAAAAACAATTACTATTGTGGTGCTTTTAACATTGTGAGATTTTTTAATAGAAGGCTTTTAATTTCCTTTTTGTTTGGGTTTAGTTAATAACTTAACCTCATATTAGCAATTTTTAGTTCTGTTATATTACGATTAGATATTATTTTAATGACCCTATTTTATGGAATTTAATAATTTTTTTGTAACAATACATAATAAAATTTGTAACTGACACCTGAGAACTCAGGAAGGAGATATATTTCCAATTACCCGGGGATGAAAGTTTGATATATATCCACAAAATCTACTACTGTGTTGACTGTCTTGCTTAGGTCTTCTATCTACTTTTTATTTTTCACCTACTTGACTTGTCTTCTATTGGGAGTGTTATATAAAAGTCTCCCATTACTAATGTATTTTTATCTGTCATCTTGCATCTCATGTAGGTTTGTGCTTTATCTTCCTTATGAATTGTGGCTTTTATATTAAAATATGCTTTTCTTTAACATGTTTAATGTATCTTTTTTTGCCTGATTTCTATTCAAAATAATGATACCTGCTTTTTTATTGTCTCCATTTACCTGTATACCTTTCTCTTTATTTTTAGGTTTCCACAATTCATTTCTTTTTAATGTTTTTTGTACAATGTATAAAATTTAGTTGTTTCATTGTGAGTTAAATTTAAAAACTTTTCATTGAGTGATGTTTTATGACATATTTGCTATGTTTAATAAAATGTGTATTTTTTGTTTTTGACTTAGCTAGTTTTTGATATTTAAAAAGGTTTTTATTTGGTTCTAATAATTCTGTTTTTATTTACATAATTTAACAGATTAGTAATTTTTATACTCTAATTTTTTTTACTCTAGTATTTACATGATTTTTAATGCTCTCAGTCCCATTTCATTATTTAACATTTTACAATTTAGTTTTCCAGTTTTTAATGTCATTCTTTAATTCATACTTATTGCTTATACAATTTTGACAAAAACAGTCAAACTCTAAAATATTTGAAGATACTTATTTTGAGCCAAATGTTAATGAACAATGGCCTGTGATACAGCCCCAGGACATCCCAAGAACATGTGCCCAAGGTGGTTGGGCTACAGCTTAGTTTTAAACATTTTAGGAAGACATAAGACATCAATTAATATATCTAAGTTGTACATTAGTTCAGTCCAGAAAGGCAAGACAACTCTAAGCAGGGGCTTCCAAGTCATAGGTGAATTCAAGAATTTTCTAATTGGCAATTGGTTTAAAGAGTTAAGTTATTGTCTCAAGACTTGGATTCAGTAACAGAGAACGTCTAGATTAAGATAAGGGGTTGTGGCCTGTGCACAGCGACTCATGCCTATAATCCCAGCACTTTGGGCAGCCTAGGCAAGCAGATCACCCAAGATCAGGAGTTCAAGACCAGCCTGGCCAACATGACAAAACCCTGTCTCTACTAAAAACACAAAAATCAGCTAGATGTGGTGGTGGGTACCTGTAGTCCCAGCTACTTGGGAGGCTGAAGCAAGAGAATCACCCTTACCCGGGAAGTGGAGGTTTTAGTGAGCCAAGATCATGCCATTGCACTTCAGCCTAGGCAGCAAGAGTGAGACCCTGTCTCAAAAAATAATAATAATAATAATAAGGGACTGTGGAGACCGAGTCTCCCATTATTCCGACAGAATCAATAGAAGGGGATGTTTCTTATCAGACTTACAGAGTCTGCTCTATCCGTCTTAAGGTCTCTGTTTTAATGTTAGTGCTTGTCGGCTGTGCCTAAATTCCAAAGAGAGGAGGATATAATGAGGCATGTCACATCCCCACCCCACTTCCCATCATGGTGTCAACTAGTATATCAAGTTAACTTTGGAATGCCCTTGGCTTAAGGAAAGGTCTATCATTTGGTTGGGGGGCTTAGAATATTTTGTGTTTACACAACAATCAATAAAATTCTTCTATTTTCTCCTTTTTTTGTCCTCCTCTTTTCCATTTTTTGTTACAATGTTTGTATCATCATCACATATTAGTATTCAACCCTTATCTTTTTTAGCCTTGTGTACATGCACACACACACACATCTGTGTGGATATATGTATGCATGTACACATATGCATATACATAATGCTCAACAGCAACACTGTTATTGAGGTTCTCACAACCAACTCTTGGCTGATACAAACTCATCCTCTAGTAGATTCTCAAGAAGAGTTCATACCTACAGGATTTTCTAAGTTCTTGCAGATTTAAAAACTGTTATCCTGTAGCATTGATAGTTGAAGAAATTTAGCCGGTTATAAAATCTCTGCTTCGTGCCTATAATCCCAGCTACTCAGGAGTCTGAGGCAGGAGAATTGCTTGAACCCAGGAGGTGGAGGTTGCAGTGAGCTGAGATCATGTCATTCTACTCCAGCCTGGGCAACAAGAGTGAAACTCCTTCTCAAAACAAAACAAAAAGAAGAAGAAATCTTTTATCATTGTCTTGTTTTTTATGCTGATTTGAAAAATGTGATGCCCTTCTAATTATTTTGACCTTGTAAATTATTTGACCTTTTTTTCTTGGAGACTAAAAACTTTTCTGCATTGTTCTAGGATATGTTTCAGAATTAACAGTTTTGAGTTAATTTACTGAAGTGCACATTCCCTTGAGTGGTTATATTCAGATAGTTTATTACTGCAAAGTTTTCTTTGACTGTAGTTTTGAACCTTCATTCTGCTCAACTATTTTTTTTCTTTTTCACAGACTACAGTTATACAAATATTATTTATCCTTTGCTTGTCTTTTATGCCCACACTTTTTCTCTGGCTCATTTAAGCCCTTCACTTACCTCCATTTTATTCTCTTGGGTGTTTTCTTGCCTTCTTTCAATGATCTTATTAAATTTTCATTTGAGTCTATTATCCCTTGGTCACAATGTACTTTAGTAATCATATCTGAGACAATCTTGTCTTTTATTCCAATTCTTTCTTATTTTTTTCATCTTGGTTTTCACCCATTTTTTTTAAAGGTTGCGTTTCTTCCACAAGTATAAATCCACAAATGTTTACTTGATGGTATTTAATTCAGTTTGGAGTATTGTCCTGGGTTTTCTTGTTCGTTTGTTTTCTGCTTCATCATCATTTCCTTGGAGGTAGGGCAAAGGGAACTTCTTAGGTCCTCTTAATTTTATTCTCTTTTGTCTTGTAGAACCCTAAATTTTCTTTTTTCTTTTTTTCTTTTTGCTTCATTACTTCTTCTTCACCCAATTGTCAATGAGTAGAGTACCTCTCACCATTTTTGTTCTCCCCACATACCTGACCCTGAGAAGCTTTGGTTTTCAAAGACTGATGTTTCAAATTACCTACACTTTTCAGTTTCTTTTTTGCCATCTGTGCTCTACTTTTCTGGGAATTCTTTCTGTGTTTTCCAACTTACAGTAGACCTAGTTTTTCTATCCCTGGTGTTATGTTAACCATAGGTCAGTTGTTAGCTTCCTCTTCTTCCCCTAATTTTTCTTAGCCTATATTTGTTCTATATAAGGATATGTGATAAGATAGATGTCTGAGTGGTTGCATAGGATTTAGTGTGATTATTTTTTCTACTTCTGATCATCATCATTATTTTGAAGTTTATGCATTCTTTGTCCTTACATTATGTGGAAGGCATGTTTAGTATATGTGTGTGTGTATGTTTTATGTTCTTCTTTCTGTTCTATTTTGAACAAAATATTTGCAGAAGTGAACCTGGGAGCTGCCATTGCCTACAGCTACCCAGATGTCCAATATATCTTGATTTCCAATTTCAATGTGTCACAGAAGTATTTATATATAATTAATGATTTTGATTTACTATTTACAATGACTGACTACTATTTTACCCATGATAAATAAATATAATACAAATGCTAACAACTTTTTTTTTCTGAGCTGGAGTTCAGTGGTGATACTTCAGCTCACTGCCACCTCCACCTCCCAAGTTCAAGTGAATCTCCTGCCTCAGCCTTCCGAGTAGCCAGGACTACAGGTGCCTGCCATCACACCCAGCTAATTTTTGTGTTTTTGGTAGAGACAGGGTGTTGTCATGTTGGCCAGGCTGGTCTTGAACTCCTGACCTTGTGATCTGCCTGCCTCAGCCTCCCAAAGTGCTGAGATTACAGCCATAAGCCAATACACTGGCCAATAAACTAAATTTTTATCTTTAATGTGTGACCCTGGGAAATCTCAGCAGTTAATTCTGGCATCATATTTATTGCAAAATGATTATGGAACGTGTTCAGCTTGGCATCTGGCTGACTGAATTCATACCAACTATTTAGAACTATGTTGGTTTGGGCAAGTTCTTCACTTTCACTCATCTTTATTTGCTCCATGAAGTGAGAATAGTAACCTTCCCATTTCATAGAATTGTTAATAAGGATTAAAGAAGATAATGCAAATAAAGCAATTAAGACAGTCTCTAACTTAAAACTATTACCTACAAAAGTTGACCCTTCTTAGTAATGTGTGAAGTATATTGGAAAATATCTTTTTATCTACATCAATGTAATTTTTCTCACTCAGAGCCAGTTATTTAAAAATTTAAAAATATTGGTGCTTATTATTTTATTCCTTTCACTCTTAGAACTTGCCCTTATTTCTCTAGTTACTCTGATTTCAGTACTCTTAAATAAATGTTGTAATTAATTCACAGCTCATAAACTTAAAAATAATTAGTATTTGTAGGGGGTTGTGGTTAGCATTAATTAAAACACAGAAGCATGCAGAGTTAATCATGGTTACGTCAGTTATAAACTGTTCTCTGTTCTTTCAATAAAGCAAACACCTTTAGAACATCCAGTTAAGAAATGGGTGGATTCTGACCAGGCGCGGTGGCTCACGCCTGTAATCCAAGCACTTTGGGAGGTCGGGGTGGGCAGATCACATGGTCAGGAGTTCGAGACCAACCTGACCAACATGAGGAAACCCCATCTCCTAAATGAATAAATAAATAAAAATAAAAATAAAAATAAAAATAATTAGTCAGGCAAAGTGGCATGCATCTGTAGTCCCTGCTACTCAGTAGGCTGTGGCAGGAGAATCACTTGAATCCAGGAGGCAGAGGCTGCAGTGAGCCAAGCTCCAGCCACTGCATTCCAGACTGGGCAACAGAGTGAGACTCTGTCTCAAAAAGAAAGAAAGAAACAGGTGGACTGAATAACAAAACGCATTCAAAGTTGTTTTTTTATTTGTTTGTTTGTTTGTTTTTCATAAAAATATAGGCTGGAAGATGGAATAGTAAGAAGCATTCATAAAGATTTCCGAAGAAACTTCCCTAACTGGTTATTGTTATCCTGAGTGTGATTTCTAATGTTATCTTGAGGAATAGATATTTTAATTGTTTTGTGCATTTTCAGAGAAAATGTAGACAACATTTGCCAAAGAAAAGATTTTTCTTATGATAAAATTTTCAAAATAATAATTTGAATTATCCTAATAGTATTTTGTGCCTGCAGAATTTGTGTCTCCTTTTGATAGGATGACTTTTATTTTGTGTGTTTTAGAGTATAAAGAACACATGGTCGATACATGGAGGAAATAATTCCATTCACTTGAACCGAGATGTATTGATTTAATAAATATTTATTAGTCATAAATAATGTTCAAAGAATGTTATCAAATGGGATAGGACAATATAGAGAGGAAGTAACTGGCATCCACCGGAAGAAAGATGAAAAATATACTCATAAACAACTAACAGTGTGATTCAATGCACAGTAATACCAGGACTCCAATAGATTGATGAACAAAGGATGAAAGGAGTCCAGAAGTACCTGAAATCAGTTTGAATAAGCCTGAACAATCTGAAACCTTTATAAAGTCAAAACTATTCAGTTAAGAAATGGTTCAAAGACAAATGTGCTAAAAGTCATCTCATGTAGCAATGTCTTTGTACGTCAGAGGATGACGGAAATGGCAGTTCTGCTAATTAATATATATTTAATTTTTATTGAAGGATAATAAATGCAATTCTGTTATTTTAAAGCTTATCTAAATGCATATTATTAAGTCACCACAATTATTTAGAGTTTATCCTAACAAAAGAATTTGGGGCTAGAGAATACTGTTATTGATATTATTTAGAATTGCAAATATATTTTGGTTGCCTTTATTATTTTTTAAAACTTTTCAGACAATTTTCCTTCTAATTGCTCACACTCTGGGTGAGTCAGCTCCAGTCATTACTATGTCTCTGCTAGTGTGATTCAAAAAATGTTATATCTTGTATACTAGGGATAGAGGTTCCTTGCAATACAGAGGAGGAATTTATATACTGTTTCCAAGTTAGGGAGGGATTGAAGTGTAGAGGACCTTGAGTGTCCTACCTCTCACAATTAACTACTTTAAAATCACAAACAATTTCAGGAAACTTAATAAAAATACAGTGTAAGAGAACACATGAATAAATTTTTCTTCATTATCATCATACAGGTGACATAAACATTCATGTTAGTTCATTTAACTGTAAAATTGAAGTGGATGCTCAGAGCTCTGCTAACAAAGAATGCTGATTTCCTCACTATGGATATTGAAGAGGCAATCTGCATAGAGACAATTGCCATATTCACTGTGTTGATAATGTAGCATGTAGAGTAGGATCAAAATATTCAGTGGATAATCATTCTAAAGAATAAGACATCACAGCATTAAAAATTACACCATGCCTAATACCAGGATATATCAGAATCTGGTTCTAATAAGTTAACATTTCAACAAAATCACCCTTAATCATGATGATTTTATCCCTTCAGGGCCACTCGTTATTCTAATGTGATGTTTTATTAATTTACGGCTTTAATGTATGCCTAGCTGTTTGAACTAATGATAATTGGTATTTACTTTCTTATTTAACTTAACTCTTTATATTTACTAAAGAACTTTTAATGCTTAGTAAAGTAGAGCCAAAGGAAATGCAAAACCAATCAAATAAAAGAAAACTTCATTACTCAAATGTATTTATACATTTTAAATGAAATATATTTTAGTTTGTATATGCTACAGAATTGGAATTGAGTTTAATCTTAGCACCAACATTTTATGTCACTGTAAATAATAAATTATTTCCTCAAATAAGACCAAGTATTTTAAATATAAAGTTCACTTTTATTTGGATGGCATCATCAAGAAAGCAAGCCTCTCAGAAGCTTCCTTGATAAATGTTTGAATGCTTTTGCTGATATGCCCATATGGTCCTTGTTACTCTGTATATAAATTTTTCCTGTTATTCTATAGAACCCATAGTGACAGGTGGCACTTCTTACTCTCTTAATAAGCACTTTAATTCATAAAATTATTCAATAAATATTTTTGGAATAAAATTGATAAACCAGTTTGATTTACAGAGGCAGCTATCCAGGCAAGAATAGTAAACTGCTGCTAACAAAATTACTTCAGAGAAGTTAATATTATAAATTATACTGATAGAAAATAATTTATGCACTTGATAAGGGGTAGACACTACATGTTTTACATTGTTGACTCATTTAATCTTCACTGCAATCTTAGGAGATTTGTTCTAATGTGTATCTCATTTTACATAAAAGAAAATTGAGACAAATAGAGGTCAGATCAAGTAAACTGGCTATGAGTAGTTTTTGCTCTGGATCTCTAACTGATTCAGACAAGATAGTTGAGAGGCTGAACACCACTTTTCACAGCCTCACTAGCCTAGAAGAAACAAATTGAAGTCCAGATTATACCCAAGAGTGAAGCCTTGGTAAATCTTCCAGTATAAACACTGGAAACTTACAGAACTGCACTCTGGGAGAAAAGGTAAACAATAAGCAAACCTTCCCTTGCCAGATCACACCCACTTTTGAATCATCTGAGTGGCCTTGTATATCTCGAGTCTAATTTTGAATGAAGATGATGCCAGATTTATAGTCTATTTAGGCATTGGCAGAAATGAATATAAATTCTCTCAGAAAGAAGACAACATCCATCATTCTGGGCCTCAACTGTTTTGTAAAATAACAGCTTTTTGATTCAAAGTCTAGAACACAATCAGCAATAATATAGACATATAATGATATATAATGACATAAATGAGAATCAGTGTAAATAACAGTAGAAAGATTATATTCTCTCCAGATAATGAAATCATTATATACAGACCAGAAAACTAATGGATGTAAAAAATTTTAAACTTTCTATTTTAGCAAGGAAATTGAAAGTACATCATATTTTTGAAGTCAAAAAGACTTGGATAGAAATATAACTTAAAAAATACAAAAAGTAACATTAAGTATTTTATTGATGGTTTGTGAACATATTAGAGACAAGTAAGGAGAAGAATGGACTGGAATATAGATCAGGAAGAATATCCAAATTAACAAAGGATAATCAATTGAGTAAAACATAGAAGATAAGAAAGATTTACAGAGAAAACAAGGAGATTTCTAATATGTTTATTTGTATCCCAGAGGAGAAGAAAGAGAAATGATGGCAGAACAAAATGTACAGAGATATTAAAATAATTACCCAAAGCTAATGAAATATATCAAGCCATGAAATTAACAAGCTAACACATCGTAGGAGGATTTTAAAAAAGGCAATTTACAGGCAGAGCAAGATGGCAGAATAGAAAGCTCCACTGACAGTTCCCCATACAGCCCCTGCAAGGACACCCGGAAACAACTATCTACACAGAAAAACAAAAACCTTCCTAAGAACCAGAAACTCAGGTGAGCACTCATAGTGTTATACCCGAGCGAGTTTAAACAGAAGAGCCATGCACTGAGTTTGTTGAGAGTCCACCTTTACTTGGCTGGCGTCCGAGAGTCCGCTAGAGCTCAAACTTCTCGGCCCAGAACAAAGGGCGGTCAACATTTTTATACCAGTTTATGGTCAGGGGGCGGTAAGCAGATTATTACAGAAGCAGAAGGAGCAGGTTAGGGGACAAGGGGGTCCTAACAAAAAGTTCAACTTAAAATTGTTTTTCTAATCAGGATGTGGGATAGCAGTGTGGGGTAACAGTTACACAGCTGCAGATACGGAATGTAAGGGCTGGTGGGCCCTGTTACTCAGAAAATTGGTTACAAAGATGCCAGGTGTCCCAGACCACAAGCTTTTGGAACAGAATGTCCTACATAGCTCAGGGTGGGTAAAATGGAGTTAGCAGGATTGTTTAAAATGTATTCATTATAGCCAAGCTCAAGCTAGGGTATTTCAATAGTATCTGGTTTTAACTTCATATCACTGAAGGAATGGAAAAAAAAAGTCCTGAATCCCCAATGCCATGCCTCCCTGACCCCTGGCAGCAGTGGTGTGGTGCAGAGAGCTTCTCTGGGCACTAGGCGAGGGAGAATACAGCAATTTTGAGGCATTGGTCTCAGTGCTGTTCTGTTGGAGCAGAAAGAAGAACCAGACCAAACTCAGTTGGTGCTCTTGCACATAGGGAGCATTTAAACCAACCCTAGTCAGAGGGGAACCATGGATCCCAGCGGTCCAAGATTGAGTGCCTGCAAACCTTGCCACTGAGGGTCAAAGTGCTCTCAGTTTCTAAGTAAACTTGAAAGGCAGCCTAGACCATAAGGACTGTAACTCTTAGGTGAATCCTAGAGCTGAACTAGGCCCAGACACAGTGAACTAGGGGAGCATGTAATATATTGAGACACCAGCTATGACAATCGAGGGAGTGCTATAAAGCCCCTCCCTTAACCCCAGGCTTCACAGCTCATGATTCCAAAAGACACCCTTTCCTTCTCCTTAAGAAGAGGGGAAGGAAGAAAGGGGAGGGCTTTGTCTTACATCCTAGATACTAGTTCAGCCACAGCAGAATAGGGCACAAGTGATAGCCGTGAGATCCTCATTCCAGGATCTAGCTCTTAGACAACACTTCGAGACACACCCTGGACCAGAAGGTAACCCTCTGCCTTGAAGGAAAGGACCCAGTTTTGACAGCATTCATCACCTGCTAACTGAAGTGTCTTTGGGACCTGAATAATCAGCAGTGATATCCAAGTATGACATTGAGAGCTTTGGTGGGTCTCTGAGACTTTCTGGTTTAAGGTAAGCTCAGCACATTACCAGCTGTGGTGGCTGTTGGGCAAAACTCCTTCTGCTAGAGACAAGCAGAGGGGAAAGAAAAGGGGACTTTGCCTTGCACCTTAGGTAGCAACACTGCCACACTGGAGTAAGCCACCAAGAGTGCTCTTGGGGTCTCTGATTCCAGGACTCAGCTCTTGGATGGCATTTCTGGACTTATCCTGGTGTAAAGGGGAGCCCACTGCCCTGAAGGATGAGTCCCAGGCCAGGCAGCATACACACAAGTTGACTTAAGAGACCTTGAGCCTTAAGGAAAAATCAGCAGTAGACTGGCAGTACTCCTTATGGCCTGGAGTAGCAGTGGCTATGGGGTGAGGCTCCTCTCCCATTGGAACGGGGAGAGGAGAACAGGAAGGATTGTGTCTTGTGGTTTGAGTGACAGCTCAGCTGCAATACAATAGAATACCAGGTAGATTTTTAAGGGCTTTAACTCTAGTCCTAACTCCTGGACAGCACTATTGGACCCACCTACAGAGCTTGCTTCCCTGAGGGAAAGGACACAGGCTTGGCTGGCTTTGCCACCTGCTGATTGTAGTGCCCCAGAGCTTTGAGTGAGCATAGGCAGTAGCCAGGGAGTGTTTATAGCAGGCATTAAGATCTAGCATTGGGCTGGCTTCAATGTGAACCAGCACAGTCATAGTAGTGGTGGACACAGGAGTGCTTTTGTCACTCCACCCCCAGCTTTAGGTGGCTCAGAACAGAGAGAGAGAGACTCTATGTGTTTGGGAGAAGGTAAGGGAAGAGAACAAGAGTCTCTACCTGGTAATCCAGAGAATTCTCCTGGGTCTTGTCCAAGATGATCAAGGAGGTACCTCTACAAGTCTGCAAGAACCACAGTGTTATGGGCTTGGGGTGCCCTCTTAAGAAGATCACAACACCAAAATATTTTCAAATATCTGAAACCCTTCCCAAGAAGGATGGCTATGAATAAGTCCAGACAGTGAAGACTATAATAAATACCTAACTCTTCAATGCACAGACACTGAAGAACATATACTACCATTAACACCATCCGGGAACACATGATCTCACCAAGTGAACTAAATAAGGCACCAGGGACCAGTCCTAGAGAAATAGAGACCAGTAATATTTCAGACAGAGAAATCAAAATAGCTGTGTTGAGGGTATGCAAAGAAATTCAGGATAACACAGAGACGGAATTCAGAATTCTATCTGAATTTAAAAAAGAGATTGAAATAATTAAAAATAATTTAACAAGGAGATTGAAATTTAACAAAGAGATTGGAATAATTAAAAATAATCAAGCAGAAATTCCGGAGCTGAAATATGTAATTGACATACTGAAGAATGCAGCAGAATCCTTTAATAGCGGAATTGATTAAGCAAAAGACAGAATTAGTGAGCTTGAAGATAGGTTATTTGAACATGCACAGTTAGAAGAGCCAAAAGGAAGAAGAATGAACAACAATGAAGCATGCCTATAAGATCTAGCAAATAGCCTTAAAAGGACAAATCTAAGAGTTATTGGTCTTAAAGAGGGAGTAGAGAAAGAAATAGGAGTAGAGAATTTATTCCAAGGGATAATAACAGAGAACTTCTCAAACCTAGAGAAAGATATCAATATTCAGTACATGAAGGTTATAGAACACCAAGAAGATGTAATACAAAGAAGACTATCTTAAGGTATTTAATAATCAAACCCCCAAAGGTCCAGGATAAAGGCAGGATCCTAAAAGCAAGAGAAAAAAAAACAGTCAACATACAACAGAGCTCCAATACATCTGGCAGCAGACTTTTTGGTGAAAAACCTTACAGGCCAAGAGAGAGTAGCATGACATATTTAAAGTGGTGAGGGAAAACACACACACACACACCACACACACACACACACACACACACACACACACACATCCTAGAATAGTATATCTGGTAAAAATATTCTTCAAACATAAATGAGAAATAAAGACTTTCTCAGACAAACAAAAGCTGAGGGATTTCATCAATACCAGAGCCATATTACAAGAAATGCTAGAAGGAGTACTTCAATGACAGAAAAGAACATTAATGAACAAGAAATAATCACATAAAGATACAAAACTTACTGGTAATAGTAAGCACACAGAAAAACAGAATAATATAACACTACAACTCTCGTGTGTAAACTACTCTTATCCTAAGTAGAAATACTAAATGATGAATCAATCAAAAATAATAACTAAAATAACTTTTCAAGAATAGTCAGTATAATAAGATATAAATAGAAACAACAAGAAGTTAAAAAGCAGGAAGATGAAATAAAGGTAAATTTTCCTTAGTTTTCTTTATATTTGTTTGCTTGTTCATGCAAATAGTGTTAAGCTGTTATCAGGTTTAAATAATGGGTTATGAGTATTTATCACCCTCATGGTAACCTCAAACTGAAAAACATACAATGAACACACAAATAAAAATCAAGGAATTAAGTCGTATCACCAGAGAAAAGCATCTTTACTAGAGGAACAAAGGAATGACAAAAAGGAAGGAAGAAAAGACCACAGAACAGCAAGAAAACAAATAACAAAATGGCAGGAGTAAAGTCCTTACTTGTCAATAATAACACTGAATGTAAATGGACTAAACTTCCCAATCAAAAGACTTAGACCAGCTGAATAGATGAAAAAAACAAGACCCATTGATCTGTTGCCTTCAAGAAGCATACTTCACCTATAAAGGCACACATAGAATGAAAATAAAGGGATAAAGGGATGGAAAAAGATATTTCATGCCAATGGAAACATACAAAAAGCAGGAGTCACTCTACTTACATCACACAAACAATTTCAAGACCAAAACTATAAGAAGAGACAATAACTATAGGAAACTATGAGAAGGCCCACCATATGAGGAAAAATGGGTCAATTCAGCAAAGGGATATAATAATTTTAATTATAAATATATATTCACACGACACTGGAACACCCAGATAGACAAAGGAAATAGTATTAGAGCTAAAGAGAGAAATGGGTCCCAATCCAACAAAAGCTGGAGACTTCAAAACGTCACTTTCAACATTGGACAGATCTTCCAGATAGAAACTCAACAAAAAAACATCAGACTTAATACACACTAGCGACAAAATAGATCTAACATATATCTTTATTTACAGAACATTTCATCCAAGAGCTGCAAAATACACATTTTTTGTCTTCAGGACATGGATCATTTTCAAGGATAGACCATATGTTAGGTTACAAAATAAATCTTAGAACATTCAAAAAAGATTGAAAACCCAAAGAAGGCAATGAAAAAACTAAACAAACAAACCTATGTAAAATAGGTAAAGAGAAAGCACATGGTGAGATAGCAGATATGTATCTTTAAAAAAGTGCTTATATTAAATATTTGTGAACATAATTATCTACTCAAATATTTGTAGATAATTACATAAAAGCTAGTTAATATTGACTATTTATGAGAGACATATCAAAACATGAATTTACCAAAGGTATATAGTAAAACAATAGAGAAAAGTATCTTACTTAACCTGAACCAAAAAGAAGGTAGTAGTATTATATTCATGTCAGAGAAAATAAACTGCAAGGCAAAAACAAGGCATTAATAGTTATAAAGGGTTATTTCATATAGATGGAAAGTTTCTTATATATTAGGAAGATGTATAAATTCCAAGCCTACATGCAATTAATATGGGGGCATTGAAATATATAAAACAAAATTACTGAAATTTCAAGAAAACAACACAAATTCACAACATTGAGAGGTATTTGAGGGGAAGAAACAGATCAAAATCAGCAACAATATAATAAATAACCCAAGAAAAATTTTGACCAAATGATTATATATTGACTACTGAAGGCAATAACTGAAGATGATACACTTTATTTCAGGCAGACAAAACATTTTTCAGTGTTCAATTTGTTGTCAGTGTTCAATAACCTCTATGGCTAGTACCTACTAGATAAGACAGTGCAGTTCTAAACAACTCACATGCCTTTCTTCATATTTAAAATTCAAATTTTTGTATAATATTATTTTAACTCTTACTTTACTGTAATTTATTGAAGTGTATTGGGGAATATATATCCTTGTTAACTAAAGATGATAATTACATTTAAAGTACTTTTTAAAAGCTGTCCATGCTCCAGTGCTTTTAACCCAGAGGCATTATTTTTATATTTAATAAAGCACTTTAAATATGTAAAAATGTTTATACCTCTTATGCAAAAGATACAATAGAAAACTATTTACTAAATACCCATCCAAATACTTGAAAACCAGGAGAAAAGTAGTCACATTGATTAGAATTTAATTGAGAGAGTGTCACCATCTTTTTTTTTTTTTTTTTTGCCAAAGACAAATATTCTGTGAGTCTATTATTTGACATCTATGGGGTCTGAATAGTTTGTGGTCTACATAAATGATCATTTGAGGGATTGCTTTACAACTCTATTTTTAGTAATAAAGTCAAGAACAGGACTTGCTAGACACTTTACAGCAGAACTGCAATAATTTCAAGCTGACTATATCATTTTCATTTGGAGAGGCATTATATAGAGAGAAAAATTTTTCAGTGGACTAACTTGGGCTTTACTGAGATTCTTCAATCTGTCACTTCATGTCTTATGTCAAATTTGGAATAATCCTGCTTATTATTTCTTTAGGCCTATATCTATATTTTTCTCTCTCTTTGCTTTAGTTTCAATATTTTTCTATTATCCTTTCTTTGAGTTCACTAACTCTATTTTTACTGTGTCCAGTGTGCTATGAAACAAATTAGTTCTGATTTTCAAATGTCATAATGCAGTCCTAAAATATTGACTGGATTATTTTTATCCATTCTTAATTATCTATTTCTTCAGCTATTTTGCAGTCCTTTATTGCCAATTGTGACATCTAGATCATTCTTGAATCTACTTCTATTGATTTATTTATCTCCTAATTATTTGTCACTTTTTTACTTCTTAGTATGCTTAATAATTTTTTTTGTTATGCTAACATTGTAGATAACATACTGTAGAGACACTGGGTTAGGATGTCTTCTACAGAGAGCTATCAATTAAATTTTGTAAATTCTCTTAAGTCTTGATTTTAGTCCTTGTTAAACCAGATCTCTTTCAGTTTCTCCATTACTTCTACAATTTATTCTTTCCTAGAGCACAGCTACAATTTATAGGGACTAGGCCTTCAAGGTTCTCATTTGAAAGATGTGTGTACTTTAGCTATGCTAAAATCCAAATTTTTTAAAAAATTTCTGCTTGTAGGCTCCCCCTCCACTGCCGATCTCTTAGAATCTCAGTATATGTAAGTACAATGTAGAAGCTGACTAAAGACTATAATTTTTGCATAGATTTTTAATACTCCTTTATAGCTCCTATTTCATGGGCACTGTACTCCCAAATTCAAGTTGCCATGGAAGACTCATACTGATTACTCTTTGTATTACTCAGGGCTGTTGATCTCACTATTTCTACTATGATTTGGAAAATACTGTCAGGAAGAAAATATTTGTAACTATGGAGCTCATCTCAGGTATTCCTCTCTCGAGGAATGTTGGTTGCTGTCTAAGAATGCCGACATTGTTTTTAAAACTTTGTCCAGCTTAAATAGTTTCTTATAGTGAGAAAGTAAAAGCTACACCAGCTACTCCATCATGGTGAAGCCTAAAGATCTTTGCCATGAATTTCAATACATCTATTTTTTTTCTTAATTTCTGAAGTTCTATGACAAAACAATACAGATTAATATATTGTGTATACATTTTATGTTCTTCTATGGCTTATAGCTTATGTAGTACTTATACATTTGACACTGTGTGTGTGTGTATGTGTGTGTGTGTGTGTAGAGAAAGAGAAGGAAGGAGTGAAAGTGAAAGAAATTGGGTAAATATATAAATGTGTGCATACAATACAATTATACTTTTTTCTACTCAAGCAAAATGATTTCAAAAATTAAATATTAGCAGAAAGCTCTTAAAGGTCTTATGAAAATATATCAGATTTGGGGCATCTTTATACAGATACTTATTTCGGGAAATCATTTTTAAGAAACATCTTCTGCAGGTAATCTGCAGTGGCCAAGTAAAATTTCTAGAGCATTAAATGTCTTCTCAAATATCAGAAACTTCTGATTCTCAATGACATTGTATATTTGACTTAAAATAACTGAATTTTGGATCCACAAAGTGATAAAATGGATAATTGCAATCATAAATAGATTTAATTATTTCTCCTGGGAACCAGTTTTGCTATGCCATTATATTCACTTCCACTGCTGACAATGGAATCTTATATATCCAGAGTAGACATTCTTAGAACTTTGAGTACATTCAGGGTATCAATTTTAAAAATGCTATCAAATCAAAAAAGCAACTTTATAATTCATCTCAAAACCATATATTTTGCCAATGAGATAAATAAAATGCTAGGAGCATAATTTCTTGAAGCCAGAGCCTTTGTTTTATTGTGAATACTAAACAGCTGTCATTCAATAAATGTTTTGAATATATAAGAAATGAACTCAAAAAAGTCTTTACAATTTAAATTTTTTATATTTCCAGCAGAAAAAAATATATTTTTCTTTTCTAATATTTTACATGACATTTTTGCAATACAAAAGTCATAGTTAAGAGCAATTGCTCATACATCTGCTTAGTAACATTTTCTCACTGCAATGCACCAGATGTCGAAATCCATTACTGTCATGGTGCCACTTTCATAATTTTAATAAGTGAGATTCTATAACAGATATAAACACTGTCAGAATTTTCCAGCAAATCAAATCTTATCCAGATTTACTTCTTTTAATAGTTGAGCCTTTTAAAATTATTCCATTCACTTTTTCTTATCTAAAAACTTTTAACAAGCCAGACAAGTAACTGGCATGAAGCTTTTTTCTATAACATTATACCAAGTTTTACATTTGTGAACTGCTAATTTGACCTACTGGAAGATTGCAGCTAATGTTTTATTAGGATTCTGGAACTAAGTGTTTTGGTTTGCCTTCTTATCTCTGGGACGGCCAAAGTTCTGCATGAATATTTTATAAGAATTAACTGAAAAAAATTTTGAGAGTTTTTAGTTAATGCTTTGGTAAATAATAACCAGTGCTTATGCCTGGAGACAATTCTTAGGGTGAAAATAAACTACCCAAACTAGCTATCAGTATCTAAGACAGCAGCATTTCAGAACAGAGGAAATACGAGGCAGATGATACAGACACAATGAGTGATGTAAGATGGAACAAAGAAAGAATGAAGTTATTTTGAGACCTGTGTTCTTTCTCAGGGATAGTTTCTGAAGCTTCAAACTACCAACTTGAAACACATTGGCTGAATAGGTAAGCCAAAGTGGTGAATTCCAGCTGGAGTGGAACCACAGACATTGCCCCACAGGTATTAAATACCTGTCCTCTAGTTTCCCTTCCCCAAATTAAGTATTCTACCTTGATCCACTTGGGAAAAGCCTGCCTCTCTCTCTCAAAATAAATTATATTAAAAAAAAAATAACAAACGTAAATCATTTTGCACAAATTTTGGTCTTGTAGGTGATAACTAGAAAATTGTTGCTTTGATTTTTGTTATTTTTTAAACTTATTTTATTAGCTTTTTCCCATACTCACTTGTGGTGGTGGGAGCGGTTGGCAAACTGGGAAGATGGCAGTAACTCATTTCCAGCTGCTACCTTCAGCTCCTAATGACTACCTAGAAACAGGTTTTTAAAAGCCCCATCTTCTGACTTGTACCATTTCCCCCAGATGTTGAGATCTAACTCAATCATCAGTTATTCTTTTGCCCCCCTCTGGGAAACAGTAATGCTAAAAATAGATCATAGGTAGATTGTTAGTGTGAAATCCAACGTTACTATCCTCATAAAATAATCAAGCCAGAATTTTTCCTGGGTGAGTGCTAAAAGGGAGGGTCATCTTAACAGCACAATAATTTAGTAAGCATTTACAACATTAAAGATTCTTCAATCTGGCCCCACTGTTTCCACTAATCATGAAAAATACTTTCAATATAGAAAGCACAGGCACAATGTGCTCTTAGCTGACTTCTGCTGCCAGGACATCTATAGCAAAGGCTCAGTTGCCAGGAACAGAGCCAATGAGGGTTGAGCTGATTAAATTTCAAACGAAGATTTATCACAATTGTTGAGAGTTATATTTCACTCAAATAATGGAAATACTGTACAATAGAAAAGCATTGATGAATTTTGTATTTCCATCCTTGGCACTTAAAAACAATTGTAAATATAGTCCAAATACCAATCTCAGACCATCCCTACCACAAGTATAAGAGGTTTGAGATAGTGTGAATATACATACCTTCCTATAGTGCTTTATGTGAGGCCTGTGGGAGATGTTTGGTCAGGAGGCAGAACCTTCACAGCTTTGCGCTGTCCTTTTCATAGTGACTTAGTTCTCCTGAGATCTGGTTAAGGGTGGCACCTGCCCCACTCCCACTTCTCTCACTCTTACTTTCCCTGAGTATCCAAGCCCCTATTTTCACTCTACCATGAGTAAAAGATTCCTGAGGCCTCCCCAGAAGCTGAGCAGATACCTGTACAATGCCTCCTGTAAAGGCTGCAATGCTGTGAGCCAATAAAACCTCTTTCCTTTATAAATTGCATAAAGGTATGTATTTATAACAAGGCAAAAACAGCCTGATATAAGATTTCTCTTGTTAAGGGCAAATTTTTAAAAGCACATAAAGCAAAACAAAGAACTAAATTTAAGCATAGAAGGTAAAATGTATAGGAAAATCACAAAATGTATATTCAGCCCTGCGGCAGAGAATTCTTATATTCTCTAAGGAATGGTACACAGCTGAATATATTCAGCATCTACTGGCCAAGTGGTCCCTAAGAAAGGGAGGCAGAACTTAATAATTTGCAAAATGTCTTTGGTTTCAAATGATCTAAATTGATCCCTACATTTCTCAAATGATCCAGTTAATCAAACCAGTCATGTAAGCATGGCTTAAAAATACGAAATTAGTACATATTTATCTTACCACACATTGCCTTCTCTCTGTGTTAGTATGATATTAAGTCTGAAGAGTCACTGGAAAAATTGCAATGAATTAAATTATACTGTTGGTAATTCACCTATTTCTTTGGTACTACTTAAAAGCTATAAAAATGTCAGTGGAAAGATGAATGAATACAGGAAATGAAAATATTTTCATCATTTTTAATATCTTTGATACAGAAAATAAACATGGAAAACATGACACGTTTTATTATCATATAGTTTCCAGTGCTTTCTGAAATCATTCTTTATCAAGTAGGCTACAAGTGCTTCTCAAAAATTGACTTTTCAACAATAAATCTGTAAAACATGCATGATTTACAAACTGTTAGGTTAAAATAACACCTTCAATAATATTCCCTCCTAAAAATTTGGGATTTATTCTCAATACATTTATTAAAATCATCCCTTAAAACTATGACTCGTCCTTTTCTGCCTTACAGAAGGTTAACATGACACATATTTAAAATGTATCTCTGGATACAATTTGTTTTTCTAATCAAATACATAGATTTACATACAACTTAGTAAATATTTAGGAGCAAAAAAAAAAGACTAAACACTGTATTTTATGTAAAGCCATTTAAAAAAGCAGAACAGATTTTAAATCAAAGACATAACTTGTACAATTTGGAGTTTTGATTTATTAAGCTTTATTTATCCAAAGCACATGATAGGGACTGGAATCAGGTAGTTGTCAGTTTGGATCCTGGCCTTTCCATTATGCTCAGGAAACCCTGGAAAAATTGCTTTCAATTCAAACTGCAGCTCCTTACTAACAAAAATAGACATTAAATCTACATATATTTACTGTTTTGAGAATTAAATGAATATGACAATAGAATTGTAATTTTATAGCCAACATTTAATGGAGGCATATGATGTGTTAGATTGTTTGATAAATATTTTAAATATATTGCCTTATTTATTTCTTAGAGAACTCTATATAGAGATATTATATTATCTGTATTTTATGGGATAAAAAATATAGAGGTAAAGTTGAAAATGTTAAGTAATTTTGCATGAGATAATAATTACCTCAGTAGTGAAGCTCTCATTCAGTGAAAAAAAATTTCTGCTCTCAAAGGGGCTAGGACGTGATTGATATTCAATCAGTCGTATTGTCCTAATTTTAAAATTTATAATTGTTTTTTAATTTAGGGGAATGGGTTATTACAGTGGGTACTGGAGACAGATTAAGGTTCAGTCCCTATTTTGACACTTGAGGGTGACACCTCAGGCAAGTCATCTAAGCTTCAGTTTCCAAATCTGTGAAGATGGGAGAAAACACATGTTGTAAATTAATGAAAAAAGAGATTATTGGATGATAATTCTTACTTGAGAGAGAGAGAGACATGTTTACCTTCATACTATTAGAGTTTTGACCCTTTCTCAAAAGATAAATAAAAATAATTTGGTGATTTTGAGTATAATAGTCTTGAGATCTCATATTTCTAACAGCTAAAGCCAGGGAAATATGTGCCTGTTTCCCAGGAGATTCTGGAATAATCAGCACTTTATGCATATTTTAAAAGCTAGATAAACAATAACGGTTGCTACAAAAATAGATTTTCTTTCCTCCCACAGAAGGGCTTATGGGCCAGCTACATTTGTTCCTCTTATCATTTGGAAATAGTTCTAGTTCTGAATTTGCCCCAAATCTAAATATACTAATCAGTTACTCCAGAGTTTGTTCATATTATATCTACATTTCGACACTAAATATTTCAGATTTATAGATTTGGTTTCATAAATATTATTTCATTTCTTATATCTGATGTTAGAACCAAATTGTTTTTTAAAAATTTCCCATAGTCACTAATCAAATCATTTCTTTCTCAATTTTAATATTTTTAATATTTTGAAAAATAGTCATAATAATGACTATTATGTCATTATTTGATGTCATTATCATTGTAATGACATAAAAAGTAGTTGTTGATTTCAATTTCTGCTATAAATCAAGATAAATAGGATTAATTTTTCATCACATATATGAGTAATATTTTATTGTTTGTTTATCTATCAATTCAAGTTTATAAAAGTATTTGGTAAAACTTTTCTCAGCAGAACTAGTATGAAGAAAACATGACAGTGAAAGGAAGGGGACAGAAATACCACACTTGGAAAAAAAGCTAAGGCAAAGGGAATTTTACACTCACCAATAGATCTCATTTTGGAAAATATCTAATAATATATATGAAATAATAAGTATTTATTACGTAAACGATTGTTAAAGTTGACTTCATGACATTTTATTCACTTAAAAAAAGAATGAAGAAAGCAAATGCAAATGTAAAAGTAGCTTGCTAGCTGGGTGCCGCCTGTAATCCCAACACTTTGGGAGTCCCAGGCGGGCTGATCACAAGGTCAAGATATCGAGACCATACTGGCCAACATGGTGAAATCCCATCTCTAACAAAAAAAAAAAAAATATATATATATATATATATATATATATATATATATATATATATATATATAAATTAGCAGGGTGTGCTCCTGTAGTCCCAGCTACTCGGGAGGCCGAGGCAGGAGAATCACTTGAACCCGGGAGGTATAGGTTGTAGTGAGCCAAGATCGTGGCATTGCACAGAGTGAGACTCCTCAAAAAAAAAAAAATAGTACATGTTATTTAGCATCAATATACTGAAAGTGTTTGCCCACTCTTTGAATCAAAACAGTTTTACAATTAGAAGAAAATTCTACACATAGCCTTCTGATAATATTTAGTGAAAAAATAGAATTAAAATGTCATCTTATATAATGCCTTTGTGTTATAGTTAAAATACCAGAACTTTGTGGGATATATGTTTTACATGAATGTAATTTATATAAAAGTTTAATCCAATAGAAGTTTTTAAATCCACTCATCCTAGTTCATGTGCCTTTGTTATATTTCCTGACAGCACATCTATTCCAAAGCCCCAATTTTATCACTCATGTTGTCTAACTACAAATTGAATTTCACCGTTAATTGTCAAATGTCCTGAAGGTTTGGTGCTAGACCCAGAGCTACAACCTTTGTTAAAAGTAATATTATATTATGCTTGGAATTTGAGAAGTGATATTTGTCACCCGATAATGAATTATATGTTTATAGTAATGGTCTTCGTCTTCTTCTATTACTTCAAATATTTTCTAAAGATGCCCTCTCAAGTGGTTGATCCTAAATATTTTGACAATTCAAGTTCGAAAAGAATGTCATAAAACTTTGTATACAATGTTGTAATGTTGTGTGCTTATCAACACATTTACCATCTTAAAAAAGACTTGTTTATCTCTGTAACAGCATTAAGACTGAAAAATCCAGGCAATTACAAAACTGGTAATAGTGGTCTCTTGCTACTCAAAGGGTGGTCCATGAACCCGCGATAGTGACATCACTGGAGTTGTTTCATTTGCGGAAACTCATCCACATCCTGGACTTACTGAATCTGAATCTGCTTTTAACAATGTGCCCAGTGGTTTGAATGCATATTACATTTTGAGAACACTGCAAAGTCACACCTTTAGTGAAACTCAAGGTTTCGCGAGCTCAGATGGGCAGTCCTGAAACACAAGTTTTACCAAGCAAAGATTATGGAGCTTCTGAACAAAGTGTGGATAGGTTGGCCTGTACCTGTAATATTGGGGTTCAGGGGTTCAGGGTGCCCTCAGCTCCCCTGAGAGGACGTTTCTCCAGGTTCTTGGTCTCCTGCCCTCTCAAGAATGAGAAAGGGGACCATGGCACAGTGCGCAGTAAATGCCAGACTCAAAAGTGTTTGTAGAAGTGATTTATTTAGAGAGAGAGAGAAACAGAAGGAGAGAGAAAGAAAGAGCTAACTCTCACACTGAGTGAGAGAATCCAAAAGATGGAATCCAGGAGAGGAAAGCAGCTTCCACACTTAGTGGAAGGGAACAGAGAGAGATGGAGTTTAGGAGGGGAAGACAGGCTTCCACAAGAGAGTGTGGAAAGGAACTCCAGGGGGATAATCCAGGATAGAGAAAAACAGCTTCCATAAAGGGAGTGTTCGTGGAAGGGGATCCAAACATGGAGTCCAAAGGGGTGTGGAACAAGGGGACTTTTAACCTGAGAGGAACCCCCACCTTCTCTAAGAACCTGGCCAATGAAAGGAGTTCCTTAGAACGTCCACTGGAGTGACTGACTCTTAATTTCTTCCCACTCCCATGAAATTCAAATATAAACCGTTAAATCTCCTGGATGGAGAGAGATGAGAGGGGGCATGGCGCTAGGAAGTTCTTGCCCTTAAAACCATGCCCCCCTGTGGACCTGGAAAGAGAACACATTCCCTCATACCGATTGTTAGATGTTAAAATTATACTAAAAAATATTCTCAATGTTTTAGTAGGTGAAGAACATTTAATTAAAATAAGTTTTTACAAAATGTCAAGTGTTATATTCAAAATGACACTTATTAGCTTTCACTAGCACTCTTCATTCAGATATGTAGTATGGACTCCATATAAACCTGAAGAAAATTGTTAGTGTTCATGTGCTCCAAACTAAAGTGCAATTCATAACCTGGGCATTACCATCCCAAAATAGTGATAGCTCTCAAACCTAGGAGACAGCATCAAAAAATAAAAGTACTTTATTACACAGCTGACATATTGACTGATTGAAATCTCTGCTGTTTTTAATTCATCTTTTTAGAAATGTTGTAAACATATATAATAAAATAGTGGTACATAAGTTGGGTGAAAGAATTAAGTTTTAGTTCTGAAGCTATGGGGAAACATTTCACATTTCTTTTAGTGTTCCAGGTTTCTCAAAACATTTGTTGCCAAAGTTTTATTTTTGTTTTTCAGTTTTAGATGTTTTTCTATTTACCTTCAGAAAATTTTATTTTTACAGTATAAACTACATGATCACAATTCATCTTCTAATTGTCCACCTAAGTTTAGTCATATGTTAAAAAATATCAGTTTAGTTTCAACTTTGAAGTTGAGAATGTAAAACAAAAATTTGTTACTGATCAACAGATATGCAGATCCCAAATACAAAGAAGATTTAAGCTTCTAAAATAGTTTCATTCGTTTCATTTTCTAGGACATTCAAGCTTTTATAAATAGCAATGACATGAGGATAAAAAGTCCATGATATAAGAATTTACAACACTAGCAATATATTCCTATCAAAATATTGACATGGAGAAATATCGCTTTCAAAAATAGGTACAGCATCTTAAAATAATGAAAATCAAGGTCTATGGTTCTAAGAGCTTTAAAATATCAGGGATTAAAAACTCTGCTATGTTAATATTTGTATAACACAAAATATTATGATAACTTAAACATAATTAATGGTCTGGCTGACGTGTTTGACTGACCATTATTGACCATGAAACTGTTGATAAAGAAAGCTGCCTTTAAATGCACTGTTCTCATTCTATTCTAGTCTAGAGAGAAAAGAATCAACTGTAATATTTTTGGTGACCATTTAAGTGTAGATTAAAATTCAAATAACAAGGAATAATTTTGTTAAAAGCATATACAGTTGGCCTTTTGTATCCATGAGTTTTACATCTATAAATTCAAAAATATGTTTTAAATTGCATCTGTAAAGAACATGTACAGATCTTTCTTGTCATCATTCCCTAAACAATACTGTGTAACAACCATTTGTATACCACTTAAATTGCATTGGGTGTTATAGGTAATCTAGAGATTATTTGAAGGATATGGGAGGATGTGAATAGGTTCTATGCAAATACCACACCATTTTACATAAGGACTTGAGCATCTGTGGGTTTTGGTATCTGTGAGGGTACCGGAAGCAATCCTCTGTGGATATAGAGCGATGATTGTATTTGAACTTGGAAAACACTAGTAAGAAGTTTCAGTGACTAAGACTTAACTGGGAATTTTGGATGCATATAGAACATTCAAGAGAGAGAAATTTCTAAATATATTTTCAAATTTATTATTCAGCCAGGACTTTTTAACATGACCCAAATGAAAGTTAGGACATTTAAGGACTGACTTAACAATGTAATTCTGCGCCAAATAAAACTCTGCAGTCCCAGTTGTACTAAACTTGTCTAGATTACCTGACAGAAACAAAAAGTAATTGTAATTTTTCCACATCTAATTGTTGGAAATGTAATTAATAACATAAAAAACTCCACGGACTTAAATAACTACAATATCTCAAAGGCTCTCGTAGATGTAGGATTTTAGATTTAGGAGATTTCAGGTTTTGTTTATAACTATTCTTATGAACTGAGTCCTGAAACAATATTTTCCTAGACCAGAGTTCTCAATTATAATGTTTTAATAGAATCACTTGGGAACTTTAAAAAATATTTGTCTGGGTAGCACTGCTTAGGGATTCTGATGATTAAAAACGGCAGGTTCAGAACTTTGGTATTTTTTTGAAAAGCTCTTTGAGTAGTTTCTAATGTGAGGCCAATCTTGAGACTCACTGGTCTAGAGTGGTCTAGAACTATTCTAGTCTAGAGTTTAAACTGTCTCAAAAAAGACAAGGTTTATTTTCAGAGCAATTTTGTCAACTATAATCCTCATCATTCGTTTATCAAGCATTTATTGAACACCTAAAGTGGGAAGTTATTGGGCTAGGTTCAGAGGGTACAAGAGTGTAAAATATAATGAAACAATCCCTGCCCTTAATCTATTGACAGTCTAGTGGAAGAGCCATTTAACAAAGAAATGATTGCAATATAGTGGTAGGAAAGGGTTAGGAATGTATTATAGAGATTCTCCAGAAGAAAACAGGCAAAGAGAGGTAACAATGGTGGGGAAAGGATGTCAAAGAAAAGATAAGCAAAGACCTGCAGCAAGAAAGATCACGTAGAGTCCTTTGGGGTCAGCTCAGTTCTGAGTGCCACTTTACTTGGGGTCACTTCTTTTATTCCAAGCAGCTCAACATAATGGCAACAACAGTTAAGGAGACCTGTGCTGGTGGATCAGGGTGGGCCAAGCTAAGGTCTGAAGGAAATAAGCCCCTCAAGAAAAGAAGTCTCCACTGTCCCTCCACCCCATTCACATTAAGGGCCATGGGTTCTTGGACAGGGTTTCAGATGGGCACATAAAAAAAAAAAAAGAAAGGAGGAAAGAAAGAAAGGAAGGAAGGAAGGAACGAAAGAAGAAAGAAGAAAGAAAGAAAGACAGGAAAGAAAAAGAAAGAAAGAAAGAAAGAAGAAGGAAAGAAAAAAGAAAGAAAGAAAAAAAGAAAGAAAGAAAGAAAAAGAGAAAGAAAGAAAGAGATCATAGCTAGATCATTGAGAACCGAGCATTGTCCTGGGAGTATGAGGGGCTTTGTGTGGTAGACTCTGGAGCATAACTTTTTCTTAGATGCAACAGAATATCATTAAATGATTATAAGAATAGCAAAAAGATGAAAAATTAGTATTGTTTTGCTATGCCATAGTTAATAATAATAGCAATCACTTACACAATTTTAATAATATATGGATTGTTTTAAAAATAATTGTATATTACTAAATATATAACTTATTCTCCTTCTCCTTAATGAGGGCAAATGTTACTTAAAATATTTTTAATGAATTAGTTTATTTAATATTTCTCTGTTTTTACAGATGAAGAAATGGTCATAGAGAAGTTAAGTGACCCCTGAAGGTCACATAGTGTGTTGGTTTACTCTTGCATTGCTATAAATGAATGCCTGGGACTGGGTGGGTAATTTACAGAAAAGTTGTTTAGTTGGCTCACGGTTCTGTAGGCTGTACATGAAGCATATTATCAGAGCATCTGCTTCTGGTGAGGGATTCAGGAAGCTTACCATCATGGTGGAAGAAGGGAAGCCAGTATGTTATATGGCAAGAGAGGGAGCAAGAGACAGAGAAGGGGGAGGTTCCAGACTCTTTAACAACCAGATCTCCGGTGAACTGAGCAAGAACTCATTTATCACAAAGGGCATGGTGCTAAATATCATGGGGGGATCTGCCCTCATGATCCAATCACCTTCCATCAGGCCCCACCTCCAACATTGAGAATCAAATTTCAGGATGAGTTTTGTAGGGGACAAACATCCAAAACATATCACATAGTAAACAAATGGCAAAGCCAGAATTAAAACCACAGAATGACTCCAGAGCCAGCATTACCATGCTAATAATGACTCACAATTTTTAAATTTCATTTTGTGACTTTTTTCCAAAACACTTTTATTATAATTTCATGTATTATTAAGTAGATAGTAATATTCCTGTATTAACTATTGTTTGCAATTTGCATGTTAGGAAATGATTTAAAAAATTTAGTTTTTATATTCTCATTTCCTTAAAATATTTATTTCAAATTTATTATTATTTAATTATTTTCTTCATAGTGAACAAACAGAAATAGGATTTTTATTATCCAGAATCATCTTAATATTGCATTTTTTTCTAGAAAAATTAATAGTAGCCTTTGATTGCAAAATTTAGTTACCCCCTCATTTTTCATGAATTAATTTTATTTAATTTTCATTTTATAAAACATGAAGATTTTTATAAAACATGAGGATTTATTTTATCAAACATGAGGAGTTAAGAGGTTGAGCAAGAGTTGCTACTAGAAGAGTCCCCTATCCCAACAGCTGAGCTTTGCTGGAAGGCAGGAAGAGGCACCATATCCTTGTGAAGCTATCCTTCTCACTTACAGAAAGATAGCAAAGGAATTGTGGCTGCTCTGACTCCGTTTCTCCCCTTCAAAAGAGGTTTCATTGGAAATGAAGTCATGGTATGAGCTGAGAAGATAGACCAGCTGCTTTCTCCTCTGTGCCTAGGAGGGTGCCCCTGGCAGGAAGAACCTTTTTCATTCATTCCAGACTGACCAAAATCTATGCAAGTAGTAAGATTGTTTCAAAATCCCTTTGCTGAAAGTTCACTTTAAGTGTCTCATTCTCTAAGCTTCTCAAGGCAGAGATCTTATCTTGATTGTCGCTGGTCCCCAGTAATTAGAGTGCAATTACTACTTCAAAAACAACTGGAGAAAAGCCTCAATGTGTGATGGTAGTGAGAGTTCAATGGCATCCCACAACAGTTTCTAAGAAGTTTATGAGAAGTCAACAAATTGGTGCTTGAAGAAGAGTGTTTGGGGCAGAAAGAATAGGATATGAAAATATCTTGTGGGTAGGAAATGTGGAAAAATGCATGGAAGAAATTAGGTACGAATATATGCATAAATTATGCAGACACACTCTTGAGTGTAGATAGCTCTCCTAACCCCAAATGGTGTTTGGTTTTCTTCTTTGATATTGGAAGCTCTAATTCAACTTGCTAATAAATAAATAAATAAATAAATTTGTTTTATAGAAAGTTTTGTTATGTATGTGTCCCCAGTTTTCAGCAGGTGTGAGTGATTGCCTTGATCTATGAGGGCTCTTGACAATTGCTACTCACACTGGCACATGACTAATGTGAATTAATGTTGATTTCCTTGGGCTCTCACTGTTTACCGGAGTCATTCTTCACTTATAATTTTTTTCTCTATCTACCGTAATTCATATCAGCAAGAAAAACATAAAATGAAGAGTTTTGTGAACAAAAGATCTAAATGAAGTAATTATACTATTTCTTGTGTCTGCTTTATGTTTATTTTTCTCCAAAAATATTAATTTACCACTTCTGCTTTTACAAGAATAACTAGTGGCAGATTTCTGGATCAGCCAAATCACAGACTGATACAATCAGCAGTGACACAGTTCATGATCCTTCAAATAAAACTGTGCAACTTCACATTATTTCAAAAGTCTCTTCACATTATTTCAAAAGCATTTGCTTTATGTACAAATCGTTGTTCTCAAACATTTTACTGTTATTTCTCTTAGTTAAAATTACTATGAATTTTTTTTCAGTAGCATGTAATTATACATTTTGGAACTTTTCTAAGCAAACCATTGAGAAAGCATAGAAACGGGCACACACTGATGCTAATATCTCTCTGTATGCATGAATATTGCCTATAGCTGAAGCGTTAAATTCTGCTAAGAAAGCAGTTCTAAATATAAATGCCATCTTTTAAATAGTGGCAGAACCCACATTTTCCACATGCTTATGAGAGATTTTCTCAATGCTTGTCAGTATTCTCAGAATTAATAACATAAGTTCTCTAAATAATTATTGGGGGAAAAAAAAGTTCATCACAGGTCTTAAATCACTTTAATTGATTATTTCAGCCTCTGCTGTAATTCCTCAAGATAAAAAGAAAAATTTCAAGGAAGCATTTATGGTTGTAATTTACTGCCTACATTTCTGATCTTTTGTGCTCCTTCCCATCGCAGCATTTCATGGGAAAGTTTTTTTAATATTCTGCAAAGTTTAGACACTGATCTCAGGCCACTGAGTCACTACTGCAGATTATCATGGAGGTTACCAACCTATGAGAACAATATCTGTTATGTATTCCTTTAGATCTGATCATTTTTCTCAGGGAAATTGACCAAAGATCTTGTGGATTTCATTCCTTTTAGCCAAACAAAACTCTCATTCCTCTAACAAAGGTAACAGAGGCAGCTTAGTGGCAAAATGAAATAGCAAGCATGAGTTCTTGTCCTAATCATCTTGTTTTTACCATGAATATAACTATGCCTTTGATTTGTGTTTATAACAGAAAACTTGTGACAGGATCTATTTCCATATTAGAATAAAAAGTCTGTACAGTATTTGGCAAAATGGTGCTTAAGGTACTATTTATTTATAGACCATTCAATGTGCTACTTCCACTTATTTCTTATATGTGAAAACAATAAGCCAGTCATCTGATGTGCAAAACACAGATCTTGCCGATAAACTGTTCACCATATCTAGTTCCCAGAGTTCCAGAAATGGTGCTACAGGCTTGGACGAACTGCAAGTGGTGTATGTAGGCAGAAAGCATGAATTCAACCTACCTAGCAACAGACTGTGACATCCACCATATTGTAGGCACGTGTGGCTCAAATTCATGCTGCTGGCTGATGGACTCCCTACGGAGAAGCATTTCATTGTCAATATTATACACTTACAATATTCAGCAGTGTAAAAGTTAACTGAGAAAAAAATGGCCTAAAGTCTAAACTGAAATGTGATTGAGACAGAAAACACAACTGTGTGACAGAGGCAGAAGCCTCTACAAATGGAACTGGGAAGGAATTGACTGTGAACAACCGTTCATTGTGAGATGGCTTGGGAAAAAACCCTGAGTGAACTTACACAGCCATGGAAATAAAAACTGCTGCAGCATCACAAGCTCTGGCTAAACAAATGCACTGTAGTAAAGCAGACCTTTTGACCTAATCATTTTGTTCTCACAGCTTTGCTTCTCAGAATGATTGTACGATGTCTAAAATCGTTTCCAACAAAGTTTTTATAGAAGAAATATTGGCTGGAGAAAAAAGTCTTCTGACTAGTATTGAAAAGGAAAAAGAAATAATTGCTTGGCTTAGTTATATGCGAGCTCCTGGAGAACTTGTTCTTGAACAGATTCTGGTACTAAGTAGACATTCAGTATTGAATAGATGAAGGAATGATGGTGGGTAGTTCTTTTACGTGCTTATGAAGAATTAAGATAATTCTTGCAATTGTTAGTGAATCAATACCAAACTGTCAAAGAGTCAGTAAGAGGAAAAAGATAAAGGTCAGTAGGAGGAAGTGTTAATCTAATGATTCACTCTTGTCATCAGTGTGCCCCATGGATATACATTTAATGCATCCTGAACAGCATGTGTGGAGACAACGTCTCTGAAATTCACTACAGTAAAGTCCACTACAATTGCCTAACATTTTGTGTTTCTCTATATTGATTCCAAAACGTTGAAATAAGGTGTATTTCTTGACCCTTAAATTATGTTTGTGGTTTGATGGAGTCTAGCTAGTCAAATCTCTACTTCTTAGACAAGGGAGATGAGTTACTCAACACGTATTTGATTGTGTATGTAAAATTTATGTAAACTACATGTAAAATTATCAGCTTAATGCCTGACAATATAAAAAGTACTCAATCAATTGTAGCTATCTCTTTTTATTGTGGTTATTGCCAATCCACAATTACAATTTTTTTTTTTGATTGTTTGTTTTTGTTTTCGTTTTGGTTTTGGTTTTTTGAGAGAGAGAGAGTCTTGCTCTGTCTTCAGGCTGGAGTGAAGTGGTGCCAATTCGGCTCACTGCAACCTCCACCTCCCAGGTTCAAGAGAGTCCCCTGCCTCAGTTTCCCGAGTAGCTGGGACTACAGGTGCATGCCACTACACGAGCTAATTTTTTGTATTTTAGTAGAGATGGGGTTTCACCATGTTGGCCAGAGTTCCTATACAGACATGGCTCTTTTTTGTTTTATTATTATGTTTCGTTATGATATTTCAGACACACAAAAGATTATATATGTATGTGTGTGTGTGTGTATATATATATACACACACACATGTTTATAAGTAGATAAATGAAATTTAATGATTAAACAAAGTTAAACATCGATATTTCCACCTCTGATTTAACTATATGTATGTAAATTATTTTACCTTCTGTTATAATTTTTCAAGATACAAAGTAAAATTTTGAGGAAGCATTTATGGTTATAATCTACTGTCTGCATTTCTGACCTTTTGTTCTCCCTCCCATTGCAGCATTTCATGTGAAAGTATTTGATATTCTGCAAAGTTTAGACACTGATCTGAGGCTACTGATATATATATATGTATATATATGTGTGTGTGTGTGTGTGTGTATATATGTGTGTGTGTATATATATATGTGTGTGTATATATATATGTTGAATATATATATCCAATAGAGCTGTCTTCCCTCCTGTTCATGTTCACTGATGATGTCTATGCCTGTTCACCAGCATACTAGTTCATGTCTTCTGACAATTTTTTCAACTGAGTTCCTTTTCATTTTCTTACTGATTTGCAGATGTTCTTCATATACTCTAAATATTAATATTTTAATGTAAATTTGAAGCAAATATCTTTTGCAAGTTTGTAGCTTATGTTTTAAACCTTTTTTTTAAGAGACACGGTCTAGCTCTACTGCCCTGACTAGAATGAAGTGATGTGATCATAGTTCACTGCAACCTCAAAGCTATCCTTTTGCCTCAGCCTCCAGGATAGCTGGAACTATAGGCATACACAACCATGTCAATGTAATTTTAAAATTTTTTGTAAAGTTGGGGTTTCACTATGTTGCCAAGGCTAGTCACAAACTCCTGGCCTGAAGTGATCCTCTCAACTAAGCCTCCCAAAGTGTTGGGATTACAGGTATGAGCCACTGCACCTGGCCTGCTTTTATACTTTGTAATGATGTATTTTGATAAACAGAATTTTTCTTTTAACTATCAGAATTTATCAATCTTTTTCTTTATGGTTTATTCTAGACACTATTTTTCAAATAAATCATTTCTTATCCTGATTTCATAGAGGCCCATATTTGTTCAAATAATTTATTGAGCTACAGTCATATATGAGGCATTCTTCTAGTACTTTAGGCACATCATTAAACTAAATTCCTGAGTCTTTTTTTAAAAACACTTAACTATTTGATTTACCTGCAATTGAATTTTTTATGGTGTGAAGTTTGATTCTATTTTATTTATCTTTGATGTATGTAATTAGTTATAAGAGATATTTCTAGAAAGTATATCCCTTTTTTTAGTGAATTGCAAGGCCACCTCAGCAACAAATAAAGTATTTATAGATATGCAGAAATATTTCTATGCTCACTACTTCATCCAGTATCTCTCTTTTTTGATCCTTATTTCAATATCACACATTCTTAATTACTTTAGCATTAAAATATACCATCATATTTTTTATAAAAGTTTTTCTAATATGTCATTCTTCATAAATATTTTGTATATTTGGAGCCCTTTGCTTTGTTATATAAATTTTAGATCAGGTTATCAGGTCACATACAAACATTGTTAGAACTTTAATGAGAATTGCATGTTAGCTATAAATCTACTTGAGATGAACTGTCATATTTATGATAACCATGAACATGATTTGTTTCTATCTATTTCAGGTCTTTTAAGATGATTGTCAGTATCATTGTACAGATGATTTTCAAAATATCTTACACCATTTCTTATGCATTATTCCTATTTTCACTGTTATGCTACCTATATTGCATATTTTATTTAAATCTTTTATCATTGCTGCTGGTATTTAGAAATGCAGTCTACTTTTATATGCCTTGTCACATTTTAAACTCATGTTAATTCTAATACTTTGTAAAGTGGACTTGCTAATGTAAGCATCCATATCATTGTAAATAATGAGAGTTATATTGCTTTTTTATTTATAATACATATTTACTTGCTTTTGTTTCTTCGACTTTTTGTGATGGCTAGAACTCCAATACAATAAGTTGTATATTTAGATACAATTATGTATCCTTGCCTTGTTCCTGATATTAAACAAAAATGTGCCTAACATTTTAGCATTAGCATTTTGTTGATACATTCCTTTTGGTAGGCTCCTTTAAATGGGAAAGGATGCTTCCTTTATTTTGTTTTACTGTCATTTTTTTTTTCTATCACAAATGGGCATTGAATTTTACTGCAGGCTGTTACAGAACAATTGGGTTGTTTGTTTACATTTTTGCCTTTAATTGGTTAATGTGATAAATTACTAAATCAGTCATAATAGATTAAATTTCATTATAATAACAACCCCCTGTCTTAGTCCTTTGGGGCTGCTTTAATAAAGTAAATACCATAAACAAATTACCCTATAACAACACAAATGTATTTCTCATAGTTCTGGAGGGTGGGAAGTCCAAAATCAAGGCAGCTTCAGTATCTGATGAGGGCTCATTTTCTGTTTCATAGAAAACCTTGTCCTCACATGGTAGAAGAGGCCAGGCACCTCTTTAAGGCCTCTTTTATATGGACACTGATCTCATTCATGAGGGCTCTGCCTCATGTCACAAACATTTAGACCAAACCACAGTCAAAACTCAGTAGCTTAAAACAATAAAGGCTTATTTTTTGTTCATGCTACATGTCCATCACAGGTTGGCTGCAGCCCTACACCATGTTGTCTGCAGTCCAGAATCTATGCCAATAGAAAAGCTTCTCTCAGTACAAATCAAAACCACAATGAGATACCGTCTCACACCAGTCAAAATAGCTATTACTATAAAGTCAAAAAACAACAGATGCTGGCAAGGTTGTGGAGCAAAAGGGAATGATTTTATACTGTTGGTGGGAGTATAAATTAGTTCAAATATTGTGAAAGATGGTGTGTTGATTCCTCAAAGACCTAGAGGCTATTTAACCTAGCAATCCAATTACTGGGTATACACCCAAAGGAATAGAAATTATTCTATTCTAAAGATGCACACGCATGTATATTCATGCAAATACTTCCAAGCAAATACTTGGAATCAACCTAAATGCCCATCAATGATAGACTAGATAAGAAAAAATATGTGGTATCTATAAACCAGGGAATACTATGCAGCCGTAAAAAGGAATGAAAGTATATCCTTTGCAGGAACATAGATGGAGTTGGAAGCCGTTATCCTCAGCAGAGTCATGCGGGAACAGAAAAACAGACACCACATGTTCTCACTTATAATTGGGAGCTGAATGATGAGAACACATGGACACATGGTGGGAAACAATACACTGGGGCCTGTCTGGGGGAGTTGGGGGAAGGAAATCATCAGGAAAAATAACTAATGAACACTGGGCATAATACCCGGGTGATAGGATAATCTGTGCAACAAACAACTATGGCACACGTTTACCTATGTAACAAACCTGCACATCATGCAGGTGTACCCCTGAACTTAAATAAAAGTTAAAGAAAAACAAAAAGAAAGAAAAAAATATTTTTCTTTGTTTACAAATGGCAAAGTAAAGAAAAGCTTCTCTCTTGAACATTATTGGTTTTATGAAAGAAAAAATAATAATCATGAAGAAGCCATGATGACTCTTGAAGTTTCTACCTGTTACTTGTATTTGTATTTCATCAACTAAAACAAATTACATGCCTAAGGCTAACATAAATATGATGGGAAAGTATAATTCTATTCCACGTTTGGACAACGATCAATGGAAAAAATAATACTGTCTATCACAATATATTAAGACATTTTATATTGTTGAACGAGTCTTGTAGTCTTCTAATATTCATTTAACTCATGTTAATATTAATACATTTCTGAACAATGTGGTATTACTTTCTGGATTTTTTAAAATTTATGTCCCTAAGTGAAACTGTCCTGTATTTTTAATTTTGGAGAAGTTCTGTTTTTTATTTTGAAGATCAGGATTAAACTAGCCTCCTAAAATTCACTGAAATTTTCTGGTTCCCAGGAAAGTTTCTACAAAATCTGAACGATTGCTTCTTAGAAAGAAGCAATGGGGCTAATGTTTTCTTTTGTAAAGAATTTGAATTTCATTACCTAGATATTAAGCCTAGTACAACAAATTCCCATGACAAGAATTTACCTATATAACACACCTTCACATATACCCCCAAATCCAAAATTAAAGTTAAAACAAAAACTTTAAATTATTGTTCATTTCTTTCATGATTATGAAATATTTGATTTCTAGTTTTTTTCTGAAGTCATCTTAAAATTATATTTGTCTAGTTATTTGTTTACATTTTAAATGTTATTGCTACAAGGTATTTTATTGCATCTCCTTTTTGTATTATTAATTCTTTAATTTTATACATTTAATTCATTCTCTTATTTGTGTATTTTGTTTTTGCTTGATCGTTCTTGTCAGAAGTTTAAAAATTTTTACTATACTTTTATAAATCACCTTATTTTTGCCCTAATTAATAATTCCTTCTTACTTTTGCTTTCTATTTCATTAAATTCTGCTCTTATAATCATCATCTCAATTATTTTACATTCTTGGATATATATTCAGTTGATTACCTCAATATAATTTTAATCTTTGCTCTTTTCTGCCTTTTACATCCATATATTTTTTTCAATTTCTAATTTACCGGCATTACAAAGTTGTAATATGTTGGTAGTCTTTATTTTTGGTATTTCTAAAACATTTTAATTTAAATATTTTTATTAAAATGATAAAGAAGACCTATGATTCCTTATTTGACCTATATAGTATTGAATTTTTATAGTTCTGAATATATTAAAACTTTTATTTTGTTGTTATTGATATAAAATATAATTGTATTGTGATCATAATGAATCATTTCTATAATACAAATTCTTTCAAATTTGTTTTATACTTTAGTTCATGTAACTTTGAAAAAAGTTTGTATGCACTGAAGAAAAGTATGTTATTTAATTGTTACACATGTTTATACTTATGTCTAGTAAATCAAGCTTATCAATTATACTTATGAATTTGTGTATGAGTGTTAGTCTTTTGTTGGTCTTTTGACTTTTTAAGACAGTTGTGTTAGAATTTTTGAATATAATGAAAAATATGCCAATTTATTTTTGTAGTTATACATCTTATAGATTCATATGGTTAAATATATTTTTAGGGTGCATAGAAGTTAAGAAAGTTATTTTTCACTCATATATTTTAAAGGTTATCCTGCCAGTTGGGCATGGTCACTCTTAGATGTGACAGGCACCATGCTAAGCTCTACATTACTAATTTTGTATTTGTGTTTTTAGATAATGTATTCCCTTTTGTAGGCATAATCTGATGTGTTCAAAGGGGGCTTTAAAATTACTTAAAATATATGAATATAAAATAGGAAAATAATATAAGTTAACAGTGGGAGAGAAATAGAAAATAAATGTAAGGACAGAACATAAAACCTGTCTGAAATATTGGTCTTAAATCTTAAAAACTTATTGATGGTAATAATACATCAATAGCAAACAACTTTGCATTTTATTAAGCCACAATTTTAAGTGTTTAGTGCATACATAAAGTGTTTTAATACTTGCACCAACCTGATAAAGGAGGTACTTTTTTCCATTTTTCAAATGAGAAAACTGAGAAGCAAAGAGAACCGATGCAAGATCTCACAGCCATTGAGAGCTATTAAGTAAGAGTCTTCAGAATCTATATTCTTAATAACCTTTAAACAATTAAATATAGGTATTGTGCTATTTCATATATTCAGGTCATGATTTCTACACGTAAAAAAAAATCAGCCAGAGCCAGTTAGCATAAATATACAAGATGAATGAAAATATGCATAAGGAAATTCAATATGCATTTATAAACTGCATGTGACCTTTATAAATCTTACTGTTCTAAATTTCAAATGTTTTACATATATGCGCTAAATCTTGAGCAAACTAAAACCTGAGCATTTCACTAATAGGACAACTATGTACAATTGACATTTACGCTTCTCAATAAATAAAGAGAACATTTGATTAATTATAGAACTAATTTTCATTATTTTTTAACTTTGTAGAAAGCCCCAAACAAATGTTTGTCATGAATAAAATATATGAGGGTTGCTAAAATTGAGAGACAGTATAAATGAGCTGATAATAACAAGAAGCTGAGAGTTATTTATTCACATTTAAAAAAATGCTCACAAAAATTCAGAATGCTAGAGTAGGTCTGGCTATTAACTAGGTGAGTAACTTTCTCTTGGTTATATATGCTACAAGAACCTCAAATTTCCTCATTTGTAACACAAGAGGACTAGATTAAATCATTCTTTCTAGATTTCACTTATTTTCTCAATGACTTCCTGGCCCAAAATTCTAAAGAAAAGGTTAACTTGCATTTCTAAAAGCCTGTACGTTATACTGGGGACTTGGTGGGAGTTTGGGGGTAGACAAAGAAAGCCACGTTTCCAGGTGCACCTTCATACTTTAGTGGACCATTTTCAAATCAAAGTAATTAGGAAGGTGAACGGTTGGATTCCAGCCATTTGTTCTATTGCTTTTTTCTTTATTTATTATTTTCTTTCTCCGAATTTTAGAATACCTTCTAGGTACAGAGCTTTATGAACCCCAGAGTTGGTCAGTTATAAGTATTATTATTCAGACTTCATGGAACTGGAAATGAGGTAGTACAATAAAAGAGAATTCCTATAATCCCAGCTATTCAGGAGGCTGAGGCAGGAGAATTGCCTGAATCCGGGAGGCGGAGGTTGCGGTGAGCCGAGAAAGCGCCATTGCACTCCAGCCTGGGTAACGAGCGAAACTCCGTCAAAAAAAAAAAAAAAGAGAGAATTACAGAACTTCTCCCTGCCCTC
The DNA here is from genome assembly GCF_030222135.1 of Aotus nancymaae. NCBI lineage: Eukaryota > Metazoa > Chordata > Mammalia > Primates > Aotidae > Aotus > Aotus nancymaae. The sequence continues at coordinate 9,704,337 of NW_026988447.1, read as the reverse complement.
CCCCACATTCTAATTAGACATAATCTCTCATAGCAGGTCACCTAATATTTCTAAATGCCTAGTTACACAAGAAGAAAATGTCTTCTGGGTGCAAATATTATATGAAAACCTGAATTCTGAAAATTTGACTGCTTCCAGAACATTGTAAGAATTCTGGCTCACTGAATAACAGATGCTCATCTATAGAGGTTTTATTTATTTATTTATTTGTAAAAAATATTATTCTGGGTAACCTGTTATTTTTGAACTAGTTTATTCCCTAGAAAATGTGTCTTTCTTTTTTCTTTCTTTTGTGCTTCTCAGAAGGAGAAATTGCTAGACATCTGTAGGTATGCTTAGATCTACATCACATTTTTTTCAGATTATCTCAAGCTAAACAACTTTCATTTATCTTACATCTCCTTAATTTTCCCTCAATTATCTTTAACTTTGTCCTAAAAATATTTTAAGTATAGCAGGATCTAGACACACTTTTTGGCAATATGAACTAAAATCAAACCTAAAATTTCAGCTTGTAATGACACATAAAGATCAAATATAATTTATCACACTGAAGAAACTGACCTGACCTCAAAGATTTTGGTCCTAATTTCAAGTGGTGTGGCCTGCAAAAGAACATGACTTTATATACTTTCCTTGTCTCTGTTAATCTTAACTATTTCCTGGAGATTTAGGAGATAAAACCCTGATTCTAAGCACTTTGAAATCAAAACACATGCTTTGGGTGATTTTCTGAATGTAGCGCAGAAATGTAATTTCCCTTATGTGCACATTTATTCAGGAACTTCCATCTAGTCACTGGTCCCAAGTTGTTGCATTAGCAATTAGCACTTTCCTTCAGACCAAAAAGTGTAGTTATCTTTTATTGAACATGTTTTATCTCTAGTAAGCACTTCATTAATTGGCCTTTTGTTTGGAATGCATAGGTTTCGCCTCCTTTGGATTGATCTTTTCCCTTTAATTTTTCCCATTGGTATTACTCACTGACTAATGTCTGTTTGCCTTCATATTCTTAATGTTGCTATTATTACCTGAGTGTGGGATGTACAGACCCACGAGGCAGGAACAATACTGTTAGCCTGCACTCCCTTTCTTCACAACACCATCAGTGATCCGATCATTTCCACTTCAGTGCCTAGGATTCATAAGAGAAGGTGACAGTAAAAACTAGAGCATTGAGCTTACAATGTAATCATAATTGTTCCCGAGCATTGGTTTAATATTATAAAACTTCAGAAATACATTATCCCATTGCACTTAGAGACATTAGGAAGAACACGTTTTTATTGTTGTCGCTGTTATTACTATTATTGAGATGGGAAATTCGAAAACATAAGAACAAGTTGAAATAATGCATGCATCTTATAAATTTGAAAACCTATCTACCAGCCAATAAACATTAATTAAAGTTAAATATATACCTGAGTCTCATAACAAATAAAGTGTTACACGGAAGGTGCTGTTGAGTTGTACAACAGGGATCACATTTATAGCCTAGAGTCTAGTCAGAAGTGGTTCTTTCTGGGAGGGAGTGGAATATAACCTCTGATCATTACAGCAGAGAAGAATGCTGATACTGCCAAAGGTGCTAGATACAGAAACAGATTCTCAATTAGAAAGATGGCTACTGTGCCACACAAACTGATAACATGGTTCTTGGGATTAATACATTAAACAGGAACCCTATGCTTTATGAAGAATATAGGAAATAAAAAACATAAAAATCGATAAATTAAAACTTGGTTCTTTAACTGAATTTTGAAAAGATTAAGTTCAATTAAAAATATGAGGTCTCCACACACTAATGAGGTAAGAGAAAATGTTGGTTTCTAAAATAAGAAAAAAATGAGCCAAGGATGAGGATGATCAATGTCTGAGGAATGTGACTAGATGATTCTTGACCCATTTTGGGTAGAGGGCCTGAAAGTCGGCATAAGAACACAATGAGTTGAAGTGGTAGGCCTATTTTTTAAAAATAATAATTATTATTAACATCGTATTGGTTAGTGAAATATGTACAGTGAATGTTGATTCTCAATGTGCTCAAGTATTTTAAACAAATTTTCTCTGTAATTTCCATTAAATGCCACGTTAAAAAACTGTTCTAGTTTTTACTACACCATGGCTAGATTATGGAATGATGAATTAACTAGACCTTACTTTTCTGAGTATACTGCAGTGAAAATTGTGTCACAAATTCCTATCCACCATTGATGATTCGTCACAAGATCCATCTTAATCTCAGGAGAACTTTCCCACTGTGTCTTGAATGCTTACTCCCATTATCCTCTAAGACACACACACACACACACACACACACACACACACACACACACACACACCCCTGACATGCATCATTCTATCACATCCTCCCATTCTGCATCAGATATAGGCCATCCAAAGACATTGTCTTCTTATTTTTGTACAACCTAAAAAAATTCCTTTTATCTACAGCATGTTCACTAATTTAGTTACTTAACAATATGTTTATATTTTTGAGGTGACTCAAGAAGTATCACAGAAATCAATCAGGGTAGGAAGAATGTGGATTTGGCAACCAAAATAAATTTGAATGAGTTCCTATCTACTTGATGTTAACATGCCTTTTTCACTGCCATGATCCACAGCTAGCTTATCGAACTAAAAAAAAAAAAAAAAAAAAAAAACTGTAATATCTGGCTTATAGATGTGCTTAACATTTTGTAACACAACATAAATAAAACATTCTGTAGTGAAGTAGAAATCCAAATATGTCTTCTATAAATGGTACTAGTCAAATCCTATAACTATATGGGCAAAATTGAAACAAAACTCTTATCTCTTACCACCTTAATTTTAAATGGACTGTAGACTCAAATGTAATAAGTAAACCAATAAGACTTCTAGAAAAAAATTAAAATGTAGAAAAATACTTCTATGCTATTGGATTAGGAATATCTTTTCAAAGAGGTCATAAAATAAAAAAATTCCTGGCCTAAATTTCAGCTTAAACTGTGCTGTAACTGTAGTGGAAGAGAATACTTTTGAAACCATCTAGACAGGCCCTCTGTCTTTCAGATAGTCCTTGGGTTGGTTGTTACTAGTCAGAACCTGGAGGTTGAGATTGCCTTCAGATTCACATTGATTCGGGGTAAGTAAACTAGACCCTTTGATCTCTAAATCGGTTACTGAATATAGGTCACTCCCTGGGAAAAGGGATGATTTTACCTAATTTCAGAGATCAAGGTGGGGAAGAGCTCCTGTGGTCCTGTATTATAGCATGAAGATTTTCTCTTAATACCCTTTTTCAGCCCCATGTCAGTGCCATTCACTGGTCCTATTCTTTTGATGATTCTTGTCCTGAAGATTCAGTGGTGAACTATCACTGGAAAACAAGCCTCTCTTCTCCTGCATGGCTATGCATTTGGTATAATAGGAAACTTCCTTCTGAACTAGAAAATAAAAAGGAAATAGAATATTAAACATCAGGGAAATTCTCTAAATCACTCCACTTTCAAATGCAAATATTTTAAAAGACATTTCAAGCGATGAAAATGAATTTCCTTTACAATATAATAACCATCATTATATAATCAAATATTTTTGGCTTATTACAAATGGATATCATGAAACAAATGTTTATTTCCTCTATTTTATTTTCTTTTGTAGAGACAGGATCTCACGCTCTTGCCCAGACTGGAGTGTAGTGGTGTGATCATAGCTCACTCCAGCCTTGAAATCCTGGTCTCAAGCAATCCTACACCCTTGGCCTCCCAAAGAGTAAGGACTACAGGCAATGGTCACTGCACCTGGGCCTGCTCCATTTTTAAATTTGTCAAGAGATTATGACCAAGAAAATTTAGAATAATTTACCATTCTAAATATATAAAAATATTATTTATTCTCATGCAATGTACCTACTCCAAGAAATACACACCCTCACCCACAGACACACACACACTCACATTCACTCTTTACTTCCACTAAAACACACTTGTCTCAATTTTAACTGTAGTTAGTATCTCCTGTAGAGAGGTTATTTAAAAAAAATTAAAAGAGCTTTACACTTCAGCATTAGACGAATTGTGATAATAAAGTGAAATCACACTTTCTACAGATGAAGGTGATATGACTACCATAGTTATAATATTTCTCATGTGGTTAATTTAATGCAGTACTGAAAAGACAGTTTGCTAAAATACTGGGTGAGAACTCATCTCAAAGCCACAGGAGGGTCAGAGCAATAGCATATGACTGATTTCTGGAAAGTTAGCACAATTTATTTTGTCAAGGAAGAAATGTATCAGTATAAGTTTCAGCTCAATTAAATATTAACACTTCAGAAAGAATTCACTTATCCACAAACAATTTTTGACTTAATAAATGCTGAAATTTTTAAGTACTGTTAATTGATCAAGAGATATTATTACTTTTGACTTATATAATGAAGAAATGTTTTCTGTTGTATCTTCTTTGGGAATATAAAAAAAGGATTATTTTTGAAAAAGCTATTGGTTAAAAATTAGTAATAGAGATAGAATTATATTTTTATTTATGTGATTTGCGTTTTTCAATAAGTCATCTAACGCCTTTTCTTATAGGGGCTTCTTATAAGTACCCTTATAAGAAAGACAAGAGGCCAGGCACTGCGGCTCACACCTGTAATCCCAGCACTTCGGGAGGCTGCGGTGGGCAGTTCATAAGGTCAGGAGTTTGAGACCAACCTGACCTAAATGGTGAAACTCTGCCTCTACTAAAAATTAGTCGGCGTGGTGGCGCACACCTGTAAACCCAGCTACTCAGGAGTTTGAGGCAGGAGAATTGCTTGAACCCGGGAAGCAGAGGTTGCAGTGAGCCCAGACCGCACCACTGCACTCCAGTCTGGGCAACAGAGCAAGACTCTGTCTCAAAAAACAAAACAAAACAAAACAAAAGACAAGTTTCTGGTCTGCTGTTTTCTACACTTGATTATAGCCAAAAGGCCGATGGTCTGGTCTTTTCTTATAAGGGCACTAAGGGCACTAATTCCATCATGAAGGCCGCCCTGCACTCTCGTGTTCCCATCTAAATCGAATCATCTCCTAAAGGCCCAACCTTCAAATATCATCACGTTGAGGGTTAGGGCTTCCACATTTTACTGCAGTGGGAAAGGGAACACAAATATTCAGTCCATAGCAACAGGATAACAGGCAAGGAATTTGACAATGTAATTTGAAAGTGGGAACAACTTTTCCCAGGGTTGTTTTATTTACCATTCTGTACCATTGTGAGAACGGTAGGGTTTTGCACGCTAAACTGTTCTGGTATCATAGTCATGGTGGGCTTCACTGGTGCAACATTACCTTGTATTGTCTCTGATTCATGATTGCCCACAACTCAGGTTATTACAAAGAGGGGAGTGTGGCCAGAACTGACAAACTCTAGAGAAAATTCTAAAAGAGCTGCATCCTCCATTTGATTTAATCTCTTTATCTTATGGTCCTATGTCACCGCAGAAAAGTCCCTGTCACATTTTATTGCAATGGAATTCCCACGTAATCTTGAAAGATTTGTGACATAATTTTACAGATGACTAATCTCATACTTAAAGAACTAATGTCAGAAATGAGAAAACATGTATTTAGACTCTTGTTTTCCTTTTGTTTTGCTTTAACACTTAGCTTTTCTCTGCACATAGGAAGAATTAGAATTATACGTATATATATACACATATATATTATATCAGAAATGAGTCAGAAATAATTTGTAGTACGTTTTAATATCTATATTAATGTATATCCCCCATGTAACTTTTCTTTTTGTATTTCCTTAGGATTTTTATGTTTATTTTTCCATATAAATTGTACTATTCACCTTTCTAATTTCATAAGGAAACTTGTTGATTTTATTAGTTAGATTGCACTAATTTATAAATTAATTTGGAGAGATTTGAAAGTTAATAATGTTAATAAGGCTTATCTAAAAACAAAAGATGTCTGTCCATACATTCAGTCTACATTTGGGCCTTCAAGAAATGTTTCATTGTCTTTATATTGGTTTTCACCAGTTTTTTGTTAAGATTATTACTAATCATTTTATATTTTTGCTGATATTTAAATTTTTTTTCTATTATATTTTCTGATTATGAATACTATCGATATTTTTGCATATTAACTTTATATTTTGTTGCTTCATTAAGCTATTTCATTTGATTGTTTGGGGGTTTTCCTAGTGATATCATGAATATCATGTCATCTGAAAATACTCATATTATTTTTCTTTTTATCTTCAAATTCTCATGTTTCCAGTAGTATGTGGGTTAAACTTTGTTTATTGTTTTTCCTTTACTATTGGGTATGTCTTCGTTGCATTTTTCCTAGAAGTTATCTTCGTACTTATGCTTTTAAAAATTTCACTGTTTGTTACATTATTCCTTCTCAGAATGTGTAACACTTAGAGTGCATTCTTTCACCTATATCTTCAACTTTATATTAGTCTTAGTTCTACATTTCAATATATATCAAACGTTCATCATTCATCCCCAGTCATTTCTTGGAAGCTCATTGTTTTGTACATTCTTCAGAAAGAATACGTTTATGCCATAGTTCTTGAGTTGTTTCAAATTAAAAATTTTTTTCAATAGCATTTGTATTTGAACAATAGCTGGCCTGAAAATCAAATCTTAAACTCACAGTTCCTTTTATTATGTTTTTTGAAAATGCTATTCAGCCTTTGACTTCTTAGCATGTTGATCTTGAGAAATATGATGCAAAACTGGATTTGTTATTTCTTGAACCATTTTAATAAGACAGTTTGTATTCTTCTTATTGAGTTAAAGAGTTATTAAACATAGTTTTTGTGACATTTTGGGAATTCATACACAACTATTATCTGAAAAAAAGTCGGGTCTTGTTTAATGGAACTTTAAATTTACTATTTTCTTCCAATGAAAGTGAACGGGTTAGACAACATGCCATTAAAATTGCTAAGTATAAAATAAGTCAATTCTATTCATTATAAGGGATTTATTAAGTAGTTCTGCATAGAATGAGAATATATATGCTATTTATTTTAAGATTTCATATATTGCTCAATTTAATAATATCCATCATTGTAAATTAATAATTTTGTAGTAAGGCCACACAGATTACTCAGCTGATCAATATGTTTTAAGTTTAATTTTGTGCCTTCTGTAGAGAGAATTATTTTTGTTTCTATGCCTGCCTATATAAAAATACCAGGAAAAAATAGGAATTATTACATAAGATATAAAGCGAAATCTTGTCGTATCAATATATACAGATGTAGTTTGTTTTTATAGTTTAGTAAAATGCATTCTAGTTTTCTAAAGTATTTCCGTATTTCAAAATATTCATTTTTCTCTCTTTCCTGATTGAAAATGGTGCAGCAATATACATCCCTATGTCAAAATCCTTGAGTATATTTCAGGGAGTTTCTGCAGTATTAACCAGACAATATCCCTGAATTCTTTCATCGGCAAAATCCAAAGTAATCCTAATCCAGGTAGCCACCCTAGTAAATGCAATCACCTCAGATACATTCACATGTATGATAGATGTGTATGTTTGTGTACGTGCATACAGTTAGCTATAAATGTCACCAAATTGTTATCTCATATAGTTTTTCGTTGAGAATAAGATATATTCACTAATTAATCAACAAAAGTCTTTGAAATTCTTAGACAATTGCATTTATTATAGTGACTACCTGGATTAGAATTATATTGGGTGTTTGGGGGTTTTTTATGGTTTTACTTTTTTTTTTAAGTTCAGGTGTACATGTGCAGATGTGCAAGCTTGTTACATCGTTAAACATGTGTCATGGGTGTTTGTTGTACAAATAATGTCATCACCCAAGTATTAAGCCTAGTATCAATTAGTTATTTTTCCTCATCCTCCTCCTTCTCTCACCCTCCTCCCTCTGATAGCCCCTATGCATGTTGTTCTTCTCTATGTATTTATGTGTTCTCTTACCTTTTAAATGAATAAATAAATTGTTTTGCTTGGAGTCATCAAGGATTTTATTATATATCTGTATGTCAATTTGTTTTCTTAGAATATGATTCAAGTTGGTCATTCCAGTTTAGTGCACCTAGATTAACAGTGAACTTTGCTAATATGTAGATTTATATTATTTCTTATTTATAGAAGTTTTTCTTGGATTCTACTGTTAAACATTAATTCTGTTTTATTTTTGTTTCCATCCTATGAATGTTAGACCTTCTGTGTCTGTCTTCATTTCAATTACTTTCAGCTACTGACTCTTTTTACTTTTTTCTTCATTTTTTGTCTTTTTTAATGCTTATTTTTTTCTGTTCCCCTTTTTTACATTATCATTAAAATCTTGTAACTTGTTCTACATTTCTGAGATGATTTAGTCTTTTTCTGCAATTTCTTCCCTAAATTCATTCAACTCTTGTTAAATTTAATTTAATTCATTTCTCTTTTTATTTGCATTTCTAGTTTTAGGCTTGCCTTTTAAATATTTAAATCTTCATTAGAATATATTTAGTTCAGATTGGCATGTTGTGTTTCAGTATGCTTCATGTTAGGTTCCTCTGGGAGAAATTTTATTTGCTAAACTCCTATGATTTATATTTTCTTTTTTCTTCATAAGATGGCTTTCTGTGGTGTTGGTACATTTTTGATAAGTTTCTTGGTTCAAGACTATCTTTTGTCAGTATAATGACATGAAGCTATTTAATGGATGATGTTCTTGACAGTGGTCTGGGATAAGGAGAGATTTTGGTGTATCCTTTCTTTTATTTTTCCAGCTCGTTACTTTTATTCTATTCTTTCCTTCTTTCCCTTCACTACACATCTCTAAGGGTCTCCAAGCTGTAATAATTAATAAAGACAGGATCTAATCCTGCACTGGTGCAACTTGCGTCAGCCACCTCACCTTCATCCTGGCACCATGAGCACTAAGGGAGCCTGTCTTTATTTAAAATTCAATATTCTGTTAATAATGAATTCTTTGCATTAATTTTGATTTTAAACCATTGCCTTAAGTTATTATTTACCTTTTTTTTTTTTTTTTTTTTTTGGAGATGCAGTTTCGCTCTTGTCACCCATGCCGGAGTGCAACTTCTGCCTCCTGGATTCAAGCAATTCTCCTGCCTCAGCCTCCTAAGTTGCTGGAATTACAGGCATACCATGACTGGCTAATTTTTGTGTTTTTAGTAGAGACGGAGTTTCACTTTGTCGGCCAGATTGGTCTCGAAATCCTAACCTCAGATGATCTGCCCACCTCCGCCTCCCAAAGTCTGGGATTACAGGCGTGAGCCACGAGGACCAGCCTATTTTTCTTGATTACTAAGGCTCTGTGGCACACCTAAATTTCACTGCAAGGGTCGTGTCTCATTCACTTCTACCTAGTCCTAGCCCTAGCATTGTCAGAATTGAAGCATTACTCTATTTATATATGACTTAAAGTTTATGGTTTTTTTCTCTTTTTTATTGATGCTAACAAGGTGAGCTGTGTATGGTTTTGTTTGCAATCCTAGTTAATTTTACAAATTTTGAGAAAGATATTTGAAAAAAATCAAATTCATATGACCACTGAAACCTTAGATTTTAATTTAAAAACATTTTACATATAGTCAATAATAAGGGTAGCTATAGTAATTTGTACACCAAAAAGTTAGAAGCTCTTTGAATAATATACACACTTATTTATAAATAATTTCTCTACTGTAAAAAATCAATTGTTTTTATTGCTATTTTGAAGGTGCAATTGTATATCTCTGTGTAGTTGGAACATGCTTTTTTCTCTCAAAGCATCTTTGTGTATGTCTGGGCACTTTTAAAGTAACTGAATGTTTGACATATTCCTAAAATACCATATGAAACTAAAAACAATTCAAATAAGATGCACAAATATGAAAACAGAATATATTTGTGACATGTTCTTTAAAAGCCAAACAATTAGTTTTAAATTGCATGTGTTATATTTCTACTCGAACTGTAAATTTTCATATTCTTTATCTCTACGATTATAGACACTTTAGTCAAAGTTTAGGATGAATAGCTGTCCCTTCTTATGTGCTCACTTTCCCATTCTACTCACCAAGTTCTAACCTCTGTTTGTTCCCCAAACATACTCTCTATTCTACTAATTTCATGCTTGACATCTTAATTAAGCTTGCTAATAAAGTCCACTCTGCACCCAGCCTCTCCACCTTGCTGTTTGATTTTTACCAATTAGTTCCCCATCCCATACCACTTGCTCAAGTAAATACCACTCCAGATATGGAATTTTTCTATGTCAATTACAAGTCTACTCATGGATGCATGGAATTACAATGCATTTGTGAGATAATAATTTCCAATGGAAATCCATAAATTTTATAGGAAAATAATGCATATATTTTTCACTCTTTTTTATACGTTTCCTCTAGTCTCCACTTAGTTTACATTTCATTGGAATCTAATTTGGCAGCATAGTTCAAATAATACAATTGTAATATTTACGTAGAAATTGAATGATCTTGATCCAAGACTGACTACTGTATATAGTATACACACTCACAGCATAAATACTTATATACTACATATATACTTGTCTATATAATATATGATATATACTACATATATATTTACATATGTATTTATGTATCCTTAGGACCTATAAAAATGGGTATAGAAAGATGAGCCTTTTTTAAATTTTTATCTTTCACCATGAAAATTTGCAATCCAATTAGCTTACCTTAAAAAGTATTAAATTAGGTTGAAAATTTTAAGTGTTAACTATTGAGATAGGCATTTGAGATTCATGAAACTTCAACAATAAGCAATGTGTTCTAATACCGAGGAATTTTGATGTGATTTTCTCCAATTTGTGGTCATTTTATTAAAGTTACTAATATTCTGTTATATATTATATCCCAGACATGTTATACTTTCAGAAAAAAATAAAGATGTAAAATATCTTAAATATCAAAACAGAGTTAAAAAATCCGAAAATTAGTAAAGAAATAACAGTGTAGTAATAAAACTTCAAAACTGGACTTAATTATTCAAGATCATTTAGGACAATAGGTAGTATAAAGGTAAATTTCTCTTTCTTCTATATCCATATGGAAGACACAGAAAAGAGAAGGTTTTACATTTTCCAATTATTACATGCATGCTTTGAAGAATAAAAATACATCGATCCAGAAATGTGTCTGTTTGTATACACATTTCTCAAAATATATTGTTTTCTTTGTATAATATAAAGTTGTATATTAAAATATCTGGATAATTAATCATAGTTATATTTATCATATTTTATCTAGTTAGTGTTGTAACTGAAATGTAAAGGGCTATGACATGGCTAAGACTTGGCCAATGTGTATTTATTAATTTAAAAAAGGTTTTGTTTCAGAAGTCTCTATAATGTCTCTAAGCCTTGCATAACTTACAATAGAGCCAGTTATCTTTTTGCAGCTGACACTATCAATTAAAACATTAACCCAAAGTTTAAAAAATAAGTCTTGTAAATAAAAAGTAAAAGTAGTATTTTTGCTAATATTTTATCTCTTTTCTGAAAAATAACCCAACATAATTACGTATTTGTATAATATCGTGCATATTATGGCACAGAGACATATTTGTGTGTATCTACATATACATACACATACACAAACCTTCCTAGTGTGTGATACTACAAGGCAGTAAGCCCAAATGTTAAGGTGACTTCCAGTGAGAAAGTTAGATGTGAGTTTCCCCTTTTAACAAGCAAACATCCTGTATATGTTGTTCAATACTGACACTCTCCCCTGCTTTGTGTGATGTTTAACTGCATGAAGTTGTAGAATTTTCCACCTGGTTGCTTATAGAAAATTAGTTCTATAATTGTTTATTATATTTGAATGTGTGTGTGTGAGTGTGTGTGGCACCGTTTCTCTAAATGAAAGCTTATAGTGAAATTCAGTACATAAAAGAAAGAAAATCGTAGTGCCAGGATTAGGAGGGATAGGAGATATACAAAGGACATGTGAATATCATGTAAGTGGTGTAGATTTAGTGTGCTCATGTCCAGCCTGGCTGCCTCTCAATGCCTTGTACATGGCAAGTGCCCAAATGCCAGCATCCTTGTAGTGCCAGGTATCAGTTATTTCAGGGTAAACTGTAAGTAACTTCTTCACAGCACTGCCACTTAATGTGAGAAATTCATTCTAGCTCTAATAATTTTCTCTTTCCCAGATTCTGCATTTGGCAGCCCACCACACAATCTATTGTTGCTTGGTGCTCTTAGGCAGCCTACCAGCAAGACATCTCACACCCAGCTAGTTTTCATTGCCACTTAACCCATGGGGGGCTAACAGTCCTTCTCTCGCCAAATGACGGGCATGCACACTGCTTCATGCTGCCACTTCTCTCTGCTCTGCTGGCTCTCTCCCACTCTCTTTAATCTTTAGTCACGGAGACAAAATAAATAGATCATAGAGTTTGGTACAAGCACATAGCCAAAGGGAAGTGAAATATTTATCCCTCTTAGTTTTAGACATCTCCATTTCATTGAATATTTTTGAAACATACTGAGTTGGATTTTTAGGGAAGAATACATCCTTCTCTTTTAACGTAGGAGGAAAAAGCTGTGGTTTTCCCTTCATGAATCCAGTGACCATCCTTCCTGTTTTTCTAGTTACACTCACTAGGGAGAGGGAGTCTGGGGCATTGACTGAGTATTGTAAAAACGATTCAAGTTTTTAAGGGATATCTTCTCCCTAAATATGGGCACTTGATACCTTTATTTCAGTACTCGACACTTCAAAATTCAATATATTCAGAAAATACTTTTGAAAAAAGTATGTTTTTATTTTTGAATTAAAATTTTTTCCCTAATTGTCAATACTCACAGAAATTTATATGCTTACTTCATTTTTGATTGAACCAAATGAGGACTTTCAGAAAGTAGATGACACTTTTTCCCAGGAATGAGCTCTATGTTTATTTATATTTCTTGTATAGTGTGGGTGTATGCCTCTGTGTGTGTGTGTGTGTGTGTGTGTGTGTGTGTGCATGCACATGTGTGTGTTTATTTCAAGAACTGGGTGTCTGTTTAGTTTGACTATATTTAATTTGAAGATTACTCTGGGAAGCAAGCACTAATTTCCACGTCTGTAGAGAAATAAAACATAGTAAAACATAATCACTGATGGTTTTTTTAAAATAATGCTTTAAGTTTTATGTATATTTCACAAAGTGTTATAGCTCCTCTGCTACCTACATAGGTATCAAGGTACATTTTACTTTTCAAATAAATTTACATATGCTCCAATGCAATGCATGAAACAGCTATAGATGGTCTGTCATCATTGGATATCACTATATAGACACTTTTTAACCAACTGCTCTTAAATAACTGAGAATACAGACATTGCTCTCTATAACCTCTAAAGCTTAACAAGATTAGTTCTCTAAGGTAAGGCTATTCCATAAGTCATATTCTAAAAACATTTTACTATTTTGGAGAATTTACCATATTATACATCTGTATAAAGTGAAAGCTTATTTTTATTAGAGAACAATGAGATATCATGGTAAAACAAAGAACATTTTATGAAGAAATTTATGTGACAAAAATGGAGTTAGTCATCTAAAATATTGATGACTGTCAGGCAAAAGAAACATATCACTATTTCTTTTAAGTGACTCTTGTGGCCCCAAATAAAAGAAATAATATAAAGCAAGACTGGGTGCTCAATATGAATAACTATAATATCAGCAAAACAAAACACATTTAGAGGGACTAGTACACAGAAGGATTTTACACTAAAACTCATAATTTCAACATTTCTTTTGTTAGAATGAATGTCAGAATATACTGAGACTATGTGCTAGAAAATTTAAGGATAAGGAGAATTCTCATTGACATTCATGTGAAAAAGGGCCTTTTTCACAAACAGGATGTACAGTACCTAACTAGTAATTTTCGGTCCTCTGCTTTCTATTTTTGCCAACATCTATATAGAAATAAAAGCCATCTCCTCCACAAATCTCCTTTTCTTTTCACACTCGGCCAGAGAAAAACATATTAAGCAGCCACCTCACTGGTTGACTGTGGTCAACTATAAAAGCAAAAATGTTCAATTAAAATGTCATTTTAAAGCTGTAGGAAAATTTCAAGAATATGGAACTTATTCAATATGTGGTTTACTCACTTATTATTTACATAAAATTGCTTCATTTGGTTTATGTAGTTTGATTATATAGAACAACTAGGGTTTGATTCCATACTGAAATTTTAATGAGTTTAGCCTCATTATTTTCTTGGTAGTCAAAAGAAAAATAGATATTTCTTTTCACTCTTAAAAGCTTTTGTGGCTGAATTTGTTTGAATCTCAATTATTTCACTTTTAAAATGAAGAACAGAGGGTTATTGTTGATAGAACTGCATGTATTTGGATCACAATCCTATGTTACCCTATGATATACCTTCAAAGGAATTGGACCTCCTGAATTATTCTATGGCCATATGTATTAGACCATTCTCTGATTGGTATAAAGAAATACATGAGGCTGGGTAATTTACAAGAAAAGAGGTTTAATTGATTCACCATTTTGCAGGTTGTACAGGAAGCATGGTGATGTCAGCTTCTAGGGAGGCCTCATGGAACTTAAAATCATGGCAGAAGGTGAAAGGGGAGTGAGGCACTTCACATGACTGGAACAGGAGGAAGAGAGAGATGGAGGAGGTGATACAACTTGTAAACAACCAGATCTCATGAGAACTCACTATACAATACCAAGGGGGGATGGTGCTAAACCATTCATGAGAACTCTACTCTATGATCCATTCACCTCCCACCAGGCCTGTATTAGTCATTTCATGCTATTAATAAAGACATACCCAAGACTGGGAAATTTACAAAAGAAGGAGGTTTAATTGGACTTATAGCTCTATATGGCGGTGGAAGCCTCACAATCATGGCAGAATGCAAGGAGGGGCAAGTCATATCTTACATGGATGACAGGAGGCAAAGAGAGGAGCTTGTGTAGGGTAATTCCTCTTTTTAAAACCATCAGCTCTTGTGAGACTTATTCACTGTCACAAGAACAGCACACGAAAGACTTCCCCATGATTCAGTTACCTCCCACCAGGTCCCTCCATAACACATGGGAATTCAAGATGAGATTTGGGTGGGGACGTGGCCAAACCATATTATTCTGCTTCTGACTCCTCCCAAATATCATGTGCTCACATTTGAAAACTAATCATGCCTTCCCAACAGTCCCCCAAAGTCAACTCATTTCAACATTAACTCAAAAATCCACAGTCCAAAGTCTCATTCAAGACAAGGCAAGTTCCTTCTGCCTATGAACCTGTAAAATCAAAAGCAGGTTACTTACTTCCTAGATACAGCAGAGGTACAAGCATTGGGTAAAAACAGCCATTTCAAATGGGAGAATCTGGCCAAAACAAAAGGGTTAGGGGCCCCATGCAAGTCCAAAGTCTAGCGAGGCAGTTAAATCTTAAAGCTCCAAAATGATCTCCTTTGACTCCATGCCTCACATCCACACTGATGCAAGAAGTGGGTTCCCATGGTCTTATGCAGCTCTGCTTCTATGGTTTTGCAGGATACAGCCTCCTACCTGGCTGCTTTCATGGGCTGGCAGTGAGTGTCTACAGCTTTTCCAGGTGCACAGTGCAAACTGTCAGTGGATCTACCATGCTAGGTTCTGGAGGATGGTGGCCCTCTTCTCACAGCTTCACTATGCAGTGCCCCAGTAGAGACTCTGTGTAGGGGCTCCACCCACATTTTCCTTCTGCACTGCCCTAGCAGAGGTTCTCCATGAGAGCCCCACCTCTGCAGCAAACTTCTGCTGGATACTCAGACATTTCCATATATCCTCTGAAATCTAGGCAGAGATTCATAAACCTTAATTCTTGACTTCTCTGCACCTGTAGGCTCAACACCACGTGAAAACTGTCAAGGCTTGAGGCTTGCACCATCTCAAGCCAGGTCCCAAGCTCTACATTGGTCCCTTTCAGCCATGGCTGGAGTGGCTGTGACCTAGGGCACCAAGTCCCTAGGCTGCACACAGCATGGGGACCTGGGGCTCGACCCAGGAAACTACTTTTTCCTCCTTGGCATCTGGGCCTGTGAGAAAAGGGACTGCTGTGAAGACCTCTGACATGCCCTGGAGAGACATTCCCCATTGTTTTAGGGATTAGTATTTGGCTCCTGATTACTTATGCAAATTTCTGCAGGCTTAAATTTCTCCTCAGAAAATGGTTTTTTCTTTTATATTGCAGTCAGGCTGCAAATTTTCTGAACTTTTACACTCTGCTTCCCTTATAAAACTGAATGCTTTTAACAGCGCCCAAGTTACCTCTTGAATGCTTTGCTGCTTAGAAATATCTTCCACCAAATATGCTACATCATCTCTCCCAAGTTCAACGTTCCACAGATGTCTAGGGCAAGGGCAAAATGTCACCAGTCTCTTTGCTAAAACATAATGATAGTCACCTTTGTTCTAGTTCCCAAGAAGTTCCTTATTTCCATCTGAGACCACCTCAGCCTGGACCTTATTGTCTATATCCCTATCAGGCTTTTGGTCAAAGCCATTCAACAAGTCTCCGGGAAGTTCCAAACTTTCCCACATTTTCCTGTCTTCTTCTAGGCCTCCAAACTGTTCCAACCTCTGCCTATTGTTCCAAAGTCACTTCCACATTTTTGAGTGTTTTTTCAGCAGCACCCCACTCTACTAGTACCAATTTGCTGTATTAGTCTCTTTCAATCTGTTGTTAAAGACATACCAGAGACTGGACAATTTACAAAAGAAAGAGATTTAATTGGACTTACAATTCCACATGGCTGGAAAGCCTCACAGTCATGGCAGAAGGCAAGGAGGAGTGAGTCACATCTTACATGCATGGCAGCAAGCAAAGAGAGGAGCTTCTGCAGGGGAATTCCTCTTTTTAAAATCATCGGATCCCATGAGACTTAGTTCCTGTCATGAGAACAGCACAGGAAAGACTTGCCCCATGATTCAATTACCTCCCACCAGGTCCCTCCCACAACATATGGGAATTCAAGATAAGATTTGGGTGGGAACACAGCCAAACCCTATCAGTGCCTCACTTCCAACACTGGGTATTGCAATTGAACATGAGATTTGGTTGGGGACACAGATCCGAACCACACCACCAAGGAAAAAAAGTAAAAAGGAAATAAAGGAATATTTTACATTTTATGATTCTTTATTTAATGATTATTATATTCAATCAGTCAACCAATTTATAAGACTATATTTTGGACCAAATATAAATGAGAAGAATCTCCAGCGATTCCTGGCCCTGGACAAGTCATTGAGACACTTCAGAGCTCAGGTGTTTTTTTCTGAAATATAGGTATATTTTAATGTATAGCTAATACAGCTGATTTCAGAATAAAACAATATCATATAGTTTGAAAACTTTTATAATTCATTATACAGATATTAGTATTTTATGCAAAAAAAATATACTGGGCAGTTCATTGAGTTAACAATGAGCTTTACTTAAGACTGGTACTATGCAGCTCTCTAAACTTGTTATCACATTTCATATGCTTTTTCTTGGTGAAAATTAAGATATTTATAAATGAAATATTGAATCCTAATATATTGTAAAGGGTATCCTGATATCCTTGCAAAGACTGGCATGCCTTCTGTCTACCAAACTTTTATATTTGACAGCCTTGAAAATATTTGAGTATGTAAGTTATTTTACATCTTACTTAATAAATTAGATGGATTTATTGCCCTAGTCATAGCATCAGAGTATTTTTTTCAGGACAACTGATAAATACAAGTACTCCCTTGTACTGTTTTCTTGATAAAAATAGTAAAGTCAAGAACATCAATACAAAGACCACAATCCTCATAAGGCAAATTGTATATGTAACTATATCAAGGGTAATGTACATCTTGTTGGGAGCATTAGAGATGTTTAAATCACTTTTGAGAACTCTCTTGAGCCATGGTTAAGATTTTGGAGTAGGATGGAAATTGGAGTAGGCTTGGAGCAGAAGATGTGTCTAAGACAGAAAACAGTTTGCAAGAGTAGTGTTAGGTAAATGCAACCAGCATCCTGATTTTGTTCATAGATACATTATGTATATATGATATGTATATTATATATATATATATATATATAATATAACAGTTTTTTTTAAAAAAAA
Organism: Aotus nancymaae; assembly: GCF_030222135.1. Lineage (NCBI taxonomy): Eukaryota > Metazoa > Chordata > Mammalia > Primates > Aotidae > Aotus > Aotus nancymaae. Next base: position 9,686,204 of record NW_026988447.1, on the reverse strand, counting down.
AAAAAAGCCTCTGTAGCACAGATTGAGAAGGGCACCTGAAAGATAATGATGGTCCTTTCTGGAATATATAATACATCATTATACATTATGTATAATATAATATATAAACAGCTGTGTAAGCTATACATTATAATATACCTATATTTCAGGAAAGAAAGAAAAAACACCTGAGTTCTGAAATGTCTAAATGACAGGGCCAGGCATCGTTGGAGATTCTTCTTATTTATACTTGGTCCACAATATAGTCTTATAAACTGGTTGACTGATTGGATTTAATAATCATTTCACACACACACACACACACACACACACATATATTCATATGGATAATGTAGAGCAGTGATTTGACTTCAAAGATCAAGTTTGTATTTTCTTTAGTAGACATTAGGGAATAATTACATGTTCTCAGCAGGAAAATATTAAGAAGAAAATTCTGGCAGCATTATTAGAAGAGATTGTAAAGGGTGAACTAGAAATGAAGATGTTAGAAAGTAGTGATTTATTTCTGCACTGGCAGGGTTAGGCATGCTGATCGATACCAGAAGTAAGAAAACTGCAATAGTGTTCAGAGCCTTTGTGAAGACTTCAGCAGCTGTAGAATTCTAAAACATGGATGACTGGTACTAGACAAGGCTGAACCAGAACCTTGTAAAGTATTTCGTGCTTCATCCATAAAGCAATAGAAAGCCACTGAAAATTTTAAGGAGTAAGTATGAGTCAGTATTAAGTTAGGAAACTAGAAAACAGTCTATGTATTTCAGACAGAAGCTACTTTATACAGGGAAATAATTACTAACAAATCTGTTGGAATAACTGAAAGAGCAAACTCCAGAAAAGACCATCATTATCTTTCAGGTACCCTTCTCAATCTGTGCTACGGAGGTTTTTTTATGTTAAAAAAAAATGCTGCTGTAAAACAGAGGTCAGTAAAGTTGAAAAAGCAACCACAAATGTAATCTCTGCCCTATGGACCTCAATGAGGGAAATAAAGTCAAGTTAATCACTGTAAAATTTCATGCATGCTCAAGTCCTCTTGTCCATTGTCTCTGCCATTAAAGAATGTATTCTACTGCTCTGCTTCTTTCGTCCTGTAAGGCTGTATCATATGGGTAGAATCTAAGTAATTTCTGAACCCTTTTGGCAAAGACATCTAGGAAATATAGCCTCCAGTTTTCAGGCTCTGGATAGGTGTGAAAATGGGCAACTGAAATAGAACTGAAAAGGGATTGTCATGATAAGATTTATGTTTTAAAATGTTCACTCTGATTGATTCGTGAAGATAAAAAAGATAATAAAAAGTCAACACCAGTCTGGATGATAAGTAAAGTAAGATGAGTAAGATAATTGAACTACAGAGGTAGTGTTGGAGATAGAAAAACATGAACATCAGCAGATATTTAAAACACATAATAAGCAGATTTTAAATCAGATTGTTTTTCATGCTATAATTTTAAACTGTAGAACTCTACAGGTTTCTGTGGATTTTTTGTTTCCTGCTTTATTTCTCAATTAAGCTTGACTAAAAGAGAATATTCTGTAATAATAAATATTTTGTAGATTATCAAAGAAGGCAAATAATTTCTTTTGCAATTTTATTACTTAATGATATTTTAATATTGCACCCTAATTAAAAACCAAGTCACAAAGAAATGCCATATGATTAAAAATCTTATCAGCTTTACAGAGCATAAATACTTCCAACTAATGCCAAAGAATTGCAGAAAATCTATTTAGCACTTTAGATTTAGATTATCTGACTGCCACAAAATAAAAATAATTATCTCTTTATATATTAATTTTGCAAATAATCTATATATTAGCTCCTAGAAGTTCATCTTTTTGAAGTAATGTAATGAAAAAAGAATATTGTTGCATGGGAATTTTATTATTAAAACAGTCAATGTATCGTTCAACATGCATTGATCTTTGAAAAGTCATATGTGCAACGGAATTTGAAGCCTCTGTAAATGACCTACAACATGTGACTAAAGATGAAAATGTACTTAATCACCTTCTACCCAACCATTTTAATTATACATATAATTAAATGTAGAATATATAGTAAATGTAATTAATATAATAATACTAATTTATTCTATATACATATTAACATATACAGAAATAATAATAATTATTTATAATCATATGCAACAGAATTTAAAATAAAAGATTGAAAACTGAAACATCCTTCTAATTTTAGAGGACTGAAATTTCATTCTACAGCATTTTGAAGCCCCAGATTGGTACTTTTGCTTCAGTGTCTTACATTTCACTTTTTTTCTTGTAGATCAATACCAGAGAGATCTGATGATGAAAAATATTCATTGTAATAAGGTCTAAGACGGGACAAAATGTGCAACCTCCAAATGAATTCCTTATGCATTACTATCAAAATTCCAATAAACAGAATCTCATTTCTTTATTAAAATACTCTCAGATATGATAATAAAAGAAGCACTCAATTCATATTATTAAACATAAAGAGTCTTAAGAATAGAAAGATCTTTACTGGAGTTTGAAAAGGGGATGTGGTAGCATTGATGGGGGAACTTAATCAGCAAAAACAAATATAATCTACTTCACAATTTTATTGAGCGCCATGGGGATATCACAAGGTATAGTGACATACCATGACTCTTCAAGGGTATTTTTAGCAGTAAAAAGTTGGAATTGGTCTACAGAATTAACAGGTTGGTAGTTATGTGTGAGAGGCAGGCCTTAGAGATTTATGAACTAAAGACAGACAAGTAGTGATAAAAGTAACAAACTCCAAAACCTCAGTGGTTTAACACTTCACAGGCTTTTTTCTCACTCATGCTACACTTACAATTCAGGTCAGGCTACTCCCCAGGCTCCTTCTCCATGTGTACTCCGGTTTTGTTTTGCTTTTTTCCATCCCTTGGCTTAACCATCTCATCATTTGACTGCACAATCACTGTTGCAGAGGAAGAGAAAATGTGGAGAACTCTCAGCTGCTCTATGATAACCCCTAAATGACACATCGGACCTCCTTTCACAGGTCATTGACCAGAACTACTCATATCAATCTCAGATAACCTCACAATAGGCTAGAATATGCAGTCTTTCTGTGTTCCCAGGGAGGAGACCGTCAAAAAGAATTTGGTTAAAGCAAAGCTGTAACCAGTTACACGAAATAGGAGGAAATCTGACTGTACAGAAGGAGCATGATGTGCAGAATGTATGATGGCAGGAAATAGGTAATAAGCAATTTCACCCATCAGTGATAGAGTCTGTCTTGGAATATAATTGAAGAATAGATATAAATAGGCTGAAGCTACTCCGTATAAAAGGATGCAGGCTGACCCAGCAGCAGGTGCTGCGTCTCTAATGATGAAGTTAAATTACCAGGCAGGACTTAAATCATTATGGGGAACTGAAATGAAAGAGGCAGTCTCCAGAAGTCTTGAATGGGGCAAGAATAAAATGTGTATTCCTGAATTTGGTCTGGAATATATATTTGACCCTTGGTATCTGAATAAAGGATTAAACCTAGTTATTAGAGTATAAAACAAGACACAGAATGCTTGATTCAACCATTGGATAGATTATTTTAAAACATATAAGACAGAAACAGACTGAGGTCATCTTAATTTTTTAAAAAATTTTCCATAACAAGATCTCACAGCAATGCAAAAACAAGATTTAAAAACATAACTACAGCATAGCCAGGACTCACTGAGACTGGACTGCAACGCAGGAACCGTAAGGATGTCTAGAATGTAAGATAATTTTAGACACCAGGTTACAATTGTGATCCCCCAGTACCTCTGCTACCTGGACCGTTTTTGCATATTTTAATGTTTCAATATTCAACAATATAACTCAGCTACATTTTATCCCTCCTTTAACTCTTTTTCTTTCTATTCAATGTTCAAAATCCAAAAGAGACTTCAACTTCTTTCAGTGTGAGAACAGATGATATTATGCTCATTTTAGAACACTTACAAATGATAGAACAAAATGATCACAATTATCATGCTCACATTTGTGGAAACAATTCTGCAAGTTACTCTTGCCTTCATATAGAAACAGTTGTTCTAAAGTCTTCACTCTGGCATAGTTTTCTTGGCTTCACCATTCAAAAAAAAATCACACAGATTTGAAAATAATAGATGTAAATATAAATTTGACATATGTGTTTGTGTGTGGGTGATTTATGAAATCTACATGCTCCTGGTATCACCAAACCATGAATAAAAATCACGATTTTAACCCTATTAGAGCATATGGTTTCACCCATGTGTCAGCAAGTATCTTAGCTCAAAAAGTCCTCCAGTAATTTGGGGAAGATTCTCAGAGTATTTCCTCACGTATATTCTAAATATGTCCTCAGACATCTCTACTTTGCCATTCTTGGTCTTTCCACTTGGCTGCTTTTCTCTGCCAAGGACTTTTTGGGGGTCACTCACTACTCTGGTCCCAGCAGTCCTCTATAGATGGCTAGCCCCTATTTCACTAACTGACCTCTGCACGAGGGAACTTCTTTCCTCTTTGTGGATTTGTGTGAAGAATGGTTCTGACTATCTTAGCTTCTCATAGTTCAATTTAGGCCAGACTTACTGAGATCTTCACCCTGAGTATACAGTTCTGTGAATTTTTACAAACTCATGCAGTTATGTAACCACTGCAACCACAAGATATAGAGCAATTCACTCACTCCCTCAAAATTGTCTTGTGTTCTTTTATGTTCAACTCAATTAACTGACCTCCTGGTGCAGGTTACAATTGATGTATTTTCTGTCCTAATAGTTTGCTTTTCCAAAACATCAATAAATAGAGTTATGCAGTTCATAGGCTTTGAATTTGGGATAGTTCACTTAATGTAATTCAGTTTAAATTGAATATATAATTTTTTCATTGCTTTTTATTGCTCACTCTTATTCCATTTAATAGCAATTCCACAACTGGCTTATCTATTTACTAGTCGATGAACATTAGAGTTGTTTATAGTTTAAGACAGTTATTAATAAAACTCCTATTAACTTCCTTGTAAAGGTTATTCTGTGGATGTACGTTTTCATTTCTTCTGAGTGAACCCTTGAAGTATGATTGCTGAATCAAAAGGTGAGAGTACGTTTAGCTGTACAAGAAACTTCTCAACTGTTTCCAAAGTAGCTATGCCATTTTGCATTCCCACAAACAGTGACTAAGAATTCCACTTGCTTCCCATTATCATCAGTACTTGGTGTTACCTATTGTTTTGGTGAGGGGTGGGTTGTCTATGCTTTGTTTAGTTTGCATTTCTCTAATGACTAACGATTTCGAGCAGCTTTCATTTACTTATTTATTGTCCACAAATAAGATATTCTCTAATTTCTTGCAGCTGTAAATGTTGAAATCAAGTAGTGTGAAGTCTCCAGAATTGGTCTTACTTTCCAAATTGCTTTGGCTATTTTAGTATTTGTGCTATTCCATATAAATTCAGAATTAATCTTGTCAAAAGCTAACAGATTTTCATTTGTTTAGGTATTTTTTTATTACTCTCATCAATATTTTGTATTCATCAGTGTACAAAGCCATAAAATATAACTCATAAATGGCTTTTTCATTGCTAGTCTATAGAAATACAGTTATTTATTTTACCTTATTACTTGAAATAACTATATACCCACAGAAACTTGTAAAACTAGTTTTTAATTATAATGAAGTCAAAATTGTTTTATCAATTTATTTTTCTTTTACAGATCATGACTTTGGTATCATGTCTAAAAACTCATTAACTAACACTGCATCAAGAAGATTTCTCTTATGTTCTCTTTTGTAAGTTTTAGAGTTTTACATTTAGATCTATGATCTGCATTGAGTCACTATTGGTATAAGGTATAAGACGTGTCAAGATTTTTTTTTATTATTGATGTCCAGTTGTTCCAGATCATTTGTTGAAGAGACATTCTTTCTTTCTTGATTTGCATTTGTACCTCTATCAAAAATCAATTAAATATATTTGTTTAGGTCTATACCTTGGTTCTCTATTCTTTTCCGTTGATTTATGTGTGTATCCCATTTCTAGTCCTCCACTGACTTAATTATGGTAATAATATCTTAAAATTTTGTAGTGTAAGTACTCCAAATTTATTCTTCCTTTAAAATATTTTTCTAGGTATTCTAATTTATGTACATTCTTGTACACATTTTTGTATAGGCTTGTATATATCCTTGGAAAATTCCGTTGGGATTTTGATGGGAATTGTGTTGCGTAGTTGATTGTTATATACTGACATTTGCCTTACGGTTCTTGTCTTTACTCCTCCATATGTTTTTATCTCTATCTGCTTTCAAGATTTTACTCTTTATCCTTAGTAATCACTAGTTTGACTATAATGTGTGTAGGTATTTTTCTTTGTTTTCATTTGTACCTATCTTTCTAGGGTGTCCTCTGGCTTTTTGGATACATAGCTTGATGGATTTTATTAGTTTTGGAAAATTCTCAGTTATTACCTCTTCAAACACTTCTCCCCGGGATTCTTCCTCACTTCATCCTTTGGGATAATTAAACAGAACTAAACTTTCTTCTGTTGTATTTGCTCTATTGTTGAGCCCCCAAAAGGAACTATTCATCTCTAATATTCTGTTTCTATTTCTTGCATTTCTATTTGATATTTTCTTTTCCTGTAGTCCCTATCTCCATTTCAATCCCCCATCTGTTATCTATTTTTCACTAGACTCTTTAACATATTAATTAAGGTTTTAAAATTTGTTTTTCTGACAATTGCAACTATGGGTCATCTGAGTTTGCTCTCTTTACTGTTTTTACTCCTGACTATAGAATTTTCTTTCCGTTTTCCCTCATACATTTCGATTGAATACTAAATATCATGTATATAACAGTAAAGATATACAAATAATATGCATGCTGAAAATGGGCACTTTTTCTTTTGTCAGGCTATTAGTGAAGGAGTTAAGTCAATGTTGTCAGAGATTAAACCGTTTTTCAGTTTTATTGTTGCTACGGTTACCAGTAATGCACAAATGCTTCAAATTCATCTATGATTGCCTTGAGGGATGGGCCTGGTGTGCTGGTTTTGTGGGTGTGTGTGTTTTCAGCATCTGTGATTCACTGTCAGTTTCCCTGCAATGACAGTTTCCTTGCATTTCCCAGCTATCTCTGCACACCTGTGCTACAAAGGAAGTTGCTCAGTCCACAATTGCACTGCCCCTAGTTGTAGACTGCTATTACTTGCTGCTTCCATCTTGCTAGGCTTGTGATGGAGGGCCTTCTGTTATCTCAGTCTTGTGCCAGTTCTAGGCAACCCCCTGCATCTGGCCTTTGTACGTGAGAATTTCTCAAGGTGCCTGTCACTCTTCCTCACGGCAACCAAACTATCTTGTGTCTGTGGTGTGTCTTATGTGGGAGACAGACTCCTGCTTCAATCCCAATAGTAAGAGCCCTACAATGTTAATGGCAAAGGCATATGGTCTCAGGATTGTCCCTCTTTGAAGTATGTTGGGTTTGGCTGCTTCTGCTTTTCCCCAGTCAAACTGGCTCTTCACCTTTACCTGGAGGTGAGAGCATTGGATATCCCACCGCAAGCAACTTGAGGTTTTATGCAGTGGCAGGGCTTTCTGCCTGCAGCAGTATTCAGGAATATGGGGAGATTTTGGACAGCTGTGAATTCCCATAAGTAGTAGTGGTGGGATGTCTTGTAAGCTGCGGGAGAGGGCTGGAACAAAGGAAAAAGAGCAGCTTATAGTAATATTTCTGACATGTGGCGCACTGACCCTAGACCCTGTAGAAAGAAGAGAACATTTTCTCTTTAAGGAGAAACCGCTTTATTTATATCACTAAGAGTAGGACCATCAACCATCTGAAGAAGTACCCTATTTTAATGTCATCTGCCCCAGTGAGGAAAGTTGTACTACTACTACTAAAAGACATTTCCCAGCATCCCATTGATTTATTTTTAACTCATGAACCATTGTGAAAACCAGAACTACATTTTCTTGTTTATTGTCCACAGATCCACTTCTTTTTACAACCTCTCTTCCATGTTCAGGCAAGGAGCAAACAGAGCCTGCATGTGCATCTGACTGTAGTCCAGGATAAAGCATTTTTCTCCTACGAGCTAGAGCTGGGACAATAGCAGAATACCACACACACACACACACACACACACACACACACACACACTCCCTATGCTACCACACACAAACACTCACAGTATGACACCCACTCAAGTCAACAATTTAACAAGTTTTAGGTTACAGAAATACAAATAAGCATTAAAATTAGACAAAAAACTAACTTCTAGGGACACACTTTTGATTAAATATTTACATATTTCATTTTTGTAAAAAAGTTAAAATCTTGGTCAGAAGTTTCTTGGCTGCATTCTGTCAATTAACTTTTCCTGGCTTACAGTTATATAATTTAAGGAGCTCACTAAAGAAGCTTTACAATTCTTCCGTCCCATCCCCTGGTAAAAATAGTCCTCTGCCTCAAAGGTAAATCTGAGTTTCCAAATTAAAGGGGAAATTTACAGTTTTAGAAAAAAAATCCTTAAATCCTTCCTTCAAAGGGAACTGCATTGCACTTTTGGCAACATTAAAATTCAAATCATTTATTTTGATCTTCTATTTATATGGGGAAACAGTATTTGGAAAGTTTTTAAATGACAGTGAAAAAAAAAAAGAGTTCTATGGAGTCTATTTCTCTCCAAAATTACATTTTGCTTGGCACCTCTGAACTGCAACCTCTTCATGTAACCACCTTTTTCATTTTCTCACACTGACACATCTGAGAATCATGGTGTAACTCTGTTCTCACACCTTCATCACAAATTAGGGCTAAGAAATTCTATCATAGTGGGAATTCCCATAACAAGATGAACTTCGGCATTTCGTGGACCGAAGAGAGGACACTTTCAAAAATCTTCTGTGAAGATATTATAAAATATATTTCTTTGCAGGCAGAAAAGCAGGATAATTTTGCATTCTACCCTAATAGCATTATACATGTATGTTTACTTTAGAGAGCAGTTAAGAACTAATTTTTAAATAACTTTCATAAAATAATGATATATCTAAATTTGAGGTTATGGGAAAATACTGTAATGCATAAATTGTATATTTAATTATGGCAAATGCCAATCTTTCAAAAATACAGAAAATAGTATATCAGACCCTTTGTACTTGCAAAGAGATTTTAAAGGTATTAATATTTTTCAGTGTTTGCTTCGCACCACTTTCTTTTTATTAAAAACAATTACAATAGTATAGTGCCAGAATAACCTTTCACCCAACTGCTAGATAAATACCATCCTGAAGTTGATGTGTCCAAATCCTATACATTTTGGTATCTTTACTGTGTATGTAGATATGCATAAAAATGTACGTACTATTAGTCTTCAGAATTAAATTTTATGTTAATGGAAACATACAGTTTCTATCACATTGTAAATTTTTTTTAGATTGAACATAATGTTTTTAAGTTACATACATGTTGATACAGTAAAGTGGTTTTTATTAATGTTAACTGCAGCAAAGTATTGCAAATATGAACAAAATAGATTACTCATTTGTCTACTAAGGGAAATTAAATTTATTCTTTTTTTATTATTACAATCTCTGCTAAGAAAAATGCTTTTGTAAGTGATTCAAGCATAGAAGAGTGTCTCAAAATATTGCTTTTGAATATTTTAAAGCAAAATTGCTAGTATATGCACATTTTAAGTGTATTAAACATTATTAAAATGTTGTTAAATGTATTAAAATATATTTTTATCCAAAATATGTATACCAATTTACACTCTAACCAGCTATGTCCAAGGGTTTCTACTTCTTCACACTATGTCAGTGTTTGGTGAATCCAGACGTTAGTTTTTCCAATCTGAGGATTAAAAATGGTGCCTTATTTATGTTTTGATTAATTTGATTACTAGTGAGAATGGGCATGTTTTCATATATCTTCTGTTCATTTGATGAATTGCCTGCCTGTCATTGTTGTCCTTTTTTAAAATTTGTATACTTACCTATTTATTATTCCTTTAAAGATATTTCTCTATTCTGGATACTAATCTTCAGTTGGTTATACTGGTTGCAAAATGATAGGATTAATATGTTGCCATTAATAAGAAATTTAATAATGCAAAAAAATAGCACACACACATATACACATGCACATATGTGGTAATCATTCAAAGCCATATGGGATTTATTTATACACTAACTTCAGAGGTTATCTAGAGCTTGGAAAGAAAGTTGTACTGACTACATATTGTTATAATTTATTTTCTTAAAAATTAAAGAGAGATATAAAACAAATATTATAAATTTTAATATAGTTAAATCTGCATGGTTTGTCATTTACTTTGCTATACTTTTTCAGACAAGCATATTTTGTTATAAATACATTTTGTATTTATGCAATTTTTTTACTTATTTAAGAAATCTTATTCTAGTCTGATATTTTAACTATTTTTTCTAAAAGGTTTATAGCAATGCTTTTCATATTTAGAGATTTAATCTACATAAATTTCAAAAAATTTATTTGTAACTTTAAAAAAATCAAGTATCTATAGATGAGTTGCAGGGAAAGCACATACGTCACTCAGATTCCCCAACTGTTAATATTTTGGCAATTTGTGGTATCATTTTCTTTATCCATCTGTCCATTGGAGAGTAAATTGTCCTTTCTTCCTTAATATTTCAGTGTGTTTTTTCTATTACTTAACCACGATAAAATCATTGAAGTCTGGAAATTAGCATGATAGAGTATTATTTTCTGACTACAGTTCTTATTCTGTATCCCAATAATGCCTCCCAAAAGTTGTTTTATTGCATATTGTCATCATATGCCCCAGTAATTATGCTAATACTTTGCTTTACAGAATTGTTCCAATAATATTCCAGGCTACGATCTCCAGTTGTTTGTTCACCCACCAATAAACATTACTGTGAAACTGCTTTTTTGAGGTGATTAATATTTAAATCAGTAGACTGAGTAAAGGAGATTACCCTCTATACTGCAATTGCACCTCATTAATTATCTGAAGGCCTGAAGAGCAAACACTAAAGTACCCCAAGGATCTCTGCCTCCAACCTGCAACATAGAAATCTTATCTTAGTCTCCAGTTTTGTGTGCAAGACTGCAACATCACCCATGCCTCAATAGATTTCAGTCTTGCCAGGTCCTACATTTTTCTGAGCCAATTCATTAAAAGAATTCTGAATTCATAAAGTTTTTAAAACTTAAGTTATAAATATGCATCTTACTTAACACGTTTTATTTTTCAAAGTACTAGATTTCAATTTAGTAAATAAAGATACTCTTTATCTACGATATACTTCATGGGTTTTCTACTTTAAACTTTCTTTTACTCACCTTTCTATTGTATTAATTTGTGTTTTCTGTCTCCCTCCCCAGCATTTTGAATTAGGAAATTAATTCATGTATCTTTATTCATTCATTTTTATTGATATAAACATTTATGGCTATGATTCGTTCATCTCCTAGCTGATTTGATATAGTGTAGAATTTCTGATATGTAGTTTTTCACTCATTATTTTTTAGAGATTATGTAACTTCAGCTGGCATTTACCTTTTCACCCAAGTATTTTTTAATAGAAATTTGTAATATCCACATGAAAAATCCTTTTAAAATGTGTTTATAAATTCTACTTAGACTGCATTTTGGTTGGGGCTCAGTTTGTAATATATCTACGCCTAATATATAATCAATGCTGTAATTGTTCTATGTAAAAGAATAAAATATATTCTCTATTATTAGAGTATAACTGTCTATATTTATCCACAATATTTATCTAGTTGATTGCATTGTGTAGACTTCTATACCCATATGTAGTTTCTGACTGTTTGATCTTTTACTGAGACTGAAATGATCAAGTCCCCTGTTGCTAAGGTGGTTTTCTTCTTGCGTCTCTTGGCCAATTTCTACTTATAGAGGTACTTGGTAAGTTACCTGGGGTATAGATACTCACAAATATTTCATTTTCATGATAAATTATTAATTTCTGCATCACAAAGTGTCTTTCTTTGTCTCCTATAATACATTTTGGCTTAAAGTTTTCATTAGTTAATATTAGAGTCACATGCTTCCCTTTGTCACTGTTTCAATTTTCCAGGTGTGGCTTTGCTTTTACCTTTATTTTTAGAATTCCTGAATAATTTCGTTTTTGGTATGATTTTGTTTGTATAATCAAATCTTGCTTTTGGAAACAACCAAAAATCTTTTCTTTCTGTAGTAGGTGAGTTACTCTCATTTCCAGTTTTAGTAAATGCCTCATTTACTGCAGGCTGGGCGAGGTGGCTCACGCCTGTAATCGCAGCACTTTGGGATGCTGAGGTGGGTGGATCACCTGAGGTTGTGAGTTCGAGACCAGCCTGAGCAACATGGAGAAACCCCATCTCTACTAAAAATTACAAAAATTAGCCTAGCATGGTGGTGCATGCCTGTAGTCCCAGCTACTCAGGAGGCTGAGGTAGGAGAAGTGCTTGAACCCAGAAGGTGGAGGTTGTGTTGAGCCGAGATCGCACCATTGTGCTCCAGCCTGGGCAACAAGAGCGCTTCTCCACCTCAAAAAAAATGGAGAAAAAAAACCTCCCATTTATTTACACATTGTGTGACAAATTTATGTTCACTAGATATAGTTTATTGATTATGCTGCTAATATTGTCTATAACTGTATTAATTTTTGTCACTTGCATTAAATACTCCAGTATAATGTACATAATGTCTAATATGATTCAATTTTGCCTTTAAACATGTTAAATAACTGCAAGCAAGTTCAAAGCTGTTGCATATTCCTAGTAAATTTTCTTCAGGATATAATTATCCTCTATTCCAAATAATCCAATTTGTTTTAAAGTAAACTCTTATTACTACTAAAATATTTATATTACCTTTTAAATTCATACTTTTCTCACAGTTTTTGTTTCATTACTTTTTTTTTCCAAGAAGGGAAAGCTTTAATTAGTTGTGATGCACCTTTATGATGAATTTTATAGCAACAGGAGTAATGTTTTCAAAGAATACTTCATGACATGAAGAAATTTTTATGAATTAACATTAAGTTATAAAACTAAGGCATAAACAGTATGTGCTGTAATAAACCAATTTAAAACATTTATATATGGACATAATGCCTTCGCTAGTTCCATGTTCATTAAGTCCCTAGATACTAGGAGGTCAATGAGGTCTGGCCCTTCTTGGACTACATTGTACTGCTAATCTCAGCCTAATGAAGAGTTATGTGAAGTTTACAAAGTTCTTTAAGGAGTTATCTCTAGCGAGGAGTGAGAGAAACACAGAATGGAGCCCATCTATTTTCAGCACTCTATTTAATGGAAAAGGGGGAGCATTTCAGATTTGGGTCTTTAAAAAGAGAGTAGCCTCTGTGGAAATTTCCATCCTTGGGACCTCTTTCCCTTCTCAATTTACCTGACCTTTCCTCATTTTTTTTTAATTGTACTTCAGATTCTGGGATACAGGTGCAGATCATGCAGAGTTGTTGCATAGGTACTTTCATGGCAAGGGGGTTTGCTGCCTCCTTCCCCTGCATCACCTATATCTGGCATTTCTCCCCATGTTATCCCTCCCCAACCTCCTCACCCCACACTGTCCCTCCCTTACCCACCCTACTATCTAGAATCTACAAAGAACTAAAAGAGATTTACAAAAAAAAAACAACAAACCCATTCAAAAGTGGGTGAAGGATATGAACAGACCTTTTCAAAAGAAGACATATATGAGGCCAACAAACGTGAAAAAATTCTCATCAGCACTTGTCATTAGAAAAATGCAAATCAAAACCACATTGAGATACCAAAATGGCAATCATCAAAAAATCTGGAGACAACAGATGCTGGAGAGGATGTGGAGAAATAAGAACACTTTTACACTGTTGGTGCGAGTGTAAATTAGTTCAACCATTGTGGAAGGTAGTGTGGCGATTCCTCAAAAATCTAGAAATAGAAATTCCATTTGAACCAGCAATCCCATTACTGGGTATATATCCAAAGGATTATAAATCATTCTATTATAAAGACATATGTACATGTATGTTCATTGCAGCACAGTTTACAATAGCAAAGACCTGGAACCAACCCAATGCCCATCAATGATAGATTGGACAAGGATGAACATGTCTCATGAGTGAGACATGTTCTCACTCATAGGCAGGTGTTGAACAACGAGAACGCATGGACACAAGAATGGGAGCATCACACACACTGTTTCATTACTTTTCATGTTTCTGAGATCTATAGTTTTGACATCATGGGGGTATTGTTTGCATTGTTTTTCCATACATAGCTTATAAAGTTGGTATTTGATATTTCTGTTATTTTTATTATTTTAACTTTCACAAATAGTTGTTTAATTCATTTGAAGTTGAACTCAATTATTTTACCATATTGTAGTGTAGTAGTTTCCCCCATAACAGATATTAAATGATCTGCCTTTTCTTTAAATTTTGTTGTTCCCCTTTTATTATTTATCTCATACCCATAAATGCAAGGGTCTTTTACGTTCACATAAATACTTGGGTCTGATCTGAGGCACTTAGTTGGCATATGGCTTATGCTTTTCTATACAGCACCATTGTCATTTCTCTGGTTTTATAACAGACATTTTAAAGGACAAATATCATATTCATTTCATGCTTTTCTAAAAATAAACTTGGTTATTTTTAGGATATGGTTTTACTTTGTTAAGCAGTTAGAGGTGTTTGCATGTGAAAATTCTTCAGATACTTTTATCTTACTACCTTGCCATAATTAGACATCTATAATATACTATTTGTTCCATCGTAATGATCCTCGAATTTCCTGGAATAATCTGAAATAAGATTGCTTATTAAAAATCTTACAGCTAGTATAGAAAACGAATGTGCCAAGGAATATATCTTTCAAAACAGCAGTATAGAACAACATCATTTATAGATGCGTAAGTCTTAAATAAAATATTAGTAAATGCAATCCATGTGTGTTATTCAAGGCTAATATTCCATGACCAAATTGGGGTTACTTTAGCATGCAAGAATGACTTCATAGAAAATCCATTTATGTAACTTATTATATTAAAGAGAAAAATATATGATCACCTCAATAGAATCCTAAATGTATTTTGATGAAATTCAATATTCACTACTGATGAGGATAAAATTTAATCATCAAAAAACCCACAGGTCTCTTAATATATTATATTGAATGACATTTTTGATATAAAATAAAGAACATCACTACCTGCTATTAAAATACTAGAAGAAATTGCAGAAATACCCAAGGGAAAAAGTACATCTTAAAGGTATATATTATAAGACATCGTGTAAAAGATCTTATTGATGCAATGCAATAAGAGATGGAATTGGGTAATGTATTATTATTTACAAATAATTTGCTTCTCTAAAAAGTAAATCCAGGAAATCAAACAAAAAAAAAAAAAACCCAGAAAAAAAAATTACAGAGTTCAGTAAAATAGACACTAAGATTAATATACATAAACAAAATATGATGTTATATAAATTTACTGCAAAATATGTTAAAACCTCTAAAAACAAATATTATATATCATTTGAAATGCCTGCTAAAATTATTTAAACATCAAAATGTTTCTTAAAAAGAAGTTGAAAGACAAATAGAATGAAGTATAGATTCAAGAAGAAGAATTTTACATATGTTAATGAGGCATTAAAAATTGGTGAACGGGACGAGCGCAGTGGCTCACGCCTGTAATCCCAGCACTTTGGGAGGCTGAGGCAGGCAGATCACGAGGTCAAAAGATAAAGACCATCCTGGCCAACATGGTAAAATCTAGTCTCCACTAAAAATACAAAACTTAGCTGGATATGGTGGCACACGACTGTAGTCCCAGTTACTTGGAAGGCTGAGGCAGGAGAATCACTTGAAGCCAGGAGGCAGAGGTTGCAGTGAGCCAAGATCGTGCCACTGCACTTCAGCCTGGCAACAGAGCAAGACCCAATCTCAAGAAAAAAGAAAAAAAATTGGTGAGCAAGAAAGTAATTATAACAAAGTTCAGTGTGTTATGATAACCTTTTGAAAATGCTCAAATCTTCCACAAAATACAAAAAACTAACTCCCTATGGATTCACTTCCTGTGGATTTACATGAAAGAGATAATAACACACAACATAGAAATATAACCATTTTTACACTATAGATGAACAAAGATTTTCTTATCATATTACTAGATTCATAAGCCTTAAATGAAAAAAAGAAATGCATGTGCACATAAAAATATAAAACTTGTTATATGCCATGAACAAATAAAAATATAAATTATGCAAGAAGATATTTATCATTTATAAAACCAATAGATACCTAAATTTGTTGATATAATAAAAACTTTTATAAATATACAACAAAAAGATTACCAACATAATTTTTATAATGAGTGTATCTTTTTCCTCACATTATTTTTCTAAAATCTTTGTTAATTCTTGGCTTGCCAAAAATTGAGAAAAGATTTAGTATTTCCTCCACTCAAATGAGTATCCTTGTTCTCTTGATCATGAAAGCAGGTTCTGTCTTTTAAATTATACCCCATGTGTGTAGGAGTGTATAAGAGTGTTTGCATGGGGATAATGTTATAGTTAGATATTTGAATGGGTAGGTTGTGCAGATAACATGGTGTCCCGGTGTTTAGGTGCAATCCAGCTGGCAAATATATGATCTGATCTTAAATCTACCTCTACTTCCCAAACCACAGCCTCTATTCTGGATGTCTCTTGGTTTGAAACTCATCCTTCAGAAGCTAGTCTTGCAGAATGTTTGTTCTAAGGCCGAATGCCAGAATTCACTTTTCTTGGGTTTTTCTTCCATGAACGTTATTTATCATTTCAGGATCTGCTGACATCTTTCTCAAGTAGCAACTACATGGCCAGCAGTTCTATCTAAGCAGATTGTTTTACTTAGAAAGTTATTCTTACCCCACACCTCCAACCTCGGACATTTAATTTATCCATGTAGCAAACTTCTACAAGTGCTCCTTGAACCTAAATAAAAGTTGAAAAGAAAAAAAAAAAAAAGGATATAGCCTGGAGAATATGTCTCTGCTCTACCTCTCAGACTATTTACAAGGGAATGTCCCAATGGATTCAGTTATCTCAGAATATAGTCTTAATTGATTGCTTTGATGATTGCCCCACTGGCTTCCTTGTTTTCTGAAATTCCCTTTGTGCTTGACATTCCCCTGAGAGTCTGTAATGGAAAATTTCTCACTTGAGCAGTGGATTTATATTTCAAGTATTCTTGACTGCAGTTTTCTCTGTTCTGGTTTCGTCCTCAATCTTATTCAATTTTCCCATATTTTAGAAATGTCACAAAATTTCTCATGCAGTGGTAGAACAGTATCTTGTTCATTTATAGCACTGCTCTGGAGATTGACATTATCCCTGCTCATATCATTACTCTATTTTTATTTTCTGATGGCTCTGTTCTGACCACTGTTTTTATTACTACTACATTTGTTTCTTTATTGTTTATGAACCACACCTTAGTGTAAATTTTCCGAGAGCTGGAACCTTGTCAGCCTTATTCACTTCTGCAGCTCTTGTACTTAAAATAATGCCAGGGTCACAGAAGGCACATGATGCATACTTGTTGCCAAAATGTATGACCGAATGAATAACAAAATTGAGAGAAAAGCACATGTGTTCATGGTTCAGGCCTGGTTTCTTGGCGTGCTTTCTATGTTGCTGCTTGTTGTACACTGATAAGGACCATAGCTTTTCTCTGCTTCTGGCACCAACGTGATAAGCAGCAAAGACAGTTTCCTACTAAAGCTCATCCCAGGGTCTCCATTTGTGCACTCGTCACTGAATGCGCAAGCTCAATTCACGGAACTATGAAGCCCTCGCTAGGTTCCACCGGCATTCACAAATCCATCTGTCTCATTCGTATAGCTGATAGTCCTATCCCCATGTGGCCCTGTGAGTGAGTTATATAATATAATTTCAAATAGGAAAGTAATTTCCTGAACACAATACATTCATGAAGAGGAAACCTCAATACAGATTTTGTGAATGTGAAAAAAATTTCAGAAGGATGGATGAAGAGAAAGAAGAGAAAAAATCATGTTGATCTAGTAAGATGTGAATAAACCTATAAAAGTGCAAAAGCAAATGATAAATTGAGAAAGACTGAGGACTATTTCTGACTCAAGTAAAACATTTTACGTCATCATTTACTATTTTAGAATATTTGTCAAAATGCTTCGCTTATTCCAGCTCAAGTGGGTTAAGATTGCAGTGCAAAGTATTACATGTCTCTGTCTTCATTTCAATAGCAGTTACAAATCCTGTTCCACTTTTTTTATCTAAAACAAGTTAATTTTTATATCATCCTGATATAATTACTAAACAGTTTTATGTGATCATTTGTAATAATGGGAACATTCAGAAACAATTTCTGTTTTCCTATAGCTCTGTCCATGTTAAATAAGACTGAAAAGGCAATTGTATTAAAAATTGTCTAAACAAAGTGGCTTGATCAATCTACTAAACTGACATATCACTCATCAAGTCTAATAGATAAAAGC
Source organism: Aotus nancymaae (assembly GCF_030222135.1). Lineage (NCBI taxonomy): Eukaryota > Metazoa > Chordata > Mammalia > Primates > Aotidae > Aotus > Aotus nancymaae. The sequence goes on along the minus strand of NW_026988447.1, from coordinate 9,667,668 downwards.
TGTGTTGAGAATTATGATGTACTTGTAGTTTAGATTATAACATTTCTGTTAAAAAGTTTTTCAAAAGAAAAAATTGTTTCTTGACTAAGAATGATTGTGTTCACTGAAATAGAGAAGAAAGCCTCCATGAGTTGGACACTAATTTTGGGAGAAAGGAGATTCTAAAAGTGAAGCATCTTCCCCTGGGCTTTTCTCTCTCTCTTTCAGATTTCAATGGCTTCTTATTGTAACATAGGCACTCTGACCACAGAAATATGCTCTCTCCTTCCTCTCTCTGAAAGAACATAAATTTTTTAAAATTGGCTTTCAACAAAATTAAGAGAGTTTGACATTCAAACCAATTCTTATAAAACTCACAGATTAAAGGAATGTGTAAGAATATAAAGAAAAAATTAAATAAAGCAGATTTCTAAAGAACAGATTTCTAGAGTAATCAAATAATTTATAGGAATCTATTTGCCTTCATTGTACACCAAAACTAAAAATAAATGAAAAGAGCTTCTGCATTAGGGCTTGGCTTCTCAGCACACTGTTTTTATGTAGAGTTGCCATCTAGTCAGTTAGAGTCATATGGCCCAGGTGACAACCAGCACCAATCACCCAATGTGTGAGGGAAGACCTTGTCAACCACACAGCATTCATCAACCACCAAATCACTACAGTCACCTCAGTGCCCCAGAGATCAGGTCAAGTTGCTGAATTACAAAATGATTGAAAAGAAAATGGTTGCAGTTTTCAGCTACAGTGTTTTCGGCTAGTTTGGTTGGCAGCAATAGACAAATGACGCTTAATTTATAAATTTTTTATATATATTAAATGAGTTGCCTGGGCACGGTGGTTCACACCTGTAATCCCAGCACTTTGGGAGACTGAGGTAGGAGGATCACTTGAGTTCAGGAGTTTGAGAGCAGTTTGGCCAACATGGTGAAATCCCGCCTCTACTAAAAATAAAATATTTTCTACCGAAAATACAAAAATTAGCTGGGCATGATGGCAGGTGCCTGTAATCCCAGCTACTCAGAAGCCTGAGGCAGGAGAATCACTTGAACCTCGGGAGGCAGAGGTTACAGTAAGCCAAAATTGGGCCGCTGCACTTCAGCCTGGGTCACAAGAGCTAAACTCCATCTCAAAAAATTTAAGAAAAATAGCCAGGCATGGGGCACATGCCTGTAATTCCAGCTACTCGGGTGACTGAGGCATGAGAATCACTTGAACCCTAGAGGCAGGGGTTGCAGTGAGCTGAGATGGTGACGCTGCACCCCAGCCTGGCAACAGAGTGAGACTCAGTATTAAAAAATTAATTAATTAATTAATTAATTAATTAAGCAAATGAGTCAATACTTCTATAAAGCTTATAACTGTCTAGAATGTTACACTTATTAATGTATTTGCTCAATCTAATCATAATTTTTTACTTCTGCATTTATAAGATTTCTTAATAGTTGTAATATATCTTTTATATAGAATTTGGGGGAATAAAGGGATGGGGTGGTGCAAACATAGAGAATTAAGATTTACTATCTAAAACTAGCTTTGACATTAATTTTTACAATGACCTTGGGGGAAATCAGTACTTATCTCTCATTCTTAATTTTCTCTTTTGTAGAGTAGAAAAGATTTAGGTAAGTTTAGGGCTAAGTGTCTTCCCATTTGTATATTCATGAATCCACATTTTTCAGACAACCTATGGCTTCTTTTTAATCTTAAAAAGTTTGCAGATAATTTATTAAAATGAGTTATCTTTCTTCCTCTTGTTAAATGAAGTTTGCATCCAGGTCATGGCACCATTACTGAAAGACTTCTAATCACTATTGAATTTTTTTCAAATATAAAGATTGATATTTTTGCAGAAGGAAATGTTGAATGTTATAAGGCTGTTTATACCCACATAAAAATCTCTTTAACTACTATACTATATTAATTTTTATATTTGCTTGATATTTATAATGCTTTATTTTTATCTACATTTTAAAAACTATAATGTCTGGCTCTTTATTCTAAACATTTTAAAAGGTGTTTCTCTTTATAGACTGAGATACAATAAAAAGATAACTTTAGAACTATGCTAGAAACAGAAAGTAGGCACCAATAAGGCCTGGAGATTTCTTTCGTAAAAGCAAACAAGAAAACTCAGTGAAATATACATACAGATACACACATGCAATTTATATAAACAAAGATATATTAATATAATCATTTTCATGAATAATAATATTAATACTTATGTATTTTTATCCCATTTTTAGAAATAGAATTTTACTAGCAGCTTAAAAGCATCGCTTATGCACCCATATATTTCCTGCCTGCAGTCACTTTGTTTGTGTATACATGTATATACATGTATAACACAAACGTAATCTGTACATAATGTAAACTATATGGCAGTAAAACCACGTGTGTGTGTGTATACCTGCACCCACACACACAAACATATGTGTGTAGTTTTGCCTGTTTTTAGGTATATATAAAGGAAATCATGTTATACTTATTCTCTTATGATTTCCTTTTTTAAAATCAATATTCTTTGTGAAATTTTTAAGTGGTTGCATATTGCTGTTGTTCATTCAGGTTCACTGAATTATGGCATGCTATTTATTACCAAAATATGACAATTTTATTTGCTGTAATATTAACAAATATCTGGGCTGCTTCAGTTGGGGTCTTTAATACACAATGCCACTATGAGTACTGTTTGCAAGAATTCCCCTAGGTTTAATGCCTAGGAGTAAATTCCTGAGTTTTAAAATATGAGCATACACATCATCACGATATAATGGCAAACTGGTTTTTATTTGAGACAAAAATAAATTTTGATAATTGTTTAACCCACTATTTTACTGATTTTCTTTTTCCAATCAGCAGAAATACTCTTTAACTGTTTTTCTATAATTCAGCTACACAAATATTATTTACTTATAAATGTCCACAAATACAAAGTATTTGGACAAGTGATTATTTCTTAGTATGCACCTATTAGGTGCCAGGGCTTTGTGTGAATAGCTTCTTTTAATATTCATTTTGAGGACTATCATGCCTTCACAGAAATTAAGTAACTTGCCTCCGGTTAAATAGATAAGTAACAAAGCCAGGCTTCAAAACTGGCTTTGCCTAAAACTAAGAATGTTCATATTCACAGTTACTAATTGGAAAAATGCACACAGTAAATGCAATGCCTAACTAAGGGTCCAAGTAGCGCTATTACATTTGTTGATGAAAGTGTTAATACAGTAAAACTAAATTCAAAAGTAAACTATGAATTTTGACAAAGTAGATACAAATCTAAAAGTTAATATTTTATATTTTCTAATCTGGACTTTAGTTTTATCTAAATATTATGAAAATAGCCTTGTACAATTAGGTGAATTCTCAATATTAATGTAGTAATATCCAGTTTTATAAAACATATAGTAATACCTAGTCCAGTAGCTTCATCATATCATACTGTTTGTGGGTAAATATTAAGTGTGTCAATTCAGGATTTATAAATGTAGACAATTTTTCTGTCATTTAGTGAAATTAATTGTTTCCCAAATTTTAAGTTGACAAAAAATCTCTATGATGCCTTTATATAATGATAGGCATGGCTATTAATTCTTGTTTTCTATTGCTGTGTAGTCTTCAGATTTGGTAGACAAGAATTATAAAAGGAAGTAGCCAAGATTAAAGGGATGAAAGGGTCACTGTGTTTAATGAGCACACATGGTGTTCTGTCATAATGAATTACCCCATGATGCTGATGATTAACTGGGCTGCCATTTGTTTAAGCTCACAGTACTGTGAGCCAAGTAAGCATAATAGAAAACTGTCTACAAAATTTGAATGCTGTTTTAATTTCATATTTATCACCGTCTTGTCATCTGTGATAACACTTCATCATATACGTGCTCTTGCCTGGAGTCAACAAAATGAAAATTTACTTAAATGAAAGTGTTGTTTCTCAGTGCAAGATCAGTGAGGCAATTCAGTGCAACAAACAATAAGGTGTACAAATTAGATGAATTTGTTTCAGTTTGAACACAACAGTACTATAATCTCAAAGGGTTCCCTTTGAGGATGCTATCATATGTCCAATGCTATCACATATTCCCATTATGGAGAAATCCATAAAATTAAGTCTATTGGTAGTGATGTACAAATAATACTTTCTTTGACACCTTGTCCTCTTTTATGTTAGGATTTCAACCCAAACTGATTTTAGAAAAAAGCACTAGGTAAATGTGTTTTTGAAAAGGTTTTGTGAGGAAAAAATACTGTCAAACTATGCACAATCAAAATGCTGCTAAAAAATGCAGAAGCCTGATGACTCATCTAGCAGTGTATCAAATCACAACCAATAAGAGATTACAAATTATATATATTTAATACACTATAGGTATAGAGAAAGTGTTTTTACTTTATGTTCCTGATACACATAGCTCTCTTTAATGGCAAATGTCTTCAAAAAGGAATTAAAGCTTTATTCTATGGCAATCAGGCAGGGGCTGTTCATCAAATACAGATCAGTCTTCCTAGCTCATTAACTGTCATCCTATAATTTTTTCTGAACCTGAAATATGCTCCTTCTTTACTCCGTATATACTAACTTTATCTAATTTACCCCCATAATACTACATAAAATTGCTCCCACTTAAATTACTTCATGCTTCTCAAAATTCTTATTGCATTCATAATTCGTGAATCTCCATTTGTTTCAAAAATACTTACTTTTATTTCCTCAAATTATGAGTTCTTTGAGGTCAGGAAATATCACATACTCATGTTTTTCCTAGTGTATCTATGGCAGTGATGTGTATATTATAAATGCTTATATATTCTCATTAAATACTTTTTTACTCTTTGTTACAAAACTAGGGAAACCTCAACATGTAACATTCTTCTTTCCTCCCAGACTCTGGGACAAAATATCATCTTCATTACCAATGAGAGAAATGTATTAGAAAGTGGCTTAAGTACGGTGATAACTTCTTATTCAAAATTTTCCAATTCTGATTGAACTCCGTTATTGAATACATTGGCACATGTAGGCCAGCTCCTTCCTGTCTTTTTATTCTTGGGAGTCTGCACTCAAGAAATGTGTTTTCTGCTCTGCTTTTTATAAACTGTAAAGCATAAAGAAGCAGTACAGAAGTACGCTTCTTGCATGCAGACTCCTAAGACAAGAGTATGAAGGAATTAAGCTACCCTGACCAGTTCCTCTTTTAACGTCACCAATCAGGTAATAGACGAATGAGTGAGGAGGTAGGGAGGGGCTAGGATTTTTACTTAAATGGATAACCTACTACATGGAAGGAGTAAGGGTTCTGCCTCAATATTGTTAGCAGAGCACATAGAAAATATGTTTGAACCACTTTGGGAGGCTGAGGTGGGCGGATCACAAGGTCAAGAGATCGAGACCATCCTGGCCAACATGGTGAAACCCCGTCTCTACTAAAAAAGTACAAAAATTAGCTGGGCGTGTTGGTGCGCAGCTGCAGTCCCAGCTACTCGGGAGGCTGAGGCAGGAGAATTGCTTAAACCTGGGAGGCGGAGGTTGCAGTGAGCCAAGATCGCACCACTGCAACCTGGTGCCTGGAAACAGAGTAAGACTTTGTCTCAAAAAAAAAAAAAAAGAAAGAAAGAAAAAAGAAAATATGTTTGAACATACTGTGGTAATGTAAGATTATTTTTGAACAATTTGAATTGTTTTAATTCAAAGACATATTCTTGGTAGCTTTCAGGAACCAAACGTGTTTGGTTCCCAGCTAATTTGGAAAAACAGTTTCGAATCTGTAGATAAATCTGTTTTGTTTGTTCATCTTATTGTAGAATAATGTTATGAGTGTGTTCAACCTTCACATAGAACACATGAGATGTGTGTTTGCATAATAGTATTAAGTATGTAATTGAAGGTGCATACAATTTGAGCAAAATATTCATCTATGTTAGCAAGAAAAATCATCACATGGATATTGGTGGTGGTGGATAAAAGCAAAGTCAAATATATTCAGAATCTTCTGTAATTCAATAATATAAATTTTGAATATGTGAAGTAAACTAATAGTCAGTGCAGAAAATTTGTCTTCAAATTATAGAAGGAAAGTTAGTTATTCAATGATGTTCTTTGTAATTTAGGCTATTTTTAAATTCTTGTTTCATTTACGGGCACACAATGAAATAGAAGACAAGTAAATAATAGCAGCTGATAATATCTATAGAAAATTCTCCAACAGCAAAAAGATCTAAAAAAAAAAAATCATAGTCTACTTGTCTCTCTGTCTTGCCAGAAATTCAAACATTTTCTGAGTCTACCACTGGCATGATTTCTTTTTTAATGTGGCATGGCATTTTTGAAGTCTACACATAACCCCTGAGAAATGTGTTTCTTTAGAAAAAAGACTTTTTGCTTATGGGTAACTCATCTGTTAGTACTCTATGATATCAATCAGCTTTAGTTTCCTTTTGAATCACGCTACCCTATGTGACAAAGTATATGGCCTGAATGGCCATTCACTCCCCAACCAATGATTTTATAAAATTAATTGTTAAACAACTGATTTTTTAAAATTCTCTAATGGTTATAGGCTTTCAATCTTTAAATGTATTATTCAGTTATCTCTAGTAATTTGAAATTGATAAGCTGCTGTAAAAACACATTTAAAGGCTCAAAATTATTTCTAGAATTTGTCAATTTTTTCCTCCTACAATTGCAACACATCGGGAGGCCGAGGCAGGTAGATCACAAGGTCAGGAGATCAAGACCATCCTGGTCAACGTGGTGAAACCCCATCTCTACTAAAATACAAAAAATTAGCTGGGTGTGGTGGTGCGTGCCTGTAGTCCCAGGGAGGCTGAGACAGGAAAATAGCTTGAACACCTGGGAGGCGGAGATAGCAGTGAGCTGAGATCACACCACTGCACTCCAGCCTGGTGACAGAGCAAGACTCCATCTAAAAACAAAAATAAAACATACACATTTAAAGGTTCAGAATTATTTCTAGAATTTGTGAAGATTTTCCTAATCTCTTTTTTTCTACTTTTATTTTAGCTTCAGGGAGTATATGTGCAGATTTGTTACATGAGTAAACTATGTGCCACTGAAGCTTAATGTATGAATGATCCCATCACCAAGGTAGTAAGCATGGTACTCCCCTTCCTCCCACCTTCCCCAAGCAGTCCCCAGTGTGTATGGTTTCCATGTTTATCTCCATGAGTACCCAATGTTTGGTTCCTGCTTATAAGTGAGAACATGCAATATTTGGTTTTCCATTCCTGCATTAGTTCACTTAGGATTATGATATCCAGCTACATTCATGTTACTGCAGAGGACATGCTTTCATTCATTTTTATGGCTGTGTAGCATTACATGTTGTATATGTACTGTAAGATTGGGGTTCAGGGGTTCAGGGTGCCCTCAGCTCCCCTGAGAGGATGTTTCTCCATGTTCTTGGTCTCCTGCCCTCTCAAGAATGAGAGAGGGGACCACGGAGCAGTGCACAGTAAATGCCAGACTCAAAAGTGTTTGTAGAAAGTGTTTTATTTAAAGAGAGAGAGAGAAACAGGAGAAGGAGAGAGAAAGAAACAGTTAACTCTCTCACTGAGTGAGAGAATCCAGAAAGATGGAACCCAGGAGAGGAAAACAGCTTCCACATTGAGTGGAAGGGAATAGAGAGAGAAGGAGTTTAGGAGGGGAAGACAGGCTTCCAAGAGTGTGGAAGGGTTCTCTAGAGGGAAAATCCAGGATAGAGAAAAACAGCTTCCATGAAGGGAGTGTTCCTGGAAGAGGACCCAAACATGGAGTCCAAAGGGGTGTGAAAGAAGAGGACTTTTAACCTGAGAGGAACCCCCACCTTCTCTAAGACCCCGAGCCAATGAAAGGAGTTCCTTAGAACTTCCACTGGAGTGACTGACTTAGTTTCTTCCCTGGCCCGTGAAACTTAAACATAAACTGTTAAATCTCCCAGATTGAGAGAGATGGGAAGGGACATGGCGCTAGGAAGTTCTTGCCCCTGAAACTATGCCCCCTTGTGGACCTGGAAAGAGAACAACTTCCCTCAGTACCATGTTTTATTTATCCAGTCCATGATTGATGGGTCTCTATTGATTCCATGTCTTTGCTATTGTGAATAGTGCTACAATGAACATACAAGTGGATGTGTTGTTGTTTTTGGTAAAATGATTTATTTTCCTTTGGGTGTATATCCAGTAGTAGGAGTGCTGGGTTGAATGGTAGATCTCTTTTATGTTCTTTGAGAATCTTCAAACTGCTTTCCACAATGGCCGAACTAATTTGCATTCCCCCCAGCAGTGCATAAGTTTCATTTTCTCTGCAACCTCACCAGCATCTGTTGTTCTTTGACTTTTTAATTATAGCCATTCTTACAGTTGTGAGATGATATCTCATTTGTGGTTTTGGTTTCTATTTCTTTAATAATTAACAATAAAGAGCATTTTTTCATATACTCGTTGGCCACATGTATGTCTTATTTTGAGACTCATCTGCTCATGTACTATGTCCATTTTTTAATGAGGTTATTTGTTTTTTTCATGATGGTTTGTTTAAGTTACTCAGATTCTGGATATTAGGCCTTCGATGGATGCATAGTTTATAAACATTTTCTCTCATTCTGGATGTTGTTTGTTTGTTCTATTGATAGTTTCTTTTGCTGTGCAAAGCTCTTTAGTTTAATTAGGTTCCACCTAGTATTTGGTTTTGTTGCAATTGCTTTTGAGGACTTAGTCATAAATTATTTGTCAAGGCCAATCAATGCCCAGAATCCAACCAATGATTATAAAAAAGCCTAGCCTAGAATAAAATTCAGCTTATTTGTTTTGAGTCTTAGAGCAAACAATGATGGAAACATATTCTCCTACCATATAATCTTCTTTTAAAAGATTTGTGAACAAATTGTGCATTTCAATTAGCTTATTAAACTAATGTATATATGTCACAGATGAGTGAATGATTAAATGGATGAATAAATAGGTAAATGGACATGGCTTTGCTTTTTCAAACCATGTTTTTGAATGACAGGCCATAATAATAACACGTGGAGATGCTACACATATCCAATCCTTATAGCCATTACCAGTCAAGGCTTATCTCTAATCTCTTCACCTTTGTAATATGATTCCATTATTTTGCCTTCAATAATGAAAAGAAATTCTGATTTTCCTCTGCTATTTATGCTAACAATCCCCAAATCTACATTATGACAACATTCCTTCCTTTGAACTCCAGATGCATATTTCAACTATCTAATAAAAAAAATCTATGCTTGTATACTTGTATCTGTATATTACAGATATTGTATCTAGATGTAAATAGTGTAGAGATCATATCTATACTTGCAGTAGTACTAGTTAGTACAGTATATCTCAAGAACATTTATGTTTTATACATGAAATTCCTATCTTTAAACTCATTATTTTTCCTCACTCTATTCTTTCTCCCTTGCCCCCTATCTCATTGAATGGCGTAATTCACCCAGCTACACAAACAAAAAAACTCAGCACAATCATTTAGCCCTTCTACTTTGCCATTCCCTATATAAAATGTATCGTTTCTCTCCTAAAACAGTGGAGAAGTGAATGGGCTTCCTGATTCAGGTAGAGGGACATTCTGATTTTCCTCTTTGAAACTACTAGAAGTTCTTTGCTTGTTTGGTTTTAATAATAGAATCCTATAATAATTAACTATAGACCCCTGAAATTGTTTCCCAATTCTGCCCTGTTTCATAGACTATAATTATTATTCTACATGTTAAGATTTAACAATATTTCCCTGACAATTAGTATTTTAGTATGCATAAAAGCAAAATTCCTCTTACAGTTTTTGGAAAATATGTACAATAAAATACACTTCCATTTGTACTTTAGAAAGGCTTAGTATGTGACATAGAATTCAGTAAATATATAACTTTAGAATGCTACACATTAAAACTACATATTTCATAGTACTTGAGAGAACATAACTTCCTAAAATATTCACCACAATGAGATATTTCAATACCTATGACTTCCATCTGGTAAAACTGACAAATTTCTCAAAAATAGCTTGATATTTAAACTCAGACATGGTGATCTAACAATTTTCCAAGACTTCCCACACCTCATGGTGAAAGAGTTAAAGAAATGAATCTGCATGTGTTCGCTCTAAAACTGAGGGATGAAGATGATCAAGAAGAGTTGCAGAATTCATCCTCTCTGTTACTACCTGGAGTAAAGGGCGTATATCTTACAGCTCAGGCTGATTTTACTCTTTGTCCCCGGTTTTTATTTCCCCAGTTTCATTTGATTCCATTTTCTTTGATAATGTTCTCCTTGAAAGCAGTCACTGCTAGGTTCATTTTTCCCACTTCCCTTTTATTGGTCTCATACTTTCAGATCAGTTTTTATATTGATTTTCCCAGATGCCCAACTTTAGGACAACAACGCCTATGGGCCATTTTGTGTTATAAGTTTAATTTTAATATTTTTTAATATAAGAAATAAAACTTGTAAGAAAACACCATATGTACATAAAATGATGCAAACTGTTCACTAGATCAATATTCTCAAAGTTATTTTTCTTGAAAAACTATTCCCTAGGATGTAAATACAGTCAAATACAATTAGGAAACATATTTTATAATTATATATCTCTTTATTTTCAGACTTGCCAGAGACTTTAAAAAGCTAAGGTAAATTGTGAGCCTCCAAGACAGAATATGTACATAGTATTGACCAAATTTATTTGCTACTTTGTTCTAGATCCTCTCTTTAAACAGTTTGTAGAACATTTCATAGAAAAGACTGTGCTGAATATTATGGCATCCATATAGTAACTTTTAATCATTACCAAGTTTCTAAAAAATCAGGCAAAGCCTTTAGTAAATAACTATGTTAGTTATAAGTGCCCATGAACTTAACTGACTCCAACTAGTTCATTTTGCATTTAAATTTCACAAAATTTATATTAAAACTTGATATGCAGTAATGAGTTTCCTAATGTTATTCATGGTTATACGTTGCTCTAAAGAATAAATATTTTATTGCAGAACTCCCAAATATTCAATACTATTCTCTGTAATAGTCAAAAATACTTATTGCCTTTAATTAGAAAGGAATTAACATTTTTTCTACTCCACTTTAATACATGAATTCAGCAAATTCAGTAGAACCTATTATATTGCCTGCTCTTCAACAGATGCTGTGAATACTGTGAGTGAAATACAGAAACCCTGCTTTTATGTAACTTTAAGCCGGGTAAGAGACAGGTAAACAAGCCCTGCAATACTGTCCAACATTGCTGCAGTGGAGGCATAGCACAGGCTCACAGAACAGCATACATCCACCTTTAGATCTTCAAGAAAGCATTCTTCAAGATGGCAGTGTTTGGGCTAATTTTTGAAGGACAGGTAGACAGAAAAGCAAGTAGAAGCCTTCCAATAAGAAAATGACACATCCAGGGGACCAGAAATAGCTCTGCTTTTCTGGAGGATATGGTGTGAGCCTGAACGTTCTTAGCATGCAGTTCTTACTGTATGTCGTTACCTTATTCTCTTTCAAAGACAGCATCTTACCTTGATCTCATAATCCTGATTCATCCTTCACAGAGGGTATGAACTGTGCTTCTTTGCCTAGATTATTCACTGCAATAATAACTCTGAGAATAAGGCAATGGCTAATGCATACATTCAAGACATTATATTACTAGAAGAGAGGATGAATGGCATCTTTCTTATCTTGATATTAAATATTAAAAGAAGAAATAAGAAAATTGGAAAAGAAAGAAAGACTTAAAATAGATTGGTAGAAGAGACAGTAGGCTTTTAAAGGATAAATCACATTTACCCCTACTAAATACCATAAAAATATGAACCCTAATACTCAGTAAGTTTTAGCAAAAACAAACAAACAAAAAACCATACACACACATAGACACACACACACATCACTCTGACTCCCATCTTGGGCAAAAAAGAAAGATATACCAATAAAATTATTAAGTATAAACATTTCTTTTGTTTAAAAGTAAAAGACAGAGACAAGTACTGATGTCAAAGTGATGCCAAAACTTGCAGAGCATATTTCCCTTTTTTTTTTTTTTTTTTCTGAGACAGAGTTTAGCTCTTGTTGCCCAGGCTGGAGTGCAATGGCACGATCTCAGCTCACTTCAACCTCTGCCTCCCAGCTTCAAGTGATTCTCCTGCCTCAGCCTCCCAAGTATCTGGGATTACAGGCATGCGCCACCAAGCCTGGCTAATTTTGTATTTTTAGTAGAGACAAGATTTCTCCATGTTGGTTAGGCTGGTCTCAAACTCCTGATCTCAGGTGCTCCACCTGCCTTAGCCTCCCAATGTGCTGGGATTACAGGTGTGAGCCACCACACCTGACTGCATATTTCTTTTCATCTGGAAATTTTTCTTGTCACTTCTTTTTCTCATTTTCTTAAGATTCTCTCTTTAACACAAGCAATGCTCCACTGAAGTTTCCCCTAAGCAGAAAAAAAGGACTAGGGAAACTGATTTATTGAAACAAATGGCAAAGTCTTCTGAATTTCTTTAAAGCTATATCACTGAACTGTAGACGAAGGATCTGAGACTTCTTGAAGGAAGAAGAAAACAGACAACATTACAAGAATTGTTTCTAAGAAAGACACCATGGTCATGAATAGGGAAGGATATGGTGGAAATAATTACTAACATTTAGAAGACTGTTTCTATAAGCAAAATAGTATTTTCAGCACTGCAGATGTTCAATACTTCAATATTCTAGGAGGTAAAATCTAGCATTAAAAATAAGGTATTCACAGGGAAAATGTGGCACATATACACCATGGAATATTATGCAGCCATCAAAAACTATGAGTTCGCCTCCTTTGTAGGGACATGGATGAACCTGGAAACCATCGTTCTCAGCAAACTGACACAAGAACACAAAATCAAACACCGCATGTTCTCACTCATAGGTGGGTGTCGAACAATGAGAACACATGGACACAGGGAGGGGAGCACTACACACTGGGGTCTGTTGGGGGGAAATAGGGGAGGGACAGCGGGGGGTGGGGAGTTGGGGAGAGATAGCAAGGAGAGAAATGCCACATATAGGTGAAGGGGAGGAAGGCAGCAAATAACACTGCCACGTATGCACCTTTGCAACAATCTTTCATGTTCTTCACATGTACCCCAAAACCTAAAATGCAATTGAAAAAAAAAAACATTGTAATTAAAAATAATAATAATAATAAGGTATTCAGCCACAGTGGAGCTAAGGGCTCTGCTCCAGGTGACATAGCTGGTAAGGGACAGAAAACAATTCAAATCCATAAATTCAAGCTCCAGAATGTGTGATCGTAAGATTTACACTGTGCAAACTGTAAATGCTAAATAACAAGATTTTTGTATGTTGGATACCCTTTATAAATCAAGTATTTATTATTTCTTTAAAGATTGTATCTAGGTATATAAAAATAGTTTTCCAGGTCAAACATTTAGGTCACATAGTTTCTTGTTACTTGGATTCAAGGCTATGCCTGGAGGTATCAGTCCTACCAATAGCTCATTTTCAAAATGACTCCACCATTTTAAACATCATTTTTATTCCATATGGTTGATTTGTCAAAGTATCTATGTATGAATATACTCATGACATGCCTGATTCATAGAAGTCTAACTATAGCCAGGATTTAACTAAATAAATTAATACAGCAGAGAAAATTAAAATAATATTTAATTATAAAATAATTTTCTATGTTAATGGATAATATATATGCCATAATATACTGTCTACTTGTCAGAAAAGGGTGTGCAAATCATGTTCTGTATAAGGTCATTCTTGTATAGCTATAAGGAAATACCTGAGACAGAGTAATTTATAAAGAAAAACTGTTTAATTGGCTCATGATTCTGCAGGCTGTCCAAGCATAGCACCGACATCACCTGGCTTCTGGGAGGGTCACAGGAGGCTTTTACTCATGGCAGACAGAAGGCAAAACTGGAGAAGGCACTTTACTTGGCAAAAGCAGGAATGTGGGGAATTGGTGGGGGGTAGGGTACCACACACTTTTAAAGGACAAGACCTCATGAGAACTCACTATTGAAAGGATGGCACCAAGCAATGAGGGTTTTGCCCCCATGACCCAAACATGTTCTACCAGCCCCACCTCCAGCATTGGGGATTACATTTTAGCATGAGATTTGGGCAGAAATAAATGTCCAAATTATATCATGTTTCAATATTTACATCTGCCTATGCAAAGAAAAGACCATTAGTAAACTTGTCAGAAGAATCTCAACCATTCCCACTATAGATAAAATAAATAAAATTTTTATTTGAATTCCTGTAAAGTAGTAACTATAGTCCAAGAACTCAGGCAATAAAAGCATCACCACTTCCTTTACCAAATAAAAATAAAATTGATAGGGCTATTGTTGTTTTATACTGTCTTTTGATGTAAACTGACAACAGTATTCCAAAGCAGTATTCAATAAGAAGAATTTCTACATATTCCAGTCACACCATTTCATGATGGTCCAGATTAACATAAAGATGAAATATAAAGTGCTGTATGAAGCACAATAAAATATATAATAGTACATATAAATACACACACACATACACATACAAATAATGAAATAATCTATACTCTTTCTGTATGAGAGGTACTCTGACATTTTGTATTCTCTTCTAATGTCATTCAGTATTAAAAAGTTGGTCAGGAACAACTAAATTAATTTTCTGACCCACAAATGGCTTCCACCTATCGATTGACTAACATAGATTTGTGTAAATTGGAATCTCACGATTGTCTATTACATTTCTTATAATAAAACTTGATAGATATGTTTTTTATTCCCGAAATAGTAGCTCAGGCACACATGTTACATTTTAATGAAACAGTCTCACAGTTTAGAAAAAGTAGAAATTCTTGGAAAAAGTTGTTACATTATATAGGTGCAGAAGGCTGAGAAAAATCACTGACATGATATATGGTTACTCAAATTCCAGTTTCAAATGGAGGAAGGGAACAAATATGAGTCTGACACCAAACTCAGAAAATCATTTCTAGCTCACTCTAACACTGGGGCTAATGGACAATGAAACCCCCCACAGCTTTAGGTCATTGAATATAGCCTCAAATATTTTATCCTGAAAATTTTAAATCTCTAAAAGAATCCTAATAATGACTAACTTTAAGCATTGTGGTTTACTGGTAAATTCTAAAAAATAATCTGAATTGCAAAATATGCCATGTGTTTGGGTTTGGAAATAGATCATTCAGAGTAGTGCAGACAAAATTATATATTGCGTTTTATAATGGGATCCATCTCAAAGAGATTGGCTTATGGTATGCTGACTAACCCTGAAGTACTTTTTAGAGTTGGTACATGGTAAGGAGACAACAAAATAAACGCTTCTAAAATAAATATATGAATTAATAAGTAAATAAAGAGACAGAAAAAGCCAGTTTATCTATCTAGAAGTATTAAATATTTCTGTTTTAGTAAAATAGTAACTTATATAGAAACAAGTATATCTGCCTTAATTTCTGTCTTTAATAGGAAAATAAGGCTATGTCTACACTTTTCCAGTTTTTAAAAAAGTCATAATTATGGTAGATGCTGAAACTGGCAAACATTTTTAACTTAATAAAATATTAACAACCTTAGGTAAAATCTTTATAAAATTTTTGAACTCTTTGAAATGTTCAGTATTGAAGCTTTTAAATCTATGATGTGACGAATTTTATGTTTTTATTAATCCACCTTCAACTTAAACTTCTGACTCAACTATTTGAGCTGCTTGAATCAACTAAGCTCTGTTCCATGTAACTGAAAAATTCTATCTTTGTGACTATATTACTTCATCTTTTCTCATCACAAATCAATATCATGAGTAAATACTTTATGATTGACATTTTATACTGTTGGAATTCACTCGGGGTGGCCAGCAAAATATTACAGAAAATATTTAGGGAAAGTTATAGATTATAGTCTCAAACCTTATGGAAGGCCAAAAGGTTTTACTGGGGTAGGTCAAAGGCTGCCAGCCGGTCCATTAAGTTAGGGAGAAGACAGGGACAATAAGAAGCTTTTCCCAGTTTAAGTCTGTTTACC
Organism: Aotus nancymaae; assembly: GCF_030222135.1. NCBI lineage: Eukaryota > Metazoa > Chordata > Mammalia > Primates > Aotidae > Aotus > Aotus nancymaae. The sequence goes on along the minus strand of NW_026988447.1, from coordinate 9,651,592 downwards.
CCGCATCCCTTTGTCTCTACTGTGTTTACTCATGTTAACTTTGTGCTGGGTGATCCTCTCAGGGGGAGATCAAAAGGAAATTACCTGTTAATAGTGTTTACTCTGGTCCAGGAACCTAAAGCTTTTATCATTCATAAAACCACTCTGTTAACCATGTTAATTATCCACAAGCGTGTTGACTTAGAACCTCTGTTATGAATAAATGTGTGGACGGACAGAGGGTCTTGGTCAATTGGTTGCATTTCACCCTCTGAAAGCAGCCAACAGCCATCCCTAGCCCACTTGTACCACTGTAATGGTGTGAGAGTGCGTTCATTCATCCATTGTTGAGTCAGGGTCTGCAGGCCAGACTTCCACAGGTGGTGGGCAATGTCTCGGTATACTATAAAAAGCTAGAAATAAGTGTTAATAAATAAATAGATGTGATTAATTAAAAGATTGTTAGGACATAATCTTCTCTGGGATTAGAAACAGCATTTCTCAGTGCTAGAAAATATAACCGTTTATTAAAAGACTTAAACTTGGGCCGGGCGCAGTGGCTCACGCCTGTAATCCCAGCACTTTGGGAGGCCGAGGTGGGTGGATCACGAGGTCAAGAGATCGAGACCATCCTGGTCAACATGGTGAAACCCCCGAAACCCCCGTCTCTACTAAAAATACAAAAAATTAGCTGGGCACGGTGGTGCGTGCCTGTAATTGCAGCTACTCAGGAGGCTGAGGCAGGAGAATTGCCTGAACCCAGGAGGCGGAGGTTGCGGTGAGCCGAGATCGCGCCATTGCACTCCAGCCTGGGTAACAAGAGCGAAACTCTGTCTCAAAAAAAAAAAAAAAAAAAAAAAAAGACTTAAACTTACACTTTTCCTTCTCTTAAAAACTATGGTACTTCATCTTAAAAGAGGTAAGATTATATTATTTATAGGAAAGAACATTGTAACAAAGATGCTCCTTTTTTCCCGGTAGAATTGTAAAACCAGAAAGTTGTTTATCACCTTCTCATGCATAAATATCAACATTAATACTTGAAAATAAAAATTGTAAAATTGTAAAAGCAGCATTTTAAATTATTGTTTGCAATTCAAAAATCTCCTCAACATTGGTTAGAAAAATTTAGGTTGGTATGTTTAATTACTTATTCCTGTGATTTCAACTTCTCATTTCTTACGCATTTTTAAAGTCTTACATTTCATGAGAATATCTGTCAAAAAGAAATCTCTTTAAAATCTACTTGCTCAAAATAGAGTAGCTTAGCTTTGCTTTTCCTATTTTTTAATTGACAAATAAAATTGTATATATTTATGGTATACAACATGATGTTTCGATCTATGTATACATTATGGGATAACTCAGCTAAGCTAATTAACACATGTATTAACTCCCATATGCATTCTTGTGGTAAGAACACTGTAGCCTCATTTTCTTTTGATTTTTGAAAATTCTTTGCTTTTATAACTTTTGAAGTTGAGAAGATTAGTCTCTACTTATTATTAGCAGACAGTCATGTACTAATTGTTCGTTCTAATTAACGAATTTACTTTAATTATGATTTATTTTCTATGCCTCTGGACATATATATTTTCACCTGAAACAGGGTTGGTTAGTTTATACCTATCTAAAGATATAGATTAAGCCAAACTGTATTTTCCTTCAAAACAAAATTTGGTTTTACATGTTATTCATTATTGTAAAGTTGATGGGTTTGTATCTACACACATGTATTGACTACTAAACTGTGCAAATAAACCAGAATAGTTGTCCTGAAAAATAACGGCAGTGTATATGTACAATAAATATCCTTTCTTATCCATATGAGGAATAATTCTGTTCTCATTTGTCATTTACCTAGTCTTTAAGAAACTGTCTGTTTTTCTCACATTCATTTGGGAGATTTTCAGAAGACCAGTCTGTTAATACAGTAAAAATCACTGCTGGAAATGAATTAGCATCATCTCTAAAAGAGTCAGATTTCACATAGGTGCCAAATGAAAGGTGTGATGACCCTCATAAACACCTTGTATGAGTTAATGAGAGTGAAGGTTCATTTTCATAATGACTTCATATTTGCATCTGTTGCATACCACCCAGGGCACACCATAATAGAGACTGTGCATGGTGCGGGTTGGCAGAAGTCAACTGTGACTCAGACAGGTTGTGATTCTCAGCACCTCAGTAATAAAAATGACCATGTAGACATCCTGTCTGGCCCAGAGCCTAAGTAGTACCATTAAATCGGCTTACAACCACATGTCCTCTGAAGCACACCATCTGCTAGTCATCTTTGTATCTACTTCTTCCTCTTTGTAACTACATAAACATTCATTTACCACCAAGTATATGCCCCCAGAAGGCCTACCTACGACAAGGTGAAAAAGGATCTTCTCCCACTCTTTTTAACTTCTGTCTCCAACCCCCTCTGTGCAAAAGAAATGAGATAGCATGGAACACGTTTTACCATGTAGTACAGAAAAGGCAAACAATAAAACTGTGAAGAGAAATAGCGTATCTTTGGAGGCTTTGCTCACCCAGGGAGTATAGACTGCAGCCTGGGAAATCTAGTGGTCATACACTTCAAACACAACAGCAGACTCGAAGCATGACCATGAAGAGAAAAGCTCCATCTATTAGATGACGGTATACCAAAAAATAACTATCTCTTAAAACATCATCAAAACCCAAATTATCTCATTTCATACTGGAGGAGAAGGGAAGGTGTGAATGTCCTCTATGTTTCCCAGTATAGGAGAAACTGGTGTGATGGAATTTAACAAAGGAAGAAAATTTAAGTCAATAAAAATGAATAAACATACAATTTATATTCATGTATTCATATAAGGACTAAACCATAGAATTTCAATATGTGCCTGATAAAATACTTTTAGAATCAAATGCCTAATACAGAAACAGAATGTGCAATTTTGTCTTTAACTTGATCTCTAATTTTTATTCTCAAAGACCACTTGATAAGGCATTAAATGAGAAATATGCCAAAAAAAAAATAGCTTTCATCTCTGCTTAATGGAAGCTGCCAATGTCAACTCAGCAAGTCTGAAAGTAATGATGTGAGAGGGAAGAATATGCAGAAGAGAAAAAAATGAAGCCAGTAGTGCATGGGAATAACAGTAATCAATAAGCTCTGGAACATAACTTTTGAGGGCCTGCAATAAGTAGAAACCCAATAACCATTAGATAGATTGGACACCCACACACCCATTCCTAAAGGCAGAACAACTACACTTTCTTACCAGGACTTCATCCTATTATATGACTTCAATTCTTATTTCTTTTTTATTTTTTTATTTTATTTTTTTTATTTTTTTTATTTTTATTTTTTTTATTGCATTTTAGGTTTTGAGGTACATGTGAAAAACATGCAAGGTAGTTGCATAGGTGCATACGTGGCAGTATGATTTGCTGCCTTCCTCCCCTTCACCCATATCTGGCATTTCTCCCCATGCTATCCCTCCCCAACGCCCCACCCCCCCGCTGTCCCCCCCACTCCCCCACAACAGACCCCCGTGTATAGTGCTCCCCTCCCTGTGTCCATGTGTTCTCCTTGTTCAACACCCGCCTATGAGTGAGAACATGTGGTGTTTGATTTTGTGTTCTTGTGTCAGTTTGCTGAGAATGATCGTTTCCAGGTTCATCCATGTCCCTACAAAGGACGTGAACTCCTCGTTTTTAATGGCTGCATAATATTCCATGGTGTATATGTGCCACATTTTTCCTGTCCATTCTATCATCGATGGGCATTTGGGTTGGTTCCAGGTCTTTGCTATTGTAAACTGTGCTGCTATGAACATTCGTGTGCATGTGTCCTTATAGTAGAATGATTTATAATCCTTTGGATATATGCCCAGTAATGGGATTGCTGGGTCAAATGGAATTTCTATTTCTAGGTCCTTGAGGAATCGCCACACTGTTTCCCACAATGGTTGAACTAATTTACACTCCCACCAACAGTGTAAAAGTGTTCCTATTTCTCCACATCCTCTCCAGCATCTGTTGTCTCCAGATTTTTTAATGATCGCCATTCTAACTGGCGTGAGATGGTATCTCAATGTAGTTTTGATTTGCATTTCTCTAATGACCAGTGATGATGAGCATTTTTTCATATGCTTGTTGGCCTCATGTATGTCTTCTTTTGTAAAGTATCTGTTCATATCCTTCGCCCACTTTTGAATGGGCTTGTTTGTTTTTTTCTTGTAAATCTTTTTTAGCTCGTTGTAAATTCTGGATATCAGCCCTTTGTCAGATGGGTAGGCTGCAAAAATTTTTTCCCATTCTGTTGGTTGCCGATTCACTCTATTGACTGTTTCTTTTGCTGTGCAGAAGCTGTGGAGTTTGATTAGGTCCCATTTGTCTATTTTGGCTTTTGTTGCCAATGCTTTTGGTGTTTTGGTGATGAAGTCCTTGCCTACGCCTATGTCCTGAATGGTTTTGCCTAGGCTTCCTTCTAGTGATTTTATGGTGTTAGGTCTTATGTTTAAGTCTTTAATCCATCTGGAGTCAATTTTAGTGTAAGGTGTCAGGAAGGGGTCGAGTTTCTGCTTTCTGCATATGGCTAGCCAGTTTTCCCAACACCACTTATTGAACAGGGAATCCTTTCCCCATTGCTTGTTTTTATCAGGTTTGTCACAGATCAGGTGGTTGTAGATCTGTTGTGTGGCCTCTGACGCCTCTGTTCTGTTCCATTGGTCTATATCTCTGTTTTGGTACCAGTACCATGCTGTTTTGATTACTGTAGCCTTGTAGTAGAGTTTGATGTCTGGTAGTGTGATGCCTCCTGCTTTGTTCTTTTTGCTTAGAATTGACTTGGCTATGCGGGCTCTCTTTTGGTTCCATATGAAGTTTAAGGTGGTTTTTTCCAGTTCTGTGAAGAAGATCATTGGTAGCTTGATGGGGATAGCATTGAATCTATAAATTACTTTGGGTAGTATGGCCATTTTCACAATATTAATTCTTCCTAACCATGAACATGGAATGTTTCTCCATCTGTTTGTGTCCTCTCTTATTTCGTTGAGTAGTGGTTTGTAGTTCTCCTTGAAGAGGTCCTTTACATTCCTTGTTAGTTGTATTCCTAGGTATTTTATTCTCTTTGTAGCGATTGTGAATGGCAGTTCGTTCTTGATTTGGCTCTCTTTAAGTCTGTTATTGGTGTATAGGAATGCTTGTGATTTTTGCACGTTGATTTTGTATCCTGAGACTTTGCTGAAGTTGCTTATCAGTTTCAGGAGATTTTGGGCTGAGATGATGGGGTCTTCTAGATATACAATCATGTCGTCTGCAAATAGAGACAATTTGACTTCCTCCTTTCCTAATTGAATACCCTTTATTTCTTTTTCTTGCCTGATTGCTCTGGCTAGAACTTCCAGTACTATATTGAATAGGAGTGGTGAGAGAGGGCATCCTTGTCTAGTGCCAGATTTCAAAGGGAATGCTTCCAGTTTTTGCCCGTTCAGTATGATATTGGCTGTTGGTTTGTCGTAAATAGCTTTTATTATTTTGAGATACGTTCCATTGATACCTAGTTTATTGAGGGTTTTTAGCATAAAGGGCTGTTGAATTTTGTCGAAGGCCTTCTCTGCATCGATTGAGATAATCATGTGGTTTTTGTCTTTGGTTCTGTTTATGTGGTGAATTACATTTATAGACTTGCATATATTGAACCAGTCTTGCATCCCCGGGATGAATCCTACTTGATCATGGTGGATAAGCTTTTTGATGTGCTATTGTAGTCGGCTTGCCAGTATTTTATTGAAGATTTTTGCATCTATGTTCATCATGGATATTGGCCTGTAGTTTTCTTTTCTTGTTGAGTCTCTGCCAGGTTTTGGTATTAGGATGATGTTGGTCTCATAAAATGATTTGGGAAGGATTCCCTCTTTTTGGATTATTTGGAATAGTTTCAGTAGGAATGGTATCAGTTCCTCCTTGTATGTCTGGTAGAATTCTGCTGTGAACCCATCTGGACCTGGGCTTTTTTTGGGTGGTAGGCTCTTAATTGCTGCCTCGACTTCAGACCTTGTTATTGGTCTATTCAGGGTTTCGACTTCTTCCTGGTTTAGGCTTGGGAGGAGGCAGCTGTCCAGGAATTTATCCATTTCCTCCAGGTTTTCTAGTTTATGTGCATAGAGTTGTTTGTAATAATCTCTGATGATGGTTTGAATTTCTGTGGCATCTGTGGTGATATCCCCTTTGTCATTTTTTATTGCATCTATTTGGTTATTCTCTCTTTTCTTTTTTATTAGTCTGGCTAGTGGTCTGTCTATTTTGTTGATCTTTTCAAAAAACCAGCTCCTGGATTTATTGATTATTTGAAGGGTTTTTCGTGTCTCTATCTCCTTCAATTCTGCTTTGATCTTAGTTATTTCTTGTCTTCTGCTAGGTTTTGAGTTTTTTTGATCTTGCTCCTCTAGCTCTTTCAATTTTGACGATAGGGTGTCAATTTTAGATCTCTCCTTTCTTCTCATGTGGGCACTTATTGCTATATATTTTCCTCTAGAGACTGCTTTAAATGTGTCCCAGAGATTCTGGTATGTCGTGTCTTCATTCTCGTTGGTTTCGAAGAACGTCTTTATTTCTGCCTTCATTTCATTGTTTATCCAGTCAACATTCAGGAGAAAGTTGTTCATTTTCCATGAGGCCGTGCGGTTCTGGGTTGGTTTCTGAATTCTGAGTTCTAACTTGATTGCACTGTGGTCTGAGAGACTGTTTGTTATGGTTTCCGTTCTTTTGCATTTGCTGAGGAGTGATTTACTTCCAATTATGTGGTCAATTTTAGAGTAGGTGTGATGTGGTGCTGAGAAGAATGTATATTCTGTGGATTTGGGGTGGAGAGTTCTGTAAATGTCTATTAGGTTTGCTTGTTCCAGGTCTGAGTTCAAGTCCTGGATATCCTTATTAATTTTCTGTCTCGTTGATCTGTCTAATATTGACAATGGTGTGTTGAAGTCTCCCACTATTATTGTGTGGGAGTCTAAGTCTCTTTGTAAGTCTTTAAGTACTTGCCTTATGTATCTGGGTGCTCCTGTATTTGGTGCATATATATTTAGGATCGTTAGCTCTTCTTGCTGCATTGATCCTTTTACCATTATGTAATGTCCTTCTTTGTCTCTTTTGATCTTTGTTGCTTTAAAGTCTATTTTATCAGAGATGAGAATTGCAACTCCTGCTTTTTTTTGCTCTCCATTTGCTTGGTAAATCTTCCTCCATCCCTTTATTGTGAGCCTTTGTGTATCCTTGCATGAGAGATGGGTTTCCTGGATACAGCACACTGATGGGTTTTGGCTTTTTATCCAATTTGCCAGTCTGTGTCTTTTGATTGGGGCATTTAGTCCGTTTACATTTAGGGTTAATATTGTTATGTGTGAATTCGATTCTGTCATTTTGGTGCTAGGTGGCTGTTTTGCCCTTTGGTTGATGCAGATTCTTCATTGTGTTGATGCTCTTTACCTTTTCGTGTGTTTTTGGAGTGGCTGGTACTGGTTGTTCTTTTCTATGTGTAGTGCCTCCTTCAGGAGCTCTTGTAGAGCTGGTCTGGTGGTGATGAACTCTCTGAGTTCTTGCTTGTTCACAAAGGATTTTATTTTTCCTCACTTATGAAGCTTAGTTTGGCTGGATACGAAATTCTGGGTTGAAAGTTCTTTTCCTTAAGGATGTTGAATATCGGCCCCCACTCTCTTCTGGCCTGTAGGGTTTCTGCTGAGAGATCTGCAGTGAGTCTGATGGGCTTCCCTTTGTGGGTAACCCGACCTTTCTCTCTGGCTGCCCTTAGTATTTTCTCCTTCATTTCAACCCTGGTGAATCTGATGATTATGTGTCTTGGGGTTGCTCTTCTAGAGGAATATCTTTGTGGTGTTCTCTGTATTTCCTGGACTTGAATCTTGGCCTGCCTTGTTAGGTTGGGGAAGTTTTCCTGGATAATATCCTGAAGAGTATTTTCCAGCTTGGATTCATTCTCTTCGTCACATTCAGGTACACCTATCAAACGTAGATTAGGTCTTTTCACATAGTCCCATATTTCTTGTTGACTTTGTTCATTCCTTTTTACCCTGTTTTCTCTAACCTTGCCTTCTCGTTTTATTTCATTGAGTTGATCTTCGACCTCTGATATCCTTTCTTCTGCTTGGTCAATTCAGCTGTTGAAACTTGTGCATGCTTCACGAAGTTCTCGTGTTGTGTTTTTCAGCTCCATCAATTCGCTCATATTCCTCTCTAAGTTGTCCATTCTTGTTAGCATTTCGTCAAGTCTTTTTTCAAGGTTCTTAGTTTCTTTGCATTGGGTTAGAACATGTTCTTTTAGCTCACGGAAGTGTCTTATTATCCACTTTCTGAAGGCTGATTCTGTCATTTCATCACACTCATTCTCCATCCAGTCTTGTTCCCTTGCTGGTGAGGAGTTGTGATCCCTTGTAGGAGGAGAAGTGTTCTGGTTTTGGGTGTTTTCATCCTTTTTGCGCTGGTTTCTTCCCATCTTTGTGGATTTATCCACCTGTTGACTTTGTAGTTGTTGTCTTTCTGATTTTGGTAATTTTAAGTCTGCTGTGGCAGAACTCATAAACCCCCTGCTCTTCTCCCCAGGTGTTCTGTCCCAGGGAGTTACGGTTTTATGATGTTCCCCTGTGCGGTTGCTGTTTTCCCTGACCACAAGGTGGCAGCCTAGTCACACTCAGGCTGCAGAGGCTTCGCTAAGCTGCTGTGGGCTCCACCCAGCTTCCGTGTGAACTTCTGGGTGTAGTTAGAACTGCTTCCACTATGTTGGCCTGCCCCTGTAGTGACGGAGTCTCTGTAGTGGCGGGTTGCCTTGGTAGACTGCCCTGGGAACAGCAGGGTGCCTATGGAGAACGCCCCTCCTCCACAGAGCTGGACCGTCCCGGTTTCAGTTGTGTTTGCAGTGGCGCTTTTTTTTTTTTTTTTTTTTTTTTTTTTTTTTTTTTTTTTGCTCGGGAATCTCCTGTCTTCACTCCCTGTTTCAGGTCTTCTTGCTGGGTAAGAGGGGACACCGTCTCATCTGATCTGCCTCCAGAGCCGCTGTGTTGGCTAAAGCCGCGGCTCTGAGATTCGTGGCGCTGGCCTGGCTCCCCGTTTCAGCTCCCCTGGCTGGCTTATAGGGGACTCAGACTCTCTCACTCTGTACAGTGAGCCGTTGCCTCAGGGTGCCGGCCCAGCGGCTGCGCCGTTCAAACCAGCGGCGCTAGCAACCCGTGTGGCTGCTCTGCGTGTGAATCTCCTGGTCTGTGGGCAGTAAAAATCAGTCTGGAAATACGGCGTCCACTCACCCTCTGTGCTTTCTCTCGGAGCTGCATTCCCAAGTTCCTCCTAAGCGGCCATCTTGGATCGATCTCTCCTTCAATTCTTATTTCTATACTGACAGTTTTCATATCTGTAAGTGCATTTCTGTTATTCTATCGAAACTCTAGCTATTATTTCAAATTATCTTTCAAATTCTTGTATTCAGATATCTTCCTGCCATTTGAAACTCAACATTAACCACAGCTTCTTTTCTTCTCCAAAGAATCAAGTCAGCCTTGGTGATTGATACTGCACATTTTCTTTGAAATCTCTTTCATCTGGCCTATCATTTCTATTTCTACTGCCATGAGTGTCAGACTCTACTTTTTTCAAGCACGAATTACTGAAATATTCAATTTGATGATCTCCCTAATTCTAAACTTTCTCTACCTTTATTCTGCTTCCTATTGCCAGACTAAATTAACTCAAATATGGCTCCCTGCTTTGCAGCCTTAGGGAGAACTAATTTCCAACCATATTAAATGCATTGTTTCTTTGCCTGGCTTCATTTAAGTTTTAGCTAATATTGTTTGAGCACAGACACTAAGCCAGTACTCAACAGGGATTATCTCATTTGCTGTGCAGAATAGGGTAGGTGTAGTATTGTTCTTATTTTAATAAGAAGATAATTGATGTTTACAGAGATTAAATAACTTGCCCCTTGTCAGACATAGCTGGTGAGAATAGAGTAGGAATGTAACTCATATCAATCAAGCTTCAAAGCTGGTGCTCTGAACGACTCGACTGTATTTCTTGCACACTGCTTACTTATCTTCACTTCCTCCTAATGTCAACATTTTTTTCTTTTCATTTAGAATCAAATTCTGTGTCTCTTTCTCTCCCTTGCTTCTCCTTCACCATCTCACCTCTTTGCTCTGCCCTCTGTGTCTACACACACACACACACACACACACACACACACACACACACAATGTCTCCTTATGCCATCTTCTTTACATAGAACACTTTTCCTATCTTCAGGTTCTTCTCTTTAATAAGGGTTTTCATATATACTTATCATTATACATTTTCCTATGCTTTCAAATCCTACAGAACCAATGGTTTATCATATAAGCCATTAATGATTTTCCTTGCAGTTGTTCATTATATTTTCTCATATTCTTATCTCTAAAACTCACTCAGGGCTGTTTCAGGGCAAGAAATTTGTATTTCTCTGTAATATATTTTATAAATGTACGTTGTCATTCTTTCTATTAATCTTCTTCTGTATATTCTGATCACTCCCAGTGTCCAGAGCATGTAATGGGCACTCAATAGATCCATGATCATATATTAATTGCATGTTGGAAACTCAAATATAGAGCTTCAGTTTTCTAATTCAGCTGAATAAAACTACAACTCATAACCGCTATTAGTCTTTAGAGCTAGAAAAGTGGTTTACTGATAGGGAAGCTTTTTGTCCTCTACAATTTGAAGGTCAGAATACTCAAACTTGTTTTAAAGCAAAGAAAAAAAAAGACAAGATTTCTTATAAGTAACAATAAAATGACTCAAAATGCATAACCAGTGAAAAAATATTTAATATTGAGATTCAGTAGATAAAGGCACTAGTATTTTCAGAGAAAATTTGAATATGTGAGAAAAAACAATAAATTATCCCATGCTTCAGAAAACAAAAATCCAAAGTACAAAGGTAATTCTTAGTGAGAAGGAAGAATATTTTGGTTTGGACTAAAAAAGACCTTTGCAGTTGTCAGAAATGCCATGGTATGAAATTTTACCAACACTGGAGAATTATCCATCGGCAATGTAATAAGATACATTCTTGTTTGAGGGGAAGGATAAATTAATGAATTCTAATCTTATTTGTAAACTTTTAATTCTTGAATCTAGATTGATACATTCTTGAGTGCCTGAAAATGTACAGTTGACTCCAGAGTAGATATTTTTAACTTTGTCTGCACATTAGATTCTCTCAGAGAGTTTTTTGAAAATATCCATCTTAAGATAACAACTATAGAAAGATTAAATCAGAATCTAAGGACAGGATCTGGATAATCATATTATTGTAAATGCTTCCCAAGTGATTCTAATGTGAATCTAGGACTAAGGTCACTGCCATAAACTATGGCCTATAAGTTGTAGAAGTTAAGAAGCAGATTGATTGCATGGGTCATGGAAAATTTATCAAATAGTTCTGATAACAAATCTGACTTTGATCAGAGCTATAATGACATAGATGAATATAAATTAGATAAAATAAGTAAGTGTCTTAGTTCCTGCTTTTCTATAAATACTCAGTGGGCCATGGACCACCAAGTCACCAATTTATTATTTCTCGATCTCATGTACCAAATTGTTTCCATAACTATAATTTGGCCAACGAGAATGAATTTTCCCTTAACTGTCTTTCAAGCTGCTAAATGTTTCAGATATGTACCATTTATGTGTTTTCAGTACAGAATCCGCTAAAATCAAATCCCCAGTCTTTGGTTGAGACACCAGGTATTTTCAACTATATTGATAGCCAGAACCACAGACACACATTCCATTAGAAGATTACTTCTAATGTAATACTACATTAGAAGATAGTATTAAAAAATAGATTCAGAAATAAAATTTATTATGAACAATTTCCTCTACTTTTAAGCATATTTTCTAGGCAGTTCTAAGATTATTGTACTTAATAAATTAAAATGAGGATATGAGAGTACCAATTTGATAAAAGTTAAAGACTAAAAATTTAAAAAGACAACTATTAAAAGAATCTATGGCAGGAAATTTTTAAAACATACAAATATAAGTAATACCATATGACCTAAGTGTATTAGTCCATTTTCATACTGCTATAAAGAACTCCCTTGAGTCTAGGTAATTTATAAAGGAAAGAGGTTTAATTGACTCACAGTTCTGCAGGGCTGAGGAGGCCTCAGGAAACTTACAATCATGGTAGAAAGTGAAGGGGAAGCAGGCACCTTCTTCACAAGGTGTTAGGACAGAGAGAAAAGCCCAGGGGAAACTGACATTTATAAAACCATCAGATCTCCTGAGAGTTCCCTCACTATCACAAGAACAGCATGGGGGAAAACACCCCCAAGATCCAATCACCTCCTACCAGGTCCCTCTCGCAACATGTAAGGATTATTGGGATTATAATTTGAAAGGAGATTTGGTTGAGATGCCAAACCATATTACTCAGTAATAAAACCTAAACAGCAAACACTTGATGTTCTGGCCCAAATTTGTAATATTTCAAATGATAAGCTAAAGGCAAATGAATAATGCTGTACAAAAACCTAAAAAGAGAGACACAACACTAGCTGCTATGAGTTCCTCAAATACAGTGTTAGCCTTTCAATTATTATACAATTATTGCAACTTCTTTAATTAAGAACATATTTGAACTGACATTTGATGTGATATAGGTAAAGTATAAAATATACCTCTCAGTGCTATTGAGAAAATTGTCATTTCCAAGGCATGAGAAAAATAAATTGGACTAAATCCTTTGTTAGTATTTAACATTCTATTTCCAAAGGAGCCCTAGTGAACATTCAGATGTTTTGATCGTCTTCATCTGCCCACAGATATACAACATAATTTTCTCTTTGAGATTTCCTTGTGGATATATATTTTTAAGGCTGTCAGTTATCCCCCTGACTGGAAACTAGAAGAGTGGTTTCAAACTGAGTCTCTGGGAATGTGCAAGAAAACTGGACTGCATGCTCTGGTGTAAGACTTCCAGATGCTTTTCTAGAAGACTTCTGTCCTTTCTTATTTGAGTCTGCCACTTAGAGCTAGCTTGGGTGACAACCACTCACCAATCCCACATTCTATCGTTTATGTGCCTTGCTTTAGTGATTTTAAAACATGCATAAAAATTTAACTAATTCAATAAAAATAGGTATTTAATTAATCACTAATGGGTTGTACTTAAGGGGAATACCTTGAAAGACACACAAATTATTGTAAAGGGGAAGTCTGGCTTAATTGATGTTGTATAGTATTTTATTCACTATACCAATTGGGCTGTCTTATTTAACCAATGGCAACAGAGTGAATGAGTAAATTTATACCTAACCTTAGTAATTCTAACCAGTGAATATAATTGATTCAAACTGATGGGTTTTCTTTGATATCTGCAGAGAGTTTATGTTCTTTTTGATTGACTCCCAGATTTTGACAATTGACAACAAATTCACAATAAAAAGAAATATCTGATTATCTTGTCTTACCACTTGTTCCAGTATCTTTTTAGTTTTATTTGTAAAATACTCTGCAAATAGCCTAATTGGCATCTTATTCTCTGCCTACATTTATAGAGCAACGAAGGGCAAAAAGTAGTAATGTCTACTTATTTTATAATAAGAAAAAACATTATCCATTTCTTTCACTGCACTAAGAATCTCAAAGTTAAGTGAAAAAGAAACAATTTAACCTATTTTCTATTACTAGCTTGGCCAAATATTTTGATAATGCTTTCATTTGGATTAAGTATTAATGGTAAATAGCAAAAATAATCAGAGGAAAGTAATGTCATCAAAAATTGTTCAGGAAAATTTAATCAATTGAAAAGTCAGCTCTATGTTGAACTGGCCACCAAAGTGTCTAGAATAATGCATAAAACTGATCCCAGACTGAGGGAAATCGTGAAATTTTAGAACATGGAAGGTAAAAAGAAGATTTACTAAGTTTCATAAACTATGGGGAACAAGCTCCTACTCATATCCAAAAGATCAACACTAAAAATGGCAAGATGGCTTCAGGGTTCAGTCTTCCACAAAGCTAAAGGAAAATAGAATAAAGCCTTCAAAAGACTGAAGAAAATACTTGGGAGGCTGAGGCAGGAGTATCACATGAGCTTAGGAGTTCAGGGCTACACTGAGCTATGATTGCACCATTGCACCCCAGCTTGCAGCTATGATTGCACCACTACAATCCAGAGACTCTAAACAGTAATAATAATAATACAATTCAGAAGAAAAAAATTCAATCTTGAATTTCATTGTTGAGCACAGCTACCAATAAAATATAAGAGTAAAATAAAGATATTTTTAGACAAGCAAAGTCTCAACAGATTAACTTTCTCATGCTCCCACCTGAAAAAAAAGGTACTAAAGGATTTGATGTTAATGTGATTCAATAGCCCAAATCAAGAGGGCATGGAAGCCAACTACATAGAATCTCCAGCATGTGAGAGCTGTGCTGGGAGTGTCAGCATTGCATTCAAGAGAGAGTCTAGTATAACAAAAGGCAACTAGGTAGTGGGAGGATGAATGAAAATATGAAAAGATTGGGCATGTATGATAAGCTAAGGTGTGGAATGATCTAAATATGTAAGTATAAAAAAGAAACAAAAAATAAAAATGATAAAAGCCATCCAAGCCCATATTTTAGTTAAACCATTAAAATGATTTACAATAAAATTGTAGGTATTAATGTGTATAGGGGTGGGGAGTTTAAAAAGAGTGTATTTATTGTTCAAATTAGAGTTTCAGGGTATTTTATTTGGAGTTTTGAGATGTTGAGCAAGACATCAAATGTTTGCATCTTACTATTGACCGATGATTTCCCATGCAAAACTAATCAATGAATACAAACAAAAGTTTGATTTATCTGCTCTGCTTCAGTCAAATATGCATTTTCCTTTATGTATCCATGTATCTTCTTTACCTCCCATTGACCCTTCATCCTACTCCAATTTGTCTTCTAAATCTATTGCTTTAATAAAATTGCTTTGGCAAAAGTAAACTAACTGGTGCTAAATTTAATAGACACTTTTAAATCCCCATCTGACTTGATACCTGAGAAGCAGAGTTGTTGACAGTTTACCATGTATTATCTTAGTGATGGCATCTTCAGCCATTCTTAGTCTATGTGGAGTTGAATTGAGACTCACTCCAGGTGTAGGGGGACAACATGTAGCCAAATCCTGATTAACTGAAGCATGTATAACAATATCCTTAGCATCTGTAATGGATTTGTAGAAGGCAAATGAACTAACTGAACTCCATTGGCATTTAATGCTACTGATTTTGACTTAGTGACCATGAAGGAGGAAGTTCCTTTTTATTAACCTGGAAAATGGATCAAAAAATAAAGGGCAAATGCTTCAGTGAGATAATCATTAACTTGGTTTCTGGCTTCTGTATCCTTCTGCACACCTATTTAGTCTCTGTGCACTGTTCCAATGGAAGTTAGAACTGAAAGTCAGAAAAGGACCAAACTCGTGTGTGTGTGTGTGTGTGTGTGTGTGTGTGTGTGTTTCAGTCCCTAGAAACCACCACACTTGAAGCTCTAATACACATTTTTCCAAATAAATCTATTTTCTTGAAGTTGTATTTTGTCTGTTACAAATAAAAATGTTCCTAAATAATATAATTATTTATCACATTTGAGAGTTAGCTTAACTAAGTAGTTAAGGATGTGAGTAGTAAAGTCAGACTTTCAGTCTGGCTTCAGTAAGAGGACTATCATTATTATTATTTTCCATCCTTCTTAAAGCATTCTCTTCATTTTGCCTTTGTTGTCCCACATTCTGGTGGTTTTCCTTCAATGGCTTCTTCTCAGCTCTTATAGAGTTTATTCTAACTTATCTGAAAATGCAAGTTGATATTTCTCAGGACTCAGTCAATCTTCCCATTTTATCTAAATCTGTACTCTTCCTAAGTTACCTCATTTATCCCCATGATATTTAATACTGCCCATCCAGATATATGTGTACAAAGTCAAACTATTCTGCTGACTGCTGGATTCATGTGTTTACCATAAGCAGCATATACTTTCATATTTCACAGTAAACAGGAACATATTCATACAGCACATTTGTGATCTCCTTCATTCTTACCTGCTTCTCCTGTAAGGGTCTACATCTCAGCAAATGATACAGTTCCTTAGACCAAAAAAACAAGAATTACTGTCCTCCAGACCCCACAATGATTGATCCATCCACTGCTTACACAGTGTACCTGGAAAAGCTGAAGACACACAATGCCAGCTCATGAAAGCAGCCAAGAGGTGGACAGTAGAGCTGCCCAAGACCATGGGAACCCACCTCTTACATCAGCGTGACCTGGATGTGAGACATGGAGTCAAAGGAGATAATTTTGGAGCTTTAAGGCTTAATGACTGCCGTGTTTGATTTCAGACTTGCGTGGGGCCTGTAGTCCTTTTGTTTTGGACATTTTCTCCCATTTGGAACTGCTCTATTTACTCAATGTCTGTAATCCCATTGTATCTAGAAAGTAACTAACTTTCTTTTGATTTTACAGGCTCATAGACAGAAGGTACTTGCCTTGCCTCAGTTGAGACTTTGGATTTTGGCCTTCAAGTTAATGCTGGAATGAGTTAAGACTCTGGGGGACTGTTGGAAGGACATGACTGTGTTTTGAATTGTGAGGTCAGGGGCAGAATTATATGGTTAGGCTGTGTCCCCACCTAAATGTCATCTTGAATTGTAGCTCCCATAATTACCACCTGACATAGAGAGAGACTGGTGGGAGGTAACTGAATCACTGGGGCAAGTCTTTCTCATGTTGTTCTCATGTTAGTGAATAAGTCTCATGAGATCTGATAGTTTTAGAAAGGGGAGTTCCTCTGCACATGTTCTCTTGCCTGCCACCATGTAAAGCATGGCTTTGCTCCTCTTTCACCTTCTACCATGATTGTGAGGTCTCCCTAGTCTTGTGGAACTATGAGTCAATTAAACTTCTTTCCTTTATACATTATCTAGTCTTGGATAGTATCTTTGCAGGAATGTGAGAATGGACTAATACAAGTTCTTCCTGGGCCTTGAGCCTACCAGTCTTCAAACAGGAACTACACTATCTACTTTCTTGATTCTCAGGTCCTTAAGACTCAGAAAAATTAAGTCATTGACTCTCTTGGGTCTCCAACTTGCTGGCTTACTCAGTATATCTTGGGACTTGTCCATCTTCATAGTCACATAAGCAAATTACTTGTAAGAAATCTCTCTCTCTCTCTCTCTCTCTCATTCTCTCTCACACACACAGACAGATGTACACACACACATACACACACACAGATACACACACATACACAGTTTGAGCATTCCAAATTTAAAAATTTGAAGTGCTCCAAAATCCAGAATTTTTTGAATGCTTGAGTAACACAAGTGGAAAATTCCACACTTGACCTCATGTGACATATTACAGTGAAAACACAGATGCCCAACACACACACAATTTATTCAACATCCCTAAGGGAAAAATACCCTCACAGTACCCCTTCAGCTTCCATGTATCTTTTCCACATATGCTCATATTCCCCACAAAGGGTAATGAAGTAGTATGTCCAGGCTGGGCACACCAACAGCAGATTCCCCATGATACTTTGCATAGGGCCAAGACTTATATGCATTACTCACTGCATTGTTATTGTTTATTTTCTGCTCTGTGGTATAAAGATATTACTGAAAACATCAACAACAAAAAAAAACCTGTGATTACACTTATGGGTAACCATGATAAAAAAAAAAATAGAGAGAAAGCATTTCTGTTTATCTATAGCACAGAAAGTCAAACTACTAGAGAAACTGGATAGTAGTGTAAATGTGAAATGTCTTACAAAAGAGTATGGTGTTGGAATGACCACCATATAGGACCTGAAGAAACAGAAGGATACACTGTTGAAGTTCTATATTGAAAGTGATTAATGGAAGTTAATAAAAAATAGAAAAACACTGCATAATGTTAAAGCTAAAGATATAAATTGTGTATTGAAAGCATGAATCTGTCAGCATAACAGTAAAGATATGCCACTTAATGGTAGGATAATCATGAAATAAACAAATATTTATGACAATGAACTGAAAATTGAAGGGAATCATGTATATTCAATAGGCTGGTTGCAGAGATTTAAGGAAAGGACCAGCACTAAATTTTTAAAGATTTGTGGTGATAAACCATCTGCTGATCATGAAGCTGAAGAGAAATTCACTGATGCTTTGCCAAGGTTATCACTGATAAAAATATCTGATATTAAGATAAGCCCATGATGCTAATTAAACATCATTGTTCGGCATTACTGCCCTGAAGGACACTGACTACAGCTGATGAGAAAGCTCCTATATGAATTAAGGATGACAGGGACAGAATACCTGTACTGGCATGTGCCAATATAGCAGGCATGCATAAGTGCAAGCTTGCTGTGACAGGCAAAAGCTTGAGTCTTTTGTTTTTAAAAAGTAAATTTCTAACCAGTCTGCTAATATGCTAACAAATAGGCATGGATCACCAGGGACATCTTTTCTGATTGTTTTAATAAACATTTTGCACAAGCAGTTTATGTTACTGCAGGGAGGTTGGACTGGATGATGACTACAAAATTTCTATTCCTTGACAACTGTTCTGCTTATCCCCAGCTGAGATTCTCATAACAAAAGCTATCTATGGGAGGCAGTGTAGCAAGATGGCCCAAATGAAAGCCTCCAGTGATCGTCTTCCTGACAGTAACACCAAATAGAAGAACTATCCATAAAAGGAAACACCTTCAGAAGAATCAAAAATAAGGTGAATAATCATGGTACCTGGTTTTAACATCATATTAAAGAAAGAAACACTGAAAATGGTAGGAAAGACAGTTTTAAATTGCCAACACCACTCTTCTCCCATTTCTGGCAGAGGTCATGTGGCATGCAGAGGGAATCTGTGTGCTTAAGAGAGAGAGATCACAGTGATTGTGGAACTCAGTGCTGTTCTGTCACAGCCAGAAAGCAACAAAGGAAACAATTCAGCTGGTGCCCACAAAGGAAGCATTTAGACAGAGAGGAATTACTCATCCAGTCCAAGAGGAATTGCCCATAATAGCAATTGAAACCTAAGCTCCAGCAGGCCCTGTCACTGGAGAGTAAAGTGCTCTGGAGTCCTAAGTAAACTTGAAAGGCAGTCTAGTTCACAGGGACTGCAATCTTGAGCAAGTCTTGATGCTGTGCTGGGCTCAGAGCCAATGGACATGAAGTGCACATGACCTAATGAGTTACCAGCCAGGATGGCCAAGGGGACACTTGCACCACCCCTTCCCCAACCCCCTACAATGCAGCTCGCAGCTCCAGGACAGACCCTTTCCTTCCTCTTGAAGCAAAGAGACGGAAGAGTCAAGATAACTTTTTCCTACAAACTGGAAATCAGTTCAGCCACAGTACAACAGGGCACTAGGCAGAATCTTGAGGTACCTATTCCAGGCCCTAGCCTGCAGTCAATACTTCTCTGCTTCTTTGAAGGGAAGGATCCAGTCCTGGAAGGATTTATCACCTACTGACTAAAGAGCCATGAGGCCTTGAATAAACATTGGTGGCACCCAGACACTTCTCACCATGAGCCTTGGATGAGATCCAGAGCTGAGCTGGCTTCAGTTGTGACCCAGCACATTCTCAGCTGTGGCAGCCATGGGAAGAGACTCCAGCTCAAGGAAAAGAGAGGGAAGAGTGAAGAGAACTTTGTCCTGCATCTTGGGCACCAGCTCCACCACAGTGATATAGAGCCTCAAGGGGGCTTCTGGGGTTCCTGATTTCAGGCCGTAGCCCCTCAATGGCCCTTCCAGGTCCATCCTGGGCCAAAAGGGAGCCCATTGCCTTGAAAAGAGAGAGACCTAGGCCTGACAGCATTCATCAGAGGCTGACTTGACTAAAGAGCCTTTGGGCCTTGAATGAACATTAGTGATAGCGGGGCAGTAATTACTGCAGACCATGGGGAGAGACTCATTCTGTATGAAAAATAAGAGGAAGAACAAGAAGAACTTTATCTTGTAGCTTGAGTGCCAGATCAACTGTGGTAGAATAGAGCAGCAAGAAGATTCCTAAGGTTCCTGACTCCAGGCTGCACTCCCAGACAGCATTTTGGGACCTGCTGTGGTCCAGAGGGGAGCTTATCACCCTGAAAGATAGGACACAAGCCTGGTTGAATTCACCCGCTGATTAAGGAGCCCCTGGGCATTGAGTGAACATTGGCAATAAACAGGTGCTGGTCACCACACGCCTTGGGTGAGACCCAGTGCTGTGATGGCTTTGGGTCTGATCCAGCATAGTCCCAGTAGTGGTGGCCACAAGGGTGCTTGTCTCAACCCTCCCCAGATGGGTACAAACAAGCCCAAACTCTGAAGACTACAACAAATAATTCATTAATGGCCAGACATGCTTGGTTAACTATACTGATTAAGCATGACAGAGATATGTGACCTTTCAGAGAGAAAATCTGAAATAGGTGTTTCGAGGAAGTCCAAGTAAATTCAATATAACCCAGAAAGAAGTTCAGAATCCTATCATAAAATTTAACAAAGAGATTGAAATAATTTTTAAAAACAATGCAGAAATTCTGAAACTAAAAATTTAATTGGCATACTAAAGAATGCATTAGATTCTCTCAACAGCAGGATTGATGAAGTGGAGGAGTGAGTGAGCGTGAAGACTGGCTATTTAAAAATACACAGTCAAAGGAGACAAAAGTAAAAAGAATATTTAAAAAATGAAGCACATCTACAAGATGTATAAAATAGTCTCAAAAGGGAAAACTTAAGAGTTATTTGCCCTAAAGAGGAAGTTGGAAGAGAGATCAGGGTGTTAAGTTTATTCAAAGTGAACTTTGCAAAGCTAGAGAAATATATCAACATTTAAGCGTGAGAGTATAATAGAACTACAAATAGATTTAACGAAAAGATTACCTGAAGCCATTTAACAATCAAACTCCCTAAGTTCAAGGATAAAGAAAGGCTCCTGAAAGAAACAATAAGGAAACAAATAGCACATAACATACAAAGAAGCTCCAATGTTTCTGGCAGCAGACATCTCAGTGGGAAACTTACAGGCCAGGAGAGAGTGGCATGACATATTTAAAGTGCTGAAGGAAAAATACTTCCATTCTGGAATAGCATATTCAGCAAAAATATTCTTCAAATTTGAAGGAGAATTAAATGTTTTCCCAGACAAACAAAAAATTGAGAGATTTTATCAACATCAGACCTTTTCTATAAGAAATGCTAAAGGGAATTCTTCAATCTGATAAAAAATGATGTTAGCAGGCAATAAGAAATCATCTGAAGATACAAATCTCCCTGGAAATACTAAGTACATGAACACAGAATATTATAACACTGCAATTGTGGTGTATAAACTAATCATATCTTGAGAAGAAAGACTAAAACATAAGCCTACCAAAAATAATAACCACAACAACTTTTCAAGACATAGATTGTATAATAAGATAGAATTAGACACAACCAAATTTAAAAAGCATGGAGGATGAGCTAAGTGTGTAGTTTTTATTAGTGCTCTCTTTGCTTGTTTGTTAGTTTTTTGTTTGTTTTTGTAATCAGTGTTAAGTGGTCATCAGTTCAAAATAGTGGGTTATAAGATGTTAATTGCAAAGTTCATGGTAACAGCAAATGAAAAACCCTATAAATGTTACACAAAATAAAAAGCAAGAAATTAAAACATACTACTAGAGAAAACCACCTTCACACATTCATAAAAAGGAACAGAAGACTAAGGAAGAAAGAGAAAATGATGAAACAACCAGAAAACAAATAACAAAATGGCAGTAGTATGTCTTTACATATTAATAGTAACACTGTAGGTAAGTGGACTAGACTCTCCAATTATAAGACATACAGTGGCTCAGTGGATTAAAAAACAAGACCAAACTGTTGTTTAGAAGAAGCACAGTTCACCTGTAAAGACATGCATAGACTGAAAATAAATGAATGAAAAAGGATATTCCATGCAAATAAAAAAAAAAGGAGGAATCACTATATTTATATCACCAAAATAGATTTCAGACAAAAACCATAAAAAGAGACATCTATGTCATTAAATAATGATAAAGGGATCAATTCAGCAAGAGGATATAACAATTTTAAATATATATGCACCTAACAATGGAGTACCCAGATATATCAAGCAAATATTATTAGAACTAAAGATAGAGAGAAATACTAATACAATAAAAGCTGGAGACTTCAACACCCCATTTTTCAGCATTGGACAGATCATACATACATAAAATCAAAAAAGAAACATTAAACTTAATCTGAACTGGAGACCAAATGGAACTAATAGCTATTTATAAAACATTTAATCCAATGGCTTCAAATACGCATTCTTTTCCTTAGCCCATGGATCATGATCAGAAATAGACCATATATTAGGCCATAAAGCTAATCTTAAACAATTCAAAAAACTAAAATTATATCAAGTATCTTCTCTGACAACAATCGCATAAAACTAGAAATCAATAACAAGAGTATCTTTGGAAACTATACAAACATATGGAAACTATACAAACTGAAATGATCCTGTTTACAGATGATATAATCTCATATTTGGTAAAACCTAAAGACTACACCAAAAATCTGTTAGAACCAATAAATTCAGTAAAATTGCAGGATACAAAATCAACATCCCCAAAATCTGTAACATTTATATATGCCAAAGTGAACAATCAGAAAAAGAAATCAAGAAAGTAACCCCAAATTAGCTACAAATAAAAGAAGATGCCTAGGAATAAATTTAACTAAAGAAGAGAAAGTTCTCTGCAATAAAAACTATAAAACATAGATGCAAGAAATTAAAGAGAACACAAAAAAACGAAAAGATATTCTACCTTGATGGATAGGAAGAATCAATATGGTTAAAATGTCCATATTACCCAAAGCAATGTACAAATTTGCTGCAATCCATATCAAAACCACAATGACATTCCTCACAGAAATAGAAAAAAAAATCCTAAAATATATATGGAACAACAAAAGAGCCAGAATAGCTGATATGGTTTGGATTGGTGTCCTCATCCATACCTCATGTCAAATCCCTCTTGCCTTCTACCATGATTATATGTTTCCCGAGGCTTCCCCAGCCACACTTTCTATATAGCCCGTGGAACTGTGAGTCAATTTTCTTTATAAATTATCTAGTCTTTATAAAGTATCCAGTCTCAGGAAGTTCTTTATAGCATGTAAAAACTGATTAATACAATAGCCAAAGCCATCCTGAGCAAAAAGAATAAAACTTAGAAAAGTACATTACCTGACTCAAGTTATACTAAAAAACTATAGTAACAAAAACAGCATGATACTGGCATAAAAACAGGCACATGTACCAATGGAACAGAATAGAGACCCTGGAAATAAATTCATACATCTACAGTAAACTATTTTCAACAAAGATGCCAAGAACAGACACCATGTGAAAGTACAGTCTCTTCAAGAAATAATGCTGGGAAAACTGGATATTCATATGCAGAGGAATGAAACTAGTCCCTCATCTCTCACCATATACAAAAATGAAATCAAAATGGATTCAAGACAAATCTAAGACTGCAAACTATGAAAATACTCAAAGAAAATGTTGGGGACAAGTCTCCAGGACATTGGTCTGGACAAGAATTTCTTGAGTAATAACGTGCACACACAGGCAACCAAAGCAAACATGAGCAAATGGGATCACATCAAGTTAAAAAGCTCTGCAGAGGAAAGGAAAAAATCAACAAAGTCAAGAAACAACCCAAAAAATGGGTG
The DNA here is from genome assembly GCF_030222135.1 of Aotus nancymaae. NCBI lineage: Eukaryota > Metazoa > Chordata > Mammalia > Primates > Aotidae > Aotus > Aotus nancymaae. The sequence continues at coordinate 9,627,817 of NW_026988447.1, read as the reverse complement.
AAAATATTTGTAAACTACTCATCTGATAAGGGATTAATAACCAGAATATGTAAGGAGCTCAAACACTCAGTAGAAAAACAAATCTAATAATTAGTTTAAAACGGGGAAAAGATCTGAATAGACATTATTCAAAAAAGACCTACAAATGGCAAATAGGTATATGGAAAAGTGCTCAACATCACTGATAATCAGAGAAATGAAAATCAAAACTACAATGAGATATCATCTCACTCCAGTAAAATGGCTTCTATCCAAAAGTGAAGCAATAACAAATGCTAGCAAGGATGTAGAGAAAAATGGAACCCTTGTATACTGTTGGTGAGAATACAAATTGCTGCTACCACTATGGAAAACAGGTTCCTCAAAACTAAAGATAGAACTGCCATATTATTGACCGATCCTACTGTAGAGTATATACTCAAAAGAAAGGAAATCAGTAAGTTGAATACAGATCTGTACTTTCATGTTTATTACAGCACTATTCACAATAGCCAAGATTTGGATGTGTCCATCACCAGACAAATGGATAAGGAAAACGTGGTGCATATATGTAATGGAATACTATTCAGCCATGAAAAAGAATGAAATCTTGTCATTTGCAACAACATGGATGGAACTGGAGGATACTGAATGAAATAAGCCAGGCAGAGAAAGCCAAATTTCACATGTTCTCACTCATTTGTGGAATCTAAAAATTAAAACAATTGAATTCGTGGAGAGAGAGAGAAGAGGATGTTTACCAGAGGCTAGGAAGGGTAGTGGGGGCTACAGTGTGTGGGGATGGCTAATAGGTAGTACAAGAATACAGTTAGAGAGAGTGACTAAGATTTACCATTTCATATATAACAGGGTGACTGCAGTCAACAATAATTCATTCCACATTTAAAATAACTAAAAGAGTACAATTGGATTGTTTGTAATATAAAGAAATGATAAATGCTGGAGATAATGGGTACCTGATTTACTCTGATGTGATTATTATACATTGTATGCCTATATCAAAATATTTCCTGTACCCCATAAATATATACACCTACCATGTACCCATAGATTTTTAAAAAATAGTGTTTATGCCACATACTTTCCCCCAGTTGTGTCTTAATTAATTCAGCCATGTAATCAGGATATCCTGAGACCAATAAAGAGTAACTTTCTTGAACAGCATGCTAGCAGCAGGCATGGATATGTAAGGTTTTCAAAATAAGTTTAGCATGTAGGATGCCATATATGTCCTTGTCCATGCTTGGAACACTGTGACTAAAGACAAGTGGTGCATGCCTGGCACAACTTCTGGCCTGTGACTATGTTCAATGATGAACAAAGTGGTGGCTTTGAAGGATTCCATAGGTCAAGTGAGAAAAAAATAGGTTTGAACTCCTTACAAGTGCAAAAGCCATACCTTCAGGGTCTATCAGTAACCCGAAAAGTAGATATCAAAGAAGTTTTTAACATTGATAATGAGGCTCCAGTTGTTCCTTCATTGACCGATAGTGAAATAGCTGAAATGGTTCTGAATCAAGGTGATCATGGTAATAGTGACAATGAAGATGATACTGCTAACACTGCAGAAAAAATTGCCAATAGCCTACTTTGTTAGGGTCCTCTAGAGGGACAGAAATAATAGGATATAAATGATATATATATATCGAGCATGAGAGAAAGATGTAGTCTGGAAGGCTAAGCCAGTCTAGCCTTCTCATGTTGTTTTCTGGCTGCTTTATATTCTGGCCATGCTGACAGCTGATTAGATGGTGCCCACCCAGATTAAGGGTGGGTCTGGCTTTCCAAGCCCACTGATTCAAAATATTAATCTCCTTTGGCAACACTCTCACAGACACACCCAGGATCAATACTTTGCATCCTCAATCCAATCAAGCCGACAGTATTAACCATCACAAATTCACCTTTTATCAACTTGAACCCATACGCATCTCCTGAAATCATATATAATCTTCAAATAAAGACAATAATAAGATCATAATTATGCCTAACATAATACATCTATCCTTTACACAACTGAAAACGCACCAGTCCCCAACCCAAATGTTATTGCATAAAGTTAATAATACTTAAATGCTGATATGAAGTCAACAAATCTTACATCACATGATAAAGGAATAGGGAAGTAAAAATGAAGATATTTTCTTAGCACACACGTATACATACACAAGAATGCTTTTAACAGAAGAAGGAAATACTCATGACAATTACAGTCTTTGTTTCTGCAACTGGTCATGTGGTAGTAGCTGGTATCAATAACAACCTTCTTCTACTACCCATTCTGTATTACCTTTGCCTTCAGAAAGCACCTCAGCAGGTCATGGTTTTTTTTTTCCTGGTGGAGTGACCCAAACTTTTATTCCTGAAGGGTCTGGGTCATTTGTAGTCCTTCCTGGATTGGGCTGTTGTAGCTTCCCATTGACTTCAATCACTGGGCATGGTAATACTAAGAGATGCCCTAATGGATCCCCTGTATTCCATACATACTATACTATTCCTTACCTCTGTGGTGGAGTAGTAAACTGATTTGATCTTCATAGTCTGAATCGGTCACAATAATCAACACCGTAACTCCCTTCTTAGCCTGCTGACTTAAAGGTAGGAGCAGCCCAAAGTTTCCAGGTGGCAATCTTGACTTTCAGTTTAATGGAATTGTGTCTCCTGATGGCAGCATGCCTCCCTCTGGAACTAAGACCTCTAGGCCAGCAAAACTTAATGTCGCAGAAACTGGAAGCAAAAAAATTTTCTAGTGAATCACTAGAAGTGATGGTGAGTGGTGCCACTTGCACTTCCACCCCTTGATTCCTGGAACCACGAATCCTGGCTATGGGAGACCTGTACCATATATTGGACACTGATTCACAACCTTCTGGAGAACTTTGCCCTAGCCCTGCAAACTATCATCACCTAGTTGGCATTGTAATTGTGACTTCAAAATTCCATTCCACCATTCTATCTATCCGGCTGCTTCAGGATGTTGGAGAAAACGATATGACTAGTGAATTCCATGAGCATGAACCCACTGCTGCACTTCTTTGGCCATAAAGTGAGTGCCTTGGTCAAAGGCAATGCTTTGTGGAATACCAAGACGGTGGATAAGGCATTCTGTGAGTCCGTGGATGGTAGTCTTGGCAGAGCATTGTGTTCAGGAGAGGCAAATGCATATCCAGAGTAAGTGCCTATTCAAATGAGGACAAGACTTTGCCCTTTCCATGATGGAATAGGTCTCATATTCAACCTGCCACCAAGTAGCTGGCTGAACACCTCAAGGAATGGTGCCATATCGAGAGCTCAGTGTTGGTCTCTGCTGCTGGCAAATTGAGCACTCAGCAGTCTCCATAACCAGGTCAGCCTTGGTGAGTGGAAGTTTATGTTGCTGAGCCCATGTGTAACCTCCATCCCTGTCACCATGGCCACTTTGTCCATGGGCCCATTGGGTGATGACAAGGTGGTTGGGGAAAGAGGCTGAGTGGTGTCCGCAGAATGGGTCATCCTAACCACGTGATTATTAAAATCCTCCTCTCCTGAGGTCACCCATAGGTAAGCACTCAAATGGAATACAGATATCTTCAGTTTTTGACCACTCCAAGAATTCCTCCACCTACCTCTTCCCCAAATTTTTTTGTCACAAATTTTCCAATCATCCTTCTTCCATATCCCTGACCATCCAGCCAAACTATTTGCTACAGCCCATGAATCAGTGTATAATCACAAATCTGGCCATTTCTCTTTCCATGCGAAGTGCACAACTAGGTGCATTGCTGGAAGTTCAGCCCACTGGGAAGATTTCCCTTCACCGCTGTCCTTCAGGGATGCCCTAGAAAGGGGCTGTAGTGCTACAGCTGTCCACTTTGAGGTGGTACCTGCATATCATGCAGAACTATCTGTGAACCAGGCCCTAGTCTTCTCTTCCTCTGTCACTAGATCATAGGGGATTTCCCATGAGGCCATCAGTGTGGGCTGGGGGAGAAAATGCAGGTTGGCAGGAATGGAGACCATGGGCATTTGAATATAACTTACTTGTGCCTTATGTGCTTCAGGACCTGCTCAAACCCAGTCACATATATACCACTTCCATTTGATGATGGAATGCTTCTTTGCACAACCCACTTTATGTCTAGATGGGTCAGAAAGCACCCAGGTCATGACAGGCAGTTCAGGTCACATGGTGACTTGATGACCCATAGTCATATGTTCAGTTTCCCCCAAAGCCCAGTAACAGGCCAAGTGCTGTCTCTTAAAAGGAGAATAGTTATCTGCCAAAGATGGCAGGGCTTTGCTCCAAAATTGTAAAGTCCTCTTCTGTGATTCACCTAGGGGGGCTGCCAAAGGCTCCAAATAGCATCCCTATCTGCCACCAACACGTCAAGCACTATTGGATCTGCTGGGTCGTATGGCTGAAGTGGCAGAGCAGCTTGCACAGCAGCCTGGACAATAGAAGAAGGAAATAATCATGACAGAGCCTTCTCCTGTTCTGTCCACACTCAAAACTGGCAGCCTTTCAGGTCACTCAATAAATGAGCCACAATAACACACCCAAATGAGGAATGTGCTGCCTTCACATCCAAATAAGTCCTCTAGGTCCACTAGGCACTGTGCCTCTTTCTTGGTTTTAGAAGGGGCCAAATGCAGTCACCTATCCTTTACTTTATCTATGACTCATCATTGGTGTGAAGCCTGGCAAGATGTAAGGACTATCTCAACAGGCGCCACACCACTGGCCTCCTAGAAATTTTACTGAGGTAGAAGGTCTCTGAATTTTAGTTGAATATTTCCCATCCTCTGGCACACAAATGTTTCACCTTACAGTCAAGCGTGTTTGCTACTTCTTGCTCACTGGATTTAATCAGTATAATGTCATCAATGTAATGGACCAGTGTGATACCTTGTGGAACCAAAAAGCCATCAAGCTCTCTCCAAATAAGATTATGACACAAAGCTGAAAAGTTGACATACCCCTGAGGTAGGACAGTAAAGGTATATTGCTGGCCTTGTCAGCTGAAGGTATATTGCTTCTGATGGGCCTTAGGGACAGGAATGGAGAAAAAGTTGTTTGCCAAGTTGATGGCTGCATCCCAGGTACCAGGAGATGTGTTAATTTGCTCAGGCAATGAAACCACATCTATAGCAGCTGGAATTGGAGTCACCACTTGGTTAAGTTTATGATAATCCACTGTCATTCTCCAAGATCCATTTATCTTCTGCACAGGGCAAACAGGAGAGTTGAACAGGGATGCGGTGGGAATCACCATCCCTGGATCTTTCAAGTCCTTGATGGTGGTGCTAATCTCCACAATCCCTCCAGGGATGCAATATTTTTTTTTTTTACTATTTTTCTAGCTAGAGGCAGCTCGAATGGCTTCCATTTGGCCTTTCCTACCATAGTATCCTTCACCCTGCCAATCAGGGAGCCAATGTGGGGGTTCTGCAGCTGCTAAATATGTCTGTAGCAACTATGTATTCTCACACTGTGGAAACTACCACAGGGTGAGTCTGAGGTGATAATATTTTGCAGGGTTGGGGCAAAGTTCTCCAGAAGGCCATGTATGCTCTGAATCTGTGTCCAATATATGGTACTATTTCTCCCATAGCCAGGATTCACGGGTCCAGGAATCAAGGGGTAGAAGTTGAAGTGGCACCACTCACCATCACTTCCATTTCACTCCAACACAGTGAAAATGCGTAATGGGCTTACTGAAGTCCTAGAGCAGTGTGCATTCATAACAAGAAACCACTGCAGTTTATAAAATCAAAGAGACTTTTGACACAAAAAAAAATTGCTGTTCTTTAGGCAGATGACTCTGGAGGAAGCATTTTTAAAAGCCATCTAGCAGAATGCCTATTCATCCCTAGAGGATCCACTTTCTGGTCTCTCAACTGCTTCTCATGTTTCTTCTCACCTAAAGAGTAAAATACAATTTGCAGTCACCTTTTCACCAAAACACAGCATAGTGGATGAAGACTAAAAGCTGGCCTTGCTTGCTGTTCTGTTGTTTAACGACTGATGTAAGTATCTAGTGATGCTACAGAGCTGCTTAGTTACACTGAACACATTGTTTTTAATTTTATTAGAGGTATGTTATATTCTTTACTGTTAAATATTTAAGTGTAAGAAAATAGTTACTGGTAACATTAATTCAGAGTCAGGAATAATAGTGATGCCAAACAATCACAGATTGTCCACATGGGTGGCTGAAATTGTGGCATCTTTGTTTTCTGATGGTTCAGTGTACATAAACTTTATTTTATACAAAAATTGTTTAAAATGCTATGTAAAATTACTTTCTGCATGTATGTATAACTATATATAATGCATAAAATAAGTTTTCTGTTTAGACTTGGGTCTCATTCTAAGATATTTGCATATACATATATCTCATTATGCATATGCAAATATTTCTAAATAAAAATGCTGAATCTTAAATTCAAAACACTTCTAGTCCTAAGAATTTAAATAAGGGATATTAAACCTATAAGTACACACATATATATACAAGTACACACACACACATCTCCTATTATCCTATTGGTTCTGTTTCCCTGAAGAACCCTGACCCATAAAAAGCTGGCATCATGCAAATAAAGCCAAAGTGATCTCTCAGTCATAGGGCATTGCTTTAGAATTTAAACATTCTAAATTAACAGAATTCAGCCCCAAAAACTCAGTTATAGTCTCTGCTGTACTCATCACAGTGCCTTGCATAATTAGCATCACAATAAATGTAATCTAAATGTATATTTAAAAATCCTTACTCTATTAAATACATAATGCTTCTGACGCATATTTAAGCAGAATTGTATAGCCTATCCACTATTTAATAAATCGTTTGCTCAAGCAACTGTTTATATAAGAAAAAAAATTACATCCAAATAGAAAATATATACAAGAATTGGATCCAGCTCAATCACAGATTTAAACAAAAATGCACAATCTTAAAAAAATTATACAAGAATAAAATATTTAAATGTTTATGAGTTCACAGTTAGATTGTATTTTTTAAGAAGACACAAATCATCTGAAAGGAAAAGATAAAAAAAATTAACCACATTGCAATTTAAAACATTTACACAGACAGGGCCTTCCATAATTCAGGGATAATAGAAGGACTGGCATCAAAATAACTTTTGTCAAAAACAATTATTTGAACAGCACAAAATAGAAGAAAATTGTCTGAAGGAAGTGGAAAATGTAAGAAGTAACTAAGGGGCTACTATTCTTAAAAGAAGAGAAGTACAGGAAGTGAAATTCACATAAGCCCTGTCATTTTCGTGAGGCCATTTCCAAGTTTTTCCTGCAGGAGCTGAGAACCCAAGAAGTCTGTGGTCTTATTGGCAGGAAAGACCAAAGCCAGAGACATGGGAAGACGAAACTAGCTGAAAAATGGGGGGCAAAGTCCTGAACGTGAGAGGGCCATATAGAAAGCAGCACAAAAATCTGCTTACAAATACAGTGTAAGTTATTGCCTGGCTCCTAAGCTACCACATCAACAAAAAAGGAAAAGATGACAGTTATATGCAATGATACGGATGAATCTTAGCAGAATGTTGAGTGGAAGAAACTAGACATAGACTGGCATATATTGTATGATTCCAGCTATATGAAATTCAAGAACAGTGGAAAATAATCTATAGTGATAATCAATATATTGGTTACTTCTGGAGGTTGATGTAAGTACTGATGGAAAATAGACACAAGTCAACTTTGTAAGGTATTAGAAATTTTCTATACCCTGTTCAAATAGATGAGCCCACAGCTGCATAGCTATATAAAAGTTTATCATATTGAACACTTAAAGCTAACCACTCCATTTCTTAAAAACAAAAATAATAACAAAACAAAACAAAAATTAAAAAGTCATTTAAAGCCAAAAAATCTCAGGCAGGTGCAGTGGCTCCTGCTTGTAATCTCAGCACTTTGGGAGACCAAGGCAGGTGGATCACTTGAGACCACAATTTTAAGACCAGCCTGGCCAACATGGTGAAACCCCATCTCTACTAAAAATATAAAAATTAGCCAGATGTGGTGCTGTGTGCCTGTAATAGCAGCTATCAGGAGACTGAGGCAGAAGAATTGCTTGAACTCAGAAGACAAAGGTTTTAGTGAACCAAGATTATGTCACTGCACTCCAGCCTGGACACCTGAATGACAGAGTGAGACTCTGTCTCACAATAAATAAATAAATTAATTAATTAATTAAATAAAAATAAAACCTAAAAATCTCAAAAAATTCTAAGTAGGGTTTATGAATATATACACATGAAATCTGAAATTAAGATTTAATAAAACTTGATGTAGAATACATTAATTTGTATGTTATTCTGTATGCTGAAATTGTTTATTTTTTTAAGAAAAAGGCCTATGGGCTTTTTAAAAACATTTTAATCTTTAAAATTATGTCATAAGTTGAAAAGTTACAAGAATTGAAGCTTGATTAATGCATAATCTGAGGTCAAAAGAATTGTGTGTTTTGGATGGGTTCACTAATTTAAAAATATGTTTCTTAGAAGAATGCTTTAATTTGTTATGAGTGGTTTAAAATTATTACTAAAAAATATACTTTATCTTAGTCAATTCTCACACTGCTGTAAAGAAATACCTGAGACAGGGCGATTTATAAATAAAAGCTGTTTGATTGGGTCACAGTTCCGCAGGCTGTACTGGAAACACAATGCTGGCATCTGCTTGGCTTCTGAAGAGGCCTCGGGAAACACAAAAATGGTGGAAGGTGAGAAGGAAGCAGGTACATCTTACATGGCTGGAGTAGGAGGAAGAGAGAATGGAGAGGCGCCACACACTTTTCAACAACCAGATTTATCTAGCACACACTATCACTAGAGCTGCACCTAGCAGGAAATCTGCCCCCATGACCCACTCATCTCTCACCACCCCCACCTCCAGTATTAGGGATTACAATTCAACATGAGATTTGAGTGGAGACATGGATTCAAACCATATTATCATCCAAAAGAGCTTGTCATATAGGTTAAAATATCATTTAGTTTTATTTCATACTAGGAATATTTAATGAAAACTCTTAGTTATGATTTTAAGAATGTATATAATATTCCTACAATAAAACACAGTAGTGTCTATATAACATAATATCCTATTCGAAAAGTCCAAATTTAATTTTAAAAAGACATCAATGCATTCTAACACCATAGTTACTTATACTTACCAAAAAAAAAAAAAAAATTCCTAATTGACCAAAGAACAGGATCAAGCAGTTTATCATAGAAAAACATATAAGCACTTAGAAAGTATCTAAATAAATTGATATTGAGCCCAAACTCAATGACAGGATGTCTACATCAATGTTTGTATTTTCAATGTTTTCCATTTTACATGTTTTTAAGCCCAATGGAGAACATTTCTCAATTCAAGAGAACATATATATTTTTTAAGCAAAGAAAAACTTACAATACTTAATAAATATTTTATACTGCCCTTAACTTCATGACCATGAACAAATCATCTATCTTCACTATGAATAAGATGTTTATTGACTTTCCTGAAACTTAGATGCATCTATGATGATAAAGAATTACTCATTTTATTTCTTGGAGTTAGGCTCTGTAAGCATAGTAAGACTAGAAAAGAATAACCATGAAATAGGAAAGGAAGTTTCTGCACTATTCTCAGGAGGACAAATAATGCTCTTTCAAAGTTTTAAAAATAATCATTTTTCAAAAATTTCAGAAAGAATAATAGGAATTTTATTTCATCTGTATCAGAAATGATGCATATGAAAATCATGTCAGTTTCCATTGTCTGGTATCAAATTTGGTCATATTTTACTTGCAATCAAACACATATTAATAAGAATATACTCAGTGCAATATCAGAGAATGTAATTCAATTACATATATATATATATATATATATATATATATATATATATAAACATGTACTCATTTAAGCTACTTGGGAGGCTGAGGTGGGAAGATTGCTTAAAGCCCAGGAGGTTGAGGCTGTGGTGAGTCATGATCTCACCACTGCATGCCAGCCTGGGCAACAGGGCAAGAGAAACTGTCTCAAAAAAATAAAAAAAATAATAAACATATATTTAAAAATACATTACTCATCAGAATTTCTTTACCAGGCTGGTTTCCCTAGTAAATGACACAATTACTTCCTGAAGAGATTTAGTTTGGTTGTATTATTTTCTCTCCACAACTCATGTAATAGAAGGCATTCTTAAAATTTTTAAATCTTCTAGTTCACAGCAATACTCTGATCAGCAGTAAAAAACAGGTTTTCTCATTTCACAATTCTCTAGAACAAAAATGAATAAAGAAATTTCTCTCCTCATTTCATTTTATTTATTTAGCTTGTTTCTTTGTTTTCTTATTTTTCCATTGAAGTATAGCAATAACATCAGATTGAGACATATTTAGACCAGGTAATTTTAGCCACTGAGATGAAACTAGGAACAGAAAATGAACAGCAATAGCAATTCCTGCTCCTCAACTAGTAGGAGAAGGTATCACCAGTTCTTGAGAAAAGCTAATTTGATACATTTGTGACTTTGTGACTTCATAGGCTAAATTTTATTAAATTTTTGAGAAATATTGAAAAAGAATAAAAATATTCAAGTGAAAGTTATTGAAGATAACACTTGGAAATTAATCTCCCAATTTCTGATAATTCATATATTTCTTTTCTGTGTTTTTGGTGAAGAATAAATTTGAAAAGATAAAATCAGTTGATATGTTATTTAGCAGAAAGTCAAAAATTTTGAGTATAAAACAAATATATGTGTGTGTATACACACATTTATTTAAAATATATATTCTTATATATATTCTTTTATACACACACACACACACACACACACACACACACGTATATATCTGAGACCCACATGCAAAATAGATTCAGTTTTACTCTCTGAGTACCTACTATGTGCTAGACTCTATTACAGTGTCTGGGTACAAGGCCATAAGAAAGCCATACAAAAACTCTACCTTCATAGAGATTACATTCTATTAGAGGAGGTGGAAAACCAACATTTTTAAATATCCTATATACACAAAATAGCAAGATTTAATATCTGAAATCTGCTTGCCATTTCTTTTCATGGGTTAATGCATTAACAGGCATTTAATTTACCATCCTACCCAAATGTTAGCCCACTCTACACAACTAAGGGAAATAAACAAATACATGAAACATTACTTTTTAAATATTGGATTACAGGCAGGTCAGGACAGTGATCCTGGGTGGAAAGCAAAACAAATAAGGTGAGCCTTATAATTGCCCATGCTTATTATCTGGAAAGAGCTTCCAGTAAGGAAACTATACAAGCCCAGGAAAAGACCACCAGAAATGATAGAGAGTAATAAACTCTAGAATTCATAAAAGACTGGAATTGGTTCCTGTTCAGATAAGCCAGAGTGGAAAAACCTTCTAACACATGGGGTATCAAATTAGAGTCCTCAGAAGCCTATTGTCTCAGTAGTGGGACCAAATTAACCTTAGACTAAAATGCTGCTCTGAATTTTGCTTAACAAAACGTAAACTCAGCCTTAAAAAGATCATGAAATTGCTTATAAGTGACTTAAGTATGTCTCAGAAAAGAAATCAAATGTATAAAGAAATACAAAAATTCCAGCACTCAACAAAGCAAAATCGACAATGTACAGCATTCGTTTAAAAATTGCAGGGATGGTTAAAAAAATAAAATAAGGTCTCTAATGAGAAAAAAATCAATCATTGAAAACAGTCTCAGATATGGCCCATATAGATTTAGACGCATGTAGGTTTAGAAGACAATGATGCTTAAAAAAAACTATTACCTACATATTACATATTATCAAGGAAGAACAGGAAAAATATGCATTTCATTTTTTTTACTTTTATTTATTTATTTATTTAGAGACAGCATCTGCTCTGTCACCCAGGCTAGAGTGTAGTGCGCCATCTAAGCTCACTGCAACCTCCACCTCCTGAATTCAGGGGATTCTCCTGCCTCAGCCTCCCAAGTAGCTGGGATTACAGACACCTGCCACCACATCCGTATAAATTTTTTTGTATTTTTAGTAGAGACAGGGTTTCACCATCTTGGCCAGGCTAGTCTCGAACTTCTGACCTGGTGATCCACCTGCCTCAACCTCCAAAAGTGCTGGGATTACCAGCATGAGCCACCATGCCTGGCCAAAATATGTTTTTTATAGAAATACATGAAAGATATTTTTAAAGATGTAATTGAACACCTAAAGATGAAAAATGCAATATCTGAGATAAAAATATTTAAGATGAGATTAACAATAATTTAGCCACCACAGATGAAAAGAATAGTCATTTTCAAATAGTAGCCTTTCTTGAAAACTCTCTTGCCTATGTGTACTTGTGAAATTTTCAATGGCTCCTACATGAAAAGTCAAAACTCTCATTACGGCCTCAAAAGCCTGCATGGTACAATGTCCCATCTAGTCCCAAACCTCATCACATATCATGGTCCCCTTATACTCAGCAAGCTTTAGGTGTGTTGCCCTTTTCTCAACTCCCTGAAATTAAAGATGTATCAGTTCCTGTTGTTCCATCTTCCAAACATTTACCACCACCCCTAATTGCCTCTCATTTTCTCCTAGTTAATTTTTTAGAGTATCTCCTCCAGCAGCACTTCCTCAGGGAAGCACTTCTTGACTCTACAGATTAGGATGTATTTCTCTTCCATCTACTCTTATAGCTGTTCTGTTTACTCCATTTTTGAATTTATGACTCAGTTGTAATTTCATATTGTTTTCTGTTACCGTATCATTAGTACTCACAGTTTCCACTAGTGTGCGAGTCATACTGGTAGAAAATATGTCAGATTTTCTTCACCAGTGAATTTCCAGTATCTAGCACACTTCTTGACACATATTAAGTACAGTAGTCCCGCTTTATCTTTGGGGTAAACATTCCAAGACTCCAGTGGATTTTAAAAACCACAGATAGTACCAACAACACGATGACCAGGAATTAGAACACCATTCTGTTCATCTTTTCCACCCATAAGTTTAATAACCTTCTCCATCTTGACTAAGCACTCATTACACATTGTGGTTGTAACTTTTACAGTTTTAGTTGTGACAACAGAACTGGTACAAATTTCTTTCTTTTTCTTCACAATTTCATGAATAGATTTTTTCCTTACCATAGATCTTAGAAACCTCAGCATATAATTTTTTTCTTTCCCTATGAAGTCACCAACTTTCACATTTTTATTTAAAGTAAGCACTTCATGGCTTCTCTTTGGTGTATCCAAATTGCCAGCAGCACTATTCTGGTACTTTAGGGTCATTATTCAATAAAATAAGGGTTACTTGAACACAAGCACTATAATATGAAAGTTGATCTGATGACTTGTAACCACTGAATGACTAACGTCTGCAGCACGGATATGCCGGACAAAGGGGATGATACACGTTCCTGGTGGGATGGAGCTGCGTGATGTAATTTCACCATGACACTCAGAACAGCACACAGTTTAAAATTTATAAATTGTTTACTTTTTGAATTTTCTATATAATTTTTTTCAGACCACATGGGTAACCGCGTAACTGAAACCATGGAAAATTAAACTGCAACTACTGAAAATGAAAACGAAAATGGTAACTACTGTAGTCAATAATTTTTTAAACACTTAATATATCAATTTATTTTAAATAATGTTTTTTGTACAGTTAATATGTGAATGAAATCTCTTCTGCATTCAATGTAATTATGCAGTCACATACTTCTTCATTAGGATTTAGGCCACAAATAAATTCATTTTCTGTATTTGAATTTATTGTTATTCCTATAAGGTAATTTCTCAGAAATATTAAATAATTTATCAAGACACACACAGTAAGCTCAAGCTAAAAGAGACTCACATTCTAACTAAGATCTTATTAAAGCCTAATAAATGAAATACATTAAAATATAAAAGTATAGATATCAAAAATGCTAAAATTCTTAAATTTTGTTCATGGTAAGAGTTTAATTTAATATGGCATAGTAGTTAAATCATATAAAATTAGCTAATAATATCTAAATCTAAAAGTATCTTGCTTCTCCTTATTGAATTATACAGTCCATGCTTGAACAAAGTAATCATGCATTTAAATTCCTACACCTGTAAATAATTTCCGACTTAAGAGTAAATTTAGTGAGGATGCTAGGCAATATATGCTATGTACTAAAATATGCTTTTTTCTTCTACTCTTTTTGATTATCAGGAAGGTCTCTGTTACAAAAGGTTAACAAGAGAAAAGCATAAAAATTTAAAAGTTTTACATAATACAAGGGCCTTCATAAAACAATAAAGGCCCAAAGAAATGGTTAAACCTGCGTGTTTTTATACGAGGTTTGTTGAAGAGTGGAAAGTCCTGGAAAAATATGGTAGGACAAACAGGGCATGAGCTAACCGTAAAACACTGGGGGAGACTTAGCAAGTCTTGCTCATTTGGACTTGGATCTCTCTTGGCATTTTTCCATCTTTAGAGACTGGATGCTCCTTTCTTCCACATATAGGGAGGGAATCTCTTACATGAGGGTTCCATGACCCACATGAGGGGAGAAGGGAGAAAGAAGGAAAATCAAAGGCTCCTTTCTACATCTGCCTTTTGTTTCTCAAATTCCTTCAGCTTAAAATCTTTAATATGCCAACGTGCCACATTTTGGAATAACATATCCTGAACCTCATCACACAATTGCCACTGGAAAAGATCTAAGATGACTTCATGTTTCAAAATCTAAAATTTCACAAGAATTTATAACAAAGGAGTGACAATAGACACAACAAAAAGCAGATTAACAACCTGATTAACAATCAGAAGTATATTATACAGGCTGGGTACAGTGGCTCACACCTGTAATCCCAGCACTTTGAGAGGCTGAAGCAGAAGGATGGTTTGAAGTCAGGAGTTCAAGATCAGCCCCAGCAACATAGGGAAACCCTTTCTCTAAAATAATTAAAAAAATAAAAAATTAGCAAGCCATGGTGACACATACCTACTTGGGAAGCTGAGGCAGGAGAATTCCTTGAACCTAAGAGTTCAAATCTGTGGTGAGCTATGATTGCACCATTGCACTCCAACCTATGTGACAGAATTAAGCCTTCTCTCAAAAAGAAAAGTATGAAACTTATACAATGATATATCTAAAATTATTAGTCTAAGAAAGGAAAGATTTATAGATGAAACAATAAAACAAAATGTAAGAAAAGACAACTTAGAATAAAATTTCTTAAACTAAAAATTATTTTCTCCCAATATGTAAGATGCCTTTTTAGTTTGTTGTTATTTTACCTTATTTACTTTGCTGTTAATTTGATGTAGTCTCACTTGCTTATTTTTGCTTTTGTTGCCTGATTTTTTTGGTAAAATATACAAAAATATCATTGCCATGGCCAATGATATTTAAGAATATTTTCCCCCACGTTTTCTTCTCGTTTTATGATTTCAGGACTTACATCCAGATCTTTAATCCACTTAGTTGATCTTGTGATGTAGGATAAAGGTCCAATTTCATTCTTTGTCTGTGGAGATCCAGTCCTCTCGATATCATTTATTAAAGAGATTATCTTTCTCCATTGTATCTTCTTTGTATCCTTGTTGAAAACTAGCTGCCCATATACGCTTGAGTTTATTTCCGGTATCTCTATTCTGTCTCATTGCTCTATGTAACTGTTTTTATGCCAACATTATGACATTTTGATTACTATAGTTTTGTAATAAAATCTGAGATCAGGAAGTGTAATGCCTCCAACTGTGTTTTTCTTTTTCAAGATTTCTTTGGCTATTCAGAGTCATTTGTGGTTCTATATGAATTTTAGAATTGCTTTCCTTATTCTGTGAAAAAAATACCAATAGTTTAATATCCAAAAATATATAAGAAACTCACACAATTGAAGAGCCAAAGGGAAATAAATAGAAAAAGAAAAATATCACCTGAAAAAAATGAGCAAAGGACTTGAATAGACACCTCTCCAAAGAAGACATAAAAATGGCTAACAGATAGATAAAATGTGCTCAATATCAATAATCATCAGGAAAATGTAAATCAAAACTACTGTGAGATATAACCTCAAACCTGTTAGGGCAGCCATCATCAAAAAGCCAAGAGATAACAAATTTTGGCGAGGGTATGAAGAATAAGGAAACTTATACACTGTTAGTGGGAATGTAACTTAGTACAGCCATTAGGAAAAACAGGGTAAATGTCTGCCCAAAAATAAAACTTGGAGCTTCCATATAACCCAGCAATCTCTTTCTTGGTATATACCCCAAAAAATAGAAAATCAGCAGCAGAGTAGATATGTCTGTACTCTGGCATTCATTGCAGCATTATTCACAATAACCAAGATGTGGAATCTAAATGACTGTCAAGGGATGAATGGATGAATTATATATATATATATAATTTTGTATTAGAAAAGGAGATCCTTCCTTTTGTGAAAAGAAGGATATACCATGCCAATGGTTTGAATGACCTCCTCCAAAACTCATGTTGAAATGTAATTGTTGTTGTAACGGTATTGAGACATAGAGCCTTTATTAATTGATGAGGTCATGAGGATTCCACTCTCAAGAACAAATTAATGCTGTTATGATAACTGGTTTAGTTACTACAAGAGTCATTTTTCACAAAAAGAATGACTTTGGTCCAATTTTCTCTCTCTGTCTTGTGTGCTGACTTGTTCTTCTGCCATAGGATAACACAGCATAGAGGTCCCCACCAGAAGATGGCACCATGCTCTTGGAATTCCCAGCCTCCAAAACAATGAGGTAAATAAATGTGTATTCTTTATAAATTACCCAGTCTGTAGTATTCTGTTATAGCAGCAGAAAACAGACTGAGGCAAACATGAAAGACATTATGCTAATTGATATAAGCCAGATACATAAAGAAAATGCTGCATATTCTCACTTACATGTGGAATCTTTAAAAAATGAACATACAGAAACAGAGTAGAATGGTGGTTACCAGGAGTGGGGAGGGTGGTAATGAGATGTCCAAAGAATACAAAGTTGCAGTTATGTACGATGGATAAATCTAAAATCTAATTGCATAGCATGAGTACTATGGTTAACGATGTTCTTTTGCATACTGAAAATTTGCTGAGATTAGATTTTTGGTGCTTTTAACACACACACACACACAGACACACACACACAAAGGTAACTGTGAGGTGAGCGATATGTCAATTCGCCTGACTGCAGTAACTCTTTTACTATTTATATGTATATCGAAACATGTTGTATGCCATACATACATATATATAATAAAAATAACATAAAACAGAATTTAAAAAATCATATTTGAAATACAAATGTATTTAAAATAAAAATGAATAAATGTATAACAGCAGATGATCTCACAGCCCATTGCCAGAAAATATAGAATTAGTAAATTTCAAGGAGAATTGAGTAAATTACCCAGAAGGTATTACATGAGATAAACAGGTAGATATGTGAAAGTGAAATTTGGAAGCAGAACAAATAGGAGCGCTATGGAATAAGAAATTTATAATAATCATGCCAGTTAGAATGGTGATCATTAAAAAACCAGGAGACAACAGGTGCTGGAGAGGATGTGAAGAAATAGGAACATTTTACACTGTTGGTGGGAGTGTAAATTAGTTCAACCATTGTGGATAACAGTGTGGCAATTCCTCAAGGATCTAGGAATAGAAATACTATTTGACCCAGAAATCTTATTACTGGGTATATACCCAAAGGACTATAAAACATTCTACTATAAAGACACATGCACACATATGTTTATTGTGGCACTGCTTAAAACAGCAAAGACTTGGAACAAACCCAAATGCCCATCAATGTTAGAATAGATAAAGAAAATGTGCCCCATATACACTATGGAATACTATGCAGCCATAAAAAAGGATGAGTTCATGTCCTTTGCAGGGACATGGATGAAGCTGGAAACCATCATGCTCAGCAAACTGACACAAGAAGAGAAAACCAAACACCACGTTTTCACTCATAAGTAGGTTTTGAACAATGAGAACACATGGACACAGGAAGAGGAGCATCACACATCGGGGCCTGTTGGGGGGTGTGGGGCTAGGGGAGGGATAGCAGGGGATGGAGGGATTGGGGCGGGATAACATTAGGAGAAATACCTGATATAGGTGATGTCAGGGGGATGAATGCAGCAAAGCAACATGGCACATGTACACATTTGTAACAAACCTACACGATCTGCACGTGTACCCCAGAACTTAAAGTATTATTAAAAAAAGAAATTTATAATAATTTGACCTTATATAACTGTTGGGTAAGTTAGATACATAGAGTCAGATGAGCAAAGGATAGTCGTTAAGAAGGAAGAACAAAGGTGAGCTGGTGAAAAAGTGTATGAGTCTGGTAGTGGCCCGATATTGCCATTTGTTAATAGATTACGTAGTTGATAAGAACAGCTGAACACAAATCAGGAAAAAGTAATGACAAATGGTTCTCACGGAGATAATCTGGAACCCAGAAGGAAAAACTGGAATTCAAGATGAAAAGCTATAACCCATGAAAGCAAACAGAAATTCACATTTTTTTCTGACTGCGTTTGATGTTGATAATACAGGTAACATGAATAAGAAATCATTGCCTTTCACAATTTGCTTAGCCCCGTTGACAGAGGAGATCTGGGAAAGGCTACAAAACAGAGCCTGAGTGCTGTATCACATCAAGGTGAAGCAAGCAAACTGATCACCAATATGGAGTTGACCCAGTAGTGCCTACGACTAGACACTAACCTGCTGCTTTACTTCTGCCTTCTAAATTTCCTGATTTTTTTTCTTGCAGCCAAAAGTAATATGAAACCATAGAGAGAAGTGAATTTTGGGAAAGGTAGTTTCAGCTTAGCTATTTTGACAAAGTACAAACCCACCGTAGCTCTCTTCTTTACAAGTTAACACGTATACACCACTCTTTAGGCCACATTTAATTTGCAAATCCATAGGTATGCCTCCATCTATATAATAATTTCTCCTGTAATTGAAAACAGCTCTTACCCTAATATAGGACAAAGTCTTATATGTCACTTTATTTATCTTTGAGTGATGATAGTCATTCCCCTCCCAGCTGAGGTTCAATTTTTCTTTGATATCTTTTAAGGTAACCCTAATTAAATCATATATGTGTGTTGACCCATATAAATACAATTAACACATACACAAATATGTTATTTTATATTTATATATATAACATACATATATAACAGGACATACATATACAAATATGTATTTTATATTTTACATATATACATATATATTAAAATATACTCCTTTCAAAGAAGAACCTCATAACAAATGCAGTTTTTATTTCTGCTACTAAATACATGATAGTAGCAGATATTTGTAAATGTTCCCCTTTTTAATGATTCCTTATTCCTTTTGTCCTCAGCAAGCACCTCAAGCTGGTTATGGTTTCTTCCCTGGGGGTAACCCAGTGACCCAAAACTTCATTCATGAAATGTCAAAGTTATTAACCAGCTTGCTTGTACTGGGTTGCTGTAGTTTATTATCAATTTTTATCAGAGAACTATGAAGGTATTAAAAGGTATCCAGGACATTTTCTGACTTCCAAACCCATTTCCATACTCAAGCATGTTAGCAACATAACTTTTTTTTGATAGTGAGGATCAGTCACCCCAGCCAGTATATTAAAGCCTTTTTTTTCTGATGTCCATTGGTCAGATTGCAGATTCATTACCTTGCTGTCTCTTCTGGTGAAAAATATTTCTGTTTTGGAAACTAAGACTTCAAATTCAGCAAAGCACAAATGCACAAAAATGGGAGCAAACATACAAGAAGAGTCAGTCGTTTTCTACCACTTGATTCTGAGACGCATTTATGCTGGCTATAGGAGAAACAGCACTTTTATTCATCACTGATTTAAATTATAAAACACATCCAGACAAATATAATCTTGACCCTGCAAGGTGTTGCCAATAAGTTGGTGAATCTTCAAATTTAATATTCCAAAGGCTATCTCACTGTTCTAATTGTTCAGGCGCTTCAGACTAATGGAGAACATGGTAAAAGCTTTGAATTATAAAATGAGTTCATTGGTCAGAGGCAATGCTGTTTACAACACTAAGACTATGAGTATGTCATTTACAGAATGACAAGTCCGTCAATCTTGGCAGAAACATTGAGAGCAGAAAAGACAAATTTATGTCCAGAACAACTGATATCCAAAGGATGCTCCTTCCATGACGAATGTGGTGCAAGGTACCCAATGTGCCGCAAAGTGATGGGATGGTTGTCCTAGAGAATGGTGTCATGAAGGCTAGTGATGATCACTCCTATTAAATATATTTATTAATATATATGTCAAGAAGTAGTTTTTATAGTCAGAGTTGCCTTGGTGGGTGTAAATCCACTAGATTAGGAGACCTCGCCCCAAAGTCTGAGAGTATAAGGATATTTGTTTCCCTTGTGAATGCTCACCAAGGAGCAACCACTAGAGGAGAACCTTAATAATCACGTGGATAGGATGATCATTCTGCAGTATCAAAGAGTCCCTTTCTCAGTCACCCATGTCCTAACCAATGGGCTCATAAACAAAGTGGTAATGGATTTCAGTGATGGGACTATTCTGATATGAGGAGATAAAGATAGCATTTCATCTCAATAATATTCTTTCCCCAAATCCATAACCCCAGTATTAAGAGAAAACAACAAAATTTAAATTCATGGAGCATGAAAATATGTAAAAAATATCTACTAATGTACTTTTGATATGTATAAAATATGCATACAAATAACAAAATTTAGGATACTTTTTGCCTATGGAGAGAATGGGAGCGAATCATGTCTCTTGAATGTACTATAATATGAAGAAAACAATAATACATTAAGATTTTTAAGGGCAGATTTTTAAAGTTCTTTTTTTATTACTTTAAATATTTGGAGTTTTCAAAAAATAAAAAGTCAGTAAAATTTCAATAAAATATAAAAGGACAAATCCAAGAAGAAATCTGAACCCGTTTTGTCATTCATTAGAAAATATTTAGTAATTTTGCTTGCTTTTAGTATTATTTAAACTTACATACTGAACTTGGTATTAAGAAGAGAATTAAGAGTTTCTTTTTTTTTGCCTAAGAAACAAAATATTTGTCATTAAAGACCTATTAAAATTTGGGTTTTATCTGATTTTAACCATTATCCTATAAATGAAAAACTAGTTATCATTCTGATCCAAGGACATGATTCGTTCCTTACTTTTTTTTAAGTTTTATTTTGTTTTTGACACAGAATAATTGTAAATATTTATGGGATACAGTGCAATGCCTCATTTTAAATGGATGTTGTGATGCTCTATGTAGCACCAATATATGCTAAGCCTGGCATGGTGGCTCATGCCTGTAATCCCAGCATTCAGGGAGGCAGAGGCAGGTAGATGGGTTGAGCCCAGGAGTTTGAGACCAGCCTGGGCAACATGGTGAACCATATCTATATGTGTGTGTGTATTAATTCCAGAAAGTGAATTAAGAATATGAGAAAGGGTTTCTTGAACCTATGATAACAGTAATGAGGTTGTTCTTTAAGAACTGTGACAGATATGATATAGACACATGATACTGATTATTATATGTGGAAATACTCTCAGAGTGTTTATTTCTTTTTAAATTTAATTAAACTATGCTTTCTTCATGGTAATTCTATGTAATTGACTATACATACACTTGAAAATGATGCACTGTGTTTGCTGGCACCAACAGAAATTTATCAAAGGGTGAAGACTTTTGAAAGGCCATGCTTAAATGCCCTAGGTTTATTTCTGAATCTCAGTAATGATGTTTGCTCCTTAAGTAAGCGTAACACATTGCTGACTCTTGCACAAAGCACAGATGGTCAGTGCATAACAGGCACATTAAAAAATACTTGTTTTCTTAATTTCCTATGCTTTCTCACTCTTGATGCATTTGTCTTATTTTTCTGCCAGTGATATTATCTAATATTTTCTTTAATTAACTCAATTTCATAACACCTTCCCCAAGTTACTCAGGTCATATATTTCAATCATATCTTCAGAATTACTAAACTAGTTTTATTCAATTCAACTCACCATTTATAGTAATTATAAGAAGACATTTTAGTAATAGCTGTGGTTATAAAAAATAAAACATGTATTTTTGTGCTCAAGAAATTTATGACTCATTGGGAGAGAATTGTATAACTGTGAAAAACTATTTTTTTAATCATATAACATTTTGTTAAGGGTATAGAAAATAAATATCCAATCATTTATACTTCCCACCAATTTTATGATCTTTTATAATCTTAACGTTCTTCTAAAGACCACATTTTTCCACCATATGACAACAATGAGAAATCGACCAGATGGACAGGAAATGACAAGTACGTTTTTCAAATATATTCCTGATGGAGATAGGCAGGAAAATATGAAGATGCAGTAAAGTTTTTAGGACTTCATAAGTCCATGGCAAACCAGGACAACCTATGTTAGCTAAAGAACAAGTTGTTGCACCTTGCTTCCTCTATTACTAAGTCACTAAGTGGAATAGCATTTGGTAGACCTCTTTGTATTTTGAAGACAATATATACCATGCTAGGAAAACGTTTCCAATCCATCATCAGGGAATTTGAAAGGTTGTCAATTTCAGGTAATAAATGGTGTGACTGGTTAATCAGAGGTTAAAAAAGAGCATAATAAAAAGATCCGAGATAAGAAATTCCATAAAAAAAAAAAACATTAGAATGAACCTACAGAAGTAGCATTAATTGTAAAAATTTATGTGTCTGACATTAATCCCACCAAAGAGCATCCAAAACATGAGAGGCCCAACACCAGGTAGATGGGATGACATCCTCTGGTTATCAGTGAGTCTCTCTCCTCAACAATCTTATTACATACACAGGAGAAAGATTCATAAATGGAATGACCAAGGTGGCAGAGATTGATGTCACACATGGGGTAAACAACACAGTAGAGTAGGTATAGGTACTGCTGAATGCCTCACATGGTAGGAGCAGAGACTTACACTTAGCCCCTAGTATGACAGAAATCTCTCAGGTCAGCCACTTAGTTGCAAGTTAATTATACTGAGACTTTCTGTTTCTGTGCATTGTTGCTTTCATCAGATTTGGATGGTAATAATAACATATCTCATATTGTTGTCATAAAAATTAAATAAATTAGCAATTGAAAACTACTTAGAACAGTGCCTGGCACAGAATAAGCACTTTGTAAGTTATTAACAATTAAAGAGGGGATGGAGATAAAATTTTAAAAGATTAGGCAAAGATGGCTTCAGATATGAGGCAAAATTGCTACATTCCCCCCAAAAAATGTACAGTCTATTTGAGATGATGCAAAGGGCACAGAAAAAGTTGATTAGTGACTGCTTTGTGTAGGTTCGAATTCCAGGTCTATCACTTACTGTTTGGTCTTTGCCTAGAGACTTCTCTAAACATCATCATCCTCTCTGTAAAGTGGGGCAATGGCTCCCTTGCATTTTTGTTATAAGAATTAAGAGATTACTTATATAATCACCTACTATAGATGTAACTATTAAGCATTTTATTAATGACAATTATCAGTATTTTTTCCAATTGTTTAAAATGGGACATGTATACTTGAAATATCAGGAGAACTAGCTAGTATGTGAGACATTATATAGTATGAATAAGAAATAAAGTTTTCATAGCCATATATAGTTTTCTTATTTCTACCAGCTTCGACTCCCAAACTTTTACTATCTGCATGCCATAAGAACTAATTTTCTTTTGCCTCTGCTTACATAATGAACGTCAGATAATACTGTTACATATGAGACCCCAGATCACCCAATATGATGAACAACTGTCCACTGAGAATACTAATAGGATACCTTAAGTGAACAAAATGAAGATGATGATGAAAACAAAATCTGAGCAGTATTAACTAACCACAATCAAAGCAAGGACTTTAAAAACAGATTTTATTACCACTATAAGTGAATAGATGATAGATGTTAAAGAGAGAAATAAGTGAATAGATGATAGATGTTAAAGAGAGAAAGAAACAGATAGAAAATAGATAGGTAGATAGATAATTGATAGACAGATGATAGATAGATAGATGGTAGACAGATAGATGATAGATAGATGATAGATAGACAGATAGGTAGATGATAGATAGATAGAGAGATAGAGAGACAGGTAGCTACCACATTCCTCTCTTCTGAAGCTGTGTGTAAAGTAGAGAAAGGAAAGAAACAATAAATATAGAATCTTATGAATCTCAGTCCTAATGGTCCATTCCCTCTGTAATAACCTACCCTGGGCTAGCATAACTGACCCCATTTTAGCTGAAAACTCCAAACTGGCTTCCCCCTCCACAGCCCCTCTGAGTGCATAACTGGGTCACGCTACACTTAGAAGCATTGAAGCTACTGTTCTTAACACTTGTAACCATTGTACCACATCCTGCTTGACATACCACCCCCCTGCTATCGTTAGGAAAAAGTTTCCCTTTGGTCATTGTGTAGAAGGAGCCTAATAACCCCCCTTCTTGGTAATTGTATAGAAACCACCTGTGCCCACAGCCCCTTCTTCTAACCTGCTTTTCTGCTTCTGTAAAATTCCACTTCAGTTAGGTACTCCCCTGTCCCACCTAAATCAAGGTATAAAAGATAATCCGGCCCCTTCATCGGGGCCAAGAGAATTTTGAGCATTAGCCATGTCTCGGTCACCGGCTAATTAATAAAGGACTCTTAATTTGGAACTCAGAACGTGGTGTGTTCCTTCTAACTCGCTGGGTTACAACATCTCAAGTTACTAGAAAGGGAGGAACACACTTCTGACATTTTCCTTAGGCTACTGATGAGTATTCTGCATCCATCTTCCTCCTTTGGAAGAGCAGGTGAGTCACCTGAATATCTCCTAAAGAGCCTCTAGCTTTGCTCAACAATATTCCCCAAAACTATTGACTTATTCTTTTCTTATGTAGCATTGCTTCAAATATTCCATTAAATTTCCCTCCAAAATAAGATACCCCTTTTGTCTCAGAAGTATAAGGCAATGTATTATTTTATTGTAAAAAAAATATTTTATGCTGAATATATATATGTATGTGTGTGTATGTATATATATATATATATATATATATACATACACACACATATATATGGTCAAAGTAGATATCTCTGCATCTAAGAAATTGGTTAATAATGAGGTTGAAATATGTATAACTAAAAAGAAAATCTTACAAAGCATTTTTCTCAGTATTTTTGATACTTAAAAGTACTGTTGGACTATATGCCTTCCATTTTCAACCTTCTTGCTGGTATAAATGTTATTTTCTACCATGGAGGCAGCTTCATGTTCAGTGCTCCCCAGACACATGAGCAGCGACTCTACATATGCATTACAATATGTTAAAAATAAAGGTTGAAATATTTCACACAATAAACTTAAGTTAATGAGATTTTGTCAGTAAATGCATTTGGTAAAGAGAATTAGAAGATTCACTCAAGTACAAAAAATTTACTTCAGAATCAATCTTGCTACTTAGTTGACCTTTGGGTAAAAGAAAACCCCTTTGGCAATCCTATTTTGGAGAGTAAAATGTTCTTAACTACATGCATAGTCATTCTTCAGAGAACAACGTTAACAATGTTAAGTGCATTATTCAACTCCTCCCTCCATCATATCAATCTGTTATTATGTAGAGAAGGAGAAAGAATGCATAATAGATGAGGTTTATTATTTTATGGCACCTGTCAACCTGACAGGGATTTTAAAAAATCGTCTGAGTAAAGTTTGGTTTTGTAGAAATGATATTTTCCGCTGAAAAAATCAGCACTTCTTAGTAAATTGAGAGAAGATACAGATTGCAAAGAATACAATTAAGGCATCTAATCATGTCTGAAGGAAAACAGAAGCGCCAAGCCTAGTCACCTTTTTATGCTGGGATACTGAGGATATTATTCTATCATTTGCTTTAAATATTAGATAACCTGGCTCATGTGACATTATGTGATATTACAAATCAAATGTAGGATGAAAACAAATTCCAGATGCCAAAAGATATTTCTTTTAATCCTCCTGCATTCCTTATACAACTTATCTAAAAGATTTTCTTTTCATATTAGTCAGAAAAAAAATAAGAGAAAAATAAGAGAAAATGGTTGATTTACTAACATGCTTAGTTCCTTCTGCTGTCTCAGATGGGGTTGTAATAATTCATCTTCCCCAGTTGGAAAGGAGAAGATAGCCTTCTCTTTCATTTTCCCAAATTTGCATTCAGCTTTCCATTCAGTTTAGATCTAAGGACATCAAAGGACATTCCTTACTAAACCTCCACCAATATCAGAGCTTCTACCTTTGTGCACTAAATAAGCCTATGCTTGAAAGGAGAGTATGACACAATTAAATACATTAACAAAAGAATATGCAGACACAGTGTTAACTTTCCCTCTTTCTGTAGCTAGAAAGCTCTTTGTGGGGTCAGGGGGAAGCCACAGAATTCCACTAGAGAAGTTATTAAGGGAGTATAAAATTTCATTTCTGTCATCAGTGAGTTCCTAGAAAAAAGACTAAGAAATATATTGGTGAGTAAAGAGGATGGTGAAAGAAACTAGAATCATAGAATTTTTCCCCCAATGCCAAATAAAATGAATATAAAGCAACGAAATCATAAAAGGGAGAAATTCCTAGTGGTAGCTATAAATGAAAGGATACAACTTCACTTCAAAAGGTAAATAATGGTTCTGGTACATTAGCTTACTCTTCATACCATGCCCAGCACACATACACACAGCCACCTCTAGAATTAGTACTTGGAGAGAGAGATGAATGACTGAATGGCACAATCATGAGAACTATCATAACGTTTGAATTTGGAGAGAGTGAACTAAGGAAATGTGTAGGCACTCCGAGGAAAAGTCAAACATCATTTATTGAAAGCAGAAGCTTTTACATATGGCATAAGATTTTATTAGAAGCAAGAAAAGTGTCAAATGTTGACATTTTCCAGTGGTGTTTCTTACAGAAATGTGGTATTGATTAAAAGCCCAATGTTCTTCTCCTCATATATATAGGTATCTTAATTTTGGTATAGGACATTTACCAGAATCTTATAAGAAATAACAGAAGACCCAAGTGAGATTCTTCCACACTCTCTCACTACAAAAACAGGATAAAACTCCCCTTTAATTGTAGCTTGGAGGGAAGAAAACACACCACAGAAGTTGGAAATTACTTGTTGTAAAGAAAATTTTACTTACAAGATAGACTAAGTGAAAGGCTGGCCACATTTATTATGAACAAATGAAAAATACAGCCCAGCAACATGCTATCTGTGATAAAGATTACAACACATTAAAAGGAAAAAGGAATGAGAAATAAAGTAAGAAAGAAAGAAACATAGTAAAGAAAAACATATAAACAAAGATCTCATGTTGGAAGAAAACAGAAAGGAATGATCAGAAGAAAATGGAAATAAAAGAAAACTAGACCATAAATTCAAAAATGTTTGACTAGAACAATGAGGTTGAAAGGTATTGTCTAAAAAGGGAGAGCCACAGAAATAAAGAATGAAAACATTCCCAAGAGAAAACCACATTAAAGTCTAATAACAAACACAGATGAAAATCTTATCACAAAAGAAGGGCTGTGCTAATTAAAGTAAATATGAGAGAGAAAGTCAAAGTCCAAAGCAATCAGAATCCACAGCTTTTATCTGATTGACAAAGTGATTCTCTGCACTCAAATAAGGTAAGGAATCCTAAGCACCTTTTAATATGCTTGGGTTTCAAAAGAGCTTGTATGACAATTTCTAAAATAAAAAGCTCTGCTAACCTTTCTTACTTATCTCATTGCACCCTCACAATCATCACATGAGGTTAGAAGGTCTATTTTCTTCCTGCTTAACGGATAACTGAACTGAGGTGCAGCAAGACTGACCTTCCCAAGATCCAATGTTGAGGGAGTTCGGGTGAAAGATAATAAGAGATGTTCTTGACTTGGATCCTCACACTGCCTCTTTGGTTTTGGGAAATAGGCTGGAGGTGTCCGGTTAAGAATGAGATCAGCAGTGTGGGAAATAGCAGTTGTGAAACCTTGAAGGCAAGATTAGGGTATGGTTATTTTTTAAATGTCTGATATGAAATATCTTTCTCCAGGATCACAAGCAACTTCATATATTTTATGTCAAATGACACCTCCAGAGAATAACTGAAAATAACTTAAATTGGATGAAAAGCAGCAGCAGGCTCCTATAGGGACCAATTACAAATAAACAGGCTCATTAAAGCTGTAAATGCTTATAAAGTACATCAGAGCAGGAACATCCAACAGTGAAGCACAGGTGTACACAGTTATTACCAATATTTAGCACAATTTAAATTTGGAACATAATTTAAAGTAATTTGTGGGAAAATGCAGGCATGTAGGGATCTCCCAAACAAATAATGATGCAGCGCAAGGTGGAAATGTCTGCCTGGTGTGCCTTGTTTCTCCCATTTGCCTGTCTGTTTTTCTCTCTCTCCTTCTTTCTGTCTTCCCATTAGAAAGTCTGTTTAGTGATTTCTCTGATTCATTGATGTGCCCTACACTGGCTTTCTTCTTTTGAACGTCAATCCATATCTATTCATACATTTTCCTCATTTACATGCCATTACATTTTTTTTTCTTTTTGTTTCTGGATTTTTAGGCGTATGTTTTCCTAACATGACTAAAGATACTTACGAACGCATTTTTTTAAAGGGTGAATGCTTTTAATGAAATGAATTCTGTAGGGAGAGGAAAGTAAGAGGAATCGTTTTTGAGAGTGGTAGGGCAAAAAGAATGTGGTTATAAAGAAATGCCTGGAATTATAATTTCTATTTTTACATTCTAATTCCAGAAAACTGAATTTAGCATGATATTTTAATTTCTAAAATGCCCAGAATACAAAACAAAACTTTTAATACACGTCAATGCATTTTCTATTGGGACTAAAATGCAATGTAACAAGCAGAATTAATTTCAGTAGCTTCAAAGTCAGTAGTAAGTAGCTCCATAAATAAGAATGATCTTTAGGAAGCAAAGCTAATTTATTCTCAAATTGAATTCACAAACTGAATTTACTGATTGTGATTTTATGTTTGCAATAGAGGAAAAAGTTATCTTAGAATAAATTATTTTAATATCATTTCTTTTGCTTGCCTAAATCCTAGGTAAATTTGACTTTTAAATTGTTGAAAGCTGAAAATGTATGTAGTCTATATGTGTGATCTTGGTCAGAATATTAACACACCAAGTTACAGTTTCTTCATCTTTACTATAAATACAGAATAGATGAAAAGGCGCTCTTAATTGATAACAGTGAATCTAGGTTTCAGCTTTCAAAAGATCTTTGATGCCTCAGAATTTTATGTAAAATTATATGTAGGTTTTGGGTGCATTTCTCTAGGAAAATAATAAATTTCATCAGATTCTGTGCAAAGGAAACTATATGCTTATTCGCCTCTCTAATATTCTACTAATACCATATTGGTCTGTCAATGATGTATAAATGTTCCCATGGTAAGAAAAACCTATGAGGATTTTTGAAAATATGGATAATTAGAACACATCAAAAAGGTTTCTGATTCAGAAAATCTAGGACAGAGCCTATGCGAGAAGCATTGCTGTATTCCACAGGACCCACCATAATTGTAGATTTCAGCTGTCAATAGCTTTTGAAAATGATAAGATGGACTATTCTATTGTAGCCTGTGATTAGCATAATCAGTTTCTTCTTAGAAAAGGGACATTTTTTTCTGCATTGCTTTTAGTCCTACAGAAGTTTAAATATTAGAGAAACTCTAAAAACAATGCTGTCACTATGGAATCAAAGCTATTACTTTTAAATTTCTTGATTTCATTACTTAGCACTTCTACAAACTCATCTCCTCAGTGAAGGATAATAGAGAATTTTCAAAGGGCCATGAGACAACACTGGTTATATTTCTAATTATTACTGATAAGAAATAGAAATATCTACTGTCCTGATGAGGCCATTAGCGAAAAGCTTTTTAAAAAATGACTGCAACACAATAGAAAATTCATCTAATTTACTTTGTAATCACTGCCAGGCTGAAAATGAGGAATTTTGCAAACTATAAATGTCCTCATAAAGTCTTTTATATTAAATCACAGCAAATTAAGACTTTTTCTTAAAAAAAAAAAAAAAGGGAAATGCTGGCCCTCTAACCACAAGCCTAGAAACTAATGCTGTGTCAAATAAAAAGAAATCCAGACTTAGTAAGGCGAGACTTTATCCAAAAGGATTCTTTCAGAGCTGAAAGGGAGTATTGCAATAGAAAGAAAGTTAACCATAAGGTCAGCAAGTCTCTCAGGGGCTAGTCAAAAAGAGATTTGCTTGTAAAGGAAGGAGTAAATAAGGCTGGGAAGAACAGGCTATGGGAAAATGCTAGTATGATAGAATAGTACATTAAAAGATGTTCACCCTGAGGTCTGACTGTTCTCAGGTAGGACTTTTATGAAAGGGCTGTCTGCTGGCTCAGGTCGAGGGCGAGCCCAAGTTCAAGGACTTGAGGGAAGAAGAAAAACTTAACCAAAGTTTAGTTAACAGTAATTTTGTTACAATCGTTCAGTTGGGTCAAGCATTTCATCTAATTATGAGCCAAATATGGGAATTTGGAGGGTCTGTGCTTCTCCTTGACACAGGCAAACAAGGGTCATCAATGAGTAATGTATAAGTTATATGGGGCAGAGTGATCCTTAGCACCAAGATAATTTCCTGAAACAAAATAAGGAAGAGGGGAGGGATTTCCTTACCTTCACTATTTTCCATTCTCACAGGGCTTTGATAAAATTTAGCACTGTCAGTTGGACGAGGTGGTTTGCCATGGGCAACACGGCGAAAAGCTGCATCTCTACAAAACATACAAAAATTAGCCATTCTCTTGGGGGTAGGGTTGAAGTGGGGCCCAGATTTGAGAGATCAGTGCACAGTAGAAAGAGAGCATACCTTACTTAGGATTCAGAGAAGAGAGACTCCGCTGTGAAGGAGTCATACCGAGCTGTGCATTGCCTCATCACTGAAACACGTGTTTTGCCCATAGCTACTCAATATTGAGAAGGCTTCACCCAGAAGGCATGGTAGAAATTCTGGCAGCCAAATTTATTTATTGCTTTTATTTTTCTTAAGGCTAGTCAAGTGAAGCAGTGGAAATGGAGAAGGAACAAAGGAATCTGTAACCGATTGTGATCAATTTGTTGTAAACATCACTGCCTCAGACCAGCCTGGCAGTCACTTTTAGAATTACAGAATCTTATATATGCACTATTAGTTGAATTCAAAGAAAGGATTTTTCTTTTCTTTGTAAAATAAATGTATATTGCTGATTGTGTTCTAATCACTATACTGTGTGCTGAGTTGCCACGCATAAAGGCATCATTATATCTGATTTCAAATCTTCAGGCGTAATAACTCTTTTGATACAATCAAAGCTTATAAATGACCTAACGCTTCCAAACTAAATTTAGCATTCTTGGAAAACAGATTCTTAAATATTTCCATTTAATAAATAATCTAAATTCAATAACCATCTTAAATATGTCTCTGTACCTTCCCTTACTTTCTTTGCTCATTCCATCATCATTTAAAACATAAATTACGAAGCTGTGGAGTAATTGGACCATTTTCACAAGCTATAAACAAAATGCCTGTGTTCTCATCTGGCTGTTTCTCTTCATTGCTCCAAGAGTCATGGAGTTTTATGGGACAAGCATAGGAAAGAAGGATTTGGGCAAACTTTGGCAAGATCGGAACAGACAGAATACAGCTCTTTCTATACCAAGACTAAGTGGACCTTTGCCTCAGGCACAGTACACTTAAGTGTTCTGTGATTCTTAGGATTGAAGAAAAATGGATAGTAGTTCCAACAGTTGATGCTAAAAGGTATGATACATAAACAATAGTATTTATTTACTTGGGTGCCATATGGGACTGATAAAATTTTAATAATCACTTTCTACTTATATAGACACAGTTTTTAAAGTATGCCATCTACTTAATCCTTACATTTAAGCAGAAGTTTTATATTCTTTTTAATCCAAAGTGCTTCTGCTGCCCATGTAAACCTAACTGTAGTTTATAAAAATATTGATAAAAGGGGAGAAATACCTAGATTGTAATGTAATATAGCCAGGGCACATAACCCTAGAGTTCGACGAAGTATCACGCTATAGTAAGTGGGTATTATAATTTTACATGTATCACAAAATGTTAGTAGTATCTTCAGCTGGGATGATGAGACATTGTAGGTAGATATTAATATCTGATTAGTCCAGCTAAGGAAGCCTTGAAGTTAATGTTTATTTAAAATGGTCCATGGAATTTTGAAGTTTTTTATCTCTAAAATATACATAAAACACAGTCTGAACTATATCCCAAATGTCAAAATAAAAAAATGTAATTGTTAATCAGATCACCCTAAGAAGAATACATGAGTCGACAATGATACATACACATTCACCTCAAACAAGAAGACAGAGTAGGTCAAATGCACAGTCTTTGGCAACAGCCTGCAAACATTTGCTCCTAAATTTACCACTAACCTTGGGCAAGCTACCTTGGGTGAGCTAGTCTCTACCTCATTTTGTCAGTTGTACTGTGGATATTAAAATAGTACTAACCTTTTATTGTTTGTTCTAACAATAAAATGAGCTAATTAAGGGTTATAAAGCTCTTAGAAAAATCCCTGACATTTTAAATATGTTAGCTATTATTAGGGCATATGACTTTAATAGACACTCATTTTTCTGTGTGCTCTAAATCAATTTCATTATTACATAGTCTTATTTATAAAGATGAGTGCTAAGTTACTGCAGTACAGGTACTCTGCTAAGGATCACACACAAACATGCAAATATCTATACATAAAATCTCGTTTAATTTTTTCACCCTTTCTAAGACTTTATATGTACTATTATAATACCCATACTATTAAATATCAAACAGAAAACTGAGGCTCAGAGCTGCAAAGTAGCTTCTCTAAGATTTTAGACTTTTAAAATAACGGAACAAAAACCCAGATCGGAATAGGAATATTTGAGGATTCCTCTTCAAGTGGTATATCATAGACCCACCAATCAGAAGGGAATATGTCCCAAGAATTCCCGTGGATGCCTGAAACTGTGGATAATACCAAATCCTAAATATACGATGTTTTTCTATATGAATATGTTACTTTTGCAGAGTGCTTCAGATTCCAGTTGTCTTATGACTTTTGCTTAGTTAGCATGGAGCCAGGTTTTCTTTGGATAGAAATGCCTATTTTTTCCTCAAGGATTAACTGAAGGAGAGGGAGATTTTATCTATAATCATGTCTGAATGTGTGGGCTTCTCTTCCCTGCCCGTGGTCACTAGGTTGCCAGGGGATGTAGCTGCCTATAGGTTGCTACATGCACGTCTCTAGATCTGGTTTGAAGAATTAAATTCCAACACATTTCCCTTTCTCTATCCTGAAGAAAAATTTGTTCTGCTTCTTTAAACTATTTTGGCACTCCAAAATGGAGCTGCCGAGACCCTAATAATCCAATTAATCTTAAACAGCACAATCATCTTCTCAAAGTAGAGGTTCTTAGGAGCATTTTGGGAATTGGAGGTTTGAGAAACACAGTTTCAGAGACTAGGGCTAAATACAGTTTCATGTTCTCATACCAGAGCCATAGAGAACTCAAGTGTAGGCCTTGTTACTCATCTTTGCCCTGTCTACTTAGACTTCTGCTTTCCTCCATGTGTTTTTAACCTACGGTTTCCTGTTGTTTTTCTTTGGTCTACTTAAAAGATCCATAGTTTATCAAACAAGTCTGAACCTGTCCAGAAACTTCTATCATGATGATAATATACCTTTAAATTTGGAGAAACGCATTTTATAAAATTGTCATTGCTGCCCTGATAATAGCAATATGAAAGAAAAATAGATAGATATCAATATGGCAAATAACATAAAACCACAACTATAGAATTATATTGCTTACATTATAGCTTTAAAATGAGAAAACTGTAAAATAAATTTCATTCATTATCCAAGAAAATATTAAACTCTATCTTTTAGGAATATATCAGTAATTATTTAATAGGTCCTTAAATGTCTTTAATACTCTGCTAAGAGAGTCAGTGTATTTTTTCAAAAATGAAACATGGTTTCTAATGTAAAGCACTTTAATGTTTAATGGTGAGGGATGACTTGCTCACACTTTAAACATAAGAATAAGAGCAAACATTGACAAAAGTATAACCATATCAAATGAAGGTAAGAAAAAAATTGGATTTCAGAAAGGGTTTCTTGAAGAAAAGGAAATTAAATTGGGCTTTACCATTCATTCATGATAGAAACGCTTTGTAAAAAGGGAATAAAAGGTAAATTTGTTAATTTCTTAGAGATTACTTACCTCATATTCTACTGCATTCATCATACTTATTGATGAATGTTGAAAGCTTTCCAATCACACTCTGAAATGAGAAAAGGACACCCGCTTTCACTACTTCTATTTCATGGTATATTGAAGGCCTGAGCCAGTATGGTATTTTAAGAAAAAAAATATATATATGTGTGTGTGTGTGTGTGTGTGTGTGTGTGTGTGTGTAAGAATTAGAAACAATGAAATAGTACTTCCATGATTCACTAATATGATTATGGTATGGTGGGAGTATAAATTCAACCATTGTGGAAGACAGTGTGGCAGACAGTGTGGCAATTCCTCAAAGGTCTAGAACTAGAAATACCTTTTGACCCAGCAATCCCATTACTGGGTATATACCCATTGCTGGGTCAAAAGGTATTTGTAATCCTTTGGGTAGATACCCAGTTCTTACACCAGAGGACACCTGCACACCTATGTTTATTGCAGCACTATTTACAATAGTAATGACTTGGAACCAACCTAAATGCCCACTAATGATAGACTGGAAAAAGAAAATGTGGCACATATACACCATGGGATACTATGCAGCCATAAAAAAGGATGAGATCATGTCTTTGCAGGGACATGGATGGAGCTGGACGCCATCATTCTCAGCAAATTAACACAGGAACAGAAAACCAAACACCACATGTTCTTATAAGTTGGAGTTGAATAATGAGAACACATGGACACAGGAAGGGGAACAGCACACACTGGGGCCTGTCAGGAGTTGGGGACAAAGGGGAGAGAGAGAATTAGGACAAATGCCTAATGTAAATGGGGCTTAAAACCTACATGACAGGTTGATGGGTGCAGCAAACCACCATGGCACATGTATACCTATGTAACAAACCCGCACATTCTGCACATGTATCCTGGAACTTAAAGTAAAAATAGATAAATAAATAAATAACTATATAAAATGACTACAATTAATTAGTGATTTCAGCAAATTTGCTGGTTATCATCGTATAATACAAAAATCAGTTGTGATTTTATATATGAGCATATATATGCTTTTATATATGAGAATTTTAAATAAAATTTTGAAAATTAAATGTAATTTCAAAAAATTTGGCAATAATATCAAAAATATTAAATGCTGAAAGTAAATCTCATGGAAAATATGCAAGATTTCTACATAGAAAGCAAAAGGCACTATTGAGAGAAATTAGGAAGAACAAAATAAGTGGATAAGTATTCTACGTTCATGACCTGGAAGATAAATTATAGATTTCAACTTTTCCTTATCTATGGTTCAATGCAACACCAATTAAAATCTCAGAAGATCTATTTTTGGTATAAATTAATAAGTAGAGTATAATATTTACGTAAAACTATTTTTTTAAGTCAAGATATTCAATGAAGAAAATATGAATTTACTTGCTCTGCTAGAAATCAAATCTTATCATAAAAATACTATAATAAACAAAGGATAGTGTTGGTGCAAGGAAGAACAAATGGAACACTGGAATAAAAATTAGTCCAGAAAAAGAACCCCACATATTTGGGGATACTTAATTTAAGAAAAAAATAAGACTAAAAAGTAAAGAATAGTGCTGGCCCAAGTGAAAATCCATAAGAAAAACACTGAAACTTGACATAAACCATACACAAAATCAACTGCAGTTATATTATTGATGCAAATGTTAAAGGCAAGATTGTAAAGCTACTGAAGGATATTATAAGATAATATCCTCATGACTTGGTATAGAAAATGATGTGTTTAAAAAAGACTCAAAAAACATTAACCATAGGCCGGGCATAACCACAGGCTCACGCCTGTAATCTCGCACTTTGGGAGGCCAAGGCAAGTGGATCACCTGTGGTCAGGGGTTCGAGACCAGCCTGGTCAACATGGCAAAACCCCATCTCTACTAAAAATACAAAAGTTAACTGGATGTGGTGGAGGGTACCTGTAATCCCATCAACTTGGGAGGCTGAGGCAGGAGAATCACTTGAACCCAGGAGGCAGAGGTTGCAGTGAGCCAAGATCACATCATTGCACTCCAGCCTGGGCAACAGGAGCAAAACTCTGTCTCAAAAAATAAAAGAAATGATAACCATAGAGGAAATAATGATAAACCAGACAATACTAAGATTGATACATTCTATTTCTCAAAAGACATCACTAAGAGAGGGAAAAGCAAGTCAAAGACTGGGAAAATACAATTCACAAGTGGTTGATATTCAAAAAATGTGAAGATCTCCCACACATCAATAAATAAAAAGAAACAAAACCTATGAAAAATAAACAAAAGCCTTAAACAGATATATTTGTCTTATTACTATATCCCTGGATATAAGCCACATTTAAATGGCCACAAAACTTTATGAAAGAGTCTCAAGTGCATTAGTCATTAGGGAAAGGAAAATTAAAACCTCGAGTAGCTAAAATAAAATATGATTATCAATATCAAGTGTAATGAGAATGTGGAGCAAAGGAAAACCTCATAAGTTGCTAGAAAGAATTTAAATTAGTCTCTAATTCTCAAATTCTCATTTGAGAAAATAATTTGAAATTATCTACTGAAGTTGGAAATAAAGCTACCATATAAATTAGTATTTCTACCTAAAGATAAATAAAATAAAGAAAATATGCAATTTTACAGCAAGATACATGTATACAAATGTTCACAGCAGTATTACTGGTATAAATAACCAGAAACTGAGGAGAAACCACACACATGCACAAAAACTAACATCCCTTAGTAGTAAAAGTAATAAGTAAATTGTGGAATATTTATATTTTATACAATGCTGTATGGAATACAAAAATACTTATAATGTAAATCATAAATGATTGATATTCAGTTAATATGAAGAACTCCTAAAACTACCGTGGGATTTTAACCTCAGGATTCACATTGCTTTCCTTTGGTCTCCTTAAAGGCATTCAATTACCATGCAGCATTGAAATGCTATACAGCACTGAAAATAAATGAATTATAACAGGAATATAATGAATCTTACGAACATAATACTGAGTAAACACTGGACACATATATTATATGAATTAGTTTATATGAATTTCAAGACAAGTGAAAATAAACTTATCACTGCTATGGACAAAGTGTATTACTCCAAAATTCATTTACTAAGCCTTAACCCTTAATGTGATGGTATTTAAACATGAGGTATTTGGAGATATTTGGGTTTAAATGAGATCATGGGATTGGAGTCTTTGTGATGGGATTGGTGTTCTTATGAGAAGAGACACCAGAGCGCTCTCTGTGGCACAGACCCAGGAAAGACTATGTGAGGACGTAAAAAGAAGCTGGACATCTGCACCCCAAGGATGGAGCCCTCACCAGATACTGACCTTGTTAGCACCTTGATCTTGGACTTCAGATCTCCAGAGCTGTGAGCAAATAAATGCCAGGTGTTTCAGCCCCCTAGTCTATGGTAAATTGTTATTGCAGCCTCAGTATTGAAAGATGCATGAATATGCGGTAAAGCCATGAAGTGTAACAGGGAAGCAAATATTATAAAAGTCAGGGTTGTGATTACATCTAAGTGGGAGAGAGGCAGTAGTATTTGAGAAAGCTGTGATGAAGACTTCTGAGATTTTTTTCAGAGAGACAGTAGTATTTGAGAAAGCTGTGATGAAGGCTTTTGATATTTTTTCAGAGTTTGCATCTTGAACTGGGCAGAAATTACCTTGATTTTTCATGATGAAAATTTATTGCACTTTTCTTTTTACATGCTATATTTTTTAAATGCTAACAAAGGAAGAAAATAGTGATATCAATTATTCCTGAATAATAACATAGACCAGGTTATGATCTGCTAAATGTGGTTTCATCTTGTTTGTTTTAATATTCACATTTTTAAGGAAAATCTGTCATATAGGTCCTGCTCAGGTTTAGCCAAACTTCACTGCCATCATTGAACAGAGAATACTTAGCATGACTTAGATGTTACTGAATCGGTGAGAATTCAGACAACTTGTTATTTGTATCTGATGGAATTAGATTGATAGGCTGGAGACAGATCCATGGATCTGCTTAAATGCTAGATTAAATTATTTATATATCATTTCACAAAACAGTTCTCTATTTTCCTGTTATTTCTCAGGTCCCAGATCCCCTGCATTAAATATGTCTGGAATGTTCACCAGAAATCTAAGCTCTTAACTCAGAATTTGGGAATATAAGGAGCCACACAAATCAATGCTTTAGAAGCACAATATCTAATTCTTATCTACTTAAGATTTTGGCTCAACTGCAGTTAGCAATGTGGTAACGTAAGATTTTTTTATTGAGGAGTGACATGTTTGTAGTTATAAGACGCATTGAAAACACTGATATGTAGACAGTTATTTGTGTCTGTATTTTATTTACAATAAAGCCAAAGGCAACAAAGTTTTACAGAACATTAATCAGCAAGTTCCGTTCCACTGGGAAGCAATGCTAAATAGTTTGCCTGCAAATTATTTGTAATTAAGAAGCAACTGTAACTGATACGTAGGAAGAACATTCAAAATACAGACACTTGTGCTTCAACTACCTTCCCTTCTAAACTAAGGAGCCGTGGTTGAGAACCGTTGCTCCATTCACAATATGCTTCATAGTTAGATGGTAGATAATCAATTATTCCTGTTATCTGTCAATTGACTAACAAATGGAGCCATATGAGAAAGGGTGGCATAATTATAATTTGGAAAGGGTTAAAATATAACTAGGCATATAGAAAATGTAAATTAAAAACATAATAAAATGCTAAAATATTTATCAATTTTTAACTTTTATTTTGTAAACAATATTATGGACTTATGACTTTAAATATATTTTCCTGCTTGATCATTCCAGTGACTTTGCTGTCAGAGGGTTTGACCTTCTAACCCTGACATATACTTTTAAGTCCCCAGATTTGGAACTCATTAAGGGAGAACGGCAGGAAAGTATGAAGAGGGAATAGCTCCTTGTTTCCAAAAAGCAAATGTATTTTCAAAAACTGACATATCATGCTAAAAGAACAATAGGGCCAAATACAGAAACTACGATTGGTCATCTTGTGATCTATTGAGCATCAATATAAGAAAAATACTGATATTCAGATACAATGGTTGTTAAGCAGGGACAGTTTTGGCACCCAGGAGATATTGGCAATGTCTGAAGACATTTTTGATTGTCACAATTAGGGGGATGCTACTGGTACCTAATGAGTAGAGACCAGGGACACTGTTAAGCATCCAACAGTGCACAGTGTAGCCCTCCACAAAGAAAGAATTTACCATCTAAAATGTCAACAGTGCCAAGGTTGGGAAACCCAATTAACTGAAACAAATTCAGACTATGATGATACTCCCTAAAGATGAAAACTATGCAAATGTAAAGAACAGTTAGTTGCAGACAAAACAAGAGTAAGTTTAATGAATTGTTTAAATTTGTTTTAATATGTGAGTGGACTGGCATATCTGAGTGTGCTGTTTTCAGGGTTTTGTAGGTTTTTGTTAACAGTATGCATGCCAGTTGATATTTAGTGTTTGTTGACTGTGATGGGGAAGGAGAGAAGGGAAGAGTCATGAGTAAGCCAACCTGAACCAGAAAACCGAGAACTCTATTATAAACTGGGACTGGTCAGCAGAGATAATTACAACAAATATCAGGTGGAAACAGGGTTTAGTGGTGGGTTCCAAGACAGTAGTTTAACCAAATTTCCACAGAAGAGAGTTGACTGTACAGACTAGCCTTCGTTGGAAGGGAAATCTCTGTATGACTCTACTAATTTATGATGAAATAAAAAACGATCTGAGATGTCTGTGGTCATGGCTTGATGGATAAGGCAGTAAGTAAGGGAAGGAACAAGAAAAAAAAACGACTTCCAAAAGTCTCATGAAATAGCTCATGATCTTTCACTCAAAGGAGAAAGCCAGACCAACCAGTGCAAACTTGGCATTGAATCCCCATAGGGTAGAACTATGTGTTGCTTTCAGATCAATAATTAATTAATTAAACAGGAACTACAATCATGGCTTGAGAGAATATTATTATTTGGGGGACTGCTTAGGTTATTTTATGCAAGGAGACGAATATAAATGCTAATTTTGTAAATCCACAAATCTAGGCTGTCAATATCTTTGTAATAGTTTAAGTGTCAGTGTGAGAATAAGATCTGTGATCATTTATTCTGTGTATATTTGACCTGTTTTAAGGAGTTCAAGCATTTAAAAGATCCTTTATATTAGATTCTTATTTTTATTGAAATTCACAACTTGCCTATATCCTAATTAACTTTTGGATGGTTAGTGAATTGGATTTCTAAAGTTTGTTTTTATTCATTAAAAATGTAAGTAGTACCTAGAGATATAGGAAATTTTTCAAACGATTTGTAAATTTAAAAGTTGAATGTTAAAGCAAAAGTAGTTACTGTTTCTCTCCAAACACAAGAGCTCCTGAAACCTTGCCGACGAGAAATGGCAATAGAGCGTGGTCCAGGTGTTGGTAAACCATGGCCCACATGGCCAACAGGTCAAATCCTGTCTGCTGCCTGTATTTTCACAGCCCACAAGCTAAGAAAAATTATTATATTTTTAAATGGTTGAAAAAAATCAAAGTAAAAATAGAATTTTATGACATGAATATTATGACAATCAAATCTCAGTGTCTATAGCATGCTATTCAGTGTGCTGAATGAGGATAGCCACCCTCATTCATTTGTGTAGTATCTCTGGCTGTTTTCATGCTATAATGGTAGAGACAGTGTGTTGACAAAATCTACAATATTCACTATCTGGTTTTTTACAGAAAGTGTACCAGTCCCTGGGGTAGCAGTTACAAGCTTGGGCTGTGAACCAGACAGATTGTTTCAATGCCAGGTGTGCTGCTAGTAGCCATGAGATGGGCACGTTTCTTAAACTCTGAGGATTCCAGTGTTCCATCTGTAAAACTGAAACAATTTCAGTGATCACCTTATAAGCTGAATACAAAGAGTAAGTATGTTAATATGTGCAGAGCATCTAAAAGAGTGACTAGAAGTAGGAAGCCCTTGACAGGTTCTTACTAGCACTAACTAGTATGAGCCTCACTTACTGCTATTTCTGGAGAGTTTCTGGAGGAGTGCACATGCTGTCAACTTGGAAGTGTGCAATTTTTAAAGTTGCATAGTTATTTCAAATTATAAATTAAAATTTGCATACCTTCTAAATGTCAGAACCCAGACACAAAGCCAGTTGGATTTCCCTTGAACTTTCCCCAGTTCAAAAGGTTGGCAGGAGAAGAAAGAATCCATGTATACTTGAATCATATGGACTTTGGAATTATGCAGGCTTCAGCTGAATTAAAACTCTTCCCTAGCAATGTGTCTTAGAAAATAATCAATGTACCTTTATGGGTATCATTTTTCTTATCTACATAATTAATAAAAGTGTGTCATTGGTCTATATATCTGTTTTGGTAGCAGCACAGTGCTGTTTTGGTTACTATAGCCTTGCAGTATAGTTTGAAGTCAGGTAGTGTGATACCTCCAGCTTTGTTCTTTTTGCTTAGGATTGTCTTGGCTATATGAGGTCTTTTTACATTCCATATGAAATTGAAGGTAGTTTTTTCTAATTCTGTGAAGAAATTCAATGGTAGCTTGATGGGGACAGCCTTTGAGCAGTATGGCCATTTTCTTAGAAGAAAGGAAGGAAGGAAGGAAGGAAGGAAGGAAGGAAGGAAGGAAGGAAGGAAACAGGTAGTACTGATGTACATGCAGGCTGGGATGAAAATGTTTATGTGAGATCTGAATGAAATGAGTGTCAAACTCCCAAAAGAGGACCTGCATTAGCCAATCTGTCCCTATCCAATATTTTCTAATATCTCAAACATCACCCATGTAGGAAATCAGAGATAATAGAAAAGTTGAAGCTGGACTGCTTATCTTTATTCCAGGACTCTGGAACAGAAAAAAGATAATTTCTCTGCCCTAACAACAGGTAGCAAACAGACCTTGTGCCCCTCAATCTCTGGAATTAAAAATATGCCTTGGTCCAACAGTCAGAATTTTTTCAAACTCTCCAAATTGAAGAACAAGACTGCTCTTAGAATCTTACCAAATAATGCTATTAACTGATTGCATATAATATATAATGCTTTATGTATTATAAAGCATATTTTCTTTAAGGGTCTTGTTTCTATCAAAATAGACCTTTTCCCCTTGTGCTTTTGCAAGCTTATTAACACTTAAAATCACTAGAGCACCTGTATAGCAGTGGTTACATATAGCCAGCTTTACTCTCTATGGTTCAGCATCAATACAAAGTCTCATTAACCTTATCACTTTCTAGTCCTTGAACACAATGGGATATGTCAGGCAGCTGCCACTGTCTGTGTGCTCTAATGCATAAACTTAATAGGCTTGGAGAACAGGACTTCCAGCAGCGCCATGAGCTATTCAGAGGTACTTTTCAGCTAGCAAATATGTTATTCTGAACCATCCAGCTATTATTGGAAGGCATAGAGCCTTTAATTTTGGTTTAATTATGTTTTTATGGAGATTTCAATAAAACTCAGGCCTCATTTCAAAAGTCCAAGAAAAATTAAAAGGGCTTTCCTTCCCACACAGTCCTAGTGACATTAAATAATGCCATATGTTGGTTTCCCCACCTTCTTCCCAGCTGCTACCTAAATGGTTTTGAAAGATAGCTTCACCTTGTGGATTCAATTGTGCAAAGTCTAAGGAGAGGTTCTAAAAGAAACTTAATTCTCTTAAAACTATTGTCAGAAAAAGAATACATATGAAACTGGATTTATTTGGTAGAGATGTCTAAAAGCTTCCTCTGACAATAGAAGAAATACACTAGGATACTGGACAGAGTAGCCTTATACCTAAGCGCTGTATAATCACTGATTGGTTTTGTTTCTGTGTCTCTGGCAAACTCTCTGGTCACATTGTAATCACTAGTGTTGGAGGAGGAGCCTGGTAGGAGGTGACTGGATCATGGGGTGGATTTTCCCTTTACTATTCCCGTGATAGTGAGTAAGTTCTCACGAGATCTGGTTGTCTAAAAGTGTGT
Organism: Aotus nancymaae; assembly: GCF_030222135.1. Lineage (NCBI taxonomy): Eukaryota > Metazoa > Chordata > Mammalia > Primates > Aotidae > Aotus > Aotus nancymaae. The sequence goes on along the minus strand of NW_026988447.1, from coordinate 9,584,419 downwards.
AGCACCTCTCCATTCTCTTTCTTCCTCCTGCTCTGGCCATTAAGACATACCTGCTTCCTCTTTGCCTTCCACTGAAAGTTTCCTGAGGCCTCCCCAGTAGACTGCTTCCTGTACAGGCTGTGGAACTGTAAGCCTATTATAAATCACCCAGGCTCAGGTTTTTTTACAGCACTATGAGAATGAACGAATACAACCATTACCACTGTCCCCATCACACTCCACAAATATAAATACCATGGATAGAGTATGTGGCACTTAACAGACATTTGGTAGAAGAACAAGAACAGCCTTGCAAAATGATGCAATCAAATCACATTAGGAAACAAGTCTTGTACGTTAAAATAATTTTCATAAAAGAAAGGTAAAAAATGTAGGCTAAATCTACAGTATGAGAAAAGGTGTCTATTTTATGCTATTTGTTCTCCTAATACTACTGCTATCCTTCAGAAAAAGGGAGCTCATTTGTGGAAAATACCATAACACATTTTGCTAAATGGATTCAGACTGGATGTAGTCTCTAAGAGCTGGTCCAGAGAAAATCAAAGCCAGGTTCAGTCTTAGGCTTATAATCAGTATTGCATATTCTATTATTGACAAGTCAGTGCAGAAATTTAAGAGCCTACACAGCATCAAATAGCTTTTCCTTTATTTACTTAGTTGTAAATCTGGAAATGGTTTCAGTGGTCATACTACTGGGATCTCATCATCGCCACCTACAAACACACACTGACTTTATACCTATCTGCTTTGTTTCTGTCTTTGGGTGGTACTGTATTAGTCAGGGTTCTCTAGAGGGACAGAACTCATAGGATAGGTAGGTAGATAGTTGATAGATGATAGATAGATAGATAGATAGATAGAAAGAGGAGTTTATTAGGTATTAATTGACACCATCACAAGGTCCCACAATAGGCTGTCTGCAAGCTGAGGAGCAAGGAAAGCCAGTCCGAGTCCCAAAATTGAAGAACCTGGAGTCTGATGTTCAAGGACAGAAAGCTGGAAGACAGTCTAGTCTTTTCACATTCTTCTGCCTGCTATGTATTTTAACCGAGCTTGCAGCTGGTTAGATGGTGCCCACCCAGATTAAAGGTGGGTCTGCCTTTCCCAGTCCACTGACTCCAGTGTTAAGCCCTTTGGCAACGCCCTCACAGACATATCCAGGATTAATACTTTACATCTTTCAATCCAATCAAGTTGACAGTATTAACCATCACAGGTATTTTGAAGGAAGTAATTTACTTTAAAAATATTTCTGGACATTTCTCTCTTTCTGATTCTAACCATATCCAATCAGCTCCTAATCTAATCACTTCTTAAAATTTTCTTCTTTACATGTCTTGTAAATTCTTCTTCCTTTCTAATTGTGATCTCTTCCACACTACTTTTTAGTCTGCATTAAAACATTAAGTCTTCTCATAATAGTACTTTGATCCTTGAGCTGAATGGAATATTCTCTGTTTGCCCCTTTGCAATCCCTGACTGCACTCCCCACTGTGCCCTTCAAAACCTTTCTGCACTCTTCCCTGTGCCCTGCAAAGTTAACTTCTGCAGATACGATCAACCAGCTATGATGTTCTTTAGCTTCTCTTTCAGTTTGCAGTGGAAGTCACCAACAGGAGATCAGGAATCAATAAGGCAGAGAGGTGAGCATATCTTTTATCCTGGACACCTGGTAGTAGTTGTATTTCTCAAGGGAAGGTAGGATGGCAGTCTCTGACATCTTCAGCTCTCTTCAAGTTCTGGCAATTGTTTGTCCTTGTTCCTCAGATCTAATGTTGCTGGCATTTGTGTGTTTTTTCCTTTATTCTGCCCACATTTCTTGTAAATAATCTCTTCTTTCAATTATTATTTTTTTTTGGAGGACAGAATATGCACTTTTCTTTCTTTTTTTATTGTACTTTAAGTTCTGGGGTACATGTGCAGAACATATATGTTTATTACATAGGCATACATGTGCTATGGTGATTTGCTGCATCTATCACCCCGTCAGCTACATTAGGTATTTCTCCTAATGCTATCCTCCCCTAACCATCACCCTCCAACAGGCCCCAGTGTGTGATGTTCCCCTCCCTGTGTCCATGTGTTCTCATTATTCAACACCCACTTATGAGTGACAACATGTGAACATGTGTTTTTTTTTTTTTCAATTGTGTGAGCCTCCAATTGGTTCCTAATTAAATTCTGACTGATAATGATGATACTTCCCAGTTAGGTACTTTGAAGTGTCTTCTTATGCTTCTAATATAAATTCCGTTTTTCCATGCCTAGTCCCCATTAAATGTAGTCCTAATGTATCTGTCTTGACTAATTTCTATTGCTCAATTACATGAACCCTTTTCTCTAGCCAGAGTACATCACTCACTCTGTCTGCCCCATATCCCATGTATTCCCATAACTAGACTTGACATGGGGTACTCAGTTTGGTTCGATTGACCAGCCCCTTTCTCTGAGATATGTACTCTGTGTTCCTTATTAAACTATTAACAGTTAGGTTTCTGCTATGTGACCCTCCTCTTGATCCACAACATGTTACACCAGGAATGCCTACAAGATGCAAATTGGGCAAATCGCAGTCTAATTTAAATCAATTCTCACCATATATAATCAAAGTATGAATTTAATTGATCATCAATAGCTTTAATATTGAGAATGCAACATCTACTTCTGACTTGCATTGTCGCCACCCTCGCCCAAGCCACCGCGATCTCTTATAACACTTTGGCAATGGCCTCTCATTGTCTATTTGCTTACACCCTTGCCCACTCTCTGTCTATCCTCCACGGGGCAGCTAAAGTAATGCTTTTGAAAACTGCCAGATTATATTACACCATGGCCAAAATCTCTCCGTGGTTTTCCTCCTTCTTCAAAGTAAAAGTCAAATTCTCTCCCATGGCCTACAAAGCCCTCTTCAGTCGGACTCCTCATTAGCTGTCTGATTTCACCTCCTATTGCTCTCATGGCTTCTTCTGCTCCAGCCATACTGGTCTTCTTGCTGTTTCTGGTCCATGTCAGTCCTGCTTGCTCCAGCCTCAGAGCTTTCTCATATGCTGTCCTCTGCCTGGAATGCAATACCCCATGCACCCCACACGTACACTGTTCTTAACCTCTTTCTCTCTTTTATTTATTCCCAGAGCATTTAACACCTTGATACATTGTATACCTAGATATTTATCTGGTTTACTGTCTGTCTTTTCCCACTACTAAAATATAGAATCTATGAAGAGAGAAATCATTTTATTTCTGAATTGAAAATGATTTTTACCTATAATTAATAGCTTATAAAATCAGACCATTCAACAAATGATACTTTAAGCCTTGTATATACTGTCACAAATTGCTACATAAATATTATAAAAATGAACGAATCATTCCTTTTGTATGTTTTCATGTTCATGCCTCTCTTAAAATGCTCAATGCATTCATTAAAGTAGTTGTATTCATATTTATCTTTTTTATTATAATAAGATATCTCTGAAGATAAGGACATACTTTATTCACATTTTTATGGTCAGACCCTAGCATAGAACTTGATATTTAATAAGTAAGATATATTGGAATTGGACCTCTCTTTTATAATTTGTTTATTTCTACATTTGATGGAGAAAATAGCCATTAAAAAGTAAATGATAAAAACTCCCCACCTCCCTGCAATATAGAAAAACCAAATAAAGTCAAGCCTATGGTGTTATGCTGATTACACACTCCACTGAGTGAAGAAATTGTTTCTGTTCTTTCTCACCATGTGTCCCTGTGGCTGTTATTGACAACTCCCCATTTAACTACTTCTCTGCAGTTGGGCCTTTCTGGCTTGATTTTATTTCTCATGTCAAAAGATAAATTTAAAAGATAAAAAAATGAGAGACACACAGATAGGAACAAGAGAGAAAAGCAAAACAGGAATGAAGTAAAGAAAGAGAGAGAAAGGGAAGGGAATCCAGGGCAGAGCAGGAAGCATAGTGTGGTCTGGGGACATTTGCACAGACATTTACACTATACAACCGTTATGCTGCAAGGAAGTCAGGGTCAGAAGTAAGGTCTAGAAGGTAATTGTCTTAGCCCATTTTCATATTGCTACAACACAACATCATAGACTAAGTAACTTATAAAGAAAATTAATGGCTGGGTGTAGTCGCTCAGGCTGGTAATCCCAGCTCTTTGAGAGGCAAAGGCGGGCAGATCAACTGAGGTCAGGAGTTCAAGACGAGCCTGGCCAACATAGTGAAACCCCGTCTCTACTAAAAATACAAAAAATCAGCTGGGCATGGTGGCGGGCACCTGTAATCTCAGCTACTCGGAAGGTTGAGGCAGGAGAATTGCTTGAACTCAGGAATCGGAGGTTGCAGTGAGCCGAGATCGCGCCATTGTACTCCAGCCTGGGCAACAGAGCAAAACTCCATTTAAAAAGAAAAAAAGAAGAAGAAAAACCAAAAATTTATTTCTCACAGTTTTGGAGGCTGGGAAGTCCATTATCAAGTTGCTGGCATCAGGCCTTTATGTCAGCTTATCCCATGACAGAAGGTAGAAGGGTAAGAGCAAGAGAGAGCAAGAGGTCAAGCTCAGGGCCTCAAGTCCACCCTTTTATTATTGGTATTAATCTATTTATGAGAGTGGAGTCCTCATGATCTAACACTTCCCATTAGGGCCCACCTATCAACGATGTTGCACTGGGAATTGAGTTTCCAACACTGGTTTTTCAGGGGACACATTCAAACCATAGCAGTGGTCACATTTAAACTGAGGTGCCAGGAAGCCATCAGAAGGAGGTATGCCATAAGGAAGAGGTCAAAGAGATTAATTCACACCTTCTTAAAATACTGAGAGGCTTAAATTTTGGCATATGTTTCTTGAAGCTTAAGTGACTGAATGGAAATGGTTGAATAAGATGGTGACTTTGGTGGGTTTTTTTCTCTTTTTGGAATGTAAATTACCTATGTTTTGAAATATGCTTGTAATTTCCGCTTTTCTAAAAGGTAAGATAAAATTAAATTTTGTTGGTTTAGTTGTTGCTTTGTTTGGGAAGGAGTCCAAGGGACACCAAAAGCTTGTTTGAGTAAGATTATTTTATTCATTAGTATTATGTTTACTTTATTTTAATGTATGAAACATTTTTTTATTGCATTTTAGGTTTTGGGGTACATGTGAAGAACATGCAAGATTGTTGCATAGGTACACACATGGCAGTGTGATTTAGTGCCTTCCTCCCCATCACCTGTATCTGGCATTTCTCCCCATGCTATCTCTCCATTTTCACATTAAACATTTAATCAGGGACCCTGAAATGAAGCAAAACTTCAAGCTAAAGGTCAGTTAAGAAAATGCCAGTTTTTTGATGAAAATTTTGCTTATAAATGTTAAAGGTAAGAATGTTCTTTGGTTTTTAAAAATAACTCATCCTCTTTCACTTTTATTATTAATATAACCTATAACAGTTCAAAGACTTTTCAGTCATTTGAATTAGTCAAATTCAGACAAAGAAATCTTATGAATATTGATCATTAAAATTTTACCATTTTACCAATACTAAAGCAATTTTAGAACTAATGTTATGACATTTAACAAAACATCCAGGTGTACCCTCTGGGTTCTTTATCACCTGTTCTGTTTTAGAATTACTAATTTTTTAAATATTGGTTTAATAACTCTCAAGACTGTTCATTCGGTTCTGCAAGAAATGAATTTGGAATGCGAGCAGAAAATCAGATTTTTAAAAGTCTCTTAAATTAGTAGGAATCAAAAAATATTTTTTAAAAAGAATCTTAATCGTAAAACTCTAATAGAGGTGTTAGCAAACTGGCATTTCTTATGTAACTCTAAGCTACTTTTGAATTAGAATGTATTACAATTAATTAATTCAAATTTTTTTGTTTTTCTTATTAAAAAAAGACAATATATGCTATCTCTTTCCAAATCCCTTCCTCTGTCCCTGCTAAAATATGAAGAGCAAAGAGGTGTTATGTGAATTGCTATTGAGTAGTTGAAATAATAGCTCTATTAGTTTCCATTAGGCATCTGGAAATATTTAGAACTACAATTATTTTTCAAATATCCTGAAGAGTTTTGTAAATAGAGACAATGGCTACATTTTTTTCATGCGCTATGTTTTTTAAAAATCATGCTGTTTTTGGATTTGAATTCAAGATTGTCTGACTCCAGCAGCTAAGCTTTCAACTACAGTGTGGTACGTAGTATTATTTGTTCAAAATATTTCCTGCGCCACTTACAGGGCCCTTGCTATGGAGGACTATACCTTCCCACCTCATTGACTTCAGTGTGTCTCTGAGAGTGGCTTTGGCAAATAGACTATGAGAATTGACATGTGTCATTTCCAAACAGTTTTTTTTTTTTTTTTTTTTTTTTGAGACGGAGTTTCGCTCTTGTTACCCAGGCTGGAATGCAATGGCGCGATCTCGGCTCACTGCAACCTCCGCCTTCTGGGTTCAGGCAATTCTCTTGCCTCAGCCTCCTGAGTAGCTGGGATTACAGGCACGCGCCACCATACCCAGCTAATTTTTTGTATCTTTAGTAGAGACGGGGTTTCACCATGTTGACCAGTATGGTCTCGATCTCTTGACCTCGTGATCCACCCGCCTCGGCCTCCCAAAGTGCTGGGATTACAGGCGTGAGCCACTGCGCCCGGCCTCCAAACAGTTTTTTAAGCCATCACATGGTTCTCTACCTTCTTATTTCTCCTTTTGCTTGAGCCTAGCAGGGTCTCCAATGGGACTGTTCCTGCGACCTAGATCTCAGGTGACGGTGACGCAGAAGTGAGAATTCATGGTTCTTTGTTATATGCCAATGAGATCTGGGTCATTTTTTGTTACAGCACAAATTACTTTACCCTGACTGGTATCTACACTGTTCTCTTTGTGCTTCTATTTGCTTATTCTTCCTCCGTCTATGTAGATAAATTTATTCATAATGTAAATTTTTTCTTTGCTGCAAATAAACTGAACAAATCAAAATTTTCTTCACTGCAGAACATTCTGAATACATCATAAAATCCTTTGGTGTGCTCTGTAAATATACAACATAATTAAATTATGAAAGCATGAGAATTATAAAATGCCACTCTGGTTGGATCCTGCACAAAATGCATATCAAGTAGAAGAGCAAATAATTTTCAGAGATTATTTTCCATTATCCACTGTTAATAACACCTCTCCTGGTACTGGCTAAACCATTTAAACTCTGTCTGCAAGCACATTTTAAAACAAATTCTGTTGACAGGTGCAGCTCTGAAGACTACTTCATCTTCAGTGAAATTACACTGCTCTCCCACTCACATTCCTCCTTTGAAAATGCTACTTACACCCACTGTTGCCGGATGCTTTTATTATACAGTGATTCAGCTAGTTTCTAATCTTTTGGCCTTTTCAGTGGGATCACAGGAATTAGAGATGAAAATGATCAATTGCTTTTTTCATTTACATTATTATACTTAAAAGCCAGCAACTTCCCAAAATCATAGTTGAATAAGAAAGGATAGACCAAAATCCTCTGCCACGGATCATGAACTACCTACAGACTTGAGGGTTGGGGTGTGCTCTCTTTAGTAGAATTACCTGGTAAATGTCACTGTATCTTTTATATTTTAAATTTATTCTCTTTTGGCTCAGCATGATTCCATTGATTTTATTTTGGTTAAATCTGTTGAAAAACAAGATAAACACTCATGAATTTTTTCATTTGCAACCATTTATGTGTATGAGAAGTAACTTATTGATCTCCTAGTCATCACTCACTCTCTATCAGACGTGGCCTGCTATTTACCACTGTGCAGAATCTGACCTCATGTCAAACTGTGAGGAACTTTGCAGACAAGGGCACTGATTCTGTGGTTAGAGAAGTTATATATCAAATGCCTGTATACAGACTAAATGGAAAATTCAGGCACAATGTAAATAGACTTTAAATTATCACCATAGCCTCTTCTTCTGGGCTAGGCTTAGCAAAAGCAGTTTATCACCTCCTGTGTTATGGCTTAGGCCCCCAAATAAATTTTGGGGAGATGTTTTTAATAAAATTGAGACAAAAGACAGTATGGTCTTGATAATACAGGTAAATTTAGAAAGTATGTACCTTCTTTATATAAGCAGATTTGGGCATTTCTCTATGGTTATTTCATGGTTAAAGATAGTAAATATAATTCTAGAAAATTTCAGCCGAAGGAAAATTAATTACAGTTATTGAAAAGGAGGTCAAGACTTACTACTGATCACATGTACCTTATTTTAAATGGAGTAATGCAAAGTAGCTTATAGGGACTTACATGTGAATTTTCCCCTTATTGTGCTGTTTATTTTACTTTGAGTTTTAAAATATCTATCCCGACCAACACTTTCCAATAGAGCTTTCTGTAGCGATTGAAATGCTCTAATTCTGTGTGGTCCGATATATAGCCACTAGTTACATGTGCCTTAAAAAGCACTTTAAATCTGGCTAGTGCAAATGTGAAAATGCTTTTTAAATTTTTTGTAGATTATGTGTAGATGTGTGTAGTATATTACATGTAGACACATGTGTATGCAGCCAGTGGTTATCACACTGGAATGTCAGGTCTAGACCACACATTACCTAAATTCTTAGAATAGCAGAATTTTATTGTTGAAAGCATTTAGCAGAGTTTCCAATCTAAGCTCTCTCTTCTGTTACTCAACCACTGGAGAGCTTTTTGATGTCATGTTTGGAAAGATTCTGCTGACAACTATCGTTGCTTTCTCTATCTAATCACTGCAGGTGAGGCCAGAATATAATACCTTCTGGGTTTCATTCTTGCTAACCATAAAACTGTATTTGTGAACTACAAAACATTTCAAGTTTTTTGTCATTATCCTGCTTAAAACCTTTTGTTGGCAAATGGTACTATTTAAATAGTGAATAATAAACATTTGTCAGAATGCTACAAATCATTTGACGTAATGTTGGTTGGCCTTAGAATTCACGCAGATGTCAATACAAAAAAAAACATAGGTTGGGTATGAGTGTGTATTATAGGGAAAAATGAAAGCAGAAAACATTACTTCCACAGAAACATTAGCAATGCTTTCTTTGGCACTTAAATCCGTGACTTGTTTATCTTTGTCCCTTCAGTCCTGAGCACAGTGAATTCTCATTGGTAGATGATCAATAAATGTGATATGAACTCACAGAACTTAAGTGATTGCATTAAGAAAGCTGAATGGTATTTTAATGTCTGGCATCTTGCCCACAAGAGATTAACCAGTGAGCTTATTATTTCACTGGTTTTTGTCTCTGACCACCTGGTTAACTTAAAAAACGTCCAGCTCCAACTCTAGGAGGAGTGGGGGCCAAGTCACCAGTAGTTTTGGAAAGCTTCCCAGGTGATCCTAATAAACAGTAGAGTTGATAAACACTGATTTACTTAGAAAATTATTGTAAAGTTCAGATGTAATTCAGAGTCAAGATTAGGCTTGACTCTAATCAATTTATAACCTTAGAATATACCAAATAAGAGAGAGAGCATGGGGAGAAATGCCAGATATAGGTGAAGGGGAGGAAGGCAGCAAATCACACTGCCATGTGTGTACCTATGCAACAATCTTGCATGTTCTTCACATGTACCCCAAAACCTAAAATGCAATAAAAAAATAAAAATAAAATGGAATTGTGTAATAAAAAACACAAAAGTAAAGTTAGCAGTGTGTTGTAGGAACTCAGAGTTGGAGGACCCACTGTAGACCTAATGGGCAGGAAGGTCTCATGACAGAAGTAGATCCTGAATGAGGCTCTGGAGCAGAGTGCTTCTATAATATATATATCCTGGTTTATATTTGCTTCATTTGTTACAACGGCTACCAACGGAAAGAGGTACACTGTATCTAAGGTCCAAGACTTTTGTCAAAAACACTATTGAGCTTAGAAGCTTGAGACATCAAGATTTCTGGGTTCTGCTTTTGGATTTATGACTAACTTGCTGTCACCTTAGCATTAGGCTAAGGTAAGTATTATTAGTCCCATTGTGCAAATGAAAACATTTAACCTTACCAAGTCACTCATTAAGCTTTAAATACGCACGACAAAAATAAATCGAGTGACAAATAACTTAGAAATTTAGTTCTCTCTTTGGTACAAAAAAAAAGAATATACAAAATAAGAGTAGCTGAACTAATGAAAACATATCATTAATAAAAACAGAAAGATAAAACAGTCAAACAAAAGACAAAATTAGTGAATTCTATTCTCATTGGATCTTCACTATCCACATGCCTGAGAGACTGAGAAGCCCCATATGACAGAATCCAGTTTTAATGACATGGATTATAAATCTTGAGAAAGAAATCACTTTTCTGAATGAAATAAGGAGTTTAGTCCAAAGAACTGGATTTCACAATGGAACTCTGGCAGAAGGGGATAAAATGTGTGCATATATATGTAGCTCATATTTTAATAATAAACTTTTCAATAATTGTTGGCATTTATAAAATAGAACATTTCTTGTTAAATATAGTCAGTCAGTCAATCAGCTTCCTTTCTGTTGGACTGCATACCAATTCTAATGATGCATAACAAATAGTAGTTTCATTTGCTTATTGAAAGAAGGAAATTTGGGGAACAATTTTGAGACTTGTGGAGTGAATTACTCCATTCTCCAGATTTAGAAAACAAATTTGATGGCACATATTTAAGTAAATATGTGTAACTTTAATATTGAAGCTTCATTATTAATGCACTATAATGTAAGATTCCGATAATGACAAAGTAAACAGGAACAACAGTTGAATTCTCTATATATGCAAAAATAGATTAGAAATTGCAGGGGTTTATTTAAAGCCTTGCGTGATGTTTTCATTTTTAGAGAATTAAAATAATGCAAGATAAATCTCTTTATGTCTGATGAACAATATTATTGCTCTATTTGCATTTTGGATTATAGATGGAAAAGAAAAGTATGTATTTGCCTAAGATTTTCCAAAGAGGAAATGTAGAACCAAGAATAAAATGTCTTTTATTCATGATTCAAAATCTCTTTCTTCCTCTGCTTGACAAGATGGCAGGCCACCTTCTAGACCAATTATATAACTATCAATTCAAATAAGCAATAGCCTAAGAATGCATATACACTAGAAAATTAAAATGCATTATTCCAAAACCTATATTTTTTATTTTTAAAAAATGATTTATTGGTAAAAATTCATAGAAAATAATATACCATATTAGAATTTTCTGAATAACCAAAAGATTCCAGATGTATAATCACAGTCTTGATTAAAGAGTACACCCTAAGCTTCAAACTTTCATTGCTGTTAAATAATCTTTCTGGCAATAACGTTATGCAAATACAGGCAATGAGGAAAAACCACTTCTGAAAACTGCTGTGTGCATTTAAGTAAACAGCTATTGAATGCAGAAATGTGCTTTCCTGATTCTACTAAATGATTTCTTTCTAGAAACTGAAAAGTCAGGATGCTGATACACTTAAGAACATTGATTACAATTCAAAGCAAGCTGAGATAGCAAGTGAAATTTTATACAGGTTTTACAGATCATAATTTAATGATTTACAGTTACTTTAAAACATATTTTTGGACTTGTCTCGCTTTTTCTAAAAGTTCCTAATTCTAGAGAAGGAGCTCCTTCTTCCTGTTTCCTGTTGCACTAAATCTCTATACAGTCCTTTGTTTATTCATTAAGCGTGAAAAGACAGACTCCCCATCGGGAAAGCTGCTCTGAAAATTGAAGCCCGGTGGCAAGAATTTCCTATATGAGCCTTTAAAAAATTGAGTTGCTTCCACAGAAGAAATTATGATGTACGTGTGCACCCAGCTCCCCAGTCTTGCAGTCTTGGTTCAAAGACCTATGTTTGCCTTTTGAGTAATCATTCTAGTAAGAAATATCTGCATCTGAAAAAACACATTCCATTTCTTCTTTTTTAGACTAGAAAAATCTCACTGCCCCCATCCCCACAAAATGCAATGATTCATTGACTGTGTCCCCACAGTCGAAGTAAACTTCCTTCTGGGCCCAGGCAGGTAAAGAAGATAAGAGAAGCAGCACCTGCAGAGGTGATGGTTGCTATGGTAACCTGCCTAAAACCATTCATTTTTGGAAAATAAAATAATAACGATCAACCAGTATATGATTTTTTTTATTGTATTTTAGGTTCTGGGGTACATGTGCAGATCATGCAGGGTTGCTGCATAGGTACACACATGGCAAGGTGGTTTGTTGCCTCCATCACCCTCGTCACCTATATCTGGCATCTCTCCCCTGTTATCCCTTCCCAACCTCCCCACCTCAAGGTGTTCCTCCCCTAGACCCACCCAACAGACCCCAGTGTGTGATGCTCCCCTCCCTGTGTCCATGTGTTCTCATTGTTCAACACCCGCCTATGAGTGAGAACATGCAGTGTTTGATTTTCTGTTCTTGTGTCAGTTTGCTGAGAATGATGGTTTCCAGGTTCATCCATGTCCCTACAAAGGACACGAACTCATCATTTTTTATGGCTGCATAGTATTCCATGGTGCATATGTGCCACATTTTTCCTGTCCAGTCTATCATCAATGGGCATTTGGGTTGGTTTCAAGTCTTTGCTATTGTAAACAGTGCTGCAATGAACATACCTGTGAATGTGTCTTTATAATAGAACGATTTATAATCCTTTGGATGTATACCCAGTAACGGGATTGCTGGATCAAATGGAATTTCTATTTCTAGAGCCTTGAGGAATCACTACCCTGTCTTCCACAGTGGTTGAACTAATTTACACTCCCACCAACAGTGTAAAAGTGTTCCTGTTTCTCCACATCCTCTCCAGCATCTGTCTCCAGATTTTTTAATGATCACCATTCTAACTGGCGTGAGATGGTATCTCAATGTGGTTTTGATTTGCATTTCTCTAATGACCAGTGATGATGACTATTGCTATGTTTGTTGGCCTCATATATGTCTTCTTTTCAAAAGTGTCTGTTCATATCCTTTGCCCACTCTTGGATGGGTTTGTTTGTTATTTTCTTGTAAATCTGTTTTAGTTCTTTGCAGATTCTGGATATTAGCAGTTTGTCAGATGGGTAGATTGCAAAAATTTTTTCCCATTCTGTTGGTTGCTGGTTCACTCTAATGATTGTTTCTTTTGCTGCACAGAAGCTCTGGAGTTTAATTAGATCCTGTTTGTCTCTTCTGGCTTTTGTTGCCAATGCTTTTAGTGTTTTAGTCATGAACTTCTTGCCCATACCTATGTCCTGAGTGGTTTTGCCTAGGCTTTCTGCTAGGGTTTTTATGGTGTTAGGTCTTATGTTTAAGTCTTTATTCCATCTGGAGTTAATTTTAGTGTAAGGTGTCAGAAAGGGTCCAGTTTCTGCTTTCTGCACATGGCTAGCCAGTTTTCCCAACACCATTTATTAAACAGGAAATCCTTTCCCCATTGCTTGATTTTGTCAGGTTTGTCAAAGATCAGATGGTTGTAGATCTGTGGTGTTGCCTCTAGGCCTCTGTTCTGTTCCATTGGTCTATATCTCTGTCTTGGTACTGGTACCATGCTCTTTTGATTACTGTAGCCTTGTAGTATAGTTTGAAATCAGGTAGTGTGATGCCTCCAGCTTTGTTCTTTTTGCTTAGGATTGTCTTGGTTATGTGGGCTTTCTTTTGGTTCCAGATGAAGTTTAAGGTGGTTTATTCCAGTTCTGTGAAGAAGGTCATTGGTAGCGTGATGGGGATAGCATTGAATCTATAAATTGCTTTCAGTAGTATGGCCATTTTCACGATATTGATTCTTTCTAACTATGAACAGTATATGATGTTTTTAAAAGCTTAATATAAAACAGATACAAATAAAGTTCCAAGTTTTTTTCAAAGTCCCAGTGTATCATCCCCATCTCCTCACCACATGAGGACTCCACTTGCTAAACCTCTGCTCCAAAATTTCTCCCTAGGCTAAATATGTTTCTTATGACTTCTTCTTCCTCTGAGTAAGATATTCTGTTTTTGAAGTCTCTACAGCAAAGGAATACATTAGACTTACACAAGCAATTTTAAGTATAAGCCCCCAGGTAACATAACAAAATTTGAAAATCAATGTTTTATTTTAGGCTACTGACCCAAGCAATGATCTTTCTTTTTATTGCCCTCAAATTCAAGGAGTTTTGAGCACTAAAGCATCTATGGTAGAAACTGTGACCATATAACTCAAAATCACCTCTTTTTTTTCCATTCCTGTTCTCTCACTTCCTTCACTTTATTTCCTTTATTTATTGCATCATTTTTAAGTAGAAGAGAAAGTCATATTTACTAAATTTTCATTTTTCTATATGGTATTTGATTATGGAAAAGTAAACATATACTGATCCTTATGTTTAATTAAAATAGAAACACAAATAAATTTAGGGTCTTTTGTCTTGTTTTTAGAACATAGATTTTGCATTGTTTAATTTCTTAAAGTTTATGTCTTATTTTTTGATATATTAAAATATTTGAATACTGAGAAAATATTCCAGAAACTTATTTTTTGTATTTATTAAAAAGTTTTGTGTCAACGCTATTAAGCCATACTTTATACACAATAAAATGCATGCATTTTAAGTGTACATATTGATTGCTTTTGACACTGGATACATCACAATCAAGAAACAGAATATTTCCCTTGAACCCTTTTGCAGTAAGTATCCCTATATTGCAACCCTGGCTCCAGTAAGCAATGATCTTCTTTCTGTCACTAAAGATTAGATTTACATGTTACAGAATTTCATACAATTAAAATTCAATACTGTATACTCATTTGTGTCAGGCTTCTCTCTCTCAGCATAACATTTTTATGCATGTTGAGATATATGCACATTGCATGTATCAGAAGATTATTCTCTTTTTATATATAAATAGTATTCCATTATATGCACCACAATATATTTATCCATTGTTTGTACAACAGTCTGTTTGTGTATTCACTTCTTAGATAGATATTTGGCTTGTTTCCATTTTGGAGCTAATATGAATGAACCTACCTGTTGGTTTCCAGTTCTGGGCTGCAAAACATGAGCAAACACATATTGTCATTTCTATTGGATAAATACTTAGGAGTGGATGAATCACATGGCAAGCATACATCACCAATTGTTTTCCATCCTGGATGTGCTATGTTACCTTCCATCAGCAATGTATGAGAGTCACAGTTGTGCTGTATATTCTCTAATATTTGCTGTTTTCAATCTTTTTAATTACAACCATTCTATTAGCTGTGTACTGCTATCCTGTGATAGCTGTACTTATAGTCCCTAGTAAACAATGATATTGAGCATCAATTATGAATATAACAATATATGCATCATTTTACCCAGAAAGTTAATGATATGGTTTGACTTGGTGTCCCCACCCAAATCTCATCTTGAATTTTAATCCCCACGTGTCAGCAGGGGGGCTTGGCAGGAAGTAACTGAAACATGGGAGTGGACTTTCCCCTTGCTATTCTTGTGATGGTGAGTGAGTTATCACAAGATCTGCTTGTTTGAAAGTGTGTGACACCTCTCCCTTTACTCTCTCTCTTTCCTGATCCACCATGATAAAGACATGCTGGCTTCTCCTTCTTCTTCTGCCATGATTGTAAGCTTCCTGAGGCCTTACAGTCATGAAAACTGTGAGTCATTAAATCTCCTTTCTTTACAAATTACCCAGGCTCAAGTAGTTTTTTATAGCAGTGTGAGAGTGGACTAATATAGTTAGTAAATGTAATCTTAAAATATTAATCTGTAGATATCAGTGTCAAATAACACTTCAATCTTTTGGTATTTTTTTGACAAAATATAATACAGAATATATTCATCCCTTTGTATGAATAAATTATTTAGAGATTTATCCATTTTGATAATTTCTGTATTTCCATTAATTTTTAAATTTTACCTAATTTGTTAAAATTATTGACACAGTTACCCATAATATTTTTTTACTGTCTTGTTAATATCTGCAAGATCTGGAGTAATGCTCCTTCTTTTCTTTTTGTATTTTCACTCTTTACTTTTTTAACAGTCTACTCAGAAATTTATTGATTTTAACCTTTTAAAAAATTATTTGGCATAATTGACTTTATTTACTTGTGTTCGATTTCATTAACTTCTGCACTCACCTTATTGTTTCTTTTTTTTTGTTTTGTTTCTTTTTAAATTTTCTTTATTCTAGTAACTTCTAATTTGATTTTTCTTTTGTCTCATTTCTTTATGTGTCAATATAGAGTATTGTAGACCTTTATTTTTCTCTAATATAATCATTTAAAGCTTTAAATTTCCCTCTAAGCACTGTTTTGACTACATCTTACAAATTCTACATCATATGTTTTTCTTTTATTCATTTGGAATACTTCATACTACCTTTGTAAATTTCCCTTGACTTGTGATTATTTAGAAGCATACTGATTAATGCTCAAGTAATTGAGAATTTTCTAGATACCTTTCTGCTATTAATTTAAAATTAAATTTTATCACATATAGAATATAATTCTATTATGTGCAGAACGTAATTTGTATAGTTTCAATCTTTTAACTTTATTAAAACATTTTTATAGAACAGTACAGGGTCTATCTTGGTAGATGGACTGTCTTCAATTAAGAAGAATGTATATTCTGTTGCTGAATAGAGAATTCCACAAATATCAATGAAATTACATTGTTCAAATCATCTTTACTTTTATTGATTTTTACATTTATATGTTCTGCCAAATACTGAGAAAGAATTGTTGAATTTCCACATATAATTGTGCATTTTGAATTGTGTTTTCAGTACAGTCACCTTTTGCTTTTTGCATTTTGAAGTTCTGTTATTAGGGGCATACATATTTGGGGATGTATAGATGCATGATGCAAATATATATAAATTTTATATTTATTATTTAGGCTATGTGTGCCTTGATATTTGAAATATATTTCTTATAGCCAGCATAAAATTTGGTCTCACTATTTTATCTAGAATGATAATTTCTTCCTTTTAATTGGAGTATTTATTCCAATTTCTTTCATCTAATTATAGATACTGTTGAGATTAAATCTATTACTTTGTTGTTTTTTTTTTTTTTGTATTTATACCTCTGCTATTTTTCCTCTTTCTCTCTCTTTTTGACATCTTGATTGCTTTTTATATCCCATTTTATTTTCTCTGGTTCACAATAATAACAATCACTTGGTTTCATTTTTAGCTGTTGTTCTAGGGTTCTAGGACTTGTCCATCTTTAATTTATCACGTTGCCTTCATATAATGTTACAACCCTTCAACATTTAAAAAGTTACATATAATTACATCTTCCATTATTTGTGCTTTTGTTTTTGTACATTATAAATGTTACAAACTTCACATACACTTTCTATTATTTTTGTTTTAAAGTCATTTATATTTTATTAAAAATAAAAGATTAAATATAAATAATAATATTGACTCAATGTTATTTTTAGTAACATATTTACCAATCCCAACACTATTCCTTCCAGTAAATCCAAGTTTCCATCTGGTATCATTGACCTTACACCTGAAGATATCTCTTCATTGCTTCCTGAAGTAAAAGTCTGCTGGTGACAAATTCTGCATTTGTTTATTTTAAAGTCTTTTTTTTATTTGGTTTTTATTTTTGAAGTACATATTTGCAGATTATAGAATTCTAGATTGATCAATTTTTCTTTTGACAGTCAAAAATTTTTTTAAAAAATATCTATAGTTTTGGGACTACAGGTGGTTTTTGGTTACATGAATGAGTTCTTTAAGGTAAATTCTGTGATTTTAGTGCACCCATCATCCAAGCAATGTATGCTGTATCCAATATAAAGTCTTTTATCTCTCACCCTCCCCAGTTCTTCCACTGAGACTCCAAAGTCCATTATATTGCTCTGTATGTTTTTGCATCCTCATAAGGTAGCTTCCAAATGTAAGGAGAACATACAGTATTTGGATTTCCATTCCTGAATTACTTCAGATAGAAAAATGGCCTCCAGTTCCACCCAAGTTTCTGCAAAATACATTATTTTGTTCCTTTTTATGGCTGAATAGTATTCCATGGTGTATATATACCACATTTTCTTTATCCACTGATTAGTCAATGGGCCCTTAGGTTGGTTCTGTATCCTAGCAAATGCAAATTTTGTTGCTATAAACATTCATGTACATGTGCCTTTTTTATATAATGACTTATTTTCCTTTGGATAGATGCCCAGTAATGGAATTACTGGATCAAATGGTAGATTTACTTTTAATTCTTCGAAGAATCTCCATGCTGTTTTCCATAGTGGTTGCACTAATTTACATTCCCACCAGCAGTGTGAAAATGTTCCCTATTTACCACATCCATACCAACATTATTGACTCTTTAATTATGGTCATTCTTGCAGGAGTAAGGTGACATCTCAATATGGTTTTAATTTGCATTTCCCTGATAATTAGTGAAGTTGAGCATTTTTTCATACGTTTATTGGTTGTTTGTGTATTTTCTTTTGAGAAATGTCTATTCATGCCCTTTGATCATTTTTGATGGGATTATTTGTCTTTGCTTTTTCTGGCTGATTTGTTTAAGTTGCTTGTAGATGCTGGATACTAGTACTTTGTCCACTGTCAGAGGCAGAGCTTGTGAATATTTTCTCCCACTCTGTGGTTGTCTGTTTACTTTGCTGATTATTTGCTGTGCAGAAGCTTTTTAGTTTAATTAGGTCCCACTTTCTTACTTTTGTTTTTCTTGCATTTGTTTTTGGGGTCTTAGTCATGAAGTCTTTGCCTAAGCCAATGCCTTGAAGAGTTTTTCTGATGTTATCTTCTAGAATGTTTATAATTTCAGGCCTCAGATTTAAGTGTTTGATCCATCTGAAGTTTATATTTTCATAAGGGAAGAGATGAAGATCAAGTTTCAATCTCCCATATGTGGCTTGCCAACTATCCTAGCACCATCTGTTGAATAGGGTGCCCTTTCCTACTTTATGTTTTTGTTTGCTTTGTTGAAGATCAGTTGGCTGTAAAGTATTTGGCTTTATTTCTGGGTTCTCTACTCTGTTCCATTGGTCTACATTCCTATTTTTATAATAATACCATGCTGTTTGGGTACCTATAGCCTGGTAGCATAATTTAAAGTTTGGGAATGTGATGCTTTAATATTTGTTCTTTTTAGTTAATATTTCTTTGGCTACATGGACTCTCTTTTTGGTTCCATGTTAATTTTAGGATTGTTTTTTCTAGTTCTGTGAAGAATGATGGTAGTATTTGATGGGAATTGCACTGAATCTGCAGATTGCTTTGGCCAGTATGGTTATTTTTAAAATATGGATTCTTCCCATCCATGAGCGTGGGATGTGTTTCCATTTGTTTGTGTCATCAGGGATTTCTTTTAGCAGTGGTCCATGGCTTTCTGAAAATATTATGTATTTATTTTTTGTCTTAGGTTATCTTTTTCTTTCTCTAAATAATTTGCATTTTATTCTGGCTTGTGTAAGAGATTTTCATTCATTGCTAGTACTGAATAATTTGATGATGATGTGCTTGTATGTTTCTTTGTTTTTGTTTTTGAGAATTGCTGTATTTTTTGTTGTTATTTGTTTGGTGTTTAGCACAACTGAAATTCATTATGCATCCCCAAAGTGAGTATATCTTGTATTTACCAATTTTGGAATAATTTAGGCTACAATTTATTTAAGCCTTTTCTGGCCCCTCACTTTCTTTCCAGGACTCCAGTGATACATATGTTGGACTATTTCATATCATTACAAGTAATTGAGACTCTGAGGCAGTATAAAACGTTAAGGAGGCACTGTGTACATTTTCTTAGTCTTTTTTGTCCTTATAGGAAAGTCAGTTTAGAAAAATTTGATTTCCATATCTTCAAGTTTATATATCTTCTCTTCTACAGTATCTTGCCTAGTGTATCTTTAACTTCATATAGTGCCTGAGTTACATAATACTCTAGATGTTCCATTTGGTCCTTTTATATATCTTTAATTCCTCTCCTCATTATTATTTTTATGTTTTTCTTTAAACAGTCAAGTATATTTATCATAGTTGTTTATAAGTCCTGTTTTTTAATTCTATTATTGTTGTCATTTTAGGATCTGTTTCTATTCACTAAATTTTCTCCATTTTATGGGTCACATTTTTCCATGTTCTCAGATAGTAATTCTTGATTGAATGTTGGATATTGTGAATTTTACTTTTTCTATCATTCTTTAAGGAAAATTGGATTTTATTCTGCTGATGTGTAAGTTATTTCTAGGTCACTGTGGTCCTTTCTAGGCTTGTTTTAAGCTCTGCTAACAAGTCTACAGTAGCTATTATTGTAAGGCTAGTTTAGTATTTGTGTTAATGATCTGTATTTAGATATTTACTATGGCAGCTTCTCACTTCCAGGTTGTTATTATAACAAATTATCCCAGAATATGGAAGCTTAAAAACACAGAGACATTTATTATCTGACAGTATCTGTAAGACAGGAACCTGGTCACAAGTTTCTCTAGCTCACTGTTTCTCCCAAGGTTGTAATCCATCAGAGCTCTAGTCATTTCAAAGCTTGACTGTGGAGGATCCTCTTTCCAGATGACTCAAGTGGTTCATCACAAGATTTAGTTGCTTATGAGTTGTTGGTCAGAGATCTTCCTCAGTTTCTTGCCACGTGGTCCTCTTCATAATGCAGCTCACAGTATGGCAGCTAGATTCCATCAGAACAAGTCAACAAGAGAGAAGGCAAATAAAATGGAAGCCAGCATTGTTTTCTAACATAATCTCAAGAGTAACATCTCATCATATTTTCTGTATTCTATTCTCTACAGACACTCGCACTTGGCAGGAGAATATTACAAAAGTTCATGAATATCAAGAGGTCTGGATCATTGGCAGCATCTCAGAAACTGCTTACAACAGCCCCACTGCTAAGAGGTAACCGTCGTTAGGTAGCTACAGAATACCCTCGATGTTCAGATGAAGACTTGGCAGTCTGGGTGGTCAGAGTTCAACATTACCCAATGAGCTCTAGAAATTGTTTGGTACACAACTCCTGGATTATTTTTGCCTGACTCCATGGAGTTAATCACCCAAACAAATTTTGCTTCATGTTTAGCAACAGGCTCAAGGAGATCCTTATACAGATTTCTGGAGCTCTGCAGAGCTCCCTTCTCTCTGATATTAAGTTCTCTAACCTGTAGCCACCTCATCCTCCCCCTGCTCTGCTCTCTATTTTTCATTAGTGAGACCCTTATGTTCAGTTTTGTATTCCCATCCCAAACTGTCTTCTACAGAGTTCCTCCAGGCAGAGAGCAAGGGTAATTGTAGGCCTCACCTCATTTGTTTCCCTTATCTCAGGGGTCATAGTTCACACTGACTGTTGTCCCATTTTTGGACACAGATGTGTCATCTATTATGCTTAGTTTTCTAGATATTTACGGGCACATGGCAAGTCTAGTCCCAATCACTCCAACATGACCAAAGCAGAAACTCATCCAGGGATTCTGAGCCAGCTTTTTATTCATCTCTAGATGCTCTACATAGTGTAGTTGAAATACCTTTTCTTAAATACAAATGATAGCCCTATATAAATAAATAATAAACTAAGGCTTAAACAAATAATTAAATAAGGAAGGCTTCAAAAATTAATAAAATAAGACTTAGAAGTAAAAATGAAATTAAATTAATGAAGTATTATTACCCCCCCAAAGTGATTTTTATAGCATTTCTTAATATAACTAGGTATTTTTAAATATAATTTTTATTTATAAAAAAAATCTTTTAAGAGTATGCATTCTATTTTAAAACTGGATATGTATCCATCCCACTATAATTTATTTAAAATTCTTAGTAATAAAAAAATAGGGCTCTAAATTACTAACTTTATCCATCTTTATATACTTTAAAATCCTAACAATGACTTTTGCAGGAATTTGTCCCCATGTGTCACTTTATGACAATAATATTTTCAAAGGTTACAAATGAAAAGTTTATGATTAATAATAGCTGATGCTGTACTCTGCTAAACTTCCCAATATTATCTTTTTACTGTCACACATTTATCACATGGTTATCTCTAATGTTTGAGACATTTGAAGCTAATTAAGCAAAAAGCAAAATTTTCCTTTGCATTTGTTACTTGTGTCTAGGAGAACATTTATAGCCCTCTTTCCTCTGCTCCCTCATGAGGCTACAATAAGAACATAGGCCTGCTTGTTCTAACTTTCTGTAAAATGAGCAGACACTGCAGACACTCACCTGGTTATTCCAATCTCTACACTGCTGATGACACAGAGCAAATATTGCTCCTAGGTACAGGTTTGGGGTATAGACAAATTCAGCCTTAACACCTATTCAGGAAGAGGATAGTGATCAGAGAAACCCTGATGGAAGAATAAAAACTGCATATTCACTCTTTCTTCCCCTTACCCTCACTCAGGCTAAGCCTAGACAAAAATTTCTAAAAATTACAAAGGTAATCAGACCCATCAAGCTGTACTCATTAAGGCCTCACAAGATATATTTCACATAGTTTTACTAGAAAGATCCGATATTCGGTATTTAATAGTAATTTTAACATTGTTCCTTTTAAATAATGGGTAAAAGAAAGGATGATAAATACTAAGAATAAAATTATACTGTGCATGCTCCTCAACTTGTAAATGCTATCTGTGTTGGACAAATGGAATCTGGGCTACGCATTGTCAATAGCCCAGTATAGCCACCTTTTTTGTCGTTGTTCATATGGCTCCTTCTCTCTGCTGCCTCTGTGTTTTCTGACCCATGTTATATGCTGGTGGGAGTTTACTAAAATGTAACTTTTTGGTATGAAAGCTAATTTTCAGATTGGGTCTAAGCTGAAAAGAGTTCCCAAATTGCCCTGAAGTTATCATTGTCAGGTTATTTCTAACGTAGTATTTTTCAGTATGCTCCTGGACTAGCACTCCTAAAGCTTCAACTGCATAATCTGTTTTTACTGATTGTCTAGAAGACTGATTAAGTCTGTTGGTATATTCTTAAAGAAAAGTCGGAGTATCCGATTAGTAAAGGTGAAAGATTAGCAACATTTTCTCACTGATTAAAAATGAGTGCTACATTTGGAAACTTGTTTTCCTTGATAAATTATGATTCGGTTATTAATAAAGATAATATCTTTAGTAAATTAGTTGAGTTCAACCAGTAAAGCTATAATGCTAAATAGAACCTGTGCATCTCTGTTCTCATTGTGACTTGCAAATGGAAATGTTTGCATATTTTACATATTTCTACCTCTTAGGATTCCAAAATGGAATATTAAAAAAAAAATCTGCCGCACAGAATTGGGCAACTGTGTTTGACAGTGAGTAGCTAATCCTGCCTACTCTGAGAGTTATTGAATTCTCTGCTAAATGCAGAGGGAGCGGACAGCTGCTTCTGTTGTTTCTCTTTCCACAGCACAGCAATGAATTTAAACATGATGGTGGCATTTGAATACTAAAGCATATACATTTCTCTCCTGACTAAAATTGAAGCACTAGCAAATATGTAATGCTGCCTGACTTAATCAATTTTAATTTAATTAACCTGCCATTATTCAAACTGGAAATCATTTATTTTCAAAGAGAGAGTTGAATCACCCTTTATAAATAATTTTTAAATAAAATTTGGACTAACAATTTCTACTACTAGTTAGTAATTTGGTTTAGATAATTTGAAAAACAAACACCAACAAAATATTGTTGCCTGATGAATACTGCTGAATTTCCAAATTTATCTGGAAGTTTTAAAAATATATTGGTTGACCAAATAAAAAATAAAATTACCTTTGGAAATATAATAATGAAAATTTAAAGAGGCTAATTTCACCATGAAGAATTTCTTACTCATCTTGTTATTTTAGTCAGAATCTTAGCAAAAAAAATAGATAGAATAAAAGTTTATAAACATTCATTTTTGCATCAGTTTGGTAAATAAAATATTGAAAAATGAATATTTATTTTTCTCAAAGTATCAGTAGGTGTCATTAAAATATATTATAAACTGCTTCTTTCTACCAGAATATGAGATCAATTTATTGTGCTGGTATAGTGACACTCATATAATAATTTAATATATTTCCATATGTATTAGGATATTTGCTGGTAGTTCCTATGCAACACAATGGGTAATTTTAACAATTTTTTTTACTTGGGTTAACCAGTGCTTTTGTTTGGGGCTCTACTATAAGAATCCTTGTGTTCAAAAATGAAGATATCATCAAAAAGTAATGCCTAATTCACGCTGTTGTGAGGCAGTGATTATTCTCGCTTGTACATGCTAGAATCAACATCTACAAATGATCCTGGACTGCCTTGTTCCTATCAGCCCCTATTTATACTTTCCATCTTGAAGAACTTTGTGATTCGATATACTTGGGCTTTTTCAATATGAATCTGGGCCTTCTCAATTATCTCCCACATTCATGAATCATTCATCTGCATCATTATTTCTTTCTAACAGAGTATCTTGAGGCTGGCTAATTCGTTTATTTAATTATTATTCTTTTTATTTGTGTCCTGCCTTGTTCCTAAAAGGAAATAAAATGGTTTGTAAAGATGCATACGATACAGCAAGATAAACTAGATTTTTAAAAGAGAATATTGGGAAAAGGAGGTAAAGGGAAGTAAAAGAAAGAAAGCAATCTGGAGCCAGGAGTTTAGCCTGAATGAATAATTCCCCAAAACAGTTTAACTTGGTGAAAGTGACTCCCAAATGTGGTTCTAAGTTTGTTAAATAAGCAGCATAGAAATGAAACAGGCAATTTCAGAATTCCCAGTGTTTTTAGGACCTAAACAAAAGAGGGGCACAGCTGTGACTGAGTTGGACGAAAGAAAATGTTTCAGCAGTCAATGTGTTTTGGCGCCAGCAGGCTGGATTCAAATCCTGCTTTGCCAGTCAGCAACGACAAAACTCTGAGCGTATAACTTTACCTATCTGGACTTCTGGTTCTTCACCTATCAAATAGAGATAATAATAGCTATGTTACTATAATTGGGTTACTCTGAGAAGCAAATGAGATTATCTACAAGCACTTTGCACAATATCTGATAGATAACACATGCTTAATGTGCAATGAGAATGAGATGAATTGTATTGTATAGTGATTTGAAAATCTAAAATCATGGGACTACCGTTCTGAAAATTATGTTTAATACCCATATGTTTATATTTTAAGGTGACCTTAAGAATGTGAAGCAACAGCATTGCACCAGGAGTTAAGACACTCTCATTCTGTTTCTTCTAATATCTGATTGACAATGGACTAGTTATTAAATATCACAGTTTCAGTTTCCTCATCTACAAAAATTGGGTGGTGCAATCTCAGAATTTATTCCAGCTCTGGTATTTTCTTGTTGAGAAAAACCTTTTTAAAAAAATTGGCAAAGAGAGACATTTAACAAGTATAATATTGATCAGAATTAGTTTTAAAAAGACATGACAGCTACTCAGGAGGCTGAGGCAGGAGAATTGCCTGAACCCGGGAGGCAGAGGTTGCGGTGAGCCGAGATCGCGCCATTGCACTCCAGCCTGGGTAACAAGAGCGAAACTCCGTCTCAAAAAAAAGACATGAAAATGTAGATCACTCTAAAGGTAATACTGAAATCATAAATGTGAAGTTGGCCGTATATCTACAGAGTAAATTACAGGAAAGCAAGGAAAGGAAATGAAGAAAATTAGAGTATAAGCACAACTGGAGACGTAGGTCTCGAATTAACAAACCTAATCAGGATTTTGTCTTATTGTTAGCTTCATTTTTAGGGAAAATATATAAACAAAGATCATTGTAAGACCCTACACAAGTTTTATTCATGACTAACTGTGAGAGAAAATTGATCCAGTGGAACATGTAACTCAAAAGTGAAAGGCTTCAGCTTACAATGTTATAAAGGCTAGGGTTCTTTTAGGTTTCACAGAATTGCTTATGGCTTACTAGACACAGTATATTTAGAGGGTTATCAAAACAAGCTTCTGATTATATTTTATTTTTGAGTGTTACAATAGTCATTTGTTAAAAGGAAAAATATTCACTAACATCTAATGAAACATGTTCATATAGAAATCCTGAATTTTACGCATGCATTGAATGCTTCATCACATTAGAGTTTCTATTGCATGTTTCAGCATTATGAAGACTATCTACGGCTATCATCAAACCTTTTTTAAAATGTACCTTAGCCTGACCATTTCCAGTTCTCTCTCTTTCTCAGTACCTTTCAGGGATTTAATTAGTACCCTGTCACATTGAGCAGAGTGAATGAAGACTTGCTTTTGCTCTCCAGGAGGCCTAATGTGAAATTGAGAGTCGTGTCTGAAATGAGACTGTTGTGTGAGTACAGTGATGAAAGATGGAAGTTTCAAAAGACTCAGGAAAAACAGAAGTGAAAACAAATCAGAAAGATGTCGCCTATCAATTCTGACTATACTGAGCAGAGGCACAAGTTCACTTGCCATAGACTTTAGCAGCAAAGGTAGACAAAGCTGTCAGTGA
Source organism: Aotus nancymaae (assembly GCF_030222135.1). Lineage (NCBI taxonomy): Eukaryota > Metazoa > Chordata > Mammalia > Primates > Aotidae > Aotus > Aotus nancymaae. The sequence continues at coordinate 9,558,015 of NW_026988447.1, read as the reverse complement.
TAAGGCAAAGCCCAGAGCATCTATCTCCTCAAAGGCAGCTTCGAGGATCCCTCCCTCAGTGACGATGGGGGTACAGTGAGCTACAAATCCAGATGTCATGATAGAAAATACAAAGGTAGGAAAACAACTAGGCTGATAATTGACTGAGTATTTATCCCAAAAAAGACCATATAACATGTAATTTGTAAGAATTCAAGACATGTTTTACAGAAAAGTTTAAGTCATTCTTCTACAACTTAACACAAACTAAAAGACTATACACTCTCAGTTGTTTATTGCATTTCTAGGTTAGTAATATGTTCATTTTCAATCCTGTCACATCATTTTCTTAATAAATCTAGAAAATGCATACTATTAAACCAGAGTTAAGTACTTAACAAATAACTCATTGCAACATATCTGAAGTTTCAAAGAATATAAAGACATCAATTATTGTCAGTGTCTCTAGTGAGGTATCATTTACAAGGCTATAGGTACTGTGTCTTAGTCATCTCAGGCTTCGGTAATAAAATACTACACAGGCTGAAAGTCTGAGTTTGGGTTGCCAGTCCAAGAGGGCTCACTTCTTGGTTGGCAGATGGCTTCCTTTTCACTGTATCTTCACATGGGGGAGAAAGACAGAAGAGGCTGAGGGGGAGCATGAGCATGCAAGCTGTCTTGCATCTCTTCTCATAAGGGAACTAATCTCATTATAATGGCATCACTCGCGACCTCATTAAACCTAATTTTCCTCCCAAGACCTCATGTCCAAATGTCAACACATTGAGACTTAGGGCTTCTTATGATATTTTGGGAAGCGTTGAGGGGAATAATTCTGTCCATAGCATACCCTTAGCAAAAAGATACAGAAATTGATGCATTTCTTTATTGTTAATGAAAACAAGGAAGGAGACTAAAAATTGACAAAGAAAGATGAAAAGAAGTTCAATATTGGGTCCCAGCAGCACAGATGCATAATCACCTGGGAACCTGATTGCTGTGTGTATACCCATGTGAAGGCTGTCAAGGGACCACTCAAGTCAGTCAGTGTACCAAAAAAAAACCAGCTCCAATCACAGTAGGCAAAGCCCATGGTGCCTTTAAGACATCTCAGGAGCATGCTGTGACCCATTTTATAAAGTACAGCATTAGTTCCAGCAGTATCAAAATGCATGTTTGGCTAGTCTCCAGATTCTCAAAGAAGACATAAAGGAATTTTAACACTGCCATTTTAGGAAGTCTGTTCTGCGTCTTGAATAAACTAGGAAAACCTTTTTGGGAAGCAGTCAGGAAATCTTGTGAGTCACACTGCACTATCATTTCATATAAATTTTCTATTACTTTTTCCATGGTATTTGTGGAATATCGGGTATGCGTTTTATGTAACATCTATTTGAAAAGAGAAATATCCTAGGTGTCGCCCATTCAGATGATGAAAGTTAAGTTGCAGAGTCATTTCATATAGTGGGAAATCCAACTTAGTTAACAAGCTAGATTCCAAATTCCAGTCCCTCTTTTGCCACTAAATAGTTGTGTGACAATGGCCAGTCACTTAATCTGAAAAGTATAAATTTCTCCATCTTTTCAATGGAGCTATAATAACTCTTTTCTTCTCTACTTTTTTATATGAATACTCAATAGGGAAATGTCAATAAAAATCTAGTAAAACCAGGAGGTTGTATATAGGTGCAAAGTGTGGGTTTCTTTCTTCCTTTTTATAATTTTATTACCTTGAAGTGCCCTGATGGGTCTAAACATAGGTACAAGTAAGAAACAGAATGTAGATATGTCAAAGAATAGCTGAGTGGGTATTAAATGGTTTTGGATGACTTTAGTTTCTTTCCCTTTTAGCAGTCACTAGAACGTACTTTCACTCCCAGGGATTCTAGGGCTTTCCAGAATGCCAGACTATATCAAAAGGGGACACACCATTATAATCTCTGGTGTTCTTCCTTTTAACAAATAAGAAAACACATCTATAGTAGATGTCTTGGTATCTTGAAGTTAGCACCCTTAAACCTAAAAGTTCATCTGTCTCTAGCTCTCTCTTCCTCCAGTAACTATAGTTGTAGCCAACAGAGCATGAGCATGTCCACTACTTCTTATCCCAAAGCCATTGACCAAGTATAGTTTACGATTTAGAATGGTTTAGGCTTATAAAAAGGTATATGTTTCATAAATTGTATAATGCATTCACATTCTAGCCCTCTTCTCTCAAGGAGTGGATGCAACATCTCATGGCCTAATATATTAATATTTTGGCAGCAAATCAAACAAATGCCCACATGTGTGATGAATAAACAATAGAGATAGCCTCACATCAGTTCAGGTTAGTGCTTGCACTCAAATAAGTTCAAATCAGGACAGGTTACTTAAAGGTTTTAGTTTTTAGAGCTGTTTGGACTTCAGAACTGCAGGTAAGAGGTTATGTAGATCTGTGGAAGGAAAGACTCAAGGCTCACTATTTACACTCAGCAACAGATCCAGAAAACTTGCCAACATTTCCTAGGTGGAAAAAACATATCACCACTTAGGTTTCATATCCACTTCTCAAGTCTATGCTTGATGTTAATCTTTCACAGATTGGTCATTAATTTATTTAATTTAGAAAAGATCTTAGAGATCACTTATGGAAATATCTTTATTTTCCTAAACTGAGGCTATGAGAATTTAGGTGAAGTTTGTGTATACGAAGAGTCAAAGCATAAACTTTTGAATCAATCAACTAGACTTGTCTTCAAATCCTGCCTCTCCTTCTTACCGATAATATAAACCTGAACAAGTTATTTCATTTTCTTAGCCTTAATGTCCTCATTTGTAACATGGAATTATAATATCTTCTTCACAGGCCTGCCCATTCGCTACTAAATACTTACTGAATGCCTCTGTAGTGACAGGCACTATTCAAAGCACTGAAGATACATCGGGATTGTTTTGAGGTTTAAGTGTGACGGTGTATTTAAAGAATCATGGTACCATGGCTGGCACCTTGGATCCAGTAATTCTATTATTACTATCTAATGAAACCGTCATGAAAAAATCATTAGTTCTATGGGACCACAATCTATGTATTCTTCAAGAAAAAATGAGGAGAATCAAAACCACATTGAGATACCATCTCACACCAGTTAGAATGGCCATTATTAAAAAATCAGGAGACAACAGATGCTGGAGAGGATGTGGAGAAATAGGAACACTTTTACACTGTTGGTGGGAGTGTAAATTGGTTCAAACATTGTGGAAGACAGTGTGGCAATTACTCAAGGATCTAGACATAGAAATACCATTTTACCCAACAATCGCATTACTGGGTATATACCCAAAGGATTATAAATCATACCATTATAAAGACACATGCACATGTATGCTTATTGTGGCACTGTTTACAATAGTGAAGACTTGGAACCAACCCAAATGCCCATCAATGATAGAGTGAATGAATAAAATGGCACATATACACCATGGAATACTATGCAGCCATAAAAAAGGATTAGTTCATGTCCTTTGCAGGGACATGGATGAAGCTGGAAACCAACATTCTCAGAAAACTGACAAAAGAACAGAAAACCTAACGCCACATGTTTTCACTCATAAGTGATTGTTGAACAATGAGAACACATAGACACAGGGAGGGGAACATCTCACACTGGGGCCTGCCAGGGGAGGGGAGGTAGGGGAAGGGTAGCAGGGGGTGGGGGGATTGGAGAGGGATAATATTAGAAGAAACACCTAATGTAAATAACAGTGGCAGGGGATGGATGCAGCAAACCACCATGGCATGTGTATACCTATGTAACAAACCAGCACAATCTGCACATGTACCCCAGAACTTAAAGTATAATTTTAAAAAAAATGAGAAGTGAATATAAAATAACACAATGTATTTTGTCCAAGCCAATATGCTCAAGAAGTAATGTTGGATTTGCAAAGCTTCTAGTGATCCTCTGGGTCATGTTAGGGAGTTGGCTAACTTTACACTGACAAAATATCTGAGTCTTGAAAAATGTCCCAGCTAAAGGATTGGAATCTCAGAGACTGACTAAGTTACAAGCTACCCATGTGCTTTGCTTTATCAGGATCATCCTTTTGACACATAAATAATCCTTAGTCATTTGTCTCATGGCTACATGAACTAAAATGTTATAAGCTAAATGGGAACATAGCTATTTCTAGTAATGACCAGAATTCCACTACTTTCATAACTGCAAAGATGCAGTAACATTTTCTTGGTAGAGAAACATAATTCAAATATTTGTAGCTAATGAAATAAAACTTTAATTGTTAGAATACCATTGCCAGCATCAATAAATTGTCAGCAACTTGCATGTTTTGTCAGTTTTAGTGTTACATTGAATCAGCAAGATAATATTACTGTTTTATTTGAAATTAAATATCTCTTCCTTACATTTTTTGCCTTTACTGGATTTTTTTAAATCTTAACCATTTATTATATATAACAGTACTATTTTAGTTTTAAGTTTATGAAAATAAAAGGCATAATGGACCAAAAGTATTTCTTTCTCCAGAAAACATAGTGAATACATTTTTTTTCCACTGGAACTTTTCTGTAATTGAATGCTGGTTGTGAAATTTTTAAAGCATGTAGGAGAAAACTGACAGTCTTTATAGGAGAAATGTTTCCTGCTTTGATTCAAATTATAAAAATAAATGGATAAAAAGAAAGCATTTTATTGCAATATAAAATAATGATATATTGCTAAGGGAAGTAGGAGCAAAATGGTCAAATAGAACCTTCCAGCTACGGTCCCCACCATAGGAATACCAAATTGAACAACTATCAGTGCAAGAGAGCACCTTCATAAAAATAAAAAAATCAGGTGAGAAATCAAAGTACCTAGTTTTAACATAATAACAAAGACAGAAGCATTGAAGAGAGTAGAAAGGACACTTGCTGTATTAGGCCATTCTTGCATTGCTATGATATATCTGACACTGGGTAATTTATAAAAAGAGATTCTGCAGGCTTTGGAGAAAGCATAGTGATGGCATCTGCTTGGCTTCTAGGAAGGCCTCAGGAAGCTTTCAATCATGGCAGAAGTCAAAGGGGGAGCAGGCACATTACAAGGCAAAAGCAGGAGCAAGTGAGAGAGAGAGAGTCGAAGGGAGGTGCTACAAACTTTTAAATGATCAGATCTCATGAGAACTCACTATCACAAAGACAGCACCAAGCTATAAGAGATCTGCCCATGAGCCAAACACCTCCCATCTCCAGCATAGGAGATTACAATTCAACATGAGATTTGGGCAGAGACAAATATCCAAACTATACCACTTACATTGCCTACATCATGTCCTCTCCAGTCCCAGGAAGTGCAGTAAAAAGAGAGAATTGCTGTGTTTGGAAGAGGGAGAGTAGAGTGAGTGTGTGACTTTGCACTGGAACTTAGTGCCACCTTGTCACAGGGGGACACAACACAAGGCAGAATTATGCCAGTATCCTCCAAGGCAGCATTTGGACTAGTCCTAGGCCAGAGGGGCGTCCTCCACCCCAGCAAGAGGAACCCAAGTCGTGGCCTGCTTCCCTATGGCTGACTGAAGTGGCCTGGGGCTTGGAATAAATTTGAATGGCAGTCGAGCCACAGTGACTGCAGTCCTTGGGCAGGCCCTGGGGCTACACAGCTCTCAGAGGCAATGGGATAAGGGTATGACCCAAGGGTATGACCCAGGGAGATACCAGCTGCAGCAACCATAAGGATGCCTTTGTCACCCCTTCCCAAACTTCGGGCAATACAGCATGGAGGAGACTCCTTTTGCCTGGGGAAAGGAGAGAGAAGAGCACAGATGACTTTGTCTTGCAACTTGAGTACCAGATCAGCCACAGTAAAATAAAGTGCCAAGCAGTTTCAGTTATAAATAGAGACAACAAAAAGTCTAAAAGCAAGATAAATGGAGTAAAAGGATATTTTTTTAATAGCTTGTGTTTTTTTTCTTTGCATTGTGATCACAGTTAAGTTATCATCAGTTTAAAATAACTGGTTATAAGATATTATTTGAAAGCCTCATGGTAACCACAATGCAGAAAGCTATGATAGTTAAACACACACAAATAAAAAGTAAGAACTTAAACCATATTACTGAAGAAAATCAGTTTTACACAAAAAGAGACAGAAAGGTGAGAGGACCAACAAAAGCCAGAATACAAATTTTAAAAAATGGCAGTAGTAAGTCTTTACATATCATTAGTAAATTAAATTTTTATGGTCTAAAATCTTTAATCAAGACATAGAGTAGCTGCATAAATAAATAAATAAATAAATAAGACCCAACTATATGCTGTCTACAAGAAACTCACTTCATCTATAAAGACACACATAAACTAAAAGAAAGGGATGGAAAAAGATAATTCATGCAAGTTAAAACGAAAAAAGAACAGGAATAGCTATACTTATATCAGATAAAATAAATTTCAAGACCAAAACTAAAAACAGAGAAAGGATTGGGTGTGGTGGCTCACGCCTGTAATCCTCACACTTTGGGAGGCCTAGGTGGGTGGATCACAAGGTCAAGAAATCAAGACCATCTTGGCCAACATGGTGAAACCCTATCTCTACTAAAAACACAAAAAAATTAGCTGGGCATGGTGATGCACACCTGTAATTCCATCTACTGAGGAGGCTGAGGCAGGAGAATCACTTGAACCCAGGATACAGAGGTTACAGTGAGGCGAGATTGCACCACTGCACTCCAGCTTGGTGAAAGAGCGAGACTCCAACTGAAAAAAAAAAAAAAAAACAGAGAAAGATTGTCATGATATGACAATGATAAAAGTGTCAATAAAGCAAGAAGCTATAACAACTGTAAATATATTTGCATCCAATGCTGGAGTACCCAGATACACAAAGCAAATATTACTAGATATAAAAACAAAGGTAGACCACGATACAGTAATAGTTGGGGACTGCTATGGATTGGCTGTGTCCCCACCGAAATCTCATCTTGAATATTAGTTCCCATAATCACCATATATCATGGGAAGGACCCAGTGGGAGGTAATTAAATCATGAGGGCAGTATCCTCAATGCCATTCTCGTGATAGTGAGTACATTCTCACAAGATCTGATGGTTCTATAAGATGCTTCCCCTTTGCTTGGTTCTCATTCTTCTCTCTCCTGATACCATGTGAAGAAGAACGTGTTTGCTTCCCTTCCACCATGTCTATATATTTCCTGAGGCCTCCCCAACCATGCTAAACGGTGAGTTAATTAAACCTTTTTTCTTCATAAATTACCCAGTCTTTGGTATGTCTTTATTAGTAACATGATAACACAGGGACTTCACACCCCACTTTGAGTGTTGAACAGTTTATCTAGACAGAAAATCAACAATGAAATACAAAATTTAATCTGTACTATAGATCAAATGTATCTAACAAGCATTTACAGGACATTTCATCCAACAGCTGCAGAATATAATTTCTTCTCAGCACATAGAACTTGCTCAAGGGTAGACAATATGTTAGCACATCAAACAAGCCTCAGAAAATTATATTTGCAATCATATCAATTATTTTTTCTGACCATAATGGATTAAAACTAGAAATCAGCAATAAGAGATCCTTGGAAAATATACAAATAAATGGAAATTAAACAAAATGCTCCTGAATGACCACTGGGTTAGTGAAAAACTTAAGAAAAAAGCTGAAAAATTTATGAAGCAAATGAAAATACAGTATATCAAAACCTAGCAGCAAAAGCAGTACTAAGAGGAACGTTTATAGAAGTAGATGTCCACATCAAAAAAATAGAAGTAGAAAGACTTCAAATAAGAAACCTAAAAATGCATCTTAACTAGAAAAGCAAGAGTAAAGTAAACTCAAAGTTAGTAGAAGAAAATAAATAATAAAGATCAGATCTGGGATAAATGAAATTGAAGCAAAAAAATGCAGATCAACAAAATTAAAAGTTGGTTTTGTGGAAAAATAAACAAAATCCACAAGCTTTTAGGTAGATTAACTTTAAAAAGACAGCAAGAAAACCCCAAATACATAAAACCAGAAGTGAAAACTGAGACATTACAACTGATACTGCAGAAATTCAAAAGATCATTAGAGACTATTATAAGCAACTATATGCCAGTAAATTGGAAAACCTAGAAGAAATGGAAAAATTCCTAGACACATACAACTTACCAGGATTGAACCATGAAGAGATACAACACCTGAATAGACCAATAACAAGAAATTAGATAGATGCAGTAATAAAAAGATCTCCCATGAAAGAGAAGCCCAAAAACCTATGGCTTCAGTGCTGAATTCTACTAAACTTTAAAAAAAAAAAAAAAAAAAAAAAAAACTAATACTAATTCTACTCAAACTATTGCAAAATATCAAGGAGAAGGAAAAACTTCCAGCCTCATTATACAAAGCCAACATAACCCTGATACCAAAACTAAAGACACAACCATAAACAAAAACTGCAGGCCAGTATCTATGATAAATATTGTGTAAAAAAAATCAACAAATGTAATACATTACATCAGCAGAATTAAATACAAAAATCGCATGATCATTTTAATTGATGGTGAAAAGCATTCAATAAAATTGAACAACTCACAATAAAAACTCTCAAGAAACTGCATATATAAGGAATCTACCTCAATATGATAAAGGTCATATCCAACAAACTCACAGGTAGTATCAAACTAAATGGGGAAAAACTGAAAGCCTTTTCTCTAAGATCTGAAACAAGCCAAGGATGTACATTTTCACCACTTTTATTCAATATACCTTGAAGTCCTAGTCAGAGCAATTAGATTAGAAAAATAAATAAAGGGCAATCAGGTTAGAAAGGATAAAGTCAAATTATCCTTGTGTGTAGATGATATAATCTTATAATTTAGATTCTTTCAAGATACTATTAGAACTATACTTCAGTAAAGATACAGGATACAAAATCAACATACCAAATATTACGAGCATTTTAATACATCAAGAATAAACAATCTGAAAAAGAAACTCAAAAATTAATCCCATTCATAATAGCTACAAATAAAATAAAATGCCTAGAAATAAACTTAACCAAATAAGTGAAAGATTTCTACAATGAGAACTATAAAACATTGATGAAAGAAATTGAAAATGACACAAAAATTGAAAAGATATTACATGTTCATGAGTAATATCATATGGTTAAAATGTCTATGCTACCCAAAGCAATCTCCAGATTCAATGCAATCCTTATCAAAATAACAATGACTTTGTTCACAGAAATAGAAAAAAAAATTTACATTTATATGAAAACACAAAAGACCTTGAAGGATGAAACCATTTCTGAGCAAGAAGAAAGCTGAAGGCATCATATTACCTGACTTGAAATTATACTACAAAACTAAAGTAACCAAAACAGCATGGTACTGGCATAAAACCAGACGTAGACCAATGAAACCAAATAGAGAACCCAGAAAAAAATTCATGTATTTTCAGTCAATTCATTTTTGAAAAAGGTACCAAGGACATACATTGGTGAAAGAACAATCTCTTCAATAAATGATGCTAGAAAAAAAATGGATATTTATATGCAGAAGTATGAAATTAAACTCCTATCTCTCACCATATACAAAACCCGAATCAAAATTGAATAAAGACTTAAATGTACATCCTGAAACTATGAAACCACCTGAAAAACATTGAGGAAATGCTCCAGAGCATTGGTCTGAGAAAAGGTTTGAGTATGTTCTCAAAAGCAGACAACCAAAGCAAAAATGAACAAATGAAATGATATTAAACAAAAGAGCTTTTGCCCATCAAAAAGAAACAAACAATAAACAAGTAAAGAGAAAACCCACTGAATGGGCAAAAATATTTGCAAATGACCCATCTGGCAAGAGATTAATAACCAGAATATAGAAGTAGCTCAAATAACTTAATAGGAAAAAACAAATTATCCAATTTTTTAAATTAACAAAAATATAAATAGACATTTTTCAAAATACATACAAGTGGCAAACAGGTTTATGAAAATATCCTCAACATCAAAAATTATCAGAGAAACATAAATCAAAACCACAATGAGTTATTATCTTAACCCAGTTAAAACAGCTTTATCAAAAAGACGTGCAATTCAGTAACTTAATGAAGGAATAAAAAACCAAATACTGCTTGATCTCACTTATAAGTGGGAGCTAAATATTGGATACATATGGACATAAAGATGGTAATGAAAGACAATGGGGAATACTAGAGAGGGGAGGGAGAGAGGGGCACAAGAGTTGAAAAGTTAACTATTGGATACTGTGTTCAGTAGCTGGATGACAGGATCAATCATACCCCAGACCTCAGCATCACACAGTATATCCATATAACAAACTTGCCTGTGTATCTCCTAAATCTAAAATGAAGGTTAAAATTATTTTTTTAAAAGCAGGCAATAATAGATGATGGGGAGGATGTGGAGAAAGGCAAATCCTCCTACACTGTTAGAAGGATTGTAAATTAATACAGCCACTACAAAAAAAAATATGGAAGTTTCTCAAAACACTCAAAATTGAACTATCATATGATCCAGGAATTCCACTTCTGGGTGTATATCCAAAAGAGAGGAAACTAGTACATCAAAGATATATCTGTCCTCACTCTCCCGTTTATACAGCATTATTTATAATAGTCAAGATAATGGAATGCACCTAAGAATCTATCAATGGATGAATGAATAAAGAAAACATTATATACATATATATCATATTTGTTCATATATATAAAACATATTTTTATAGATGTGTGTTTGATATGATATGTTTGATATATAATACATATGACAAATTATATAGGATATATAATTGATATCATATATGTATATAAAATATTGCTGAGAATATTACCTATGGAGACAACAGTCAGGTTGTATCACAGGATGAAATTGTGATTGCAGACAAAGCTGCCCATACCCATTTTTTCTTAGAGACGTTACCCTACAAATATGAAACAATTGTGGGAGACAAGGGGACACAGCTCTCAGGAGGTAAAGAATCAGAGGATTGCTATTGCCTGAGCCCTGATCAGATAACCTCAAATCCTGCAGTTGGATGAAGCTACATCAGCTCTGGATACTGAAAGTGAAAAAGTTGTACAAGAAGCCCTGGATAAAGGTAGAGAATGTCGCACCTGCATTGTGATCGCTCACTGCCTGTCCACTATTCAGAGCACAGACTTAATAGTGGTGTTTTACAGTGGAAGAGTCAAGAAGCACAGCATGCATCAACAGCTGCTGGTGCAGAAAAGCATCTACTTTTTAGTGGTCAGTGTCCAGACTGGGACACAGAACTCAAGAACAGAACATATATATGTGATATAAGTGATGTGTGATATACTACATATATATGTGTGATATGTGTGATGTATGTGATATATATGTGTTATATATCTCATATATTGTACATGATACACATACACACAATAGAACACTAATCAACTCTATAAAAAGAATGAAATTTTGTCGTTTGTAGCAACATGGATAGAACTGCAGAACATTATATTAGGTAACATAAGAGAGGCCCAGAAAGACAAATAGTGCCTGTTCTTCCATATATATGGGCTAAAAAACATTGATCTCATTGAGATAGAGAGTAGAATGATGGTTATCAGAGGCTGGGAAGGAGAGGGGGATGGGAGATAAAAAGAAACTGGTTAATGAATACAAAAATATGGTTCGGTAGAAGGAATAATAACTAATGTTCTGTAGCACCATAGGAAAACTATAATCAACACAATTTTATTATCCAATTCAGCATAACTAGAAGGTAGAATTGAAATCTTCCTAACATAAGGAAATAAATCCTTGAGATTATTGATACTCCAACTAATAATTTTGATTTGATTATTACACATTGTGTGCTTGTTTCAAAATTTCGCATGTACCTTATGAATATGTATGGCTATTACGTATTCATAAAAATTACAAATAAAAAAAGATTTTTATTTGTAATTTTTATGAATACGTAATAGCCATACATATTGGCAAAGGAAAAAAATGATAATATATTTAACATCTCAATGGAGAGAATGAAATATCTAAGTTGTAGGATTATGGCTTCTTAAAGTAAAATAGCACCCAATCAATTATTTGAACAAATTTGGGGGAAAATGACATGAATTCATTTAAATAAATTATTAAAATTCCTACTGAGAAAATACATTATGAAATGACTGATATATAAGCACCGATCCATTTTTTAGATCTTATTTACTTATTTATTTTTTGAAATGGAGTTTTGCTCTTGTTACCCAGGCTGGAGTGCAATGGCGCAATCTCGGCTCACTGCAACCTCCACCTCCTGGGTTCAAGCAATTCTCCTGCCTCAGCCTCCCGAGTAGCTGGGATTACAGGCACGCGCCACCATGCCCAGCTAATTTTTGTATTTTTAGTAGAGACGGGATTTCACCTTGTTGACCAGGATGCTCTCGATCTCTTGACCTCGTGATCCACCCACCTCGGCCTCCCAAAGTTTTAGATCTTATTTTAAAGAGACTTTAGTCTTTACATTTTTAAGATAACACTTTCGAGACACAAGTCTTTGAGAGAAGTGAATCACCTTTATTTTTAAAATCCTCTAGTAAAGTACCTGTTCTGAGTTTATTCTTGTTTCAGGATTGAGTGAATGAATGTTTCTTCAGGAAATTTTGCCAAAATTTCCAAAGATGGCAGAAATTACCACTCCAGGATTTAGAAATTTTGACAACACATAGACCACAGGTTTTGAAGGATGAAACGTTATAAAATTAGTTTGTAAAGGGAATCTCAAGTAATAAGGAACACTCAGCAGGAAGAAAAGAAAGTGTAAGTGAAAATATTTTTCTTCGGTCTCATCTTCGACACACAGCATTCTGTATTGTCTGTGACAAAGTGTTGAGACTAGAAGTTCTAGATGTACAATAAACAGTAGCAAACTACTGCAGTACCCACTCCTCTGGCCTGCTACACGAGGTTGCATCCAGAGGAGACTTTAATTGCAGCTACTAATTCCATGTTGCTTAACCTGAGTCTGTACAAGGAGGTATAGTCTAAATCAAATGTAATAAGTGATGACTTCAAAAACCCAAAAAGTTGATTATTTATCAAGGACTATATAAAATTTCTAAAAATGTGTTGAATAATATTAAGGAAAGTTTGCAGATCTCTTTCATTGTGACTTCCCAATTTGAACATGTGTCCTCTTTTTTATGATGTGAAAATGTCATAAAATGGTTTGAGAATAATAACAACTTCATTTTATTTCCATTTTGCTAATGGTATTGGTGATAGTGGTGAGAGAAGGTAGATGGATGAATAAACCTAGATTTTTCATACTAAATGATGTTCTTTACTGGTTTAAACTTCCCCACATGAGATTTTAAATATTTATTACACATTCAGAGGTTTTCTTTTTGATGACATAGAGAACTTTGGGTGTGAAAATTGAACTGTCAGCATTACCCTCTGCCTTAGATATTGTTATACTTAATATAGTTGCATCAAGCTATATAAATAGCTCTTCAGTTACTCTTGAAAGTCAAATGGTTTGAACTAGGAATAGAGTCAAGATTGTTATAATACATTCATGTATTGCAGCCTCTAGGAATACAAATTACATGAGATTTTGCCTCAATGTACAATGTCATCTTGTCAAAGATATCCACAAACTATTATGTAAATGTACATTTTTTTTCCTTTTTCAATATATAATGCAATCTTAGACCAGTCACACTTAGAAAACCACATCACAGGAAAAACTGTTTACTCCTTAAGAAGAAATAATTTGTAACAGTAACAGGATACAGTAGGAAACAAGAGTGAACCACACTCATTAATATACAAACATCTTGAGGTGCATAACTATCAGCAGTACCTGTAGATTATAAATGACAGAAGCAAAAACATTATTTTCTAAAGATTTGAAAGGAAAGTAGGTCTGAGAGAAGGAGGACAGAATTGTCTTTCATATCTGTTCAGTGATACTTACAGGATAGAGGAAAAATAAACCAATCTGTCTCCAAGGATCAGAACCCTGCATGAAGACCTAATTAGAATCCAGGTGACAGCCTTGAAGGTGAATAATGGGTTAAAAAATAGAAATGTAACAATCATTCTTACTGCAGTATTTTATTTTTTCCTTGAGAAGTTGCACCGATGGATTAGAAAGGACATTGCTCCACTTTTAATATAGTCCAATAGTCTGGTCTGGAAGTTACAAAGTTATTTCAGGCAGTCACTTGCAAATTATTCATATCATTGAAAAGATAGGTGTAATCTGAAGTCTGGAAATTGTTAAAAAAACACAATTTGTACTTGCATATAAAATGTGTTAGTGCACTACACTTAAAAAGATTTTAAAAATGACTTTTTAAGTGCTCACTACAAATAAAATGAAGAAGGTAAGTGTTAAACACTGATTAAATGAGATCTTGGAAGTTCACTCTAACTCCTTTCTCCAGTTTCTTAAAATTAAGTACTGCTAGAAAATGGTCAACTCAGTTTAGATGCTGTTATTCCAGCGTGGTTTAAAGGAGCTTCACTTCCTAAAAGAACCCAAATATGAAACAGTCAAATGTTTCCATTTCTGAGGATATTTCTCCCATCTGAAAAGTAGATATAGAGTCTGAAATGTCGACCAAAGATATGATTTAATGTAGTAATTAATTATAACAGAAGTGATAGACTTGTCACGACATGAAAGAAAAATACAGAATAAAGATGAAGAAGGTTGTTCTAGATGATGTTGATAAATAATAATTAAAATCTGTGTTAATTGGCTACTGACTACAGATATAGTCTAGACTAAACGTTTTCAACCTCTGCTGCACATTGTAAGCACCTGAGAAGCTTTTAATACTGATGACGAGGTCACACATTAGAGTATCTGAAAATGGGAACCTGGTGTCAATATGTATTAAAAAGCCTCCAGGCAGTGGTAATATGCATCTTGATTTGAGAACCACTGGACTAGACCAAGAATCCTTCTTTATCTGAATTCTAGAGATGTATTTTTTTGCTTCGAACTGAACTAAAAGTGTAAAAGCTGTAGTTTATACGATTAGTCTTACATTTGAGGAACTAATTAACTAACATTTCTTCCAATCCTAACATTTTTATCATGTTTATGTGATAAATAAACCTAACGCATTTAGAATTCTTTGCACAAATGGGTAACAAGAATATAAAGCATTTAAAAAACCTCCACCTCGCAGTTAATCAAATACTTGTAAATTGAAACAAGTTGTTTTTCCACCTAAAAAACTTCCAGCATCATTACCAAAATGATTATATGTAGTATTTTCCAGCGTTTAGGAAAATATCACTGAATTCAAAGAGCAGTTTAAAAAAATAACATGGGGGAGGAGGGCAAGATGGGTGATGAGAAGCAGCCAGGTGGAACAGCTCTCTCCCAGGGACCGAAAGGACTGCCGTGCTCCTAACAGATCTTCAGAGGGAAGGCAGAGAGTGGATGGAGGGAAGACACAGAAGCTGGAATGAAGGGGTAGAAAGCTGGGAACCCTGCTTTCTACTGGGACTCATTCCCGGCCCCCAACAGCTCCAGGGGAAGGAATGAGTTGAGCAGGTAAGGTCACCGTCTCACGAGTTGCTCCTTAGCAGGTGGAGACCCCTCGCTCACCAGGGACACTGGAGTTTCCTGGGAGAGCTACTTAGAGAAGTGGTATGTACAGCAAGTCAGCAGATGTGGAGCCCAGAGGGTTTGATGCGGGAGCATAGGTAGCAGAGCATAGCCAGGGATGGCTGTCCCCCGGGTTCCACTTGCTCTCATAGGAGACTTTAGCCCTAAGGGTGCTGTGTACCTGATTTCTGCACGGCAGTCTTGCCCATCAGACAGGGATAGTCCAACCTGAGAACTCCTTGGTCTGCTAACCTCTCCTGGTGCTCCAGCCTAGCCATGCCTGCTTTCAGGGAAGCTACAGGTGCCCTGGGGTCCTCACCATAGCTTCTGTCCTGGTGGACCATGCGTGACTGGTGGAAAGCTCCAGTGGGGTGTCCGCTGTGGCCACGCACCAGCTAGCAGACTCCCTTCCCACACTGCAGCTTCCCCCTGCCTCATGGCAGCTCCCCACTTTACTTTGCCAGTGCGTGTCTGCCAGGCATCTGTCAGGTGGGTTTTGCTTCTGTTGCCCTGCCAGCACACAGGAGTTCAATCCACCTCCCATAACCCCACTGACTGCCATTACAGATGGAGCCTCATTAGGAACAAAGCCAGCCACCCCCATCCCTGCCCACAATCCACTCTTGCACTAACACTGTGCAGAGAACAGCAGCAGATCAGCCTCCACCCTGAGTGACTACTTCTGCTTACAGGGCACAGAGAAGGCCCCAGACCTGCACTCACTAGCGCCCTGCCTTCGAGCCAGCACCACCTCAAGTGCCATGGTGCTCACAGTCGCAATCAGGGTCCCTCCTAGGCTGCACCCACAATAGAGTTGCCTCCATCACTGCGGTGAACGCCCACAGGGAGGCAGGCATTGTGGCAGGCTAGCGTTCTGTTGCACTGCTGCAACCACTGCTGCTGGCATGTGTGAATGAGGACAGATCCTGCTGTCACTGCATTATGAACTGCTTTGGCTGACACCATGCATCGGAGTGAAGTGACCAGTGGTCCAAGAGCAACTCGGTCACCTGCAGCACAGTGGATTCCTAACCTGGAGGAGCCAGAGAACAAAGTTGGGCCCAATACAAATCCTCCAGAATGAAAACAGTCAGTCCAGAAGTTGGGAGCTGAGGTTGGCTCTCTAAAATCTTCCAGAAACTAAGCCAGTTGGCTGAATTCACCTAATACCACAATCAAACCCTCGAGGTCATCAAATAGGAAAGAAAAAATAATCCAAAGGTCAAAAACCTCAAAGACTGAAGGTCAATAAGCTCACAAAGATAAGAAAAGAACCCTGACAAACCAGAGTGACTTTTTTTCCTCCATTGAGGCACAACAACTGAACCAAAGTCTCATGATAAAAATTTAACGTGCAAAAATCACTAGCATTCCTATATACTAACAGTCAAGTTGAGAGACAGATCAAGAACGTAATCCCATTCAAAACATCCACACACAAAAACCAGTATACCTAGGAATACAGCTAACAAGGGAGGAGAAAGCTCTCTACAAGAACTGGAAAACAATGCCCAAAGAAATCAGAGATGACACAAACAAATGGAAAAATCTTCCATGCTCATGGATAGAAAGAATCCGTATCATTAAAATGGCCATACTGCCCAAAGCAATTTACAGATTCAATACTACTCCTATTAAACAACCATCGACTTTTTTTTTCACAGAACTAGAAAAAACTATTTTAAAATTCATATGGAACCAAAAAAGTGCATGAATAGCCAAGGCAATCCTAAGCAAAATGAACAAAGCTAGAGGCATCATACTATCTGACCTTAAACTGTACTACAGGGCTACAGTAACCAAAATAGCATAGTACTGGTACAAAAACAGGCTGATTCATTCAAATACCATTCAACCAGCAATCCCATTACTGGATAGATACCCAAAGGAATATAAATTGTTCTATATAAAGACAGATGCATGTGTATGCTTTATACAGCACTGCTCCCAATAGCAAAGACATGGAATCAACATAGAACAATGGAACAGAATAGAGAATCCAGAAATGTCTGCATACCTACAACTATTTGGTCTTTGACAAACCTGACAAAAACAAGCAAAGGGAAGGATTCCCTATTCAACAAATGGTGCTGGTATAACTGGCTAGCTATATTCAGGAGATTGAAACTAGACCCCTTCCTTATACCACACACAAAAATTAACTCAAGATGGGTTAAAGACTTAAATGTAAAACCTAAAACTATAAAAACTCTGGTAGATAACCAAAGGCAATATCATTCTGGACATAGGCACGGGCCAAGATTTCATGGTGAAGATGCCAAAAGCAATTGCAACAAAAGTAGAAGTTGACAAATGAGATCCAATTAAACTAAAGAGCTTCTGCACAGCAAAGGAAACTATCCAGAGAATAAACAGACAACTTACAGACTGAGAGAGAGTTTTTGCAAACTGTGCAGCTGAAAAGATCTAATATCCAGCCTCTATAAGGAGCTTAAGCAAATTTACAAAAAAAAAAAAAAAAAACACCATTAAAAAGTAGGCAAAGGACATTAACAGACACTTTTCAAAACAAGACATAGATATGACCAACAGTCACATGAGAAAAAGCTCAACATCACTGGTCTATAGAGAAACACAAATAAAAACCACAATGAGATACCATCTCACACCAGTCAGAATGGCTATTATTAAAAAAGCAAAAAATAACAGATGCTGGTGAGATCGTGAATAATCTGGAACATTTGGTGGGAGTGTAAATTGGTTAACTCATTGTTGGAGGACAGTGTTGTGATTCCTCATGGACCTACAAACAGAAATACCATTCAACCAGCAATCCCATTACTGGGTAGATACCCAAAGGAATATAAATTGTTCTATATAAAGACAGATGCATGTGTATGCTTTATGCAGCACTGCTCCCAATAGCAAAGACATGGAATCAACCTAAATGCCCATCAATGACACACAGAAAGAAAGTGTGGTACATATACATCATGGAATACTATGCAGCCATAAAAAGCAATGAGATCATGTCCTTTGCAGGGACATGGATAGAGCTGCAGGCAATTATCCTTAGCAAACTAACACAGGAACAGAAAAGCAGATACTTCATGTTCTCACGTATAAGTTAGAGCTAAATAATAAGAACACATGGACACAAAGAAGGGAATAACACACACTGGGGCCTATTGAAAGTACTAGGTTTAATAGCTGGATGACTAAATGTCTGTACAACAAACCCCCATGACATGTTTACCTATAAAACAAATTTGGACATGTTCCCCTAAACTTAAATTGAAAGTTACATTTAAAAAATAGTGGAGGCACCGTGGCAGACAGGAGGCAGGACTAGATTGCAGCTCTGACTTGGATGGGGAGAGCAGTGTGCGGAGGCTCATAACATGAATTTTAGCTCCAGAAAGACTGCAGGAATAAATCAGGAAATCCAAGAGGACCCACAGGACCCCCTGAAGAAAGCAGACTGCTCCCACAGAACCCTGGAGACACCACAAATACAGTGGCTGCCCAAACTGCAGAAGAGGGAAAGGGAGATCCTCTGCCCCCGAATACACACTCCTACAGGAGAAACTGGAAGTCTGATTTACAGAAGAAGATTCCAAACTTACCTGGAGCTGAGTCAATTTATGTTCTTCTGAAAAGTATTGATTTTTAGGTAATAGCAAGTAGTTAACTTAGTCATTCTCAAACCCTAAACTATGAAATTTCGATTCAATTCTTTTATTCCTATGTGAACTTCTAATAAAATGCACTATGCATACGGAGTTCAGGGATCAATCATAGATTTGGGTGGCTGTATCCACAAAAACCAGGAGCCTCTCTTCAGCTCTCTCCTTTCTGGACATTCCTCCTCACCTTTTAGCTGTGGTAGTTGCTTTCCATACTCTACGCCATTTCTCCTTATGCTGATTTTAGTCATGCCACATGATGCTGACTCCTGCATAGTCTTAAGCCATAAAAAATGTCCCATAAAATTTACCCCGTATCTGCATGATTTGGGTTTCTCTTTGATATTCAGGAAATTGTTATTTTTATATTTTTATATTTTGTCCAGAGTTTAGAGTTGTTGTCTGTGGGAGGGATGATCCATTTGGAGCTACTGAGACATAACCATAAGCAGAAACTCCATTTCTAAATTCAGTCTTCTCTAAGTTTATATAAGTGTATAAGTCAGCTTTTCTACACATAATCAACCACAGAAATATCAGTGGCATACAACAATAAACACTTATTCATCAGTTTTATGTCGCTGGGATAGTTCTACTTTGAGATGCAAATCAAATTCAGGTCTTCTTCCTGTGTTTCATTCTGGGGACAAAACTGGAGGAGTAGCTATCTGAGGCATGTTCTTCTCCTAATGCAGAGATTGGAAACATTCAAAGGAACATGCAGAAAAAATGTCTTTTTTAGGCTTAGTCTTAAATCTGGCACACAGCCTTGTATCACCTCCACCCACATCCATTGGTTCAAGCAAATGACATGACTAAATCCAACATCAATGGGCAAGACTTACACCCTTTCCATGAGAGGAGTAAAAATTTATATTTACCAAAAATTAACCTACACAATTCAAGAAATTCAACTAAGTTATGGGATAAAAGAATCCTACTCTTGAGATGCATAAAAATCTAGTGAGAAAGATATGGAACTTTTTTTGTAATGTGGTAATTTTATGATAAAATGTCAAATCTTGGCTTATTTTTATTTCTATAAGTATTTCTCTTTCTTTTTATGTCTGATAAAAAAAGAAAACCAATGATATTATAAGACAGGAAAACTACAGGGCAATATCCTGCTTGAGTATACATACAATGATTTTTTAAAAGTGATTAGCAAATAGAATCTAGTTACATATAAAAAGCATAATATACAATGATGATGCCAGGTTTATCTCAGGTATGCCAGGTTGGTTTAACACATTGATAAAAATCATTCGATGTAATTCACTCAGATTACCAAATAAAGCAGGAGGAAAAACATATAATGATCTAAATAAATATTAAAATAATGATTAAAGTCATTATTCACAATGAAATATTAGAATAAATTACACAGAGAATAATTTTCCTCAACATCATTAAGGAAATCAACAGAAAAATTATAGCTAACATCTTACTTAATAATGGAAAAGGTAATACTTTCTACGTAGAATTGGAAACAAGGCTACTGTGTTCACACTTTCCCCCAGTGTTCAGCATTGTACTGGAAATCTCAGCCAATGCAATTAGACAAGAAAAAGCCTTAATTTTTAAAAACCCTTAAAATTTGAAGGAAGGGGTAAAATAGTCTTTCATTCAAAAATGGCATGATTTTATTTTGCAGAACACCCTCTGAAACCTATGAAACAGGTAATATAAATAATAAAGGAATTTAGCAAAACCATAGAGTATGAGATACAAAAATTTCTATATAATTGCAAAATAAAATTCTAAATGTAGTAAAAAATTCAATTCAGTTTAAAATAGCATTCAAAAATATAAAATGCTTAGGGGTATTTTAACAAAATACATGCCAAACTATACAATTTTGCTAAAGAAATAAAAGAGCATGTAAGTAAATGGAGAGGTAAACCACGATCATGAATCAAAAAACTCAATATAGTCAAGATGTCAATTTAACCCCAAATTAATCTGTAGATTTAACACAAATCTAATAAATATTCCAGCAAGTATTTTAAAATTTGGCAATCTGATTGTAAAAGTTATAGAAACGCAGATGACCTAGAATAGCCAAAGCAATCTTTTAAAGGAAAAACAAAGAGGGAAAAATCACGTTACCTCACTGACTATAAAGTTATAGCAATCATAGTAGGATAAACCTGGCAAAGGGATAGACACAGATTAATAGAACAAAACTGAAAGTCCAGAAACACACACAAACATGTGGTCAATAGGATATTGACAAAAGTGTCAAGGTAAAGTAAAACCTTAATGAGATGCAACTGCAGACATATTCAAATGGTTACAATTGAAAATCATAAGCATGGATGTTGCCAATTATAAGAAACAACTACCTTACTGGTCAGGAAGTGAAACTGTACAATCACTTTGCAAAATATTTTGGCAATTCCTCATGAAGGTAAACATGTATTTACATATGACCTAATAATTTCATTCCTATTTACACAAGAAATAAAAATCTTCTGTCCAAGCAAAGACTTCCATAAAAATGTCTTTAGCAATTTTATTTATAATAGTTCCAAACTGAAAGCAACTCAAATGTTGATCAAAAGGTAATGAACAAGCATAATACAATATGCACTGCCATGAAATACTACTCAGCTACCAAAAGAAACAAACACATGATACATACATTTTGTCATATGAAACAATTCAGAAACTTTATACAGAGTAAAAGGAGCTAGATGCAATGAGTATGTACTTCAAGATTCCATTTATATAAAATTCTAAACATTTCAAACTAATCTATGGTGATTTTGTTAAGCAGCAGCAATGGAAAGTTTGTTTTTGTTGACTGAGACCATAGTTTACAAGTGTATACTCTGCAATACCTCATTGAATTGCATCTGTAAATGGATACTGACTACAGGAAAGCTGAACAACAACAAAGGTTACAAGTATACACCTTATAATCTTTTGCTATTACCTAGTTCATACCTTGAATTGTTACTTGGCAATAACTAATAAACTCATGTGTCGGGCACAGTAATAAATGCTTTACCAGTATGAATATTTCTAAAAGTTGGTATTGAATTATTTTACTTGAGAACACATCAAGTGCTTTCCCAAGTATTCTTTTAGGTATACAGTAATCTTCATAATATTGAATTGTAGATTAGGCAAATTATTTTATTCTACTTTAAAAGTAAAAAATCTGAAACATAGTGAGGTTAAGTAAGTAGTAAATTCGGAAATCTAATCCTTTCCTTCTGTCTGCTCATCACTCTAAGTAATTCACCTGCAATTTTTTGAACTGTATAAATGTGTAATTTGAATAATTTTCCAATTTGAAAATTGATGTTATTTTCTTTGTTGAACTTTTCAAGGCAGAGCCTTGCATAGTTGACTCATCACTACTTAACTTTGTTCCCATTTAACTGCAGCTATTGTAAATGACTAGTTCCATTTGCAACCCACACATGGAGGGAACACTACCTCCCATGGACTGTATTTATCTTGGGTGGTTAATGATCCTGAATCCAACATCCACCAAAGTTATAGCTCAGGGAACTCTTCCAAAGCACTTGTTAAAGAGGGATTGTTTTTCCTACCTCTCAGAAACAAGTCCTATGTGAACTACTGCTTTCTGACTCATCCACCAAGTCCAGCACATTGCATTATATCCTAAAGGCAATAGAGGAGTAAGCCAACCCATCAAATTCTTGCCACACATTTGTTAATCCAGGAGATTATTTCTCCTGGGAAGGATGTTTCACACCCCTCAAGCAATCCCTTGGACATGTTAAATATGTTTCTTCTTGTATGAGTACTTTCTAATTAAGATCAAGGAAAAAGTATATATTTTCTGAACCAGATATTGTCCTTATCATTGTACATTTGCTGTTAGTAAGAAGCAGAGGACATTTAGCTGTGTGCGTGTGCATGTGTGTGGGAGAGAGATGGGATGGGAGAGAGAGAAAGACAAACAAAGAGGGAGACGGGGGAGGTGGAGAGGGAGAGGAAGAGAAAGAAGAGCGGCTATTAAAAATACATGTCTATTATTTATAGATTCTGTGAAGTAATTTCTTTTCTGTACCAATTAAGGATGCTTTCAGGATGTTCTTTCTTTTTGAGACATTTTTGAGAAAATTTTAAAAGTAATTTACTTTAAAAAATAATACATATCCTGGCTATTAAATATATAATTTTATGGAAAATTACATTTTCAGAAGAGATAATTTTTATGGAATATATAACTGTAAGATAATTTTCACAAATGTGGTAAGCATAAAATGTCTCCCTCCCCAAGATACCCATGTCCTAACACCCAGAACCTAAAGAGATTTGGCAGATCTGATAAAATTGTTTTGAGATGGGGTGATTATCCAGAATTATCCCAGTGAAACTGTTATATTCACAGGAGTTCTTACAAATAATAATAATAATAACAACAACAGGATGGTCAGAGTCAGAAGATTTGAAGATGTTGCTGTTGGCTTTTAAATGGAGAAGAGGTCATGAGCCCAGGATGCAAGCAGCCTCTAGAAGCTGGAAAAGGCAAGGGAAGAGGTTCTCACTGGTAGCCTCCAGAAGAAAAGAAATGCAGCTCTGCCAATGCCTTGATTTTAGCCCTGTGAGAACCATTTCAGATGTTTGCATTTCAAATTGTAAAATCTGAGTTGTTTTAGGCCAGTAAATTTGTGGTAATTTACTAGAGCAGCAATAGGAAACTGACACATGCAAGAATAGATGCATAAAGTACTTGGATCTTTTTATTTCACTTCCATTCTAAGTAGATGACTGTTCTGCAGTCTTCATGGCTTGGAATTCTAATTGAGGAAATATGGAACTGGCTACACTAATTTTTAAGGCAAAATTAAATTGTTTCCGGGAAATCAGCAATCTTCACTATCAAAGGGGTATTCAGGGAATATTTATCACCTTTCTGAAATTTGAGACTACTTTCTAGTAGTGTACTTAGGTAGCATTTGAGCTCTCAGAGTCCATTTAGGTTTCTAGCATAGAGTAAGTGCTTAGTCTATACTTTTTAAATTAATGGTTGGAGAAAATGGCACCTATGAATAATTTGTAGGAAATGAATAAAAACACCTTTTCCACTAACTGATTCTTGTCTGAGTGGCAGCTTTTATTCTTGTGGATTAAGACAGAGTACATCTTTAAAGAAATGAAAGGGTAACAAGGAGTGATTCGCATATTAAGTCCATATGTTTTAGAGGCAAATAGCATAATAATGAGGGGGCATAAAGTCAGTGTGTAGTGATCAAAGTGCTGGCTCTGACATCAAACCGCATTGATTCTAATGCCAGATCTTTTATTTATAAGCTGTGTGGCTTCAGGAAGTTACTTACCATTTGTGTCTCATTTCCATCTTACATTAAATGAAGAAATAAGTGTACTTAACACAAAAGCTTATGGTGAAAAGCAAATCATTTACTACAATGTGCACAGAAACATGGCAAGCACGCGCTGAACACACAAAAAAGCTCAGGCACTCAGGAAAAGTAAGTCCCCAGGTAAGGGGAAACACAGTTTCAGATAGTTGTGAAAGTGATTTTATTTTTGCAGAAAAAAAAAATAAGTTGTTTATGGGGTGCTGAAAATAAACTTCTTTATCAAGACTTTGGCCTAGAGTGGGTCCTGGATATCAAAACAATCTAACATTAATGTTTTAATTTCTTAGGGATACTTTTTGAAAGAGTGAAAAATGTACCACCCCAAAATTTGCCAGATTGTTATATTGATTATTTCAAGTTGAAACATTGAGGAAATTGTAGTTTCAAAAAGGGACAGCTGACCTGTCTCTTCTGGCATGTAGCAAGCCTAAAGATTCTTCTGGAAGGGGCACACTCTCAATACCAGGAAGATAAAACAGCCCTTATCACCAGAGACTGGGAATTTAGGGTGGAAATATCCCTGAATACACTTAATCAAGTCGCCCTTATCTTCTGCTAGATATATCCCACATATATTTTCAGACTCCCCTAGAAAATTTGCTTCCCCTAGCCAGATTTTCCTTGTCCTGCCATTTCTTCTCAAAAATTTATCATTCTTTGTCTAAAAAGTATAACTTTGGCCACTTCTTTGGACTTCACCCTATGTTAAAGATCTCTATGTACATGTAAAACTATACTTTCCTCTTGTTAATCTGCCTGGTGACAATTTGGTTTCTACATACAGCCAAAGAGACCGCAGAAGAGCTTAAGGTGGGTTGATCTCTGGTGACCTCTGGCTCCCCTACATTTTCTTCTTTACCATCTCCCCATATACATGTTGGCTTTTGATGAGTTTCATCCTTTTTAAAGTCACTGGCTAAAATTACTAACCTCTTTAACGGGAGAAAGAAAGCAACATGCTCAGTTGGTATGAAATTCACTGCTGCCTTCTAATGATTAATTAGTTGAAATAATATTTGCAAAGCATTTAAAACAAAGTAAATATCAAAAATATTGGCTGTTACGCAGCTACTTGCATGTTTCACCAAGTCATAGTAATCTTGCTCTATTCACATATTTGTGTTACCATGGCTGCTGAGCACAGAGTTTGTAGACAGTACAACCCCAAGGGGGCACTATTGATATTATTTATGAAATGACTACTGACTTGCGGTTTGCTGTTGATAAAATGCTATTATTCCCTTTAATGTCCATTTAACACTCTATTTTAAAATTAGAGTAGTATTTAAAATTAGAGTATTTAAAATTAATACTCTATAGACTTACAAGGTATACAAGGTAAAATGTACAGAATTTAAGTTTTCATTTTGATAGATTTTGACAGTTGTATGCACCGTGTAACTACCATCCAAAACAAAATATGAAACATTTTTATCATTTTTTCTCATTACAGGTAAATAATAACCTGCCCTAGAGTTAACCACTTTCTGATTTGTATTACTTTCAAATAATTCTATTTGTACTTAGACTTCATATAAGCAGAATCATATAAATGTATTCTTTTGTGTTTGGCTTATTTTGTGCAAATTAATATTCATGAGAGTCATACAGTTGTTGAGTATATCAGTGACTCATTCCTTTTTATTGGTGAAGCAATATTCCATTCTATGAATATAGTAATAAAATTGGTTTTTCCATTGCTTCTTGAAAGTAATGGCAAAAACCACAATTACTTTTGCACCAACCTAATAGTAATTTGATTTGCTTCCATTGTAGGGCCATTATGTATAAGGTTGCTATGACAATTCTTGTTAAAGATTCTATGTTGATATGGGTTTTCATTTCTCTTCAGTAAATACCTGGTTCAAGATAGGCCATGGGTCCAGATGCAGAAGCTAAAACTATAAAGCTTCTAAAATAAATCATAGGAGAATATCTTCAAGCCATTAAGGAAGGCAAAGATTTCTCGATAGACACAAAAGTACTCAGTGAAAAATAACGGAATGGATACATTGACTTGATCAGAAGAAAACAGTCTCCTTATCTGAAGACATCATTTACAATTGAATAGGCAATCCAAGGAACAGGAAAAAAAAATTGTGATTGGAGCATCCAACAAAAGATGTTTGTCCAGAATATATATAACTAACACAATTCAAAACTAAGAAGACAAAAGCAGGCAAAACACCTGAACATACAATTGACAAAGTAACTCATTTGTTAGAGGAGTTGAATTCCATAATTTTGAGGCCTATTTTACCCCATGGTATTCTGACCATGTGACATTGGTGAAAAAATAGAAAAATAAATCTCTGTAACAAAATAAGACAGTCCAGGAACAAACTCAAACATATATTTAACCACTTCCCTTTTAACCCGTTATTCTGCTGCTTTAAGTACCTCATTATTCTCACTGTCCTATTTCTATGATCTCTTCTCACCATATAGTAATTTGGGCTCCAAGGTATCCGCTTTATTCTAACTCTCCTGGTTTTCACTACAGTACATGTTATCAGCCACTTATTAAGAAATCATGTTTTCTCACCAAAATAATTCATAACATGGCATATTTGGCCACTAATTTATTTAATTCTATTTGTAGGTTGACAACTTCTCTGTTAATACAACTATACCTGAGTATCGGTAAAGGAAATGAGATAAAGAGCAATAAGCACTGCAGGACTCTAAGTAACACAAGAAAAAGGCAAGAACTCTGTCTTGGCCACAGCTAAAGTCACACCACTTAGGAGCCCCTGACTCCACCTGCATGAAAGAAGATAATCCAAGCCTCACACTTGTGACTGAAAATGATAGGAAGTATGAGATACGCTGCTTTCTATTGAACTGGAACCTGTAGAGGCCAGTCTTCATTCATCTTAGACTTACTGAAATAGCCTCAGTTTCTGGTCTCCTGAGTAATGTGGTGTAGTAAGTTGTTACTACTTTAATTTTTTCAGATTTGCTTACGTATATATTTGTTTGTGTTGATTGGTTGGTTGGTAGTGAGGACAATATTTAATGATATGGGAAAATACATATAACATTAATTGAAATAAATCAGAACATGTTATAAAACATATACAGTTGTTAATACTATTTTTAATTACAGTATGTCTATTAAAGGATTAAAAATGAGAGTAGTAAGCCACAGTAATCAGTAGTAACTGGGAGAAAATGGTAATCTTACTATAAGGTTATCAAATCTAATGCATCTGGGTCATTTTGCCACAGTGTTATAAATCTTGACCTTGGGAATTATTTTCAGTTCCACAGATTACTTCCAATAATATAAATGAAAGGGAAAAACACTACTGGGTTGAGGGATAGATGGGTGAATGGGGTGAGTGTTCAGGCAGGAAGGTAGATCCCAACTGGGCCTTTTGGGAAAGATAATTATAAACAATATTCAAGCATACTAGGAAACGGGTATATCAGGCAGAGGGAATTATTTCTTTTATCATTATTATTATTATTATACTTCGAGTTCTAGGGTACATGTGTAGAACTTGCAATAGGTATACATGTGCCATGGTGAAATTATTTCTGACCAGTTCACTAAATACTTTTATTTATGTTACATCATTTTAAAGCAAAGTGGCAACCCTTTACAATCTACTATTGTAGATTGGTTTTACAATTTCCACTGATTTACTTATTTATTACGGATGAAGATACTAAGTTTGAGAGACATTGAGGAATATTCTCAAAGTCACAATAAGCACTAAAATCTTATTTTAAGTTTGAACTGATCTGACTCAAAGCCCCATATTGTTCCCTCTAGCAAGCCAGTATTGCCTGATGGTTAAAAACACAGCTTCAGTGGCAAGATTCTTGGGTGAAAATCCTAGCTTTGTCTCTCATTCATTGTTAAAACTTGAACAAGTCATTTGCTCTTATATGCAACATGGGCATAACAAAAAAACATTTTTCATAACGTAGCTCTGAGGATTAAAAGTGTTAGTATATGCAAAGTCTGGATAAGAGTTCTCAACACATATTATGAGCTCAGTAAATGCCTGCTCTTGTTATCATGCCACTGTATAACTTCTAGTATGTAAGTGTGTGTGTATGTATTCACTTAGCATGTTGTTATAATGTCTGAATATAGTTTAAGTGAGTTAAATGGTAATGTGTATTTCTCTTTGAGACAGAAATCTTGTTTACTTATTTACTTATTACATACTACAATTTTTTGGAAAGAAGAAAAATAAATATGCATATGAGATAGTGGCAAATGTGATCATAATTATCTTCTGACTGGCTAAGCAGTAGACTGAATCATGCCCAATAACCCAATCAGCTGCCATTATCAAAACTGTAGTTTCTATCTTGGCATAATTGTTCATTTTTTTTGGTAGAAACATATGGAGTAACTGTACACAGCACTGTCTGACAATTAAAATCTGAATGATCACAGTGCTTCAAGATGTCCTTCCACTAATTAGAAAAGTGATTGAAGATGCATAATTTGCAAGTTTGTCAGTATTAGGAATTAACTAGTATTCTGCTATTAGATATTCAAATTTAGAGAGACTAATCTTCTCTAAAAAATTATTAGTGTTTCATCATGTTTCATAGGAATGATCTTGAGAAAACAAATCCTAAACAATTATTTCTGCTTATGAAGAACTTATTTCTAAGGCACGGCTTCAGATTTTTCACTCAGAGAAATGTAAGCACTAAGGGGAACATTTCCAGAAATGTTAGAACTGCATAACTCACATTTGTTTGGGGTTGTGTTTGTTTGTTTGTTTTGAGACAGGGTCTCACTCTGTCACTAGGCTGGAGTGCAGTGATACAATCTCAGTTTACTACAACCTTGTGGCACCATGCCTGACTAATTATTTCTTTCTTTCTTTCTTTCTTTCTCTTTCTTCCTTTCTCTTTCTTTCTTTCTCTCTCTTTCTTTCTTTTCTTTCTTTCCTTCCTTTTTTCTTTCTTTTCTTTCTTTCCTTCCTTCTTTCTTTCTTTTTCTTTTCTTTCTTTCTTTGTCTTTCTTTCTTTGTCTGTCTTTCTTTCTTTCTTTCTATTTTTTTAGAGATTGGGTTTCACCATATTGCCCAGGCTGGTCTCGAACTCCGGAACTCAGGCAATCCACCAGCCTTGGCCTCCCAAAGCGCTGGGATCACCAACATTAGCTACTGCACCAGGCAGATAACTCATGCTTTTCTATGTTTCCCTTTTCTCCCTTTACAGAGACGTTCTTTCTCACCTAATCTGTAATATTAAGTGGCAGGAACAATACTGTAGACTTCTTCGATTTTCCACCTACTCCTTGCAGTTTCTCGTGAGGTGCTGGGCACGAAGTTGTTAGGAATGCACATTTGATAGTCTCTCAGATTACTATGTTTTGGTTTCATCCCTTTCTTCACCTTTTTTCCCTTTGAGAAATTTTCATTTTTTCCCATAGTCTTTCTTTCTATTTTTAGCTCAAGTCTATTCTTCCCCATTAGGCCAAAATACACATCTGTGGTTCTTAATACTATCATCATGAAGCTTTCAAGGTGAAGCAATATATTAGACATTTGATTCATTTGTTCACAAATAGCAAATGTCTACTATTTGTTTGGTTGTCTATTCTAGATTCAGAGAATGCTTCCGTAAAGAAAAGAAAAACAGGTTCTGCCTTTGTTCTGTGAGGAAGACAGGAAAGAATTTTCAAAAGAAGATATAAAAATGGTCAACAAGCATATGTAAAAATGCTCAACGTCACTGATAATCAGGAAAATGCAAATCAAAACCACAATGTGATACCACCTCACTCCTGCAAGAATGGACATAATCAAACAATCAAAAAATAATAGATGTTGGTGTGGATGCAGTGAAAAGGAAACACTTCTGCATTGCTGGTGGGAATGTAAACTAGTACGACCACAATGGAAAACAGTGTGACGATTCCTTAAAGGACTAAAAGTGGATCTATTGTTTGATCCAGAAATTCCACTACTGGGTATCTACCCAGATGGAAAGAATTCATTATACAAAAAAGATACTTACACACATGTTTATAGCAGCTCAATTTGCAATTGGAAAAACATGGAACCAGCCCAAAATGCCCATCAGTTAATGAGTGGAAAAAGAAAATGTGATAAACATAACATGGAATACTACTCAGCCATAAAATGTAATGAAATAATAGTATTCACAGCAACCTGGATGGAATTGGAGACTGAGACTATTATTCTAAGTAAAGTAACTCAGGAGTGGAAAACCAAACATCATATGGTCTCACTCATAAGCAGGAGCTAAGCTATGTGGACACAAAGGTATTAGAATGATACATTGCACTTTGGGGACTCAGGGGAAAGGGTGAGGGGTGGCAATGGATAAAAGCCTGCATATTGGGTACAGGGCACACTGCTCAAGTGGTGGGTGCACCAAAATCTCAGAAATCACCACTAAAGAACTGATTCATGTAACCAAACACCACCTGTTCCCCCAAAACCTATTGAAATGAGAAAAGAAAATACACAAACAAACAAATGAAACAAGAGATGGAGATAGAGATTACTGGATTGGAGAGGAGAGGAAAAAGGGGAATGGCTTCTTTGAGAGGGGGTGTTTGAGCAGAGGTGTAAAGGATGAGAAGAGTCAAGCTTGAAAATATCTGTATTTGTGGCAGATGGAACATCCTATGAAGAGTCTTGAAATGTAAACAAAATGGTGTTTTTAAAAAAATCACGAGAAAACAAAATGCCTAGAAAGTGGTTAACAAGTATGAGAGGATGTGTGACTTGAGAGTTCTTTGTTACAGAGATAAGAATCTACTCTAAATTATGTTACAAAATGGATTAAGAAATATTTGGAAGCTCATCTCTAAGAAAGCTGGAGAGTCAGTCTCAGCAGGTTGGAGCTGCATACACTCCACAATGTGGGCATTGCTCCAGTGAGACTCACTGCCTCTGCTCCTCAGCACAAACATGGCCGCTCACACCTTTAAGGTTGGATACAATGTTCTCCGGACTCTGCCTCCAACCCCACCAAAGAATGTGTTCTGTCTGCACTGTATGCACTTCCCTCTATTGCTTACTTCTAAATCCAAAGTCTCACAAACCTTTCTGATTGGCAGATCCAAGATCATCTAGCCAACCAATAGGAAGGCTGAGAGATGGTATTCTCACTTCTAACCTGAGAACAAGGTACTGCTTATGGACCATAGGAAGGATGTTCAAAAGATAACAGATCATTGAACATGTGATAAATAGCCACTAGATCACAAAAATAGGATTTTTAGAATGTTAATACAATGTCAGGTATATTATATAATATGATTTTCATATTCTTCTTCAAATTTTGCATCATAGAAATAAGTAAATTGAAAAATACAAAACAAAGATTACTGCCCCAGCATCACAGAATTAGTTGGAGAAACAGAGTGTCAGTATTGATGATGTGTGACTTAATTTATGGAGTGCCTCGGAAAGCTATTTAATCAGCAGGACTATCTCTGTCAACATGAGCAAGGGCTGCTCACCACCATGTCAGATCTAGTTGGTATCATCAACTGGAAGTGAGGCTTATCCCTTGAGAATTACCATACCACTTATGTGGGACACTGAGGTGGAGATAATTGACCACTGTAAATAAGCATGGATTATTAAAAGACTTGCAGAAAATGAGTGATTCTCAAAATTATCATTCAGATATTACACTTCTATAGTTATAACTACTATATTGCTAACATCACCAAAATCATTTTTAAAGAAGGACTTGAAGACATTTTAAAATTCATCAATATACCCCAAACAGCTTTCTTTTCATGAATTTAAAATGTACTATATTTGCAAATCATCTGAACATCTTCAGAGCCTATCTTTATATGACCAGAAAAGTGGCTACCAGATACTTATGACCAGATCATGTAATGAAGCAAAAATTTGAATCTTTTAGGACTTCTTTGAATGTCTTAGACTAGAGAATGACACTTTTTCCAAAACTCCATTTTGCATACAGTTAAGAAATAGTTTCACTCTATTCATCCCACATAAATGTCTAGTACAAGTAAAACACTTGCTATTTTAAGGCAGAGGGAAAGAAATACGATTGTGTATCAGAATAACCTGGGGGAAATGTGCTAAAATAAGGACTCAGGGTTTCACTGCAAGATTCCGATTCATTACCATTTCTCAGGGGCCCAGAGATCCAATAGATATGTATGATGCATTTATCAGTAATTGGATATTATTATAATATGTCCCCAAGCAAATCTCTTACTGAAATCACATGATTTTCATCTCATCAGACATGTAAAGAGTAAGAGTTACTGCAAAAATCGACCTCAAATGATCTACAGAAGCCATTTCAATAGTGACTACACAACAGACATGATGAAAATTGATCATCCTGAGATATTACACAGAAAAGTCCTCCCTTTTATCTGCCTAAGTCTACACACCTCTAATTATTGAACACTTGTTTAATCGATGACAAGGCTATTTAATAGTAATGAGAGCATGAAATATTAGTCTACATTTACTAGTAGTTTTCCACAAGTAGTTCTAGATTTTTCCAGAAGAGACATGACTCCAGATTGTTCTTAAGGAATTGCATCTTATTATTTAAAACACTACTTGCAACAAAGAGAATAGATTCCATGGCCAAAGATAAATTTACTAATCTTACTTTTGTCTTCATATTTTCTTTAAATTAAAAAAGGAAAGGAAAAGGGAAAATTGGATATTGGCATTGTACTGGATGTCAAAGAAAAATGTGCAAAAGTATTTCTGCTCCTCTCAGACTTACCTTCATTTGGAGTCTCACAAACAGCAGATAGTGAAATACTGAAATTTCTACTTGAAAACCCTACTGAAGTGAAGGATACGTTCCTTACTTAAATTGTGCAACATCATTGACATTGTCTTTATTTGGCATGACGTCACTGATTTCTTCTAGAGTATTTTAAAATATTGTTAAAGTTTTTTAATAGTTTTGTTCCCAGTGTTAGCTACCTTAATCACTCAAGTGTTTTTCTATATCATCTTTCATTCTTAAAATATGAATTAACCTACCACAAAAAACTAAACCCCATGTTTAAGACGATACTACCATAAACTGATGAGAAACTAGGGGTGCATATTCCATGTTTAAATTTTCTTTTTGTGGATTAGCAATAAAGAAAAAAAAGTAGGATAAGAGATAAAAGATTAAGGACTGATTAAGAAACTAGTGAGATGATATTAAAAAAATAGGATATGTTAAAAAAGGTATAGTTGATTTTTGAAAATTATAAAAGTAGACCAATCTCTTGGACACATAGTAAAAATGAAAACTAAATTGGAAATGAGACTAAAACTATAACAATAGAGATTTTTATAAGAAGAAAATAATGTTTATAATTATAGTGAATACATATAATTTCTGTATTTTTTGTAATAGATCAATTATCCAAACCAAAGCTTTGAAAAACTAAAAACTACATAAGATGTAGAGTAAGTTATCAATGATTTGCCTCCTTAAAAGAATTTTGGATTATATTGTCTTACACATATTATTAGTTTTCTATGCTACAGAAGCTAGTCCTGATATTAGAAATTAGGAATGATTCCTTAAATAAAAACTATGTATCAATGCCACCTGTTAAATTCAACTATGGAAACCCTAAAGAAAATCCAGTCAGACCATCATGTTGACTACCTAGAGTTTATCCCAGGAATAAAAGATTTGTTTAATATTAGAATATGTATTTATATAGTGCACATATCAATAAGTAGAAAGAAACATGGATATCATAGACAATGTCAAAAACATATTGATTGCTAATTTAAAAGGAAAGTTTTTACATAGAACAACCTCATAAAATAACAATTTAATTTACCATATATACTTATAGTAATCATCTAATGCTTCTATTTACAGCAATGAGGTCTAATAATGTGTATCCCTTTTCATAGAAATATTAGGAAAAAATCGATATCTGACTTTAAAAGAAATGGAAATAGTTTAAGGACAGACAAAAAGAAGGAACTGAAAAGACAATAATTTCAAGAACTGCTGTGGTGGTGATGTGTTAGAGAGGAGAGGGCTATCCAGGGCTAGAGTATGTGTATCAAGGTAGATATATTTACATCATGTAAGCTTCTAGGTGCTAGAGGCAGTATTAATATTTACACAAAATTGGAACCTTTGTGTTAGGCATATGAGAAGCAGTGAGCTGAAGATGGCCCACCTGCAGTAAGTTAGGATGTTAGAAGCAGAGAGTAGGGCAGCGTACTTGGAGTACATCATTACAAGAAGTGTTAAAGAAGATTTACATGTGGGAAAGCACACTTCTGTGAGAAAATAATAGACTAGAGATTAAGTGTGTGGAATGCAGTTAAATTGGTGTTTATAGAGAAATGTGCAGAGTTAAGTAGATCTTCTTTAAGACTATTAAAGTACAAAAAAAAACTAGGGTAAAAGAGTAATAGCTGAATGAAATTCTTAAGTCAGAGCAAAAAGTAATGTAACCAAAATTAAAGAATCAAAAGAGGGATTAATAAAATGAAATTTACTTTATTAAAAAGATAAATTCAAACAAAAATTAATTAAGGAAAAGAGTCAAAGTCACAAATAAAATCAAGTCTGCAAAATGACATGTAGCTTTAGAGGAGAGGTTTTTACGATTCAAAAGAGATTATTATGAACAATCTTGTTGCAATGAATTGAAAATTTTAAAATGTATATGAAATTCCCAGAAAAATATAAAATGCCAAGTCTAACTCAAGAAAATATGAAATAGCTAAGTATTATTTAGGATTAGTTTTGCAGCTGTAATTAGAAAAGATCCCGTTACATTGGGATCAAGCAAAGCAGAACTACAGTGCTCTCTCAAGAGGAAGTTCAGGCAGTTTAAGGCTGTGGGCGGCTCTGCTCCAGCTCACTGCAGAATTCTGTTTCTTGTCTCCGTGGTTTAAGATGATGTCTAGATCTGCATCCAGCACAGGAAGCAAACAACAACAACTAAAACAGACAAAGAGTTTGAGTAAAGAAAATTACTTGCCAATCTCACTTAAGAACTTATGTGCAAACTCCTTGTATCAAACATTGTCATGTTGAGGGGGGATATACCTATCTTTATAGAGAACATCCACACTTAGAATATAATAGTGAGAAACAAGGGATTATGTAATAAATGGTCAGAGACAAGTGGTTATCTGTATAAAAAGTTAAGACTAAGTCATTTTTTCATACCAAGTAAACAAACAATAATTTCCACGTGTATTAAAGTTTGAAAAGCTAAACTTGGAAATGCTTAAAAGAAAATATCTATCTTTATGAAATCGAAAGAGAAAACAACTTGCCTATTGACACATAATCTACAAATCATACGTCACTTTATCCTGAAACAAAAATTTCTGCATTACAGAAGACGTTATGAAGTAGAATGTTAAGCGACAGACTTGGAGAAGGTATTTGCAATGAAAAAAACAAACTCTGACAGTAAAAATAATACCTAGAATATATCAATAATTTCTTCAAATTAATAACAAAAAACAGGAAAAAAGGGCAAAAGACTTAGGTAGACGCTTCCTACAGATAAGCCTAAATTGTCAACATACATGAGAAAAGTATCAGTTGCATCATGGAAACACAAATGAAAACTAAAGTGAGATTGAAGAGTCCCTTCCTATTGTAACTTTGATTGTAAAATCTGGTACTGAGCAGTACTGAAAACAAGAGGAAAAGAGAAACACATATGTTGCTGATGTAGATAAAAAATGGTACAAGCATTTTAAAGAGAAATTGCCACAACCTAAGGAAGATGAAGATCCACATACCCTACAACCTAGCATTTCTGCCTCAATACCTATACTATAAAGAAAAATCTTTCTCCTGTTCTTTACAATATATGAATGAAAAAGTTTACCAAAGGTTTTTTTAAGAAATAAGAAATAAAACACAAGTATTGAATTCTTAAAAATTATTATTGATTATATAACATTATTATATATTAAATAGTATAATAGCCATTGTAATTAATGAACATCAGTGTGTATCAGCACAAAAAGTTTTATAAACTGTAGAGCACATAAAGAGGTGTGCACCTGGGGAATGAGTCTGACCTAATCCCAACTGTTCACCTTACAGACTCCACATTGTTCGGGAATATACATGGGGGATCTAAGGTCCAGGCTTAGTTGGTGAAATTCTCCAGGCAAAGTCAAGAGATGGTTTTATTTTCAATGCCACCTCAAACCTGAAAGAACATGAGCTGAGAAAAAATCTGCAGATTATTTTATTTTATTTTTAATTTTTTTAACTTTTATTTTAAGTTCAGGGGTACAAATGCCGGTTTGTTATATAGGTAAACTTGTGTCATGGGATTTGTTGTACAGATTATTTCTTCCCCCAGGTATTAAACCTACTACCTATAAGTTATTTCTCCTAATATTCTCCCTCCCCCCACCCTCCTTCCTCTGATAGGCCCCAGTGTGTGTTTCCCTTCTTTGCGTCCATGTGTTCTCATCATTCAACTCCCACTTAAAAATGAGAATATGTGGTATTTGTTTTTCTGTTCATACATTAGTTTGCTAATGAGCCCCCAGCTCCCTCCATGTTTTTGCAAAGGACATGATCTTATTATTTTTTATGGCTGCATAGTATTCTATGGTACATAAGATCCACATTTTCTTTCCATGCATCATTGATAAGCATTTAGGTTGATTCCATGTCTTTCCTATTGTGAATAGGACTGCAAAGAATATATGTGTGCATCTGTCTTTATAACAGAACAACTTATATTCCTTTGGTATATACCCAGTAATAGGATTGCTGGGTCAATGGTATTTCAGTTTTGAGGTCCTCAAGAAATCACAAGACTGTCTTCCACAGTAGTTTAAGCAATTTACACTCCCAACAACAGTGTGTAAGTGTGTCTTTTTCTTTACAACAAAACAGCCCCTGTTATTTTTTGCCTTTTTGATAATAGCCATTCTGACTGGTGTAACGTGGTATCTCATTGTGGTTTTGATTTGCATTCCTCTAATGATTAGTAATGTCGACCTTTTTTTTTCACATTACTGTTTGCTGCATGTATGTCTTCTTTTGAAAAGTGTTGCTGGGCACAGTGGCTTATGCCTGTAATCCCAGCATTTTGGGAGGCCAAGGTGTGCGGATCATTTGAGGCCAGGCGTTTGAGACCAGCTTGGCCAACATGGCAAAATGCTGTCTCTACTAAAAATACAAAAATGTTACTCAGGCATGGTGGCACATTTTTGTAATCCTAGCTAATCAGATGGCTGAGGCATGAGCATTACTTGAACCCAGGATGCAGAGGTTGCAGTGAGCTGAGATCGCACCACTGCACTCCAACCTGGGCAAAAGAGTGAGACGATCTCAAAAAATAAAAAATAAAAAGGAAAGAAAACTATTAGTTCATATATTTTGCCTATTTTTTAGTAGGGTTGTTTGTTTTCTTGTAAATTTGTTTGAGTTGCTTATGGATACTGGTCATTGGACCTTTGCCAGATGTATAGTTTGCAAAAATTTTCTCCCATTCTATAGGCTGTCTTTATACTCCATGGATAGTTTCCTTTGCTGTGTAGAAGCTCTTTAGTGTAATTAGATCCCATTTGTCAAATTTTGCATTTGTTGCAACTGCTTTTCATGTCTTCCTCATGAAATTTTTGCCGGTTTTTATGTCTAGAATGGTATTGCCTAGGTTGTCTTACAAGGTTTTTATAACTTTGGGTTTTACATTTAAGTCTTTAATCTATCTTGTGTTAATTTTTGTATATGATGTAAGGAAGGGTCCAGTTTCAGTCTCCTGCATATGACTAGCCAGTTATCCCAGCACCATTTATTGAATAGGGAGTCTTTTCCCCATTGCTCGTTTTTGTCAGGTTTGTCGAACATAGATAGTTGTAGGTATGCAGACTTATTTCTGGGTTCTCTGTTCTGTTCCATTGGTCTATGTGTCTGTTTCCGTACCAGCACTATGCTGTTTTGATTACTGAAGTCAGGCAGTGTGATGTCTCCAGCTTTGCTCATTTTTCTTAGGATTGCCTTCACTATTTATGCTCTCTTCTTTGGTTCCATATGAATTTTAAAATGGTTTTTTTCTAGTTCTCTGAAGAATGTCAATGGCAGTTTAATAGGAATAGCATTGAATCTGTAAAATGCTTTGGGTAGTTTGGCCATTTTAACGATATTGTTCCTTCCTATCCATGAGCATGGAATGTTTTTCCATTTGTTTTGTCATCTCTGATTTCTTTGAGCAGTGTATTATAGTTCTTCTAGTAGAGATTTTTCACCTTCCTGGTTAGCTGTATTCAAAGTTGTGTGTGTGTGTGTGTGTGTGTGTGTTTGTGTTGCAGTTGTGAATGGGATTGCATTCCTGATTTAGCTCTTGACTTGCCTATTATTGTAGAAGAGTGCTAGCGATTTTTGCACATTGATTTTGCATCCTGAGATTTTGCTGAAGTTGTCTATCAGCTTAAGAAGCTTTGGGGCTGAGACAGTGTGGTTTTCTAGATATAGGATTATGTTGTCTGCAAATAGAAACAGTTTGACTTCCTCTCTTCCTATCTGAATGCCCTTTATTTCCTTCCCTTGACTGATTGCCCTAGCCAAGATATCCAATACTATGTTGAAGAAGAGCAGTGAGAGAGGGCATCCTTGTCTTGTGCCAGTTTTCAGGGGGAATGCTTCCAACTTTTTCCCATTCAGTATGGTGTTAGCTCTGGGTTTGTCATTGATGGTTCTTATTATTTTGAGGTGTTTCTTCTGTACAGAGTTTACTGAGTTTTTAACATGAATAGGTGTTGAATTTTATCAAAAGCCTTTTCTGCATCTATTGAGATAATGATGTGATTTTTGCCTTTAGTTCTGTTTATGTGATGAATCACATTTATTGATTTGTGTAAGTTGAACCAACCTTGCATCCCAGGGATAAAGCCTACTTGGTCATGGTGAGTAATCTTTTCCATGTGCTACCGGATTCAGTTTGCCAGTATTCTAGTGAGGATTTTTGCATAACAACTAAAAGAACTAGAGAACCAAGAGCAAAAACATCCTAAAGCATAACAACTAAAAGAACTAGAGAACCAAGAGCAAAAAAATCCCAAAGCTAGAAGAAGACAAGAAATAACCAAAATCAAAGCTGAACTGAAGGATATTGAGACACCAAAAACCATTCAAAAGATCAACGAATCCAGGAGCTGTTGTTTTGAAAAAACTAATAAAATAGACCCCTAGCTAGACTAATAAAGAAGAGAGAAAAGATTAAATAAACAGAATCAAAAATGACAAGGGGGATATGACCACTGAACCCACAAAAATACAAACAACCAACAGATAATATGGTGAACAACTCTATGCACATATATTAGAAAATCTAGAAAAAATGAATAAATCCCTGGAAACATACACCCTCCCAAGATTGAACCAGGAAGAAATTGAGTCCCTGAACAGACCAATAATGAGCTCTGAAATTGAGTCAGTAATAAATACCTTACCAACCAAGAAAAGCCCAGGATCAGACAAATTCACAGCCACATTCATACATCTGAATGTATGAAGAATAGCTGGTACCACTCCTGCTGAAACAATTCCAAAATAATTGAGAAGGAGAGACTCCTCCTTAACTCACTCTATGAAGCCAGCATCATCCTGATACCAAAATCTAGCAGAGCCACGACAAAAAAGAACACTCCAGATAATTTTAAATAGGTATGCATAATAAAAAAAAAACAATATAAATAAATGTATGCAACTCTAAAAGTTTTATATCTATAGATACATAAAACTAAAAGATATTATTGAATAATGAAAACCTGCATTATAAAAGGAAAACAATCTCTAAAGCACAATTCAGTGTTCAGTTATAACTGAGAAAATATGAAACAAAGGTAATCATAAATGTTTATAACTCTAAGGAAACACAATTTAGGTTGAGTACAAATTCATTCAAAGAAGGAAGCAGAAAATATGAAGATAATACTGGCTAATATTTAATTGAAGTTATTAAACTTCAATTTATATTAGTTTATATTTATATTAAACTTCAATTTATATTTATTATAGCAGATATACACAATTGATAAATTTTTAGAAATAAGTGTAATTGGAAAAGAATTTGTTTGCCCATTTAAAATATGTTCATCTCCTTGTTGCCACAGTGGGGTGGTATTGTAAATGGCAGAAACAGAGCAACATGTACAGCTCATGGCAAATAATACCACAATTTATAGAGTTTTACATAGTATAAGAGAAAACATGAAGAGAAGAATGCCTTCTCAAGCCCTTATAAATTTTTACCAGCCTACATATTCCTTAGTGATCTGGAGCCTACTGAGCAAATAACCAAGGGAAAATAGCCATTGCACATTTTTGGCATTTACAGTGATGTTGTGTAAAAAGAACGTCTGTTTTCCAGGTAAATCATTCAGCAAGCCCAGGCATCAGGCTAGTCTAGTCTATATCTATATCTGAATGCCTTTACTTTTAACACCTCCCTCCCATTTTTTTCCCATAACAACGTGGCAGGTAAAATATTTTGTCCAATCTTCCAGGAACAAAATAGCTATTTGATATACCCAATGAAAGGAAGATGTTTTATTGATTGAAACAAATGAAAGTATTTCACTTCTTTAAAGTTCTCTTGTTTTCACTACCTTTGATTTAGCACGTCATATAAATGTATGGACATAAAAAGACAACATGTTTATTCATGCCATTTCCATCAAATTTAAAGTTCTTCATTTTCTTTTTCACTTTTATTCCTCTCATGGTTCTCATTTTAAAAATGGCTCCAAAGTTTTCAGGCTCAGTATAATTTTGTTAGTATCATTTAGTTACTAACAGGTTGCATATAAAAGTGATCCCAGACTTCCTGCAGAGCTCAGGATTTTGCTAAGTAGAATAGTTAGTTTAGGTAAATTAAGGAAGTAAGAAATGGTTATAGATTCTTTAGAATAGCTAAAGATATAAAATCTAAAATGAATTACTATACGTAAGTCATAAAGTCTAACTTTGCAGCTAAGAAAACAACTACCTGTGATGGCTATAGAATTCAGAAACTGTTTGTTTCAGAACCACGCTGCCTCTGCCCTGATCTACAGGCTACTTGATCAGATAGCTGCCTGTTAAATTTGGAAGTGGCTCTTCACTTGTCTACTCCAGGGCAAAGATCGTATGTTTCACAGCAGCAAAATAGATTCCCATTTTTGAGTATCTCTGGCATGACGGAGTTCCAAATCCAAGTCCATATCAGAGTAGTAGAATCTAAGTCACAGCTAGATCCCCAGCTATAGCTATTAATCATTTTAGAAAATGCAGCTTTAAGCTTTCCAGTCTCTGCAGGAAAGTTATTTTGGAACATGGGTTGAAGGAGTTTGCAATGCATATTGAAAAACCCAACCAACAGCAATGGCCTCACGTGCAAATGGCAGGCAGAACCTCAGATTACATAATAAAAATGAAGGTGGGACTACTGACATATATTACTTATAAAGATATAATTTTTAATCCTTTACAAGTAGTTTAGTGTTAAACATTCTAACGTAAAAGCTTTTGCATAAAACATATGTATGAGGTTGTAGATGATGAGTGGATCCCAGAGACAGGAATATAGCCTGGGCTTCTGCTGACTACTATGTTGGAAAATCATTCAAAAAATGCTAATCATCACTGGTCATTAGAGAAATGCATATCAAAACCACATTGAAATACCATCTCATGCCGATTAAAATGGCGATCATTAAAAAATGAGGAGACAACAGATGCTGGAGAGGATGTGGAGAAACAGGAATGCTTTTACACTGTTGGTGGGAGTGTAAACTAATTCTACCATGTGGAAGACATTCTGGCGATTCCTCAAGGATTTAGAAATAGAAATACCGTTTGACCTGGCAATGCCATTACTGGGTATATATCCAAAGGATTATAAATCATTCTATTATGAAGACACATGCACACGTATGTTTATTGCGGCACTGTACACAATAGCAAAGACTTGGAACCAATCCAAATGCCTATCAATGATAGACTGGATAAAGAAAATGTGGCACATATACACCATGGAATACTATGCAGCCATAGAAAAGGATGAGTTCATGTCCTTTGCAGGGACATGGATGAAGCTGGAAACCATCATTCTCAGCAAACTGACACAAGAAGATAGAACCAAAGACTGCATGTTCTCACTCATAAGTGGGAGTTGAACAATGAGAACACATGGACACAGGGAGGGGAACATCACACACAGGGGCCTGTCAGAGGGTGGTAAGCTAGGGGAGGGATAGCAGGGGGTGGGAGGATTGGGGAGGGATAGCATTAGGAGAAATATCTAATGTAGATGACAGGGTGATGGCTGTGGCACCATGGCACATGTATACCTATGTAATAAATCTGCACATTCTACACATATACCCCAGAACTTAAAGCATAATAAATAAATATTAAAAAAAAAACAAAGTTAGGCCTGTCATTAATGTGGATTATATGGCCAATG
This sequence comes from Aotus nancymaae, assembly GCF_030222135.1. Classification (NCBI taxonomy): domain Eukaryota; kingdom Metazoa; phylum Chordata; class Mammalia; order Primates; family Aotidae; genus Aotus; species Aotus nancymaae. The sequence goes on along the minus strand of NW_026988447.1, from coordinate 9,514,990 downwards.
GAGAGGAATCTTCATTCTATTCATCACTTTTCTTGCCTCTTTCACAATGGTAGAATGAAATGCACATTGTCCCAGGAGTCAGAAAAACCAGGGTTCTTAAAAAAAGTTTTTCTTCTAAAAATTATCTTGAGCAAGTTTCTGCCTTTGTAAAATAGGATTAGCAATACAAGCTACAACACAAACTCTCTAGTTTACACTGTACTGAAGAGCAGTCATTACAAATTAATACAAAGAGGCATAGTCACTAACACCAATGCAGGAGTAAAATGGAATATTATTAATATTTTAAAATTTACCAGAATATGGCAGAAATTGAGTAACAGGTGAAAAAACTGGGACAATTACAAAACAAATACCATAATAGGGGACTCAAAAACTCAATCATATTCAAATTGCATTAAAGTGAAATAGACTAAACACTCCATTTTCAAGCAGAAAATTGTCAAACTTCATGAAACGAAAAAAAGGTAAGATTCAGGTATATGGTATTTGCAAGAATCTTTTTTTTAAGTCACAGACCTGTTGAAAGTAAAGGTATGGGAAATGACAGTGCAAACTGTTAGTTTAAGAAATATATATGTTGTTAATAAAAGGCAAAACAGACTTCAAGACAAAGAAATAAAGGAAGACTTCATAGTTAAAGGATCGGTCCAGTAAGAGTATAACAATACTAAATTTGTACATAAACAATAGAGCTTCAAATTACACAAAGCAAAAATGCAGAAAACTTCAGGAAGACATGCAAAAAGAAATCCACATGGATAATAGAACATTTTAAAATTTCTCCTTCCAAAATTCATAGCATAAGCAGAAAAATGCAGAGAAATATAGAAAAAGTGATTAATACTAATAAGTTTACTTAATTTAAATTTGTAGAACATTAAACCCAAAATCTAGAGCATAAATATTTTTTCAAGTTTACATTAGAGCATTCATCAACCAGATAAGGGCCATAAAAAATGTTTCAATAATACTAAAACAACTAAAACCACACAGATTATATTCTCTGACTGTAACTGCATGAAATTTGAAATCAATAGCAAGGGGATATCCAACAAAAATACCATCAAAATTGGAAATTAACAGCACACTTAAAGTAATCCACAAGTTAAAAACAGAAATTACAAGTAATATACCAAAATATTTTGAACTTGATGATAATAAAAGAAAAACATGTAAAATATTGTGGAATATAACCAATGGTATTTTTACAGTGATATTCATAGTGTCACATGCACATACTAGAGAACTTTCAAAAAACAGTAAAATCAACTAAGTATGTTTCCATCGTAAAGGGATGAAAAAGCAAGTAATATTGCAAGCAGAAGAAATGAAATAATAAAAATAAATATAAAGTCAGTAAAACAGAAAAGAGATTAAAAATAGGGAAAATCAACAAAGACATAAGCTGGTTCTGGGAAAAGATTAAGAATTACTGGCAAATCTTTAGCAAGACTAATAAATAATAAGAGAAAGAGAAACATTAAAAGGTTAACAAAGTGATATTTTGAGAAACTTTATGATAATACAATTAATAACATATACTTTTTTTTGAAAAGCATGAATTTTAAAAAATGCCAAAAGTTTAAAAATCTAAATACTTCAATATATATTAGAAGCATCGAATGTGACCTAAAACACTTTCCAACAAAGAACACTAATGGCCCTATGCCTTCATCAGTGAATTATACAAACACCTAAGGTCTTGTCTAAGAAAAAAAAGAAGAAACAATGGAAGAAAAGAAAAGAAAATCTGCTATGTTCCAGTCTTCGGGCAGAATTTCTTCTTTTCAAAACCCTCAGTCTGCTTTTAAGACTTTCAGCTCTTTGTAGCTGCAGACCAGATATGTTCCTTTTCGGCCATCTTGCCAGCCATGTCATGTTCTCACTCATAAGTGAAAGTTGAATAATGAGAACACACGGATATAGGGAGGGGAACATCACACACCAGGACCTGTCAGAAGGTGGGGCAGGGGGGTTAAGGGAGGGATAGCATTAGGAGAAATACCTAATGTAAATGATAGGTCAATGGGGCAGCAAACCACCATGGCACATGTATACCTATGTAACAAATCTGCAAATTCTGCACACGTATCTTAGAACTTGAAGTATTTTATATAAACATATATCTATACATACACACACACACACACACACACACACACACAAAGACTTTCAACTAATTCGAAGAGGTTCACACATATTATGAAGTGTAATCTGCTTTACTTATAGTCAACTGATTTTAAATGTTAATCACATCTATAAAGATATTCACAGCAACATCTAGACTGGTACTAGACTAAACATTGGGCACCATAGTCTAGCCAAGCTGACATAAAATTAATCATCAAAGATGTCTACCTTCCCCAAAATAATCTACAGGTTAATCTTAGAAAACAAATTTTTTAAACTGACAAGCCTACTGTAAAATATTTTTGTGGAAAGGAGAAATATATTGAACAGTTAAAGTAATTTGAATAGCCAAACAACCTTGAAAACAAAAAGCAAAATCCAATTTAAAGACCTCATAATATCTAATTTCAAGACTGACTACCAGAGTAGGTAATAAAGGTAGTATTTTATTGGCATAAACACAGACAAATATATCAATAAAAAGAAATAGGGAGTCCCAAAATAGACTCTGGACAACTGATTTAAATTATTTAGGTAAAAAAATCTTTTTAATAGGTTCTTAGAACAATTGGATATGAGTATGGATTTTAAAAGATGAACCTTGACTGTCTTCTCATTCTACATGCAAAAATTAGTTCAAGGTGTGTCTTGGGCCTAAGCATAAAACTGTAAAGCTTTTAAAATAAAGCGAAGAATATTTTCACAGCCTGAAGGAAAACAAAGATTTCTATGACAGAACAAGAACAAAACATAAATTCTGAAGGAAAAAAAATGGTAAATTAGAAGTCTTTAAAAAGTTTCTGTCCTGTTCATCAAAATGCCAATAGGAAAATTATATGAAAGCCACAGACTATGAAAAATATTTGTAGCACACATGTCTGATGAAAGCATTTGCTTCCAGAATATAGAAAAACATTTATAAATCAATAATTTACAAATGAACAATGTGACAAAAAAAATTAGCGAAAGACTTAAACAAATACTTTACAAAGGAAGATCTATGAATAGGCAATAAACATATCAAAACATGTTTAATGTCATTAGAGAAATGCAAATTATAACTACAGTGACATACAGTTTCACACCACCTAGAATTGGAGAATAGAATTGACTGGAAGGGAACATAGGGGGCTTTCCCAGGAGATGGAAAGTTAATCTTGTTATAAGTGATATTTGCAGGTCATACGCCATTGTGAAAGCTTTGTTCTGACCAGTTATATTTGTGCATTGTTTATGTTAAATGTATCTCAGTGAAAATAACCAGAGAATTTTAAATATTTTGTGTGAAGTTTAAAGAAAGCAACTTAGCCTGGGTGGCATTAGACCAACTAATAAAATAATCTTGCACATTTAGATTACTTCACATTTTAATTATAGTTTTAGCAGACATTACATTTAGTTATCTCCCCAAATATCTACCGAAGTTTTTTGTTAAAAAGGCATGAGAAATATGAAGGAGACTTAGGGAGCATCTTGAAAGAGAAGCAGTATATCTCAATAATGGAAATAACTGATCATGTCTTCCATAAATAAAAAGAAAACAGTCTTTCATGAGAAAGATATTTTTATAAAAATAATCTTGTCTCTCAAGTATCACCTTATCTTGAGATATTTAAAACAAGCACAGGAAAGGCATATTTATATTTCTAAATGAGAATAACTAGTTCATTTTGGTCTGAGAATTTGTATTCTAAGGTATATTACCATATACCATGTTTTGGTTGATTTATTACAAGCCTTAGAGCTTACAGGTTTTACCAAATCATACTGACACCGTCTTAGTTCTGGTAATGAGATTGCTTGCATGATAATTAGATAAGAATCTAATAATATTAGATAAAGCTGAGTAGAAAAACACCACAAATAAATTAGACACATGGGATTTATAATATTTCAATTCTAACATAAAGCTACAACATTATTTAGTAATATGCTCGAGTTTTCAGAGTCAGAATAACCAGCATAGATTTTTTATCTAACTGGGGCAAGAATTTGAAAATGAAAACCTGTAAAATTTTAGAAATAATCATTGCTTTGCAACAGGATACAGATTTTTAAATATGTTCAATCTGTACCTGTCTTCACATGGCCACACTGGGACTGTACAGAGAAACATGAAGCTTGTTAAAAATAAAAGACCAATGACTCACTCTCCAGGGGGATAAAAATAGAATGAGACTGACAAACATAATCTGCAAGAAAATTAGTTCAGCAGTAGGTAGCAGAAAAAAATGTATTAATTGTCAAGCATGCAGAAAAGTAATAGGAACTGAAGAGCAACCGGTTTTATGGAAAAAATAGCTAGGCTCACTAACATGAAGAGAGTACATCTCAAATGAAATGGGAATTATATCAGGTTGATTTTTTTTTTTTAACCTTTTAATCAAAATAAATGTCTTTCAGAAAATATGACTGATTAATCATGAATTAATTCTAATGTGCAAGTAATTCATCTTGGCATTAAAGGGAAATTGCTCTTTAAAAAATTGTTTAGAACATCTTAGAATGGAACTGGCAGGCACCAATGTATCATAAATTGTAAGAAAAATAATAAAAAATGCTATTATGTAAAATAGATCAAGGGAAAGGATTTAAACTAATCATGGGTTATTTTTGTTTGTTTTGACTGTAAGGCTCTTTTACAGTTCCCTAGAGCAGCTGTATTTTTCACCTTGGTAGGGGTGAGTGTATGTTCTGGTTTTATAGCTGACTTACAGGAAAGACTTTCTTTTTATTAACTTTATTTTCAAACCCAAAGGCATTTTAGAAGTAGTTTAATTGTGTAGAAATGAATTATCTCCTTTGTGATGCTTTAAGCATCTTGATTATCATCCTCTAAATTACTTTTGTGATTCAAATAAGGAAAGAGGTAGCTGAAAGATATGTTCATTTTTCTATTGATTTTTATGTTTTGTGCAATCACACAAATATGCTTAAATTCCATTTAATTTTAAACTATTTAAATGGTATCGAAATTTACCAATATAAAAATCATAAGTTTAGCAAACATTTTTCATAAAAACAAACAAATGACTCACAATGACACTTAATTTTCTTGGTCTGTCAATATTTATGCTTCTGGAAAATCAATAATTTATTGCTCTAGTCCAGTAGAAAGCTGGCAACATTGTTGTTTACTCACTTTTAACAAAGAAAGAAAAATAAATCATATTAATTTTTTTCTGAAAATTTTTAGCAATAAGCTAATTGTTTATTTCTGTGAAGATCTTATTCACAGATAACATTTATTGTGCTTCAGATTTATTAATATAACATGTTCCTTTCTTTTTTCTTTTTTCTTTTTTTTTTTTTGTTGTTGTTTGAGAAGGAATCTCACTCTGTTGCCCAGGCTGGAGTGCAATGACTCACTGCAACCTCTGCCTCCTGGGTTCAAGTGATCCTCATGCCTCAGCTCCCAAGTAGCTGGGACTACAGGCATGTGCCACCATGCCTGGCTTTCACCATGTTGGCCAGACTGGTCTTAAACTGCTTCCCAAGGTGCTGGGATTACAGGTGTGAGCCCCCCGAGCCTGGCCTAATGTAACACATTTCTTAATGGACTAGTGTACATCAAAAATTTTTGGAGGACCAAAACCTATGCCATCCAACAGCTCACAGATTAGGCATAGGAACATGAGAGACGTAAATCAAACACCAGAGCAACATAAAAAATGATGAAGTCGAAATGTAGAAATAGGGAAAGGGTTCTGACATGCCAGTACTGTTTGTTTGTTTGTTTGTTTGTTTGTTTGTTTTTGTCTTTTATTTTTCCCTAAAGGAAAATAGTTTACTGAGAAGACTGGAAAGAGGAAAGGAGGTGGGACAGAGGATGTTTCAAGCAGAGGAAACAGAATGTGTAAAAACATGATAAACAAGAAAGAGACTGACTCAGGGCACATAATTGGTGACTAATGACTCAGGCAGGCTGCACCAGGGGTCCTGGCTCAGTGGCAAAGGATGAGTCTTCCCTGATGGAGAACAAAAAAAATCTCATAGACTATATTAGAGGCACTACAGTTTCTCTTGAAACAAATAGGACGGACCCTTGTTCAGAGGCCATCAGGGGAGAACCAGGTAGTGAACTCTGTAAGAAAGGGTAGTTTTAAGTAGTAGCATGGTCAGCAGAATCAAATCTTAAGAGGCGTCAAGTAAAAATTGAAACAAGAAGGGTTTTTCATTGTTGTTGGCAATTAGATGACTGGTGGACTTTTCTTTCAAAACTAGAAAGTGAACTCTAGATAGGTTGGTGGCTTCCACTCTGATTCAACTCTAGAAATATCAGAGGAACAAAAGTGGGTGTACTTAATCATAGAACTGTCTCTCTGTCTCTCTCTGACACACACACACAATACACCCCCTTCCGTGACACACACACTCTAAACTGTGGCAAACTGTTGGGGAAGCAGAAGGTGGTGGTATACCTGCTCTGTATGGAGTGGGAGGTGCAGAAGCAGAAGAAGGTCAGGTGCTTTGGAAGTGGGGTAATGGGGCAGGGTTTCTAGAGAGCCACTTTGCTTGCGACAGATCATTGCCTATTCTGAGCCAGTAGAGCTTAGAACTAAGTCGTACCTGAACTTTCCTTCTCACCTTTCTCATTCCCCCAGTGGTTAGATTATTTCAAAGACACAGAGCTATGGCAGTGAGGTAGGGTGTCAACCTGGTTTGTGTTCCTCTGTGTGTGTAGCATTTGGAGAGTGCAGGAGAAGACAAATAATAAAGAGACATAGGGCAAAATTACAACAAGAGAAGCTCTCTATCCTGAGGTGTACCAATCACAGCCCTGTCACCCCTCATTAAGGTCATCTGGAAACTCAAAAGCTAGGGTTCAGGCTTTTAAACTTCACCACTCTCCACAGTTATGATTATAAAAATGGATAGCCTCTCTTCATAGACTTTTCCAGACCATCCAAACATTCTAAACTGCACGCTCGCCTCAGTCTCTGTCTAGCCACCTTGCATTGTTTACAGCTTAACCCCTTCAGCATTGGAGAATTACTACATCTTTACAAAATAAAAATATAAAATATAAATAAATATGAATCCATAAAATATAAATAAAATTCAAAAATAAAATAAAAGACTGAGTCTTGTGATGTTGCTCAGGCTAGCTTCAAACTCCTAGGCTCAAACAAAACTCCCACCTTGGCCTCCCAAAGTACTGGGATTATAGGCACCAGCCACCATACCCAGCATCATTTTAACTATTTTTAATGAATGTATAAATCAACAGAAGGCAAAGTCTTTGGAAAATATTGGGGAATGACCTGGGAGGTTAATAGATAATAACAATGGGAAAGGCAAGAAGGTGTTGTAGCTGGTTGTCATTCATCAAAGGAGTAGAGAATTTTACAGAGGCCTAGAAAAGTAATATTTTAGGGCTGGCTATCTTGACTTTACTAAAACTATTCATAGTTGATTCCAGCCCCAAAGTACATGAGAAGTAGTGATAAGGCAAATAGGTAGAGTAATGTTTTGAAGAGGTTAAGAGTAAGAGAATACTTCTTGGAAATGCAGGTTAATGAGGACAAAGTGTTAAGAGTTAGTGCTAGGAGGATGGTGGGTAAGAAAGTTTGGAAATGTAAATGAAGGTACTGTGAAGGTGTGAAGGGGCTTGCATTTGAGTTATAGCTTAAGGATGACAAGAATCATTCATTCAATGCAAAATAAACATTTATGGGGTACCTAGGAACTATATGCAATATAGTGATATATTTTCAAATTTCATGGGTCTGGCAAGCCAGTGGGAGTGGTTGCAAGAATCACATTTTTTTTTAAACTGTTGTTTTGTTGTTGTTTGTATTTTGGAGACGTGGAGTCTTGCTCTGTCTCCCAGGCCAGAGTGCAATGGCAGGATCTCGGCTCACTGCAACCTCTGCCTCCCGGGTTCAAGCAATTCTCCTGCCTCAGTCTCCTGAGTAGCTGGGATTATGGGTGTATACCACCATGCCTGGCTAATTTTTGTATTTTTAGTAAAGACAGGGTTTCACCATGTTAGTCAAGCTGATCTCGAACTCCTGACCTCCTGATCTGCCAGCCTAGGCATCCCAAAGTGCTGGGATTACAGGCGTTAGCCACCATGCCTGGTCCCAAGCATCAGATTAACAAATGCATACATATAAACTGAGAGAAGTACCTGACCAAATGAAGAGAAAAACAAAATACAAAATAAATGATGCTGGCCAGTCGCAGTGGCTCCTGCCTGTAATCTGAGCACTTTGGGAGGACAAGGCAGGTGGATCACCTGAGGTCAGGAGTTCGAGACCAGCCTTACCAACATGGAGTAACCCATCTCCACTAAAAATACAAAAATTAACCAGGTGTGGTGGTACATACCTGTAATCTCAGCTACTTGGGAGGCTGAGGCTGGAGAATCACTTGAACCTAGGAGGCAAAGGTTGCGATGATCTGAGATAGTGTCATTGCACTCCAGCCTGGGCAACAAGAGCAAAACTCTGTCTCAAAAAAAATAAAGAAAGAAAGAAAGAAAGAAAGAAAGAAAGAAGAAGAAGAAGAAGAAGAAGAAGAAGAAGAAGAAGAAGAAGAAGAAGAAGAACAAGAAGAAGAACAAGAAGAAGAACAAGAAGAAGAACAAGAAGAAGAAATAGTTACCTGTGGGGAGAAAGGAGGCAACAGATGAAGCAACACACATAATACGATGTTGCAAGGAAAATGGTCCATTCCAGAAGTTCATAGAGGGACAATATGACTGGTGGTCAGAAGACCAGGAGACAGAGTCATAGGAGAAAAAAGCCTAGATAGAAAGCAAGGACCAGGCGATATAGAGATATTCTGTTTTGTTTTTAACTATATTTAAAGTTGGGGAGGGTTTCAGTTTTTGTTTGCTTGTTTTTTTTAAAAAAACTTTTTGGCTTTGCAATGAGCATGATTAAAGAGTCTTAGGATAAAAAGGACCAAGTTGTGTATTTTGAAAATGTACCTTAGCTGAAATATATACAAGAATGGAAAGGTAGGCAGGATGGATGAGGGAAGCCTGTCAGGATGCTAATATAGTCATCCAGGAGAGAGAGAGAGTTGGCTTTGACTAGGGTGCAGTCCATAGAACTATACAAGTTGGAAAACTCAAACAGATATTTAGGAGGGAGAATCCACAGGATTCAGTGACGGATTTGACACAGAACAGGTGTGAGGAGGTGGGAGAAAGTCAAGGACCCAGTGTGGGCAGGAAGATTATGGGTTCAGTCATGGACCTGCTGAGTTTGAAAACTTCTGAAGCATCCATGTGAAGACTACATGTTTCACTGAAGTCTCAGATAGGGAGAATATAGAGGAAGAAAATACTGAGAGCTTAGAATAGACCTTTGAGCAATTCCAACATCTGCATTAATCAGTGAAAGGGACAAAGCAGACAGTGAGATGGGAGAAAAATCGGACTGTGTGATATTGAAAGCCAAGGGAAGAGATTTTCTTTTTCCTTTTTTTATCAGCTTTATTGAGGCATTGTTGACAAATATACTTTATAAGTTTAAGGGGTACAATGATGATTTCCTATACAAATATATTGTGAAATGATTACCACTATCAAACTAGTTAACACATTTATCATTTCACCTAATTACCCTTTTTTTTTGCTTTGTAGTGAGAACACATATCTGCTCTCTTAGCAAATTTCAGATATACAATATTGTTAACTATAGTCACCATGCTATACATCAGATTTCAAAACATATTCATCTTATAACTAAAAGACTACACCCTTTGAGCAATCAATAAGCAATGAATGGTCAACAGTGTCCCAAACCACTCAGAAGTCTATTAAAATAAGTCCTGGAAAATTTCCCATGCATTTTAGCCTCTTAAAAGCAACTGGTCCTATTAGAAGTTATAATGAAGTGGACTAAGTAGATAGTGTAGAAGAGATGCTCCTTCTCATACAGAGATGAGTTTTTAGGGTTCGTGTAAAGTTTGCTAGCAGGGAGTTAAAAAATGTTTATTGGGCCAGGCACTGTGGCTTATGCCTGTAATGTTAGCACTTTGGGAGGCCAAGGCGGGCAGATCACGAGGTCAAGGTCAGGAATTCGAGACCAGCCTGGCCAATATAGTGAAACCCTGTCTCTACTAAAAATACAAAAATTAGTTGGGCGTGGTGGTGCGCACCTGTAATTCCAGCTACTTGGGTGGCTGAGGCAGGAGAATTGCTTGAAACAGAAAGGTGGAGATTGCAGTGGGCCAAGATCACGCCACTGCACTCCAGCCTGGGTGAAAGAGCAAAACTCCATCTCAGAAAAAACAAATGTTTATATCAAATGAAAGCCCAGGTCAACCACTAAGAAGGTGATGCATGCAACCATGGGAATCTCATGGTAGCTTGGTGTCCTCCAAGCTGCTCCTTCTAGAACATGGAAAAGATCTTTCCTAATATCCCATAGCACAAAAAAGATCAGGCTGTAGGTGGCATACTCTAAAAGTATAATACAGATTTAACATACACACACACAAATACAGTATCTTGAGAAAAAAAGTCATAAGCATGGCAGCTATAATCCATGTTTAGAAAAAATCCAACACTCTAGGTTCATATTTATGTTGATATATATATACCCCTTATGCAACATGATATCTCAGCCCTAAACAACTGCATAATCAAACGAGTCCAGCAAAGTTTCTTTGCACCCTCTAGGCAACCTATTATATTACACAAAATGTATTCATTTAATTAATAACATTCTACAGTTGTTTAGTTTTCAAACATTGAAGTGACTCAGGCATTTGAGGTCATTTAATTTTACTTACCTTTGTTTAACATAACATAGTTATTTTTTTTCACAGCGTAAATGTTAAGCAAATTTGTAGCAATATATATTTGGTGATGAAATGCAGCTGAACATTTTTTTAAATACTTTTATTTTAGGATCAGGGGTACATTTGCAGTTTTGTTGTATGGATTATTTTGTCACCCAGGTACTAAGCCTACCGTCCAATAGTTGTTTTCTCTGATCCTCTCTCTCCTCCCACCCTCCACCCTTGGGTAGGCCCCAGTGTGTGTTGTTCCCCTCTTCGCGTTCATGTGTTCTTATCATTTATCTCCCACATAAAAGTGAGAACATGTGGTATTTGGTTTTCTGTTCCTGTTTTAGTTTGCTAAGGATAATGGCCTCCAGTTCCATCCATCTTCCAAATGCAAAGAATATGATCTCATTCTTCTTTTGTGGGTGCATAATATTCTATGGTATATATATACCACATTTTCTTTATCTAATCTACCATTGATGGGCATGTAGGCCGACTCCATGTCTTTGCTATTGTGAACAGTGCTGCAATGAACATACACGTGTGTGTGCGTTTATGGTAGAATGATTTGTATTCCCTTGGGCGTATACTCAGTAATGGAATTGCTTAAAACAAATATTAAATGGCTAACCAAAAATATTATTATCTACTATGCCTGGCTCAGCATAGTTGTTATTACCAAAATAAAATAAAGAAGTATTTTAAAATGCAACAAAATGTCCTAAAAGATTTTTAAAACAATATAGAGATAGAAAATTTGGAAATAATGTAAAATGTGAATGAATGACAGACAGAAGTATAATATCAGAACTTTCATTTGCTTTGCTATTTTTAAACAAATGTTAAAAATTTTTCAAATCCTAAAGGAAGATATACAACATATGGAGAAACCCATAGTCCAGGAAAGACAATGGGATGGTAAGTAAGCACCTGGGTAGCCCAAATGAATTCAGAGCTAATCTCAGATGGAAAGCACTTGCAGGTAGAGAGGGAAAATTATTTTTGTTATCATTTTTGTCCTTGAAACAATTCTCTGAGGAAGATAAAACAGGAACTGTCTCCCCATCTACAGCTCTCATAGTCAATCTCCACCTGTCCCTCATGCACTGTTCCCAGAACCACAGGACTCATGGCTGGCAAGGGTCCTGCAGATGATTGTTATGAATTCTCCTGTTTCACAGACAATAAAACTCTCATCCTGAGAGTAAATGGAGTTGCTCAAGGACACCGCCTTATTTAATTCAAAGTCACTGAAGAACCCAGATGTCCTGATATTAAATGAAGAACATTTTAACTCAATTTAGCATTTACTTGTGAAAACTGATCAAGATAAACCAAAGTGTTTAATTTCTATTTCTCTATTTCTGTAACAATTTGAGATAAGTGAAAACACTCGCTCATGAACTAGACTGGCAAATCTTGTCCATATATAATGTTGTTCACAAGTAAAAATTGAGATTCAACCAGCAATCATGTAATATTAAAATTACAATCAATAAATTTGATGGGATTAAGTGAAAAATTCACTTGCAGAAATCACTATTGTCATTTTGCTTACTTAAAAAATTAACCAAACTTTACATAAAAATTATTAACAATGATATTAATTACAGTTTTTTATTATTGCCACACATCTTTAGCACTTTTAAGCAACACAATTTTATGATCTCACAGTTCTGCAGGTCAGAAATCTATTGTTGACACAGTTGGTTTCTCTATTTTGGATTTCACAAGGCTGAAGTCATGCTGTTGCCTTGAAAGGCTCTAGAGAAGAATCTGCTCCCTAGCTCCTTCAGTTTGTTGACAAAAATCTAGTTCCTTATGGTTGTAGGACAGAGGTCTCCACGTTTTCTTGCTGGCTGGCAGCTAGAGGTCTTCCTTATGAGGAGATAGGAAGAATCATCCTTGCAAGTGGGCCCTGCATCGCAGAGCCAGCATGTCAAATCATTTTCATTCTTGTAATTGCTCTGATTCTCTTTTTGCTGCATTTCTCTTCAGCCTTCTTCTTCCAGGTGGAGACCGTTCTCTGATTTCAAGTGCTTATGGGATGCACTTAAGTTCACCCAAATAATTTGGGCCAATTTTCCTACTTTAAGTTCCATGGTTTTATTACATCTGCAAAGTGTTTTTTTTCTATGGAAGGTAACAGATTCACAGATACTAGAAATTGGTACAAGGACATCTTTGGTGGGCCACTATTTTGGTTACCACAATTACCTGATTCCAGAAAGAAACGTAATAGCCCTTACCAAAATGTCACTGCTCTGTAATATCTTATGTATTGGAGTCTAAAGCCCAGTTTCCAGGCTCATCTTATCCCACCTCTATTCCCTGCCTCTTCAGTTCTTACTTGTGGTCTTTTACTAATTTTACTGATTGGTTAGTCCACGTGCATACACAACTACTATGGAAGCATGTTGTGACTCTTCTAAGACATAAGATTGGATAAAATTATGAGCAATCAATCCAGTGTTAGGTGAAACTAGAACTCAGTGGTCAAAGAGCCCCAGTAAGAACTGGCTATTGACTCCTGGTCAGCATGACTGGAAGTCTCATGACTGGAGTTAGCTGTTTCTTTCTCTCTTCTTCTCCTTTTTCTCTTTCTTTACCAAAATAAAATCACTTTCTACAAACACTTTTGAGTCCAGCATTTACTTTCACAAGTGCACTGCGCCGTGGTCTCCTCTCCCATTCTTGGGGAGTGATAGACCAAGAACCTGGAGAAACATCCTCTCAGGGGAACTGAGGGCTCCCCTGAACCCCAACACTTTTACCACTCTTTCTAGCAGATGGTGTAATTCTTGGTGCTTGAGCATGCAATAAAAACCTATTGAATGAAACAACAAACTGCCGTATAAGAAGCAAGAAGAAAAGATTCATGGGCCCATAACACAAGGCATTTCAATATTTTGTCAGAAAATAGATGACAGTAGGCGGACAGTCAGGAGAAGGCAGAAGGAACACAATCTTTTTCGTCCATATACATACTTCATCTACCATTTCCCCAACCAGTCCACATGTAATATATGCAACAGCTTGACACATAGTACAATACATATTTTAATGCAAGTATTAGGAAGAAGGAATTCAACAATAGCATTAGGTGATTTTGTGCCACTATTTGAATGTCATAACTCCATAGCAACACTATGAGGCACTTTTTCATGTGCACTTTACTGATGGGGAAAGTAAGCTCAGAAATGTAAATCACTTGCTCAAGTTGTATCCACAATGAGTGGCACAGCCAGTTTTTTGGCTCTGTGGTCTGACTCAAAAGTATTTCATCCTTTCGGTATTAGCTTTTTCTGACATTTTCCGTAATGTTAAAGGCTTAAGAACAGACTTTAAATTTGATGATTGTGAGGTGCAGAAATCTTCACAGAATGAAAGGTGGCTTTGTTGGAGGCGTGGTAATGCCTTTTTTATTACAGTAGCTGGAGAAGTGAAGAACAATCACCCAGGAAAGATTGGCTGTCAAGGGATGGGAAACCCAGCACCCAGACCTGAGTATGTTAAATTCTTAGGAAGATGACAGAATGAAGGGAAGAAGGGAAAGTTAAAGTACATAAGAGAGACAGTAATTGACAGATCACAGTCATATAAAAGTATAGGAGTCATATCAATAGTATGATTGGGTTATTGGTAGGAAAAAAAGAATGTTCCTCTACAGAAATAAGAGAAGGACATAAGAATAATATAGTGCTGTTAACGATTCAGGAAAGTCAGAAGATGAGAATGCTAAGACCATGACAAAAAATTGGAGGTGATGCTCCAGGGAGATTAGATAGCAGTGGAAAAAAAAGAGAGTTAAGGAGGTGAATTACAGATTGGAGTAAAAACATTCTTCAAGAACTGGAAGTCACAGGGGCCAGGCACAGTGGGAATATTTTTTAAGGATAAAGCTAAATGGATGTGTTTGGTCATTTTAGGTTGAAGATCATATGTATCCAGGGAGACTGAGGTTATTTCCGAGAAAACTTCAGTTGGTTTTACAGAGAATTGACTGAACAATGTGATTATGATGAGTTTATCAAAGCCTAAAATTGTGGTCTTGTATGTCCAGAAAGTAGTGTTTATCACTACAACTAATGATGATCAGCCAATAATGAAAATAGGTACAGAGAGAGTTATCCATTTTTGGAACCTGGAATGCTCACATATACTGTTCCTATTAGAGCTCAATATGTAGGTATCTGGTAAAACTAATAAGGAGAAATATATAGGTTGGAAATGGGGAGCTCAGGGACTTAAATAAAGAGCAGTATTTAAAAATAGCCATTGACAGGAAAGGACAAGAGACTTGACCAAATGTAAGTAAAGTATAGTTTATCAATAGTTTAACTCAGCCATATTTCCAGAAAAAAAATCCCAAATTTTGAATGCTCTTTAATTGCTTCTGTAGTTAAATATGACTATACATTCCTAAAAGTAATTAATAACAAATTTTGCATTATTTTGTTATCTTTGTATTTGGACAGTAAGCCCCAGGAGATATGTATTACTTAAAAATTAGTGTCTTGCCTTAAAATGGTACAAACTAAATTTAACTAAACCGAATCATACAGTATATTCATTGGAGAAGCTAATTATGTTACAATATTTTCTCAAGAATCACTTTGTGAAGCAAATATATATATATGATATGTTTACATTTATTATATATGTATATATGTTATATACATATTACAGATATACAAATAAATACCATTTAATACATTTTTTATAAATACAAATTTTATACAGTAAACATTTATTTTGAGTGGGTCATATGTGCTATGGGAAATATTAACTAAGAATCTTTTTAACAACACTTTCTGGTGTTTTCATATTGATTATTCATTTATCATCTATATTTCCAGTATATAGAAGTAAAGAAGGTAATATAAATGTAATAAAAATATTTGATTTTCTCTAAAATGTCATGAAAAATAGCATTTTTGATAGCAAAGTTATAGCACATTATATTTTAAGATATAATTTGCATTCAACCCACATGAAAGCGTTAGAAATCCATTCCATTTGAAAATTAATTATTCCTGTCCTCAATGCAGCCTTTGACAAGGTAAGAAACAGTTGGATTCATTCTAATTTGCTTCAAGTAGTGGTAATTAGAGAGGGTGTGAAGAACAGCTCTCTGCTCAATTCTGTCTAATTATTTTAAGACACATATTAAACCTCTTAGGAAACAAATGCTTTGAGTCCACTGTCTCCAGCCCTCTGGAAATACAAAGTAACATGCTCTTTCCCTATTTCAGTTATTTACAGAGAAATAGCTTACTGAGGAGCCATTGCAGATTTTCAGAGGACTCATTTTTGAGAGTCTTTTAAAAGTGAAAACATGGAACAGACTAAAACTCTCTGATGATTTTCAGAAGTTTTTCTACCAAATCATACCTTATCTTGTTACTAGTGTGGCATTATGTATGACATAATGTTCACTCTTGATTAATTTAACTTGGTGTCCAATTCAGGCCAGCCTGGTGAAATAAACTCCAATCTGGATTTTTCTATCATTTTTGTGCCAAGTTTTAGATTGTGTGCAAATATGAGGACAATGTGTTAACTGTCATCACCCTCTTCATGGCACCAGCACAGAAAAAGTCCAAGGCCTGTGCTCTCACACTGAGTGAGGGAATACAGACAGATGGAATCCAGGAGAGGAAAGCAGCTTCCACACTGAGTGGAAGGGAATAGAGAGAGAGATGCAGTTTAGGAGGGGAAGACAGGCTTCCACGAGAGAGTGTAGAAGGGGACTCCAGAGGAGAAATCCGGGAGAGATAAAGATGGCTTCCACCAGGGTGGAAGGGGATCCAAAAAAAGAGTCCAGAGGGGTGTGGAAGAAGGGGACTTTTAACCTGGGAGGAACCCTCACCTTCTCCAAGACCCCTGGCCAATGAAACGAGTTCCTTGTAACTTCCGCTGGAGTGATTGACTTTTGATTCTTCCTGCGCCTGAGAAAATTAAAACAAAGACCGTTAAATCTCCTGGATGGAGAGAGATGGGAGGGGGGCATGGCGCTGGGAAGTTCTTGCCCTTAAAACTACGACCGCCTGTGGACCTGGAAAGAGAACACATTCCCTCAAAAGAAAGACATCTTTACCTTACAGCTATCACACGCTAGTGTGAGGAGAGAGTAAATAAATAAGCAAACAAATAAAGGAAAATAAAAATATCATATTATCAGTGCTATGAAGCAAATAAACCAACACACAGTGACTAAAGAAGGCTGGTCACTCTCTCAGAAAAGGTTGCACTGAGCTAACTCTTTCATAATAAGTAGTGGTTGACCAGGTGAAGAGAGGGAGGCAAAGCACTTCAGGTAAAGGAATCACCAAATACAAAAGTCTTCAGAGAGCTATGAACTTGGCATGTTGAGAAACAGAAAGCTAAAGAAGCTGGAATTTGTCAATAAAGAAGTACAGGGAATGGTAGATGAAATATGTAACTCAGATTTGAATTTATTCTGAGTGTGTAATGAGAAGGTGAGAGAAGTTTTAGATCATGTGAATGTTTATAACTAGATTTGTTTCGACAACATTACACTTGCCTGCTCACTGAAGAATAGACCATGTAAGGGCAAGAGTAAGAGCTAGAAGTTCTGGAAGAAGGATATGACAATAATCCGGGAAAGAAGAGATGTTTACTTGGAATTGAGAAGTACCAATGACAATAGTGAAAAATGGACAGATACTGAAACTGTTTTTTAAATGGAGATGAAATGTTTTGCTAATAGCTTGGATACAGGAGATTAATAAATGGGAGGAATCAAGGACAAGTCTAGGGTTTGGAGTTTGAGCATATGGGGAAATGCTATTGCTTGGAGGGATGTATCGATGTAGTGATTGTAAGGTTTGTTCTCACCGAGTTTAAAATGAAGAAACTGAGGCCAGCACAAGAAGATCCAATGTGAAGGGTTTATTCAGGCTCCCGGGTGAGGTTCTGTGGTCTGACAGGAGGGGCCGAAGAAGTCGCAGGGACTCCTCTCAGGCACCGGGTTTTATAGGGAGTGAAGGAGATTGATTGGTTGTGGGAGAGCAAGACTGTCACTGGGTAGAATTCAAGCCTTCAGCTAGGACTTGGCTTGCTGTTGGTTGGAATTACTAGGCTGCCATTGGCTAGAAAGGCTTGGCTGCTATTGGCCAGAAAGACTTGGCTGCTATTGGTTAGAAAGACTTGGCTGCTATTGGCTAGAAAAAGGCTAGGTTTGCAGCACCTTGTTTGCATACTGGGCTTTTTAAGGGACCGTCAGGCTGTGCGAGCATGGGAGAAGGGAACATGCCTGAGCATGTCTGAGCTTGCCCGAGCTCATCCGGGCTTTGGAAAAAAGGGAGGGGGGTCTGCGTCCATGCTCCCAGCAAGGCTACCGGCCTTACAGTGATCACATTAAATGTGCAGTGCATATGAGACACCCAATTGGAAAATCGCAGCAAGCATGTGAGTTTAGAGATCAGTGGAATTATCAGGATGGAAGTACACATTTGAGAATCATCAGCTTAAAAAGCTGTGTGACAGATAAAATTCAAGATTAAAAAGCACAGTACTGAGTCCTAGGGCACTTCATCATTTATGAGAGCCAGCCAAGAAGACAGAGCTGTAATAGCCAATGTTGTAAGAAGGCAATTCAGTCCAGATGCCTCTTCTGAAGTTCAGATCCATTTTGACCTCAATCTATCTATCTAAAAGTAAACACATGTTCCTCTGAACCAAACCAGGGAGTTATCCTTAATAATGTCCTCTCCCTGACAATTCACACTCAATCTATTTCCTAGTCCAATCAATTCTACCTCCCAAATATCTATTGAATTTAGTGTCTCCGTCTCTCTTTCTCTCATTAAAATGATTCTGTTTTAGTTTCTACCCTCATAATGCATCATATGCGTCAATCTTCTAAGTGATTTTACTCCATCCTTCCTCGTTCTTAAGGGTATTTCAAAGTGTAAAATTTCTTTTTATCATTCCCTTCTTAAAAGACTTAGATGAACCTATTGCCTTTAAGATTTGGAATTTCAAACTCTCTTGCATAGTTTGATGATCCTGTATAATTTGAATAATGTCTCTCTTTTTTGTCAAATAAACTAATAAAAATTAATAAATGAGTGAATAAAGTTAATTAATATGTCTTGAGCCTTTTTTATATTTTTCTCAGTATAAAGTAGATCATTCAGAAAGAAATAAAACAATAAAGAAACTTTTAGAAGAAAAAGGCCAAGATGAAAAATAGAGTGTTTATTTTTAGTTTGTTTCAAATTTATTGAAAATGACTGAGCTTGGAGTTTATGATGGTATGAAATAATACAAATGGTAGCTGAAGTCTGAAGTACTCATTAAAGACAACAGAGAAAAGATCCCAAGGCAAGGTAGTCGAGCTTACAGTGACAGACTCATCATTTGAGGATCAGTGAGAAGGAAGCCAGGAAAAGAGGCTTATTAGATACATGCCATAAGTCTTTAACAAGTCACATCTTAGTCCAGTCGATTTAAATAATCTGTTTAATTAGGTCCATTAGAAAACTATAATTATAATAATGTGGATAATATAAAGCTAAAATTATTCTGAAAATAGTACACTATTAAAGGCATAAATATTAATAAAGTTCTATGGCCAATTTCATAAATATTTGACATTGTTTGAAAACATGCAATAAGAATACTTAGTGAGTTAGACATATTACACATGCATAAAAAGGCAAATAAAATACTTATTTTTAATTAACACCTTTTGAACTTTGACGATATGGAATATGTCATACCTAGATACAGTATTTCCCTAGGCTCTTCATGTTGACTATATAACCCAATATATAACTAAATATTCTGGAGAACTTTGAATGTGCTATTCTTAAATATGTCATATTAAACTCTAAGATTTTGTAAGTTTTTAACAGGATTTCCAAAGATTTTCAAGGATTCCTTAAACAAGGAAGCCATCAATATCTATCACAAAATGTCCGGAGGAAGGTCATTTCAGGTTTAATTCATTCACTCCAGACCCTACACCTTTTTTTCACTGATAAAGTTGGCAATGCCCTCACTCATGGCCTCAAAATCCCTGCTGAAATTTCAGACATCATGTCTTCATACAGCAGTACTTCAGGTGGGAATGAAATGCATGAGAGAGGAAGTTCTCCATACATGACTCATTTTCACAGACAGACAAACTTTCACAGAAACAGATTATCTCTTATATCCTATTTGCCTGAAGAGAAACTAAAGACTCATAAGTTTTTTCATCAGAAAAAAAAAAAAAAAGAAAGAAAATCAATTAGTCTGATTAACTTAGACTGATTTATCCTTTGGGATGGGCCACACTGCCATCCAAACAAAATTAGGATTCTGAGACTGAGAATGGAGAAATAACTATAAACCAAAATATTTTTTGTAGTCATAAAAATCCTAAAGCAAAACCATAGAAATTAAAACTGATATTAGTTATAGGTATGGGTATTGTGAGAAATGCTCCTGGGTTTTAAAATAAAAAGGAAACAAAATACCCTATTTTTCTTCTTGGATTATTGCAGCACTTCCCGACCTTTCTTCAATGCACTTATGTCTTCATGATAAATTTTACCACTGGGAAATGTCACTCATTATCTCTGATAATACACTTTCTCCTGAAACCTGTTTTATCTGATATTAATATAGCTATCCAGGTGTCTTAAGATTAAACTCTATGATATATATTTTCTCCATTCTTTTACTTTTAATATATGGGTGCCTTTGCATTTAAAATACGGAAGAACTGACTTTTAATCTAGCCTGCAATCTTAGCCTTTTTAATTAAAGTATGTAGCCCATTTATATAGTATGCAATTATTGACATGATTGGGTTTAAGTCTCTTATCTTGCTATTTATTTTCTTTTTATCTCATCTTTTTATTTATTTGTTCCTCCTTTTCTGCCTTATTTCGGGTGCATCGAATGTGTGTTGGTGTTTCACTTGACCACTTCTGCTGGAAATGTGTTACAGGGGTTCTCTAGGAATAATAATACGCCAGCTTAACTTGTGACAAAATATTCTGACTCATGTCATACCATTTCATGTATAATACGAGAACATTACAACATTATACTTCCATTTATTTCTTTTTCCATTTTCCATTAGTGTCATATTTTCTATGTGCATTATAAACTCTACAATACTGTAGTTTGTAAAGAAGTTTATTATTTTGAAGGCATTAAAAAAAGAAAGAAAATTGGTTTCATATATGCCCACATATTTGCCATTTTTTGTGTTTTTGATTTTATTTGATAGGTATAAGTTTTCACCTAGCATAATTTTTCTTCAGCCCAGAGAACCTCATTTAACATTTTATTACTAACAGTGCAGGTATTCTGGTAACAAATTCTAAAAATGTTTTTATTTTGCCTTTATTTTTGGAGGACATTTTTATAGATACAGAGTTCTAATTGGAATTGTTTTAGCACTCTACAAATATTATTCCATTGTCTTCTGACTTGCACTGTTTTCAATGAGAAGCCAATTGATTAGTCCTTGTTTCTTTGTATGAAATGATTTCCTCCCTGTAGCTTCCTCAAGAGCTTTTCTCTACATTTGTTTCCCAATAATTTGACTATGATGTAGTTTAATGTTCTTTAAAAGAAAAAAAAAACCTGCTTGAGAGAATATTCAGCATATTTTCCATCATATTTGGAAACATTTTGGCTAGAATTTCTTCACATAAGTTTTGTTTCTCAATTTCTCTCTCCTCTCCTTCTGAGACTATAATTACACAATGGTAGATCACTTGACATTAATCCACATGGTACTGAAGTTCTTCTTCTTAAAATATCTCTCGACTATTTCAGTTGGATAGTTTCTACTGGTCAGTTTTTAAATTCCTGGATCTTTTCTTCTGCAATATTAGGCTTATCTAGTGATTTTATAAATTCATATATTATTGTTTTGTAGTTTTAGAATTTCCAGTTGGGTTTTTTATTAGTTCTATATCACAAATGAAATCTCCCATTTTTTTCTTCCATTATGATATCCATCTTTCCCATTAACTTATGGAAATATTTATAATGTCATTTTCACATTCTTACCATTTCAGAGTTTATTTCTAACAACTATATCTTTCTTCAGGTTATGCATTGTATTTTCTTGTTTTTGTATATGTTTGTAACTTTTTATGGTAAATTAAAGTTGCAGGTACTAATCTGCGGAGGGTTCATTTTTTCCCATTGGAAAGTGTTGAGATTTGTTCTGGCAGTGGGTGAATTTACTAATGACTTTTTATTAATGCTTATTTCAAATATGAAAAAAGTCACGCATATATTTTTCAATCACACAGATAGATCAAGATTGAGGAATAATTTTAGCGAAGTGCCTCCAAAAGTATGGTATTTGATATTTTTCATACTAAAATAATTGTCTTTACTGTTGATACGTAAATTAGACTTTATCCATAGAAAAGGAAGTGTTTTGTTTTTTTAAAAAAGTAAGATTAAACTAGAAAAAATTATCTTTGTACACAAGTTACTTAACTATAAAGTGAATTACGATTAGTTAGAAATGTAGTCAAACAAACTATAAATCTTTTTATAAAATTAAAACATCATATAACCTAGAAAAAAACAAGGCTTGGTTTTAAGCTTTGTACAGCAAATCTATGATAGCATTTACCCTAAACCTAAGGTAGCTCCAGTCTTAAAATATTTCATGTGTCTCATTTGAATATATGAAATATTCTGCTATGATCTCTTCATTCTGGCTAGCCAGAAATCCCATATTTTCCAGTACTATTGGACTTCTGAGATTTCTGTTCATCTCAGAGCCCTCTGCAGGGTTAGGCTTTTCTTCTGCTAGTCCTCATGGGATCTCATCCTGGGCACATATATACAACTAACATTTAAGGAAACTTCTTTTACAGGTTTCTGGTCCCTTTTTGTTTTTGCAATGCTAACTCATCTCTGGTACCCTACCCCATAAAATCCCGTAAATCCTAGACCTCAGCAACTCCAAGCTTTGATCTTTGCTTCCTCTTCCCAGAAAATCTGCTGCTGTCTGTTTGGTCTCCACTTCCCTGTGTCAAGGTTGGAAAGGTGCTCCAGGCAATAAGCTAGGGTAACAGTGGAGGTGAACTCATAGTCTCCTCTCTCAAAGATCCAGTCCCTGTGTTGTCAGTTTACTCATGCCCAAAATGAATTGCTTCATATATTTTATCAAGTATTACAGCTGTTTACTGTAGAAGAGTAAGTATAATGCCTTTAGCTGGTAATAGCCAGTTCAGATTTTTCTGATGCACTTATAAATAATATAAATCCTTTGTTTCACTTGTAGCAGTTTGTCCCAGACCTATTACCCCAATTTAGTGAAAGAAATTCTACTTTTCATTGTACTCTAGCCATTCACGTCTGACTTACTTTTATTTTAAAATAACATACTTAAAATCAAAAAAGATTTATAGGATCTACACTCAAAATTTCTTTGGGGAATTATCTTCCCAAGAAAAAAGCCACATGAAATAAATGCAAAATGTAAACTCCTGCCATTGTTTTAGTTTTATCATTTCTAAATATTATAGCTCCACCAGGATTTGAGACTCCCCACTGACAAATGTACTAAGTTAAAATCATTGCATTTATTTACTGGGGAGCCATGAAGTTTGTTCAGCTATAATCCCTATGGTCATTACATCTCAAGGTGCCCTCTTTGCCTCATTTGCATTCTGAAACCTCTCCTGTTCCATAGAGACAGAGTTCCACTCAACCCTCTGCAGTTTGTGTTCAACAGCAAACAGGAAGTACAATGAACTGCTAACTTATAATTATTCTAAAAGAATACCATTTTCCACTGAGATAATGAGAGAGAATAATGACATTCCAGAACTTATATAATACATTACTCCTTATTTTAACCTATAATTCAAGTTAGACTGCCTTTGGTTACATATTTATTTGTGGCTATAATGTAGTTACCCAGTATAATTGACAAGGGGAAAAAAAAGGAGGGAAATTGGTAGAGTAAAAGTAGTCGTTGTAAAATAGTTCTAAGACCAGTTATTCTGTTACCTTCATATTTCTTTTTTATCACCCAATGGTGGAACATATATTTCTTTTGTTTTTGTACCTATAATTCATCTTCCAGCGGGTGACTGGATGTGTGAAAGTGGCTTCAATTTATTTCTTCCCTGCTGGCCATATCACTATATATTTATTTGGCTTGTTGTTAAAGTTCTCAGTTACACTTTTAAAAACTTTAACAGAAACTCTGACTGAATGAAAATAGCTTGAAAGATATTAGAAAATACAATTTAAAGGAAATACTTCCAATTAAATGATTGCTTTCCATTGTAGGGGGGCTAGGAATTTAAACCATGAGAACCTGATGGATAACGATTAATTACTATTAGTCCCATATTTCAAAATATCATTTAAATAAATAATAGATTTATTTAAGCATTGTAGCTAGTTATATATATATTATTTATTAGTTATAATATGATGCATAAAAATAAATGTTCTCAGTTATTGTTATTAAGTGTTTTTGCTATGTTTTCTTCATATTGTAAGAGGTAAAAAATTACCCCTTAACTTCATTCTAGACTATTTTTTATGCCAACCAATCACACTAACCTTTTTAATTTTTTGAGTACGTACTACAAACCACAATCTCCGTCTTTTATTTTTCTTTGCTTAGACATCTTTCCCCATATTTCACATAGAGATTACTCACTCATTGCCCAGTATCAGTCTAAGAAACAGATTTTGTTCACAGAATCCTTTCTTGGCATCTCCACCAAGAACAGTCTATTTTTAGTTGCTGTATACTCACATAGGATCATGTACTGGGTTTCCTCTACTTCTGCAATGTTCACCTTTTTACACATACTGAAAACTCTTTGAGGCAGAAACTGTATTTATTTTATTTGCTGCCATTTACCCTGTACCCAGTATCCAACACATTGTATTGAATGTAGTAGGATCTCAATAAAAATAGAATACCTGAGGAACAAATGAATGAATTTTAGGATTTCCTTGAAATGATAATTTTTAAATATTCACTCCAACCTTTATGCACATGCACATACACACGGCGCACACTGAAAGACCTTTACCATGGAGCATTGGAAGGCCTAGGATGCACTGTACTGAGCCAGAAGTTGTTGACCTGCTTATCTGTAATCAGCCAACAATAATATTTAGAACACAAATTAGGCATCTGCTCATGACCATACAACTGACTAAAATATGATGAATTTATTTAATCACCTGGATCCTGGTTCATATAATACTAGAAACAAATGGTTTCCACCCATGTGTTTCCTTAATTTGTTGTTTGGATTACTCAGAAAATTCAGTAAGAGTTGTTACACCCATTGCAAGTATATATTTAGTTAAAACTAAATGGAAGATACTGACCTCAACAGTTATAAAAGATTTTCATTGCAATGTAATGAACTTTTTAACACTCTTATACTAACAGACATCTTTACTGATGTTAGTAAAATTCTGAAATTTTTACAGGCATTACTCCCAGAACATGTTCCCCAATATGTATAAATACCACACTGGGAATTGTTAGGAACCAGGCCTTGGTCATTATTTCCATGCTACTACATTTGGGTGTTATAAAACCTAACAAATAGTTTAAAAATAGTCCCTAACAATAACATTTAAAATTGATCTTGATTTATGATTTTGATTATTATACTAGTCAGTTGAGGGAATTTTGGTCATTATTTTCACCAATATTAATGGTTCCATCTCTGCACTTTAAGTCTTATTTTCACTGAGGTAATGAAGATCTGAGAAGCATACTCTGGGCTTGGGCTAATCACAGTAGGTCTGCAGGAATCTCAGGCGGTCTGTTTGTATTGTAACACCTTGAATTTCCCCTCAATTTCCTTCTCTAAGACTACTGTAAAGCAAATGATTATTTTTTCTTAAGTATAAAAAATTAATATTTTTCACATATTGTTTCATTTAAAAAATACTTTTCATTTATTGCTTGCTCACTAAGAGTGAAATCACACAGATTAAATATCTTCTGGATACATCTGAGAAATATTTACAGATATTTAAGGAAAAATAGGTCAGTTAAGCATTATATTTTTCACATGATGAATGAAAAGCAAATACATTCATTTTCTCTTGAAAACAGAACAGCTATTAAATAATAGCTGTATGCCTGAAATGAAATGCCCTTTATGAATCTTTTTCTCTTGTACCAAGGAAATAATTAAATCAAGATGTCTTTTTAATTAAAATTAAATAAATCCAAATGCTGCTAAGCAAAAATATTTATATTTAATTATTCTAATTCACTCACAGTATGTTGCAAGGTGCAGGCATCTCAAACATTTTGTGTGGTACTGAGTCCTGTAACATAGCTGCAAGTTTCTTCTAATGTTTAGAAGAAACATAGCTGTAGATTCAAATAAGTCAACATTGTCTAAATGATCTAGTTCAGTGAATGTGATCCAAACACATCATCCTAACTGTTTTGCATTATAAATATAATCTGCCTTCCTATTTTCATTAAGAAAAAAAAGATATCCCAATGTAATATTTTGCCCAGTAGCTTAGTTCAAAATGTTTTAACTACGCATATGGAACAATTGGAAACTCAAGTACTGGTGATTCTTCTTACATTAACTTTCAAACAGCCAATACATTTACTATATTTAGTAAAATCAAGGTTTAATTGTTTACATTGGTCCAATTAAAACAACTTTTATCCAAAGATATACTGTCAATGGTAGGTGCATTAATTAGAAATGCTGAGCATCATAAAACAGCATGATATTTCATTTAAAAATCACAGCTCTTTGCCCAGTTAAATAACAAAGCAGCAGGGAAATTTTATGGTTCAAGGACTTAAGTAGTGAAATAGAAGCTCCAGGGCTAAAAAAAAAAAGAAAAAAAAAATCTTGTCTCACCTGCAGAATGATCTTAGGTAAGTCATCTAATACTGGTTAATTCCCCAAGTTTTATTATTGGAACATACTAGGAAATGGGAAAACTTGGTTAGTTATATGTTGTGCAGAAGAATCAGATGTTAAATCTAGCCATTACTGTTCAAAATGAACCCCAAGACTACATGCAAAATGAAAGAACCTTGTTATCTTCATCAGTACTAGAAAAAAATAATCACTATTTTGTATTTAAAAGAACAACAGTACCTTTTCCATTGAAATAATTTTAGCTATAGGTTATTATTTTACTCATCCACATTGGCCTAATTCTTTGTATTGATTCAAATCATTATAAAATATTCACAGATAATATCTATAATAATTAAAATATGTCATGAATTAAAGGAAAAGTATGCAAATAGTATGATGAAATGAGGACAGTACAGTATGTGTAGGGGTAAGATCCTGCTTCAAACACAGCTCTAGTACTGGCTTGATGATTGAACATGGGCAACTGATTGAACATCTTGATTTTATGTTTGTACAGGGATGACTTACAAAATAGTCTGCCTCTCATACATCTCATGACTAAGAGTTCAATGAGAAAATACTCATTAATGGCAAACCACGTTTGAAACTTACATTGCCATCATTATCACCCTCCATCATTACCTATAAATAGTAACTAAAGGAGACTGGAGTTCCATTATGCCTAAACCAAGGATTCAGTCTAATGCTGGAAATTGCTTTTGTTACAGCCAGTCATGAAATGTGTATAAGTGATTGTCTCACCCACGGTGAACAAAGATGGTTTGAGAAGTGGATGTGTAAGGAGGTGACTCAGACGGAGATAGAAAGGTTATTAATATTTTAAAATCTAAGGTTAACATAGCATAGAAAAAGGACCTGTCCTTATTTGTTGGTGGCTCTAAGCATTCATGTGTTTGTGTGTGACTCTTTCAGAAGAGATGTCATTTCATCGTAGAAACAGAATTCTAAGTACAGTGTGAATCTCAAGGTGTTCAGAGTACCCTTTTGGTTTCTGTGATCGTTTCTATACAAGACACCTCTTGGTACCAGAACCAGTTTTCCATAAACACATAAATAATACGAGAAAATAATGTTTGTTTTTTGAGTTAAATGTATTCGTTCTTAAGAGAAAATTTACCAACATGTAAATAAGTGTTTTCTAAATATTTGATTTTGAGTCAAATGGATTCTTAAGAGAAAATTTATCAACATGTGAATAAATGTTTTCTAAATAAGACTAAACTATGCTAGAGCAAAAATTATTACAATTTCACCTCACTTCTCTTGCATGTCAAAAGATATATTCATAACTAGAGTGAAAGGACATAATTCAGTCATCCAGCACCTGCTTTCATTCCCCAGCACAATGTAGAGGCCATTGCAAAGTTTCACTCCAACATATTCAGCCAGCCATTCATTGAAATTCAATCTTCGTAATTTTTCTGTATATTTAAGCAATGCAGATTTATGGGTCTTATTTATTGATACAAATTTAAAATTCGCCTCATGGTTTTTTCCCATAAAATCATATTCTAATTTTTGTATCCAATCTCCACATTCTAGAAACCTCCTCTGAACTTTTTAGCTGTTTATAGTCTTACATCTTACAAGTTTGAACACATTCATACTTGTATTACAGATAATATATGCTTGAACATTATATCCGCCAGTAGATTTGACTATTTTGAAAACAAGTCACTGCATCTGTGTAGCTTCTGCAACACTAGGCAATGTGTCAGAGATTGTGCACATGGCAGATAGTCAATAAATGCTTTTTAAACAAGTAAATGGACGGATGGATAAAACCAGCCATTTAATAATTATTTTTAGATGTAAGGGTGTTTCTAAAGGGATTTTAGGCACTCATCAAAATGAGCCTTTTTGTGTGTATGCTTTTTTGCATGAAAAAATAAAAAACCTCTCTTGAAAAAAAAATAATTTCAATTCATAAGATTTGTCATAAAATTTTCTTGCCTAAAGATATGTTATTTGTGAAATAAACATTAAACAACATGTCTGTAGACAGGTTTAAAGTCAATTCATAGAAATAATTAAATGTTACTATTAACAATAATGCCTTTTTATAAAAGAAAGTGTTGTTTATAGTAACACAAATTAGACAAGTTGTTTCTTCCAGATCTAATATGCACCTATTTTATATTACTTTTAAATTTTGCTGTCATTCTTAAGATGATAGAAAAATAAAGTACAAATCTTCAACATAGCAGAATTCAACTATCTACATTCAAAAAAGAGAGAAATAAAAGGAAGAAAAATATTTTAGAAAGAAAGAAGGAAAAATTGAAGGAAAGGACAGAGGGAGGAAGGGAGGGAGAAGGGAGGAAGGAAGGGAGGCAGGAAGGGAGGGAGGGAGGGAGAAAGGAAGGGAGGGAGGGAGGGAGAGAGGGAGGGAGAAACATGATAAATGTAGGTAGATAGATGATATAGATAGCTAACTAGATAGATGAGATAGGGAGAAAAAGAGACAGAGAGATTAAGAGAGAGAAGACAAATAGAAAAAACAGAAAAATATCCAGGAGGAGTAGTTGCAACATGCCCTAATTTTGAGTCCCCATTAAAAAACAAGAAATTCTCCCACAAACAAAGCAATTCTCAATCTTGACTTATCTGCATTTTGATGAAAAATATTTCAGTTTTACCAGTGTCTATCACAGACTGGGTATGACCCAATTCTGCTATTTCAGAAATAGTCCTCAGAATTTAATATTGCCATCTATTGCATTCATAATCTGTATATGTAAATACATAGGAGAAAATAATTCAGCAAAAGAAAATGCTGTGTTTAATTAATGCCCAAGGGAAGCCACGAAAAAGAAAAAAAAAATGTAGTTGTCACGTCCTAATTTTAAACACTGTTTACCAGATTTATTTACATGTACTGCTCTAGCCGCCCACTCAGTAGTTTGATGATAGCAGAGCAGCTCCATGCTGAACAGATCCTTTGCTTCCAGAATTCAGAGTGAGTAACAGGATAAAAAAGACATCTGAAGAAGCTGCATCTTAATACAGCTAAATTCCAAGGCTTATGGCAGACCCTTGGTTATAAACACCTGCTCATATACAAGCAGATGTAAAGGATACCATGTGCTTATGTTGGCATATCAACTATTTATATTCTTGCAAGGTAGTGAAACATTTGGGTAATATAATATAGCCTGTAAAGGCTTTATCAGAAATGTTTTTTGTCAAATCCATTTTAAAGGAACAGTTTGTAAGTTTATTTTTCTATTCTAAGGAGACTACATTTCTACAAAAAAAATTAAAAAATCAAATAATATATCTTTCAATCTTACTACATGGTTGAAAGAGGCAAGTCTTGTTTCTGACCCAAACTGAATATATGTAAACCTCTACTCACTGGGGCAGAGATCCCCAGCTGAACCACACCAGTGCATCAGTATGCCCATATAAAAAGAAGAGAAAATAATTACTGTGGGAAATGCTGGGCTGGATGCCTTACTCAAATGTTATCTCATTTGATACTCACAATAATTAAATGGGGTAAAATTTTATTCCTGATTTATCCATGAAAATGTTTAAAGAATCAGCTTACCAACCAGAATCCTAAATCAAGTCTCTCTGCTCTAAGCCTGTGTGGCTTCCACACGTAGTGTGTCCCATAGGGTACAATGACACTTTTTATTTATTACATTTATTTATGTCCCAAGTCTACCAGCCAGTCCACAATTATACAAATTGTGGTTATATATTCTCATGGCATACTTCTTCCTCCAGGTCACTCTGTGATGCAATCCCTAACCTTTGACTTGTACTCTGCAATGTCCCCAGCTCTTCCTAGTATTTTACCATATTACAGATAAGGTGTGGGTATAGGGAACAGAAAAACAGATGTACTAGATTGGATGCTGTGCCTTCAAAATTCTTGATCATCCTGAAATCTCAGAAATCTCAGAGTGTGACATGATCCAATATGATCATGTCAACCAGAAGCCAGGAAGCGGCACGGAAGCATTCTTCCCCAGAGCCTGACCCTGCTAACACCTTTCTTTCAAACTTCTAGACTCCAAAATTGTCAGTCAATACATTTCTACTGGTTTAAGCCTTTTGCTGTTTATGGTCGTCGTTTGTTAGGGCAATCCCAGGAAACTAATACACTGGGTAACTTGTTCTACAGATTGAGATGTTTACTCCAAATGTTTTCATTTAATCTATACTGTTCTCTCTTTATGCTTATCCAAGAACATCAATTTTTCTGCTATTTCACACAGTCCTTGCTATCGTTTGAATATGCTGCCTCCAAAATTTATATTGGAGCCTAACCTCTATGGTGGTGGTATTAAGTGGTGGGGCCTTTTGAGGAGTGATTAAGTCATGAGGACTCCATTCTTATAAATGGATCGGTGCGTACAAAGGAACTGGAGCAAACTACATTTGGCCCCTTTGGCTCTTTCTTTTACCACGTGAGGACACAGCATTCATTCCCTTTTGCCCGTTCCACCTCTTCCATCATGTGAGGACAATAAGACAGTGCCTTCCATGAGGAACAGACCTTCGCTGCTTTCTGCCACTCCCTTTATCTAGAGCTCCCCAGTGCCCAGAACCGTGAAAATTAATTTCTGTTCTTTATAAGTTACCAAGTCTGTTCTTTATAAATTACCAAGTCTGATATTTTCTTATTGTAGCACAAGCAGACTAAGACAGCCTTTCTCTGTTCTATTCCAAGACCAAATACTTTCTCCTGGATGCTTGAATTTCAAGCACCTTTCATCTTGTCTGCTCTTTGTCTTGTTTTCCTTCAAACCTCTTGAAGACATTGATCCATAGATAATTTTTTATGAAATTTCAAATCATTTTCCATAATCAGAAGAGTTGGAAGAGAGATGATGAGCTAAAGATTCCTTTGAAAGTGTGAACTCGTTCTTTCACTATTCCAGTAGAAAGAGGGGTGTAGTTTCAGCCCTGCCTAACATATCTCTCACCAAGAGCAGCCAGATGAGGGATTTGAACTAGATGATCTCCCGGGACTATTCTGATCTTAATTCTTCTTTCAGCACAGGCAGCACATAACATAGAGAGGGCCTTCCTTCATGATATTTTATACCACAATGGCTGAGATACTCATAATTTGCAATACCAGACTTAATAGTAGGTGTTAAAACTGGAAAATAAAACAAAGAGTTGACAGTCAATTTTTTAGGTTTTGGACAGCCTGCCCTTCGTGCCCTTTCCATGGAAACAAACAAGGAAAAGATGAGCAAGAGCCACCTGCTGTCTTCTGAAGCTTCTTGTCAGGTCAACTGGCATCATGGGACTTTGCCAGCATGCTTTGCAGCAGCACAAGGACCCTGCTGAGGTGCCGTCTGCACTCTGAGACTGGAATCTTGACTCGAATTACCCAGCAATGCCAAAGTCAGAGACAGTACAAGTCTCACCGTTATAGTGACAACATTTTTTACACAAAAATCAGGACACAGTGTCTGACAGGTGCAGCTATACCTATGGGAACAATGAAATGGGACATTTAAATTCAGAACTGTCCTAGAAAATCTGACATATATCTCAACCTAAAGTTATCTGATCTGCTGGGTGCCATAACAATTATGAGAGAAATTGAAGTTCTTTAAGAACCAAAAAATCAATGGGTGAT
Source organism: Aotus nancymaae (assembly GCF_030222135.1). Taxonomy (NCBI): domain Eukaryota; kingdom Metazoa; phylum Chordata; class Mammalia; order Primates; family Aotidae; genus Aotus; species Aotus nancymaae. The sequence goes on along the minus strand of NW_026988447.1, from coordinate 9,482,593 downwards.
TAAAACAACTTTAAATTACAGTAACTATTTTAACATTGATCCCAGAGTGCTGAAAAACTTTCAGATGATATTATATTATATATTCTATAATTGTATTTTTACAGGTCTTTAATTAGGCTATAAAAATACTACTTTTAAATGAAAGTTAAAACAATGTTGAAGAGCTGCAATGTTGAAGAGTTACATCAGTAACTTTTTCATATGCTCTTAGTCTTCAAGTCAGATTCATGAAGGTGGTAATACTAATAATGCTGATTGCTATTAACAATTAGGAGCATTCTATGTGCCAGGCATTGTCAGGTGAGATAATATACACATGAAGCCTTCTACATGCATCGTCTTGTCTAATTCTCACAACAATACATAATGTATGCATTTTAGCTCCACTTTACAAATGAGAACATCTAAGCCCAAAGTCACATAGCTAGAAAAATTGCAGAGCAGGATTTAAATCCAGTTCTGTCTAAATACAAAAAAAAAAAAAAAAAAAAAAGTACCCTTTAACACAATGGTAAATAAGAAATTAAGTTCATTAGAATATCACTTAAATGAAACTATTGGACTTTCTCTACTGGAAAGATAATGCAAACACAGCAATCATGCCCAATTTCACTTCCACCTTAAGAAGAACCATCAGAAAGTAAGTAAAATTCGTGATCATCCTGAAATCTCAGAAATCTCAGAGTGTGTCATGATTCAATATGACCATGTCCTAATCAGGAAACCAGAGGAGACATAGAGTCGAGCTGAAGACAGAGGTAAAGATTGGAATGATGATTAAGTCAACTCCAAATCTGCTCTGGCTCATGAGGGAAAAAATGATTTATTTAACTGATCTGGTTAAAAGATTATCTGAAACAAAAGGATAAAAAATTAGTATGAAACTTAAAACACATGTGAAATGGTTGGACATTAATTTTATGAAAGACAAAGAATAAAACCGATTTGGATCATGAACATTTTCACTTTTAGTGATCAGGATCATATTTAAATGTAGTGAAATTTACATAGAATGTAAAAATTTTACAATATAGAGATATACTATGGAGTGGCACATGTACGTACAATGGGGGTTTTTATTTTGCGAAAAAGAAACTGTGACTGTGAAAAATGATTGATTAATTTTGTTTTTGTTTTTGTGAGAATCTATTCTACTTCACTTGCACTCTAAAATAAATGTAAGTCTATTAGTAACAATATGTGTTGCTTTTTGACAAAGGACAATTTGACTTACTGTAAACCAGGCTGCTGCACTTAAATATGTAGCAGTTGCCATGGAAACAGTTTTACTTTGACTCAGAGCATATCTTGTTTTAAAGAGAGCAGCCTGTTGTTATGGCAATGGGAACTTGAACATTATTCCGAAAAGAAGACTAACGCAGGATAGATAATGCTAGTTATGAAGCATATATAAATACAATTGTGCTCACCTTTGATAGCTTAGAAAAATCATAGCTGGTAAAGACAATAGGTACCGTTCTGGACTTGTTAGGAAAAGCCAATTCCCTATGTCCCTTCCTTGTTTTATTTTTAGCTACAATGAATAATAATAATGTAGAATTGTCCTTAAAATTTTACTCAACGAAGGCCAGAATGCCATTTCTATAGCAACCTTATTTGATGTTTTATTAAAACGTTAATATGACGTACATTTGAGATATTCAAAGAATCATTTATCACTTATTTCATGAGATGATGGTGCTGATGATGATGACAATAGGAAAATTTACCGAATGCTTGCTATATGTCAAGCACTGATCTACAACATTTTGTTATATTACAATATTAAGATTATCATACTACTAAGAAGAAGGTATTATTAATATTTAATTTTACAGTAAAAAAGACTGAAGCACAGAGAGGTTAATTTATTCATCAAAAGCCACACAGCAAAGAAGGGCCAGAGCCAGGAACAAAACCTGAGAAATCTATGCTCCTATTCCCTAATGTCAGCATTTTCAATGGCTCAATATTTTGTTTTTTCTTATATTAATATTGAATCTCAATCATAACTTAAAATACTAAATTATACTCAGTCTCTAAGTTTTACAAAGACTAAATACAAATTTCATACAAGAATTGACAACATATACCTTAATTTAACTGAATCAAATAAAATAAAGTGACTTTTCTCAAGAATAACCCTATAATGTTAGTATAGTTAATCTTGGAATTCATTAATAGTTACTTAATTTGGGGTCACTTCTGTAAATATTAAAGTGAAGAGATATTCTGTAAATATTGAAGAGAGTAAAATTCCTTGAGGGATTAATCTGACTATATTTGCAAGTCTGAAATATATATACAAATACAAAATTGCAACTAAAGGATTTACTGCAATTGGACTCTAATTAGAACTGCAAAATATTTTATTTCAGGGGCTTATGCTTAGTCTTTAAACCCAAACCATTACTCTTACTTGTTTATATGTTGCAGATGAATCATGATTTTATCTCATTTTGGCCTGTTAGGCAATGATTACATAAGTATTTTAACAACACAAAATGTTCATTCCATTTTTTGTTATTGAAAAAGCTTACATATGAAAGAAAAATTACTTCTTCTACTGCTTTGTTTCCGTGTAGGCAGGTGAATTTTCGATAAATAAGTAGTTGCTAAAAAAGAGAGTGGTTGACCTGCAAAGGTTATGGATACATTAAAAAAACTGCAATAAATATTCTAAATGGAGTCATATTAAAAATATTCCTTTTCAAATCAGAAATAGGAAGAGAATGGTACTGCTACCACTCCTACCACATTGCACTAGAGACCCCAGGCAGCAAACTAAGACAAGCAAGAGAGCGGTTAACAGAGTTAGCAACTGTTCCTTTTACATAAACATTCAAAGCACTTAATAGTTCATATAAAGATGTTCTCAAATAAAGAGCACTGCAAACAGTAATTTGCTTACAAAGCAATGCAGTTTAGTAAAAAGCCATTGCTTTTCCTCCTGGCTTTTCCCACGCTAGTGCTTTGGCTACGTCACCAGCGCTCATGTCACAAGCAAGTGTGGACACTGCTGCCTCGACTGGGGACAGAATTTTCCACCCTCTGCAGCCCAACTTGCACCTCAATTATGAATGTTCACACAATTCTTGTTCCCTATTTTCACTCTAGTTTTTAGACTCACTTTCACATAGGATCAGATCGGATTCAGCTTTAACCCAGTTGCTTCAAATTGTGATAGGGAAACAGGAGTTTACTTCTAAGCATATATCATGTTCGTGGAGACTTTATCATAATTAGGGAGTTGGTTATAAGAACCTGGACTTCGGGGGACAGGGCAAAGCTGGAGACATAAATAGATAGGAATCATTCAAAAATTAGTGCATGGGCGTGTGTTTACACTATAGTGAGTATGTATAAAGTTGCAATGTCTAATATAACTCTAATGATGACTGCCATTTACTGATTATCTGTTACATATGTTCCTACATGTGAAAACCAGTTTTCAAGGTAGAAACTATCCCCGTTGAATAGATAATAACTGAGGTCAAGGGAGAAAAAGTAACCTGCCCAGAGCAACACAATTTGTCAATTAGGAACGGAGCTGAGATACTAATATAGGTGTCATCAAAACCCTACTAATTTCCCTGTAGCAAAGTTCCTCTAAAAAAGCTTTAAGACATCTTTAAAGGAGAATTCTCCTATTGTGGTAAAAATGTTTTGCCTAATCAAATTAGTTGTTATTTTAGAAATTCTGTGTTTATTTTTTTAATTTTCCCACGAGACAATCGTAACATTCCATAGTAACTTCACAATTTTCAATAGATCCTAAGACGTACTCTTCCTTGCCTCATAGTCTTCTTTAGCTCTTAAATTGCATTCCTTTGTGCACATCAAATCTTCCCATGCTTTTCAAGGCTGTTTCTGATGGAATCAATGGTTTTATTATAATCTTGAATGTACTTGCTCTATCTCTATCTTTGTTTCTGTCCTTTCTTTTTTCGCTCGTACTTCTCTCCCCCTTTCTCTCTCTCTGTCTGTCTGTCTCTCTCTCTCTTTGTGTGTGTGTGTGTATTTGTTTACTTCACCATCACTGTGAGCAATGATAGTAGATAAAAGATACCATATATTAGGCACATATAGTCTCTGCCTCCTAATAAGTCATCTTTTTCCCTCCCCTCTTTACTTCATTTAAAAGGTATGACCACCATTGTAACTAGATAAGCAGATTGATCAACTTTTTAATCAAACGTATTTGTCCTGCAACAATCATTTCTGTATATTCTATCAGATTAAAATATTATATTCAACCATCTCGGAGTATATTTTTTGCAATCATTCCTTTGATCGTTTTACAAACATTTGTTTGAACTTAATATGAGAAAGTCACTGAGCTGGACTTTGGGTATGGAAGTGACACAAGTCTATGCTCTGAAGAAGCTCATATCTTAAGGAGGCAAAGAGGTAAATAACAAGTACTTATAATGGAGTATATATCATATGCCATTATAAAGATATTCAGAGAGTTCTAAGGGAGCACAAATACAAGTCAGGTTTCTCAGCTGAGAAAGAAGTAAACCTGTAGATGAAGCTTAGGCTGAGTCTTTTTAAAAAGGTAAAGACTTCACAAGGTACAGAACAAGATGAAGACTTTTCATGGAAAGGGAACTATTTACACAAAGACACAAAGTCATGACACAGCATGGGACATTCAGGAGGCCAGTCATTCCTCAGAGTGGCTGTGAGATTATGGTACATGACAATAAAGAAAAGATTTAGGGACTGGTTTATAAAGTAAATTATTTACCTGTTAGGTAACGAAACAAGGCAGAATTGATGAAGTAGAAATGTGTGATTTTAGACCAACATTTCTTTTTAGAAATTTCCTTCGAAGGGAATGAAAAAGAGGATGGTTAGATAAATAAGCATGTTGGATCGATGGTGTGTGTATGTGTGAGAGACAGAGAGAGAAATTGATAATCAATGCTTCTATAACTGTAAGGGAATGAGATTTGGGTTATAGCAAGATATCTATTCCACTTTGAAGTAAGAATGGTGATGCAGACAATTAAAGTGAGTGGTAAATATTTCTCCGTAGGCCAAAGAGAGAGTCACTTAGAGTCAGATATTAGATTATCTCTTCCAACATCATAAATATAGAAAAATCTGTACCTGCACAGCTTCATGCAGCTCGTAGTCTGAAGTTTTTAATTCACTCATATCCGATGATTCACACTTTACCATCATCTGTTATGACTTATATTTAAAAAAACTAGTAAATACTTGATTTTGTACAGGAAATACTTGACTATTTCAGATTCTAACAAGGAGGAGAAGGCAGGGAATGTTCTGTCTTGCTTATTACTGTATCTGTATGTACCGGAAACATTATGATCACTCCGTAGACATTGTTAACCAATGAGTAACCATTGTTTAGGGGTATAGCTTGTTCCCTGTTTCCCACATTTCCCATTTCCCTCCCATTTAAGTAAGATCCCTGGCATCTCTCCACTCCTCCACCCTCTCCTCTGTGGAGTCAGAGTAACTGAGTTCATCTTATTAAAGAGTTTTAAGGAAAAACTGAACATGTGATGTCCAGCCCCTTTTCCCTTTTACCTTTTTTTTTTCTTTTTCTTTCTTTTTTTTTTTTTTTTTTTTTTGATGAAGTGTCACTCTGTCTCCCAAGCTGGAGTACAGTGCCAGGATCTTGGCTCACTGCAACCTCCAACTTCCAGGTTCAAACGATTCTCCTGCCTCAGCCTCCCAAGTAGCTGGGACTACAGGCATGCGCCACCATGCCTGGTGAATTTTTTTGTATTTTTAGTAGAGATGGGGTTTCACTATGTTGGGCAGGCTGGTCTTGAACTCCTGACCCTGTGATCCGCCCACGCTGGCCTCCCAAAGTGCTGAGATTACAGGTGCAAGTCACCATGCCCAGACCCTTTTCCTGTCTTATAGTGACCAGTGGGACTACATTTAGGGCTATTAAGTAAGTCTTTCAGGTTCTGGAGTTAAATGAATAAGCCCCCTTCATGAATTTCAGGTTTATCAGAAAAAATAAAAAAGATATTTTGGTTTTAATCTGCCGATTATCTGTCCTGTTTCTCATTTGATTCCGAATTTGAGTGAAGAAGTTGGCATTATTTACTGACCTCTTTCCAAATCTCCAGTAGATATAATTTGGCAAAGCCATCAGAAAGCAGCTTAGCTTTGGTGGGTTCATAGGAAAATATACATTTCATTATTAGGGATCTGTAGAAAAGTCTTTTTCAGAGCTGCTCTTTACTTGCTATCTGACCTTAAAAATCATTCGCACTTTGCATAATTGTTTCCTCATCCATAACATGAAAATAGCCCCTGTCTTACATACTTCACATAAACATGGAAGTATTATAACGCAATTTGACTTGTGCCTACTATACTGCCCCTTGCTTCCTGAAAATCACTATTAGCCTGATTATCAACACTGGGATTTAGCTTGGGCTGTTTTAGAACTTTTTTTTGGAATAACCAGAAAATGTGCTTTCTTCCAGTTGGTATTACCTTAGGTAGGACCGGTACCTAGTCATGCAATAGCTTCCAAGAAGGTCTTGTCCTTCTAGGATGATGTCTGTGCCACTGGTCAGTGATACTCAAACGCAATAAAAAGGAGAGATTACCATTGAGGAAGACAGGTTTATTCTTAAAAGTGGATCCTGAGAAGAGGTGTATACAGATGGCTTATCCAGGAGGAAATTTCAGAGAGCAGGAGTGAGCAAGGGAGGAAAGACCAATGCAAAGATGCATTATCAAGCGGCCCACTGAAGACACAGTAACCGGTTGCCATCTGGAACCCACTGCAGAGCCTACAGAATGCTCTCAGGACCCACCCCTCAGATCAGCAGGGAAAACACGTCCATCACGTGCTTCTATTCTTGAGAATTGTCTACAGGGAGGTTAGCTCCTCCAAAGCATCACAAACAAAAGAAAACTGGCAGCTGGAGGGAGCCTGGAGCTGAGACACTGTCAGTGTGAAGTGACTCCAATCCCTGGAATGGCCTGCAAGCAGAGCCAGAATCAGAGGCGAAGCTAAGATGTGAGACAGAGCAGCAGAGTGGCTCTACCTGTCATTTTTATCCTATGAATGCCATGAAACATTTGGAGATGCATTTGAGCATACAAACTGGGGAATTTTTATAAGAAAAAACATGAAATTGCGTATTTTTCTGAGAAAACATAAAACATAAAAACAAAACCACAGACTTTACATGTTTGTGAAAAGTAAAGTTATAGACTAAGCATAAATGGCTGTTCAGTTAATAGCGTTTTTTGTTAAATCAATATCAGATATGTTATTGATTTATGTCACCTGCTGGTATTTGTGGTAAAATAAAAAATAGAAATTTAAAAAATTGAAAATATGGAAGAAAATCTTATAGTTGAAGAAAGTACCAATTTTGAGTTTTTCCTGCTAAACTACTGTTACTTGATTTGAGTAGCTCTGACTACACCAGTCTTCAGGCAGATAGCCTGAGACTCACTAATGCAACATCTATTTTGTTGCCAGAGGGGTTTCTCTAAAATTCTAAATTGATCAAGTGACCTTCCTCCTTAAAAGCATACGTCTCTACCTCCCTGAACTTCCAATTCCTAGAATATCCTTAGCTTGTTCTAGCCGCTTTGCTTTAGTACACATCATTTCCTTCCTAGAAATGCTCACCATGTCCTCTGAGGAAATCTCCCCTCATCCTTCAGGCCCCCAGACAAACCTCCAGCTTCATGGTGGGTGTTCCTGGGGTTCCTGCTGGGGTTTTCATGGTTCTTTTGTAAATACCTTCAGTGGGGCATCAGTTTACATTTGTGGTGGGATAACCTCTCTGAATATTAACTGAACTCTAAACTCATCCCCAAATAGGCACACATGTATTGGCTGAAAGGTAATCCCATTCAGGCAGCAGCTGGGCCTGTTTCTCTTCACTGACCCAGGGAAAATGATAGAAAATATCATTGATATGATCATTATATCAACTGATACAAAATACCAATTTTTCAATTTGTACTTTAAACCACTTCTAATTACCTTGAAACTAAAAATTGATTATTAGAGATGTGGTACCATCTCCATATAATATGGCATTCACTGTAGTAAAAGCATAATTTTGAATATAGCACATTGTTTTACCATTAATTATCAGGGGAAATTACAAAACAGTGAAATACTAAATCAGCAAAGCTGGGACTGTAACATGGGCAGATGGTGTTGAGGGAATGAAGTTGAGGATCACATGCCATTTGTAAGCAAGAGAAAGCCAGTAAGTATTTTGGTTTTATAAGCTTCTTGTTACCGTTTTTCATTCATCCACCACAAGATTGTTCTCGATGTGGTCTTTGTAAAGCACCACCGTTAAATATTCATTGAGACAGCTGGGGGTGGGGAGGAGAAAGATGAAAAATGAGAAATAGAAAAGGGTGAGAACAATCAGTTTCTAGGCTTTCTGAGGCATAGAAAACTCGGATATAATTTCAGCAGGAGTGCCATATGAAAGGAATAGAAATGTTAGCGTACCTGGAGGGAAGTCATGACAACGAACACAAAGAAAAATAAATGCAGAAAGAAAAGAAAGCAATAAGCTACAGTGACTTGAAACCTGAAGATAGATATTATATTTGATCTGATCGATGCCAAATGTCCAATAGTCAAGTGTTATGATACCTGGAATCAACACAGTGACTTTATACCTTGAGCTACAGTAAAAATAAAATCTCAAATATTACGAATCCTGAAAATAGGAATAAATTTAAAAGAATTCAGGAATCTAATCATGAGTTAACAGGAACTTGGACTAACTGACATTAAAAAGAAATGTGCGGAAGGAGCAGGCAGGAAAAGTTACAGAATGTGTTAGTAAAGGATGAAGACTGATATACAGAGGAAAAATGGATTTGGGAAATCCCAGTAAGGATGACGTCATAACTACACAAATCAATCGGAGGGAGAGGGCCTAGATTGAAGACATCTACTTTCATGATGCTAAATTTCAGAGCTTTTGTTTTGAGATGACACAGACACAGAGAAAGATGATGGTCCATATTGAAGGTGAGATACATTAAGGCTGCATGGGAACAAATAAATAAATTTAATTCATAGCCTCATCCCTCACAGGAATTTTATGATCATTCACTCTTCCAGGGACAATCATTATTTTCACTTGCAGAAAAGGTACATTTTTAAATTACATATTCTATTATCAGATAACATCCAAACACAGTTGGCCAAGCTCTGGAAATATTTAAAATGGTACACTAACAACAAATAGTGATTTTTTTCCTTGGTAGTTAAGTGTTCTGACTATCATAGAAAGTTCCATCACTACTGACTTCTGCAATGTGAATCAAGCTGTGTTAATGAGGGCACTTGATTTAACAGAAAATCAGGTTGTTTTTCTTTCAGCCTGTGACGTCCAGGACTGTTTGAGGAGATGGGGTTCAAACAGTGTCAGCAGCATCTTTGCTCTGTTTTGTATTTGTGGGGTTTTATCATATGGTATAGCATTTGGAGACAGGTCTCTGCAACGGGGGGTAGAAGACAGGCTGAAACCTGCAGTGTTTTTAAATGTCAGGTTGAAAAGATTCTTTTTCCCAAAACCCTAAGGGAGGTTTTACCTTGACAGATAATATGTGACTATCAGGCTGCATTCTTCAGACAACTTTGCTTGTCAACCCCAATCTGTGAAATATTGAGTTGGGAGTGTGGGAGGTATGTGTTAAAACGGAAAACTACTCAGTACACCTTCGCCAGGCTTCATCTCCACTGCCACTAAGTCTTAGAGGCTCAGAGTCAATGATGCAGCTCATTGGGTCACCAGGTAGCTTAACAGTTATGTTTACTCTTGAGTAGAATTGAGATAATGAAATTAGTAAAATAATAATAATCATAAGAATCTGAAGCACATTCCCATATCTAATTGCCTGACTCTGAGTTTAGTACAGAACCCCCATAGAACAAACAGATATTTTTTCTGACTACACTTTCTCCCATATTCTTGCATATGATCTGGGCAAACCTCACCCAGGGTCACCTAGAATAATGCACACTTGACAAACCACAGACTGCTCCTTCTCAGCAGTCTTGAATGTTTGCTGCAAGAATAAGCCTAGCTTACAAATCTCCCTCATGCTGTGCAGCTGACAAGCTAAAGAATCTTGTAAATATCTGCCCTTGATCCCCTGCCTCTAATGCAAAAGGAACTTTGCCCAGTGCCTCAATAGATGTCTGCATGCTAAGCTTTTCCCTCCAAAAGTATTTATGGATTAGTCACCACAGAAAACTAAACCCAATTATTTTCTTTCTAAATAACTCTACCAATATATCTTTCACAGAACATCGTCTCCAGCATTTTCAGAAACCCCTTCTGATGCCAGATCAATATCAGGCTTTTGTGTAGAACCATCAGTAAGCAAAGCACAGGCATGGTGTTTTTCCTTCAAGCCTGTCTCAAGTGTCCTTATTAAAGCAGCCATTGGGGTAAAGCTAGAAAGGTTTTGCACAACTTCATCACAATGCCACTGTATGTGGAGAGACCCCTCAGCAGTGCTTAACAATTGAAAAAGGAAATTCCTCTTTTCTCCCTTCCTAGCTCTGACATTTATGAATGCCCACACATGACAAAATGAGCCTTGTTTTATGAATTTGGTTTTCAAATGTCTCTATATAATGCTTGTTTTAAAAAGGAAGCATGATCCATCAGCATATGAGTCACTCCACAATACTCAGGTTTAGTTATTTGTGAAAAATCTCCAAATTTATAAAAGAAAAAATGGATTTGAACTTTGAAAAATGGTAACATTGAGGGAAATCTTTACAAAAGCTTTTCTGATACAACATAAATTAAATGTGCCTGTGTGGTCCAGAATTGTTGTTGTCCCTTTAAAAGACAGCAGTAGACTTCCAGTTCTTTTTTTTTTTTTTTTGTCTTTTCTTCCAAGACACGATGATTAACTTGTGCTGATTCATCTCTTCTGGCTCACTCAACCTCAGAATTCATGAAGGACCTCCATTTTGTCTAGATATATTGGCTTTGTTTGTATATGCTGCATAAACTTGGGCAGTTTGTCTGCTATAAAGGCCACTTGGCTGAAGTAGTGAGAGGAGGCTGAAATGCAGTTTACATCCTGCATAGGGCAGCCAGGGTCACTTTTTCTAAATAATAAAATGTTGCTATATAGGCTAAGAGCTGCCCTAGATCTAAAGCAAGTTTACCAAATGATACAAGTCCCAGGCAGGTTCACAGATTCAAGATATGTGGGCTGAGCAAGGAGGGTGGTGTCACGATGAGCCATCAACAGGGAGCAGCGGCTACTTTGCTCCAGTCAATTGGTCCCAGATGGGGCATGTGCATATCACTCGGACAGAGCTTCTGATTTCTTAAGTAAAATTAGAAACAGAGATGTTTTCGTTACATGTTAGCAACAATAAACATCTAAAAAGGTGGTCTAAATGAAACACTAAGGGTTAGATCTGACCTGTGGGCCACTGATTAGCAAATCTGAGCTGGAGTTAAGGATGAAATTGGGCACACAATTACTAAGAGTGGAACTAGAAAGCTCACTGAGGGATGGCTCTCACAGCATTGCTTGCCTCCAAGGTCACCGTGCTCTAAATAACTCTGAACTCTGCATATTTCATGGCATTCAAATCAATCTTCAAAATAGGAAAAAACATGTAGGGCTCTTTGGCTTGTCTCTCCTGAGTCTTAGAGGTAAAAACTAATTAAAGGTGTCTCCTTCCATCTACCACACTTTACAAATTTACGGGGTCATTTGACAAAATCGTCATTTTGATAAAATGCCAGAACTAAGTTGCTGTGGTACAGTCGTAACTGGCTCAGTAGAGCAACAAGGCTCAGGGAGGGGACATTCATACCTTGGAACTACAGAACTTATGAGTCTGGCATGTTTAACAGGGAGAGGCTGATATATTATTTTGATGTAAGACCCTTTTTTAAAAACATCTTTAGAAGTATTATTTTTAAATTTTTAAATATTTTAATCATTTCTGGGGTACAGATGATTTTTGGTTACATGGATAACTTCGGTAGTGGTGATTTCTGACGTTAATGCACCCATCGCACGAGCCACATCCACTATACTCAATATATAGTCTTTTATGCCTCACCCACTTCCAGCCTTACCCCTTAAGTCTCCAAAGTCCATTATATCATTCGTATACCTTTGCATCCTCACAGCTTAGCTCCCACTTATAAGTTAGAACATATGATATTTGGTTTTCCATTCCTGAGTTATTTCACTTAGAATAATGGCCTCCACTGCATCCAAGTTGCTGCAAAATATATTATTTTATTCCATTAATTGCTGAGTAGCATTTTATGGTATATTTTTATATATAATACTACATTTTTTTATCCACTCCTTGGTTGATGGGCACTTAGCCTGATTCCCTATCTTTGCAATTGTAAATTGTACTGCTATAAACATGTATGTCCATGTGTCTTTTTCATATAATGACTTCTTTTCTTTTGGGTTGATACCTAGTAGTGAGATTCCTGGATCAAATGGTAATTCTACTTTGAGTCCATTAAGGAATCTCCATATTATTTTTCATAATGGTTGTACTAATTCACATTCCCACCAGCAGTATAAGAGTGTTCCCTTTTCACCACATCTATGCAGACATCCACTGTTTTTTTTAGTTTTTAATTATGGCCATTCTTGGAGGAATAAGGTGGTATCTCGTTGTGGTTTTAATTTATATTTCCCTGATAATTAGTAATGTTGGGCATTTTTTCATATGTTTGTTGGCCATTTGTCTATCTTTTTTTGAGAATTGCCTACTCATGCCCTTTGTCCACTTTTTGTTGGGATTATTTGGCTTTTACTCGCTGATTTGTTTGAGTTCCTTGTAGATTCTGGATATTAGTCCTTTTTCAGATGCATAGTTTTGGAGTATTTTCTCCCCCTCTGTGGGTTGTCTGTTTACTCTGCTGTTAATTTATTTTGCTGTGCAGAAGCTCTTTAGTTTAATTAGGTCCCACTTATTTATTTTTGGGTTTGTTGGGGTCTTAGTTGTTCATTCTTTGCCTAGGTCAATGTGTAGAAGAGTTTTTTGATGTTATCTTCTAGAATTTTTATGGTTTCAAGTTTTAGATTTAAGTCTTTAATCCATCTTGAGATGATTTTTTCATAAGGTGAGAGATGAGGATTGAGTTTCATTCTTCTACCAGTTTTCCTAGTACCATTTCTTGAATAAAGTATTCTTTTCCCAATTTATGCTTTTGTTTACTTTGTTGAAGATCAGTTGGCTGTAAGTATTTGACTTTATTTATGGGTTCTCTATCCTGTTCCATTGGTCTGCATGCCTATTTTTATACCAGTGCCATGCTGTTTTGGTAACTACAGCCTTGTAGTATAATTTGAAGTTGAGTAGTATGATGTCTCCAGATTTGTTGCTTAGTATTGCTTTGGCTATCTGGGGTTTTTGGCTCCATATAAATTTTAGAATTGTGTTTTCTAGTTCTGTAAAGAACGATGGTAGTATTTTTATGGAAATTGCTTTGAATCTGTAGATTGCTTTGGGCAGTATGGACAGTTTCACAATACATTGATTCTTCCCATTCATGAACATGGTATATGTTTCCATTTTTTTGTGTCATCTATGATGTCTTAAAAAGCATTATTTTTCAATATGCTTTCAAGTTCATTAACAAAATAGAAAGCATCCTAAGCCCATAAATCTACAGGCTTCTAAATGTCAAAATGGTTTCCTATTAAATGGTTTGCAAAGAATTATTTATTAGTCATTTTTTTCCTCTAGAATTGAAAGAACTGTTTCTAAACAAGCAAACAAAAATATATAGGAGAAATAATATGAATATTTGAATTCTTTACGTTTAACCTTTTAATTTTCACAGAAAATAATAGTATAATAATAAAATTATGGAGTTATTGAGTTCTTGCAGTACAATGAAGTACAATATAAGAATTCACAAAGATAACCATACCTTTCCAGTATGAGTCAGATAATAAAAATTAAAGCATGATGAATTGCTATCTTCATTGTAAGATACCTACTTTTACATTAAAAGTATTACAACATTTTAAATCTTCGCATAGCTGTACTCAGTAATCTTGACTGAGCATTTACAAAGCCAATAATGGGCCTAAACTCAAATTAGAAGCGATATTTCCCTATTTGACTTCCCACATGATTGTTTGTGTTCAGATAGCAATCTTTTTAACTCTGTAGTCTAAATGAGTATGCATGACGTTAGCAAACTATGTACTCAACAGTATATCAGTCCTGTAGCTAAGGAACATTGGAATGGGAACTAGTTCAAGCAAATTTTCCCATCCTTCCTGTCTTTCTTCCTTCTTTCTTTCCTGTCTTCTTTCCCTTCTTCTCTCCTTCCTTGCATGAGATGTTCCTAGAAATCGATTTCTGCTTTATTAGAACTGTCTAAAGGAAATTCTGCTGATCCTTGTACAGTGATTAAGACATCTGCTCCCACACAGAGAGTATAAACATAGCACAGTAGTATACATACTTGTAACCAAAAATGAACAAGCAAATAAAAATATATACACACTTGTAACCAAAAGTGAACAAGCAAATAAAAATGCAGTTTAAGCTGGGTGCGGTGGCTCATACCAGTAATCCCAGCACTTTGGGAGGCTGAGGCAGGTGGATCACGAGGTCAGGAGCTCGAGACCAGCTTGGCCAACGTGGTGAAATGTGTTCTACTAAACATCTACTAAAAATACAAAAGGTAGTCAGTTGTGGTGGCACATGCCTGTACTCCCAGCTACTTGGGAGGCTGAGGCACGAGAACAGCTTGAACCTGGGAGGTAGAGGTTGCAGTGAGCCGAGATCACGCCACTACACTCAAGCCAGAATGACTGGGGGAGACGCCATCTAAAAAAAAAAAGTCCTATAAAAGAAAAAATCCAATTTATTTTAATTAGCATTTGACAATTTAGCATTCCCATTCCAGGCCTAATAGTCTCAGTTCCACTGTTTACAGTGCTTCTGACTTCTGTAAAGATAACGGCACACTCTAATTTCTCTTCTCTAGCACACAGCAGCTTACATTACTAAACATTTCAGATGAGCTCTGTAATCTTGAGGTCATTTTCATCCACTTTAAAATGGCTATTTCTCCCAAAAGTCTGTGGGAGGGAAGAGTAAATATAGTACAATCTTAAACTTTTTATATTCATAGCAATTTCTAAATTAATATTTATATTTCATAATTTAATATGACAATAGTGGCATAGGAAAGTGGTTATGAAAATGACATTTTCACTATAGTGAACTATGAATAAAAACATATTACTGTTTCTGCTTTTGGAATAGGAAGTTTAATGTGCAACTAGGGTGAAATGAGAATGTGTTGTGAATGTACAATAAAAAATTAAAAATGCCTCATATTCTAGTAATGGGAAAGACAATCATATCTCCCCAAACAATAATGCCTTGATGATCATTTCACATGTATGTAGCTGCTCAAACTTATTTCCAGTGGAGTTAATATAAATACATCTGTCATCTTATTGCTATCAATTCATAGCATTTAAAGTTTTTATTAAAAGTACAATTTCAACTTTCACAGAAGGAAAGGAATTAGAGAAAAAAAGATAAAAATGTTGTCCCAGTCAACAAGAACATAGTGCCTGGAATAGCTGAGGCTAAACCACAGCCGTGGAAAATTCCAAAACACAAAACTAATAATGTATCTTTGGATTGGGCATGGTGAAGGTTACTCTAGGCATATGAGATTTATAAAAATCTAAGCAGATTTCTGGCTGGAGTTCAGTAGTAGGACCCTGGTCCCTAGGAAGGAGAATGGAAGGGAAACCATCTTTTAGAGGCACTTGAGTACCAGGCAGATTACCAAAACGGGTATTCAGTTATCAGTGATACATAAGGAGAGGAACCAATTTGGAAGAGTTTCATGACTGAGCTAGAGAATTATAAGGAATTACAGGTGTGCATTTTGCTCAACACCCTCCCAAAATATTATTAAATTGGCAAGAAGGAAACAGGAACAACTATTTAAATCCGTCAAGACAAAAGAATAGAAGAGAAGACAACAGAAACTGATTGATCTCAGCAAATTTTGGAAAGCCTAAAAGTATCTAATATCACCACACATTTATCTAGCACCTGTTATCTGCTGGAAATTTTTATAATTACTTTAATCGTTGTACTAGCCCTATGGGGCAGGCAATTTTATTATCTACAATTGACAGTTGAGGAAGGCACTGAAAGACTGAAAAAGTTACCCAAGATCATATACTTCATAGGCAGCCATCAAGATTTGAACCAAGGCAGTTTATCCCCAGAGCCCGGACACCTAATCACTATTTGTCATGTTGCTCTGAGTGGTAAATGACTTACAGGAATGCAGAAAGTTCTCATCTACGTGCCTGTCTGGGGAGAAAACTGCAAGAATTAATTAACTATTTTTGGGCCACAGAATCTCAGAAAGACTCAGGATCTGGAGACATGTACTCTTGAAGCAGGTGAAATGGGTGTCTGTGGGAGAGCAGGGAAGCTGAAAGCAGAGGGCTGGTTAACTCCACTGCCCTCTCTGTGCATGAAGTAATTAGTCTGCAGACCTGGAGACGTACATCAAGGAGAGCTGATGTGCTGTACCAAAAACTAGGGAGTAAGGGAAGTCTACAAACTGAATCATGAGAATTGTGAGACTTCTGCTTCCTCAGCATATTCAGCTTGCAAAATGCAGCAACCAAACCAGAGACTTAGATGAAGAGCTCAAGAGAAGAACAGATATTCACATTTCGAAGTGGGTTTACTCATTGATATGCCTTCATGCTTAAGCCCTACTCAGGCACCCAATGCTTCCTTTTACTCTGTAAAATGAATGAACAAGCAAAGAAGAACAGAGAAAACTTTGTAAAATTAAACATAGAAACCAAAGAGGAGAAAAGGAGTAATTTCGCAGGAAGGAGAGACAATGTGGGGAACAGAAGAAATTTTTGGAAAAGCTGCAACTACCATTCTTGGAGACGTTGGGGGGAATATTGCCTTCATGATACAACAACCTAAGAATGGATGGGGCTTTTAAGCAAGAAATGGCTCAGCTGGGAAGGGAGGAAGGTTGTGGAGAACAGAAGTCAGAAGGGCCTGATGACAACCATCTGGAGAGAAGGGAAAAGGTCCCTAATGGCTGTCAGAGGTGGAATGCAATAGCCCCAGTAATGGGAGACTTTACTCCAAAGTCCACTATCTTTTATGAAATGTATTTCTTCACATTACGTACCAAAAAAAAAAAAAAAGCAGCAGCAAAACTCTACATGTTTTTCCAATGCTATTTCTGCAATGAAATGAGAAGGGAAGGTACTCACTATCACCAGAGAAACAGAAATGTTATGTGTAGGGAGGAAGATGGAAGTTCTAATTCTGCAGCATGTCTTAATAGAAGGAGCACCGACTATGAAAAGAGATGTGACTTGGTTGAGGTGACAGCTTTACTTGTTGCTTTCACTCTCTGCATTTGTGTCCTCATTGGTAGATGGGGAGAATATCACGCACCACATAGAGTAGATTATATGAAATAGAAAATGTGAAATGCTTCTCATATTCTAGTTATATAAGAAAGATTATCTCTCTTCTATGGAGACTCTACATAGCAACCAAACAAAATCATGACAACTTGCATTTTCTTGCTCATTCATCAATGCACTCATTACTTCAGCGTATATTATTGATTGCCGCTAATGGCCAGGTACTTTTCTAAATACCAAGGACATAGCAATGAATGGAACAACCAGAAATCTCAGGCTTTGTGAAATTTACTTTTTCTGGAAGGGGAGAAAGAATCCATTATAAGACACATAGCATTTCAGACCCAGTTAAGTGCTATGGAAATAGAGAGCAAGAACGGGAAGAGCAAGGTGGAGAGCTTACAAGTTTAACTAAGATGGTAGTTAAAGGAGTCGAAGAAGAGAAGCATATAAATATCTTAGCAAAGGAATTTTCAGACAGAAGAAAAAGTTAGTGAAAATGCCCTGAGGCATCGCCCTGTCTGGCTTGCTAAGGGACCAACAAATAAGTCAGTGAAGCAAAAGATTGAACTAGGGTGATAGTAATAAATAAAGTTGGAAGTAAAAGGCAGAGGGATAGAGCTTGCAGGCTTTCGTGGGGATTATAAGACCCCTGGCTTCTATTCTTCATGAGAAGGAATGCCAAAGTTGGGTTTTGAGCAGAGGAATCAACAGTCTCAATTATTTGTTACAAGGATCACTATGAAAAATCTGTTGAGACTAGACTGTTGGGATACGAGTTAGACATTTAGTGCAATTATTCAGGTCAAAAATGATAATGGCCTGGTAGTGATGGAGGTGATGAGGAGTGGTTGGATCACGGATATATTTTAAAGGTAGAGCCTATAGGAAGGGCTGACTTCAGATAAGGTATGAGGCAAAGGAGTCAAAAATAACATCAAGGATTTGGGCCTCAGCCACTGGAAAAATAAAAGTTACTATCAACTGAGAGGAGACAGGCTGTGATCAGAACAAGTTTAGAAAGGGAGGTGAAATCAGGGGTCATATTTTGGACGTGTTCAGTTTGAGCTGCCAATTATAAATGCAAGCAGAGATATTAAGCAGGTAGCTGGATATATGGAGTTCAGGGGAGAGGACCAGGCTAGAGAAATAAATTTGCAGTTGTCAACATATACATAGAATTTATAGCCATGAGACTGGATGAGATCACTAATGGAATGAGTGTAGAGGGAAGAAAAAAAAAACAGATGGAAAGACTGAGCCCTGGACACCACAATGTTGCAATTAACTAAATCAATGGAGATAGAATCAAGGTAAGCAAAATTGTAAAGATTTACTTCCATGAATAGGCAGAGAAAACCTAGAACAGTGCCTGGACAAATTGTTTGCCTATGTTGAAGAAGCAATTAATAGTGCTAAATGAGTCAACACATCCAGTCTGCAGAGAGAAAAATAGAGATCTGCAAAGTCTGGTTAAGACAGAGTGAGGCAATTTTCCTGACAATTTTCCAATTTCTATGTGACCCAGTCCTACATTTTCATGTTCCCTGTGTATCCTCAGTTAAATCCTTATTACACGAGCGAGTCTGAGTGGCCTTCTCCTCTTTATAAACAAATTACCCCTGACAACAAATTATTTTACCTGCTGTACCCAAAAACCCCTCTAGCTTAAATTGTTCTGCCTACAACTTCTATAATGGTGTAAACCTAATACACACAGCCTCATTTTGCACCCAGGCTACAGCCGGACATCTGACCCAAGAGGAATCATGGACTCATTAAGCCAAACGTTCTGTCTCTGGAAAATTTAAATGAAGGTCACAGACATGTAAATTAAGAGTCACAGTTCATGTGACCTATAAACTCACGTGGCATTACAGTGGAAATAAATCAGAACAATCCAGAAGTATATGCAATGGGAAATTAAAGGAAGCAGAGAAATCTTTTGTAAGCAGAGAAATCAGGTGAGCACAGAGAAATTAGATGGCTTATATCTAGTTGGGTAGCACAGATGCACAGAGAGGCTTTCACAGTCCTATGGCAAGGCAAAGGGGGTCCTCTTAGACTTGATTTCCAGCCTCAGCCTCAAAGTGCTGACTGTTCTTCGCATTCTGTTTGTGGATATTTATAAACTTCGGTCATTCTTTCGACAAACCTTTGGAGGGACTGCTGTTGCTTTCAATTACAGCCTTGACCAGCTGAGGAAGACTTCAAGGAGCTTCTTGAAGTTTGGACTTGAAGGATAAATTTTTGCTTGAAGGGTGACTTTTTTTGTATTTGGAAAGGTAAGGGAATGGCTAGCAATAATAATTACCACGTACTGAGTACCTCAATGTGTGTCAAATGTTTACAAGCATTCTCTCATTTAATTCTCACCACATCCCCACGGAATAGGTATTATTATCTTCATTTTACAAATGAGGACTAGAAAGGTTTAATGAATCCCCAGATTATACAGCCAATAACTGATGTAGTCCAGGAGGCACTTCTGGTCTGTGATACTCCAAAATTCTCTTAAACACTCTGCTATAATGTTTCCAGGTTGGGGAAATAACAACAACAATAAAAATTGGAATCAGGCTTACGGGACCGCCAGTGACAAAGCTGGCGCAATCACAAGAGCGCTTATCTGTGTGCTGGGAAGCAATGGAAAATAACATAGGAATAGGAATATGTCTGCCAAAACGCTGAGAGAGTAGATATGTGCTCTTACTACAGAAATGACAACCATGTGAGGTAATGCATTTGTTAATTAGCTCGATTTAACCATTCTGCAATGTATACATACTTCAAAACATAATGTTGTACATAACTACATATATTTTACCCATTAAATAAATCCATTTGAAATAAATAAATAAAGCAATTGAAAAAAATGAAAAAATACTGCAGGGTGCCGTGAAAGCTCAGTAGATGATTTTCTACTTTATATTACGTACTATTTTGCATAGGTATTTAAAGTTATTAAGTATGAAGATAATTGGTACTATTAAAGCAAATGTTTAAAAGTCTCAAACGGCAGCAATAAATATAATGTCTTACTGGAAAAAGGGATGAGACACCTCCAAAGCCATGTTTATATCTCTACCCTTGACTTTGCCCTTAAATTTTAGAATTAATTGAACTTGGCATCACCACTTAAGTGTCTAATGTCTATATAAAATATAACATAACCGAAAGAGCATTGATTATGTGGCCAAACACACGCCCACCTTCTACCTCATCTCCCCATTCTCAATGTTCCCACCATCCACCCAGGCTCTCAATTCCCAAACATAAGAATTACACTCAATTCTTTTTTTCCCTTTCCATCCTCCTTACCCAAGCAAAAGAACTCTCAAACGACTCTACCTTCAAATAATTTAGAATCTCAGGATCTCTCTCAGTACTACCACCAGGCTATTTCAAGCCAAATGGTTTCTCCACTAAACCACCGCCCAAGCTGCTATAGTGAATATATGTCACCTTATTGCATGTGTAGCTTATGAAACCTTCCTTACACTTACAGCATGTGTCATGAAAACTTGCTTCCTGCTCTAGGAGCTGAAATTATAGGATGTGCATTTCATAGCTTTTCTTCTTGCAGAACTTCAGAAACCGAAGACAACTCCAGGACTTTGAGTCCAAAGCTAGAGACCCACAGAAGTAGAGAAACTAGAACATCTCTGGGGAGGAGTCAAAACCCAGAGATAGAAAACTGTGGGGCTTCTAGGTGTGCAGAGCCGGGTGAGACCTCAGCTGCAGCCTGGTCTACCAGCTGGGCCATGCAGTTCTCATTGTGTTTCTGTTTCCCCAACCTTCCTGGTGATTCTCTGAGTTAATCAATATGCTGACCAAAAAATATAACTTTCTGCTTAAACCAGCCGAAGTTGGTTTCTTTGCTCACATTTAGAAACTCATTGAGTAAAGCTCCCTTTTCCATATTCATCCTGCACAGAGAAGCCTGAATGGGTGATCTGATCCTATCACTCCCTGGCTTACACCAACTGATGGAATCCCAGCACACCTAGAATCAGAGATAGCTCCTTAATAGAATCTAATCTGAATGTGCCCTATAACCTCCTTCTTGCCCCTGTGTCATTTGTCTCCTATACATCATTCATATGGACTTTCTTTATATTCCTCAGACACAAAGAATTTATTTCTTCCACAGATTCTTGCAGTTGCCCCTCATTCTGGATGACTGTCCTTCCACAGATTTTCACATCCTCAGCTCTTTTGTAACAGGGACATCTTAACTCACATAACATTTCCTCCAGCGAGCCTTCCTTAACTATCGAATCCTATCACACTGAAAATGGCCCAGGTTTCTTTCTTGGCACTTATCACTATTAGAAATCACGTTGTTCTTTTATTTGTTTACTTAGTATTGTCTGCCCTTCCCTGTCCCCCTACATGCACACATATAAGCCTAAAGAGTGCATATTTTGTTCACATCCATGTTTCTCGTGCCTAGAACAGTATCTGATACACAGGTTGGCACTCTGTGCTGATAAGATATAAATCTGAAAGTTTATGAAATCTAAAGGAAAACATAGCAAATTTGATACCTATTTGACAGAAAGAAAACTTTCAGTGCTTATTACCTACAAGGGGGTAATCAAGTAGACAAAAGATATGTCATGGGATATAACACAGAAGAACTGGGATAATGGTGCTGTCAGTTTTAAAATGGATATTTTGAAGCCCAAAGACTCTGAAACATGAGCACCACAGTTTGGAATTTTATTCGAGTGTATTACCTATTAGAATTGATGGCATCTATAAAAGGAAGTCGTTGGAAAAATTTGATGAGAAAAATACTTTTAGAAATGCACACAACATAAAGAATTTCCAATTGCTATTAAGTGCAATCAATCAGGTTTGGATGCATCTTTATAAAGGAGAATTTTAGACACTCAGTCTTAAATGAAGGCCCAGGATCCATGGAGGAACTCACAATGAATGAAATAAGAGAAATCATACAATTCCAGGCAAATTTTTCTTGCCATTCATATCTAATCCAATTCCTGAATTAAATAGGCATACTCATGCACACATGATTGATCACCTTCTGGAGAAGGAGGAGGAAGAGGAAGAGGAGAAGGAGACAGAGGACATTTTTTGCTGCTCTCCAGGCAGTTACATACTTCCATAAAACCAGAGTTACAGCTCTAAATTTCTTCCTCCTCATTTTTCTCTCCACTGAAATACTTCTTTCCTTCCGAAGAACAATAGTGTCCCTTTTAAGTATTTGCATCTGAGTTCAAAACTCAAGAAAACTTTATTTTTTTTTTGTCCAGTGATTCTTCTCGTTTTGCACAGCAGCACACATTGTACATCTTAGAATAAAAGCATAGAGATTCAACTCAACCTAATTGAGTAAAGATAAAATATTGCCCTACTTGTATAAGCCATTTACTTGATAAGTTTAAAATAATGCATAAATTGCAGATGTTCAACCAGTTCTGCAGAGAGACCATATGTCAGCTTCCATTCTGATTCTTTAGATAATCAAATTTGGAGTAAACAGAGTAAAATTAGCTGCTAATAAATTAAACATGCCTAGTATCTCATATCTTAAGACAGACTAAAGAACACATCCTATCCATTAAGCATTAGCAGTGAAAGTGAAGACAGAAAATAATTTGCAGAGTATGTCACAACAAAAATAGTGCAAGCTGATCCTTAGATTTATGAGATGGCTTCCTCTATCCTTTATGTATGAATCAAAGCTAAAATGGATGAAGAAATTACTTGTCAAGGTTAGAGTGGAGGTAAATGGGAGCTTTTTTTCTACTGCTATCTGCCCCACACAGGCAAAATGAAATAAGCTTCATACAATACTTCTGTAAACAGATCCATCCAGCATATGCAACTTACTGACAACAAATCAATATGCTTTTTTGGATTCAGATCTGACAAATCTTAATAGCAAACAAAAGATAATATTTCTCTGAAATAATTCTATACAATAGTACAAAAGATTTTTATCGAGCTTTTCTTTCTAAATAGCATTCATATCCTACTTCTTTCAAAAACCCTGATATTCTGCAGATGTCCTCTGATATAATCTCTGTAGGCTCCAAATAGCTTAAATGTACTTGTGTATTACCCCAGAATTGTGTCAGACAGCCTGTAGAAAGCTCTATCTGGATTTCAGAAGTTAACATGGATTTTTAAAGATTCATGCATCAGTTTTTATTTACATACTCCTTATTTGAAAGAATAGCATTCACGAATACAATTACTTTAAAGGCGGGATTTTGCTAGATTCTGTTATATTCAGAGGAAGTGATTTCATACCAAAGATACACATTTGTAGTTACATCACTTGTGGTTGCCTAGTGTCTAGAAATGCATTACTGTCACTAACATCCTATTTCATTCTCTACCTTGGAATGTGAGGAGGAACTTGGAAAAATCCCCTTGCTAAGTATGAGAGGAAAGGTTTCTGGTGCCATCTGTTAAGTTTTAAAGTCCTACATACAGAAGAAAATATTATAAAATATGTTGCTAATACCAACCTATCTAGAAATTCTCAGAAAGACTCATCTTTATTTTGAAATTCCCCCCATCCCCTACCCCCAAAAAACTTAAACTTTGCAGAGAATTTTCACACCACCTACATGATAGAGAGGCTCTACCAGTGCCCACATTTGTAAATGAATAAAAAACATCACTGGGCAGGGGTGGAAGGGGGCCCTGCAGGAAAGCTAAATAGAAATTACTAAATTTAATTGGCAATGTCTTTGACACTGAGCACACATTATGTTGTGTACTAGAGCACGCTTTTAGTATAGTCTATGGACATTACAAAGTAGTGAAGGACATTTTCTAGTATTAAAAAGGAAAATATTATTTTGGCCAAAAACATTACAGCTAAAGGTAGAAGTCATAAAAGTGGCACCAAAAGTTCCATTGATAACTGGGATTACGGTAAGAAAATGTATTGTAACATCAATTAAAATAAAGTCAAATGTGCATACAAACTCAAAACATATATCTTGAAGTAGAGGGAAAAAAAGATTGTCATAATAAAGAGAAATAAACCCAACCTATACTCCAGCAAAGAACCCATGAGACTAAAGGTATGGGGGAAGATCTGTACAGACAAACTTAGACGAAAGAAAGTTCTAGTTCTTTTACCTCTCAGCAGATACTGTTTGCCCAAATACTTTAAGAGAGCTATCCTAGCCCTTCTCCCTACCCAGTTCACAGGCCATAGGAGGGAAGCTCAGCAAAACCTCTCTGAATTTCAGGTTTCCCATTTCCACTCTTTTTCCCTTTCATGCTTACTCCATTGTCCTGGACTGATTTAAGCTCTTCTTTCACTCAAATTTCCACCACCATAATCTTGGCTTTGACATCCATTTGTGGCCAGATTTAATTTGATGACTCTCTGGACTTCTTTCCTGTATTCCTCTGCCTCTTCTGCATAGATTTTAATTTCTCAACCCCTTGAATTCTGGCATCCCTCAGATGAGAAACTTCTGCCCCAACTTTCAGCACCAAGAAAGTCTACCTGCATTCACTCAAGCCTATGTCTCAAAGGGACTGACACAATTAAGACGATGTTTACAATAACATTTCATATCAGTTGAGACTCTTTCTTTGCAAGCAAGAGATCCCATTCTACTAATTCACACCAAAAGAAACTTACTGGGAGCATTTTGGGAACCCAAAGATCAACAGGGTGTACTGATGCATCAGATTTGGAAATGCACAAGACACACCCCAGGACTAGAAAGTAAAAACTACGAGCAAGATTTTCTAGCAAGAAGAGTCTAGTTGACATGCAACTTCTGGTATGGATAAACATCAATCTTTTTTAGTCTATTATTCCCCTGTTTAAAATTGATATTCCCTAGAGGGGGAGTCAAGTTGCCTAGCTTAAGGGATATGACTACTGGATGACAGTCTCGTGAAGATATGTTCAAAGGGGAAAATCTAAATCCACAAAATAAAACTGAGATTCTCCTTAGAAAGGAGAAGAGGAAAGATGAGCCAATAATAATAATAACAATAATATAATCATCCTTTAGGCATCTAAAGAGAATGGTGGCCTGACCAGAGACTGTATCTAGCACCTATAATTATCTTAAAATTATGTTTGTGAACTATTTCTTCTGTGTCTGATATATATTTCTATTAGAATTTCAGAAACCCCTTTAACTCCCAAAATTCATGCATATTCTAGTTAATCAAAGCCAAATACCTGACAGCTAGAGCAAGTTATTTTCATTGCAGTGGTAAAGATTAAAAGATTAAAATGTTCATGCGTATGATCAAATTAATCATTTAATGTGAATGAAATTCTATTCAAGTTAAGCAGTTCTATGTACCTACTTCATTTAATTCCCACAAAATATCTGCAGGTGGGTATTACTAGATATCTTTAAAGATGGGAAAATGGAACTTAGAGACCTAGAATACATTTAAATTCCTAAAGGCCACAGTATTTGAACCCAGATGTATCGACCTGTAAAGGAAATATTAGTTCCTGTGGAGTGAAATCAAGAAGTGGGAACATGTTAATCATGATTGTGGATCTGACCCAAAGGAAGCTGGGATATAAAGTGATAAGCGGATTTTTCAGTAGATTTAAAAGGAAAAAGCTTTTGCTTATAAATTTAAATCGAGAAATACGGAGCTGGTATCCATGTAGCTAACTGACTATTTAACATTGCCCCTTGCATGTCAAACAGACATTTCCAAGTTAATATGCCCAAAATGAGACTCTCCATTTCTTCCCTCAAACTTCTTGCTCCAATAATCTTTCCCATCTCAGCTCAGTAAATGGCTCCATCACCAACCCACCTGCTCAAAAAGCTCTGCCATTAAATAGGTGTACTTAGTTTCTATTTTGGAATCATCCTTTCAAAAAACAGATTCCAAGAGGCTTGAGATGTTTTTTATCGTGTTAATCATTTCCTCCCAGCTCCTTGTGACTGGCATAAAGTAGATGGTAAGAAAAATAGGTCTCACATGAATAAGAGGTTGTGTTTGGGATTATGACCAGAGCTTCTCAAATTTAAACGTGATCAAAAGCTAGGCAATGGAGAAGTAGAATCAAAAAAGTGGTTATGCGAGAAGTTAGAAGACACTAAGAGAATGAAAGACTGAGAGCACCTGCCTTTTAAATAGAGGACCTTAAAATGAAGGTCCGTAAACCCCTCCTCCGAGGGTCCAGATCTTTCGGTTTGAAGGACATAGATGCTCACATTTGCTTCTCTGCAGTTCTCATGATTTTCTGCCTCCCATATTGCTTTCTATATATTTGAAGCATTCCCTGCCCATAGTACTTAAATTTCTGTGAAAGTCTTTGTTCTTTGCAATAATAATAAGTCCGAGGAAGAAGTAAGAAGGAAGCTAAAAAGGAGTGGTAAAAAGTGTGCATCTATGTGTGTGCGTGCATGGTGTATATGCATATGCAGTGGTGGTGGTGGTAGCAATGTCAGGAATACTGGGAGGAGGGGAAAAATAGGAGCTAACGACAGATTGCAACTAACTTATATGCAGATTTTGTTTTAACCCTTACAGTAGATTGAACATATGTGAATTGATTTTTTTGTTTTACCATATCTTTAAGAATGCAAAACATTAAATGAGATTTTCACAGTCTCTTCTAAGATCTGTTTGCACTTTTCCTAATCATCACTAGCAAAATTATTTCTGCAGATCCCTGTAAGCTTACCTACTCATTAGTTTTTTGTTGTTGTAACAATTTAACACAGAGTTGGTGGTTTCAATTCACATGGAGTGTGTTATCTTATAGTTCTGTAGGTCAAAAGTCTGATAGAGTTCCTAGTGGGCTAAAATTAGGGTTTCAGCAGGGCCGTGTTGCTTTCTGGAGTCTCTGTGAGAGAATCTATCCACTCACTTGCCTTTTCCAGTTTCTAGATGCTGCTTGCATTCCTTGACTCCTAGCCAACTTATTTGTAAAAGTACAATAAGTCTTTCTCACATCACATTACCTCAACCTCCTCTTCTGCTTCCCTTTTCCACTTTTAAATAAAATGCTTGTTATTACATTGGGCCTACCTGGATAATATGGGATATTCTCTTCACTGGAAAAAAAAAAATCAGTTAGCAACCATAATTCCATGAGCAACCTTAATTTCCTTTTCGCAGATAACAGAACGGACCCCAGGTTCCAGAGATTACGATGTGGATGTCTTTTGGAGACTACTGTTCAGCTTCCCACATTTATGTATCTCTTCAAGAGTGTTGCCTCAAGTCCATCAATTTCAATCCATACAACATATCTAACATTCATTGAGTGCTACCGTATGCTAATCAGCATGCCAAACATGTTATGATTTTAGTAACCATATAGAAAATGTGTGTGGGGAGGGAGACTAGAAAAGGGAGATTTCACCTTAATTTGTATTTGTCTGAAACTTCCCACTCCTACTTCATCTCAGGCACGTGGCTCACTTCGTCTCACTTCCTGCCTTAAGGATTTCTGGCTAAAAGAAAATATTGTTCTTCTTAGAAACAATCAACGAAAATACAATTTTCTTTTCCCAGCACATTCATACTTCACTGCAATATGCCAAACATTGTCACCCTTGCTAGGCATGTGACCACCTATAATCTGTTTTTTGTTTTGTTTTGTTTTTTTGGAGATAGAGTCTTGTTCTGTCACCACTATCTCCACTCACTGCAACCTCTGCCTCCAGGGTTCAAGCAATTCCCCTGTCACAGCCTCCCCAAGTAGCTGGGACTACAGGCAAGCGCCACCATACCCAGCTAATTTTTCATATTTTAGTAGAGACAGAGTGTCATCATGTTGGCCAGAATGGTCTCAATCTCCTGACCTTGTGATCTGCCCGCCTTGGCAAAGTGCTGGAATTACAGGCGTGAGCCACCGTGACTGGCCTAATCTGTTTTTTAAAGAGTAGTTTATTCTGTAATTTGATAAAAAAGGTTTGATACCCTAGAATTTAATTTGAGTAATTTCATAGGATTGTGTTTCTGTAGAATCATGCTTTTTTATGGTGTTTTCTATTTCTGTTTCTAGGTAAAACTTTGTTATTATTATTAATAATATTTGGTTTAAAATACCATTATGAAACCACATTGAGATATCATCTCACGCCAGTTAGAATGGCAATCATTAAAAAATCTGGAGACAACAGATGCTGGAGAGGATATGGATAAATAGGAACAATTTTACACAATTGGTAGGAGTGTAAATTAGTTCAACCATTGTGAAAGACAGTGTGGCAATTTCTCAAGCATCTAGAAATAGAAATTCCATTTGACCCAGAAATGCCATTACTGGGTATATACCCAAAGAACTATAAATTGTTCTACTATAAAGACACATGAACATGTATGTTCATTGCAGCACTGTGTACAATAGCAAAGACCTGGAAGCAACCCAAATGCCCATCAATGATAGACTGGACAAAGAAAATGTGGTACATATACACCATGGAATACTATACAGCCATAAAAAACAATGAGTTTGTGTCCTTTGTAGGGACTTGGATGAATCTGGAAACCATCATTCTCAGCAAACTGACACAAGAACAGAAAGCCAAACACCGTATGCTCTCACTCATAGGTGGGTGTCGAACAATGAGAACACAGGGACTCAGAGAGAGGAGCATCACACACTGGGGACAGTTGGGAGGGGTAGGGGAGAGGCAGTGGGTGGTGGGGAGGGAGGGGAGGATGGGGAGGGATACCATAGGAAGAAATGCCAGATATAGTATGCACCTAAAGTAAAATAAATAAATTTTTAAAAATAATAAAATAAAGACAGTTATAAAAATAAAAAAATAAAATATCATTATGACCATAATCTGAAAGAAAAAAATGGAGAAAAAGTTGGAAGAAGTGGGAATCTAACCTTATAGCAAGAGGTAGATATTAAATATGTTTATTTCATTGCTCTTCCCCTAACTGCTTTCTTTAGTTTCCTTTCTTTCTTATCCTCTTTTTTCCCTTGTTTTTAATTTCTTCCCTCATTCCTCCCTTAATCAAGACATTATCAAAGCCTTCTTATATTCAGAGCTTTTTTAAATTCTACCTTTCTTTTTTGAGAAACTTGTAAAAATAAGAATATTTTGTTTAGAAAAGTTCTTAATAAAATAGTAAGCTAAACAAAGAGGTCTAGAAATATTTTTCTGCATGTTCAGATTATGGTCATGATGGTATTTTAAACTAAAACATAGCATGCACAAATTCTGTTCCAGTTCAAAGGACATAGGAAATAAATATTTTATGTAAAAAAGATTAAATTTTAAAAATGGATATTTACAGTCTATTACTTGAAATTTGAATTTAATGGAAGAGTTAAAAAACAAGGACTAAATCAAAGTAAAAGCTTTTAACTGTTTTTTCCTGGCAGTAAAATGTCTTTGTCATAAAGTAGTCATAGTCTTGAAATCCTTTCCATTTTCTGAGATCAAGCATTCCATTTAAGCACAGACTTCTTTCTCCTAAGGCTGTTAATTATTACCAAGGATACAGAAGTTATCTACAAATCAGAGATGCACATTGGCACAGAGGATAAAATTTTACATCAATAAGTTTGAGATGAAGCAAGTAACAATGATTTAATATTTATTTATTTTTCAATCCAAATGGAATTAGTATTATAAAACGAAAGGTCAGTTTTGTATAACAAGCAATATAGGACCAGACATTAACAAGACTTTCATTTGATTTGATGTGTAGGTGTTACTTCCTTCTGTGGTACAGCAATTGCAAAATCTGTCTATTTCTGGAGTTGCCCTGTACTTACCCTCCCATCACAATGCAGAGAATCCCAATGCTTGGTTAACCACTCATGATTCCCCAGAGGCCAACTTTCAGTGGTACTAAGTGCTGCTTGCTTGTAATGCCCCACTCTCTATGATTTCTCTCCCTCCCACTATCTTTTCCCTCAAACATTTCTTGCTTACCTGATCCACATCAGGAGCTACGTGCTGAGGATTCAAACATGAGGCTGTAAAAAGATTGGGTTCTTTCCCCCACAGAATTCAGTCAAATGGAGAGAGAGAGAGAGACTCATAAAGTGATAAGTGGTTTCCTACAATGTCTTTTCAACTTTTTTGAACAGTCTCCATAAAAAAAAAATACATTGTTGCAATATAGTAGATACTTGTATCAGGAAAAACAATAATTCATAAAGCATTGTTTATTATTGTAATGCATGATACACTCTGATATCCCCTATTTCATTTTTTCTGTCTCTTTTCTTCAAGTGAACCAACACTTAGGAAACTGTTTTAATGACCCTCTGTATTACAACTCAGCATTAAAGAAATATGGCTCAATCATCAAGTTTCGAGAGAGATCCAAGATGGCTGATCACTAGCAGCTCCAGATTGTGGCTCCCAGTGAAAGTGCAGAGAACGAGAGGACACCACACTTTCAGACGAATTTTTGTTGCTCATGGACCAGGAGATTTCCAGCAGAGGAGCCCCACGGGTCGCCAGCACGACTCTTGTGGCCAGTGTGGTGGTTTTGCTGGTGCCTTGGTGCGGCAGTTCTTGGTGCAGAGTCCCGGGCAGAAAAGCACCATCAATCTTAACACTGCCAGTTTGGCCGGTGCAGTAGATTGCTCAGATTTTGGCACTGGGAATCAACAAGTTGGATGTCCACTCAGAGACCTAATTTGAAAGTCGGTGGTCACAAAGACGGCAGGTGGATAAATTTACAGTGATGGGAAGAAACTAGTGTAAAAATGCTGAGAATACCCAAAATCAGAGTGCCTCTCCCTCTACAGGGGATCACAGTTCCTCATCAGCAACGGAACAAGGCCTGATGGAGAACGAGTGTGTTCCATTAACAGAAGTAGGCTTCAGAAGGTGGATGATAAGAAACTTCTATGAATTAAAAGAACTTGTTCTAACCCAATGCAAAGAAACTAAGAACTTTGAAAAAAGGTTTGATGAAATCCTAATGAGAATAGACAATTTAGAGAGGAATATAAGTGAATTAATGGAGCTGAAAAGCACAACACAAGAACTTCACGAAGCATGCACAAGTTTTAACAGTTGAATTGATCAAGCAGAAGAAAGAATATCAGAGATCAAAGACCAACTTAATGAAATAAAATGAGAAGTCAAGATTAGAGAAAAAAGGATAAAAAGGAATGAGCAAAGTCTCCAAGAAATATGGGACTACGTGAAAAGACCTAATCTACGTTTGATAGGTGTACCTGAATGTGACAAAGAGAATGAATCCAAGTAGGAAAATACTCTTCAGGATATTATTCAGGAAAACTTCCCCAACCCAGTAAGGCAGGGTAATATTCAACTCCAGGTAATACAGAGAACACCACAAAGATATTCCTCAAGAAGACCAACCCCAAGGCACGTAATCATCAGATTCATTAGGGTTGAAATGAAGGAGAAAATACTAAGAGCAGCCAGAGAGAAAGGTCAGGTTACCCACAAAGGGAAGCCTATCAGACTTAACAGCAGACCTCTCAGCAGAAACCCCACAAGCCAGAAAAGAGTGGGGGCCAATATTCAACATCCTTAAATAAAAAAAACTTTCAACTCAGAATTTCATATCCAGCCAAACTAAGCTTCACAAGCAAAGGAAAAATAAAATCTTTTGCGAACAAGCAAGTACTTAGAGATTTCACCATCACCAGGCCTGCTTTACCAGAGCTTCTGAAAGAAGCACTACACATATAAAGGAACAACCAGTATCAGCCTTTCAACTAATGGGCAAAACAGCCAGCTAGTATCAAATGGCAGTAAAAGCCAAAACCCATCAGTATGCTGTATTCAGACCCATCTCACATGCAATGATACACAAAGACTCAAAACAAAGGGACAGAGGAAGATTTACCAACCAAACGGAGAGCAAAAATAAATAAATAAATAAATAAAAAGCAGGAGTTGCAATTCTCACCTCTGATAAAATAGACTTTAAAGCAACAAAGATCAAAAGAGGCAAAGAGGACATTACATAATGGTAAAAGGATTAATGCAACAAGAAGAGCTAACGATCCTAAATATACACACACCCAATACAGGAGCACCCAGATACATAAGACAAGTTCTTAATGACTTATAAAGAGACTTAGTCTCCCACACAATAATAGTGAGAGACTGTGACATCACATTGTCAATATTAGCCTGATCAACGAGATAGAAAATTAACAAGGATATCCAGGACTTGAACTCAGACCCAGAACAAGTAAACTTAATAAACATTTATAAAACTCTCCACTTCAAATACACAAAACATACATTCTTATCAGTACCATATCACACCTATTCCAAAAGTGACTACATAATTGGAAGTAAATCACTCCTCAATAATTGCATAGTGTTTCATAGGTTTAAATGAAATATTGGTTGGCTGCTTGTTATTTTTTTCTCTTATTCCTTCCTGTCTCCGTTGTTAAGCACAATTATTGGCATAAAAGAGGTTCTCAATACCTATTTTTAGACTGCATTCTAGCCTTGACAATAAAGCAATACTCCCATTCTCTCTCCCACTTTCTCTTCCTTTTTCTTCCTCTTCTTCATTCTTTTTTTCCCTTTCTTCCTTTTTTCTTCTTTAAAAAAAAAAAAAGAAAATCATCAAGTTTCATGAACTGCAAATACAATGTCAAACTGTACTATCCCTCATCTACGTATGTAAAACTGAAATTGTCCCATGGTGTGTGTGTGCAAGGCTCATTCAGTCAGAGATAGTAGCAGGGACATGCTCCTGGTTAATTTCAGGCCAGTGCTACAAAGTTTAATGCTCACTTATTGCTCAACAATTGGCCCCCTGGGGTGGAGCGGGACTCAGAGACTGAGGGTCTGCAAAGAGGCAGAGCAGTCCAGCTCAAGGTTACTAGGTAAATTATCTTAAAGCTGAACATGCAATTGTAAAAAAAAATCTTAAAGCTGAACATGCAATTGTAAAAAAAGAAAAAAAGAAATATGGCTCTAGAAGATGTATGCAGACAAAAAAAAAAAGGCCAAAAGACAGAGATATACTATTTTGTATTTACTATGGCAACCCCAAATGTTTAGCAAGCTCTCTAGCATAGATTAGCTATCCAACATCCACTAGTTGAATGGATGAATGGATGGATGGACGAATGGATTGTTGGAATAAATGTTTTAATCACTCTCTAACTCTTTGCAAGTAATCAGGAAAGGTTTTATTAAAGAGAGAAAGCTTAGGTAAGCTGTGAAAGATTAGCTGTATTTTTCAGAGAAAATTGTTACCTAACTGCCTGTAGTGGTGGAAGCCTGAGAAAGCATGGAATACTTGTTACTTGAGATATAACAAGTAAATCAGAATGACTGCGATTTTCCAAGGTGATGAATTCATTCAGCCCTTTAACTTTAAATTTTATCTATATACCGATGATGCCCAAATTTATTTATTTAGTCCTAACCTCACCCTGAGCACCAAACATTTATTTTTAATTATCTACTTAAATTCTCCACTTGGATATCCAATGGGCATGCCAAATCTTACATTATTCAAGCAAAGATCCTTTATTTCCTACTTTTCCCAACTTACTTCCCTCCCATCTGATACTTCCCATCTTAATTAATGAGATTATCATTTACACATTCAGTGAGCAAAAATTAAGTCTTCCTTAATAGTCTAATTTCATAATCTATTCTTCTCACTGATCAACTAATTCGTTATCTTTACCTTCAAGATACATAAGAATTTGACAAATTCTCATAAACTTACTGTGACCATTTAATCCAAATCTTGACCATCTCTTGCCTGAATGACTGCACTAGTCCTTTAACTGAACTTTCTGTTTTCATTTTTGTAAGCACACTCACCTCAGACAAACACACAAACTGTCTTCTACACAGTGGCCAGACGGATCTTTTTGAAGTGCAAATTATATCTTATCTTCCTTGCTTGATACTTTGCATTAGTTTCCCATTGCATTTAAAAGAAATTAAAATACTTATTTAGTCTGAAAAATTCCTATATATAGTGTAAAATGATGATTAGAACCATAGATTCTAAAGTCAGACTGCCTGTGTTAGTGACAGATTCCATCATTTACCAGTTACAAGTTTTACTATGTGATCTTAGGTAAGATGTTAGTTTTCTCTTTGCTCCATGTCCTTACTTGCAAAATAGTGGTTAATAATAGTTCCTTTGTCATACAGATATTATTAGGATAAAATTAGTAAATGCTTATTTGAAATAGTGTTTGGCATATTGTATGTTCCTTAGCATTATTGGTATTGCTCTTCTTGCCTGTAGAAAAGTTATTATACACTACCTGGCCCTACTGACTTCCCAATTTTACATTAGCTAATTCTCTCCACACACTCCCGACTATGTTCCGGCCACTCTGTAGTTCTCACTGTTTTGAAGGTCTTTCCACATGCTGATCTCTTTTCTTAGACTTCAGTTATCCCAGCTATTTGTATTAATGAATTACTTCAAGTCTGAGTTCAGATATCACTTCCTCTGAAAGATCCAGCCTACCTAAAATAGGGCTTATTTTATCTCTTCACTGCAGTCACTCTATTTCATATCCTCTTTTATTTTCTTCAGAATGTATTACCATATTTATTATTTTATTGAATTGGTGTTTGTTTTGTTTTGTTTTGCTGCTGCTGTTTATTATTCATCTCTGACCATGGAAATGTAAGTTCCTCTAACAAAAAATGCAAAGGGGTTCAGAAAGAATTTGGAAAATGGTGATGTATGTGTAGATATATGTATGCATAATTTATATCCATGTATGTATATATATACATTTGAATATATATATGTGTGTGTATATATGTGTGTGTGTGTATATATACACACACACATACATATATATATAGGTATATGTTCCACATTTGATTTAAGTCATGAGAGAGAGTGGTAAGAATCATGGATAGACAGGTTTTATGGCTCTTGAAAATAGATTTTGTTTTATTCTTTGTCTTGGGATGCCACTGAAGGAATTAAAGTACTAAGGTACTTTTATTAACCTAATCAGACTTTCAAGTTTTAAAGACAATTCTGGAAGCAGAGCAGAGGATGGTTTGGAACGGACAAGATTGAAGAATGTTATATCAGTTACAAGTGTTTTGAAAAAAAATTCAAAAAAGTGTCTAAACTACAGCAATGTCAGTGGAGATAAAAACAAGCGCATGCATAAGAGATACTTAAACGCAATTGCTGCATTCTCACCCTCACTTGCCAATAAGTACAAATCTGTGACATTTATGATAATATTTCAAGTCTGAATGCTTTGTAACCTGTATGCTGATTCACATTAAATACTATTCCCAAATATACCTTACTCAAACCCAGAGGTTCAATAAAAGTGCACATGGCAATTAAACTTGTAGATTGAATGTAACCTGGTAACTTTCATTTTAATAATCAAAGGTGAGGCATGTCAATTAAACCAAAGCTTCTATCTTTTACTGTCATTTTTATCAGCTTCATTGAACATTGTTGTTCTACTCAGTCTACATTCTGCCTTCTGTAAGAAGCGAGGTCAATTAAGCAAGGAATATGTTGAACACATTTCACATCATAACTGGGACCATGATTCTTTGACACACTCTGGTCTTGCCTCTCAATGCAGAATGCATTGCACAGATTCTAACTTATTTAGAGATCCTCTTCTCTCTTCATTTCAACTTTCACTGTCCCCCTCCCCACCACCTATCAAACAAGTCTGAAATGAGAAATAGTGGACCACATTCAAGTTCTTTATCATTGGACTTTTAGCCCCAAGCACATTAAGAAACGGGCTCAGCTTGTGTTTCACCATTCGTGTAAATCAATAAGATACAAAATGTAAAAAACTGGTAGGTACAGAACAGCTTGAGAACCTTTAAGGAAGACAATATTGCCTAATTCCTTATGTTGGTCTCTCAGATTCTCAGTGTGGGTGCTGTCAAAATACCACTAAACTGGATTTTAAAAGTTAGTGCAGGATTCCCATATTTTTGGCTTATGTGATTAGACGGAGGGTAGAGTCATTCACCAAGAGGCAATAAAGGCACAGATTTTTAGAAGATTTTTAAAATATTTACTTTCCAGAAGACTTGAGATTTCTCTGTAGAAATACATATCTCATCTTTTCAAACTAGATTTACAAACACGTGATTTGTCATTTACAAAATCCCTATGATGTGGGTTTCAA
Source organism: Aotus nancymaae (assembly GCF_030222135.1). Lineage (NCBI taxonomy): Eukaryota > Metazoa > Chordata > Mammalia > Primates > Aotidae > Aotus > Aotus nancymaae. Next base: position 9,446,034 of record NW_026988447.1, on the reverse strand, counting down.
AGCTATTATGTATCATTCCTGTTTTGTAGGGGAAAATCAACCCAAGCTAAAGGTCAACATTTGTAAGTGTTCTACTTACAGTTAGAAACCGGGAGTTTCGGCTTCTACTACAGGGTTTTTTTTTTTTTCTTTTTGCTTATATCATGCTACCTATCTTTAACCTGACATATCTAACCTTCACATTTTCCTCATTAACTTTCTCAACAACAGAACTTCTGATTCTTCTATCATGACTTTTTTTCAACAAGAAGGCAATATGTGCAGGATTAAGAGAATAACAGGTAAAGTGCAAGAAGATCACAAGTGAAAGATACTCAACCCCTTAGACTGCATGAACTCTTTAAGCTCTGTCTCTGCATCTCATGAAATACTGTAAAATATCCATTATGTTTAATCATATAAGTTCTACTTTTTTGTCTCTGTACTCACAATGTCTTTGCTATAATAATTTCCTTATAATGATGGATAATGTAGTGAGATCTTAACAGTTCTATATATTTTTTTGGCATTATTGATATTCAGGCAGAATCCCAATCACGGGTCATAAAAGGAAATAGAAGAGGTTCATGAACCTCATTTCATGAGACATATATTTAGATGCAGACATTTTCTATGAAATTTCTTAATATAGATTTGGAGAGAAAACCTGTAAGTCCACCATATGTCTGTCACCTTCCTCTGGCAGTCACTGCTTCAGGGATGATCTCACTCTTAGCAGTTCCTGGAAACCATCAAATGCAAAACCTGGCAGAGAAACAGACAGTGCACTCATACCTTATAGAACAGGGGAAGCAGCTTAGAAGAGTTGAATACTGGTTCATCCCAACGTCTAGACTAGTAAAATTAGGTTAGGGTTAGCAAAAACTATGGTTATTTGAAAGCTATTGCCAAAACATCTGGAAACATAATAGAAATTCCAGAAGCCTTTGACCAAATGTGACCCTTTGTAGCTATAAAAAGGCTGCTATGACCCTTTACAAATGATATATTAGGCTGAGGCTTGCAGTAAAACTTTAGGATTGGTTGTAAAGGAACCTTGCTCCTTTGGGGAGGTGGGTATTTCCACTCCACAATATCTGAGTGCTGCTTCCTCCCTGAAGCTTCAGATAATAAAGAGTCCATTGTATACTGTGTGATCCAATTTAAAACAAAATTAAATAAAGCAAACATGCATATGTTCAAGCTCATCAAAATGCATACTTAGACATGTGCGATTTTTCTATGTCAATTATGCCTCAATAATGCTAAAAAAGTATTCTCACATTTGCATTTTATATTTTACCAGCTATGGCCTCATGGGCATCTTTAAATTTTGTCAACACTGAAAATTATGTATTTATCTTATTTTTTAGGATGGTTAATTATCAATTCTTAACTTGTTTAACAAATAAAGACTAAAATATAATGCTAAACCCCTTGTAATCTTTGTGGAAGATAATGCTGGAGTTCGAAAGTTGAATCCGTCAACTGACCTTGAAGTCATGTTTATGATTCTCAAAGCACATATTTGATGATTATGAACCTGAAATTTCACAAGTTTGTATGTGTATGTAAAATTGTTTTTGAAAGATGTCAACAAACACAAAGAAATCAGATTCGCTTCTTCTCTAATCGAATACATTCTTGACTCAGTTCAGTAGTTCTAAGACTAGTTTTGGAGCCAGAAAAATAAGGGAAGAAATAATGATAAACATATTTTCACAAGAATTTATAATATAAATTTTCTGTTGGTAAAACATATTATGTACTTATCGTGTGCTAGACAGCTAGGCATGAAAGTTTACGTTAGCCTCATTCTATTGACAAGGAACCGGCGGCTTAGTAGTCAAATTCCCCAAGGTTATTCTAAGAATAAGTGGCAATACACAACCTACCACAGCTATCTTTGAGATTTGGGAGTAAGTCTTATGGAACATACTCACGTAATCCTGTATAGATATTCCTGTACCTCTTGTCACTTTGCTTGATTCTTGAATTAGTATTTTTTAATGTATCTGTTCAAGTGGGTGTGAAATATTGTCAACATGTGGTTTTAATCTGCATTTTGTGTTATGGTGAGTATAAATTTTACTTTTATGCATGCTGTAACCCCAAAATGCATGGCTACTATTTTTGCTTTTGATAATCATCTAGCTGTAGGAGCAGATATCAATAACAATAAATGCCTTTTCTACCCAACTTTATTTTAACTATTTTTGGTGTTGTATATTTCTTTTTTGTAGATCCAACTTTCTATCTGGTATCACATTCTTTATGACACAGAAATTTACTTTAACTTTTTTTTGCAGTAAAGATGCAAATTCTCTTTGCTATTATTCCTCTGCAAAATTTGTATGAAAAGAATGCCTATTTCTCCTTAATTTTTGGAAGGTATTCTAACTGTGTATATCTAAATTAACAGGGTTTTTTCCCCCCAGTATTTTAAAGAGTGACCTCCCTTGTTTTCTGACTTTCATAGTTTCTGATGGGAAATTTACTCCTATACTTCTATTTATTCTCCAATAGTAATGTGGTGCTGTACTCTGGCTGTTTAAAAGATTTTTTTTTTCATTATTTGCCTTCAGCAAATTGATTTTCATATACCTTGGTATTTTTTAATTTATCTTTAGCCTGCTTGAAATTAGTAAGTTTTTTGCATCCCTTGGTTTATAATTTTCATTAAATTTTGAAATTATTATTTTTCGAATATTTTACCTACCTCTTATTTTTCTGGAATTCAAATTACATTTATGTTAGATTACTGTTTTCCCAGGAGGTTTGAGTCTCTGTTAATTTATTTTCAGTCTTCATCTTCCCCTACCATCTTCATTTTGGATAGTTTCTATTGTTATGTCTTCAAGTTTAAGAATCTTTTTTTTACTACAGTATTTCATTAGCCATTAATTTTGTCCTGTGAAATTTTTATTTTATGTACTGATTTTTAACTCGAAAATGTTCCTTTTTTATATTTTTCTTTCGCCTTCTCACTGCTTTTTCCTACAAGTCTTTAAGCATAATGAGTATACTTCTAACATCTGTTTTGATGTCCTAATTACTAATTATGTCATCTATGGCACTTCTCTATTTCTTTTTCTTTTCTTTTCTTTTCTTTTTCATTTTATTTTTTTTGAGATAGGGTCTTGCTGTGTCACTCAGGCTGGAGTGCAGTGGCATGATCTCTGCTCACTGCAATCTCTACCTCCCAGGTTCAAGTGATTATCTTGCCTCAGCCTCCCAAGTAGCTGGAACTACGGGCACTCACCACCAAGCCCGGCTAATTTTTCTTTCTTTTCTTTTTTTTTTTTTTTAGTAGAGATGGGATTTCGCTATGTTGGCCAGGCTGGTCTTGAACTCCTGACCTCACGATCTGCCGGCCTCAGTCTCCCAAAGTGCTGTGATTACAGGCTTGAGCCACCGTGTCTGGACTCTCTATTTATTTAGAGAGATTGGATATTTTCTTGTTATTATAAATCACATTTTCCTCCTTTTTGCAAGCCTATTAATTTCAGGATTGTATGCTTGACTTTGCAAACTTTATGCTACTGAGTGCTTGCTTTTATTTATGATTTTAAAGAGTCTTGGACTCTGCTCTGGTAGGTAGTAAAGTGTTACAGATGTGTTTTTATCTTTTGGAAAATTATTTGTTCTCATAATGGGAATATTTATTCTATTTATGTTTAATGTAAGATCTCTTATCACTGGGTTTATATATAACATGTTACTACGTGTTTCCTCTGTGAATCTACTTTTTTCTAATTTGTAAAGGGTAAGTCTTTGTAATTCTTTTTGACTTATTTGGTCCCAATAAGCCTGGCCATTTAGAGGGTCTACACCAAAAGCCCCATGTATCCAAAAGTGTCTCTCAACTCTAACTGCTGGAAACGACCATGATTCTTGTTCCTGTGAGAGCACTAGGCAATTTTCTCTTTAGAGGTCAATAGAACTTGTTCATTTCCTGGAACTATTTTTTGACTTTACACATATGTAGATTAATGTAACTTTCTTTTTTTTTTAACAGTGAAAGTGAGAGTTTTAATGATGGTCTGGCAATATCTGGTGTCTGGCAGCAGGCACACCCAGCACAGTTTCAACAAGCAGTTTATCCCCTAGTGCACAGGCCCCTTTCCTGGTTCCTCATAGGCTGAGTACTTTGGGGTCACAGTCTTCTCTGATGTCACCTATTGGTTATTGGGGCTTTAGGTGTTTTCTTTTTTTTTTTTTTTTTTTTTTTTTTGAGACGGAGTTTCGCTCTTGATACCCAGGCTGGAGTGCAATGGCGCGATCTCGGCTCACCGCAACCTCCGCCTCCTGGGTTCAGGCAATTCTCCTGCCTCAGCCTCCTGAGTAGCTGGGATTACAGGCACGCGCCACCGTGCCCAGCTAATTTTTTTTTGTATTAGTAGAGACGGGGTTTCACCATGTTGACCAGGATGGTCTCGATCTCTTGACCTCGTGATCCACCCGCCTCGGCCTCCCAAAGTGCTGGGATTACAGGCTTGAGCCACCGCGCCCGGCCAGGTGTTTTCTTTAGGGTTGTCCTGTTGCATTTTGTTGCAGCCCACATTGCAATCCTAGTCAGCTCAGGGGCTCTTCAAGTATTTGACCTACGACTTAAGTAGCTGGGCAGACTAATAAGAACAGACCAAATGAGCTATTTTGCAGGCTAGTAAACTTTCATCTTAGACTAAACTTCTTTGGTTCAGGTGAGGGCAACTAAGGGGGTGGGGGGTGAGAAGCAGGCATTGGCTATCCAAGCAGGGGCCTAGTATAGCCTGTTTCTTCTGTAGTTTACTGACCTAAGCTGATTTAAGGCACTTTGTCTTGGAAATGGACGACTGTATACATTATTTCTTACACTCAGCTAATTTTGAATTTGTTTTGCAAAGATGAGGGTCCAACTCTGTTGCCCATTCTAGTCTTGAACTGTTGGCCTCAAGTGATCCTCCTGCCTCAGCCTCCCAAAATGCTTGGATTACAGGCATGAGTCACCTAGATTAACGTAACTTTCTATGCAGATTGCTGGAAACTTTTCTGCTGGCAGCTTTGTCCTCTTGGTACTTTGCCTCACCAATTCTACCTGTCTCAACCTCCCTAAACTCTGACCCATGTCTCATAAAACTCATGAACACAGTGGCTGTTTGAGTCCTTTTTCTCTGTGTTACGGTACAAAAATTGCCTCCAGTAGCTCGAGCAGCCCCCACATCTGATTCATTTGTTTCCCTCCTCTTAGGGATCATAAGCCTGCATTGCCTATTGTCCCTTGTCTTGAAACAATGATTCCACATTTTGTCGAGTTTTCTATTTCGTGACAATGGGAGAGTGATTCCAGTCTTCATAAGTCTGTCATGAATGAAACACATACTGCATCATTTCTCCCAGAGGTGATGGAGGGCACAAAGACTCTGGACAGAAATGACATACGTTTCCATTTCAGATCCACAGAATAGTGTAATCACCCTTATATTGCCTGCTGCCCTGAAAAGCCAATGTACTGAGAGCAGCAGGTTTTTGCAATAGAGAAAAGGTTAATAAATGCAGAGCCAACTAAGCAGAAGGACAGCAGTTTATTATTACTCAAATCAGCCCCTCTGAAAATTCAGAGGCTAGGGATATTTTAAGGACAGTTTGACAGGCAGAAGGCTACAGAATGGGGAGTACTGATTGGTTGGGTTGGGGATAAAATCATAGGGAATTGAAGCTGTCCTCTTGCAGAGTCAGCTCCTAGGTGGGGACCACAAGACCAAATGAGCCAGTTTACTAGGCTGAGTGGCGCCAGCTGATCCAACATAATGCAGGGACTGAAAAATACCTTGAACACAGCAATCTTAGGTTTTACAATAGTGATGTTCTCCATAAGAGTAACTGAGGAGGTTAGGAATCTTTTGGCATATGGCTACATGACTCCTGAGTCATAATTTCTAATTTGTGACTAATTTGTTCGTTTTACAAAGGTGGTCTGGTCCCCCAAAGAGGAGAACGTTTGTTTTGAGAAGAGGCTGTTATTATCTTTGTTTCAAAGTTAAATATAAACTAAATTCCTCCCAAAATTAGCTTGGCCTATGCCCAGGAATGAACAAGGGCAGCTTGAGGGTTAGAAGCAAGACAGAGTTAGGTCAAATTTCTTTCACTGTCATAATTTTCCTATGTCAGGTTTTCCTCCCTTTCACAATGTTTATAAAAGTAATTTCAGTACTAATTCTGGGAGTTTAAGCAACGTCTTAACCTTCCAGTGCCTCAGTTTATTTACCTGTAAAGTAAAGGTGGTAATAATGGTAACTACTGGATGGGTTTGTTGTAATGAGTAGAGGGGTTATTATGCACTGAGCTCTTTAAAGAGTGGATAGCATGTAGGAAGAACTATGCGACTGCTGGCTGTTTTTACACAGGCTACTTCCTCCGTTCCTTGACCTAGTTTCCCAGAATGATTGCTTCTCTCTTATTAAAGAGAAAGTAATCTGCAAGAATTGACAATAAACTTCTTACTGCAATTATGCCTGGGGAGGGCTAGAAGAAAAGGTGGTAGTGATCAAAGAGAATTTAACTTTCATTTGTAATGTTTTGATTTTTTTTTCCTGAAGAGAATATGTGCTTGTGTTAATTTTGTAACTAAATATGCTCTTAAAAAGCAGAAAAAGCAACAATATTTCTTCCATGTTAGAGACTGCTAGCTGATCACCAAACTCCAGGCTTACTCTTATGGAGAACATCACTATTGTAAAACCTAAGATTGGTGTTCAAGGTATTTTTCAGTCCCTGCATTATGTTGGATCAGCTGGCGCCACTCAGCCTAGTAAACTGGCTCATTTGGTCTTGTGGTCCCCACCTAGGAGCTGACTCCGCAAGAGGACAGCTTCAACTCTCTATGATTTCACCCCCAATCCAACCAATCAGTACTCCCCATTCTGTAGCCTGCTGCCTGCCAAACTTTTTCCTGTTCACACATCGAGATTCTATTTCCCAGCCTCTTCTGTTATTAGATGTAGCCATAGGAATAAGATCTAGCAAACAAACTTTTACTGAATGTTCCATGCTCTACTTCTGAAAATATACTTTTCTGAGGGCTGAAGAAGCCTAAGGCAATGTTTGATGACTTAAGATCAGAGGGAAACTATCCCTGAAGTTATGGTCCTGTCAGATAGATCCTATGCATGAAGAGTTCATTTGAAAAAACATTTGTTTTTTAAAACATTAGCCCCAGCTTTTGAGTTGTGTTACTGCTTCAATCATACTGCTAAAACTCTGAAAACAAGAATACCCTTTGTTCTAATATTATTTATCCTCTTGGTATTTGGCAAAATGTCAAGGACATCAGAAGAATACATATAACCTTCATGTTGTTTTTTTATTTCCTGACATACATATTTCACTGAGGATGAAATATTTTGAGGATTATTCGTTTGTCATTCTTCTTTATGTTTAAACCTTAGCTCCTTAAATTCAGAGTGTTCACAGAGGATAGCTTGCTACAAACTGCCAATGCTTCCAAATCTCAATTGCATATATTTTTCATTTTATTGTTTAACGCAAGTTTAATTATCATAACCTAAACATGTCTTTTACTAGAACAACAAAATACCTCTGATGGCTACAATAATTTCCTCTACCATTAAAGATGGATGGAGACACTACCATATAAATAAGGGAGATTCAAAAATCCTTTAAAATCAAAATTGCTTCTTTTTTTTTTATTATTGTATTGGGCTCTGGGGTACATGTGCATGTCCTGCATCCTGCAGAATTGTTGCATAGGTACATACATGCCATGGTGGTTTGCTGTCTCCATCCCTCCCCTCTCTGTTGCTTACATCAGGCATTTCTCCCGGTGTTATCCGTCCCCCTCCTCCCCGCCCCCCCACCTGGATGCACCCCCTCCCCTCTCCTCCACACCCCACCTAACCCTATGAGTGTTGTTCTTTTCCCTGTGCCCAAGTGTTCTCATTGTTCATCACCCACCTATGAGTGAAAACATGTGGTGTTTGGTTTTCTGTTCTTGTGTCAGTTTGCTGAGAATGATGGTTTCTAGGTTCATCCATGTCTCTACAAAGGATATGAACTCGGCCGGGCGCGGTGGCTCAAGCCTGTAATCCTAGCACTTTGGGAGGCTGAGGCGGGTGGATCACGAGGTCAAGAGATCGAGACCATCCTGGTCAACATGGTGAAACCCCGTCTCTACTAAAAATACAAAAAATTAGCTGGGCATGGTGGCGCGTGCCTGTAATCCCAGCTACTCAGGAGGCTGAGGCAGGAGAATTGCCTGAATCCGGGAGGCGGAGGTTGCGGTGAGTCGAGATCGCGCCATTGCACTCCAGCCTGGGTAACGAGCGAAACTCCGTCTCAAAAAAAAAAAAAAAAAAAAAGGATATGAACTCATCGTTTTTCGTGACTGCATAGTATTCCATGGTGTGTATGTGCCACATTTTTTTTTGTCCAGTCTCTCATCCATGGACAATTAGGTTGGCTCCAGGTATTTGCTATCGTAAACAGTGCCACAACGAACATACATGTGCATGTGTCTTTATGATAGAACGATTTATAATCCTTTGGGTATATACCCAGTAATGGGATTGCTGGGTCAAATGGAATTTTTATTTCTAGATCTTTGAGGAATCGCCACACTGTCTTCCACAATGGTTGAACTAATTTACACTCCCACCAACAGTGTAAAAGTGTTCTTTTTTCTCCACATCCTCTCCAGCATCTGTTGTCTCCAGATTTTTTAATGATTGCCATTCCAACTGGTGTGAGATGTTATCTCAATGTGGTTTTGATTTGCATTTCTCTAATGACCAATGGTGATGAGCACTTTTTCATGTTTCTTGGCCACATATTTGCATTCTTTTGAAAAGTGTCTGTTCATGTCCTTCTCCCACTTTTGAATGGGTTTGTTTGTTTCCTGTAAATCTGCTTTAGTTCTTTGTAGATTCTGGATATTACCCCTTGGTCTGATGGGTACATTGCAAAAATGTTTTCCCATTCTGTTGGTTGCCAGTTTATTCTAATGACTGTTTCGTTTGCTGTGCAGAAGCTCTTAAGTTTATTTAGGTCTCATTTGTCTATTTTGGCTTTTGTTGCCATTGCTTTTGGTATTTTAGTCTTGAAGTCCTTGCCTGTGCCTATGTCCTGAATGGCACAGCCTAGGTTTTCTTCTAGTTTTTATGGTGTTAGTTCTTATGTTGAAATCTTTAATCCATCTGGAGTTAAGTAAGGAAGGGGTCTAGTTTCAGCTTCCTGCATATTGTTAGTCAGTTTTCCCAGCACTATTTATTAAACAGGGAATCCTTTCCCCATTGCTTCTTTTTGTCCAGTTTGTCAAAGATCAGATGGTTGTAGATGTGTGGCATTGTTTCCAACGCCTCTATTCTGTTCCATTGGTCTATATCTCTGTTTTGGTACCAGTACCATACTGTTTTGTTTACTGTAGACTTGTAGTATAGTTTGAAGTCAGGTAGCGTGATGCCTCCAGCTTTCTTCTTTTTGCTTAAGGATTGTCTTGGCTATGTGGGCTCTCTTGGTTTCATGTGAAGTTTAAAGTGGTTTTTATCCAGTTCCGTGAAGAAGGTCAGTGGTAGCTTGATGGGGATAGCATTGAATCTATAAATTACTTTGGGCAATATGGCCATTTTCACAATATTGATTCTTCCTAACCATGAGCATGGAATATTTTTCCATCTCCTCATTTCCTCTCTTAGTTCCTTGATCAGTGGTTTGTAGTTCTCCTTGGAGAGATCTTTTACCTCCTTTGTTAGTTTTATTCCTAGGTATTTTATTCTCTTTGTAGCATTTGTAAATGAGAGCTCATTATTTGTCTCTCTGTTTGTCTGTTATTGGTGTATAGGAATGCTTATGATTTCTGCACATTGATTTTCTATCCTGAGACTTTGCCAAAGTTGCTTATCAGCTTAAGGAGGTTTTGGGCTGAGACAATGGGGTCTTCTAAATATACACGATCATGTCGTCTGCAAATAGGGGCAGTTTGACTTCTTCTTTTCCTAATTGAATGCCCTTTATTTCTTTTTCTTGCCTAATTGCTCTAGCTGGAACTTCCAATACTATATTGCATAGGAGTGGTGAGAGAGAGCATCCTTGTCTAGTACCAGCTTTTAAAGGGAATACTTCTAATTTTTGCCCATTCAGTATGATATTGCCTGTGGGCTTGTCATAAATAGCTTTTATTGTTTTGAGATACATTCTATCGATACCTACTTTATTGAGAGTTTTTAGCATAAAGCGCTGTTGAATTTTGTCGAAGGCCTTCTCTGCATCTATTGAGATAATCATGTGGTTTTTGTCTTTGTTTCTGTTTATGTGGTGAATTATGTTTATAGACTTACATATGTTGAACCAGCCTTGCATCACTAGTATGAAGCCTACTTAATCATGATGAATAAGCTTTTTGATGTGCTGTTGGATTCACTTTGCCAGTATTTTATTGAAGATTTTTGCTTCAATGTTCATCATGGATTTTGGCCTGTAGTTTTCTCTTTTAGTTGTGTCTCTGCCAGATTTTGGTATCAGGATGATGTTGATTAGGCAGGATTGCCTCTTTTTCTATTATTTGGAATAGTTTAAACAGGAATGGTACCAGCTCCTCTTGGTGTGTCTGGTAGAATTCAGCGGTGAACGCATCTGGACCTGGACTTTTTTTGGTCAGTATGCTATTAATTGCTGCCTCGACTTCAGACCTTGTTATTGGTCTATTCAGGGTGTCAACTTCTTATTGGCTTAGTCTTGAGAGTGTGCAAGTGTCCAGGAATTTATCCATTTCTTCCAGATTTACTGGTTTATGTGCATAGAGTTGTTTGTAGTAATCTCTGATGGTAGTTTGTATTTCCGAGGAATCAGTGGTGAACTCCCCTTTATCGTTTTTTATTGCATCTATTTGATTCTTCTCTCTTTTCTTTTTTATTAGTCTGGGTAGTGGTCTATTTTGTTGATCTTTTCAAAAAAACAACTCAGGGATTTATTGATTTTTTGAAGGGTTTTTTGTGTCTCTATCTCCTTCAGTTCTGCCTGATCTTAGTTATTTCTTGTCTTCTGCTTGCTTTTGAGATTTTTTGATCTTGCTCCTCTAGCTCTTTCAATTTTGATGATAGGGTGTCGATTTTAGATCTTTCCTTGTTTCTCATGTGAGCATTTATTGCTATAAATTTCCCTCTAGACACTGCTTTAAATGTGTCCCATAGGATCTGGTACATTGTGTCTTCATTGTCGTTGGTTTCAAAGAACATTTTTATTTCTGTCTTCCTTCCATTGTTTATCCATTCGTCATTCAGGAGCAAGTTGTTCAGTTTCCATGTGATGGTGCGGTTTTGAGTGCTTTTCTTAATCCTGAGTTCTACTTTGATTGTGCTGTGGTCTAAGAGACTGTTTGTTATGATTTCCATTCTTTTGCATTTGCTGAGGAGTGATTTACTTCCAATTATGTGGTCAGTTTTGGAGTAAGTGCAATGTGGTGCTGAGAAGAATGTGTATTCTGTGGATTTGAGGTAGAGTGTCTTGTAAATGCCTATTAGGTCTGCTTGGTCCAAATCTGCATTCAAGTCCTGGATATCCTTGTTGACTTTCTGTCTCATTGATCTGTCTAGTATTATCAGTGGAGTGTTAAAGTCTCCCATTATTATTTTGCAGGAGTCTAAGTCTCTTTGTAGGTCGTTAAGAACTTGCTTTATGTATCTGGGTGCTCCTGCATTGGGTGCATAAATATTTAGGTTAGCTCTTCTTGTTGCATTGATCCTTTTATCATTGCATAATGTCCTCCTTTGTCTCTTTTGATCTTTGTTGGTTTAAAGTCTGTTTTATCAGAGACTAGGATTGCTACCCTGCTTTTTTTTCTCTCCATTTGCTTGGTTAATCGTCTTCCATCCCCTTATTTTGAGCCTATGTGTGTCTTTGCATGTGAGATGGGTCTCCTGAATATGGCACACCGATGGGTCTTGACTTTTTATCCAATTTGCCAGTCTGTGTCTTTTGATTGGGGCATTTAGGCCATTTACTGTCAATGTTAATATTGTTATGTTTGAATTTGATCCTGCCATTTTGTTACTGGCTGGTTGTTTTGCCCGTTAATCAATGTGGCTCCTTCATTGTGTCATTATTCTTTACCATTTGGTATGTTTTTGCAGGGGCTGGTACTGGTTGTTCCTTTCCCTGTTTAGTACTTCCTTCAGTAGCTCCTATAAGGCAGGTCTTGTAGCTACAAAATCTCTCAGCCATTGCTTGTCTGTAAAGAATTTTCTTTCTCCTTCATTTATGAGGCTTAGTTTGGCCAGATATGAAATTCTGGGTTGAAAGTTCTTTCCTTTAAGGATGTTGAATATCGGCCCCCACTCTCTTCTGGCTTGCAGGGTTTCTGCTGAGAGATCTGCTGTGAGTCTGATGGTCTTTCCTTTGTGGGTGACTGGACCTTTCTCTCTGGTTGCTCTTAGGATTTTTTCCTTTATTTCAACCCTGGTGAATCTGACAATTATATGCCTGGGGGTTGCTCTTCTTGAGGAATATCTCTGTGGTGTTCTCTGAATTTCCTGGATTTGAATGTTGGCCTGCCTTGTTAGGTTGGGGAAGTTCTTTTGGATAATATCTTGAAGAGTGTTTTCCAACTTGGATTCATTCTCCCCATCACATTCAGGTATGCCAATCAAGCATAGATTAGGCTTTTTCACATAATCCTGTAGTTCTTGAAGGCTTTGTTCATTTCTTTTCACTCTTTTTTCTCTAATCTTGCCTTCTCGTTTTATTTCATTGATTTGATCTTCTATCTCTGATATCCTTTTTTCTGCTTGATCGATTTGGTTGTTTAAACTTGTGTATGCCTCGTGAAGTTCTCGTGCTGTGTTTTTCAGCTCCATCAAGTCGTTTATGTTCTTCTCTAAGCTGGTTATTCTAGTTAGCATTTCGTCTAACCTTTTATCAAGGCTCTTAGTTTCTTTCCATTAGGTTAGACCATGGTCTTTTAACTCAGAGAAGTTTGTTATTACCCACCTTCTGAAGCCTGCTTTTGTCAATTCGTCAGATTCATTCTATGTCGTTTTTTGTTCCCTTGATGGTGAGGAGTTGTGATCCTAGGGAGGAGAAGAGGTGTTCTGTTCTTTGGTGGTTTCATCTTTTTTGTGCTGGTTTTCTCCTATCTTCGTGGATTTATCTCCCTTTAATCTTTGAAGTTGGTGATTTCAGGAGGAGTCTCTGAGTGGTTTTTTTTCTATTGAGGTTGGAGCTGTATCTTTTTTGGCCTGTAGAGGGCGTTGCTGGGCTCTCTCAGGTTCAGTCAGGTTGTCAGGTGGGTGGTCCTTCCCTGGAGTTTGTTTGCAGGTGGGATTGGCCCCGCCTTCCCAATGGCATCTCTCCCAGAGTGGGACGTCTGTCCCGCTGGCGTTAGTCCAAACTCCCACCTAGGTCCCTGCGACAACTTGCTGAGCTGGATGCTGCTCAGATTTGCATTGACTACCCATGGCGCCCCACCATCTGGCAGGGCCCCCATGGACCGTGGGTTGCAGGAGGGATGAGGCAAGCACAGGATCCGAAGCGGAGCTCGCAAGGGGTTGTCCCCGGACCCTCCGAGCTACACGTTTCACCCCATCTTGATTTGCCCCTCTGGATAGCTGTCAGCAGCTCCTTTCCTGGACCCAATTCCAGTGCCGTATCAGTCCCACAGGAAAGAACTCGGCACCTCATGTGGAATCATGAAGTCCTCCAGCCCTCTGCATCTCATTCGCTGTGAGCTGCATTCCGGGCCTGCTTCTCTTGGCCATCTTGGTGCCCCACTTCCAAAGTTGCTTCTTACTTCTCACACGCAAATAGTGCATTTCTCTCTTGGTTTCTTGCAGTCAATTGATTTAAAACAACAATATGGTAAGAAGTTGAGAATCTAAGGGCAAAATATTATAAAATTTATGAGCATGTGAAATATAATTAAGTAATGAATTTAAACATTTAAAGCAGAAGAATCATGGGGAGATTAAAGGACACAAAAGAGGAGATGTGTTCCTGTTTTTGTATTAGACTTTTAGAATGGGTATATTTGGTCCAAATATAATATTCAAATTTGCCAACATTTAAAAAATTTCATCAAGGCCAGAAAATTAACATGTTGAGAAGACGTACTCTTTGTGAGACTGGGAGAAGATACTCATTAAAAAGAAATATGTGGGCCGGGTGCGGTGGCTCACGCCTGTAATCCCAGCACTTTGGGAGGCCGAGGCAGGTGGATCACGAGGTCACGAGATCGAGACCATCCTGGTCAACATGGTGAAACCCCGTCTCTACTAAAAATACAAAAAATTAGCTGGGCATGGTGGCGCGTGCCTGTAATCCCAGCTGCTCGGGAGGCTGAGACAGGAGAATTGCCTGAACCCAGGAGGCGGAGGTTGTGGTGAGCCGAGATCGCGCCATTGCACTCCAGCCTGGGTAACAAGAGCAAAACTCCATCTCAAAAAAAAAAAAAAAAAGAAAAGAAATATGTAGGCCAATAAAAAAATCCGAACTTCATTTACACAAAAATTGGCAGATACTAACCCATTATATTACTTAGGTGATATTGTGTAAAATGGAAAAATCATAAGAACTATCATGTATTATTTGCCCATGAAAACCAACAGCAATAGAAATTGGCAAATATTGACATCGTGTACCTTTAGAGACTCTTTGACATCTATTGTTTTATTTATTTTATTTTATTTTTATCATACTTTAAGTTCTTGGGTACATGTGCAGATCATGCAGGTTTGTTACATAGATATACACATGCCATGGTGGTTTGCTGCATCCATTCCCCCGTCAACTACATTAGGCATTTCTCCTAATGTTAGCCCTCCCCAATCCCCCCACCCCCTGCTATCCCTCCCCTAACCCCCCTTCCGCCTGAAAGGCCCCAGTGTGTGATGTTCCCTTCCATGTGTCCATGTTTTCTCATTGTTCAACACACACTTATGAGTGAGAACATGTGGTGTTTGGTTTTCTGTTCTTATGTTAGTTTGCTGAGAATGATGGTTTCCAGCTTCCTCCATGTCCCTGCAAAGGACATGAGCTCATGGTTCTTTATGGCTGTATAGTATTCCATGGTGTATATGGGCCACGTTTTCTTTATCCAATCTATCATTGATGGGCATTTGTATTGGTTCCAAGTCTTTGCTATTATAAACAGTGCTGCAATAAACATACATGTGTATGTGTCTTTATAATGGAATGTTTTATAGTTCTTTGGGTATATACCTTGTAATGGGATTGCTAGGTCAAATGGCATTTCTATTTCTAGATCCTTGAGGAATCACCACACTGTCTTCCACAATGGTTGAACTAATTTACACTCCCACCAACAGTATAAAAGTGTTCCTATTTCTCAACATCCTCTCCAGCATCTGTTGTCTCCTGATTTTTAATGATTGCCATTCTAACTGTCAGGAGATGGTATCTCAATGTGGCTTTAATTTGCATTTCTCTAATGACCAGTGATGATGGGCTTTTTTTCGTGTTTGTTTTTTTCGTGTCTGCATGTCTTGAGAAGTGTCTGCTCATATCCTTCACCCACTTTTTGATGGGGTCATTTGTTCTTTTCTTGTAAATTTGTGTAAGTTCTTTGTAGATTCTAGTTATTAGCCCTTTGTCAGATGGGTAAACTGCAAACATTTTTTCCATTCTATTAGTTGCCGATTCACTCTAATGATTCTTTTTTTTTTTTTTTTTTTTTTGAGACGGAGTTTCGCTCTTGTTACCCAGGCTGGAGTGCAATGGCGCGATCTCGGCTCACCGCAACCTCCGCCTCCTGGGTTCAGGCAATTCTCCTGCCTCAGCTTCCTGAGTAGCTGGGATTACAGGCACGCGCCACCATGCCCAGCTAATTTTTTTGTGTTAGTAGAGACGGGGTTTCACAGTGTTGACCAGGATGGTCTCGATCTCTTGACCTCGTGATCCACCCGCCTCGGCCTCCCAAAGTGCTGGGATTACAGGCTTGAGCCACCGCGCCCGGCCTCTAATGATTCTTTCTTTTGCTGTACAGAAGCTCTGGAGTTAACTTAGGTCACATTTGTCTATTTTGGCTTTTGTTGCCATTGCTTTTGGTGTTTTAGTCATTAAGTCCTTGCCTACGCCTATGTCCTGAATGGTATTGCCTAGGTTTTCTTCTAGGGTTTTTACGGTGTTAGGTCTTATGTTTAAATATTTTATCCATCTGGAGTTAATTTTTGTATAAGGTATAAGGAAGGGATCCAATTTCAGCTTTCTGCATATGGCTAGCCAGTTTTCCCAACACCATTTATTAAACAGGGACTTTTCCCCATCGCTTTTGTCAGGTTTGTCAAAGATTTTAAGAGCATCTCTTTATAAAATGACTCTGCAGCTAGATTCTGTGTATAAATCCATATACTCAGCCACTTTCAGAATAAAATTAAAGTTATTTATATACAAAATTAATGAGGAAATGTGTCAAGGTTTTCCTGTCATTTATTTGCTAGTTTCACAGTGAACCTTAGTGCTTCTGCTGCATAAATGCTATGAGGAAGACAGACACACATTGACAAATGAAAATAATTATTTCATAATTATTTCAATAATATATTAGGAATTTAATGTTATTATAGAAAGTCATTTCATATAACTGAAAGCCATTCTATTGCTGGTGTTTTGTTTTTATCTGCCAACTGGATAGCCATAATTTAAAGGATTGATATAAAAGATAATTTTGTTTATCACAGTTAATTTTGACTGCATTTCAGTCAGCTAACTACGTATCAGGGTGTGTACTTTCCCTTAGTGGTATAGAGCTTTTGCTTGTGAATCAGTTATCAAGCCAGGAGCTACATTCCCCAACATCACTTGGCTCTATATGAGTTTTCACATGAGACTTGTTGTGGCCAGTAAATGTGAGTGAAGGCGACAGGTATTGTTTCCTTTTCAAAGAGTTCTTTCCAACGTGATCTTCCCAAGGCATTCCCTTCCGAAGTATTCTTTTTGTTGTTGTTGTTTCTTTTTCTGATCAAGGCAAATGACATCAAGGGTGTGAGGGAAAGTTAATCCATAAGATGAAAGGAACCTGTATCTCTAAATCACTAAATGGAAGAGCATCGCCTGCTAACCAGGAACATCTACTTGAGATTGTTAACTGAACAATAAATACATTTCTTTTTTGTTCAGGCCATAAGCACCATTGGATATTCTGATTACAGCTCAAGGTATTTGTTATAGCAGCTGAACAATATAGTCTATTATAATAATTGGATACATTGAAGCCTAATGTCTATTTCTATCTGATTAGAGAAAGTGCCTGAAGGAAGACCTACAATGATATAAGAGATCAGTCTGACTCTAACATTTGTCACCAGTAAATTGCTAGGGTTGATCTGACTACTCTGTCTAGCTGGGTAAATTTCTCTCTCTGCATCCTCACTACTCCAAACTTCCCTTCCACAAACCACCTGTGTTGAAGATGATCCTCTAATAATGGAAGTATTTCACCAGTGAAGAATGTAAGCAAGGTAAGTCTACTTGTTTGAACTTTCAAGAATACACAGCACATAAAATAATAGCATAGAATGAAAGAAAGCAATCCTTGCTACCTAGACTCTCACTAAAAAATATAGTGTCATAGACCAAAACAGCCATTATTATCTCATATGTAAAGACACTCAGAGGTTGATGTCAAATCAACATAGCTGCTCAAGGAAGTCATCAAAGGCCAAAGCACCTTTTGTCCACCTACTCTGCCAACTTTGTTTGTGATTGTCATATGATTGTTTCACATACAGATATCAAGGCATTGCAAAGAAAAGAATGAACAAAAGGTAAATGACAAAAGACATGCCTATGCTGACTATACGCCTTTATTATGATGAAAAGAATAACTTTTCTGGAATTTTATGTGGTAGACCTTTGCTTATATTATATTAGCCAGGACTGGTTGCATAGCTACTCTTAGCTGCAAGGGAGGCTAAAGAGTTGATGACAGGCACATCCTCCAGAATGTCTGCCCCGGTAGTAATATTACATTTTGTTTATATCACTTCTAATCTAAAGTTTTTAAGAAATAAAATTTTATGATACGTGTTTCATTGGTTGTATGTATTTGTCAACATCTTTTTTTAGACAAAGTATATATTTTTTAAAATTTATACAATGCAACTTGTGAGAATAATTTTGAATGAGAATACAAATACAATTTAGGAACTATAGGAATCATGTGATGACATTTTAATATGCACATTGAAAATTAATAAATGGATCCCAGAATTTGAAAGGTGCATCCTGTATATTACTGGCCCTACAAAGTCTCACGCTATTGCATTAAAAATAACTGTTTCTTAAGATCCTAATGTGACTGTTGCACACATTCATATACATGTGTGTGTTTGTGTGTGTGTGTGTGTGTATAGGCATTTTACTGCGTCTTAACTACATTTAAGATATTGGTCAGATTATAAAATGTAATACATTTAAACTTTATTCTGTTTAGTAGATTTTTCTGACATAATATTTATTTAGCAACGATTACTGATATTTAGTGGGAAATGACTACATTTTAAAATTCTGTGCATTACTATACTGAACAAAATCAAGTATATATTACTAAGTAGGGGCAAAGGAATATTGAGTATGTAACTAATGGTGTGGGTCATACAAACCAACCAAAATCTTTTATGTTCTTAAATAAATTTTTATATGGGCATTTTTAATTATATAAGATAGTTTTTTCAAACACAATGTTGTGAATCCTTCAATCACAAATATGGCTTTAAAATTGTGGAGCCCAATTACTGTATCAACATAAAAATCTAAAGTACTTATAAGTAACAGTGTGTTTTATTTACACTGGTTCAGCTGTTAGTTACACAAACTATCAGAACTGTGTACTTTAAGTGATTTTTAACTTGACACGCTTTCTAGTCATGGTAATGAGGGTGGAAAACAAGGCAGAATACAGTTACGAATATTAATTCACCACATTGTAAATGCCAGTACAGGATTTATTTGTTCCTTCTGTTAGTTAACACCTATTATGTGAGTCGATGTGGTACTAGTAGTAGCTAATATTGTTGCCAAATAGTCTATATTATTGTTATCATCATGGCAGTTGTGCAATCTATTCATTTCTCTTTATGTCATGTATTTACCCTAGATTACAGGAGAGAGGGCATAGCTTTTATGTGCCTGAAACAGAACTCAAATGCTAGTCCCTCTCTCTGATCCTAAAGGATTATAAAAATGAAGGAATTTGCCTCCCTGAACTTGCAGCCTGGGACAGGTGATGAGACATACTGAGGCAAAAAGAAGTAGCATATGACAGAAAACCCCATCTTATGTAATGCTTGCTTAAAAAAAACACTTATAAATTTGGTTCCTGGAATTTTAGTCTTTGAAAACTTTTTCTTCAAAATTATGAAAGAAAACTGATACAGGGGTGGGTTTGTTAGAAATGTTAAATAACTTTCCAGAAATTTGCAAAATACAGGTGAATAAAAAGTAAAAATGTTAAACAAGCATTAGAAAATATGGGGCCTCTTGAAACTATGTTATTGAAGGCATATGGTTTCTGGAAACATGCAATTTCATGGATGATCTTCCTTCTTGGATATGACAGCAAAAGAAAAAGTAAATATACTAGACTTTATAAAATTAAAATCTGTTGTCTATAGAAAGACACAATCAGCAGAGTAAAAAGACAACTCACAAAGGTAAGAAAATTTGCAAATCATACATCTGGTAAGGAACTGATATTCAGTATATATATAAAGTTCTTAAAACTCAAAAAAAAAAAAACCTGATTCAAATATGTAAAAAATTTGAATAGGCATTCTCTAAAGAACATATGCAAATAACCAATAAGTGCATGAAAATATGCTCAAAATCATTAATCATTAGGGAAATGTAAATCAAAACCACAATGAAATACAATCACACAACCATTAGGATGACTACTATCCAAAAAATAAATACATACATAAAAACAGGAAATACCAAGTGCTGCAAGAATGTGGAGAAATTGGAATCTTGTGTGCACCGTTGGTGGAAATGTGAAATGGCATAGCTGATATGGAAAACAGTACAGCAATGCCTCAAAACAAATAAAAAAAATTATCATATGATTCAGTAATTTGACACCCTGAAAGGAGAGTATTTGTACATCCATGTTCACAGCAGTATTATTTACAATAGCTCAAATGTGGAAGCAACCAAGTGTTCATCGATGGATGAGTGGATGAACAAAATATGGCATATACCTAAACAATGGAACGGTATGTTTCCTTAAAATTCTGACACATGCTGCAACATGGATGAAGCTTGAAGTATCATACTAAGTGAAATAAGCCAGATACAACAAGACAAATACATTATGATCCCTCATCCACGAGTAGGCAAATTTATAGAGATGGAAAGTATAGTGATGGTTACCAGGGATGTGTGGGGAAAGGGAATTACTGTTTAATGGGTATGGTTTCCATTTTGCAAGATGAAAAGAGTTCTGGAGATGCATCATAGTGATGGTTGTGCAATAATTGAATGTGTCCGATACCATTGAGCTGTATACTTAAAAGTGGTTAGGACAGTAAATTTTACTTTATGTGTATTTTAGAATAATAAAACTGTTTTATCAAACATACATATAGAAAATATAGATGTGGCAAAATATATAAATAAAAGATTTATCTAAGAAAGTTAAAAATTGAGACAAAATATTTAAACGATAATAGTTTTACTCAAGAAATGTAAATATATCTGTGCATGGAATCTGACTCTAAAATCTCAAAGTTTTTTAATCTCAATTTCTTTCATCTCTGTGTTCTATGTATGAGTTCCCGAGTCACAGAATTGATTCAATAATTTTTTTAAATGAGGATTGGTCAATAATTATTAAATATATTAATCAGATAGGCTTTCTCCATTTGAGTTTATTAATTATCTGCTTTTGAAACACACATAATCAGGGACCTAGGAGTGCTTATTAAAGCTAGTAAAAGAGGAGGCGATTCTGGGTGATGAGAAGATAGCTCCTCTCTCCTGACTCCCAACACCAAGCCGTCTGTCACTGCTGATAAAAGCTGCTTGGGACCTACAGAGCACAGGAAAAAGGATGCCTCTGCTGGATTCTATAGAGGACTGAAGTAGACTGTTTTTCTGAAGGGAAGAGTAAGTTTCTAGAGAACAAGGTTGAAGTGTGGAGAAAGGAATATAAATAAAAAAGGCAAATTCGTAACTTTCATACAAATGTAAAGTGAACATATGGTCAAGGCCTGCCTGCCTTAACTATTACTGAATTAATTAATGAAGAAAACAGAAAAAGAGTGCCACAAGGATTAGAAAGGGAACTCAAAGTTGCATACAACATTTATAGTCAGAAAAGGAATGCTGAAATGTTATTTACACAGGAACGAAAAACTGGCAAAACTAGTCAATATTCTCAGGGCAATAACTAATTGCATTTCATCAGACACAATTTGCATTTCTATGGACAGAAATCATTTGCATTTCTCTCAGTTTTCTACAAATTAACATCTCTCTCTATAGAGTTATGAAACAGCCTAGTCAAAGACGAAGGCAGAGATAACTCAGATGGAAGAGCTTGTCAGGACACCCACCACATTTTGAAGTCTTTCACAATTTTTCCTCACAGTATATAGATACAATTAATTAAATCTGAAATGGAAAAAGATACACTATCTGGGAGTGGGTGACACAAATTTAAATAAAATCCTTGGAACAGATGAAATATAGTGTAGTGGAAATTCAAATAATCGCATAAAACTAACAATATAGAACCATTTAAAAAATAAGGGATTGGCAATTTGGCGGGGGGGGTGCAGTAGATATAAGAGCTGTCCAAATTTGTTCTCAGGAGTAAAGGTAGGAAGAGAAAAAAAGTAAGTGAACATATTTTAAAGATGTCAGTATATAGAGTTGAAGGTATATAGTGTACAAATGGAGCATCTTGCTTGAGAAAACACAAGCATCTTTGTGGGTGGTTGCTATTTTCTTTCCAAATAACAGTAGAAAATTATATTTGGGGTACCGATAAAGAGAGAAGGAAAGAAACTAAACTTAGACTATCACTTAGCCATAATATTGCCAATAGGCTTACTTCTAACTTACTAATAAACTATCTTCAGAGCACATGCTGAAGGAGGAGTTTGGAGCTTGGTTTATATTTTAAAAATATCTACCCTGAAATGCCTTATAGTGAGGCTAGAAATTTTTTCTTTTTTTTTTTTTTTTTTTTTTTTTTTTTTTTGAGTTGTTTGGATTGGTTTGGTTCTTTGGCTCGAAGATTAAAAATTGTCCTGACATGAATAAAATATGGCTGTCATCCTACATCTTGTGTTTGTCTTCTCCTTACAATTCACACCCATTCGCTTCCAGGTCATCTGAGGAGTAAGACCTCAGAAACTGAGACTAATTAGGATATAGGTGGTTGCACAAAATAGACAAGGGGAGTTTGCTGGTCCCTGGGAAATTTGGGAGGAAACAGTGTAGGAGAACTCAAGAAATATAAACAGTGCTTTCAGGTTTACGGCTAATGCAAATTCGTATAATTTGAGTAAAGCCGCTGCAGTTTAAAAGATGCCAATATTGAGTGCTATGGCATTTAACATCAGGAAAATGAGAATCGGGCACAGATGGGTTTTCAGGCTTCAAGGGAACAAATCCTTAAATTTAAATAACTGTGAGAATAATTACATAGTTTTGTTGCAAGTTACAAGGAATACATCACATTCTTTCAAATAGATCTTTTTGTTTCCTATAATTACACCTTCTAGAGAGTGTTACAAAAAATACTGAAGCGTATCTTCCTCAATAAGCATGATCATCATAAACATTGAAGCCCCACAGAAGTGTGGGCTTCTGTGAGAAGAACTATTCAGAGCTACAGAAATAGGGGCTGTCATTGTTTAAATTTTCCCATATAATTATAAAACTTAATATTTAAATTTCTCAGCAATGAGAGTGAAAGTAATTTATATATAAATTATATATAATGCATATCACATATAATTTATATGTAAGTCATCTGTATTAATCAACACACATTAGCTCTAATATTTTTCTACCGTTAGTTCATAAGGACAAGGTCAGAATAGATGTTTACTTTCTCTGGCAAAACACTGAAGAGTGTGCAGCGGCATCTGGAACCCCAAAAGTGTGATTAAGCCCTGAATGTCATTCTGCACCTAAGCACGGAGAAAGGAAACTTCTCAAACTGAAAAACTGGAATAAGATTTTCCTCTACAGCTTCCCATAAACAGATTTCCTTTCCTTCCAACTGGAGATCCAATAAATACTGCCTCAAGTTTTGTTTTGTTTAGTTGTCTGTTGGTTTTAAACAATTTTATTTTAAATAAACCACCTAATCCTTAATTCGTGCAAGGGACAAAGAAGGTGAGGTCTAGGAAGACAGATCCAGGGGAAGATTCTACAAAGACTCTGGAAATGTTCTCAAGGCTCTTTGAGAAGGAAATTTCAAGACCAGAACCAGGAGCATGGTCTGAAGAAATGGGGGATGGTAATATCCGTGCGGAAACGTCTCTTTTGCCATACAGATTCCCTGAAGTAGGTTGTGGTCAACGAGCCTGTAAAATGTGGGTCTCACGGAAGGGATCTCTTTGGCAGGGTCTGAGGATGGTACCGCTAACCGCAGTTCCCGTGGGAGTCAGTAGACTGCTCTTAGTCCATTTTCTGCTGCTTATAACAGAATACATGAAATTGGGAATTTTGTAAAGAAAATCAATGTATTTCTTATGGCTTAAAGACTGAGAAGTTTCAGGTCAAGCAGCTGCATCTGGTGAGGGCCCTTTTTTGCTGGTGGAGGCTCTGCAGGGTCCAGAGGTAGCACAGGCTTCACATAGCGGCGGGGCTAAGAGTGCTGGCTCAGCCTCTCTCCCTCTTCCTACAAAGCTACCAGTCCCACTCCCATGATAATCCATTAATTCATTAACCCATTAATCCAGTAATCCAGTAATTCATTTATGAAGGCAGAGCTCTCATGACCCAATCACCTCTTAAAGGCCCTACCTCTCAATACTGTCACACTGGGGATTAAGTTTCAACATGAGTTTTGGAGGGAATAAACAGTCAACTTGTAGCAGGTTCTATACAGATTTTTTTTTTTATTTGTGTGAATTGCAACTAAACTACAAAAAAAAATTTCAAACAGAACAAGTCATTTTTTATAATTTCTTACATATTTTACAAATATTTCAGAAAATACTGTATCAGTTATATAAATATATGGGAACACATTCATTAACACATTTCATTAATAGATTTGTACATTCTTGAGAATATTACATTGGTCCACTATATTAACGATATCGTGGCTTGACACGTGACTACCAATCAAAAATGGACTGTGGCTTCACTATGCCATGGCCACCTCCCCAGGTGAATGACAACAGCAAAAATAAATCTTCCCAATGGACATAGCCTTGATCATGAAATCTTGCCATCCACTTTGTAGAAAGAAAAATAGCCTGCAGGATAAACATATGGCTCAAAGGTAGTTCTTAATGGCTTGGCTACTGGATAGGAATCTGAAAGAAGAAAAAGAATATCGAGGCAAGGATGAATGATACATGAGGATGGCCTTAAGCAATTGGACATGAAGTGTAAAGATTTCATATCATCCACCAAAAATGCGTCTACCATCGAAGAGGCATTAAACATCCCAGTAAACGAAATGACCAGGACCGGTTCAGATCACTCTGCCAGTGCCATAGCAACTCCAATGCTGGCACATTGGGAGTACCATGGAGAACCTATGGTGGCAAGAGTGCAGGCTATGCATTGCAGTTTCACTTCTGCCTGTCCCTAATCCCACTCTTTTCTCTCTCTAGTGTTAACGGCATTCTTCAAAACGTTTTCTGCAAGCAAATCCCCATCTCAGAGATTGTTTCTATAGTAATCTTGACTGACATAACTCTCTTCTGTTCTCTTTCTTCTTCTCTACATTTTTCCCTCCCTCTCTTCTTTCCTTTCTTTCTTTCTTCTTGTGTGTGGGACAACATCTTCAGACTATGAGTAGTGGAAACCTACTGAAAAATGCCCGTATCCAATAAGTTAATGGCATTAACTGCCCAGTGATATCACACTATGTAGAAAAACTTATATTCTTTCAGAGCAGAGATGGGCACATTTCTATTTCTGTTAAGAGACAGATAGTAATATTTTAGGTTTTGTGAGCCATACAATCTCTATTGCAATTACTTAATTCTTCCACTTTAATGCAAAAGTGGACCTGGAGGTAAACACTGTTCTTAGTTTCCTTCCAGTGTTTCTTTATTTTGCTTGGATTTTAATTAACTCGGCTATTGTACTTTGTGCTCACTATTTCTAAGGCAATGACATTTTCATTCTCATTCCTGTGGCTTCATTTAATATTTACACTTTTTGATAGAGCTCTTTCATTTAATGGCACTAGGGGTTCTAATATGAAATGAGAACTAAATAAACACCCGGATATCCAAAACAGGTCTGTTAGAGGTAAAATTGTAGGTGTCTATATTCATAGGTCATATCTACATGAAGCAGGATCATTTTCTTTTCTATGATTAGAAAACACATTTACTTAGCTCTGGAAATGTAGAAGGCCCAGTTGAGAAAGCCCGGAGTTAGAATAATTAGAGTATGGATAGCTGTACAGCAGTGGGTTCAAGAGAGATTTATTCATGGAGGAGAGATGAATCAAGGGAAACAATGGAAAGAAGACAGGCAGAGGTGACTGTCCAGGTTGAGTGAGAACAGAGGAGGTGATTATCTCCTCAAGCACTGAGCTCAGATCTAGGCATTAGTCAGGAGAACAGGAGCATTATCACCTCTTTAAAGAGGCCTTGATTTAAATGTGGCACATGTACAGCATGGAATACTATGCAACCATAAAAAATGATGAGTTCATGTCCTTTGTAGGGACATGGATGAACCTGGAAACCATCATTCTCAGCAAACTGACACAAGAACAGAAAATCAAACACCGCATATTCTCATTCACAGGCAGGTGTTGAACAAAGAGAACACATTGACACAGGAAGGGAAGCATCACACACTGAGGTCTGTGGGGGTGAACTAGGGGAGGGACAGCAGGGGGTGGGGAGTTGGGGAGGGAGAACATGGGGAGAAATGCCAGATATAGATGATGGGGAGGAAGGCAGCAAACCACATTGCCATGTATGTACCTGTGCAACAATCCTGCATGTTCTTTACATGTACCCCAGAACCTAAAATGCAATAAAATATATTTTAAGAACAAAGAAAGAGAGACCTTCAAAAGGAAAGAAAATTATGTTGGTGACGGGTTTCTCCGTGTGGGACTAGCCCAAGTTCTGTAGACTTAGAGTAACACCAAGCATAGTAATGCTTTTGCTTATATTTTATTTGCTTTTGCTTATATTTTATTTTTTAAAGTCAGTTGATTTATTTACTGCATAGAAGAAATCCAAACTAAATAACTAATAGTTGATAGACTTTATTCATTCATTTCTTATGAATTTTAAAGTGGTCTTCTCCAAATTTCTATTTAAATCCCTGTAAAACAAAATACTCTGGTTCTGAGAAAAATTATTTTAAAAAGGATGAAAGGCAATAAAAATGACAATTTTCAAACAAGTATGTGAGATAATAAGATGCTTTGTCTGGCACTCAGCTCATAGACCTTAACGTTGATGAGGATTTGCCTTAGTGAGGTGGTGGTTGAGGTATTGGGTCCAATAAGAAAATCCCTGCACTCATTCAGACAGGCATTGGCCAAGACAAAACAAAGAAAAATGGATATATCTTATTTTTTTCCAAGGAAAGGGGATGCAATTTGATGATGAGTTAATTTAAGCTGGTCAGGTTTGTGTTTTGTTTTGTTTATAAGTACAAACGAATTGGTTAAGGAGATACCTAAAAATGCCCCCTTTCCCCATGATAGATTTGCTGAGAATGTGTTAGAGGGACACCTTAGCAGCCAATCAATAAGAAAAAAAAATGCATCTATAGTAAATTGCTAGATGATGCAAATTATATTATTTATATCTTATTATTATTATAAACATGTATAGATTTGAATATGAGATTTTCTCAATTCTCATTTCCATGATCTCTGTGTGTGTGTGTGTGTGTGTGTGTGTGTATGTGTGTGTGTGTGTATGTTAAAAATATAAAAGAACAGTAAGTCATTTCTAAATGATCCAAGAATACCAAATGAGTTTAATTTCATTCACGTTTCCTGCATCAAGTTGATTTATTGTGCTATTCTCAGAATATCAGTTGATTGCCACTTGTAGTATATATATATATATATATATAATTTTTGTGTTTGTGTATTTTTAATGGAGACGGGGTTTCACCATATTGGCCAGGCTGGTCTCAAACTCCTGACTTTGTGATCCACCCAAATATTCTTAAATTTAAAAGGCACCCCAGCTTGCTCTACTTCATTACAATCATACTAAGCTATAGTTCCCCAGTAAAACGTTTGCCACCTTCTGTATGTAGCTACCATGTGCAGGCATGGCCTCACTGAAGAATTGCACTTATCCACAGTTGGGAATAGGTCAGATGAGTGTGCTAATTTGTCAGCTGAAATAAGAAGCATTAGTTGCTCTCTATGGTTAAAATGCTAATGAAAATATTTAGCACACTACTATTTCTAGGTGTTTTCTTAGTATACTAGAATCTGGATATGTTATAGAAATTAGATACTACCTAAACACGGTGGCTCACACCTGTAATCCTGGCACTTTGGGAAGCTGAGGCAGGGTGATCACCTGAGGTCAGGAGTTCGAGACCAGCCTGGTCAACATAGTGAAACCTTGTCTCTACTAAAAACACAAAAATTAGCTCGACACTGTGGCATATGCCTGTAGTCCCAGCTACTGGAGTACTGGGGAGGCTGAGACTGGATAATTGCTTGAACCCTGGAGGCAGAGGTTGCAGTGAGCTGAGAATGTGTCACTGCACCCCAGACTAGGCAACAGAGGGACACTCTGTTTCAAAAAAAGAAAAAAAAGATATTGTAACCTCTAGTTGAGAATAGTAACCTCAGCTTCAAATATTCTAAGACTACAAATACTATTACTTATTTACTAATGTGGAAGCAATTAAGTTTCTTAAAGCAGAATCCTTTTGATGATGGTAGTCAGAATTCAAGGTACCTTTCAGGTTGATGAGTTGCCAGTTAATGTATAATTAGCTTAAAATGTCCTTTATATTTTAGCGACTACCACAGAGAACCACTCATTCTCTTTCACAGACTATAGTTTGTGACTTCCTACTTCATGACACCTACTGCTAAGACCTTCCTGAAGTCATAGGTCTTCTTTTTTTTTTTTTTTTTTTTCAATTTATGTCACATTTACCTCAGACTGGTTTAAACTTGTCATATTTTTCTAATTGGTAGTCTGGCGTGTATCCCTACTGAGAAAGGGAAGAACAGGGTGAATATAAGTCTGCATTTCCTCACACACACCCTGCTCCAAAAACGCCTCTACTTCCCATAGCCCTCATCTCTTAAGAAGATAATCCATGACCCCATTTTACAGTCTCAGAACAGAATGCCCAACTGATTCTTTAAATCACAGTGTGCTTTGAAATACAAATGAGTCTTATTACATGTGTTTATGTCTATGTAGGATACCATAATCAACTTAATACATCTGTGCCTTTTGCTTAATGTCTAAAAAGAAAGAAAATGCAATACGTTAGAAAAGGAAAGGATGAATATCAATAGGCAAAAATAGGGGTAGAAACTTTTAATCCCTTATCTATTTTTATCAGTTGTAAAAGATTTACTATTCCAAGATCTTTATGTGCTTATGGGCCTCCTGTAGAAATCAGAGAAGGTTAGATTTCATTTTGTTAGAAGGTGGTGATTTCATTTTGTCCCTTGGCCCAAGGAAATCAATGAAACCTATGAAATCCATCCATAAATAGAAAAATATATAGCTTTTAATCTACAACGGGACATTTTTGACAGAGGGGCTGTTTTGTAAGGCCTAAAATGAAGGCTCAATACTATGCACTACCTTGAAATCTGGTGAAATTGGAGGGCAAGTGCCATAACCGCGAGTTTCCCTACTATTTTGCTTTCTTGAATCAAGTCACCTAGCAGAACAATTTTTATTAGGGGACACAGGAGTGCTTTCTGCTTATGCCTGAGTGTCAGGCTTTAGTTCCCTGCCAGTTTGCAGAATTATTCAAACAATCCAATCACATCTTTCCCTGGGAATCAGATAGTAACCGCCCTCTACATATTACAAAGCTTGCCTTCCATATCCCTTGACTGTTCACTCTGTTCCCAAGTGCAGGCCAGTGTATTCTGCGTAGCGTCCAATGTCCTCCTCCCTGAGGCTATGAGTATATATAACTAAAATACTGCTATCAATCTCATCTATTCAGTGTCAAAGATCATGGATTTGACACACATCCCTGTAACCCTAGGATGGGGAAACCTTCTCTCACCAGTGGGCTGAATGAGATCTAGTAACAATGGACAACAGAAAAACAAAGGTGGTGGGAAACAGTAAAAATGGCTGAGCAAACTGGAACATATGGTCAACCTAATCAGAACATCTGTCCCTGGAACTTAAATCAATAGAAGAAATAGGAAGGAGCTGAAGGAGAATAAATTCCTAATCTATAAGCACCAAATAGATAAGATTTATTGTTTCATTTAGCCTGCAACACAAACTCATGCTTTTGTCTGACTGCTCATTCATACATGTACTTATTCATTTAACAATTTATCTATTTCTTTAAAGTATGTATTGATCATCTATTTTGTGTTAGATACTTTGGTAGAAACTAAAAATGTAAAACTAAAGCATAGTTTTTGCCCTTGAGAAATTTTCAACCTAAACCCACAGAAACACAAACACAAAAGACAACAATAAAATGTTCTCACCATAGGAATCCGAGATCCTAGGTACATTTTCCTGTAATACATTTTGTGCACGGTGGTTAGATTTAGAACACTTCTGTCCAATAGAAATCTATGTAAACTGCACATGTAATTTTGCACTTTCTAGTAGCCACATTAAAAGGGGAAGAAGAAATAGGAGAAATTAATTTTATTAATATATTTTATGTAACCCAATATTTTAGGCTATTATTTCCATATATAATCATATAGGAATTATTAAAGATATATTTTACATCCTGTAATTCATCTAAGACTTCAAAGTGTAGTATGTACTTAACACTTACAGCACATCTCAATTTGGGTGCTAAATTTTCATTAAAACTACTTGATATGCATTTAGGTATTCCAACATGCACAACTGAAAAATTGATTCCGATATCCAACATATTCCGAACATATTTAAAAGTAACATAATAGTTTTAATAATTTTTTCTAATACCTGAGTTGAGTACAAAAAAGCATTTTCCTTTAATATTATCCTCCACGTTGATAAAATTGGTTCAGTTCTTGAAGAATTGGTTTGACTAAGGCAAAAACACATCAGTTTCAAGACAAATTCTTTCCACATTAACTAAATAATTCTTGTGTAACATAGAACTGAAAGAAGAATTACATAAATTGAAAAACTCTAAATAGAAGTTTTTTTCATGTTTTCTTCTTTTCTTACATAACACTCTCAATTATAATTAAGATCCTTGACATACCCATTTATGTTAGAAAAATGTGTAAGATGGATATTATTGATTTGCATTATGAAAAACTTCAGTTTCAACTGAAGCTTTATGCTTGTCCAGCAAAGTCACAAATAAGCTTTTCTTTTCACTTGGGGTTTCAAATTTAGCTTATTTACATTCAGTGTGCATTGCTGAAAAAAAATTCGCACTCATTTTGTCTTTGGTTATTGGACATTTCTTAAATATTCCTTTTGTTTGGAAAAATTATGAACTAGAATAATAATACAGTTCATCTTTGTCAAACTTCCATGACTCACCAACAACCATTAACAATATAAGTTGATTATATAACATTTATTGTTTTCTATTTCTTTCAATGTTTTATATATTCTCAATGATTCTAACAACTGTATCCATGACAATTTTTATAAAATCTATTTCAGTAAACTATGCACAATTTTTTTCACAAATAGTTTTAACATATATCTTGCAACTGAGCAAATTAATAAGGGAAATACCAGTATTTTACTTTAAAATTTGATTTTTTAAATCAAACCTAACTAGAGCATTGCTTGCTGTGATTAAAACTAATTTTTCATGTTAGCTGAAAACTTTTCTTTGATATATATGTAAAATTTTGAATATGTATCCCAAAAGTTTAATATTTAAGGCCACAACCTGGTAACATTTCTTTGTCAATTTGAAAATCTTCTGAGACAAACTGTATCCAAAGTATTAACTGGGCAGTGTTTTATATCACATAAATCATCTAAAAGTTTTTTTTAATCTTATTTTAAATTTTCTAAATATTGAAATAATTAAAATTTGATACTGGTAGAAATTTTTATATTCTAAAGGCAGTGGCCTGAAGATCTTTAATTTTTTGCTTGCTTCCCCTTCACCTTCTGCCATGATTGTAAGTTTTCTGAGGCATCCGTAGCCATGCCACCTGTACAGCCTGAGAAACTTTGAGTCAATTAAATCTCTTTTCTTCAGAAATTATCCAATCCCAGGTAGTTCTTTATAGCAGTGTGAGAACAGACTAATATACCAAAATCACCATGTCTTCGGTTAAATTATTTTTTACACAATAAACATCTTTTTAATTTTACTTCATCACAAGGTGCAAATGTTATTGTGAAATTTGCAACACAGCTTTTTCCAATTTCTTTTTTTCTTTAAAGCTCTATAGCAATTGTACTAATATCACTACTGGATTCTGTTTCAATAGTATGCCTTCACTTTTAATTTGAAATTTTGTCCACACTTATTCTTTTCAACTAGCAAGATATTTTAATTATACTTATAAGTAGAATAATAACATATATTTCAACTTAATTACCAATCCTAACTTGCATAGATATTCCTAAAACTCATGCTATCTGCATAAAATATTCAAACAAACGTGCGATAACTTTACATCAATCACTTAAAATAATCATTCAAATTGATTCAATCCATTGACTGTAACTAGATTGGAGACATGCTTGTGTGCAATAATACGAACAATACACAGATCCAACACAAGCACACTCCAGGAGAATGATGGAAAGGTAAAAGTGAACTATAGTCCCCCTGGAACAATAAAGACTAGTTAAGTGGGAAAATATTTCATGCTACTGAGACCCAGTTTCGGGGCACGGGGGAGAACCCCCGCTAGAATGTGTTCTTCCAGGCTCTTGGTCCCTCACTCACCCAAGAATGGGAGGGGAGGACCTCATGGAGCACCCTCGTGGGCAATTAAGTAAATATCAGACCCCAAAGAGTTTTGCAGGAAGTGATATATTTAGGCAGAGAGAGAGAGAGAAAAGGGAGAAAGAAAAAGATAGAGAGAGAGCAGCTTCCATGAGATCATGGAAGGAGACCCAGTAATGGAGTCCGCCTGGATGTGGGAGAAAGGGACTTTTAACCTGGGAGGTATTCCCGCCCCATTCAAATTTTTTGTCCTATGAAAGGAGTTCCTTTAAACTTCCACTGGAGTGATTGACTTTTGATTTTTTCCTGCCTGCGAAAGTCAAAGACCTCTAGTCTCCCAGATGGAGACGTGGTTTGGGGTATGGCGCTGGGAAGTTCTTGCCTTTGAAACTACGCCCCTTCGTGGGCCCGGAAAGAGAATACATTCCCTCACTACTACAATTTTTGTATTTAAATTTTAACTAATTAAGCAAATCAGAAATTCAGTTCTTCAGTCATAGCAGCCACATTTTAAGTACTCAGTGGCCGCATGTGTCTCGTGATTACCACAATGGACAAGGTAGATATGAAGATATTTCCACCATTACAGAAAGTTATTTTGGATAGTACTGGTCTGGAGTATAAATAATATAGAAATGATAAATTATATAGGATTTCGGGGAAGTTCCAAAAAACAAACACCATGAATAATATAATTTTCATGGGAAAAATGTAGCTCTCACACAACTTTTGTACAAGACTTGAGGATTTCCCAGATTATCCACTTTAATATGATTTATTGGTGTAATTACTTAAAAGAATAATAATAAATATTTGGCTGGAAAACTTAAATATTTTTGAAAGCTACCTGTTCTTTTTCACCATTGTTAACAATATAAGACCATTTTTTCGTACCATTAAATATTAGTAACAATATTTGAAATAATCTATTATCTTTGTTTAGATTATCGAAAATAATTCACAAAAATAACTTCATAATATTTCACTTTCAAAAAAATACCAATTTTGATCATTTCTGTTTTCTTTCAAACTTATGCTAAAACACAAACAAAACCCCTGTACATAACCTATCAATATTTCTGAAAAAGATCAAGTCATATATGGAATTCAAGCAGCATAAAACAGGCAATAATTATATTTAATCCACTGCACTACAAATAGTAGATACCTAACAAGTTTCTGATGAACCTAACTGATCTCAGTTTATGTTTTGCAAACCAGGTACTTACCTAAATTGCCAGTTTATATTCTTTTTTTACAAAAGTAGTAACTTTTAAGTTTTATCTAAGTTTCCTCCAAAAAGTATAATCTTTTCCTGTAACATACAGAGATACATTTCCTATTTAGTGATATAAACAGAGTATCATTACTTATTTCACTTTCTTACTCTGCAGATCACATTGAAAATAAAGTAGACAATTAAAGCAATTATCAGTATCATTTGAGAACAAAATAAAAACAAATCATTTTATTTATATGTACATAAAATTGCAGTGAAAGAAGTTTGGAAGTATTAGTGTTTAGTTCCATCACATATGCCCTGTATCCAGATGAATAAACTGAACTAAGCAGAGAGACTTGTTTTGAGTTAGTCATTCCTGTTAGACTAACCTACAAACAGGTATGGAGATGTGAGCACACAAAAACTCCCAGAGTCCTGCAATTTCATTTCTTGAATCAAGTTGAAATTTATAATTAAAATTATTTCTCACCATAAAATTTGAAAGAAATGATGTATTAGTCTGCTCAGGTTGCCATAACAAAATACTTCAGACTGAGAGGCTTAAACAATGAAAATTTATTTCTAACACTTCTGGAGACTGGAAAGTCCGAGATCAGCATCCCATCATGGTAGAGTTCTGGTGAGGGCTTTCTTCCCAGCTTGTAGTCAGCTGCCTTCTTTCTGTTTCCTCATATGGCAGAGAAAGAAAGAAAGCAAGTGCCCTGGTATTATTTCTTATAATGGCACTAATCCTGTCATGAGGTACCATGACCTCATCTAAACTCATCTAAGTCTAATTATCTTCCAAAATCCCCATCTCCAAATACTGCCACACAGGGAGTTCTGTTTCAACATGTAAATTTTGAGGGTGAAGGACAACACAGTTTAGTCCATAACAAATAACCAAACTGAACCAATGCAGTTTTATTCATGTTCGATAAACATGCGCTCTTATCTCTGTGAGCATGTATCTGTGACTAAAGAGCATTCAATAACATGGGATAACCTGGACTGATGACTGGTTCACTTAATTAAAGAGAATACTGCTTTCTACTTCCAGCCATTCATACAAATATTTTATTTGTTTGAGTCATTTAGCACTAAGAATTATTAGATTTTAATTTCCAGTTATACCAAAATATATAAAGTACTGTGTAAATTGTTTACAACTTATGACCTTCTGCATTAACAGATGCCTAAATAGATTTTTCTGCCGCCAAAAATACGTCGAAACTGTTAGAAGTCCAAGGTTTGTAACTTTCCAAGATTAGATTTGATCTGAATTTTATTCGTCTTGCTTGAAGGTTTCTCCTTCCACACTAACTAGTATGAGCAGAAAAAGAAAAAAGAAAGCTACGTTAGTATTCTACCCACAGAAACTTCTACTTGGAAGATTAAATTTCTCAACATGACTGGTAAACTGTTTTGAGCAGTGAACACTTGAAAGTCTGAATTTCATTTTTACTTGATGGATTTATTTACTCTTTCCT
The DNA here is from genome assembly GCF_030222135.1 of Aotus nancymaae. NCBI lineage: Eukaryota > Metazoa > Chordata > Mammalia > Primates > Aotidae > Aotus > Aotus nancymaae. The sequence goes on along the minus strand of NW_026988447.1, from coordinate 9,411,105 downwards.
TTTAACCACATGTTGAGAAATAATTGTCATCACTAGAAATTTTTGGGATCATGTCTTATAAGAAAAGACTACAAAATATAGAAACACAATTTGCAAATACTTTAATTATAATTTATATTAGACTCTTGTGTTTTGGATGATGTGACAATGTATTAAATAAGCTATTTTATCCTTCAAATTAGCCACTTAAAGAGTATTGTGAAAATGGCCATACTGCCCAAAGTAATTTAAAGATTCAATGCTATCACCATTAAGTTACCAACGATCTTCTTCACAGAACTGGAAAAAATCACCTTAAACTTCATATGGAACCAAAAGAGAACCCACATAGCCAAGACAATCCTATGCAAAAAGAACAAAGCTGGAGGCATCATGCTACCTCACCTCAAACTATACTACAGTAAAACCAATATTTCTTTAGTTCTTTGGTTATATAGAGATTGTGTGAGAGTAATGTAAATATAATCTTATATATGAGTAGGCAATTTGTTTAATTTTTTTCAAAGCATAAAAATAATCACTACAAAATATGTCCTTTTTCTCTGACTCTAGCCTGTGTCATTTATAGTAAATTGTATTTGAAGACATCAGAAAAGTTTAATTCATAATATATGCTTGGAAAATAAGAGGATTCTATATTATATATAAACAAACTTAGACTATAAAACGGGGTTGTTAGTGCCATTTTAAAGACCTAGAAATGTATATCCAACCATGTACTACTATAGAGGTATATAATGAGCCTAGAAAACTATGGTTACATTTGCAAAAGTTAAAAGTGAATGAGGATGCCACTATTAATAAGAAAATGATAGAGAGACAGAAAAAAATAATCTAAGCATTTCAAAACCTCTCCTCTTTTTGCTTTTGTTTTTTCAAACTTACTTTACCTGAAAAGAAAGATCAACTAGATTATTTTATTATAACGTTCCCTATTTTTCTTACATAAAAATAACTGTGAAAAGGCTTTGATATAATTACTTGGATAGATTTTTATGTAGCTTATGGTGTACAGTGAGTCCTAACATAACATTAGTGATTTGCCTGGTTCATTATAATTAAGCACTATTTAACACATGGGTCTGAAAAATGAAGTTGCCCCTAAAATGAAATCTATGAACAAAGAGAAAAAAATAAAAATGAAAAAACACTGAGTCAGCCAGGTACAAAATTTCCATATATCTAAGCATCCATCCCCTTGAGATAGATGCCACTAAGTAAGACAGTGTTTACATTCTTCCTGAAGAATTATACTCATACAGAAGACTTCATCTGTTTTTTTCTGAAGTGAAGAGAGTGGGCAATGTTGGGCCTCCAGGCATCACCCTAACAAAAGACTAGCCCCAGTTTGACTCTAGGGTTCAGATCTTTGAATACCATACAGCTCCTGTCCAGACTAAAAACAGCTTCTTCTTGGTCCCTCCTAAGGTATTACATCCTAGGCTGAAAGCTTCTCTTTCCTTTTCTCATAGCCTCCTAAGAGCCAAGAAGAAAAGATGTAAGTGGGATGGATGTGTATGCGGCAAATGTGGGAAAGGAGATGTCTAATTCTTTTTGGTTCAACTTTTCTCTTACTGAGGAAGACAAGCATAATGACCTGGCTCTGTCATTTATCATCTGACTCCTGATATGTTCATGATTAAAAGTAAAAATAGACTAATTTTCTAGACTCTAAATCTAAGCAAGTACTTTGTTCTGTTTTCAAGGGCAGAGAACCATCTGTAGAAAGAAAACCCCCAGTCTTCCTGATTCATATATTTATTTTTCAGAACATACTGTAAAAGTAACTAATCACAAAACCACTCACAATATCTTTTATAATACCTCAAAGGCATATATTATAAAATTATTATCAGAAAGTATGCCTACATAGAATTAAAACCCAGAATTTTTAGAAGTAATAGTAAACTCAGACATTTATAAGGGCATTTCATTTAAAAAAAAAAAACTGGTTATTCAATGGGCTCTCCTTAACCTAGCTTATTTTCTCAGTTGTTTAGTTCAGAAAGTTTATGCATGGAGAATGAACTACTGGATTTGATTTTGTCTTTGAAGGGATTTTAGATTCCTATTTATCACATGCCTGTGCTAGAAATCATACTAGACATTGTAAAGATCTATGTTTAAAAGTTTACTAAGGAAAATATGGTATTGGCAGAGCCTATGAGTGCTCAATAACTGTTAAATGAATGACTGTGTGATTGAATGGATGTTTAAACAAAATCTTTAAACAAAATCTCACTTCTATTATAATAATTTAGTTTCTCTATTTTATTTATACTTTCATTTTGGGAGCAGAGGTTGATACTAGGATTAAGTATAGTAAAAAAATTACAAAAGTGCATTTTGTTGTTGTTACACTTTAGGTTCTGGGGTACATGTGCAGATCATGCAGGATTGTTGCCTAGGTACACACACGACAATGTGGTTTGCTGACTCAATCCCCCCTCATCACCTACATCTGGCATTTCTCCCTATGGTATCCCTCCCCGACCTCCCCACCCCACCGTTGTCCCTCCCTTGGCCCCCCACAACACACCCCAGTGTCTGATGCTCCCCTCCCTGTGTCCATGTGTTCTCATTGTTCAACAGTCATCTGTGAGTGATAACACAAATGGTGTTTGATTTTCTGTTCTTGTGTCAGTTTACTGACATTGATGGTTTCCAGATTCATCCATGTCCCTACAAAGGACACGAACTCATCGTTTTTTATGGCTGCATAGTATTCCATGGTGTGTATGTGCCACGTTTTCCTTGTCCACTTTATTGCTGATGGGCATTTGAGCTGGTTCCAGGTCTTTGCTATTGTAAACAGTACTGCTATGAACATATGTGTACATGTGTCTTAATAACAGAATGATTTATAATCCCTTGGGTATATACCCAGTAATGGGATTGCTGGATCAAATGGAATTTCTATTTCTAGGTCCTTGAGGAAGCACCACACTGCCTTCCACAATGGTTGAACTAGTTTACACTCCCACCAACTGTGGAGTTGGTGGTCCTATTTCTCCACATCCTTTCCAGCATCTGTTGTCTCCAGTTTTTTTAATGATCACCATTCTAACTACTGTGAGGCGGTATCTCAATGTGGTTTTGATTTGCATTTCTCTGATAATCAGTGATGATCAGCATTTTTTCATATGTTTGTTGGCCTCATATATGTCTTCTTTTGAAAAGTGTCTGTTCATATCCTTTGCCCACTTTTGGATGGGTTCATTTGTTTTTTTCTTGTAAATCTGTTTTAGTTCTTTGTAGATCCTTGATATTAGCCCTTTGTCAGATGGGTAGATTTCAATAATTTTTTCCCATTCTGTTGGTTGCTGGTTTGCTCTAATGATTGTTTCTTTTGCTGTACAGAAGCTCTAGAGTTTAATAAGGTCCCATTTTTCTATTTTGGCTTTTGTTGCCAATGCTTTGGTGTTTTAGTCATGAAGTCGTTGCCTATGCCTATGTCCTGAATGGTTTTGCCTAGGTTTTCTTTATGGCTTTTATGGTTTTAGGTATTATGTTTAATTCTTTAATCCATCTGGAGTTAATTTTAGTATAAGGTGTCAGGAATGGGTCCAGTTTCTGCTTTCTGCACACTGCTAGCCAGGTTTCTCAACAGCATTTATTAAACAGGGAATCCTTTCCCCATTGCTTGTTTTTGTCAGGTTTGTCAAAGATCAGATGGTTTTAGATGTGTGGCATTGCCTCCAGGACCTCTGTTCTGTTCCATTGGTCTATATCTCTGTTTTGGTGCCAATACCATGCTGTTTTGATTACTGTAGCCTTGTACTATAGTTTGAAATCAGGTAGCATGATGCCTCCAGCTTTGTTCTTTTTGCATAGGATTGTCTTGGCTATGTGGGCTATCTTTTAGTTTCATATGAAGTTAAAGGTGGTTTTTGCCAGTTCTGTGAAGAAGGTCATTGGTAGCTTAACGGCAATAGCATTGAATCTTTAAATTACTTTGGGCAGTACGGCCATTTTCACAATACTGATTCTTCCTAAATATGAGCATGGAATGTTTCTCCATCTGTTTGTGTCCTCTCTTATTTCCTTGAACAGTGGTTTGTAGTTCTCCTTGAAGAGGTCCTTTACATTCTTTGTTAGTTGTATTCCTAGGTATTTTATTCTCTTTGGAGCAATTGTGCATGGGAGTTTGCTCATGATTTGGCTCTCTTTAAGTCTGTTATGGGTGTATAGGAAAACCTGGGATTTTTACACATTGATTTTGTATCCTGAGTCTTTGCTGAAGTAGCTTATCAGTTTCAGGAGATTTTGGCCTGAGATGATAGGATCTTCTAAATATACAATCATGTCATCTGCAAATAGACACAATGTGACTTCCTCTTTTCCTAATTGAATATGCTTTTATTTTCTTGCCTAATTGCTCTGGCTAGAACTTCCAATACTATATTGAATAGGAGTGGTGAAAGAGGGCATGCTTGCCTAGTGTCAGATTTCAAAGGGAATGCTTCCAGTTTTTGCCCATTCAGTATGATATTGGCGTAGGTTTGTCATAAGTAGCTTTTATTGTTTTGAGATATGTTCCTTTGATATCTAGTTTATTGAGAGTTTTTAGTATAAAAGGCTGTTGAATTTTTTGAAGGCCGTCTCTGCATCTATTTAGATAATCATGTGGTTTTTGTCTTTGGTTCTGTTTATGTGGTGAATTATGTTTACAGACTTGCGTATGTTGAACCAGCCTTGCATCCCCAGAATGAAGCCTACTTGATAGTGATGAACAAGCTTTTTAATGTGCTGTTGCAATCGGCTTGCCAGTATTTTATTAAAGATTTTTACATCTATGTTCATCATGGATATTGGCCTGAAGTTTTCTTTTTTTGTTGAGTCTCTGCCGGGTTTTGGTATAAGGATGATATTGGTTTCATAAAATGATTTGGGAAGGATTCCCTCTTTTTCTATTGTTTGAAATAGTTTCAGAAGGAATGGTACCAGCTACTCTTTGTACATCTGGTAGAATTCAGCTGTGAACCCATCTGGACCTGGACTTTTTTTGGTTGGTAGGCTATTAATTTCTGCCTCAACTTCAGCCCTTGTTATTGGTCTGTTCAAGGCTTCAACTTCTTCCTGGTTTAGGCTTGGGAGGGTGCAAGTGTCCAGGAATTTATCCATTTCTTCCAGGTTTACTGGTTTATGTGTGTAGAGTTGTTTGCAGTAATCTCTGATTGTAGTTTGTATTTCTATGTAGTCAGTGGTGATATCGCCTTTATCGTTTTTTACTGCATCTATTTGATTCTCCTCTCTTTTCTTTTTTATTAATCTGGCTAGTGGTCTATTTTGTTGATATTTTCAAAAAACCAGCTCCTGGATTTACTGATTTTATGAAGGGTTTTTTTGTGTCTCTATCTCCTTCAGTTCTGCTCTGATCTTAGTTATTTTTTGTCTTCTGCTAGCTTTTGAGTTTTTTTGATCTTGCTCTCTAGCTCTTTCAATTTTGATGATAGGGTGTCAATTTTAGATCTTTCCTTTCTTCTCTGGTGGGCATTTATTGCTATAGATTTGCCTCTAGACACTGCTTTAAATGTGTCTCAGAGATTCTGGTACATTGTGCCTTCATTCTCATTGGTCTCAAAGAACATCTTTATTTCTGCCTTCATTTTTTTGTTTATCCAGTCAACATTCAGGAGCCAGTTGTTCTGTTTCCATGAAGTTGTGCACATCTGAGTTAGTTTCTGAATTCTGAGTTCTAATTTGATTGTACTGTGGTCTGAGAGACTGTTAAGATTTCCGTTCTTTTGCATTTGCTGAGGAGTGATTTACTTCCAATTACGTGGTTAATTTTAGAGAGGTGCCATGTGGTGCTGAGAAGAATGTATATTCTGTGGATTTGGGGTGGAGATCTCTGTAGATGTCTATTAGGTTTGCTTGGTCCAGATCTGAGTTCAAGTCCTGGATATCCTTGTTAATTTTCTGTCTCATTGATCTAATATTGACAGTGGAGTATTAAAGTCTCCCACTATCATTTTATGGGAGTCTAAATCTCTTTGTAGGTCATTAAGAACTTGCTTTATGTACCTGGGTGCTCCTGTATTAGGTGCATATATATTTAGGATCATATAGGTCTTCTTGATGCATTGATCATTTTGCCATTATGTAATGCCCTTCTTTGTCTCTTTTGATCTTTGTTGGGTTAAAGTCTATTTTATCAGAGACTAGGATTGCAACTCCTGCTTTTTTTGCTCTGCATTTGCTTGATAAATCTTCCTCCATCCCTTATTTTCAGCCTATGTGTGTCCTTGCACTTGAGAATACAGCACACCAATGGGTCTTGATTTTTTATCCAATTTATCAGTCTGCGTCTTTTGATTGTTGCATTTAGCCCATTTGTATTTAAGGTTAATATTGTTATGTGTGAATTTGATCCTGCCATTTTGATGCTAGCTGGTTGGTTTGCCCATTAGTTGATGCAGTTTCTTCATTGCGTTGATGCTGTTTACCATTTGGTATCTTTTTGGAGTGGCTGGTGCTGGTTTTTCCTTTCTATGTTTAGTGCTTCTTTTAGGAGCTCTTGTAAGGCAGGCCTGGTAGTGACAAAAGCTCTCAGCAATTGCTTGTCCATAAAAGATTTTCTTTGTCCTTCACTTATGAAACTTATTTTGGCTGGATATGAAATTCTAGGTTGAATGTTCTTCTCTTTAAGGATGTTGAATATTGGCCCCCACTCTCTTCTGACTTGTAGGTTCTACAGAGATCCACTGTGAGTCTGATGGGCTTCCCTTTGTGGGTAACCCGACCTTTCTCTCTGGCTGTCCTTAGCATTTTTTCCTTCATTTCAACCCTGGTGAATCTGACGATTATGTGCCTTGGGTTTGCTCTTCTTTAGGAATGTCTTTGCAGTATTCTCTGTATTTCCTGGACTTGAATGTTGGCCTGCTTTACTAGGTTTGGGAAATTCTCCTGGATAATATCCTGAAGAGTGTTTTCAAGCTTGGATTCATTCTCTCTGTCACATTCAGGTACACCTATCAAATGTAGATTAGGTCTTTTCACATAATCCCATATTTCTTGGAGGCTTTATTTATTTCTTTTCATTCTTTTTTCTCTATTTTTGCCTTCTCATTTTATTTCATTGAGTTGATCTTCAATCTCTGATATCCTTTCTTTTGCTTAGTCAATTCAGCTATTGAAAGTTGTGCATACTTTGCAAAGTTCTGGTGCTGTGTTTTTCAGCTCCATCAAGCCATTTATATTCTTCCTAAGTTGTTTATTCTAGTTAGCATCTCATCTAACCTCTTTTCTAGGTTCTTAGTTTCTTTGCGTTGGGTTAGCACATGCTCTTTTAGCTCTGAGAAGTTTGTTATTACCCACCTTCTGGAGCCTGTTTTTGTCAATTCATCAGATTCGTTCTCCATCCATCTTTGATCCCTAGCTGGTGAGGAGTTGTGAGCCCTTCGAGGAGAGACATTATGGTTTTTGGTGTTTTCATCCTTTTTGCACTGGTTTCTCCTCTTCTTAGTGGCTTTATCTACCTGTGGTCTTTGTAGTTGGTGTCTTTAAGATGGGGTCTCTGAGTGGACGTCCTTTATGTTGATGTTGAAACTATTTCTTTCTGCTTCTTAGTTTTCCTTCTAACAGTCAGGCCCCTCTGCTGTAGGACTGCTGGAGGTCTGCTCCAGACCCCACTCTCCTGGGGATCGCCCATGGGGGCTGCAGAACAGCAAGGGTTGCCGCCAGTTTCTTCCTCTACTATCCATGTCCCAGAAGGGTACCTGCCAGATGTCGGCCTGAGCTCTCCTTTATGAGGTGTCTCTTTGGGTATACAGGGATCAGGGAGTTGCTTGAGGAGACAGTCTGTCCCTTATAGGAGCTCAAGTGCATGCTGGGAGCTCCGTTGTTCCATGCAGAGTACCTAGGCAGGTACTTTTACGTCTGCTGCAGTGGAACTCATCCGCCTCTTTTCCCAGGTGCTCTTTCCCAGGTGCTCTTTTTCCCAGTGTTCTTTTCCCAGGTGCTCTGTCCTAGGAAGGTAGGCTTTATTTATAAGTTCCTGTCATGCTGCTGCCTTTTTTCATAGATGTCCTGCCCCACACAGAGTAGTGTAGTCACAGTCTGCCAGCAGAGGTGTTACTGAGCTGCTGCAGGCTCTGCCCAGCTGCTGTGTGAACTGCCTTGGTAGTGGGGGATGCCCTTCCCCCCACTGAGCTGGACCAGCTGTGCTTGCTGCCAAACTCTCAACCCAGAGAGATTCAGATTGCTTGTTTTGTGGGAGTGGTATCCGCCAAGCCAGATTGCCTGGTTCCCTGTCTCAGCCCCCTCCCTTTCAGTTGAATCGGTGTCTCTGTCTCCCAGGTGTTCCAGGCACCAGTCAAAATGGCATCCCAGACTTTGTGAGTTTCTGGGTGCCGACCTGGAACTAGCTGAAACTGCTATGCTGAAATCTCATGGCCCCAGAATGTCCTGGTCTGTGAGCAGTGAAAACTTCTTTGGAAATGCGGCAAGCACTCACCCTCTGCACTGTTCTTGCTGGGAACTGTGCTCTGGAGCTGTTCCTATTTGGCCATTTTGGATCAAAAACTACCCAGCTCTTTTATAACTATTGGTTTGTATGCCTACTTCTCCTCCTTGGCTGTGCGCTCCAGGAGGTACAGACCATATTTCCTTGCTTTTATCTTTTGCCACAAATGTGTATTTCATGAATCAATGAATAATTATCTCCATTTATACAAATGAAGACCTAGACTCAGAAATACTGCCCCCTCCCAACATCACAGGCTGGGTCCACAAAAGTGCATTTTTAAAATATCAAAACTATGATGAATCAGTGACAACATCTACCTATAAGAAAATGTTTAATGCTTAATATTGGACACACAGTAACCCATTAAATATCAAACCTAATGTCTTCCTCCTTGACAATGATATGTAGATCCTAATAATTTGCACTTAGTCTAAATGAAAATTTATTGCGATTGATATACAACAAAAAGTCATTATGAAATTTCATAAAGAATACAATTATAAAATGATTAAGGGTCTAGAAAGTGTTGGTGAGTTTTAGCTATGATTAAGAGACTCCCAGACTTCCCTTTTTTTTTTTTTTTTTTTTTTTTTTTTTTAAGAGAAAGAGAGAGAGAGAATGGGGAGGAGGAAAAAGGAAGAGAAAGAGAGAGAGAGAATGGGGAGGAGGAAAAGGGAAAAGAAAGAGGGAGAGAGAATGGGAGTATTGCTTTCTTGCCCAGGCTAGAATGCAATTTAGTAATGGGTATTGAAAACTTCTTGTATACTGATAATTATACTTAATGATGTAGTCAGGAAGGAATAAGGGAAGAAGATAACAAACAAACAGCCAACCAATATTTCATTTAAACCTATGAAATGCTATGCGATTACTGAGGAGTGATTTACTTCCAATTATGTTTTGTTCACAAAAGATTTAATTTTTCCTTCACTCATAAAGCTTAGTTTGGCTGGATAGGAAATTCTGGGTTGAAAGTTCTTTTCTTTAAGGATGTTAAATATTGGTCCCCACTCTTTTCTGGCTTGTAGGGTTTCTGCTGAGAGATCTGCTGTGAGTCTAATAGGTTTCCCTTTGTGGGTAACCTGACCTTTCTCTCTGGCTGCCCTTAGTATTTTCTCCTTCATTTCAACCCTAATAAATCTGGCAATTATGTGCCTTGGGGTTGGTCTTCTTGAAGAATATCTTTGTGGTGTTCTCTGTATTACCTGGAGTTGAATATTACCTTGCCTTGCTAGGTTGGGAAAGTTTTCCTGAATGATATCCTGAAGAGTATTTTCCAACTTGGATTCATTCTCTTTATCACATTCAGGTACACCTATCAAACGTAGATTAGGTCTTTTCACATAGTCCCATATTTCCTGGAGACTTTGCTCATTCCTTTTTATCCTTTTTTCTCCAATCTTGTCTTCTCGTTTCATTTCACTGAGCTGGTCCTCGACTTCTGATATCCTTTCTTCTGCTTGACCAATTCGACTGTTTAAGCTTGTGCATGCTTCGCGAAGTTCTCGTGTGGTGCTTTTCAGCTCCATCAATTCACTTATATTCCTCTCTAAATTGTCCATTCTTGTTAGCATTTCGTCAAACCGTTTTTTAAGGTTCTTAGTTTCTTTGCATTGGGTTAGAACAAGTTCTTTTAATTCACAGAAGTTTCTCATCACCCACATTTTGAAATCTGCTTCTGTTACTGGAACACACTCGTTCTCCATTAAGCCTTGTTCCGTTACTGATGAGGAATTGCGATCCCCTGTAGAGGGAGAGGCATTCTGATTTTGAGTATTCTCTGCCTTTTTAGGCTGCTTTCCTCCCTTGATTATATATTTATCCATCTGTCGTCTTTGTAATTATCAACTTTCTAACTAGGTCTCTGAGCGGACGTCCAACTTTTTGATTCCCAGCGCCGAAATCTGAACAATCCACTGCGCTGGCCAAGACAGCGGTGTTAAGGTTGATGGTGCCTTTCTGCCCAGAAATCTCTGGACTCTGCACCAAGAACTGCTGCTTTAAGGCGCCAGCAAAACCGCTGCGCCGGCCACAAGAGTCGCTCTGGCGACCCGTGGAGCTCCTCCGCTGGGAATCTCCTGGCCCGTGAGCTACAAATATTCGTCTGAAAGTGTGGCGTCCTCTCGTTCTCTGCGCTTTCACTGGGAGCTACGTGCCCGAGCTGCTAGTGATCAGCCATCTTGGATCTCTCCAGACTTCCCTTTACTCATTTTACTTAGAGTAATTGAAAGAATATTGTTGGGGGCTAACCAAGCAGAGCAACCAAATCATTATTATATATATGTTTCTTCAGCTCCTTTTTATTATACTAAAAACATAAAGTTTACTGAATTAGGCAATTCGTAGTCAAAGGCAGTCAAGCCTCGCTTGATTCCATAAACATGGGATTGAGGACTTCTGCATATAGCAGGATTGCATTTATGTGCTACGATTTTGCTTCAATTGAATTTTTCTTTGTTTAGACTTTTGAATGTTTCCTTTTTGATCTTTTATATCAATGTATCTTGACTATATAAGGTTGCTTTTTTAAGAACAGATTTGGTATGGAAATTGCTTTAGAAAATTGTTTCACTCTATTGCAAGTTCAATGGTCTCATGTTGATTGATAGAGTCATAAGTTCAAAAGCATGATATAGAACATAATTAATTTAATATGAAAGTACTTTAACATAAAAGATGACTGGCTTGAATATGAAAAGAATTTCACATTTCTTATGTAAGATATTCAGAAAATGTTAACCTAGTTCCATTCGTTTTCAAGACTTGTGACTACTCATATCAGGCCATTCTCACATTAAGAGATCCAAGATACGAGAGCTGTTAAAAATTGTGGAAGTCCTATTTAGCAGCCCATGTGATGTATAGTTTGTCAAAAAACATTTTATCAAAAGGGAAATAGATAAGGAAACTGACAATTTAAGTTACTCCCTCTAAATATGCTCTGAAATTCATATACAATCATTTTTGGTCAGTTTGTTTAGCTGACTTAACAGTTGTCAAAAATCACAGCAGGGTAACATGACTCATAAATTATGCTATCTGTTAAGAATTGAATTCATGCCTAAAGCAATACAGTCAGTGAAGCATGTACAAGTTGAATAGTGCATCTCATTAATGATGAGATGATATTGTGGCCAAAAGTAGGAATTCTCTTAAGAAACCAACGGAATTTTCTTTGTCGTCAGCCACCCACATAACATGATCCTCTGGTGGTTTATTACCAAGTGGAAAACAAGTCTGCAAAATGTCAATGTCACCAAATTGTAACAACGATCTATGGTTTTGAAAAATAAGGTTGACATAAACAGCTTATTATTAAATATCAACTATATGTTAATATATAAATATACTCTAGGTAAAATTATGTGATAAATAAATACCATCATTAAGTAATATTGGGAACATGATCCATTATGATATCATCACATTTCCATCCTGGTTGACATTTAGTTGGTGTTTGTAGATTACAGTAATAAAAGCTTATTAAAAACTCAAAGCATTCCAACACATTTCTACAGAGTTTTAAAGTCAAAAATACCTTGGCCTGGCACGATGACTCACACCTGTAATCCCAGCACTTTGAGAGGCCGAGGCAGGCAGATCACGAGGTCAGGAGATGGAGACTATCCTGGTCAACATGGTGAAACCCTGTCTCTACTAAAAAAAAGTACAAAAATTAGCTGGATGTAGTGGTGCATGCCTATAATCCCAGCTACTTGGGAGGCTGAGGAAGGAGGATCGTTTGGACCAGGGAGTCGAAAGTTGCAGTGAGCCAAGATCACACACACACACAAAAAAAAAAATCTTGAAGGAGGTGGAAGCTATATTTGGTCCTTTTTCTTGATTTCTAGAGAATGCTCCAAAGTTTAGGAGAAGATGGAAGAGCTGGAGAGTAATACCTGGTTGACGAAATAACCTGTACAACCAATGCCTGTGACAAAAGTTCACCTATGTAACCTTCGCATGTACCCCCAAACCTAAAATAAAATTTTAATATGAATAAATAAAAATAAACAAGTTATAAGCTTAGTTTCCCTCTGGATTTTCAGTTTCAGGGCAAGCAAAACAGCCTGCAATGCCCTTTGTAGTCCTACAAAACTGACAAAGGAACTCTGAAAAGTCTTCAGACACTGGGACTTGTACAGCTTTCTCTTCTGTTATTTCTAGGATGAAGCCCTCACAATCATTATCCAAGATGGAAATCCAGTCATCACATCTATGTGCCAAAGCACAGGACGGAAAACACAAAGACTGAAGGGTAAACAAGTGCACCAGCTGTTTCTGAGGGGATACTTCTAGAAACTGCACAGAACACTTCCATTTATACCCCATTGGCTAGAACCCACTCACCAGCCCTCCCTAGCGGTAAGGGAGAATGGAAAATACAGTTCTTGTTTTGAAGGCCGCATCCCTTGATAAAATTTCTATTTCTATGGAGGAGGCAAGAGATACTGAAGAACAACTAGACTAGAATGACTTTTCCCATGTTTCCGAGTAAGTGTTTTGCCCTTTTGATAAGACCATGGTTTCCTCACTCTAAAATGCAGTCTCATGCAGAAATAGGAGCATCAGATTGCTGAGCTGGACAAGTAAGTTGCACAAGAAAACAAAAAGGTAAAATTAGCCTGACACCCTGTTTTAAACCAAAGCAGCTCAACTGGCAGTTTTTGCCTGAGGGGAAGTTGGACTACAGTCAGTACTGAATCACCTTTGGTCTATGGAAAACTTGACCTTCATGCAAGACACAGATTTGGCAGCTTTTAACAAGTTTTGAAACCACACTCCTCTATTCTAGCTGCAAGAGTCTTCCCCATTGGCAGATACCATCCTTTGAAAACAGCATTAAGGTGAGCATGAGAAGAGGATTTTCAAGTGCAGAGATTTGGAGGACTAAAGCCTTGGATGTCATTCCTCAATGCATTGTTAAGGTTAAGGCCTAATGAGCAGACAACTGTTGAGCAATTAAATCAGTTATTTTTAGATTGTGCTACATATATCAAAGGCCGAAGTCTATCTGACCTTTGGGATAATTATCAAAACTCATTCACTAGTTTCTCCTTCTTCCTGAAAGCTACCAGGCCTTTGTCACTGATTTACACTGTCCTACGCGGTTTTACAACACCAGGGAGTGGAAGACAGTGTGGTGATTCCTCAAGGATAAAAAATAAATAAATAAATAAAAATGAAAATAAATTAAAAAAATAAAACACCAGGGAAAATTTCCTTTCTTTTACGAGACACACAATTTCCAGCTCTTTAATCCTGTCTGTATTAATACTTTTGCTCAGTTTACAGTGTTATTTCATTAAATCTCACCAATGACTTCTATATGGTGTTCATATTCAGAAACAAGTAGCTTTAATATTTTATGACATCTAGATAGAAGGACGGAGAAACTGCATATTTACAGTACCATTTCTCTTGCCTTCACTTTCTGCTATGGTAACAAAGGTCGGGTGGCTACTTTTCTCATTATTTTCCCATTGTGACTGCGAGACAAGTATCAGAATCTGCAATTTGAATTTAAAGACATTAAATTACTTCCCAAGTATCCCAAAGAACCTCTAATAAAACCCCAAAGCTCCATGGATCAGGTAAGGGCTATCTAACAACACACAATCTGATGAAATTCAAAAGGGCAAATATTCGGAAAACAGAATGGATTCTAAGTACAAATAAGCAAATGAAGTATTTTCTTGAATGATTGAAAACCATATCTGTGACTATCTCCAAGATTCATTGGCAAAGTAAAAGAGTTTTACCTACTCAAAAGCAAAATAAAAATTGAAAGTTAAAAAAATTCCACAAAATAATAAAAACAACATAGACATGGTACCCAACACTACTGAAATCAAGTATACAGTGTCACCTGCACTAACCAAACAATTAGCATCAAGAAGGGTGGGATTTGTTAGAAACATGAAAAAACTTCCTACTTGTTGATATTTTACTTCATCCCAGATGAAATCTTTATTTTCCTTTAGAGTCATGTATGCTATCCATAATCTCAGGAAGCTATTAATAATTCAATATATTCAGTACACTCCAGCATAAACCCTGATATACCTTAGTATGTCCTGCTTATTTGCTTCTTCCCACTGTTGTATCATATATCTTTACAATAATCCCAAATATATATCATTTCTCCCTTTATCTACAAGACTTAAAATGTGTATAATGGTTACTAAAATATTGCATTTCTTTTCATTGTTGCTTAACTAGTTTTTACATATTAAATTATTTGCTTTTTCTCATAAATCAATACTTTTTGTCTGTTTATGAAATCAATAGCAGTGTTTAATTATTAAAATATATTGAGGCAATCTTGAAGGTATATAAGTTGACACTATTTCCGTGAGAAACCAATATGGGCTACCGTATCAGGCTTTTCAGGGACCTGAGTTTTATAGTGATGACTGCCTGAAAACATTATGCCAGGTTAATAATGTTCGGGGCTTTTTCCTGAGGCAATTTAAAATGAGAACATTTATTTTTACTCCCCATTGGAGCCAGAATTACATCAGGCATACAGCTGTAACTTTTTTTGTCTCTTATCCTGACAGGCGGGGAGACAGTGGCTACTTTCCTCCCATGTAAACCGCATTTGACTATAAACTAATGAGGTGATGAAGGCTTACTCATCAACACCTTCCATCAAGTAGGATCAACTTGACATGTCCCGATGAGCCAAAAGTTCAATGGGAAAGAAAACTATACCTTGGGGAACAACCAAACAAAAAATAATTTCCAATCTTCTCAGCCTTCTTGAAATAACAAATGTACTCAGGTTTTCTTTCCAAAATCAAAAAAGAAACAAAAACTGTTACTTATCTAAAGAAGAAAGGCACTTGTAAATACCTTATTCAATTTTTACTTTCATTACTTATTTCATTTTTAAATAGATGATAATAAAAAAGTATGTTTGCTTTGAAGACTGCTGTGAGAATCAAGTAAGATGAAACATTAAAGTTCTTTATGAAATTAAAGTACTATGTAAACATTAAATTAATGTTATTTCATAAGAATATGATAGCAGAAGTTTCTTTTTGCCCACGCAATGAAACAGTAAGTAGTCAATGTATTTTTAAATAATTTGGTGGTAAAAGGGCCTAATTTCGATGCTTTGCTGAGTTTTCCTCTTCCTGACTTCTGGATGACCAGCGATGTCCTTGTGTTATTCGTCATGAACGACTAGAAATATTCCCACTTGTCTATCTCACTCTGTGTAGTTTATATGGTTTCTTTTGTTTGTATTTACATTCCCAGTCAAAATAAAAGCTTCCCCAAATCAAGAAACATTATATATCATTTGTATATACAACTGTATATTATTTGACTGCATGGTATGAACAAAATCAATTCTCATTCTGTCAATAAAAGCTGCTACACAACATATTTCTTTAGCCATATATCTTTATTTCAAAATCCAAACAGTGTAACAAAAATGTAACTAAGCTATAAAGGATCAGCTCCTTCTTCAGCCTTGATGTGCCATGTTTTTTCTACTTGTGTACTCACGATTCATAGCACAATGGAATATGTGTTGTTTTTAGAGCAGTAATGTCATTCTTCTTACAAAAGACAAACTCTTGTAGTATTACAAGTGGCTCTTAATAATGGAAGGATGATTTCAGAACCACCTGATATTGTAGTGCCATTCATATAACTAAAACTCTCACTCCAGTAATACCGCATAACTTTAGGTTGTAGAGCATCAGGCAGATGAATTCTGTTTCTTCCAAACTCTACTCTTACTTTCCTGGTAATTTTAATGGCCCATTTGTAATACACATTGTCTCTAGACAACTTTTCAGAGAACTAATGAGACCCTGGTAATATTTACTTCATTTAATTCTGATTATCACACTCAACAGCACTTATAAGTCATTTCACATGTATTATTTACTAATATATACTATGCATAGATATTTAATGTAATATATCATAAATGTCTAACATATATTATTAATAGCTGGATTCCCCAACTGAATTCTATACAATTAAGTAACAATGTGTTCCAGGGCTTATTAGTAGTTCTTTACACATAAAATATACTCAGCAAAAGTTTGTTGGTAAAATCTGTGATGCTGACAATATGTTTATTTTTGTTTGGTTGGTTTTTTAATGTATCAGTTATTTAATTATGTTCTTGGTAAGAAATTTACACCAATTTGTAAGGATAAACTTCATCTTTCAGGGCAAACAGATTGCAGGTATCCCTAGAGCTGATGAATAGCTTTGATTTTTGGTAAAATTTATGGGTTCACAGCTGCCTGGTCAGCCTTGCCCTGCTCAGTAATCTCATATTTCTTTCTTCGTGCCAAAGACTTCGCCGTCTGTTTCATCACAGCTGCTTCCCCTGAAGTAAACCTCAGTAAGATGTTTTGAGATTTCCACATTGCTGATCCCAATTTTTGTGGTGGTGGTGATGACAATTTCTGCAGTGTTCTACACATAGGAACTTGATTGAGGATCCAAGGTTCAGTCAAAAGCAAGCAGCAAAACACCGCTCAACTGCTTCAGGAAAACCACCTGTTTGCCTCCATGGCACTCAGTGAAGACAAGCAGAATGGTCCTGGGAGA
Source organism: Aotus nancymaae (assembly GCF_030222135.1). Taxonomy (NCBI): domain Eukaryota; kingdom Metazoa; phylum Chordata; class Mammalia; order Primates; family Aotidae; genus Aotus; species Aotus nancymaae. The sequence continues at coordinate 9,394,052 of NW_026988447.1, read as the reverse complement.
GATGATGGCTCACGTGCTGACTGGAAGGTTTTTTTCTTGCCATGGCTCAACAGCCCTAACGGCACATCATTAGTAGGGTAATAGCTAGGCATTTTGCAAAGTATGGGTACCACTATTCTGGTCACTACCAACTGGTTTTGTAACCATAGCAAAGATTTCCTTCTTTCTTTTCAATCCTGGATTTAGCAGCTGAGTACATCTTCTTGCACATGGCCTTTCTGGAATACATGATAGATCACGAATACCTGCAAATTCCCCTGAAAAAGGCAAAATCTCAGTTTCAGTGGGACTTTGCCTTCTTGGGCATTTTAGCCTTCACTTTTTTCAACCTTCCCACTGCCATCAGCCCTCTTGGCTTTAGGTGTCTTTTCCTTAGTATCCAGCTTCTCAGCTTTTTCCACAACCATCTTGCAAGATGGGAAAGAGCCTGACAATATGTTTAAAAACAAAAAGAAAGATACTAACATAACCGAAACAAACAAACAAACAAAAAACAAATAAATTTTAAAAATCTAATCTAGTCCACTTATCCTCTACATAAATGTAAAAATGGCATGTGCACACTGCAGCCCCCTTGAAAATCTTGTCACTAATTTTCTTTCTTGACTGATTTTTTAAAGCCACATAACATCATTCTATTTTCAATTCTTTCAGATGACTACAGAATTTTGACCTTTCTACCTTGAGGATGTGTTAACCAAAAGAATAGAAGTAAAGATGAAAATACTTATTGATTATGTTAACTTTTATTTCACTTATGGTATATACACTGAAAGACTAGCTGCGATAATTCTTCTCCTATTCTCTTACTGTTACTATTTTTAGTGTCTAAGAAGAAAATTCTGCTTTATTTCTTTTTTCATTCGCTACATTGCCTCTATAGCCACAAATAATAATAGATTAGAAAGTAGTTGATTTGGTTAAATAATCTTCAAGTAAAGGAATCTTTATGTGCAGAAAAGACTTCAGGATGAGATTTTATGGCCTGGAAGGTATCAGATTCCTCATTTACTTCCATATACAGCCGTAAAATAACAGATCTCAGTCACATGTTATCATTCTTAAAGTTTCACTATTGCAGATTGATTTCTTTAGTTTATCCATTTCCTTCATAGGCATCTCCTATTGTGGAAAACCCTTCTTCATACTTTGTTCAAAGAATGCCAAGTCTACCATCTTCACGTGATCCCTAAAGCAAGTGAATTCGCTCTTAACTGTCACACTGGAGATCTGCATAACGCATCCAGGTCAGAGGGTAAAATATCCAACTGCCCACTGCTAGAAATGTTATGAAAAGCCAATTAAGAAAAGTAATACTTATTGAGGTTCCTCAGAAAACTTAGACTCTACATAGACTCAATTATTTTCAGGGATCAAACTGAGCCATAAGAAAGTTGCTCAATTGGGTCCTATTATTTTGTCCTCTGCAGAATTACTCCCCCTTAAGTTGTGTGCTAATGTAGGCTTTCAATTTCATCAAGAAACAATACCAAGAATTGCCTATCAGAACCAATATATGCATTTGCTAAGAAATTTTAGGCCAGGAGCGCTGGCTCACACCCATAATCTCAGCTACTTGGGAGGCTGAGGTAGCAGCATCACTTAAGTCCAGGAGTTCAAAACCAGCCTGGGCAACATAGTGGGACCCTGTCTCTAAAACGATTTTTTTTTTTAATTAGCCAAGCGTGGAGGTATGCTCCTGTAGTCTCAGCTAAAATGAGCTACAATCATGCCACTGTACTCTAGCCTGGGCCACAAGAGTAAGACTCTGTCTCTTAAGAAAAAAAATTAGATGACTTTTCTAGGTTTGCTTTATATAAAGTCCCATTAAAACAAAACAAAACAAAAACACATTATTTTAGAATAAGTTCCAGGAAAGATTTTGCTTCCCTTAAGAAATGTTATACATTATATTCAAAGGCATGGAGAACTATATAAACAACCATTTTTTCTTACTGCTTTAAAACTTAGATAATCAAACCCAAAATCTCAGGGCAGCAGTAACACCTGCATGAAATCTTGTGTGCTGAATAATATATAATCCATTTTTCTTCCACACCATGTTGACAATTTATTCTACTTTCTATTTTCTGTGCTTTTCTTCACTGCATGAATTTTCAATTTCCTATCTCTATAGAATGAAGCAAACCATATATATTTTTTAACAGCAGACAAAATAGTATTATTTATTTCTTCATGGGAATTACATGGCCAGTTGTTTCATTTTGTTCCTAATAAATATTTTGTAAATAAATTAAGAAATACAAAAGTGGAAAGCGAAAGACATGATCTTGGAGAATATAGCAGGCAGCTTCCAACATGGACCCCAAAACTTCCCTTTATCTCCTGGTATTTATGCCCTTACAAAATCTCCTCCACCTAAGTCTGGATGGGACCAGTGACTTGCTTCTTAACAGCGTATGGCAAAGATGGTGGGATAGCATTTCTGTGATTGGTCATATAAGATAGTGACTTCTGCCTTGCTAACAGGCTTGCTCTCTCTTACTAGTTTGATGAGGTAAGTTGCATGTTCGCACATCACAAGGAACAAAAGGTGGTCTCCAGCCAACAGCCATCAAGGACTCAGGCCCTCAGTCTCACAATCGTTGGGAAACTAAATCCTATCAACAACCATGATAGTAAGCTTGAAAATTAATTTGTCCCCAGTCAAACCTTCAGATGAGACTCCAACACTGGCCAACACTTGATCACAGCTTTGTGAAAGACCCTGAACAGAGGATTCAGTTAACCCATTCCAAGATTCCTCACCCTTAGAAATTATGAGAATAACTTTGTGTTGCTTTTTGCTCTTGTGTTATACAGCAATAAAAAACTAATTGGAAAAATGCTCACATATTTTACTTATTTCATAATTTTCCTTATAACCAGTCTTGCTTTGTGGTTATGTTAACACATTAGGATATGTGTTTGGGTAGATAAAAAGTGAATAATTTACCCCACTCTCTTTTTTTCTCTATCAATCCAGAAAGTATTATAAATTATTATTTTATCCATTTATTTATATAAATCACAGTGATGTTACTCCTTATTTTGTTTTTTTATTCCATTTGTAAAGCTATATCTTATAGAAGATTACAATTCTTAAAATCATGTTTGTAAATAAGCTATTTTTCAGATATTCCAGTAAGAACCTTAAATGTCTAGGTAAAAAGGAGATTAAAGGCTGGTAGTCAGAGAGCAGAAGAGTAAAATATAAAGGAATATGAACTAAAATTAATGGCATGCTTTTTTCCCTCTACTTTCACAGACTTTCATTAATGTAAATAAGAAAGTATTTTTAGCTTCTTTTGAATAAAGATACTGCTCTATAAAAATAATTATATTTCTTTGACAATTAATACAGTCTTTGAATCCTAACATTATCACTGGAAACTTTTTTTTACAATGCAGCATAATTGAAGCATGCATGTTGTTAAATCTGCAGGAGGTTAGTTATTTTATTATCCAATATTGTTCATTATACATATTATACTTCTGAAAAATATTGGTTATGTTTTCTGCTTCTGTGATACTTTTTCCAAAAGCAGCAAGAATTTATTTTTATTTTTAGGTGGAGTTTCACTCTTGTTGCCCAGGCTGGAGCACAATGGCAGGATCTCGGCTCACCTAAGCTCCATCTCCTGTGTTCAAGTGGTTCTCCTGCCTCCGCCTCCCAAGTACCTGGGATTACAGGCACCGTCATGCCTGGCTAATTTTGTATTTTTAGTAGAGACAGGGTTTCTCCATGTTGGCCAGGCTGGTCTCAAACTCCCAACCTCAGGTGATCAGCCTGCCTCGGCTTCCCAAAGTGCTAGGATTACAGGCAGGAGCCACTGCACCAGGCCAAGACTTCTTAAATTATATTCATTGCAGTTGGCCTCCAGTGTGTCATTGGAATCCTACTTTCTAACTAGTACATACTATTTTACTGCTTCTCTCTGACTTCTTCAGTCTTTTTACAACAGACCTCAGATTGCAATGCAGTTAAAATTAATGACTTAGCCAAGCATGATAGGAGTTTGACTCTGTGTACTTTGGTCTCCCTTTCAGCGTCTGTGAAAGACTTGATAACTTCTGTGCTCTAGAAACTTCTAATTGAGCATGAAGAAAGCTGGTAAATCACTGTACTGTAACAACAGCAATCCAGTGTTTTCTCAACCTAATGATCCTAAAGCTCATTCAATATATGTTCATCATCAGAAATCTTAACATTGTTCAAGGTATATTTATCAGAATTTGGAATAAGCTTGCACAAATTCCCACTTGCAACATTCTACAGCTTAGCTCAATTCCATTCTCTTTATATAGGTCAGTGAAACCCCAGAAGATTTATTATGAGTAAACACTCTGGATATAAGATTTGCAGGACTTTAATATAAGACACCTGCTGATCATATAATTGAAATTATCTACACTGAAGTAGAAACTAGTTTACCAATTATGTTTCTTTTTATGGTCCCAAACTTCACACTCATTTATACCTATATTACTAGTTTTCTAGCTAGCAATTTCTGCTACTTATTATTTCTATCCTGCTACTTTCATAAAAGTTTGAATTGATTTAAGAGCAGTTATGCCAACAAATAATGATAAAGTAGAAATATGTGCATTGGGCAGCTTTTGAGATTGAATGTGCTCAGTAAATCTTCGTAGAAACCTTCCTGGATTACCTATCTCACCCTTCCAATTATTCTCTACTACTGCGCTTGTAACTTTTCAAACCCAGGATTGCATCAGTTATTTATCTACCAAGTGTTGTGTCTCCCCCTTCAATGTAAGTGCCATAAGTACAAGGACACTGTGTGTAGGTGTGTGTTAGTTATACACAATTATAATGAAAGAGTAAGAATAAACCACTAAAGATATCAGTGTCTGGCACGTAATAATAATAATAATAGAAGCTCAATAAATATGTTATTAAATATTTAAACTATGGGGAAATCGGAAAAGAGAAGACTTTTGCCTACGTAAATATCGGTGCCATGATAATGGGTCACGGTAGCTGGTTCCATCGGCACATCATTCAGCTTTTGCAAAGGCTTGGTCTCAGCACCTGGAAAAGCAGTCAAATGAAAAGATATAGTGGTGGTGTGGGTGTTGCAGGACATGTCATTGCAGAGGTTGCAAACGGCAAATGGCACTACTGAGGCATCCATGCCACATGTTACCTGGTACTCAGATTCACTGGAAGTGGTTGAGTGACAATAGAAAAACCTTCATAAAATCAAATCTAGAGTCTCCAAGGTTAGCAATGGAAGATGAGTCATAACATAGAAGTTAAGATTTTATTTTCCTAGCAGAAATCATCAAGGGAGTTCTGAGGTTGAAGAGATATTCTTAACAGACAGATCTCCATGAAAAACATAAGACTTTGAGGCCCATTTCCTACTCCTCTCTCCGCTGCAACTGTTGATGATTAAAATATTTAAAAAGTAAAAGATGTCACAACTGTGAAACCTCTTGATGACCTATGATATCAAGAGGCTCTGAAAGCTAAAGAAAATGAAAAAAAGAAATCGTGTTTTGCATCACCTGAAGGGTTATGTTCTCCCCAACCTTTAAGCCTTAATGAGATCTTGAACCCTAGCTAGAGTTTTAAAAGTCGGTGGATGGAGCTGTGTGTTGCTTCATCATTGGCACCCTGACTGTATATCCATCTGATAAAGCTTGGAAATTATACTTTTTTAAAAAAGAAGAAGAATTAAATCAAGAGACACACAAAATAAAACAGCAGAAGGCCAGGACAGAGAACAGGTGAAAGCAACTGTTGCAATGCCTATATATAGTTTTATGGCTGTAACACAAATATGTCTCTGAGCTTCCAAATGCCAAAAAAAAAAAAACCTGTCTTTTTGAGAAATAAAAATAACTCATAAGAAAAAATATCTTCCAAACACTTAATTGTATGTAACATATTCATGGAACAAAATAAGAAAAAAAAAATCTTACCCTTTGATTTACTTACTGACTTAAAAATGTTTATACTAATCCTATATTTTCATCTAATTATCCATATAAAACAAAGGTAAATTGACAATTACTAATTTGGCCCAGGTAAAATCAATATATGCTAACAAATAACTATACCAAAATTTTCTTTTCTATAACTATACCAAATAATGCTTTGTACTGTTGATGGAAGTTTTTGAATGAATGATTTTCATCATGTTGATCTTTGATATCCACAAAATTTGATTAAGCAATGAAAGACTTCATATCATGTAATCATAAGACAGTCAGTGACTTTAATAATCAAAAGAAATCTATCTTCACCTTTCTTTTGATAAATGAGTGTATGGACATAATATGGTTTTCTTAAGTATGTTTTAGTAAATGCTAAAAAGTTTTTCCTCCTTTTTTAAAAACTATAGAAAAATTGTGTTTGTTATTCATCTATTCAAAATGCCAGATAATATAAGGTCCTTCTTAAAATGGGTAAACACAGGAAACCTCAGAATTGTTTTATTGGGTTCAGTGAAAAAGAATCATAAGCAATCTTAAAATGTCAATTAAAGTATGGGCAGAGAGATGGGCATGAATTGAAGGCAACATGAATCGTTGATGTCAGTACTACCCCTTCTGGCATTTAATTGTGCAAGAACAGTCACCGTGGTGCTGTGGCTAAGTGCATAAGTTCTGGGGCCAGTGTCTAGGTTTGACTTCGGACTTTACTAACTGGCTGTGTTGCCTTGGATAGTCTAATGAATCTCTCTGCTCCTCCATTTCCTCATTTGTAAAATAAGCAAGTTATCAGTACCTCATAGAAATAGAAGTAATTAAGGAGGTAATCACTTATAATCACTTAGAGTAATGCCTAGTTCAAAAGATAGAATGATTATTTCTACCATCTTGCCTTTTCTCTAAACTTGTATGTATTTTATGCTTCCAACTGAATTGAAACTCTTGTTTAATATAAATATATTAAAATGTTTATAGCCCCCATCACAAAGATGAAGAATAATTAAACCTTTGATTGGGTAAGTAGAATACTGTATCTTATTAGTCAATGTGTCTTTTTACTTTAGAAATAATACTGATGATGTAAAAATGACAGCTGACTAGTGATACATGATTACTCACCTTTCCCTGAACTAATTTAATAGGGAACTCGACCTCCAACACGCATACACACATACACACACACACATACACACACACACACATCATCATCATCATCATCTTTGAAGCCACCTATGTAATGGCAGCAAGAAGACTTATGGATGAAAATTGGCTCAGCTTTAATATTATGATGACTCTTTTCAATACCTGACCCTTTTAATATGAATATAGCGTATATGAACTACCCATTGGAATTTTAAATTCATAGTATTTTGGTTATATTTTTCAAAAAACACAGGTTGACATTTGAAAATTGTGGAAGCTATATATTTAAGGCGATGTTATTCAAATACAAACACGACTTGATTATTAGATTATTTTGTGTATTTCAATTCCTTTGCCATATTAGTGCTCATACATTACAAATTGTTTGGGATAGGGGCGCAAGTTTTTAGAATTACTAGACCTCAAACATTTATGTCTTGCCTAACAGCCTTAAGAGGTTGCTTTTTTCAGGAAATAGGTTGTTATTTTCGAAATGTAAAACAAGCACACTAACTTTGAAAGTTACTTTTCCAAGCCACTAACGCCTTGGTCCCAGAAAAGGTAGTAATGTACAAATAGCTTTGCCTCCCTGGCAAAATTATTTCAACAATGTTTCCTAATTACTGAGGAAAAATAACTGAATCCAGCTGACAGTCACTGAATGGACAGCCTAAGAAATATTTTCCTCCAAGAGATTCTCCACCATGTTAATAGAAAAGAGTTATGAAATTGTTCATAAAATTATAAGTGAACTCTTGGAAAATAAAGTTCTTAAGTATTCTTTCAAAAAGGAATTAAAATATTGTACATGCTCTTTTAATTAAGACTCTCGTTGATACGTAGTAATGCTTTAGATTTGTTCAGTCAGCATGATCCTTGATTGAAACACACAAGGAAGAGCTAGAAAATACTTCCAGAAAATGGAGATTGAAAGCCTACATTTTACAGAGAGATAAGTTAGGATTTGTTTTTATATATTGCCAAATGATTCTTTACTTTGAAAGTAATTTTCCACAGGGTTCTTTTTTCAAAATAGTAACTGTTTGGTGCATGGACTGTTTTTAGATTGTTTACTTGCCAGGCAGAAAATTCTTGAAGCTAAATGTTTGGAGTCACTGACAAACAATAAAGATAAAGCATCTCTAAAATTTTCATTAAAGTCAGTAAGAAATATGACTTCATTCATAAAAAAATCAATTGACAGACATCTTTTGAAGAATACAGCTGTGACTTAAAGCAAGGATCACATATAGTCAGATTCCTTTTTAGTCTTGCTTCTTCTTAAATTTGAAACATTCTGGAAAAATTTTCTAACCCATTTTTTCAATAATGCCCCACAGTATCTTGATTTTTAAGTAATGACTGAATTAAAACTGCAAACATAGAAATGGTTTAAATACTAATGATAGGAGCTGCTATTTATTTCTAACAATACAAATCTTTTCACCAGATTCCTTTATAAGCCCCCAAAATAAGTCATCTTTATGTACATATGCTGTACTAAAAAATGCAAGTCTTGATGTTAAATATACATTTAGAAACTGAGAAATTTCTGAATTTTAACAGTGATACAGTATAACATATCAGTTACAAAATGACTCGTACCTTAGGGGAAAAAAAAGGAAATAAAGCATTTTTATTAACCTATATGACTTCTTCTTGTTTTAAGTGGTGAATTAAAACAAAATCACTTAAAACAGTAGAAACTCAGTTGCTAATGACTTGTTCAACCAAAAGTTAAATAATTAAATCTTTGAACTATTCATCGGGGAAAAAAGGAAAAAAAAATCCTTTAATTATCTGAATCCCATACCTAGACTCTTATTACAGCAAAAAGTGCAAGAGGAAACAATTCAAAAGATTGGAACTATGTGACTGGAAATCAGTGATTGCAAACTACTTAACTATTTATTTATATTTTCTCAATTTTTTGTAGATTTTCAGAAATTCATTTTGCACAGTTGAGCATTTCCAAAAATTAGAAAAAAAAAAAAAGAAACTTCTTAAAATTATTGACTTAAATAATTTGTTTCAGTCCCTATAATTCACTCTATGAAATGCAAGAATTCCCATTTCACTGCAATTTTGAGGCATGTTGAAACAATCCTTCCTTTTTTCCCTCACCTTAATACTGAAATGAAATGTCTATTCACACTATAATGTGTTTTCTTCAATCCTGATTGTCTCTATGCCTTCTGTCCTTCTCTTTTAACAGTGAGTAGCTAATGGGGGCAGTGGAGAGGTGCGCATGGGTAAGAGAATGTTCTTTGTTAAAGACTGTTTTCTTCCCAATACTCCATTGCCCTCTAGTGGCTTAGAGCTAAATATCTGGAAGCTTCCATCATCTGCAAAGCAAGACACCATTTTATGCTTCACTGAGAGACAGGGATATCCCCGCTGCTAACATAGTGATTTTTGTCTCACCATGAGAAAACACAGCCTCTGAATTTAGCCAAATTTTATATGCTTTCTGCTTAAACCATTAAAAGGCACCTGAATATTTTTATTGTATGCTTTGTTTTTCACTACTTTCTGTATTCCCTTCCTGCCTTTCTTCCTTCTTTCAACAGCCAACATAATTTTATTTAGCAAAAGGAAGACTTGTAGAATGTGGATATTTAAAATCCATAATTAATTACAAAATTGCATTGCTCATAGTAACTTCAAATTTCTCCCCACAAAAATTTCAACTGACATATCACATCTAGACATCAAGTTGGACAGTCTGTGAATACAATCACTGGGATGAAATTTTAAAGCCCATCAGTCACTTCTCTACTAATAAAAAAAAAAAAAAAAAAAAAAAACTCCTATTTGTGGACTTATTATTTCTGTAAAAATAACCTGAAAACCAAAAGACAAAGTGGTAAGAAGAATATACTCCATTTTATAAAAGAAAGGCTAGTTTAAAATTCTTTTGTTGAGATTTTAGCAGCACCCCCTTTTTAAAGGGAATTGGTTTGTTTGATAAGTTATATTGTCACCCTGGTTAGCAACTCTCAGATCTTACTATTTAAATACCCTAATATCCTAATAGCAGATAATTTTCCCTTTTTTTCCCTCTGGACATTTTGAAAGTAACAAATACTAAGACAAGAAAAAAATTGATTAAAATACTAAGACAATAAAAAAAATTAATACAATTAAAAAACTGATTAACAAACATGGTTATTTAATTAATTTTACTGTTCTACACTAAAATATTCTTTATGAAAACATTCCATTACTCTTGGGTAAGAACCCCAGAATTGATGCTTTAACAGTATGTAACATAAAGCACCACCTGATTATAAGCAATGTAAAATTCTTTTATATAAATCAGTGACCTATTGTAAGCAGTATAAACTTTCATCTTATACCTTTAAGTAGCAGATGAGCTTGAAAAGATGGGGGTAAATAGGGAGTAGGCAGGGCTAGAGTATAGTGGGCTTTGTAGGTTATCCATATTTCTGTAATTGCATTGATCTAAGTTCAGCCGACTTGAGATATACATGACAGCAGGGACCATTTCTCATTCAAGAGCATGTCACCTGCTCCCAGAAATGGAGTGCTCCCAAGCATCACCACTATCTCTCCATTAATCAGACAGCCATACTTTCATAAATTCTGACATGTTTTCTGAGAAGCCACCATCCCTGGGAACTAGAAACCCAGGATTATCATCAGGATACTCTCTGGCCTCTGCTGCAGAGTGGCCTTGTGATGTTAACCCATGGCATCTGAACAGGTTGGCCCCCTCATCGACTGGCACCTACTGTCAGAGCCCATGGCTCTAGCCATTTGCTTCCTGTTATAAAGTTGCCATACACTCTCTCTCCTCATTCTCACTCAGACCGCTGCCTTTTCATTGGCTCTCTCAGCTCGTCTCATCCTCCCACCTGTAAATGGGAACTTCTAGAGCTTCAGCCCTGCTCACTTACACCATGGAGAGCTGAGAATGGGCTGCCTGGCTGCCTCTGCTTCATCTGTTTAGAGCAGAAAATCAAATATTGTCACTTCACGTCAGAGAATATAAAACATAACTTTTAACTACAGAAAATAAGTAAGTTACCAATTAGGAAATCTTGTATTTTTGCCTTGCAGATTTTTGTTCACAGGTGTATGCAGCAATGACACTTGCGATTATAAACAGATTTAACAGAAAGGAAAAAGAAGAAAATGCAAATCAGGGGTCTAAATACCTTAAGTTTATAATCCAAATCCACTTTGGGACATTGCTGATTGGAACCATTAATCAATTAGAATGTAAATGTCTTTGAATATGAGTTCAGAATTGTTTGGAAATACATTAATTCTTCATTACCTTCCACTTATTAATATTTGTACGAGTAGGGAAAACAGGGAATTATGTTCTTACACAATCAAACCTGACCAGATTTGATACTTTCACATAGACAAATATGAACTATGACAGCCACAAAGCTGAATAAAATTAAATTGAGTTAGTGGAGGAGAAAGCTCTTCATAAATCCAATAAATAAATTAATGGAAGGAATAGTGACGGTGCCAATATTGAGTATATGTCAGGATAGATTTTTTTTAACCAAAAGAGACATAAATTTGTTGAAGATGTCTCTCAAGTTTTTTTATCTTAACTGGTGTCAGTTTTTCATTAAGACAAATAGTTTTCAGACTAATTATACTCTTACCCTAGGAAGCGATTTTGAGAGCAAATTTTCTGCTGGATCGAAAAATCAAAACTTAGAGACTAAGTGAAAATAATAGCTGTCTAACCTGTAAATGTGGGCATTTTACTTAACCTACTTCTCTGGGCTTCCAATAGAGGCAGACATTCCTATCAAGCAAAAATAGATCAATAAACCACACACACTCACACAATCAAATCCACTAACAAAAAGCCACCCAAAATCATCAGTGCTATGCCAGAAATTTAAAAGTGAGGTCTAGATCACAAATGGATGGTTACTTGAAGTTGGGTGAATGTTAAGGCATCTCTGAGGAGGTGACATTTAGGTTGACAGCTGAATGTCAAGAGGGATCCAGTCATGCTAAGGCTAGAAGGAAGATCAGTCCAGGTAAAGGGAATGGGCATGCAAAGGCTCAATGACAGAGAGAATCCTGGCAAGTTTGAGTGGCAAAAAGCAGGCCAGTTTGGTCATAGCGTAAGATGAGCCAAGGATTTCTGGTGAGGGCCAGGAAACTGCATTTTATTCTAAGTGCAATAGGAAGCCTTCAGAGGGTTTTAAAAGATGAATAAAATCATTTAACTTACATTGTTATGAGAATCACGTTGCTGAATGGAGAATGAATTGGAAGTGGGTGAGAGGAGAAGTAAAAGTAGAATTTTATGGGTGAGAAATTATTGTGATTTATGACAGAGTGTAGCAGTGGAGAAGAAAAGAAGACTTCTCCACTGAGACTTGTGCAGAATTAAAACTGACGAATTAGACGCATGGGAGGGAAGAAAGAAGAACAAAGACTAAAGTCCATGATTTCAGAGTTAGGAACCTGCTGGTTGGTGGTGCCTTTACCAGTCCCGGACGGAATAATGGATGAGCTCAATCTGGGTGGAGAATGAGACCGAGCACTCGGCTCCCACTCTGTGATTGTCTCGAGCCATCATGTAATTAACTCAAGCTGCTTTTAGATGTCAATGGTGTCTCTGAACATCTAGAAACCCAGGGTCACTTTACAAATATGACTCTAGAGTCTAGCGCGCCCTCATTTTGATGATTCAGCTACACTCAATCTTCCGTTGTGTTGGTCCTTCTAATGAGCCACCTGCCAACACCTCTCTTTACTTGCTTTCCATTTTATGATACCAGTTGCTCAGGGCTTACTTTGTCCCATGTCTTCTACTCCATACTTCTTTCTGTCTCACTTCTTTTTCCCCTTCTCTTCTTCCTGGTTGCTGACCTACTCTGAATATTCTTATTTTAATATTTTGAAGGTAAGTTTGATTGGTCATAGCATCCCATAAAATAATTTCTATTGGACAGATAATGCATAAAAGGCAACCTCAGAGGTAGTGGCTCTCCTTTCAATATCTGATCTCTGCTTCAGTCACACGTACCCAAGGTACTGAAGTTACATGGTAAAGCACATGGTGATCCACAGGAAACCAACAGCTGCTTTTGTTTTTTAGAGAGAGCGAGACAACATGAGTGGCAATTGCTAAAAACATCAGTCTGTTAAATCCTATCACCAAACTCAAAGTCTTCTTCATTTTGCCCTCAAGCTCCTAAGTAAAAATCAGTGTGTGCTCTCTCTTTCTCTGTCTCTCTCTGTCTGTCTCTCTCTCTCTTTCTCTCTCTCCTTTCTCCTCTACATACCAGTAACAGTCGATTTTCATTTATACAATGAATGCTGAAATGGAACTAACACAGCCTCAGCTTCAGCTGAAGTCAAAACTTGATTTCTTCTTTCTGTATGAGATGACAATAAGCCAACCGGACAAGATGTATCACACACGTCGTAACTACTACAAGTCTCCAAGAGAAGTTAAAGTCAGCTTTAAACCTTGCAGACCCACAGTATATAATGCCAGCTCATGTGGTGTTAACTAAGTGAGAACTGTCCTGTTTACTAAGTGAGAACTGTCCTGCTCTTTGCTCAATCTCCTGTACTAACCACACAGTGTCAAACACTAGAGGGGTTCAAAATGGCAACAGTTGCAGGGAAATGACTGAAAATAGAAAAGGAAAAAAAACAGATTAATATGCCTCTTTCTCATTAAGGAAACCAACTTGTAAACGGCCAGAACTGCTAAAGTAAAGTATTTTTATCTTTGAATAATATTTATAAAGTTTTGATTGTTACACTGGACATATTAATTGCTTCTTAAGATATTTTTACTAATGAATATGACTGGAAAAAAATGTGGTGATTTGTCCTAAATTTCATCCAGTGAAAGGTAAGGCTGGCTGCATAGAATAATGAAAGGAGGACAAAAATAAAAGTATTTATAACATCACATGAGTCCCATTTGTTCAATACAAGATATATCTGCTTTAACGTTGATAATATTCAGCCTTGATAGAGTATGTTCCTCTGTCTCTTTCACTGAGTTTTAAACTCCTTGAGCGTATGGGCTACCTTGCTTTCTATTTTACAGAGAAAATAGAAGCAATTGCAAGAGAAATTCCACCAGCTCCCACCTCCGCAACTTTTCCCTTTATTTCAGCTGGACTTTTTACCTAACCCTCCATCTCTCCTAATTTGAGTGAAGAAAGCCAGATCCTACACTTGTGCGTGAGATGCCACACCACTAACTGGCTCAAAGACGTGACTTCAGCAATTCTCTCTCCTGCTGCATCCTTTTCTTTTCCGCTAAATCATTTCCATGCACATAAAATACATGTTTTACTTCTTCCCTCTTAATTCTTCCTCTCTTATTCTCTCTTGAGGCAATATCAGTCGAACTCTTAGCCACTCCTCTTCATGCAATTTACTAATGGAAATATTACCAATGAGCTCTCCATTGTTAAATTCAAAGGACAATACTTTATATGAATATTAGGCCGCCTAACAAAAGCATTTAACGTAGTTGATGTGGAATCCACTGCCTGGAAACTCCTTCTTCCAGGATGCCACGCTCTCCTGGTTTTCCTTTCCCTGCTCTGCTCGCCCTCTTAGTATTTTTTGCTACTTTATCTTTCTACCCAAACTCTTAACATTGGAAAGCCTCAAACCTAAGAGTGTTTCTCTGCCCTAAGTACACTCTTTCCTTTGGTGATATCATCTTATCTTTGATAGTAAATATTCCTTAAATATACAATTCCCAAGTATTATATTTTCATTTGACTCTAGCTCAGACTGCTCTTCTCAACTCCAGCTTCAAATACTCAATTGCTTACCCAGCATTCCACTTGGAAGTCTAATCACCAACACAAAATCTTCAAAACCAAAATCCTAACTTTTCTTCTTGATGCATTTATTTCCTTCCTCACTGCTGTAGACGGCAACCCCATACTTACAGTTTATCAGGCCCTAAAGCATAGAGTTAATGCTTTAAGTGGAGGTTGATCTTCATCAGACTTTTAGATTCACTTCAGACACAGACATGGCCCATGGACATGGACATGGTAAAATGGAACTTCCAGATTATAGACAATGGAAGATAGAAGGGACACCGTTAGAAACTGTCCAGGAGAGGCTGGCTGCACAAGAGCTAAGGGATCCATGGGGCCGCAATGATGCTTGGAGATACATGAGTGGCTTTGCAAAAAAAGATTACCTTTTTTGATGTATTCTTTAAAGGATTCAAATGGGGATTTGCTGCATTTGTGGTAGCTGCTGGAGCTGAATCTTACCTGGAGTCCCTGAATAAAGATAAGAAGCATCACTGAATATAATACCTGGAAGTATCATAGTGGTTTCTTAACTCTCTAAAATAAGATTTCTCCACTATAGCCTACTTGTCTGACGGTTTGTCCCTTAAAGAATATAAGTAAGATTTAATAAAGTAAAATAAAATATATATATGCCAAAAAAAGTTATTCTAGAGTTATTTTTAATTTCTCTCTTTCACACCCACATCTATTTCATTTGCAAATCTTGTAAGACAGACCTTCATCTATTATAAAACCCAACCATATCTTAACTAATCCCTGCCACCTTGGTCCAATCCAATATCCACTCTTAACTGAGTTATTAATAGCAAGATAAAGGATCACCTCCTGCTTTTACACTTTCTTCTTCTAGGTCTATCTAAAATTTGTAAGTGAATCATGGCTGGGTGCAATGGCTCATGCTTTTAATCCCAATACTTTGGGTGGTGATCCAAGACAGTTTGAGACAAGCCTGGCAATGTAATGGGACCTCTTCCCTACAAAAACTAAAAATTTTAGCCAGGAACAGTGGTGCACACCTGTAGTCCCAGCTACTCAGGAGGCTGAGGCATGAGGATAGCTTGACCCCAAGAGTTTGAGGCTGCAATGAGCCATGCTTGTGCAACTGCACCCCAGTCTGGGTGACAGAGTGAGGCCTGTCTAAAATATAAATATATAAATAAATAAACCAGAAGAAATTCCCATCTCCCATCTTATTTTTCTTGTTTAAAATGAGTCATATTATGTCATTCCGCCACTTAAAACCTCTGATGACTTTTCATATTATCCAAAATGAAAGCCAAGGTCTTTATAACGGTCTGTAGAATCCACATGATCTACTCTTCCCTTTTCTCATTAAAATCATTCCTGTTATTTCCTTCCTATCCCAGTCGTGTAGACCATGTTGCAGTTCCATGAATCTGGGCCATGCTCTGGCCTCAGGGCCTTGGCACTTGGCTACGCTGGCTGAAATGGCTTTCCACAGACAGCCTCATGGCTGGCTCTTTCACCTTGTTAGGTTTTGGTTCTACACCAACTCCTGAGAAATCATTCATAACCGCATAGGTTGGAACTGCAGCTCCCACTCTGGTCTCATATGTACCTGTCTCCTTTATTTTTCTCCATAGCACTTATCCTCATCTAGCATGATGTACTTAATTTTCTTGCTTGTCTTTCTCTCCACTATTATGTAAGCTCTGACTACCTCAGTACCCATTAGAGGGTCAAGTACATGATGAGTGCTCACAAAATGTTTGAAGAGAGATCTGTGCACCCTCATACCCCACCCTCTTCCCACATACATACACACCGTTACACCAACAGATATTTCAGAGTGTTTTACATTTACCAGGTGCTTAACAAATGGTAGTTGACTTGTATTTTTAAACAATTCCATCTAGAGATGATATTATATACAGTGTACTTACTTCATTGCATGCATACTGACTGTGAGATCAGCAATGTAGTGGATCAGAATCCAGGAATGGCTACAATTTTTTGTTTGTTTATTTGTGATGGAGTCTGGCTCTGTTACCCAGACTGGAGTGCAGTGGCCCGATCTCAGCTCACTGCCACCTCCACCTCCCAGATTCAAGTGATTCCCTTGCCTCAGCCTCCCAAGTAACTGGGATTGCAGCTGCATGCCACCATGCCCAGCTAATTTTTGTATTTTTAGTAGGGATGGCATTTCACCATGTTGGCCAGGCTGGTCTTGAACTGACCTCAAGTGATCTGCCTGCCTTCACCTACCAAAGTGCTGGGATTACAGGCATAAGTCACCTCACCAGGCTAGCTACAATTTTTATTCCTTGAGTTTACACATATTAAAAAATATTGAAAACTGTACAGGTTTTATATATCTTTCAAAAATTTTAAGTTATATAACATAAATAATAAATTACATAAAACTGTGAAATGTATTTGTGTTTATTTTGATTTCATCTATTTTGATAAACTTTTTGTTTAATTTCATTAAGAAATAGTTTAATCATCATTGCACACCATTTCAGAGTGCAGTTCCCAGCAAGAACAACGCAGAAGGTGAGTGCCCACCTCATGTCCAAACAACTTTTCACTGCCCACAGACCAGGAGAATCCTGGGCCAAAAAGCACCACAAGTGTCCAACATGGCAGTTTGTGCCGGTGCCAGCTTGGTGCACAGAAACTCATACAAATCTGGGCAGCAGTTACAACTGGTGCCTGGAACACCTGGGAGACAGAGCCACCCATTCAACTGAAAGGGATGGGGCAGAGACGGAGCCAGGCAATCTGGCTTAGCAGGTACCACCCCCACAAAGCAAGCAATCTGAAATGCTCTGGACTGAGATTTTCGCAGCAAGCGCAGCTGGACCCAAGACAGTCCAGCTCAGTGGGGGGAAGAGCATCCCCCACTACCGAGGCAGTCCACCACTACCGAGGCAGTTCACACAGCAGCTGGGCAGGGCCTGCGACAGCTCAGGAACACCTCTTCTGGCAGACTGTGACAAGACTACTCCATGCAGGGCAGGGCATCTATGAAAAAAGGCAGCAGCATGACAGGATCTTATAAATAAAGCTGACCTTCCTAGGACAAAGCACCTGAAAAAGAGGCGGTTATGAGTTCCACTGCAGCAGACTTAAAAGTACCTGCCCAGCATCTCTGCATGGAACAACAGAGCTTCCAGCACAGCACTTGAGCTCCTATAAGGGACAGACTGTCTCCTCAAGCAGCTCCCTGACCCCCGTGTAACCAAAGAGACACCTCATAAAGGAGAGCTCAGGACAACATCTGGAAGGTACCCTTCTGGGACGAAGATAACAGAAGAAGAAACTGGCAGCAACCCTTACTGTTCTGCAGCCCTCACAGGTGATCCCCAGGCAAGCAGGGTCTGGAGCAGACCTTCAGTAGTCCTGCAGCAGAGGGGCTCGACTGTTAGAAGGAAAACTAAGAAACAGAAAGAGATAACTTCATCATCAAAAATAAGGACATCCACTCAGAGACTCCATCCTAAAGTCACCAACTACAAAGACCACGGGTAAATAAAGCCACCAAGATGGGAAGAAACCAGCACAAAAAGGATGAAAACATCAAAAATCAGAATGCTTCTTCCTCCAAAGGAACACAACTCCTCACCAGCTAGGGATCAAAGATGGATGGAGAATGAATCTGATGAATTGACAGAAACAGGCTTCAGAAGGTGGGTAATAACAAACTTCTCGTGCTAAAAGAACATGTGCTAACCCAATGCAAAGAAACTAAGAACCTAGAAAAAAGGTTAGATGAGATGCTAACTAGAATAAACAGCTTAGAGAAGAATATAAACCGCTTGATGGAGCTGAAAAACACAGCACAAGAACTTCGCGAAGCATACACAAGTTTCAATAGTTGAATCTACCAAGCAAAAGAAAGGATATCAGAGACTGAAGATCAACTCAATGAAATAAAACAAGAAGGCAAGAACAGAGAGAAGAGAGTGCAAAGGAATGAACAAACCCTGAAAGAAATATGGGACTATGTGAAAAGACCTAATCGATGTTTGATAGGTATACCTGAATGTGATGGAGAGAAAGAATCCAAGCTGGAAAACACTCTTCAGATATTATCCAGGAGAACTTCCCCAACCTAGCAAGGGAGGCCAACATAGATGCAAAAACCTTCAATAAAATACTGGCAAACCGACTACAACAGTACATCAAAAAGCTTATCCATCACAATCAAGTAGGCTTCATTCCAGGGATGCAAGGCTGGTTCAACAAATATAAATCTATGAACATAATCCACCACATAAACAGAACCAAAGACAAAAACCATATGATTATCTCAATAGATGCAGAAAAGGCTTTCAACAAAATTCAACAGCACTTTATGCTAAAAACTCTCAATAAACTAGGTATTGAAGGAACATATCTCAAAACAATAAAAGCTATTTATGACAAAATTACAGCCAGTATTCATACCGAATGGATTAAAACTGGAAGCATTCCCTTTGAAATCAGGCATGAGACAAGGATGGCCTCTCTCACCACTCCTGTTCAATATAGTATTGGAAGTTCTAGCCAGAACAATTAGGCAAGAAAAAAAAATAAAGGGTATTCAATTAGGAAAAGAGGAAGTCACATTGTCTCTATTTGCAGAGGACATGATTGTATATTTAGAAGACCCTATCGTCTCAGCCCAAAATCTCCTGAAACTGATAAGCAACTTCAGCAAAGTCTCAGGATACAAAATCAATGTGCAAAAATCACAAGCATTTCTATACACCAATAACAGACTAACAGAGTGCCAAATCATGAGTGAACTCCCATTTACAATTGCTACAAAGAGAATAAAATATCTAGGAATACAATTAACAAAGGATGTAAAGGACCTCTTCAAGGAGAACTACAAACCACTGCTCAAGGAAATAAGGGAGGACACAAACAGATGGAGAAATATTCCATGCTTATGGCTAGGAAAAATCAATATTGTGAAAATGACCATACTACCCAAAGTAATTTATAGATTCAATGCTATCCCCATCATACTACCAGTGACCTTCTTCACAGAACTGGAAAAAACCACCTTAAACTTCATATGGAACCAAAAGAGATCCCACATAGCCAAGACAATCCAAAGCAAAAAGAACAAAGCCGGAGGCATCATGCTACCTTACCTCAAACTATACTACAAGGCTACGGTAATCAAAACAGCAAGGTACTGGTATGAAAACAGAGATATAGACCAATGGAACAGAACAGAGGCCCCAGAGGCAATACCACACATCTACAGTCATCTTATTTTCATAAACCTGACACAAACAAGCAATGAGGAAAAGATTCCCTGTTTAATAAATGGTGTTGGGAAAACTGGCTAGCAGTGTGCAGAAAGCAGAAACTGGACCCCTTTCTGATAGCTTACACTAAAATTAACTCTAGATGGATTAAAGACTTAAACATAAGACCTAACACCATAAAACCCTAGAAGAAAATCTAGGCAAAACCATTCAGGACATAGGCATAGGCAAGGACTTCATGACTTAAACAGCGAAAGCATTGGCAACAAAAGCCAAAATAGACAAATGGGACCTAATTAAACTCCAGAGCTTTTGTACAGCGAAAGAAACAATCATTAGAGCAAACCAGCAACCAAGAGAATGGGAAAAAATTATTGCAATCTACCCATCTGACAAAGGGCTAATATCTAGAATCTACAAAGAACTAAACCAGATTTACAAGAAAAAAACACACAAACCCATCCAAAAGTGGGAGACGGATATGAACAGGCACCTTTCATAAGAAGACATGTATGAGACCAACAAACATATGAAAAAATGCTCATCATCACTGGTTATTAGAGAAATGCAAATCAAAATCTCATTGAGATACCATCTCATGCCAGTTAGAATGGCAATCATTAAAAAATCTGAAAACAGATGCTGGAGAGGATGTAGAGAAATAGGAACACTTTTACACTGTTGGTGGGAGTGTAAACTAGTTCAACCATTGTGGAAGACAGTGTGGCACTTCCTCAAGGACCTAGACATAGAAATTCCATTTGACACAGAAATCTCATTACTGGGTATATACCCAAAGGATTATAAATCATTCTATTATAAAGACACATGCACACGTATGTTCATTGCAGCACTGTTTACAATAGCAAAGACCTTGAACCAACCCAAATGCCCATCGATGATAGACTAGACAGGGAAAATGTGGCACATATACACCATGGAATACTACGCATCCATAAAAAGTGATGAGTTTGTGTCCTCATAGAGACATGGATGAATCTGGAAACCATCATTCTCAGTAAACTGACAAAAGAACAGAAAATCAAACACCACATGTTCTCACTCATAGGTGGGTGTTGAACAATGAGAACACATCAGCTCAGGGAGGGGAACATCACACACTGGGTTCAGTTAGGGGGGCCACGGGATGGACAGCAGGGTGGTGGGGAGGTTGGGGAGGGATAACATGGGAAGAAATGCCAGATGTAGGTGACAGGGGGATGGAGGCAGCAAACTACATTGCCATGTGTGTACCTATGCAACAATCCTGCATGATCTGCACATGTACCCCAGAACCTAAAGTATAATAAAAATTTTTTTTTAAAAAGTGTTAGTTTCCCACAATGCTTTACCTTAGCATTGCTAATATGCTAAATGTAATTGAGTCTCAAAGATGTGTAACCATGGTTCCTACACTCCAACTACTTACAGGAGGGTGAAATTCTGTAACACATATGAGTATTACTTTCAGGAATTACAGTCAACATGATGTTGAATAACATAAAGATGTAAAGATCTTTATAATTAGCATAAATTAAGAACTACTGTGATTACACATAGGGAAGAACTTTATCATGTAAATGTAACTTAAAAGTTAACAGCAGGGTAACTTTATTAAGCATGTGAAATCTGTCCTTGAAAACCATGAAGAGAAAAATATAGAACTCATTCTGGGATGAACGTAACATGCACTTCATGGAGTCAAAGCCTTCTAGAAAGTTCAGAGAAATCTAGTCTTTCACAATTCCGGTGTTTTATTAACTTACCATAACTCCCTTTGGCAAATCACTTGGCAGTCAGGGTCACTGGCTCCTGAAGCTTGTGGGCCAACCTTGCCTGAGAAAAATGGGTGGGAAGAAGATAACATTAAGCAACTCATCCCTGCTATGAGTCCTGCTCCAATCCCCTATCTATTGGCCATCAAGAAAACAATTTCCCTGTTCTTCATCCATCTTGGATACCTAGGACAGCATTGAGTCTTTACTTTTGTTTCCTGTAAGGCTTGAGATGAGGCTGGTTTATATCCATCCTCTCAGAACTGGAGTCCTCTTTCTGAACTCCAGGTTGCCACTGAGATCCCATTCTCAGGTTTCACTGTTTTTGAAAACTACTGCTTATATGTCTTTTTCTTACCCAATGAAAGCCTAAAGCAGTTTTAGCACAGGTCCTGGCACATAGCAGTATTCAATATTAATTGAAAATCGGTACACAACAAGAAGTATAACAAGATGTTGGCCTTCAATGCAACTTAGAGTCTAGAAGAGAAAGATAAAAATACAAATACTAAGTGTTACAGATGTTATAATGAAACCAAAAAGACAGCAAACCTGGCATAAACATTTTTTTCCTACTAGAGGGATCAAAAAGACTTCTGACAGGAGTTGATAAGAATGGGTAAGATTAAATGAAAAGAAAAGGCTTTGTCAAGAATAGTGGGAAAACAGGCAGATATTTTCCGGAGACAATGAGTAAAGTCCTTTGTGTAAGGAGACTATGCATATTGAAGCATGGTAAAAGATAAGCCTAGAAATCTGGGTAGATCATGAATCAGTCAGAAATTTACTTTTTTAGGCATTGAAAGTATCTGGAGTCTTTTGAGTAGGTAAGTGATCTAATTAGAGTGGTATCTTAGAGTTGTTTCTAAGGTGGCAGTTAACAAGATATTTTAGTCAAGGAAAAAAATTGAGAGGAGGAAATTCATTAGGAAACAATTTATTTATCCTAGCATTAAATGACTGAATTATGATATAAGTTAATAGCAATAGAATTAAAAAAAAAAGGAACCAAATTTTGGTGTATCATGTGGGATTTACTCTCACTTCTTACAAGCCCATAAAAATTCATCAAAAGGATTTTTAAAATGCATAAAATTACATAAGCAAAAACAAAAATGGGAACAAAAAAGATGAGATGCAAAGAAAAAAATGGAAGACATACGACAGAAAATTAAGGCCAGGGGAAGAAGAAAAATAGTGTCTGCAGAGTAGAGTCAAGACACTCGTCACTTCATGCCCTGGAATCCAGGGAGAGCCTACAAGTTAGAAGCATCATGTTCCTCTGACGGCTGAGGTATAATTAAGCAGACAACGTGAAGATTGGTTGCAACTCTCCAAAGGCATTTAGACCTTTGCATTTCCTAAAATTCTATAGGAGAAGAAATCAGGTCCAAAATTTTCCCCACTGAACAGAAGAACGTGGTTGAGGTTTTACGCACCGGAGACACTTTGAACCTAGAGACACCAAATACAGTCAAGACACTGCATGAAGGTCTACACACTAACAGTGAGATCCATATTATACTCTCTCGCTTTCCCATAACATGAGCAACCAGCTTCCCTCACAAGAGGAAGACTGGAGGGTTCGTCTCTTTGGAACCTCACTAGCTTAAGGAAAAACTCTTGACATTTGGGGAAAGAGTGTCTTTGAGAAAACAACTGCGTTTCTGTCTAACTATCCTACAGAAAAGCACACTGGTCAACAAGCCCTGAAACTGGATACAAACCTTCTAATATATTTCTAGGGTTTTACTCTTATATGCCAAATAACAGCCAAGGATGAAGAAAGTCATACCACTAACTCAAAACACAGAAGCCAAACGAAGAGCATAAGCAGCACCGAAGACCTGAAGCAATGCAGAAACTAGAAGAAAGAAGGCAAAGAAACTCTATTATCAGTCACCTTAAAGAGATTAAAGTATATAATATATCCATAAATTAGAATATTTAGAATATTATTCTAAAATGAAGGAGGAGCATTCAAACAATAAATGCTCCTAGAAAATAAAAATATGGTTAAAATAAACATGACAGAATTTTCCAGAAAGTGTAGCCAAAATACAAAGTGAAAAATAAGTAAGACTAGATAAAATTTAAGAGGTTTGTTACTAAAGTTCAAACAGTCAAATAAGAGTCTCAGAAAAAGACAGAGAAGAAAATGAAAGGAAGTAAATTATGCAGAAACAACCAAAAAAACATCTAGGATTGAAACTTCCGGATTTACACATTGAAAGGGTGGATTAGTATCTACCACAATGAATGAAAAGATAATTCATAGCAAAGCATAGTACTGTTAAATTTCAGGGAATTGAGATACGGAGAAAAAACAGGCCTTTAGAGCAGAAAGAAGATTGAATTTCATGCCTTCAATACCTTATGAAAAATAATTTTCAACATAGAATTCTGAACCCAGACAAACTACCAATCAAATGAGAAGTTAAAAGCAAACATTTTTAATTTTTCATATGCACAAGTTCTTAAAAAAAAAATACTTCTCACACACTTCTGCTCAAGAAATTACAAGAAGATAATCCTTGTTAAGAATCAAAGAATAGGCATGGTACAGTGGCCCATGCCTGTAATCCCAGCACTTTGGGAGGCTGAGGCAAGTGAATCACATGAAGTCAGGAGTTCAAGACCAGCCTGACCAACATGGTGAAAACCCACCTCTACTAAAAATACCAAAATTAACTGGGCATTGTGGTGCACGCCTGTTATCCTAGCTGCTCGGAGGTTGAGGAAGGAGAATTGTTTGAACCCAGGAGGCAGAAGTTGCAGTGAGCCAAGATCGCGCCATTGCACTCCAGCCTGCGTGACAGAGTGAGACTCTGTCTCAGAAAAGAAAAAAAGAATCAAAGTTAACCAAGATGCCAGAAACCTGGAATACAAAGAATAAGTGTAAAAAGAAGAGGCATCTATAGAACTCCCACAATGACAGTGAAGGAAAAGCTCGAGAAAACAGCTGTGCAGCAGTTCTAGAGAAGGATCCATCTAGATCAAAGTTTTATAGAAGGTTTCCAGCAAGGAAGTCTCTAAAAATAAAACAGAATTGATACATCAACTGATGTTTAGTGTGTTAAGGACAGAGTTACTGTGCTCTCCAAGGATTTGTAGATGAAATGATGAGAGTTCCATAGTACACTTAAAAGCAAAAATACATCAGTTATTACTAACTCCTGAGGAAGAAAAATTACAAGGAAGAATATGTAACCATAGCATACTTGGGTGCCTCAGGTGTGGATAATATCAATATAAATACTATGATGAAAATACTGAGTATTTAACCAAAAACTGACATAATTATACTAAGATGATCAGGAAAGGATAAGAAGAGAAGAAGGTGAACATTTTAGGGAAATATCTTCCAAGAAAGAAAGCAAAGTGCTATTACCTAAAAAATCAGAAAAGACAAAATAAAACATATGCCTTCTTTTTAGAGACGTGGATGGGAATCTCCAAAGACAGGTAAAAGATCCAAAGATGTCTATATCTTGGAATGGAATTCAGGAAAGAAATATGGAAATGGTCTAGTATTTTTTGTTACAAGTCTTGTTGAACTCCGTTACATTTTAAACAGTGGGTATGAATTGTTTTGATTAAAATAATTTTTTGAAAAAAGAGGAAAGTGCAGAAGTTGTTGCAAAGAAGAATCTATGGGGAAAAAAAGCAGAATGACCAAATTTTGGAGCAAATAAGGACAAATTTTTAAATAACCCTATGACATCTTGTGTGGATGATTGAAGAGAATTTTGGAAACAATCATATAGGAGAGAAATCAGAAATTAGCCATGGAATGAAGAGTTTGGTGAAGAAGGATGTATGCCTAACTGATTGGCAGTCAGACAACAGGATTTCTAAACCTTGTTCCACCGCCAATTTACTTGTGAGATTGGTCAAGTAAATTTACTTCTATAGCTTCTGTTCTGTTATCTTTAAAGAAAAGGTTTTGAACTCTGTGATGGCTACCTTTCTTCCATCTTGTTTGAGACGAACTTACACTTACACTTGTGTGGGTATTAACTGTAGGACAACCAAGTTACTTATACGCAGGAGACTGCTGGAAATGTAGGACACAAGTTGAGACAAGTAGTCCCAGCTGGAGAGGCAGATTGTAGAGGTATCTACATGGAGATGCGTTCACAGCTGGAGAGAGTAAATCTCCAAAGCACAACACGTAGAGACAGAAATGAAAAGATAGGACTAAACTTCAGATAATGCCCACCTTAGGGGAAAACTAGAATAGTGAAGGTGTGAGTTGAAACATATATATATATATATCAGGACAGATCAGCTATATGTCCATTTGGCTTTAGAATCATATGAAGGGTAGCTGGGCATGGTGGCTCACACCTGTAATCCCAGGACTTTGGGAGGCCGAGGCAGGTGGATCACGAGGTCAGGAGATTGAGACCATCCTGGCTAACACGGTGAAACCTCGTCTCTACTAAAAATACAAAAAAATTAGCCAGGCTGTTGGCTCAGCTGCTCTGGAGGCTGAGGCAGGAGAATTGCTTGAACCCAGGAGGCAGAGGTTGCAGTGAGCCAGGATTGCGACACGGCACTCCAGCCTGGGCAACGGAAAAGGCTCAAAAACAAAAACAAACAAAAACAAACAAAAAAGAATAGTATGAAGGGTTTGACGGTCTTATGAATTCAAAAATGACCTTTGAACTTAAACAATTAGGAAATGTTGATAGTAAACCAAATTAAAACAGAATATTTGGAATTCTAAGGAGTTATACAAAAGATAAGCTTTTATCGCCCTTTTCCTAAAATTACTGTAGGTATCACATTACAGATGTTACCATTTAGGGCATCTATGTGAATAAAGATGGGATTTTTATTTTTCACCTTTAGAAAAGTGGCAGTGATTGAAATCTTGCCTGAAACTATGAATTTTTCATAATAGGTGGTTATTCAGCTAAGCACTCTAAATCTATAAGCCCCAGCTGTGATCCAAGCAAGGTTAAATGAAAATAATACTTGACAATATTTCACCAAGCCCTATCATGCATGCACATGTCACTTCCTTTAATTTATTTTTCATGCATAATTATTCATCCATACAAAAAAAAAACAAGTCAGTAAACACACAAAATACAAATCCAGTTTTCATTTACAAGTAGAAAACCCCTTGTGAAGTTTGTTGTTCTTCACTTTTGCATACTAACCACTTTAGTTATACATCCTGCATTCCAAATTGTTGAAAGCATTATTATTTACAGGAATTCTGTATTCTATATGGCTGAAAGTTGAAAATATACATGTTATTATATAATCTGTACATTTTCTAATTTTAATGGCAACACGAGGACATACAATTTTATACACACATGTGTATGCGAATGTATATATGCACACACTTTTTAAAGCATTTCTCAACTTTAGGTCATATAATGCATTCCCAGTTTTGTGTTACCATTTATATCAAAATTATCAACAACTTTGTAAAAATAGTTGCATTTATTTTAATTTATATTTTTTGTTACTTTCTTAGGTAGTAATTGGACCCAATATGGCATTAGTTGGCTTAAAGATGTGAAAATTTATATTATTTCATCAAGTCTTGTGGTTTTCCCATCAAAAATATTCTATCAAATCACATTTTCAGCAGTACTATTTTAATATCTGGAATAGTGTTTCTCTTTTCAACTATTTCATCTGTTATAGGTAATCTAACCAATTTATTTCTTGAAACTAGTGGGTCAACCTTGAGGGAAGGTTAGTGTTTTTACCTAAACATTAGAAATCTTTAAATATTTGTTTCTCATAAATATTTAATTCAGCACAATAATTACAACATTAATTAGACATAGACTAAGTAAACAGGCGAGATGCAGTAATGTGAGTCACTAGGGGGCAGCAAAGATCAGAAAAAGGGCATGAATTCAAATGCTGATTCTTAATCCAAGATAATAAAAACATTGTGTGATCTAGAGATATCAAAGGGCCAGTGCTTGTCCCAAATGTTTTCCTGAATCTTACAGTCTTATCTATATAACATCTTGGAATGAAAAGCTGCACTACCCTGCCACCTTTTGGAAAATTGACTGCCATTTTAATTTGGTTATCAGCAAACAATGAACATGTTAAGGCTTTCTCAAAATTGAAAACTGCGTAACTTCCCGACAATTATGGTAGTTCCAATTCTTTAAGAAGGTTATGAAATAGGTCACTGAGATTTTCTGTGGGATTTCTGCTTCTCCAAAAAGACCAGATGTTTCCTCATAATTTTTGTTTCCCCATCTTGAGCAGTACAAATGAAAGAGATTTATCACTTTTTTTAAAAATTATACTTTAGGTTCTAGGGTATTTGTGCAGATCATGCAGGACTGTTGCATAGGTACATACATGGCAATGTGGTTTGCTGCCTCCATCCCCACATCACCTACATCTGGCATTTCTTCCCATGGTATCCCTCCCCAACATCCCCACTCCCCAGCTGTCCCTCCCTTGGCCCCTCTCAACAGACCCCAGTGTGTGATGCTCCCCTCCCTGTGTCAATGTGTTCTCATTGTTCAACACCCGCCTATGAGTGAGAACATATGGTGTTTGATTTTCTGTTCTTGTGTCAGTTTGCTGAGAATGATGGTTTCCAGATTCATCCACGTCCCTACAAAGGACACGAACTCATCGTTTCTTGTAAATCTATTTTAGTTCTTTGTAGATTCTGGATATTAGCCCTTTGTCAGATGGGTAGATTGCAAAAATTTTTTCCCTTTCCGTTGTTGCTGGTTCACTCTAATGATTGTTTCTTTTGCTGTACAGAAGTTCTGGAGTTTAATTAGGTCCCATTTGTCTATTTTGGCTTTTGTTGCCAATGCTTTTCGTGTTTTAGTCATGAAGTCCTTGCCTATGCCTATGTCCTGAATCGTTTTGCTTAGGTTTTCTTCTAGGGTTTTTATGGTGTTAGGGCTTATGTTTAAGTCTTTAATCCATCTGGGGTTAATTTTTAGTGTAAAGTGTCAAGAAGGGGTCCAGTTTCTGCTTTCTGCACACTGCTAGCAGTTTTCCCAACATTATTTATTAAACAGGGAATCCTTTCCCCATTGCTTGTTTTTGTCAGGTTTGTCAAAGATCAGATGGTTGTAGATGTGTGGCGTTGCCTCCAAGACCTCCGTTCTGTTCCATTGGTCTATATATCTGTTTTGGCACCAGTACCCTGTTGTTTTGATTACTGTAGTTTTGTAGTATAGTTTGAAATCTGGTAGCATGATGCCTCCAGCTTTGATCTTTTTGCTTAGGATTGTCTTGGCTATGCGGGCTCTCAGATTTACAACTTTAAATACAGTGTTATTTTCTGAGTTTTTAGGAAACACACAAGTGTTTATAAAGGCAAAAATATTGCATCAATTGTACTTTAAATGGTCATTACTACTAATAGAAATTACTTTAAAATATTTTTAAAATAGCTTAATAGGAAAAGTCAATCATCTGCCTTTTCCTTTTTGAATTCTCAACTTATTATACACATATTTACAATTTTATTAAATGAACAGCCATTATTTTAATACCAGAAGGGACTCTAAACTTATAAAAAATGTTGCTTATAAGTAATATATCTTACTTTTGCTGGACCTTTTCAAATTCATATTAAAATGCATTGAAAGTCCTGATTTTATTAGCATTCATTCTGGTGGGTTTCCAGATCTAAGGAAACATCAAACTTTGTAGGTGTTATTTGGAAATAAAACCCACAAAATAACACAATGCTAGAATTGTCAACTAACAAAATAAAAGAGTTTGTTTTATAATGTCACTTTTGTAATATTGACCTTAGCCATAAATGTTGACTTTGTTTATTGCCTATTGAACATTCTCACAAAATTATAGTTTGTTTCCTTGGAGGTTAGAAATGAAAGGAGAAACGGCCGGGCGCGGTGGCTCAAGCCTGTAATCCCAGCACTTTGGGAGGCCGAGGCGGGTGGATCACGAGGTCAAGAGATCGAGACCATCCTGGTCAACATGGTGAAACCCCATCTCTACTAATACAAAAAATTAGCTGGGCACGGTGGCGCGTGCCTGTGATCCCAGCTACTCAGGAGGCTGAGGCAGGAGAATTGCCTGAACCCAGGAGGCGGAGATTGCGGTGAGCCAAGATCGCGCCATTGCGCTCCAGCCTGGGTATCAAGAGCGAAACTCCGTCTCAAAAAAAAAAAAAAAAAAGAAAGAAAGAAATGAAAGGAGAAACAAAGTGTACTTACCAAACAAGAAGATGTGTCTGAAGCTGAGAAGTGGCTGGTCCATTTGGGAATTGATCAAAACATAAAAATGTTAAAGTAAAGACCTCTCAATATCATTACAAGTTTCCCATTTATCTGTAGAAGGAAAAAGGTATTGGTTTGAAGTGTTAAGAAGACATAAAATAAAATAAATATAAAGAAGGTAAAGTGCATGTAAACCCCTTTTAGTGTGACTACAAAAGCTTACATTTTAACCTAAAAGCTAATGACTTACAAATCTATTTTCCAGCCCCTATAACCAAATAGTTGAATGTTTCTACCAGTGTTCAAATACCTTTGAAGTACCTGAAGATCAATGTATTTAAAGCTAACTCGTGACCTTCTCAAATAAAGCTGCTCATCCTCTTACTTTCTCTGCAAAGTGTGGGGATTCCACATCCAACCACTTCACCCAAGCAAAGAAACCAAAAATCATCCTTGACTGTATCCTCTCCTGTAAGTCCTCAAACCAACTATCTTATATTTATTTTATAGATATTTCTCAGATCCTTACTCACTTTAGAGACCTATAGTAACTTAACTGAACTCTACCCTGAATCTCTCAAAAACATTACCTATACTATCAGAACGCTTTCACAGATGCCATTACCTCACTAGATTGCCCAAATACCTACAAGCCTCCATTCATATGTACAATAGAGTCCAAATGTCCTACTATGGCATAAAAATAGCCATTGCTTTTGCATTTAAAGCATATTCTTGGCAAATATTTGTTGACTCCAAAAGAATCAAATATTCAGTATTTCTATGTTTACACAGGGTGTTGACACAAAACCAGAATATTGTTGGGGTTATATCAAAGTATTTAAAGTGAGAAAATAAGTGAGAAAATTAAATATGTGTGTGTACATATATATATATAATAAATATTAAAAATATATTAAACTGCCAGGTGTGGTGACCACATCTGTAATCCCAGCACTTTGAGAGACTGAGGCAGGTGGATCACTTCAGGTCAGGAGTTCGAGACCAGCCTGGCCAACATGGTGAAACCTGTCTCTATTAAAAATAGAAAAATTAGCCGGGCATTGTGGCACATGCCTGTAGTCCCAGCTACTCGGGAGGCTGAGGCAGGAGAATTGCTTGAACCCAGAATGTAGAGGTTGCAGTGAGCCGAGATTGAGCCACTGCACTCCATCCTGGGTGACAGATCAAGACTCCGTCTCAAAAAAATAAAAATAATAAGGATAAAAATATATTAAACTGACATATAAATCTATTTTTTAACTTCATCATGGGTTTATGTACTTGTCTATATATTTATATTTGTGTATATATGTGTGTGTATATACACACACACACTCACACATGTCAGTTGAATATATTCTTCAGCTTTGGAGGAAAACCTAGCAAAAACAAGCAGAGTAGGCAGTAGTTAGGACAAAAATTGATGAAACAAATATTGTTTACATTTTTGCCAGAAACAATGTAGAGAACAATGAAACTGTGTTGGAGATTTATAGATTAAAACCCAACAGTACAGCAGCCCAAAGATGGTATTTCTGTTTCTTAGTTGCATTCCATTTTTCTCACATTTCCCTTTCAAAAAAACTGAAATCCTTGAGACTTTTGTAAACAAAGAACAGTCATAGCTGGGCATTTCCTCCGAAGAAAAGAGATAAACCCAAACAAAGGCACTTTCATCTTCTGTTTGCGCTTGGTAAACTACCAGTGTTAGGAAAGACGTTTTATTTGTTCATTCGTCTCCTCATGTGTCTGAATGCGCATAGAAAATGTTTACAGAGCAAAACAGCTCATCTCTTATTCCAGAAAAATCAAGCTGTTGCAACTGGTGGAGATTAATTAAAATGGCCTGAGCATAAACGAGAAAGCTGCTGGCAAGCCAGGAAAGAACAAAGCCAAACAAACTAATCCGTCATTCTATCTTTAAAAATGATAAAGGAAAGGATCATCTTCTTGGCTCTTGGTGGATCCTGGACTTCTGACTCTATATATACATATATACGTGAAATTAAATAAAAATTTACATGTCTTGCTTGATTTTCAATTCGTATACGAGTAAATTCTTAATGACAGAATGACCTTCAGTTGGCCCAACCATAAAGTACTTTATATTTCTGCTATTTGATGCGTGAAACAAGAGAGAACAACCTTAGTGCTCTCTTTCCATTTCATAATTTGATACCATATTTGTCTATTATGCGTCCAAAAACATTGCTGATTTGGCTACATTTAAATCTAAAAGATACTAAAATGAGTCCTTAAATATTAAAACATATCAGTGTAAAAATCCCTACATTTGGTAAGAAATTCAATAAAAATTACGATGAAGTACTGGGCTTCCACACTTAGATATGGTTAGTAAAGAGAAATCAACATGTGAAAAATTATCCAATGCTATAAAACATATCTGTGTTTTATGCCTTTGTGATACCTTTGTCATAAGACTATCACAAAGCAGTGGCAAATTGGTTGATAGAAAGTCAGTTGATATTGAAAATTATAATTAAAATCTAGAGTTCATACCCAAAGCGTCATCACTTTTGTCTTTCTCCTAAATTTCATTCATTCCATACAATGGTAAACGATTTTAGAACTTGATCATGCTTATTTCCATATAAAATGATATCATTTTCCCTTTCTACTATTGAATATGAGATGACTGCTCTCACTTTTCTTAGTAAGGTGCTACCTAATTAGACACATTAAGAATTTTTAAATCTTTCTGTTTCCATAGTATATTACTTTAAAAATTTTATCCCTAAAATTCACTAAAAAAAAATTTGGGTTCACATGAAATGATTCTGGGGAGGGCTCAGGAGCCCTCAGGGTTTCAGAGCCTTGCTCTGGAGTAGACGCCGACAGGAAGCAAGGACAGGTCTATGATTGTTTATCTTAATAAATCTCATCTGGAAGGAGGGAAGACTAGAGTCAGAATACAGCTGTAAGAGGGAAAGAAGCAGCAGGCACTCGCATTTGCCAGGTTATGGGGGTGCTTGGTATTTTGTAGCTGGAGCAGTGTTTATGTTTTGTCTGTGTTCAGACCTGGTTACAAGTGATCTTGCTTTTGTCTTGATTTATCTTGTTCATGGAATGACCTTGTCTGATGTTGATGTCCTGTGAAATTGTTTATGATCAAAAGAAATACACAAGGCCTAACTGCAAGTGCCAGGCCAGTTCCTCATACCAGTGTGGCTGATAGGACCAGGCCAGTCCCACATGTCAAGGACTGCTTTTCTCTTTCTCATTTTCCCATCTGGGTCAAGGGTAGACATAGTAAGGCCACGGGACATTAATCCATAACATTTATATTTGACTATCATTAAGATTTTGCTGCTAAGAAGAGTGTTTCTAGAGAACATAGTCTGTAGTGGAATTAAAATTAGTCACTTGGTCTTTCGTTGCCGAATGAGTTATTAAATGTGCTGGCATGATCATTGCTATACAGAAATTCAGAATGGCCTACATCTGCCAACCGCAATGTAAGCAATTATCAGATGCAAGATGATTATTAGTCCTTGACACAAGTCTTGAAGCCAGGGTTCTAGATCATAAAATCTAGGAAATAAATCCTTTTGTGTTTGTTTAGAAAGTCAGGGTTTTTTTTGTGTGTAATTTCTTCATGTGTTTATGTATTTGTCTTGTGGTCCACAGGTGTAGTATAAATTTTCCCTTGGTTAATTACAAGGAAAGCAAGAACACTGCAAATTGTTCCTAACCTTTGCTAATGAATTGAGACTAGTTTGTTGGGCATTCAGAGTGTAAGTTATACTATTTTTGGCTTTTGCTGGGGTCAAAGTAAAGCTTTGCGCCATGTTGCCAGTTGTATTATTCCAAATGTGAAAATCATAGCTCAGATAATCTGTATGAAGGAGTCAGTTACCCCTTCCAAAAGTTTCTTTAAAAAGCATATATGTACCTCCTTTTGAAGGGTGATAAACAACTTTTCATCCAGGGCTATATGAACTGCTCGCAGGAGGTTGGTTTTAAATACCTGGAAGTCTCTCATGATTATCTCATGAAATAGATCATATAAGTTAATATGTAGCAAACTGAATGGCATCACCTAGGGAGAGAATGTAGCTAGACAAGACAAAAGGACTCAAGGGCATTTCAATATTTCAGTTAGGTAAGGAGGAAGGGACAGCAACGTAGGTAGAGGAAAAATAAATAAATAAATCAGGAGGATATGGTGCCCAAGAAACCACAGAAGGAAAGATTCTCAAGGAAGATAGATTGAGTGTAGGGTCAAATGCTGCTCAATATCAAAATAAGGAAGAATACAGAAGAGGCCACTAGGTTCCGCAAAAGAAAAATCATTGGTCACTTTAACAACAGACATTTCAGTGGACTTGTGGTAACAAAAGCTACTCTTGAGTGATTGGAAAAATAAGCAGCTAAAAAATGTAATTTTTAAAAATTCCAGGTAGCATTAAATCACAAATGAGTCTAGTAAGAACTCCAAGCTGGACACAGTGGCTCACGCCTGTAATTCCAGCACTTTGGGAGGCAGAGGTGGGTGAATCACCTGAAGTCAGGAGTTCAAGACCAGCCTGGCCAACCAACATGGTGAAACTCCGTCTCTACTAAATATATAAAAAGTAGCTGGGCATTGTGGCACATGCCTGTAATCCCAGCTACTCGGAAGGCTGAGGCATGAGAATCACTTGAATCTGGGAGGCAGAGGTTTCAGTGAGCCAAGATCACGCCACTGCACACTCCAGCCTGGGTGACAGAGCAAGACTCCATCTCAAAAAAAAAAAAAAAAAAAAAAAAGAACTCCATGAAGTCTAGACTCATAAAATAATAATAAAACTACCTAAGTTTTAAAAGAGAAAACAGTTTAAAATTTTGATTGTGATTGTTCTTTGATGAAATGACTCATTATAAATATATCTATTACCCTAAGATAATGTATTCATTTAACTCAATACAAATGAATGTATTCCAGAGTTTTTCATGAAACTCGATGGTAGTAGTTATTGTTTTTAATTTTAGTTTCAGGGTTACATGTATGGGTGGGGATATGTATGGGTTTGTTACATGGATATGTTGCATGATGCTGGAGGTTGGGCTTCTATTGAACCCATTACCTAAATAGTGAACACAGTACCCAATAGGCAATTTTCAATCCTTACCACCTCTCCTCCCTCCCTCCTTTTGGAGTCCTCAGTGTCTATTGCTTCCATCTTTGTGTTCCCATGAACCCAATGTTCAGCTCCCACTTACAAGTGAGAACACGTGGTATTTGATTTTCTGTTCCCACTTGAATTCACTTAGGATAATGGCCTCTAGCTGCAGCCATGTTGCTGCAAAGGACATTATTTCATTCTTTTTTATGGCTGCATAGTATTCTATTGTGTATACGTACCACAAATTCTTTATCCAATCCACTGTTGATGGGCACCTAGGATGTTCCATGATTTTGCTACTGTGAATACTGCTGTGGTGAACATATGAGCACTGGTGTCAATTTTGGCAGAACAATTTATTTTCCTTTGAGTCAACACCCAGTAAGGGGATTGCTGAGTTGAATGGAGTTTTCATTTTTAGTTCTTTGATAAATCTCCAAACTGCTTTCCAAAGGGGCTAAACTAATTTATCTTTCCACCAGCAGTGAATAAGCATTCACTTTTCTCCACATCCTAGTCAGTATCTGTTGATTTTTGACTTTTTAATAATAACCATTCTGACTGGTGGGAGATGGTATCTTGTTGTGGTTTTGATTTGTATTTCTCTGATGATTAGCAATATTATGAGTTGATTCTAAAGTCTACAAAGAAAAAATAAACTTACAATAATATCCAAGAAAATATGAAGCAGAAGAATAATAGACATAGACTAGCTATACCAGAAAAAAATGTTATAAAACAATAGTAAATACTGACCACAAATGGTCAATATAACCAAGAAGTCAGATATAGTCTTAAATACATATGGGTTTTTAGTTACTGGTGAAAGTCATTCCAAATCAGTGAGTATTGAGAGGCAGACAGGGGAGCTGTGTGGCCTAAATGATTCTGGAATAATTGGATAGCATCTAGGGAAAACGAATGAGCTAGCTTCTCTCTCACTTCTTAAAACAAATACATTTCAGAAGAACCAATGTTTTCAAAGCGTAAAAACTGAACTATAAAATTGAAAGGAAATGAAAGAAAAACATTGGAAAATCTCAAATACTTGATTGTGTAAGGTATTTATAAGCGTGATGTAAAACCTTTCAAAACATGGTGGAAAACTATTTAGAAATCTATAAATTTTAGTTCATCAAATTTAAGTTTTAAACTTAATAAATTTAAAAAAATAATAATTTACAAACTTACTAGCTTAAATATTTTAGTAATATGGCTGCTGAAATGTTAATTTTCTTAATATATGTACATTGCCCATACTAACCAATGGGAAAATTATCAACAAACCAATGGGAAAAAAAAATGGGTAGAGACATGAATTCGGAAATAAAAAGAAATGCAAAGTCTTTTAAAATTTGAAAATATGATCAGCCTTAATCATAATAAAATGAATGTAAACTATAACTACATTTGGATATCAAGTTTTCAAATACTTCATTTGGCAAAAGGCAAAATTCTCTTACTACATTGTGTTAGTGAAGGTGTGGAGAATCAATCACTCTTATACAGCATCAGTACAAATTTAAGTTTGTATAACATCTAGAAGGCAGTTTTCCAACATTTATCAAAATTACAAAAAACATGTTCTTTGGAGTCAATAATCCCACTTTTAAGAGTTTATCCTATAAATACATGCCATAAAAATATAACTACAAAGATTTGCAGAGCAGTAGTTTCTGTATTAGAAGAGATTACAAGTATTCTGAATCTTCACTGTAAAGAACTGTGTAAATACATTTATGTGACAGCAAGCCAAGAACTGGTTAAAAGGAATGAGACATACCTGTGTACACTTACATGAAAGGTCTCCTTGATAAGTGGAAAAGCGAGTCATGCTATAATCTGTGCAAAAAAAAAAAAAAAAAAAAACTTCAACTTGGAGAAACCTGAGTATTAGGGATTGATGATAGAAGGGTGCTAACATTCTGTACTGCTCAAATTTTGTAAGACAGTCATATATAGCCTTCTCAAAAAACTACATTAAAGTTCTTTAAGAAGGACAAAAAGTGAATGTGAAGTAATAAAATGAAGGCAATGAGAGGACGACTATATGTCCTGTCGCTGAGAAGGATACAGAGAAATTAAATTAATGTGTGATCCAAATTTTATTATTTGTGTTGGAACTGTTCCTTGCTCTTTAAAGACAAAAAGTTAGAGGACACTCTGAGAGTCTGACTACATATCAGTCAGATTGAACCAATCTGAGAGAGGGAGACGTGATTCAAATGGAGGCAGATAAAGAAGTCTGCAGAAGCCCCAAGGGATAAAATTCAGGTGAACAGCAAGGATCACCTGTGCTTAGCGCAGGGGCACCTCCATTTTAACAAGTAGAATGAAGAAAGTTGTTAGATTTCTTTTGTGTGAAAGTGATGAATCTTTAATGGAGAACTTGGCCTTCTTGGAAAAGGGGCACGTCTTCCATGTTAACAAGTAGAATGTAGCATTATGGATATAAACATAGCTAAGTTTTTATAATTTTAGGTAAGTAGAGGATGTTCTGATATCCTGCATCTAATTAACCCATGAATTATAAGACTAAATAATCTTCAGAGAGCCAGGCTTGCGAGAGGTGGTGGAAGAACTTGGAGACAAGAAGATTAAGGATAACACAGTCATCTCAGATAAAGGGAAACGGAGTAGGAGTGTCTGGCAGGACTGAGCGTGTTTTGAGGCTTTTGGTCAACAAGTTAAAGGAGTATCAGTTGGACTTTTCCCCTGGTAAGCCACTAAGTTGCAAGCATGATGCAGGTGGGTAGCTGGGTTAATTGAAGCTCAGATATTAACAATTGTTACAAGGGGGTAAGATAACAAAGGAGATGAATCTGTTTGCAAGGGAGTGATTATGATGGTTCATCTTGGAATTTAGACTAGGCTGAAAGGTAAGTAAAGATAGGCGGTAGGAGGGGGTTGGTAAAAAGTCATGTGGTAGGAAAAATATATTGAAGATCTGTATTAATTCAAACCATGATCATCCTATGAATTAGTAGAGAAAGTGGCCCAGAGAATTAAAAAGTAGGGCTAAGAGGAATGTATGAAATAAAAATTTGGTGAAAGAGCACAAAGTAAGAACACAAAAGTGGGTGCGTGGTGTGGAACAGGGGAAAAGACTGCAATCAAAGGAGGGCTTCTCTACCCTCATTTTCTGAGACCTGTTACATGTAGTCAAAGTATTAATTTTATCAAATATAATTCAATCTCTTTGAAAATAAGTTTTTTATTATTGGACATATAATTTGTGTTAGATTATATATTTTCTAATATTTAACCATTGTTTCATGGAATAAAACTACTTGAAAATAGTGATTATTTTCTTAATAATCACTTTTATTTTGAATGTTCGTGTTTACAATTATATAAGTGATGAGACTTTCAGAACTGTACTACCTTCAAAAACCTAATTAGATCACTTTCCATGTTTTTCTATACTCTTGGCCACACAATTTGGCATGGAAATGTTAAATCCATTCCTTGTAAATGTGTAATATGTCATCTGTTTTTGTTTAGAGTTTTATGTGGAAATAATTTTTCAAAATGTATTTTTAATTTTCTATTCTTGATATATTTTAGAAGTTTATTATCTTCTACAAAACAATTATTTCATATTTAATGAAACAATTATTTCAATTAAACAATATTTAAATATATTAGCATTGAGTATACAACAGTCTCATAATTTTAATGTCCTACTTAAACATTGCTACATTCCTTTTCTCTCTTGAAAAATTTTTATCTCATGATTATAGTTTCCACAAGTTTAGCTTTACTATTTTTCCCCAAAGAATCAACTCTCATATTTCCCTTGCAGTTCGACTGTTTTTTTGTTGTTCTCTGATTTCCTTACTTTAATTCTTTCTTTCCTGTTTCTTTTATTCCTCTCTTCTGTGTGTGTGTGTGTGTGTGTGTGTGTGTGTCCTTTTAATTTTTTCTGGACCATTCTAAGTTGAAGATTTAGTTTACTTCTGTGTTGTTGTTTAACCACGAAATCACATTTGAGTTTAGCTTTGAACCAATTACATTAGTTTTAATTTAGAGTTCTCATTTTTATTGCTCTAATCTCAAACATCATTTAAACGACAATTTGAACTTTCTGTTTATGGCTTTTACTTTACAAACTTTGTTCTTTCTTTGAATTTTGTCTTACATAGCAGCAGAGTTTTATTTTTATATGTGTGTTACAACAACCTATCATTTGCAACAACATAGATGAACCAGAGGACATTATGTGAATTGAAATAAGCCAGGCACAGAAAGGCAAATATTGCATGATCTCACTTACATGTGGAATCTAAATAAGTTGAACTCATAGAAGCAGAAAGTAGAATGGTGGTTACCAGGTGCTGTATGGTGGTGAAGAGAGCGGGGGAGATAGGGGTTGAGGTTGCAGAGATGTTGGTCAAAAGATACAAAATTTCAGATAGAAGGAATAAGTTCAAGAGACAGTGACTATAGTTAACAGCAATACACTGTATACTTGAAAATTGCTAAGAGATTATATTTCAAGTGTTCTTTCTTACCACAAAAAAAGATCATTATGTGAGGTAATACATATGCTAATCAATTTGATTTAGCCATTTCGCAATGTATATCTATTTCAAAACGTCATACTGTATATCATGAATATATAATTTTTTTATTTTGTCAATTAAAAAACACTGAACTGAAAGTCTTATGAGAAGAGTCTAGTGATTTCAAGTCCCTTGATATACTTGACACTGAAATAGCTCACTCACTGTCCCAGTTCATGGGCAGTCCCTAACTAGCAGTTTACCTTTTCTTCTAATTGTGCTTCGCTATGGTTGGTTTTTTTGTGTGTTGTTGGCTTTTTTTTTTTTTTTTAACAAAAATGTACTCAAAAGATTCTGGGAGTTAGTAACTTATAATACCTTAGGCAGAAAGATCAAAGGATAAATACTATTATCACCGAGGCAGGCATTATCTTCCCAAAGGGATTTAAAATCCATGTAGCAATGACAATAATTGTTATGCATATGTGCTGATGGCCTGAGAACAGAACAATACTACCAATATCTATATAATGCTTTGAATGTTATAATTGATACTTGGCAAGTGCTAATTTTATGGCTGAAATTCCTAGACCAATCATGACATGATTTGTTATTAAATGTCTGTAATTATGGAGTCTAGTCATGAGAAAATAGTTCACTATATCCATAAAGAATAGATGATAGAAAGATATTCTTACACAACTTCATGCTACCTTCCTGAGAAGCTGCAATGCAAACCGCAAAACCTGAATTTCCCTGGGGTTCTCTGTTTAGGTGTTGGCCCTGGTGAAATGAACACTCAAGAATTGATCTGAAAAGAATAATTCTACAAATTAGAGGTAACTGTAGAAGAACAGCAGATTCATATATAGTAAATATGTTTCTTATTAGGAGACATTTGAAAGGGTTATTGATAAATAACAAAATTGGAATATTCCAAAATGTTAAAGCACTTACTAAATATTGTACTTATATGGATACTCTATGATAAACTTAGATAAATAGTCAAAATCTTTTTTCAAAGAACAGATTACTTTTTACTAAATTCCTGTCTTTAGAGTTGTTTTATTCTCAAATAAAAGAACAGCCTGTTATGTTTGGTTATTATTCCCAATTTATTCTTTCTTTTCAAAACACCAACTTCTCATTTCTTTTTTCAGAATCATGTGCTACCAAAAATGCATTAAAAAATTGCCAAAGCTTTTAAACGTTCAATTTTTCTTGAGGAGTACTAGTTTATATACCAGTCTAAGGAAGTCATAAAAAGACTTACCACAGTATTTTAACTACATTTTTACTGCTGTTTCTCAACCTCCTTTATCATCACTTTTTCCTTTGCAGTAAGCATTGGTGTATTCCAGAATTCTAGCCTGGTGTCCTCTTTTCATCTGTATTTTCCTGTCTAGGCAAATCCATAATTCTGATTCAATTACTTCTCACCCATCTATCCTCACACAGTATCTGACCATCTTTTAAAAAATCGTCACAACTCAAACAAGCACACTCTCTGAAAAACAAGTCAACAAAGAAGATTTGAATCTTAAACATAAACAAAGAAAAACTTGATCCTGTTAACTTCCCCCTGGATCAAGCAAACCCTGGTCTTTTCAGTTGTGTGAGTCTATAAACTCCCTTTGTGACAATGCACTCTGGATTGTCTTTTGTCTCACACGCCATCAGAACGTATAAAAGCTGGTACTAAGAATGGAACATTGCAAATGACAGCAAATTCATAACTGGAAGAATCAAGGAGGGAGAAAGATTCTAACACTTCCGTGCTGGGAAGATGGTAACACTTGTAATTTGGTAACGGAGGTTACAAATAGGTAAATTTACACCTGTTTTAGCATGGTGTTCAGAAGTTATCCTTACTGAGACTATAGAACTAATAACCTTGACATATAAAAATATAGAATTGTGGCATGTGCTTGCTAGTTCTTATGGTTCACTGTAAGTCCTATTTTTAAATAGAAGCTGACATTGAAATCTGTTCCTCTAAGTAAAGACAGGAAGAAAAAATATATATGGCTTTATTAAAAAATACCTTTCTTGCCTGAGACTTTCCACTTGAGGTCGCAGAGAAATTTGAAAGTACAGACAGCTGGGTTCTCTCCTCCAAACCAAAGTTATTGCCAGCAAAAGCAGGGAAGTAGAAACAGTCACAGTAGACAACATTAAAACCAGAGAGAAGCCATTCTCTTCAGACTCCTCCGAAAAGCTCCTATTTTAAACTCTACTTAGAGGGATGGTCACCTCAACGTAAAGATCCACATCAGCCCCAGTCCTTATGTCAACAGGCCCAAGGCAGGGGGCAAGATGCAGATTCTCGGGGTAAGGAAGACAGGCAGAGCAATGTGTCAGGCTGGTATTAATTAAGGAAAATACGGGGCCTAGTTCTCATACAAAGACCAGCTTGAGGAGATTTCTGGCCTTTGGCACCTGCCCATGGAATTGTCTAGAACACAGATGGAAAATTCACTTAAGTTTTAATGGAATTGTCCTATCAATGCTGGCATAAAACAGGCTGCAAGTACAACCACTAAAGCACACCCCAAATTCCTAATGGGATAGCAAGGGAAACAGATGGGGCATACCCAACATGCACATCTCCCACACGACCACTGAGGACAAAAACAAGGAAAACTATAGAGTGCAACAGAACTAGGGCAACTAATTCAGGTCTGCTGACAAAAGAACTTACAGTGTCAGGGCAAATGGAGCAAATAATCCTTTTTTTTTTTTTGAGACTGAGTCTCGCTCTGTCACCCAGGCTGGAGTGCAGTGGCACAATCTCAGCTCACTGCACTGCAACCTCTGCCTCCTGGGTTCAAGCAATTCTCCTGTCTCCACTTCCTGAGTAGCTGGAATTACAGGCATGTGCCACCATGCCTGGCTGATTTTTGTAGTTTTAGTAGAGACAGGGTTTCACGATGTTGGCCAGGCTGGTCTCGAACTCCTGACCTCAGGTGCCCCACCTACCTTGGCCTCCCAAAGTGCTGGGATTACAGGTATGAGCCACAGCACCTGACCAATTCTTCCTATTCTTTTTGAGCCAGTTATGACATATGGTATGGATTCTTGGCCACCATATTTTGTTTCCCATTCTTTCCATCCAATGGAAGTTTTGTGGTAGATGTTTGTATTTTCTATCAAAGTGTTTTGCATATGACAAAGATAAACTCTCTATTCATTTGATGACTATGAGGAACTACAGCCAGACCTGATGAGTAGGAATTAATATTGACCAGAGGCCACAGACTTGGAGTGAATGTAGTAACGGGGAAAAAGAAATTTAAGGATAAGTTTCTGTTTGTACAGCTGGCCAAAGGGATGGACTATAGTTGTTTTTTTAAGTTGCCAGGATCCATGCCCCCTATATTATACAAATGTAGCTCTATTCTCAACTTCAATGGTAAAGTGGCACCACACACCTGGCCAAATGGTGCACAGCAGCATTGGATCAGGAATGGGCAAGTGACCAAATTGATTAAATGAGAAGAAATTACTGGTCAAATGTGGAAGGGACCTGGTTCTGATAT
This sequence comes from Aotus nancymaae, assembly GCF_030222135.1. NCBI lineage: Eukaryota > Metazoa > Chordata > Mammalia > Primates > Aotidae > Aotus > Aotus nancymaae. The sequence goes on along the minus strand of NW_026988447.1, from coordinate 9,350,751 downwards.
GTACCAGAGAGAATATCAGGTAAAAGCCCATTTTATGATGAGGAGTCTCTAGCTGAATATGAATTCAACAGAGGGGAGACAGAGCTCCACGATGAAGAGAAAGAAACTGAGTCTAATGAATTGCATCACACCCTCAATTAAGAGACTGAAAGCTTCCATTTATCTAACCCTAGGTTTTTCAGTCACATAAGCTATTTATCTTTTTAGTTAGAGACATTTGAGATTGAATTTGCATTCACTTCCAACAGAAAAAAAAAATCCCAACTAATTTTCTGAATTTATTTCTCCCTCCCATTGCACAATTTTATACTATATCCCCACCAAGCATAACCAATATTTTCACATTTTAAAGACTTCTTAGGCTTCTGACTGGATGTTCATTTCTCTTGCCTCCCTGGAAAACTCCTGTTTACCCAGTAAGTCTCAGCTATCTGTTTTCTTCCTCTGTAAAGACCTCTCCAACCTTCTAAATAGATTCATATGTTTCCAACGTCATTATCATTTCTTAGACTACAACTAAAACATGTGATCTGCTGTGTATGTTTCTTACACATGATACAGAGGTTTGGTCAAACAATGGTAGGGTTTTGTTTTTCACACTCTATTGGTTATTTTGGCTTTATGCAGAAAATTACTACACAGGATTTAAAATAATTTGTTACAAGACATTGGCAACATCAGTTACATTGTTATTTCCAAAACGTGTGGTCTTTTCAAAAATCGTTTTTCAAGCATACTACTTCTTTTCTAAACAAGAAAGTTGTAACTCTTGAATAATTATGCTTATTTGTAATATTTTCATACAGACTAGAAACTCCAGTGTTAGGAACCTAAATATATTCCAATTTTGTGTACTTTGTTGAATTCCACCAGAATTTCTTTTTTTCTGTTCATTTACTCCAATATCAGTATTTCAGTTGGCTAAAATTAACACTTCACTGAAGGCTTATAAACAGAAGTATTTTAAGGCTGACAACACTTGATTTTTAAGGTGCATGTTTTAAATGCCTGACTTTGGATGATGTGCCAACTACTTTAATGCTCGAGAGAAAAAGTGGCACAACTGTAGGAATGATTATCAAACTATTTTAGGTATTATACTGTGGCCAATAGACAGAACATTTATTTTTAAGTTAGGATGTTACAAAAAAAAATCATATCCTCTGTTTCCTTGAGTTCAAGTTTCATACCGGTGTTTTATAAGCTGTTTTTCATATGCTTACGGCACAATGCTCACGGTTTTTATTAGGAAATGGCTCCCTGGCTGAGTGCCCACTCATTGTATTACAGCATTTTCCCTCAGCTGTAGCAGAACAGCAAACCGACAAGTTCACACTTCCTCATTAATTCTGGAAAACCCTTACCATGCATAAAACAGCATGAACCTTTTTATATCTTGACAATTGCTGGAAGTGTTTTATTTTATAACAGAATTTTAAGAATATCCAAATTAAATAGCAAACAGTGGGTACTATGGAAACCATGTTCATAAGTTTTATCATTGTCTTTAAAAACGTTCTCTTCCAAAGCTGCGACTTAGGCTATTAATAACCTGTAAACTTCTTGTTTTTCTCTTTTCAATGGTTTCTTGCTTTTTGAATACACTATAGTTTGGTGAAAGTTTATGTAAGTAATCATCTTTAAATTATTGATGTTTCTCACAATTTATGGGAACAATTCAAATCCCTTAAGTTGGTTCAATTATGTTTTGCCTAAGGCTATCTCCTTCCATATTTTAAGTTCACCCTAAAGGTTTCTCTGTACATCCTAAACTATAACCTAAGAGGAGTTGTGACCTACTTTCGTGCCAATTACCGAGTTTGGGCCAATCAGATGTGGCCAACTGCAGAAACCATGTTCAAATAAGGCAAATGCCAAGCTGTAACCAATCCAGATGTTTCTGTACCTCACTTCTGTTTTCTGTACATCACTTTGCTTTTTCTGTCCCTAGATCTTCTGACATGTGGCTGTGCTGGAGTCTCTGAGTCTACTCTGGCTCTGCGAGGGGCTGCTGATTCATGATTCACGAATAGTTCTTTGCTCAATTAAATTCTTTTAAATTTAATTCAGCTAAAGTTTTTCTTTTAACAAGTCTTAAAAGTGAAGCTGGAGAGCTTGCAGCTATTAGCATCCAAATGGAAATACTTACTTGTGTTTGGGATAGAAACACTGTCAAAATAAGGAAAAGTATGAATTAATAGAAAATAGAGCTTTAGCGTATTCATACTTCAATTGCCATTTATTTGCTCCTCCGTTGTTTGTTTTTGTATTGGTTACAACCTCACACTTTGTATATTAAATATTTGCAATGCCATTTAAAAGAAAGAACCTAGACATACACTAATCTGAGTTTGATTTCTGACTTCCTGTCTATGTGACGTTATTCAGTTAATCTAACTTTTCTAAAATTCCATTGATACTTTTCATATAAATTTGTTATGAATCTATTAGAGAAAATGAATAGCACATAAACAAAAGCCTAGTGACACAACAGATAAATGGCACTCATAACAGATCTGCCACTAAACATCAACAACAGCAGTAATTATCAATTGTGAGTACTTGCTTGGAGACAGACATCTTTACAAATGCTGTGTATTTCAGCTGACAGGTAAATATTAGCAGATGCTATTGCCTTGTTGCTGCTGTTTTGTGTTGCCCTTACTGACCCAAGCTTACAAACAATATATTCTCTTAAGTTAAATTCTTAGATTGGGAGGAAACGTCACTGATATTCTGGAAAGAAAGCAAAACAAAACTTAAAAGGACTTCACTCATTCCAACCTCCACACCCATCTGCCAAGAACAACAAACTTTCCTTCCAGCTTCTCCCTCCTAAGCAACTGACTTAGTGTTTCCATATGGTTCTGTAGCCTCCTCACCCCCTAATACACATTACCTCTTTGTCTTCACTGTGCCTCCTCTCTGCCCCTTTCAGAGCTCATGCAGCTACCCCTGTCTGATATGCTTCTCGGTCAGGATCAGTTGTTGTAGACATATCTTTATTTATTTTGGTAGGAAAAGCTTCAGATTGACCATTAACCAAGGATCATGGAGAGATTCACTGGCCCTCTGAGGGCACACTGCTGTAAGCTTTGGGTGAGGTCTGTCCAGTCTGTTTGCCATTTCCATCCATCAACCCCATCTATTTACTGCTGACATGCATGGGCATGCTGCCATGTCAGAAGTATCACAAGAAACATTTATCCTCTGACACTAAAAAAAGCATAGAATTATTTCCTTTTAAAATTGATGAGCCCCATTCTTGTTTTATCAGTTTGGAACTTGACACAGCAGAGAAACAGAGAAGAGTGGCTCCATTTGTCAGCTGTAGCCTCGCTCCTTGACAACCCTGAGGGCAAGTCCATCAGCCTTGTTGATAAGGTTTGTGCTCTAAATCCTTTCAATCTTGCAAGCTAAATGCCATATTACAGTCATTTTACAAATGAAGAAAGGGAAATAAAGAGTGATAAAGTGACTACCCATGATGATGTTACCGGAAAGGGGTCCAGATCTAGACCCCGAAGAGGATTCTTGGATATCATGCAAGAAAGTATTTGGGTGAATCCATAAAGTGAAAATAAGTTTAGCAAGAAAGTAAAGGAATAAAAAAATGGCTACTCCATAGGTACAGCAGTGGCATGGGCTGCTCAACTAAGAATATTTATAGTTATTTCTTGATTATATGGCAAAGAAAATGTAGGCTGTTTATGAGTTTTCCAGGAAAGGGGTGGGTAATTCCCTGAACTGAGGGTTTCCCCCTTTTTAGACCTTACAGGATAACTTCTTAATGTTACCATGGCATCTGTAAACTGTCATAGTGCTGGTGGGAGTGTATTTTACCATGCTAATGCATTATAATTAACGTATAACTAGTAGTGAAGATGACCAGAGGTCTCTGTCATGGCCATCTTGGTTTTGGTGGATTGTAGCCAACTTCTTTACTGCAACCTGTTTTATCAGCAAGATCTGTTTGACTTTTATCTTGTGTGGACCTCCTGTCTCATCCTGTGATTAAGAATGCCTTAACCTCCTGGAAATGCAACCCAGTAGGTCTCAGCCTTATTTTACCCAGCCCCTATTCAAGATGAAGTTGCTCTGGTTCAACACCTCTGACAATCGCACAGCTAATGAGCTCTTCCACTACACCAGTCTACCTCTAAGTAAGCACCTAATACATAGTTGTTAAACAAAAAACTAGGTATGTTACATTTGGAATAGAGAGCTGAATGTGCAAAAATGAATACGGCCTAAGCCCTCGGAGCATAAGGTCCATAAGTCTGTGTGAGGGAATAAATAGGGTAAGTTAATAACCAAGCAAGATAGGTAGATAGATAGATAGATAGATAGATAGATATGTGTAGATGATAGATAGATAGATAGATAGATAGATAGATAGATAGATAGATAGATTGATAGATAGATAGATAGATAGATAGATGATAGATAGGCAGAGATATGTAGATGATAGATAGGCAGATAGATAGATAATAGATTTAATGAATCACTGTAAATGCTTTGAGAGAAGTACACAGGAGAGTATAAATAAGGCAATGGCATTTCTTTGGAGGTTAAGGTTTAGTTTTCTAAAGAGAGATGATGGCCAATGTCTTCTTTTCACTTTTTTGTTTTTGGGGGGCTTCTTTTGAGATGGTGTCTCATTTTGTCTCCCAGACTGGAGTGCAATGGTGTGGTCATGACTTACTGCAACCTTGACCTCCCTGACTCAAGCAATCCCTCCATCTCAGCCTCCCACAGTGCTGGAACTATAGTCATGAGCCATCATGTCTGGCCTGCCAATGTCTGCTTTGAGAAGAGTGAATATGGGGATATTAAACTGTGCAACATTTGAAATATCTAGAGGAAACTTTATATAATGCAGTAGAAAATGCTTGGGAAACGTCAAATATCTTGACAGCCCACTAAAAACACTGTATGGTTTGGTTTTCCCTATATTGCAGTAATTCAGCAGCTTTAGCTGAGTATCGTTCTCACAAGCCAACCTGTTAACATGGAGATGTGAACACTTGATCAAATAGAACTGAAGTTAAAACCATTGCTAAACTCTTAGAGAATAAAAGCCAATAGTATTTCTCGGTTATAAAGGATTCTATCTTTGTAAAAATTAAACAAATGAAACTGTATCATTTATTTTCTAAAGTAATAAATTTAGAAAATATCACCTTGGGTCATAGTTGCCACCAGAACTGAATTTAAAGTATTCATTCGCTATCATTACAGCCTGTACAGTCACTACAGTCTGTGGTTTAAATATCATCACTTCAGATTTTGGGGGTTTTGTTTTGGTAATCACAAATAACATTGATAAAGTGCCAAATTTTACATTTTTTATGTCTACCACATTTATTGAGTATTTTCCAGCATACCAATGCTGAGTCTTTTGGAACAGTCATTTGTAGCTGGTGCTTGTTTGACATGTGGAACTCTCCATGGTCCCCACCCTAAAGCTCCCCTACTCCACATCATTCCTGTGCCCCTCTAGGGGATTTGGCCAAGACTCCTGGAAACCAGTGACTTCCAGCTATATACAGTGTTGATATTCTGATATATTTACCAAGACTCTATTTTATACGCAATCATCGCTTCTCAAGTTGCCTCCTGCACTTATCAGTGGGACTGAAACACAACATAAAGACTACTGTCAATATTAAAGTTTTTGGCAAAGAAGTGTGCACCTGAATCTTCTTCTTTGTGCAGGGAGGTAGGATTGGGCACTGGGGTTTGTCATAGAGAAAGCTGTTGTAAAGAAGTGAAGTGGATCCTGGAGATGGTTCTGTTGCAGTGACAGTACACTATCTCACCAGCTAGTGGCTGGAGTTGGCTCCAAGTCTCTGGGAGGGGAACGTCTTGACACACGTCTGAGGCCACTGGTGCTCCCTTCCTCTCTGGCTCCAGCCTTAAGGTAAAGACTTCCATGTAGTTTCTTGTCCTTTCCCTTCAGCTGTCTTTGCTTCACAAGATTTTGGCCCAAGTAAAGAGTACAATCCCAAAGCCACAGAGAAATGAACTTTCTGCTAACTGGAAGCTTTAAGTGAGTAAAGTTACTTTATAATGAAAAATGCATATATGTAGTTTAGGAAAACTGAGCTGTTAACATGTACCTGGTGAAGTAAGAAGAAACATCATCCCAATAATTCTCAAATTTTCTACCCCTACAAGCACTGATTTCTAGCAAAGTGTAACAAATATGTAAACAATATGTTTCTAGCAAATATGTTACCTTCGCTATCATCATATAACATATTTTTGTATGTAAGGGGATTTTGTAGTTTAAGTTTTATATTTAATATTCTTTATTTTCTATTTCTATTTTCAATTGATTCTTGGACTTGATTTGGATCATGAGCTTTATTTTAATTATGATAGGGGACTTAATTTGGTTATTTAGAGAGGACTCTGTTTGTTTACAGATTTATGATCCTTCTCAAATGCTTTAAGAAACTAAAAGCCTGGAAAGCTATCATGCACACTGTGAACTGGGTACTTCAGTTCACAGAGAAGATTTAATTAGAATGTGTTGAAGATGAGCAGTCTGTCTTTTTCATGTATTATAATTTATTAGACATAAAGGTGGTATTTATACTGCTCAACCATATATACACATATGCAAATATGAATTTAATTTGATTGTCTTGTTTAACCCTTGAGAAGCACTGAAGCAATCTTTAATAGATGACTTTTAAGATGCTTCAGGGGAAGAGATACTTTTCCCCATAAATGTTGTTGCCCTTCTGTCATTAGTAATCAGTATTTTAGCTTCATAGCTTGTTCTTTTGTCTAATATGTTGTGTAAATCTTTCATTTTCTAACCAATCAATCAGAAGAAATTTTTAAGAGTTGATGGATAGGGGTTTTGTGTGTGTGTGTGTGTGTGTGTGTGTGTGTGTGTGTGTTTTGACATAAATCTTGACATAAAGTTGTAAAGCAAGTTAGATTATCATGCTGAGCTTGTCAAAATTAATCTAAGATTTACCATAGAGGGAAATAATGATTTTTTTCTATTGTATAGTTTGTAAGTTAACATAGAATAATGGAGTAAATAGCCTTTAGAATGTACTTCCAATTTTATTAGTCCTAAGGTTTATATTACATTAAAGTGAAAATTCTCTGGACATAAACAAATATTAAGAATACATGAAGAGGATCGAAGACAACAGAATAGGAACACCTCTGGAGTGCAGTTCCCAGTGAGAACAACACACAGGGTGAATGATCACTGCATTTCCAAACGAGTTATTACTGCCCACAGACCAGGAGATTCACAGGCTGAAAAGTGCCATGAGTTTCCAGCATAGCTGTTTCAGACAATGCAGCGGGTCTCCACACAAAAATTCACACAAATCTAGGCTGCCATTTCAATCGGCGCCTGGAATGCCTGGGAGACAGAGCTGCCCATTCAACTGAAAAAAAAGGGACTGAAACAGGGAGCCAGGTAATCTGGCTGGGTGGGTCCCACTCCCACAAAGAGCAGCAATCTGAAATGCTCTGGATCGAGAGTTTCACAGCAAGCACAGCTGGACACGGGACAGTCCAGCTCTGTGGGGGAAAGGGCATCTGACATTACTGAGGCAGTCCACCATTACAGAGGCAGTCCACCATTACAGAGGCAGTCTGCCATTGCTGAGCCCATTCTAACTATATCTCTATAAACAAAACTGCAAGGAAGATCACACAGCAGCTGGGAAGAGCCCACGACAGCTCAGCAATGCCACTGCTGGCAGACTGTAACTAGGCTACCTCCTTTTTGGGAAAGGCATCTCAGAAAAGGGGCAGCAGCACATCAGGAACTTATAAATAAAGCCCCACCTTCCCAGGACAGAGCACCTGAGAAAAAAGGCAGTTATGAGTTCGATTGGAGTAGACTTAAATGTACCTTCCCAACAGCTCTGAACAGAACAATGGTGCTCACAGCTCAGCACTTGAGCTCCTATAAGGGACAGACTGTTGCCTCAAGCAGCTCCTGACTCCCGTATATCCAAAGAGACACCTCATAAAGGAGAGCTCAGTCTGACATCTGGCAGGTATCCTTCTGGGATGAAGATAACAGAAGAAGAAACTGGCAGCAACCCTTACTGTTCTGCAGCTGCTGCAGGTGATCCCCAGGCAAGCAGGGTCTGGAGTGGACCTCCAGCAGTCCTACAACAGAGGGGCCTGAATGTTAGAAGGAAAACTATAAAACAGAAAGAAATGACTTCAACATCAACAAAAAGGACATCCCCTCAGAAACCCCATTTAAAAGTCACCAACTACAAAGATCACAGATAGATAAATCCACAAAGATGGGAATAAACCAGCACAAAAAGGATGAAAACACTAAAAACCAGAATGCCTCTCCTCTTCCAAGGGATCACAACTCCTCACCAGCAAGGGAACAAAGCTGGATAGAGAATAGTCTGATGAATTGACAGAAATAGTCTTCAGAAGGTGGGTAATAACCAACTTCTCAGAGCTAAAAGAACATGTTCTAACCCAATGCAAAGAAACTAAGAATGTTGAAAAAGGCTTGACAAAATGCTAATAAGAATAAACTGCTTAGGGAAGAATATAAATAACCTGATGGAGCTGAACAACAAAACACGAGAACTGCATGGAGCATACACAGGTTTCAGTAGCTGAATTGAGCAAGCAGAAGAAAGGATATCAGAGATTGAAGATCAACTCAATGAAATAAAACAAGAAGGCAAGATTAGAGAAAAAAGAGTGAAAAGAAATGAACAAAGCCTCCAAGAAATAAGGAGTAATGTGAAAAGACCTAATCTACATTTGATAGGTGTACCTGAATGTGACAAGGAGAATGAATCCAAGCTGTAAAACACTCTTCAGGATATTACCCAGGAGAACTTCCCCAACCTAGCAAGGCAGGCCAATGTTCAAGTCCAGGAAATACAGAGAATACCACAAAGATATATCTCAAGAAGAGCAACCACAAGGCACATAATTGTCAGATTCACCAGGGTTGAAATGAAGGAAAAAGTGCTAAGGGCAGCCAGAGAGAAAGGTCAGGTTACCCACAAAGGGAAGCCCATCAGACTCACAGCAGATCTCTCAGCAGAGAGTGGGGGCCAATATTTAACATCTTTAAAGAAAAGAACTTTCAACCTAGAATTTCATATCCAGCCAAACTAAGCTTCATAAGCAAAGGAGAAATACAGTCCTTTATGAACAAGCAATTGCTGAGAGATTTTGTAGGCCTGCCTTACAAGAGCTCCTGAAAGAAGCACTAAACATAGAAAGGAACAACCATTACCAGTCACTCCAAAAACATACCAAATGGTATAGAGCATCAAGACAATGAAAAAACTGTGTCAACTAATGGGCAAAACAACCAGCTAGCATCAAAATGGCAGGATCAAATTCACACATAACAATATTAGCCTTAAATGTAAATGGGCTAAATGCCCCAATCAAAAGACACAGACTCGCAAATTGGATAAAAAGTCAAAACCTATTGGTTTGCTGTATCCAGGAAACTCATCTCATGTGCAATGACACACATAGGTTCAAAATAAAGGGATGGAGGAAGATTTACCAAGCAGATGCAGAGCAAAAAGAAGCAGGTGCTGCAATCCTAGTCTCTGATAAAATAGACTTTAAACCAACAAAGATCAAAAGAGACAAAGAAGAGCATTGCATAATGATAAAAGGATTAATGCAACAAGAAGAGCTAAAGGTCCTAAATATATATGTACCCAGTACAGGAGCACCCAGATACATAAAGCAAGTTCTTAACAACCTACAAAGAAACCTAGACTCCCACACAATAATAGTAGGAGACTTTAACACTCCACTGTCAATATTAGACAGAACAAGAAGACAAAAAATTAACAAGGATATCCAGGACGTGAACTCAGATCAGGACCAAGCAAACCTAATAGACATTTACAGAATTCTCCACTCAAATCCACAGAATATACATTCTTCTCAGCACCACATTGCACCTACTCTAATATTGACCACATAATTGGAAGTACTCCTCAGCAGTACAAAAGAACAGAAATCATAACAAACAGTCTCTCAGACCACAGTGCAATCAAATTAGAACTCAGGATTAAGAAACTAACTCAGAACCGCACAGCTTCATGGAAACTGACCAACTGACTCTTGAATGTTGACGGAATAAACAATGAAATGAAGGCAGATGTAAAGATGTTCTTTGAAACCAACAAAAATGAAGACACAACATACCAGAATCTCTGGGACACATTTAAAGCAGTGTCTAGAGGGAATTTAATAGCAATAAATGCCCAAAAGAGAAGCAAGGAAAGATCTAAAATCGACAACCTGTCATCAAAATTGAAAGAGCTACAGAAGCAAGATCAAAAACTCTCACAAGCTAGCAGAAGACAAGAAATAACTAAGATCAGAGCAGAACTGAAGGAGATAGAGACACAAAAAACCCTTCAAAAAATCAATAAATCCAGGAGCTGGTTTTTTGAAAAGATCAACAAAAGAGACAGACCACTACCAGATTAATAGAAAGAAAAGAGAGAATAATCAAACAGATGCAATAAAAAAACGATAAAGGGGATATCACCACCAATTCCACAGAAATACAAACTACCATCAAAGATTACTGCAAACAACTCTATGCACATAAACCAGTAAACCTGGAAGAAATGGATAAATTCCTGGACACTTGCACCCTCCCAAACCTAAACCAGGAAGAAGTTGAAACCCTGAATAGACCAATAACAAGGGCTGAAGTTGAGGAAGCAATTAATAGCCTACCAACAAACAAAAAGCCCAGGCCCAGATGGCTTCACAGTCGAATTCTACCAGACATACAAAGAGGAGCTGGTACCACTCCTGAAACTAATCCAAACAATCCAAAAAGAGGAAATCCTTCCCAAATCATTTTATGAGACCAACATCATCCTGATGCCAAAACCCAACAGAGACTTCAGGCCAATATCCATGATGAACATAGATGCAAAAATCTTCAATAAAATACTGGCAAATCCATTGCAACAGCACATCAAAAAGTTTATCCATCACCATCAAGTAGACTTCATTCCGGGATGCAAGGCTGGTTCAACATATGCAAGTCTGTAAACGTAATCCACCACATAACTAAAACCAAAGACAAAAACCACATGATTATCCCAACAGATGCAGAAAAGGCCTTTGACAAAATTCAACAGCCCTTTATTCTAAAAACTCTCAATAAACTAGGTATCAATGGAACGTATCTCAAAATTATAAAAGCTATTTATGACAAACCAACAGCCAATATCATACTGAATGGGCAAAAACTGGAAGCATTCCCTTTGAAATCCGGCACTAGACAAGGATGCCCTCTCTCACCACTCCTATTCAACATAGTATTGGAAGTTCTAGCCAGAGCAGTCAGGCAAGAAAAAGAAATATAAAGCATTCAATTAGGAAAGGAGGAAGTCAAATTGTCTCTATTTGCAGATGACACGATTGTATATTTAGAAGACCCCATCATCTCAGCCCAAAATCTCCTTAAACTGATAAGCAACTTCAGCAAAGTCTCAGGATAAAAAATCAATGTGCAAAAATCACAAGCATTCCTATACACCAATAATAGACTTAAAGAGAGCCAAATCAAGAATGAACTGCCATTCACGATTGCCACAAAGAGAATAGATTATCTAGGAATACAACTAACAAAAGATATAAAGGACCTCTTCAAGGAGAACTACAAATCACTACTCAAGGAAATAAGGGAGGACACAAACAGATGGAAAAACATTCCATGCTCATGGTTAGGAAGAATCAATATCATGAAAATGGCCATACTGTCCAAAGTAATTTATAGATTCAATGCTATCCCCATCAAGCTACCTATGACCCACTTCACAGAACTGGAAAAAACCACCTTAAACTTCATATGGAACCAAAAGAGAACTGACATAATCAAGACAATCCTCAGCAAAAAGAATAAAGCTTGAGGCATCACCCTACCTGACTTCAAACTATACTACAAGTCTACAGTAATCAAAACAGGATGATACTGGTACCAAAATAGAGATATAAACCAATCGAACAGAACAGAGGCCTCAGAGGCAACACCACAGATCTACAACCATCTGATCTTTGATGATCTTTGACAAACCTGACAAAAACAAGCAATGGGGAAAGGATTCCCTGTTTAATAGATGGCTTTGGAAAAACTGGCTAGCCATGTGCAGAAAGCAGAAACTTGACCCCTTCCTGATAGCTTACACTAAAATTAACTCCAGATGGCTTAAAGACTTAAATGTAAGACCTAACACCATAAAAACCCTAGAAGAAAATCTAGGCAAAATCATTCAGGACATAGGCTTAAGCAAGCACTTTATGACCAAAACACCAAAAGCATTGGCAACAAAAGCCAAAATAGACAAATGGGACCTAATCAAACTCCACAGCTTCTGCACAGCGAAAGAAACAGTCATTAGAGTGAATCGGCAACCAACAGAATGGTAAAAAAAAATTCACAATCTACCCATCTGACAAAGAGCTAATATCTAGATCTACAAAGAACAAAAACAGATTTACAAGAAAAAAACAAACCCATTCAAAAGTAGACGAAGGACATGAACAGACACTTTTCAAAAGAAGACATATATGAGGCTAACAAACATATGAAAAAATGCTCATCATCACTGGTCATTAGGGAAATGCAAATCAAAACCACATTGAGATACCACCTCACGCCAGTTAGAATGACGATCATTAAAAAACCTGGAAACAACAGATACTGAAGAGGATGTGGAGAAATAGGAGCACTTTTACACTGTTAGTGGGAGTGCAAATTAGTTCAACCACTGTGGAAGACAGTGTGGTGCTTCCTCAAGGACCTAGAAATAGAAATTCCTTTTGACCCAACAATCCCATACTGGGTATATATCCAAAGGAATATAAATCATTCTATTATAAAGACACATGCACACATATGTTCATTGTGGCACTGTTTACAATAGCAAAGACCTGGAACCAACCCAAATGCCCATTGGTGATAGATTGGACAAGGAAAATGTGGCAGATGTACACCATGTAATACTATGCAACCATAAAAAACAATGAGTTCATGTCCTTTGTAGGGACATTGATGATTCTGGAAACTATCATTCTCAGCAAACTCACACAAGAACAGAAAATCAAACACTGCAAGTTCTCACTCACAGGCAATGAGAACACATGGACTCAGGGAGAGGAACATCACACACTGGGGTCTGTTGGGTGGAAATAGTGGAGGGACAGTGGGGGTTAGGGAGGTTGGGGAGGGATAACATAGGAAGAAATGCCAGATATAGGTGATGGGGGATGGAGGCAGCAAACCACATTGCCATGTATGTACCTGTGCAACAATCCTGCATGTTCTTCACATGTACCCCATAACCTAAAGTGCAAATATATATATATATATATATATATATATATAAAGAAAAAAGAATACCTATAGTATCCTGAAAAATATGCTAATAAACTTCATCTTAATTTTCTTGAATAGCACATTTTCTGTTACTTAATATTTGGAGAAGCAGGAGAATGAGTGCAATGAACACATGTCAGATGAGCAAAGAGAGAAGAAATTAAAAGACCAAAGGCATCGCTTCTGAAAATAAAAAACCAGGCTACAGTCATAGAACCTTTGAACGCACCCAATCTCATCTGAAAACAAGGAAACCAACTTTAAAACCAAATTTTCATATATGGTAATAAAATTTAGAAAACAGATAAAAAAATCCGTAATGTTTTCAATGGATGATGATCAAAATGAAAACATGGTTTTAGTTTGATTTTTGTAAGAAAATGAACTGAATTTTCGTCCAAACTCCACATACAGTTTTGTTTAAATGTCTCTGTTCTGTCCTTTAAAATGGGCGATTTTACTCATTCGCTTAAAAGACACAGTGAGAGAGAGAGAGAGAGAGAGAGAGAGAGAGAGAGCAGCAGCAGCAGCACCCCCACTCTGCAGTTGGATGATTGTCCTCTAGATTCTAAAAACAAAAGCCAAAACAAGCTATATGAGGCCTGTTCATGTACATTACCTGATATGGTCCTGTTGAATATAGAAGAGGCTATCTTTGCTCTGAACAAATAACACATTCTGTGATTCATTTTTAGAGCCTGGGAAAGGAAATAGATGGCTGTTTGCTTTGAAACAAAGAAAAAAGCCCACTCCTAAGAAATAAACCAAAGATCTCTAGAAAGTGCTGCTAGGGTTGGGTTGACAAAGAAATTAACAATAAGGAACAAAAAACAACAACAACAACAACAACAACAAAAAACCTGAATTTACCCTGAGCATTTATTTCTTTTGAAAGAATCTAACATATTTTAGTTTTATTCTTTTTATTGAATTGCTATATAATTTTCCTATTTACATATATTTTATTTCTCTTGCCTATTCACAAACTCGAACAGAAGGCTTCTCCTTTTGCTATGTGTCTTTTTTTCCTTTACAAATTGGTCTTATTATCAGCACAAAGCTTTAAAATTCCACATAAACTACAGTGACCACGACTCACTTCACTTTTTAGAAATGACCACACTAAGCTCTTTTTATTTGTCTTTAGTTACACTGGTGATCGCCATGGATCACATTGCTTGATAGATATATAAAGCATGAAAATCGTTGGCCACAATACACTAGGGAATGGTAAGGAAGATACTCTGAGTCATAACCAAACTATGGTCTTTAAAATATTAATATTTTGTTGCATTCATTTAACAAATACATAGTACATGCTATTCTACTAAGTATATACACTTCCAGGAACTGGGAATACAGTAATAAAGAATTATTGTTTATACAGTAATGAGGAAAAATTTAAAACATATAATTAATAAATGCTATATGGGGCCAGATGCAGTGGCTCAAGTCTGTAATCACAGCACCTTGGGAGGCCAAGACAGGCAGATCACTTGAGGCCAGGAGTTCTAGATGAGCTTGGCCAACATGGTGAAACCCCATCTCTACTAAGAAAGCAGTATTAGTTGGGCGTGGTGGTGCATGCCTATAATCCCAGCTACTCGGAAGGCTGAGGCAGGAGAATTGCTTGAACTCAGGAAGGGGAGGTTGCAATGAGCCAAGATTATGCCACTGCACTCCAGCCTGGGTGACAGAGAAAGACTGTCTCAAAAATTTTAAAAATAACTGTTTCATGGTTTGCCTCATAGTACCACTAGAAATAGTCCTAAATTGTGAATTAACTATTTTGGTAGATTTGTTTTTAAAGCTGAAACATGAAACTTATAAAAGGACAATAAAATCACACATGTACTGTTTTTATTTATTTACATATCTAATTCTCCTATCAATAGACTGAGTTTTAATCCTCAGTAACTACCTTTGCAAAGCATAAAATAATCAAATACATATTAATCATTGGATTTCATTATAATCCCAAAATATTAACTTAGAAAACATAAAACTGTCAAATCTCAAGTAACCTCAATGTTCAATCTTTTATTTTAATGTGAATTTCTTAAAACAGGTTCAATTTTCCCATTGTCACTTGGTTAGCAATTGGTGAAATAAATAGAAATTTGGCTCTGCTCAGAATATGTCTTTTTCATTAAAACTTTTTTTTAAACAAGGCTTTTAGCTGAATTTTTTTCAAAGTGCCACAAATACAAAATATAATTATCACCACATTTTAGATGTAAAGCAATACAAATAAATAGGGTTGACTATTGATTAAACAACACTTCCAGTGTCTTCGAAAATTTATTTTCTTGTGATATAACTTTTCTTCCGAAAGATTAATGCTAGCTAGAGATAACTAGTTGTTTGCTAAAGACTAGATAGAGTTGAGTATTTCTGTGTACCAAAGGGTACAGTTGCTCTGGAAACTGGCTGCTCTCACAGCCTTGCATGAAATTGGGGTCATATGATTGGGTTCTGGCCAATAGAATGTGAATGAAAATGACATGAACTAGGACTTTTCAACTTTTAGTTTTCATAAAGACCACCTGAGAAACTAGTTAAACCATCTATTCCTGAACTCTACGGACAGTTTCTAATTTAGTGCATCTGAGGAAAGGCTGGTTAGCAGGTAGTGCTGATGCTAGCAGCCAATGACTCACACACTGATAATATGTCACTACTACTTTGCCCATATCCAGTAAAAAAAAAAAGGAGATTTTTTAATAATAGCATTATTTCTATGTTATGGGTAAACAAAAAAAGTAGCCATATATTTACAAGTAGGTACAACTGGTTGTATTATCTACTATAATCAATTTTTGTTGTGGACAATTACAAATTCAGTTTTGTTGTTGTTGTTGTTGTCATTGTCTTTTCGTTGCCCAGGATGGAGTGCAGTGGCACATTCTCAGCTCACCGCAATCTCCGCCCCCCGGGTTCGAGTGATTCTCCTGCCGGGTTCAAGTGATTCTCCCACCAGGTTCAAGTGATTCTCCCCCGGGTTCAAGTGATTCTCCTGCCTCAGTCTCCCAAGTAGTTGGGATTACAGGCCCATGACACCATGCCTGGCTAATTTTTGTATTTTTAGCAGAAACGGGGTTTCACTACATTGACCAGGCTGGTCTCAAACTCCTGACTTCAAGTGATCTGCCTCCCCAAAGTGCTGGGATTACAGGCGTGAGCCACCATGCCCGGCCACAAATTCAGTTTTTAATACACATATTCTAAAGGTAGAAAATCCTATTCCAACTGAGGGATAGTTATAGGAAAAAAAGAGGTTAAGAGGGAGAAGAGTAAGAACTATGAATTTAAGACAGCATTTGTCATCTCTATGCTATTCCCAAGAAATCATAGTCAAAAAAAAAAAAAAGATACAAAGTTTAAAAAACACTAGCACATATTTTATCCTCAGACGATCTCTCCTGACCACTATGATGGTGGTAATTACTTTATGATGTAAACTACAACAATTAAGCTATTCCTAGCACACTTATTATGAGCTTCAGAAAATCATAAGATGCGAACACAACTAAACTATTTTAATGTGGACTCTCTTTTCAGCATAAAAACAAGATGTCCTACGGGTATGCCAGGAAAAGTTTTTTGGCTTGGGAAGCTCCTTCCAGAAACAGTGACTCATTTATCTTTCAGTCCACATTTTAGTATACTTATGACCTTCTCATAGCTCCGTAGCTTCATCCTTCACCTTCATCCTTTCACCTCTGGCACAATGTATAAACGGCTGATCCAATGCATAACTCAGTCTCCATGGTTTCAACCCATTATTTCAACATCCTTAGAAAAACTTTCTTAGTACTCCTGGAGTAAAATTTTATTTCACAATATGTCTGCTATTTCTGATCCCCCTATATCCACTTAAGCCTGTAACCTTAAGCACCTTCGGGTAGCTTCCCCTTATTAACTTGAGATCAAGGATTAGTCTTCACTGTACAGTAATTATTCAAGGTGGACAATGAAGGTTTTGTTTGTTTTTTTTTTTGCCCTACCACAGAGCTGAGAACTCTACCCAAAAATTATGTCATCATTTTTTTCCTGCATCTGTGGAAACATCACTTGGTGAATGGGATACTTGATGTAAAAAGTAGTTATAACTTGCCTAATAACACAGTCAACATTTTTAAGAAAGTGAATATCAGAATAAAAGCCTCACAAACCATATATGTATATAATATGTATATATTGTATATGTATACTTTGATATGTATATGTATACATATATATTCCAAGCTGTTTAATCTTTAGTAATAATTATATTGCAAAAATTAAAATGGCCCCAAAACACCCAGATCTATGTTTGCAACAAATGAAAATGGACAAATCATTTGTATTTTATTATCTCTGTAGATTATATATTCCATATGGCAGGCACCACTCATATCATTCATCACAATAATACGATGCAGCATGGTCTAGAAGGTGCTTGGTAAATATTGGCTAAATCAATGTTGAAAATATTAAGTAAAAATCATAAAGTATGCTTAAATAAACCTCATTTATTCCTGGATTGTTTTTCTTTTCCTTTGCTTTTACTTCATGCGGTAGTTAATCAGCTTCGAGAATCAGACCACCTGGGTTATAAGTCATGGCTCCACTATTAAGAAGTTACATAACTGTTTTGCTACTCAGCTTCCCCAGCTCTAAAAAAAGTATGACAATACCACCTGTCTCAAATAAATTCATGAGAATTATGAGAAAATCCACATTGATCTTTTAGGTTAGTGTTGTAATCAGTTAGTAATTGTTCAGTATTATGAGACTTTTCACTGGATACTGGTAAATAGCTCTGTTTTTTACATTTATGATGAGTATGCCAATCATACAGAAATATAAAGGATGGAAATTAGATCAGAGAATATCACAAAAATATCTATTCATCATAAAACAAATGAAAATCAAGGATCTTTATATTTGAAATCATGTCCAGAACATTATCTAATAAACAGCATTTCATTCTTAGGGCCTTATAGGTAAGTGGAGTTTCTTGGTATTCTATTGTTTTATTTCAAGATGGAAAAATAAAGATATGCCCTAATTTAATGGTGCACAGTAGTTAATGAAGATACCTGAAATTCAGCTGTCAGTCCTCTGAACCATATATTAGATTAAATTTGACAGTTTATTCAATTAATACCACTGGTAGAATTTCTCCATAATTCTTACCATGTGTACCTTTTTCTGGATTTCACTTCCCTTTTTCCTCCTTTGCTCTCTCCCTTCAACTTTATCTACTCTCTGCTGCAATTGGTTTTGGTGATTTTGTTGTTATCAATGGTGGTAGTGCTGGTGATAGTGGTGGTTTTGGGAACAATTGCTTTTCCTTCTCTCGCTATCTCTTTATTTTTTTCTTTCCAGGATCTAAGAAGCAAAAGTGCCCATTTGTAATACACAGGAGCCTTGCTTTTTTAGCAGAATTGGGCATTTAAACTATGTGACCTCTGTAATGGTTTGTTCTACAGATGCCTTCTTTAAAGACTCATTTCAGAACAAGAAAATGCTTTCAGACATTCTCCAATGACTAGCAGCATTTGCATCCATCTTTAAATGGGTAATTCCCCTGTCAAGGACCTAGTCTCCTGGATAATTGTATGCAGAGAACTATTATTTATTTTCTCCACCAATGCATTGGAATCATACCAGATAAATCATGTGCTGTGGTATTAAATGTTGGTGAAATAAATGAACATGAGGCTTTAGAGTGGCATGTCTTGGGAGTCAAAAGTAACTATGAACTAAGGCATTTATCTCACTTGTTCAGGAGCAGACATTGGGTTCAGTAATTGGAAATTAGCATCATAATATTATAAAGGATAAATATTCACCCACTTCCATTGAGATGGCTTCCTCTTTAAAAGAATGGCCATTTAGTTAGAGAGATTTGGACTGCTCTCTTGATACTGATAGTTTATTCAGCTGTTGAACAATAACTTAGGTTTTTCCAGACCATCCTTCTGCACATATTAAAGAACTCCCAAGCCACTAGACTGGCTTAGATAAATATCAAACTCTGGATAACATTGGTATCAAGGAATAACATGAAAGATAATCCTCTTTTCCTAAAAAGATGAGATGGGGAGCTACTTTTGAAAATAAGGTTTAGAAATAACGATTTTACTCTGGTATGTTTATATTATACTAATGGATGCAACAAGTAGCATACAATTTTATTTTACTCACTATGATATTATAATTCTATAAATCTTACATATAGAAAAAGAATAGCAATAAAATATTCCCTTTGGAAAATGAGATAGTGTATGATGGTTTTTACTTTTCTATATTTTCTACAATGAGTGTTAATTATTTTTATATTTAAAAAAGAAAATTAATGTTACTAAAAGTATTTTAAATGTTAGGGCATAATACATAAAGTAATGCTTTCTCCCTGGTATGTCTTTATTTTACTGTTCAAGTTTTCTGGCTGTTCTGTCTTAACCTATACTGTTCATTCAGGTAATAAACATCAAAGGATTACTGTATTAAAACTACCGGAATTAATATGCTTTATTTTAAAGTATCATTAGTATCAAGTAATTGTATCACCAGCTCATAATATAGTTCAAAATGTAAAACAGACACCAGACTACCTGGTAAGCAGGGAACCCCAGCTCTGACATTGCTAGCAGGGTCGCACTAAGCAAGCTACTTAACCCCTCTTTGTTTCACTTTCCTCACACGTTAAAGTGGGATAGTAATAGAAACCACTTCACAGATTGTTGTAAGATTAAATGAGCTATTATGTGTAAACATTTAGAAGAGAATCTCACACATGCTAAGTTCTATATGTGTTGTACTATTCCAGATTTTGGTGGACTTCATGTGAGCATTATAAATATAGAAATAATAATCTTTTCCTCTGGGTGCTTCTCTAGTGCTCCTAACAAGTTTCATGCTAATCTTCTTCACTACTTAGTCTCATCTTCTATCACTATACCTGACACATGGTAGACACTCTCTATGTATTTGTTGAATGAATAAATCTATAATAAACATTACAGTCAAGAGGCTGTGTCTAAAAATGAAATCTGATACATGAATATAGTCACTCATCTGAAAATTTGAAGGATACTCTCTTTTTGCTAAAACCAACAAGGAAGTGTTTCAGTTGAATTATTTTTGTAGGCCCTTATACTATTGTTTATCTATTTCAGTGAGAGTCTGTTATTCTTTAACAACCTTGCATTCTTTCTTGAGATAAAGCTTATGTTGAATCTCAGGACCATGTTTTCTAAATGTGTTCAACATGTGATTACCATCTGACTTTACCGTGTGTTGCTTTCAAAGTCCATACATTGAAATACATTACAAGCCGCTTTATGCCACAGAAAGCACTTCATGCTAAGTTCCACTGGCCTGGTCCCCTGACTATGAGTCATAGTCAGACAGAACATTGCTTGAGAATAACTTTACAAGGCATTAAGAGAACAAAAGATTTTAATGACTGGCTCAAAATGGTCTGGAATTGCAAATGCTTTCAAAAATCCATGGATATGTTATTTCATTATGAGCGTCTGATGTTTAGGAGTAGGAGAGGGTCATGTAACTTTTTTTTTAACTTGTTCAGACAAATTATAATGGAGCACGATAGTAAGTCTCAAGCTCAAATTTGCCTGTTAATCATATTTAATCTTTCTTAGTAAACTTTATTTTTATAGCATTAGTGTATTTTGGAAAAGAAATCGAGCCTGATATTTTAACCCTTGGATCAATCGTAGACTGTTGCAATCCTTTCAGTTCTGATTTAGTACAATTACAGGACGTAGGAGGACATCGCAAAATATTTAAATGGTTCTATAAGCCTGAGGCTGGAAATGAATCATAGAACCATTTTTCATCTTTTCAGTCGCCAACATCATGCTTAAGGAATTCTTACAGCAAAACAAATGCCTATTCAGAGAGCATTAGCCATTCTATTCCTTGATACTAAGTCAAAGCAGTAGTTTCTACGAAGAAGCTTTGAAAGATGCCACGTCTAAAGTATATAAATATGTAAAATTAATATTAATCAGTATGTTCATTTCTCACAAAGATAACACTAAAGTGACAGAAACAAATTTAACGACTCACACACCCTGGGCCAAAGATGCATTAATCCAGAACTAAAAATATGCTAACATTATAAAGATATTACCTGTCTGGATTTCATCTAGCATAAAAGGAGTTGTAAATCTAAGAAGAGTGATTCTGATTTCTAGATACCCTGAGTAAAAGCTATAAGATTTAGTGGTAGACAAGCCTTACTGATCACATCTAGTCCAGTTTTTCTTCAGCTTTACCTGCACCTTAGGATTACCTGTGGAGCCTTTAAAAATCTCTATGCTCAGGTCAAACCTTAACCCATAAATCAAACACACTAGGAGTGGAAACCTAGATGTCAGTATGTTTTGAAAGTCCTCTAACTCTGACTTTCCTATACAAGGTTAAGAACCACGGCTCTGGTTAGAGTCTGGTGGTATGGCCAAAAGTGAAGGAACTATCTTTAGACATGTTGGTGAGAGGTGGATAACTAAAGTCAGGGCTTACTATTTTTCTCTTTTTTTGACAGAATCTTGCTCTGTTGCCCAGGCTAGAGTGCAGTGGTGCGATCTTGGCTCACTGCAACCTCAGCCTCCCAGGTTCAAGCGATTCTTAAGGCCGGGCTTACTATTAACATGCATTGGTACCTTCTTAAGTGCTTTGCCTGTATTAACACGTTTCATCCACTCTAATGGGTAGAAACTATTGCTCTCAGCACCATTTGTGCAAATGAGGAAACAAAGATATCATACAACTAAGAATGGTAGAAAGAAGATTTAATCCCAGGCATTTTATTACACAGCAATATTTATTGAACAATTATTTATTGTTTATATACAATACTAAATGTTATGACTTGGTTGGGCATGGTGGCTCAAGCCTATAATCCTAGCATTTTGGGAGGCCAAGGTGGGCAGATCATTGAAGGTCAAGGGTTTGAGACCAGCCTAGCCAACATAGTGAAACTCCATCTCTACTAAAAAATACAAAAATTAGCAAGACATGATGGCACATGCCCATAATTCCAGATACTCAGGAGTCTGAGGCAGGAGAATCCCTTGAACCCAGGAGGTGGAGGCTTCAGTGAGCCAAGATTACAGCACTGCACTTCAGCCTGGGTGGCACAGCAAGACTTTGTATCAAAAAACAAAACAAAACAAAAAAACAACCACAAAAGCACCTAATTATCAATTGCTGCTTTTACATGTGTGTTTAAATCCATTGTAAAAAAAAAAACATGGTAAAATGGAAAGGTAAAATGTAAGAAACAAACAGATTTATGTCCACATCTGAGCAAAAATGATCTTATACATAAGTGTCAGCAAATTAATAAACATAAATTTGAAATTAACCAAGTCTTTGATCCAGGGATCACCTACAAGTATTGTTTCAGGGCTATTAAAAAGAACTGATGCTACTTTCAAAAACTTTCCTCATCTATTGGCAAATATGCAATGGGGTAATCATTTCTTTAGCTTTATTACCACTAAAAAGAGTATATTATTAATGGTTGAAAAGCATATAAAAACATGTTCAACATCACTAAACATCAGAGGAATATAAACTAAAACCACAATGACATATCACCTCACACCAGTCAGAATGGCAATTATTAAAAAGTCAAGAAATAACAGATGTTGGAGAAAAAGGAATACTTATATACTGTAAGTGGGAATGTAAAATAGTACAACCTCTATATAAAACAGTGTGGAGACTTCTCAAATAACTAAAAATAGATCTACCACTTGACCCAGCAATCCCACTACTGGGTATCTTACCCAGAGGAAAGGAAATCATTACATCAAAAACACACCTGCACTTATATGTTTATCACAACACTATTTACAACAGCAAAACTAGTGTCAACCTAAGTGTCCATCATCAGATGACTGGATTAAAGAAAACGTGATGTATATACACACAATGGAATACTATTCAGCTATAAAAAAGTATGAAATCATGCCTTTTGCAGTATCATGAATGGAACTGAAGGCCATTCATTATCTTAAGTGAAACAACTAAGAAACAGAAAATCAACTACTGTATGTTCTCACCTGTAACCAGGAGCTAAATAACATGAACACATGGATGTAGAGTGTGGAATGGTAAACACTGGAGACCCGGAAGAGGCACTGATAAGAAATTACTTAATGAATCCAATGTGTATTATCTGGCGATGGATACAGTAAAGGCCAAGACTTCAACACTCCTCAGTATATCCACATAACAAAATTGCACATGTACCACTTATATTTATACAAATGAAAAAGAAAGAATGAGTTTCTGAAAAGGTTAAATGTATGTCATTAATAGTCATTCATACTTCTATGTGAACTACAATTTGAGAATAAGCTTTTTTATGGTCTTAGGAAAGAGAACATGTGGCTCCTGAGACCTGGGAAGGGTGGAGAGAAGAGCAGATATCTGGAATAAGATAACGAGAAAGTGCATGAACTCTAGCAACACTGAAGGCAAATTGAACCATTTCACAAATCTGTGTTGGAAACACTTTCATAAGGACTCAAGAGATATCTGGGAAGGGAAACTAGAAAAACTGCTTTTCATTTGTTCCTTGATGATGCACATTTCCTAAGGCTAACTTACAATAAAGACTGGATTTCACAATATCAAAAGAGAGTAAAGGTATTTAAATTATTGGTAACCTCTTTAGCACAGAACTAAATTTGAAAATAAGTAAATGGATATCCTTAAAAAAGATCAGCGAAGAAGAAGAGAACAAGAGACTCACATTATTATTATCATTGTCACCCTCATCAATTTAGCTCAATAACCACTGAGATCAGGTGTTTTAAGAAATTTGATAACAAAATGCAAGATTGCAAACAAGAACTATACTAAGAACTATATTGGTGTAAATGATACAAGCCATTGAACACACTAAAGAAGAGAACTATACTGCAAACTATGTGAAGAATCAACCGCGTATGAAAAGTAGGTCAAAATAATGACATTTACAGAAATAGAGAATAAACAGAAAACCACGATTATCTCCAAATGATAGATTTCTGAAACACATTAAAGATACGTTATGCATAATATAAAGGTAAATTCAATAAACTTATGCTGAAGGAAGATGCTGTTGATTCTAATAACTGTACTGAACCAGAAAGTAATGCATCATCATCTTGCTGTCACTCTCACGTATGAAATTTAAATTTATTTCTCCCAAAAGAGATAGAAGTAAGGAAGAGAAAAAGAAGTGAGAATTATAACCCTCTCATATCAAAGAAAACAAATTTCAAGCAATAAATATGAGAAGGAAAAATTGTCAGCTCTTGAAATTATGTAGCTCATTCTTAGGACAATAAATGTAATCTTTCCATTTATTAAAGAAACTTTTTAAAAAATAAACTTGAGAAAAGCTTGACAAACAATCTTATCAGTTACTAGTGTTGTAAACCAAATCTCCAAGAACTTAATACCATAAAACTATAATAGTGTTATGGTTTCTCATAATTCTGTCTATGCATAAATAGCTTGACTGGGCAGATGTGTCTTGGGATCTTATGAAGTAACAGATTGTAGGTGAAGATGCAGACAGGGGAAAGTAAAGATGCCCAACCATCCCTCTCTTCACATAGTCCCATAGCTTTTCCATGTGACCTCTTCACATTAGGACAGTTTAGGCTTCCTCACAGTATGGTGGCCTCAAGGCGGTAGCATTAGGCACATTGCAGCTCAGGACCCCAAAGTGCATGTTTCAGTGATTAAGATAGAAGCTGAGTCTCCTACTATGACCTAGCCTTGGAAGTCATCCAACATCACTTTTGCCAAACTTTGTCAATCAAACAGCCCCAGATACCTTCTTCGTTTCATGAGTATGGGATATAAATCTTACCTTTAATTGGAGTGTGAAAGATGTATTGTAAAAAGATCATGTGAAATGGGAGATAAGTCTGTGACCATCTTTGGAAAGTGTAATCTGTCACAAATATGTTACAAGCATTTTTGTAGTAGATTAAAGCAAAAATAAAGACAATAATATGGCAATAAATATAAGATAATATCTCATTTAATTCCATCATTACCCTTTCACTTTATAGTTTCAAAAACTGGGGAGGTGGCCAAGATGGCCAATAGATGCAGCTAGTGTGCGTGACTCTCACGGAGAGAAACAGAAGGGGCAAGTAAATACAGCACCTTCAACTGAAACAACTAGGTACTCACATCGGTAATAAGGAAACAATTCAACCCACAGAGAACAGAGAAAAATGAAGCAGGATGACTGCTCGCCCAGGAGCAACATGGCACCAGGGAAACCTTCCCCCACGCAGGGAAGTGATTAATGAATGTGTGACCTTGGGAACTCATGCTTCTGCTATGGATCTATGCAACCCTCAAGTCAGGAGATCCCCTTGCAAACCGGCTCCACCAGGGCCTTCAGTCTGACACACAGAGCGATGTGGAATTTCAGCAGAGCAGCTGCTTAGGCACGCACACAGAGCCGGTAGCCTGAGATGCTAGGACTTTCCAGGCTTCCCAGCAAAAGCAGTGGGAGATTAGACTCCTGTACATACCCCTAGGAAATGGGCTGAATCCAGGGGGCCAAGCAGCAGAGTCTGTAGGCCCCACTTCCACAGCACCTCACAGGATAAGGCCTACTGGCTTGGAACTCCAGTGAGCCACCAGTAGCAGAATTTCACCTACCTGAGACAGAACTCCCAGGGAGAAGGGCAGGCCACCATCTTTGCTCTTTGGGCCACTTAGTCATTCCAGCCTTCCAGCTTTAAAGAGTCCAAGGCAACCAGGGGCAGAAGGGATTCCCCCAGCAAAGCACAGCCACTCTGCAAAAATGTGGCCAGACTCTTTTTTAAAGCAGGCTCCCAATCCCATTCCTCCTCACTGGGTGGTACCTCCCAACCAGGCCCTCCAGCCAACCTCACCAGTGTTATCCAGTCAACAAAGTTTTAAATGCTCCCTGGGATGAAGCTCCCAGAGGGAGAGCAGGCTGCCATTTTTGCTGTTTGGGCAACTTAGCTGTGCCAACCTTCAGGCTTTGGAGAGCCCTGACCAGGTGTGGAAGTGGCACCCCAGTAAAGCACTGCTGCCCTGTAAAAATGTGGCCAGACTATTTTTTAGGCAGGTCCCCAATCCCATCCCTCATCACCAGATGGAGCCTCCCAACTGGGGTCTCCAGCTACATTTGCTGGTGTTCTTCACCTGATAGAAGTTTCAAACTTCCCTGGACTGAGCTCCCAGTGGAGGGCGGGGAGGCAATATCTTTGCTGCTTGGACGACTTAGTCATTCCAGTCTTCAGGCTTTGGAGTGTCCAAGGTGACTGGGAAGAGATGCATACCCCCAGCATAGCACAGCCGCTCTACAAAAACATGGTCAGACTGCTTTTTTAAGTGTTTCCCCAACCCCATTTCTCCTCACTGGACAAGACCTCCCAACCAGGATCTCCAGATGCCTCCTACAGGTGCATTCAGGCCAGCCACAGGTCTGTATCTCCGTGAGATGGAGCTCACAGAAGGAGGCCTGGACAGAGCCTCCTGAGGCAACTGAAAGCCTCTCTGCCACTGCCTCTGCAGTGGAACTGTCCTTGCTACCCTCAGACTAATGAAGGAACAAAGACCTTAAGTGCTTTTTCCACACCTCCAACATGCTGCAGTCAACTCAGAAGAGGCCAGTCCATCTTGCACAGGTTGCACACATCCCCCACTGCTCATCACCAGACAGAGAACCCCGGTCTTGGGCCCACGACATAGACCTTTCATCCTGGGCTGATTGCACTGAGCAATTGCTGACCCACATCTCTCTGAGGTGGAACAAGCAGCCAGGAGACAAGCAAAGTGGTGGAGCAGCAAGCCAGATGATATGGAGCCCAGAGGGTTTGGTTCAGGAGCGTCTGTAGCAGAGCCTTGCCAGAGACTGCCATCCCTCTAGGCTCAACTTGCTCCCATAAAAGACTTTGGCCCCAGGGCAACAATCAAACCTGCTCTCTGCAGGGTGGTCTTGCATGTCAAACAGGGCTGGCCCAACCTAAGCAACCCTTTGTCTGCTGGCCTCTCCCAGTACCCCAGCCTAGCCATGCCTGCTTACAGGGCAGTCTCAGGTGCCCCCAGGACCCACACCATAGCTTCTGCACTGGCAGACAGTGCCTGAATGGTGGAGAGTTCCAGCAAGACAGTCCCTATGGTCACACACCAGCCTGCATGTTCCCTTCCCATACTGCAACTTCCCCTGAGCTGAAATGAAAGAAAAGATTTTAAAGGTAGCTGGAGAGAAAGGTTAGATCACCTACAAAGGGAAGCCTATCATACTAATAGCAGACATCTCAGCAGAAACTCTACAAGCTGTAAGAGATTGTGGGCTAACATGCAACATTCTTAAAGAAAATAAATTCCAACCAAGAATTTCACATCTGGCCAAACTAAGCTTCATAAGTGAAAGAGAAATAAGATCCTTTTCAGACAAGCTGAAGTATTTTTTACCACCAGACCTGCCTTACAAGAGCTCCTGAAGGAAGCACTGAATATGGTTTTTTAAGTGTTTTCCCAGCCCCATTTCTAACATCATGATGACAGGGTGAAATCCACACATAGCTAACATCATGATGACAGGGTGAAATCCACACATAGCAATGCTATCCTTGAATGTAAATGGGCTAAATGCCCCAATTAAAAGGCACAGAGTGGCAAACTGGATAAAGAACCAAGACCCATGGGTCTGCTTTCTTCAAGAGACCCATCTCACATGTAATGACACACATATTCTTGGAGGAAAATCTACCAAGCAAATGTAAAACAGAAAAGAAGTGTGGTTGTAATACTAGTTTCTGACAAAACAGACTTTAAACCAACAGAGATCAAAAAAGACAAAGAAGAGCATTATATAATGGTAAAGCATTTAATTCAACAAGATCTAACTCCCCTAAATGTATATGAACCCAATACAGGAGCACCCAGATTTATAAAGCAAGTTCTTAGAGACTTCCAAAGAGACTTACACTCCCACACAATAATAGTGGTAGATTTTAATACACCACTGACAATATTAGACACATTATTGCAACAGAAAATTAACAAAGATATTCAGAACCTGAACTCAACACTGGATCAAATTGACCTGATAGACATCTACAAAACTTTCCACCCAAAACAAACAGAATATATATTCTTTGCATAGCCACATGGTCCATATTCTAAAATCAATTACATACTTGAAAGTAAAACACTCCTCAGCAAATGCAAAAGAACTGAAATCATAAAAACAGCCTCTCAGACCATAGCGCAATCAAATTTGAAATCAAGACTAAGAAAGTCACTGAAAACCATACAATTACATGTAAATTGAATAACCTGCTCCTGAATTACTTTTGGGTAATTAATGAAATTAAGTCAAAAATCAAGAAGTTCTTTGAAACTAATGAGAACAAAGATACACCATCCCAGAATCTCCAGGACCTAGCTGAGAAGGTGTTAAGAGGCATATTTATATCATAAATACTCACATCAGAAAGGTGTAAAGATCTCAAGTTAATAACTTAACAATACAACTAAAAGAACTAGAGATTCAAGAGCAAACAAATCCCAAAGCTAACAGAAGACAAGAAATAACCAAAATCAGCGTTGAAGGAGACTGAGCCATGAAAACCACTCAAAAGATTAACAAATTCAGTAGTTGTTTTTTTGAAAAAAAATTGTAAAATAGATACACCACTAGCTAGATGAATAAAGAAGAAAAGAAAGAAGATTCAAATAAACACAATCAGAAATAACAAAGGGCATATTACCACTGACCCCACAGAAATACAACCAACCATCGGAGAATATTATGAGCATCTCTTTGCATATAAGCTAGAGAATCTAGAAGAAATGAATAAATTCCTGGACACATACACCTCCCAAGACTGAACCAGGAAGAAATTGAATTACTGAGTAAAACAATAAAGAACTCTGAAATTGAGGTAGTAATAAGTAGCCCACCAACCAAAACCAAAAAACAAACCAACAGAAAAAACAAACCCAGGACCAGATGGATTCACAGCTGAGTTCTAACAGATGTGCAAAGAAAAAGCTGGTACCATACCTCCTGAAACTATTCTAAAAAACTGAGGATTGAGGAGGAGGGACTTCTCCCTAACTCATTCTATGAGGCCAGTATCATTCTGATACTAAAACCTAGCAGAGACAAACACACACAAAAGAAAACTTCAGACCATCAAAAAGCTTATCCACTGCAATCAAGTAGGCTTTATTCCTGGGATGCAAGGTTGATTCAACATATGCAAATCAATAAATGAGATCATCACATAAACAGAACTAAAGACAAAAACCATATGATAATTCAATAGATGCAGAAAAGGCTTTCCATAAAATTCAGCATCCATTTATGTTAAAAAAAAAAAACTCTCAGCAAACTAGATATTGAAGGAACATACCTCAAAATAGTAAGATCCATATATGACAAACCCACAGCTAGTATCATACTGAATGGGCAAAAGCCAGAAGCATTCCCCTCAAAACTGGCACAAGACAAGGATGCCCTTGCTCACCACTTCTATTCATCATAGTACTGGAAGTCCTGGCAAAGGCAATCAGGAAAGGAAAGAAATAAAGAGCATTTGGATAGGAAGAGTAGAAGTCAAACTGTCTCTGTTTGCAGACAATGTGGTCTTATATCTAGAAAAACCCATCATCTCAGCCCAAAAGCTACTTTAAGCTGATAAACAACTTCAGCAAAATCTCAGGATACAAAATCAATGTCCAAAAATGACTAGCATTCTTATATACCAACAACAGTCAAGCCAAGAGCAAAATAGGAGCAAACTCTTATTCACAATTGCCACAAAAAGAGTAAAATACCTAGAAATACAGCTAACTAGGGAGATGAAATAACTCTACAACTAAAACTACGAACAATTTTTCAAAGAAATTAGACATGACACAAACAAATGGAAAAACATTCTATGCACATGGATATGAAGAATCAATACCTGAAAATGGTCATACTGCCCAATTAGAGATTCAATGCTCTTCCTATTAAACTACCACTGCTATTCTTCACGGAACTAGAGAAAGCTATTTTAAAATTCATATGGAACCAAAATATGAGCCTGAAGGGCCAAGGCAATCCTAAGCAAAAAGAGCAAAGTTGGAGACATCATGCTGCCTGACTTCAAACTATACTACAGGGATACACTAACCAAACAGCATGGTACTGGGTACAAAAACAGACACACAGACCAATGGAACAGAACAGAGAACTCAGAAATAACACCACACACCTGTAACCATCTGATTTTTGAGAAACCTGACAAAATAAGCAATGGGGAAAGAATTCCCTATTTGATAAATGATGCTGGGATAACTGGCTACCCATACACATAAGATTGAAACTGAACCCTTTCCTTTCACCATATACAAGATTAACTCAAGATGGATTAAAGACTTAAATGTAAAATCCAAAACTATAAAAACCCTGGAAGACAACTGAGGCAATACCAATCAGGACATAGGCACAGGTAAAGATTTCATGACAAAGATGCCACAAACAATGTCAACTAAAGCAAAAATTGACAAATGGGGTCTAATGAAACTTAAGAGGTTCTGCATAGCAAAAGAAAGGATCAAAGAGTAAACAGACAACCTACAGAATGGGAGAGGATCGTTGCAAACTATGCATCTGACAAAGCTCTAATGTTCAGCATCTTCTTACACTTACAAAAAGGAAAAACCAAATAACCCCATACAAAATGTGGGCAAAGGACATGAACAGACACTTCTCAAACAAAGACATACATACGGACAACACGTAGGTGAATAAAAGCTCAATATCACTGATTATTAGAGAATAGAACCCCAATAAGATACCATCTCACACTAGTCAGAATGGCTATTATTAAAATCTCAAAAAGTAACAGATGTGGAGAGGTTGTGGAGAGAAAGGAACACTGACATACTGTTGGTAGGAGTGTAAATTACTTCAACCATTGTGGAAGACAGTGTGGTGATTCCTTAAAGACCTAAAGACAGAAATACCATTCGACTCAGCAATTCCATTCCTGTGTATACACCCAAAGGAATGAAAATCATTCTATTACATACACATGCATGTGTATGTTCATTGCAGCACTATTCACAATAGCAAAGACATGGAATCAACCTAAATGCCCATCAGTAACAGATTGGATAAAGAAAATGTAGTACATATACACCATGAAATACTGTTCAAACATAACGAAGAGTGAGATCATGTTCTCTATAGGGACATGGATGAAGCTGGAGTCCATTATCCTTAGTAAGCCAACAAATACCACATGTCCTCACTTATAAGTGGGAGCTAAATGATGAGAAAAACACATGGACACATAGAGGGGAACACCACACACTGGAGTCTATCAGAAGGTGGAGGGTGGGAGGAGGGAGAGAATCAGGAAAAACAACTAATTGGCATTAGGCTTAATACCTGTGTGATTAAATAATCTTTGTAGCAAACTCCCACCACACAAGTTTACCTATGTAACAAACCGGCACATGTACCCATGAACTTAAAATATAAGTTAAATAAAATTGTTTCAGGAATTAGAATAAAAGAGAATTTTCCAAATCAATATTATGAAGCCTTTGTTATTCTGATATTAAAACATGACAAAGTTACTGAATTTGTTAATAAAAATGGATTCCAAAATAATAAACTATTAACAAATACACATACACAAAACACAAATTGAGCTTCAGAGTCTACTTGGCATGCTCAAGATCATACTGCAAATAGTGTAACCAGCAAACAAAGATCTATTTCCAATTTTAATTGCTTTCCATTATAGTAATCACTCTATTATAGCCAGTGCATCACTGAGTTCTTATTTATTACAAAATTCTATTTCTCAATAGTACTTTTGGGTGAGAGCTCAGCATTAGACCCACACACACAGATACGAAAAAGGTGAAGGGCCAGGTGCAGCAGCTCACACCTGTAATCCCAGCACTTTGGGAGGCTGAGGCAGGTGGATTACAAGGTTAGGAGTTTGAGACCAGCCTGGCCAACATGCTAAAACTCCGTCTCTACTAAAAATACAAAAAATTAGCCGAGCATGATGACATGCACCTATAATCCTAGCTACTCAGGAGGCTGAGACAGGAGAATCACTTGAATCCCGGAGGTGGAGGTTGCGGTGAGCAGAGATCACGCCATTTCACTCCAGCCTGGGTGACACAGTAAGATTTTGTGTCAAACAACAACAAAAAAAAAAAAAATAGTGAAAAAAACGTTCAGATTAGTCCCACCAAGGGTTTAACTAGGTCTGAAAAAATAAGATGATAAGACTTAGGTATTGTTCATCAATACTGATGATTCAGTATTGTTCATCAATACTGCTACACACAGATAGTATTCAACCTTACTCATGTCATCCCATTCCATATTAGTTGTTACA
Organism: Aotus nancymaae; assembly: GCF_030222135.1. NCBI lineage: Eukaryota > Metazoa > Chordata > Mammalia > Primates > Aotidae > Aotus > Aotus nancymaae. The sequence goes on along the minus strand of NW_026988447.1, from coordinate 9,317,913 downwards.
ATTTTATTTTAATTTTATTTAATATAAACGTCAGTTTTCAAACTTAACAGAAAACAAAGTCTCCAATTTAAAGAAAATGCTGTCAGGTATAAATTCCTTTAAATACCCTCCCCTCCACATCAATGTTATCTTGAAGCATTGTTATCTCACTTCGTTCTGTCTCCACTTTTGTCCAAAGTTAATCTCTTCCGCCTATACTTTGAGTCCCATCCCTTCTTGTCTGCTCCAAGAAATTTCTCTCTTAATTATGTTCACTTATTTTTACCTCATACCTCCCTTCTCTTCTGGACCTTTCCCTTCCTTTTACAAACAATTTAAATTCCTTATCTTAGAAAAAATATAACCCTTCCCTAGTCTTTTCCTTGTCATTTAATCTGCTTCCTTCCCGTTTCCGCCAAGTCTAAAGTGCTTGGCAGAATGATTTTTACTGGATGCATTTGCTTTATTTTCTCCTACTCATTCCATGACTCATTTTGGTCTGGTTTCAGCCCCGCACTTCCTTTGAGTTCTTTCAAATAACACAGCTCTTTGGTACAACTCTCTGACTAGGGATATGAGAATTATATACCCACCCCTTTGTAAGCAATGTCCATCTCATGGCATTCTTTCAAGGGTCGGAATGTGTCATAAATAAAGATTTTGCTTGATGAGTTTTTTCAGCTCCTCCTTAAAACTATTCAGGCACATGGCTCCAGTAAAATGCCACCAGCTGAGAGAGTCAAGACAGAAATGTTTTCACTCCTCTCTCAAGCCTACATGGCTTTCTGAGTACACATTCTACTAATAATTAATCTCCAGTTGTTTCTAATGGTTAAGTATTTATCTCTTAAAGTACAGCATGCCAAGCTCAGCCAAAGAGCTGGAAATAGTAGAAAAAATAATTATAAGGACTTATTTTATCATAAATATTCTCACAAACAAGGTTGGCAACTATATCACTCTCCTCAGGCTACCATCACAAAATATCATCGACTGAGTGGCTTAAACAACAGAAATTTATTTCTTATAGTTTTGGAGGCTGTAAGTCCAAGATCAAAGTACATGCCTGATTCAGTTCTCATGAGGATCCTCCTCCTGACTTTCAGATGGCCTTTCCTGTATTAGTACAAGCAGAGAGAGAAAAGAGAAAGAGAGATCTAGAATCGTCTTCTTATAAAGTCACTCATCCTTTCATGAAGGCCCTATAGTCATGACCTAATCTAATCCTAATTACTTCCCTAAGACCCCATCTCTAAATACCATCACTTTTAGAATTAGGGTTTCAATGTATGAATTTGAGGGAGTGGGGGAACACAATTATTCAGTCCATATCAGCCACCCTATGGTTAGTTCCAAAGTTGTCAAAACTAACAACTGACTTGGACATCCTACTTTAAATCAGAATTGTAAGTTCCCTGATGAGTTCTGAGTATTACAGGAGTCATAAATAGAGATTTCTTCTTCCCAGGTTAATTTTAGGCCTATAGTAGCCCCTCCCAGTCTTGATAATACACAAATGCGTATCTGAAAGTATCACAGTCTTGGGTCAATGAATCTTTGTTAGCTGTGGGTATTCTTGTAGACTTCAGATTAGGACCTGATGCAAGAATAGCAGCTGAAGAGGTAGATGGCCAGATAAAAATAGCAGATTGACCACATACATATCTAATTTTGCTCATTCCTAAAACTACATAAAAATATTTTTTAGAAGACACACACTAAAATATGTGGAAAAGAGAAAAAATTATCAGCATTTCTGGCAGTTGGTGCCAAAGGAGGGCTAAACTAGATATTCTTATCAGCTTATCCAGATGTAGGATGGACGGGAAGGGCAGGGATGGAACTTGAAAGCTATCTGCAGTCAAACATCAATAACAGAATCAGACTCTTTATTAAAATCTAGTATACTGAATTTTGAAATGGCAAGAATTATTACTAGGAGAGAAAAATCTTATTTTTGGAGACTGTAAATGCTAAGTTGATGAAAAATTTATTTGGGGCTATTATCTTCTTGAGATTCCATGACTATAATCTTGCATGATAAATGAGGCAAGTTAGAAACATTCAATTATCTCAATTTCTACATTAAACAAATGTGGTTTTAAATGCAGAATCTTGAATGAATATTATAATTTGCTACGTACAGCAGCTAATACAGCATTAGTGTTATGAGTTAAATAATAACTAAATAAGATGAATATTCTTACCACTATTTCAGCTGCAAATCAAGTAAATTCCCAATAATTTGGGAGATTAAATAAATGTAAACTGAGTTTCATTTGTATGAAACCAATCGGATAATTCAGGAAATGTACTTTGTAGCTTGCTATGAAGAGATCTTTACATTTGACAGTTCTCAGACATCAGTTATAAGAGAATGTTGTACTTTCAATATTAACTTGACATGTTTTGAATGACTGCTCATTTTTAGATAATATTTTATTTATACCTGAAAATACACCTTTATCTCATAATTATAAGACGGTCAGCTAAAAGTTCTGTTTTCAAGAGTACCAGACAGTGGCCAATACATGTCCTTCTAAGAAAAAAAAGGAATCACACAGAGATCCTTAAAATAACATCTTCTAAGTGTGAAAAGTTCAGTCAAGTAAATAAATATACGTCTTTACTAATGTCCTTGTAAGGGCATTTTTTAATCTTTAAAAAATTTTAAATATTATGGCTAATTAAATAAATACCCATTGATGGCTGTCCGAAATTCTACGGCGTAGAAACTTTTGATATGAAAATTGGCAATGCTGCAAGAGCGTACTTAGATCCTAATGGTATGGTCTATATTTCACAATATTTCCAAAAGAAGAATTAGATCAGGCATATTTGTGCTGTACCTGCAAAACTCTGGAGAAGTTTGGTAACGCCCCACCCCCCAAATTTGTGTGGCGGGTTACAAACCACTTAGGCAGATGGGTCTGATTCTGCGGATTCATCATTCCCATTGTCATTACACAGACGGTTCTAAAGTGAGTTAACAGTTCAAGGCGATGTCTACTTGGGCCTACCAGATCTTCTGTGCTGTCTTGAAATAATCATTCAGTCCAGTCCCGTGTGGCTAATAAAGCAGCATCAACAGCACACTCACACACCGACAATGCAAACTGAGATGGCACAAGGGCCAGGCTTAACAAGTCTTCAGATTAGCATTGCTTTTGATAAATGAACAGAAAATTCTCACCACTTTAATACTTTGGTGAGACAATTCCATAAAATTGCAGATCTCATTAATTTTCCATTACACTCTTAGTAAATGGTATATTTGAAGAGAAAATTCTTCTCTATATATGTTTCATGCAATTAATGTACTTGGTGGTGTTTTTTGTGATTGCTATGTATTTAACTATTTCTTACCAAGGATGCCACAAATAATTTTCTTTTTCTTGATTCTACATTTTTTAGCAATATAATGGGATGCAGAGCCCTTTTGCTTTCCGACTTCAACACAATGCAAGTGTTTTCTAATGCAGTTTGAAACTAATCACTGGAAAAGAAGTGAAGAGATAAGATGCTAAATATGTGAATCTGTGACCGTTCACTGAGCGTCTGTATTACAAAATTTAATGCAATAAATTACTGGTTTGTCTGATAATTTTGCAACAATGATTGATGATGAACTAAAATTAGAAGTAAATGATTGTAATAGCTTCCCTCAATAAAAGCCACACTTAATTTTTTTCTTATATGTATTTAGTAAAGAAATTGCAGAAAACACAAAATAGAAAGAGAAAAATCAAGATGATATAATTCTATCATCTAGAAATATCTTCTGTTAACATTTTCATTTTACATCCAATAACACTGGTACTTTACATGCATGTGTGTAAGAATGTATCTCTTAGTGCCTCATCAGTGCCTTGGGCAGAAGAAGAGCTGCTACTGCTGTGCTTTCTCCTGGGCTATGAGACTTGCACACAGTCCTGTGTCTTTGCTGAGTGTCCCAGCCTCCTCTCCTGAGATAGCTGTGCAGTGGGGCCCTTTCCAAACCACCCACAGGAGGGACTCCAGGTATTCAGAGCACACACTTCCCTGGACCAGCAGCCTGAGTCATCCCCACCCTTCCTGTGCATAGAGCATGGTGCAACAGGGCCTTCTCTAATTCACCCTAGGCAGATCTCCAGGCATTTGGGGCACCTGCTCACATGGATTAGCAACCTGAGGCACCCTACCCTTTCCGTGCAGAGATCCTGGTTCCTGGGGACCCTCTTCACTTCATGGCCAGACAGATCTCCAGGATTTCAGAGCAACCACTCATCTGGATCAGCAGACTGAGCTGTCCTGCCATTCCTGTGCAAAGATTGTTGTGAAGCAGACCCCCTCTCTGCTCCTGCCCAGGCAGATCTCCAAGCATTCAGAGCCTTTGCTCACCTAAATCAGCAGCCTGAGCGAGCTGGCCCACCCTTCTTGTGCAGAGACTGTAGTGAAGTGGGACCCTCACTATCCCATGCCCAGGCCTAACTCCAGGCAGTTGGAGCACTTATTAGGCTGGATTATAAGCCTGAGCAGCCACATCATTCCTGTGAAGATTGAGGTGCAGTGGGGCCCTCTAGACTCTACACTCAGGCAGATCTCCAGGCATCAGGAGCAACCACTTTCCTGGGTTAGGAATTTAGGCCACTCCCCTGACCATGCAGAAAACTTGAGGCCGAGGAGGTTTCCTAGCTCCATACCTAGGCACACCTCTTGGTGCTAGATGACTGCCCACTGGATTCTCCCTCAGCACTGGTGCTTGTGTCTGACACTGGGGAATCCATAGGTGGATTCTTGCTCAATCTCACCCCATCTATCTTGCCCCCTGCCCACCTCCAAGATGAGCAGGGAGCTCAGATCACAGTGTATCCCAACAATGAGACCACTGCCTAATGAAACTGAGAGCTTCTCCTGGTAAACAAGGATCAATTATATACCCAGCCACATTCACCACAGCATCTGTCATCCATAAGCACCATCTACTGCTTATAGGTCAACCCACACAGCTCAATATAAAACCTGCCAAAAGAAGTATATAGGGCTATAGAAGCAAAGCTGAAGTATTCTACTCAGAATTTCTACAGTCACACAACCTAGAGCAGCGCAGAAAGAGAAAGGAAAAACAATAAACAAAAATTCAATGATATTCTAGATAAAGAAAGCAAAGGGAAAAAATCAATTCGCATGAAAAGAATTACAAAAATTAGAAGTGCCAATGTTTCCAAATGAGAAGGAATCAATACAAGAATTCTTACACAATAAATTTGAGTGTGATGATACCACCAAAGTATCACACTAGCTCTGCAGTAATGGCCCCTAGCCAAAATAGAAACTCAGAAATTCCATCAATAATTCAAAGCATAGATTGCAAGGAGACTCAATGGGATTCAACATAAGATTGAATAGCAACACAAAGAAACTTCCAAATCAATCCAGAAAATGAAGTAAGAGATAAACATCTTTAAAAATTAAATCAGAGCCTCTGGAATTGACAAACTAACTTACGGAATTTCAAAATGCAGTTGAAAGCTTTATCAACTGACCAAGCAGAAGAAAGAATTTCAAAGCTTGAAGACCAGTCTTTAATCCAATCAGACAAAAATAAAGAAAAAAGAGTTTTAAAATACGAACAGTTTTTGAAAAATAGAGGACTGCGTACAGTGACCAAACTTATGAATTAGTAACATTCCTGAGAAAGAAGAAAAAGTAAACAACCTGGAAAACATATTTGAGGGAATAATTTAAGAAAATTTCCCTAATCTTTCTAGGGATGTAGATTTCCAGATACAAGAAATGCAGAGAACACCTGTGAGGTACTATACAAAATGAACGTCACCAAGACATATAGTTACAAGACCATACAAAGTCAACAGTAAAAAAAAGAATCTTAAAGGCTGCTAAAGAAAAAGATCAGATCACATACAAGGGGAACCCAACCAGTTAACAGCAGACTTCTCAGCAGAATTCTTATAAGCCAGGAGAGACTGGAGGCCTATTTTCAGCATTCTTTAAAAAAATATATTTCAATCCAGAATTTTATATCTCACCAAATTAAGCTTCATAAATGAAGGAGAATAAATATTTTCCACACAACAAGTACTGAGGGAATTCCATGGTACTAGACCAGCCTTACAAAAGATCTTCAAGGGATCTCTAAACATAGAAACTAAAGAATGATACCTGCTACCAAAAAATCATATCTAAGTGCATACCCCACAGATTCTATAAAGCAACCACACAATAGAAACTACAAAACAACCAGTGAACAACTTTATGATAGGATCAAAACCTTACATATCAGTATTAACTTTGAATGTGAATGGCCTAAATACCCCACTTAAAAGACACAGAGTTGCAAGTTGGATAAAAAAACAAGAACCATTCATCTGCTATATTCAAGAGACCCATCTCACATGTAACAATATCCATAGACTCAAAGTCAGGTGTTGAAGAAAGATCTATGATGCAAACAGAAAACAAAGAACACAGGTTGCTATTCTTATATCAGACCAAACAGACTTTAACGTAATATTGCTTTAAAAAAAAAAGGAGGACATACAAAATGAGAAAAAGTTGAAGTCAACAAGAAGGCTTAAATATCTTAAATATATATGCATCTAACACTGGAGGACTCAGAATTATAAAACAACTTCTAGACCTATGGAAAGACTTAGCCACATAATAATAGTGGAGGACTTCAACACCTCACTGATGGTGATAGACAGATAATCTATTTAACAAATACATTCTGAACTTAAAACTAACAAAGAAATTCTGGACTGAGATTTGACACTTGATCATTTGGATCTAATAAACATTGTCAGAACACTCCACTCATCAACCCCAGAATACATATTCTTCTCATCTGCACATGGAACTTACTCCAAGATCAACCACACGCTCAGCCATAAAGCAAGCCTCAATAAATTCAAAAAAAAAAAATGAAATCATGCTAATGATACTCTTAGACCACAGTGGAATAAAAACAGAAATCAATAACAAGAAGTTTCCCCAAAACCACAAAATTACACAGAAATTAAACAATTTGCTTCTGAATGACTTTTTGCAAACAATGAAATTAAGTCAGAAACTTAACAATTCTTTGAAATAAATGAAAACAGAGATATGACATGCCAAAATCTCTGAGACACTGCAAAAGCAGTGTTAACAGAAAAGCTTATAGCCCAAAATGCCTACCTGAAGAAGTTAGAAACATGTCAAATTAATGACCTAGCATCACACTAGAGGAAATAGAAAAACAAGAACAAACTAACCTCAAAGCTAGAAAAAGAAAATAAATAAAATCAGAGCAGAATTGAATGAAAATGAGACTCAAAAATCCATACAAGGAGTCAAGTAAACCAAAAGTTTGTTCTATGAAAGGAGAAACAGTATCAATAGACTACTAGCTAGATTAGCAAAGAAAACAGGAAAGAAGATCCAAATAAGCACCATCAGAAAGACAAACGTGGCATTACAACTGAACTGATCCCGCAGAAATACAAAGATCCTCAGAGATTATATGAACACCTCTATACACACAAACTGGAAAATCTAGGGAAAAACATATAAATTTCTGGAAACACACAACCTATCAAGATTGAATCAGGAAGAAATTGAAACCTTGATCAATATTGAGGTCCAAAATTAAATCAGTAATAAAAACCCTATAGAATAAAAAAGCCCTAGACCACCTGGATTCACAAACAAATTCCATGAGATCTATATGACATGGTACCAATTCTACTGAAACTACTGAAAAAAAAAAAATCAAGGAGGGACTTCTCCCTACTTAACTCATTCTACATTATCAGCATTATCCTGACACGCAAATCTGGCAAACGCACAACGAAAACACAAAACCACAGGCCATATTCGTGATGAACATTGACACAAAAAAAGGTAAATAAACCACTAGCAAACCAAATCCAGTAGCGCATCAAAAAGCTAATTCACTATAATCAAGTAGACTTCATTTTGGGGATGCACGGTTGATTCAAAATATGCAAATCAATAAATGCGATTCACCACATAAACAGAATTTAAAAAAGAAACATATGATCATCCTACAGATGTTGAATCACCTTCAATAAAATCCAATATCTCTTCCTAATCAAAACTCTCAACAAACTAGGCATCAAAGGAACATCCTCAAAATAATAAGAGCCATTTATTACAAACCACAGCCAACATCATACCGAACAGGAAAAAGGTAGAAGCATTCCCCCTGAGAAATGGAACAAAATAAGGATGCCCACTCTCAACACTCATCTTCAACATAGGGCTGGAAGTTCTAGCCAGAGCAATCAGACAAGAGAAAGAATGAAATGCATGCAGATAGGAAACAGAGAAATCAAACTACCTCTCTTCCTGGATAATATAATTCTATAACTACAAACTGTAAAGACTCCACCAAAATGCTCCTGGAGCTGATAAACAACTTCAGTAAAGCTTCAGGATACCAAATAAATGTACAAAAAATAGTAGCATTTCTGTGGACCAGTAACATTCAAGCAGAAAGCCAGATCAGGAATGCCATCCCATTCACAATAGCCACACACACAAAAATAAATTACCTAGGAATACATCTAACCGAGAAGGTAAAAGAGTTCTAGAAGGAGAATTACAAAACACTGCTGAAAGAAATCATAGACGATGACACAAACAAATGGAAAAATATTCTGTGCTCATGGATTAGTAGAATCAATATTATTAAAATGGCCATGCTGCCCTAAGCAATTTATGAATTCATCACTATTCCTATCAAACTACAATGTCATTTTTCACAGAGCTAGAAAAGACTATTCTAAACTTCATATGAAACCAAAAAAGAGCTCAAATGGTCAAAACAACTTTAAGCAAAAAGAACAAAGTCAGAAGCATCTTATTACCCAATTTCAAACTACACTATTATATAAGGCTCCAGTAACCCAAATAGCATAGTACTGGTACAAAAACACATAAACTAATGGAAAAGGATAGAGGACCCAGAAATAAAGCCATACACCTATAGCCATTTGATATTTGACAAAATCAACAAAAATAAACAGTGAGGAAAGGACTCTCTATGCAATAAATGATGCTAGCATAGCTGGCTAGCTTTATGCAGAAGGATGCAGCTAGACCCATACCTTTCATCATACACAAAAATCAATTCAAGATGGATTGAAGATTTAAATGTAAGACTGCAAACTACAGGAATTCTAGAAGAAAACCTAGGAAATACCATTCTGGAAATTATCCTTTGAAAATAATTTGACTAAGACCTCAAAAGCAATTGCATAAAAACAAAAATTGGCAAGTGAGACCTAACTAAAATAAAGAATTTCTGCACAGCCAAAGAGGCTATCAACAGCATTAAGAGATAACCTCCAGACTGAGAGAAAATATCCACAAACTGCATTGCATTCAACAAAGTTCTATTATCCAGAATCTGTATGAAATTTAAACAATTCAACATCAGAAAACAACCCCATTAAAAAGTGGGCAAAAGATATGAACAGACCTCAAAAGAAAACATACAAGCGGCCAACAAACATGAAAAAATACTCAACATTAATAATCACCAGAAGAATGCAAATCAAAACCACAGCAAGATATCACCTCACATCAGTCAGAATAGCCATTACTAAAAAGTAAAAGTACAATAGATACTTGCAAGGCTGCAGAGAAAAGGGAATGTTTATACATTGTTGGTGTGAATGTAAATTAATTCAGCCACTGTGGAAAGCAGTTTGGAGAACTTAAAGAACTTTGACCCAGCCATCCCATTACTACGTATATACGCAAAATAAAATGAATTGTTCCATCCAAAAGACACATACAGTCATATATTCATTGCAGCACTATTCACAATAGTGAAGACATGGAATCAACCTAGGTGGCCATCAGTGGTGAATTGGATAAAGAAAATGTGGCACATATACACCAAGGAACACTACATGCAATAAAAAGTAATAAAACATGAATGCAGCTGGAGGCCATTATCCTAAGCAAATTAATGGAGGAACAGAAAGCAAATACCACATGTTCTCATTTCTAAGTGGGAGCTAAACATTGGGTACTCATGGGCATAAAGACACAACAATATACAGTTCAGACAAATGGAGAAGAGGGAAAGGGAAGGATGGGGGAAAGGATTGAAAACCTTTTAGGTTTTCACTATCTAGGTGACAGGATCATTCATATCCCAAAAGTCATCATTACATGTTATACCAATGTAACAAACCTACACATGTACCCCCTCAATCTAAAATAAAAGTTGAAATTATACAATAAAGAAAAAGTAAAAAAAAAAAAAAAAAGAAGAAGAAAGTCTAACAATCTTAAACAAACAAACAAACAAAAGAGTTCCTCCCACCCCCTCCCGTCCCCAGTTTGGTTATCAGTGTAATGCTGAGCTCATAGAATGATTTGGGAATTGTTTCCTCTATTTTCAAAAAATTCTATAGGCATTTCCTTTCAATTCCCAAATCTGTTATTTCTTCATTATATGTTTGATAGAATTTACTAGTAGTAGGAGAATGTGTTCCTTAGAATATTACTGCATGCTTTTTGTGTGTATATAATCTGCAAAATGGAAGTATGCAGCTAGATTTTACTTCGTGTAATGTTCCAATGTGTGCATTGTTCAATGCTTTTAAATTCCCTTCAAAAATACTAAATTTATGTGACTACATAATCTTCTACTTTATCAGTGTGCTACAATTCATTAAACTTTTCTTCCTCATTAGTGGACATTTAGTTTGAGTCAAGGCAGAAGGTTGAGTTTCTTTGTTATAAATAGTGTTTTAATGAGCATAGCTGAATGTAAAGATGTGTACTCGTCGCTAAGTATTTCCTTTGGATGTAAAGAAGTAGTTTACTGTTATTTTGCCGTTACGTACATGTGCAAATTTCTTCACAAATGTGTTGCATCAATTTATAATCCCATCAGCAGTATATCATATTGCCCTTTACACCACATCCTTACTATCATTAAATATTGCCTTTTTAAAAAAGAATTTCAACAGTGTTATGCAGGGACACGATACACTGTTTCGCAGTTAAGGTCAATTTTCTATATAATTATAGGTCAGATGTATATTCCTTTTGTAAATTTTATCTCTATGTCCTCCTTATCATATTTTTTAATCATGACTTGCTGAAGCATTTGTAATTACCATGCAATTCTTAGCACAAGGTTTTTTTAAACTTTCTTAAGTATTTCTAAATTTTATGTGTTTATTTTTTTAAATCAAGTGAGTTTGTTTCAAATAAGCAATAGTAATACTCCAATATTTCTAATTCTTCAATATTTCTAAATAAGCACAAGATTAGGCATGGAAAAAAATATTTTTTAAATGTCTTGCTTTCTTCTTTCACAAAGACCTTTAGTTATAATTTTTGTATTTGCATCTTTTACTTGCATAGAATACATATATTTTGTATGGGAACCAGAGTAATCATTTTTCTTTAACATCCTCTTCACCTTTTTGAGTCCACACTATGCATAATAGATGTGCCCACTTACACAAATACAGTGAAATGTGATGAAGTAGGGGAAAGCGTTCTTTTGTGGGAAAAGAGTACCACACATGTTTTGAACATGTGGAATTTGACCCTAAGTAGACAGGAGTCATATTCCAAACAAACAGGGCTCTATGGTGGTAACTTTCAACAACTTGAACTATGACGTTCATTTGAAAAGAATAACAAGATAATTGACGAATTTTTCATAGGCTTTCTCTAGAGAGAGGGAAGATGCCCATGAAGCAAGAATTGCTGCTGAAATTATAAATGCTACATTGTTTGGGGAATTCCATGCCCAGAATCTGCCCTCTAAACAACAGGGCAATTGTTTGACCTTCGACTTTTAACAAATTGTGGTTAAGTTAAAACACTATGTGGAAATCCTACAGTAAATATCTGCATGCTATTCGCAACCATGTCAAAAAATGAGAGAAAAACATGCTAAATATGAAAATTATCTATCAAAATCATTTTGATTGATTTTCTAAGAGTAATAAAGACAACCTTTTTTTCTAATTTGTTTTGAGACGGAGTCTTGCTCTGTCACCAGACTTGGGTGCAGTGGTGTGATCTCGGCTCACTGCGACCTCCACCTCCCGGGTTCAAGTGATACTCCTGCCTCAGCCTCTCCAGCAACTGGGACTATAGGCTCACGCCACCACCCCAACTAATTTTTGTATTCGTAGTAGAGACAGGGTTTCTCCATTTTGTTCAGGATGGTCTCGACCTCTTGACATCATGATCTGCCTGCCTTGGCCTCCCAAAGTGTTGGAATTACAAGTGTGAGTCACTGCGCCCAGCCGACAACATATTTTTTAAAAGTAGATCTCGTGTATATATGCAAACATTTTCCCTGATTATAGGTACAGGGGCTCCTGAACATCATCATTTAAAAAATCATATAACAGATCATTAAAAAGATTTCATAATTTGAAAAAAGAAAAATAATAAAATAATAAACTAAGAAATTAATACAAAGTATTAATTTGTAATTAATATTTTAAAAACTGCTTCCACTTGAACATAATTCTTCAAACTAAAAAAAATTGAAATCCTATCATATAAAAACTTTAAAGAACTATAAGCCAGAAATTAAAAATATTTGAAAAATAATGATAACGAACACATTGTATACTGACTTTGCATATAAACCTTTTATCATAAAAAAGAAAAATCAATAAATATAAAAACAAAAGCAGAAATGAGTTATGAAAAAAGACAACAGGTAAGATTAGAACTAATACTATAATAAATTATTTAACTAAAATAAAACAATAAACGTGATTTTAAAAGCTTTTATTAAATCAATAAAATGGATTTGAATCTTCACTATCCTAATCAAGAAAGTAAGAAGGAAGAAAGCTATGAGCACATTAAAAGACATGAAGAGGAGATAATAAGCCTAAAAGAGGGTAATTTTGAAATATGAAGAGACTACTTTCCTAAAACTCAGAGCCATGAGTTTTATTTTGAAATTTGGATAAAATAAAACATTTTTAGAAGATACAATTTTTTCAACACTGACCACAGTCTATACAAATCCTGAAAAAAAAAATCAGTCAAAAAAGTAGATATTAAAAAGCTATCCCCAAAATAAAAAAAATCTTAGGCCTTGATACTCTCAAAGATGATTCTTCTAAACTCTGGAACAAATAATTATTATGCAAATTATTCTACAGCACATTAAAAAATAAAGTTTCAAATTTTTTTTTTATTTTTTAAAAACTTAAGATAGGGTCTCATTCAATCACCCTGGCTGGAGTGCAGTGACATAATCACAGCTCACTGCAGCCACAACCTCCTGGGCTCAAGTGACCCTCCTACCTCAACCTCCCAGGTTGCTGGGACTATAGGTGTGCACCACCACATCTGGCTAATTTTTTTTTTAAAGACAAGATTTCTCCATGTTGCCCAGGCTGATTTCCAATTCCTGAGTTCAACTGATCCTCCTGCCTCAGCCTCCCAAAGTGTTGGGGCGTGAGCCACCACGCCTGGCCTAAAGTTTCAAATTATTTGAGTAAAGTGTGTTACATTGATATTAAAACATTAAAAAGATTGAAAACAGACAAACAAAATGTTGATCATCTTTCCTTATTTAAGAAACTCTTAAATAGAATATAGTGAAGACTTTGCAGCAGCACATTGAAATAGCAATGCATCAAGAACAAATAGTATTTATTCCAAGCATACAAGGATGGCTCAATGGTATACAATAATTTCATATATTTTATTCTTTTTATAGATCTATGGCAAAATGATTACATGATTATTTTCCTGGATACTGAAATGGCATTTGATAAAATTTATACTAATTTTTTATTTACAAGGAAAAAACTCAAAATGTACAAATTAGTCAAAAATAGGCAAATATATCTGCACATGCACCTGCACACACATGCATGAACACACACACACACTCATACACACACACATCAAACCCAGAAATCAGCAAACTAAGTGAGGGGGGAAATGGGTAATAAGATGAATGCTATTACCATGACTAATGAGCTAGAGATACTAGTCTTTGAAATTACGACAGAAAAAGATATTAGAAGTTTACAAACATGAAAGGATAAGGTAAAATTGACATGGTTTGCAGATGATATGATTATATACTTGGAAACCAACATAAATCCTGAATGGGGAAGAAAAAAAAAACTGGAAAGCAAAGAAAACATAGATGTATTACTTGATAATGTTGGAGTGAAGAAAGGACTTTTTTTTTTTTTTTTTTTTTTTGTTTTTTTTTTTTGAGACGGAGTTTCGCTCTTGATACTCAGGCTGGAGCGCAATGGCCCGATCTCGGCTCACTGCAATCTCCGCCTCCTGGGTTCAGGCAATTCTCCTGCCTCAGCCTCCTGAGTAGCTGAGATTACAGGCACGCGCCACCGTGCCCAGCTAATTTTTTGTATTAGTAGAGACGGGGTTTCACCATGTTGACCAAGATGGTCTCGATCTCTTGACCTCGTGATCCACCCGCCTCGGCCTCCCAAAGTGCTGGGATTACAGGCTTGAGCCACCGCGCCCGGCCGAAGAAAGGACTTTTAATCATGACGTAAAATCCAGAAGCCATTAAAGTTAGATTGATAAGATCTGAGCGTGAAGGCCTCCTTTTATGATATCACTATCTACTTTTTTTCCCATTTTGCTTTAAATTAGAGAAGCCAGATCTTCTCCCTAATAGCATTAACTAAATAAATAAGTTTTGTTACTTTTACCTCCATTCATGAATAAAATGGAGATATCTTAGCTAATTTGATTCAAGCCCTGATTAAATTAATATTTTTCAAAACCATTATTTTTCTAAAAGTATTCATTTTCTGAATATATCTGGTGAGCCTAAAGGAAAAATATGATTAAAAATTAATAAGATGAATAAAGAAGAAAATGTTTCTGCCTATAATATCTTTCAGTAAAGATTCTGGAGTTTTACAAAGATACTAATAGACTAACAAATGGTTTTTGTTTTATTTTTTAACCTGGCTTTTTAAAAAACTTAACTCATGTATCAATAAAAATGAGGGAAAAAAGCAAAGAAAACTATTTTTAAAGATAGATTTCATCAAAAACAAATGTATCTCTTATTAGAGATTCTAACTTAGAAAAAATTTTAACTTTAACTTCCATACACTATCTCTTACAATATTTTGTTAACATATTTTCTTAATGCAAGTCAAGACCAATTTATCTTTATAGATATATTTAGAGGTGGCTTAAGATTTAGGAGTATTAATATATTAACCTTTTTTGTGTTTATTGTCACTTTCATTTAAGCTCTTAATAAATTCTGAGCTGGTTTAACTGAATAAATGAGTGATATTACTGAATACTTTGATTTGTGAGTAGATAAATTCTAACCATACCAAAAGTATCAGAAAAGAGGAAAAAATGTAAAAAAAGAAAAGATAAATTATTTCCCTTCAGGCTTCTTTACTCAGATCTAATTTGATTGATTGTAAGGTAAATATAAAGCAGATCTATTGATGAACAAGATGCTATGAATAAGAATTTTAAAAATAGTTATATCAAATCACGTAAATCTGCTTTCTTATATAAAAACAATTCAATTTGGAAATGCCAAAGACATTTTTGATGTCACTCTGAAACTTGCCTTTAATTTTAAAACAATCTAGCTCAGACTAAAAAAACTAGAGTAAGAATTTGGAGTTTACTGTCTAACAATGTGGATCTTGAACTGTGGGGATGACTGCAGAAGGAAGTCTAAAGGAAGTCACGACTTGGCTGTTTTGGAAAATGAGAACATTGTTCAGCTTCAGCATAAGACTGAGAATGACAGAGACAAATGAAAAACTCTGATATATAATTGTGAAATATTAAAAAAGTCTCAATAATTAGAATGCAATTGAGTCAATATGTAATTTGGGGCAAATGATTTAACCTCTTGGGATCTCTGTAACCTCACCAGAGATGAGGGGAGGGGAAGTACAAGTTTAGTTCTCTAAATAGGGGTTTGGACAAGATAATCTATTATGTTTGTTTTTTTATATCAGACTTTTGACTCTGTATGAAGAAGCAAAGGAGGTCCTTTTTTCTGTGTAATATCTACATTATCCTTTTTCATTTTTAAATCTCAGAGAAGTGAGTAAGAACAGACATCAAGTTGAGTCCTTTCCCAACTCTGTTTCCCACGCAATCTCTTGGGAAAGAGCTGCCTCCCTGAGTGTCAGTGCTCCATGAATCAACCCAAGGGCCCTGGGATTAAAGGGGAAGTTTGGCAATGACACTCTGAGGTTTTGGCTCTGAGAAGAAACACAGGAATTTTAAGAGTTTTGACGTATTCTTTATCATTATAACCCTATTCTTCCGTAAGTTTAAAATAAAACTTTTAGAAGAAGTGTTTCCCGAATACCCAGGTCCTGAGGACTACATGGTGACCTCCTAAGAAACTTTAAAAGAATACCCATCCCAGAGCTCCATCCCTAAGAGTCTTATCTCATGGTTTGTGCATTTAAGAGCAATGAGAAGAGGGGAAATTGAAGGTAACCCAATGCCTTTGCACTCCAGGCGTCTCAGACTTGGGATAGGACTCCATGTCCACACAGCACTGCAAAACCCACCAAGGCTGTATCTCACAACCTTCTGGGGGACTTTGGATATTTTCAGTTGTTTCTGTTGGCATCATACAGCAGAGAATAGAAGGCCTATAATAAGAACACAGAATAATTCTGTCCTCTCTTCACCTCCTTTCCTCACTACTTCCCAAACGAATCAACAACAAAACAATTTTGGTGATATTTCAGAAAAAGAATGTGATGAGGCCTGTTTCATTTTTAAAACAGTAGCTGGTGAAGCAATTTCCTTTGACTCTGATCATGACATTATGCTGCATTTCTTCCAAAGTAGAGTGGCTAATATTGTTGTTTAAAGGTTTTTCATTATTTCGTTGTTTTGTAATCTATTAAATTGCACTTCTGAAAATAACTTATTGAAATAATGTATGTGAAAATGTCTGGATTAGTGTCTGGCACTTAGAAGCCAGTTAATAAATGCGCATTTTATAATCGAAAAACTATTAAGTTTATTTGTGAAAACGAAAACCCTTATTTAATAGATTTTATAGGCTTTAAACTGTTGTGCTTCATGAACCTAGGCATAAATCAGAATCTTCCAAAGACTTAAACAGCATCATCTGTATTTTTTGTCTTTGTTTTCTTGTTTTGTTTTGTTTGTTTGTTTTGCTTAAAGCGAATCACCTTTTCTCATCTTCCAGTAAAGCAAGTCAATGCTGCTATCCACATGACTGGGAGAACTGTCTGTTGAGAGTCGAGACTGTTCATTATCCCATGAATTTTGCATCACCAAAATATTGTGAAAGTATGCCATATTTGGTTGCTAATCTATATGCTGAAATTATATACAACTTATATGGTAACTCTTTTCTAAGAGCTGTCTTCAAACCCTATGGTAATTAACATACTTTTCAAGAAATTCGTGCCTAGTACACAAACTTCTTATCATAATTCCTATAAATTAAGTGGGTCATAATTTCCAATCATTTTTTCAAGAACAAAATGTGAGTTTGTAAAAACTTAGATGAACCCAAGATGATTATGAACATCAACACCTAAGTAGTTTCATTACGTATCTGTTGAATCTAACCTCTGAGGCAGAAGTAACAGGTTAAAGCACAATTCAATGAGTGACAAAAATATAGCTTACCTTGAGTTATCTTTTATAAATATGAATGCCTATCAACATTAACAATTTTACCAAGATTAAAAAAAAAAACATATCAGAGGGGGACAACACATGGACAATAAAATATTGGGTATACTGTGCTTCCATTTCTCAGGATAGCACTGATGACAATCCCCTAACTCTTATTTGGGAGCCCATCAGATGCCAGCGTGCTCTGTGTGCTGACTGATTTTAAGGACAGTAAGCAATTATTTCTGTGATGTGATTTAAACATAGCAGGCAGGCCAGGATGCCCTTCCAGACTCTTTACCTGTGCTGATTGATGCCCAACATTTTAAAAAGCTTAATCTCCCAAATCAGAGGTTCTAATCAGGGTATCCTTCAGTGTTTTAAAATACTCTATCTAAAAAGGCAGATATCCAAGCCTCACTCCAGAACAACTGAATCAGTAGGTTGGATAAAGCATGTATGAAAAGTTTGACCTCTGTCAAATACCAATCCCACTCTCCATCCCATCACATTCCTAACAGAGCTCTCACTTAAAGCCATCTTCAAGCATTTGCATTTTAATATGAATTATTTAGCAGATTTGGAGAGGGATGTAGATGAGATGAGTCTGTCAGTATAATAGTATAAAGACTCAGGTACAAATTGCAGAAAATAGTGGATTTATTCTCATATATTAAGTCTAGGAGAAATTTATGAGAAAATAAAATCTTATAGGACTTAGCGTGAACAATCCTCCAGCTCATTTTTTTTTACAAAGAAACTGAAAAATTGTGAATTTCTGTAATTGTTTGAAAGACTTGCAAAACTTTGCAAACTGGAGAAAAAATAAAATTTAAGTTGAAAAATTACAAAAATAACCCTTACCTACAAATCAATAGTAAGAATTAATATAGAGATAAATAATATTTTGCAGTGCTTATGAACACTTACAAAGCACCTTTCACATATTTTATATAATTTAAAAATCAGACTGTCATTATTGTTTTAGAGTTGGATAAAAGTTGATAGCAGCTAACCTCATTTTACAGATGAGGGAACTCCAAGAGATCACACGGCTTTGCCAAGGTCCCATCACCAGGACCCAGAAGTCTATGCTTGAATCTGTTTGCCTAATGTTAAATATTCCACTTATTATATCTCAGTGCCCCCTGAAGAATAATCAGAATCTGATCAATTAAGATATAATTTCCATCTTTGCATTCTAACAACCAAAATATAGGAATAGTGTCTTTTTCACCAGAAAACAATCTTTTGAGATCCTTCATCAAACCCTAAAGAAATATCTTGCCCGTTGTTTCTTAGCTAAGTTCCATACTGTTGTGGGTAACATGAAGAACATTTAAATGAATACCAAAAGTCTTTGGTCTCACAGTATTCTGCAGATTCCTTCAGGCTCCCTCTCACTGACATCCTTGAAGTCATCTCTGTTCTATTGCGCCCATGTCAGTAGGAGATAGGGAAGATCCATTTGACTATAATCACCTAGTATTCCAAATAAAGACAATGGTAGCCTCCAATATTGGATTTCCAAATTTATCTTGGGAATTTCACTACCTACAATTTATAGGTGGGAGATGTAAGAGCAAAATAACACGCTAATGGCTGACTCTCCTTTTTCTGCCTTAGCTTCTATCTCTCTTTTGTTCTATGAGTCTGACTAAATATCTACCAACTGTGCTCATCATTACAAACAATTATCTTTAGTCTCATTGATTTTTCTCTATTTTTTTCTTTTTTAAAAAATTTCCACACTGATTTTATTATGTCTGTCCTCTTTTTTGGAATTGGATTTGCTGCTCTTATTTTCCCAGCTTCTTAAAGTGGAAGCTGAG
Source organism: Aotus nancymaae (assembly GCF_030222135.1). Taxonomy (NCBI): domain Eukaryota; kingdom Metazoa; phylum Chordata; class Mammalia; order Primates; family Aotidae; genus Aotus; species Aotus nancymaae. The sequence continues at coordinate 9,298,441 of NW_026988447.1, read as the reverse complement.
ACTATTGATTTTTGATCTTTCTTCCTTTCAACTGTAAGTGCTTAAAGTTATAAATTTACCTCTAAGTACAGACTTCTTCCTGTTGTTTATTTCCAGTTTAATCTGTTGTGGCTGGGGAATACACTTAGTAAAATTTCAATACATTTTAAGTTACTGAAATTTGTTTTATGTCCTTGCATAAAGTCTATCATGGAGAATTATTCGTGTGCATGGAAAAAAACATGGGTTCTGCTATTGCTGAATGAAAGGTTCTGTAAACATCAAGTCAAGTTGGATGACAGACTTCTGCATCCTTATTGCTTTCTATTTTAGTTGCTTCATCAATTACCGAGAAAAGAATATTGAAATCTCCAACTATAATTAAATTTAAGTGTTGTCTGTTTTTCCTACAATTCTGTAAGATTTTGCTTAATTTATTTAGGGATTCTGCTTTAGGCACATGTAGACTTATAATTGCTAAATTTCCTCACATATGGGACACTTTATCAATCAGAAAAGTCTCTTTCTGTCTCTAGTAATATTTCTTCTCTTAAAGTCTACTTTAATATTAATGTAGCTATTCCAGCTTACTTATAGCTACAATCTGACTGTTATATATTTTTCCATAATTTTACTTTCAACCTATGTATGTCTTTGGATCTAATGTATTTCTCTTATAGCAAGCATAGGGTTAGAGCTTCCTTTTTGTATTCAATTTGGCAATCTCTGTCTTCAGAGTACTTAATCAATTTAAAATAATTACTGTTATGGTTGGATTTATATTTCACTACTTTTTTCTTTATCTCATGACTATCATTTCTTCGTCCTCTTTTACTGTCTTTCTTTGTGATAGATGAACACTTTTAGTATATCATATTGCTTGGTTACTTTTAGTTATGTATAAGTAGTTATATTTTATATGTATAACAATTCTTAATTGGCTTTTTTCTCATTGAACATTTTAAATATGTCATTGCATACTGTCTTCTGGCCTCCTTTTTTCTGATAAAAAATCAGTCATTAATCATTTTGTTTCCCTGTGGTTTGGACTGAATGTTTGTGTTCCTACCAAATTCATATGTTGTAATACTGACCCTTAGTGCAATGGTGTTAGGAGGTGGGGCCTTTGGGAAATAATTAGGTGATGATAGTAGAGTCTTCATGAATAGTATGAGTGCTCTTATAAAAGAGAACCCAGAGAACGCTCTAGCTCTCCTACTGTGAGGATATACAAACAAAAACAAAAACAAACAAACAAAAAATAGCCAGACTGCAAGTCAGAAGAGGCAACTCACTAGAACCCAACCCATGTTGGCAGTGATTCTTTCTTCTGCCAGTCACATTCTGTTGATAAGAGCTCAGAGTATTCCAGGTATTCCAGCGGGTGTTCAGAGTATTCCAGTTCTGTGATTTTCAACTGTAGATTTTCTATTTGTTTCTTCTCATATAGTTTCCATTTCACTACAAAGATTCCTTATTTATTAACTCATAGTCATCGTAGTTTGGCTTAATTCTCCAGTGTTTCCCATACTTCTTTAAGCCTATTTATAATGGCTACTTTTAAGTCCTTGCTAAATCCAATATTTGTACCCACTCAGAGTCAGTTTCTACTGATTGCTTCTGTAACTAAGTATGAGCCACATTTTACTATTTAGTGTCTTACAATTTTTATTTGAAAAGTATACATTTTAGATTATATACTATAGCAACTCTAGATTATTTATTTTTCTGAGGATTGTTGTTCTATTTTTTAGTCTATATTTAAACTGCAGAATCTATCTATGTTTGCTGATGTCTCTGCGCAGGGTTTCTATTCTTACATTTATTTTGCAGCCTGGTTTCCTAGGTGTTGCCTCTTGTATCTGCCTAGCTAATTATTGGAGCAGAGATTTTGCTCAAACACCTGGAGCATGTTAGGCTTCCAGCCCCTCTCAATCCATCTGTATATAGTTTGAAAAACATAATCAAAGTTGCAGCCCGTTGTCAAGTCTCCATAGGCGTTTTTTTTACCTTTTTATTTTTCTAGGTCTGTTTGATCTCTCCTGCACATTTAGAGTTTCCCAGTGAACCAACAGTTATAGAGAGCTTATCTCAGCATTTCTATGGCTCCCTTGTTTCCAGACTCTTCCTGTGAAATGTCTGGCTAGAAGGTTTTCCCTGCTCATTCACAATTGAGTCCACCACTACTTTCAATCAGCAAACCGGAATTTTTGTCTCCTACCCTGATTGGATCAGTCTATCCCCTTTGAGAGTAAAGCCACTGGTTTTTGCATCCAGTCACAACTTGTAATACTAGGATTCCTGTCATCCAAGCAGGGATTGGAAATGTGAACAGTCTCAAAGAGCTGGCCAGAGATTCCTGCTTTCCTTCTCAAAGCTCTAGCGGGTTTTTAGGAACCAATACTTTTCAAGTTGTTGTCTGCTCTTGGTCCATTTCCAGTGCCATTAAATGATTATTTTGACAATTTTGTCAAGCTTTATATGCATTTTTTGTGGAGATGAATCACCATCCTATTTACACAGGTATTATCCCATTTATGTGTCAATCTGCAAGAGACAAAATCATAGAGACAAAAGATAGGTCACTGATTTTCAGGCATTTTGGGTCAGGAGAATTCCTTGACTACAAAGAAGGTGCAAGAGACCTTATCAAAATGATGGAAATGTTCTATATCTTCATTTTGGTGTTGGTTACATGACTATAAATGTTTGTCAAAACTCATGCAATTGCACACTTAAAAAGGTGAATTTTACTGTAGGTAGTGAATATCTTAAGAAACCTGACTTTAAAATAACAATAATGTAGTCTATGGAGTCAGACTCCTCAGCTTCAATTCCCAGTTCTGCCTGTGAACAACTGTGTAACCTGGAACTAGTTACTTAACCCCTGTTTCCTATCCCAAGACTACCCAGCAGGGATGATCATTGCTTTAGTTTTCTATTGCTGCTGCCACAAGTTACCATAAACTTAGTGGCTTATAACAACATCTATGTATTATCATATGGTTTTAGAGTTCAGGAGTCCAAAATGAATCTTGTTGAGCTAAAATTAACATGTCAGCAAGGCTGTGTCCTTTCTGGGGCTCTAGAGGAGTGCTATGTGTCCCTTTGAAATTCATATGTTGGAATTTAAACTGCAAGGTGACGGTATTAAGATTTGCGTGCCGGGCATGGTGTCTCACACCTATAATTCCAGCACTTTGAGAGGCTGAGGCCAGCAGATCATGAGGTCAAGAGATCAAGGCCATCCTGGCCAACATGGTGAAACCCCGTCTCTACTAAAAATACAAAATCAGCTGGGCATTGTTGTGCACTCCTGTAATCCCAGCTACTTGGGAGGCTGAGGCAGGAGAATCGCTTGAACCCAGGAGGCAGAGGTTGCAATGAGCCGAGATTGCACCACTGCACTTCAGCCTGGTAACAGAGCAGAGTCTCGGAAAAAAAAACAAAACAAAAAAAAGAATTGAGCCTTTTGAGAAATGGTGGTTATGCAATCTCTGCCCTTGTAAGTAAAATTGATTTCCTTTAAAAAGAGGCTTTAAAGACCTGCCTTTTGTCCTTCTCTTCTACCATGTGAGAACACCAAGACAGTGGTATTAGGAGGAACAAATCCTCACCAGACATCAAATTGGCAGGCACCTTGCCCTCGGACTTCCAAGCCTCTAGAACGATGAGAAATAAATTTCTGTTGTTTATAAATTAGCCATTCTAAGAGAGTTTGCGTGGTGGCAGAAACGGATCAAGAAAAGCGGAGTCTGTGTCCTTGTCTTTCTGAGCTTCTAGAGGCCACCTGTGTCTTTGACTTTAGTCCCTTCCTTCGTCTGCAAAGTGTACCGTGTAGCAGCATCTTCAAATCCCTCTCTGACTCTGGGCTTCTGCCTCCCTCTTTCACATTTAAAGAACTTTTGTTATTACATTGGGCCTACCTAGATTTTCCAGGATAATTTCTGTATTTAAGAGCTGACTAGCGTCCTAATTTATCTGAAACTTTAACCCCCCTGTGTCATGTAATATAACATAATCACATTTTCCAGGGACTAGGGATGAGACATCTTTGAAAGGCTTTATCCTGTCTACCACAATAATAGTACTGACTTCATTGGTTTGTTGTGAGGATTAAATGGGTTATAAATGTAAAACACTTAGAACAACACCAGCACATAACAAATAACACATTAGCTTTTATCATTATTATTATCTACCTCCTCATCGTGTGGTCAGGCATGAAATAAATGGAGAGGGCAGGAAGTAATGGAGAATCCACAGATCAACACAATCCTGCCATACATCCAATGAAACTGTGTGTGGAAATGTCAAAATAATAACTTTTACTCAAACAAGAGTTGTCATTTAGCCCAGTATCCCTCTGACTTTCTATTCTAATGTCAAACCTGTAAAAAGCAAAATCACAATACAGGGCAGTCAACTGAGTACACAGAAAACTTAAGATCCTATTTAACTTCCCAATCTTCAGGTTATCACCAAGGTGAATAAAGTGACCACATATCATAAAAAATAGGATATTTTTTCTCATTCCTATCAGAATTCCCACAAAATTCAATTTAACTACCTGTTAGGAATCCATAGACATACACAGCTTTCAAGTACCATGCGGCTCTATTCATATCACAGCAGGAAACATAATTCTCAAGCTCATTCTCAAGCTTATGGACACATGTGGACTGCAACAGGAGCAAACCACTTGTATTTTCCAATTTTTAAGAGGTCAGTTAGACTAGAAGTTGTTATTCTCAGTCCATGGATATTCAAGCTAGCCAAGCAAAAGAAAACACTAGTAAATCATACTTAAAACTTTGTTTTATCCATTTTTATGTTATTACTGTTCCTTGCAATGAAATGCTTCCTTGCTTCAGATAGGAGAAAAAATATTTCCCATGTATATATGTAGTACCCTAACATATTAGATAAGCACATTTTTATTTAGTAATTATGTAGAGTCACTCCAAAGTAAATAAAGTACTTTAAGGCTAATTTGTTTCAATAAAAATAAATATGCAAGTATATTTGGCACAAGGAAATAATTTCTGAAAGAAATTCAAGTTCATGCTGGAATAGCAAACTTTAAACAAACATATCTAATAAAACTGAAGCATTGCTCAGAAAATCCATAGCTGTAATAAGCAAAGAATTTAACTTGAGATGTAATTTAAAAAAATAACAATCCTTTAGAAAATGGAGTTAATAAACATAAAAACAGATTTTTATAGATTAAAAATTATTAATAGAATTTTTAAATTTAAGAATTATTTGCTTTTAAATACAAAATAGATTAATCATTAAAAGTCAATCAAGAAAAAAGAAAAGCATTGCAAATACAAAATATTAAAATGTTCCTGTGGAAATAACCATGAACAGAAAAGAAATTAACAGAATTATGTGTGAATATTTTGCTCAACTCTGCTCAATGACAATGAGAACTTGAAGAAAACAGGTTGTTTTCTGGGAACATGAAAAATAAATCCAGAAACAGTCAAAAATTCTACTAACATTGATAATCTTAAAAATGTCATTGTAAAATCATTCTTCCTGAAAATCCAAGTTTCAAACTATTTCTCAAGGTTTTCTACCAAACCTGAAAGGAAAAGATAACTACAATGAAATCTATGCAGTTTAAAAATTCAGGGGAAAATACTGAAAGAACTCAAACACTCTTTAGAAAATGTTATAATACAGATCCAGAACCCAAAAACAATGATAGGAAAAAAAGCTAAGTAGAAACCAGTCTTATTTCATGATTATGAAGGTGAAAATAATAGTAAACAGAATCCCAGAGCACGTTAAAATAATAATACAGTGTGGGAAGGGTTAGTCTAATGAGGGAATGGATAAATGTTAGCATATCTGTGTACATAATTTCAAATATTACTGAAGGAGTCATTGAAGAAAAATTATGTACTAATTTTTATATCATAGATACTGAAAAGAGTTTAATAGAAAGATAACATAACTGTGAATATTGTCAATAACATGGAAATAAGTGGACATTTCTGTTAGTTATGTAATTCATGCTTACTTGAGAAATACTAGCAGCATTTTAGTTGAAACAAAAAATAGGACAAGTATGTATTTTGTTACTACTATAATTAACATTATTCTGTATGTATCAGTATAATTAGATCAGAAAAAAGGAATATACAAATTGAAAATTAGGAAAATGATGTCATCATTATATTTAAATTACACGATCGTTTTGCGGGGAAAAAGAATAAACAAATCATCTGGGAAAAAATTACAGGAAGTAAGAATTTAATAAAGCTGTCTACATAATTAAATGTATAAAAATCAATAATCTTCATATCCCTGAAAAACTACCAGTTTGAAGACATAATCCACATTTCAGAAATAAAAAGAAATAAAAAACCTAGAAAGAAACTTAAGAGTTATGCTAGATGTACATACAGAAATACTTAAATGCTCCCGAAGGATGAGAAAAGATATTGGAAAAATTGTGAAGGCACAATTTGTTATTGAAACTTCACATCATAACATGTAAATAGGAAGACTTCACATCATATGATGTTAATTCTATCTAGTAAGCTTACAAATTTTTTAGAATTACAACAATAAAACACAAAAACAATTTATTTTTGGAACAAAACACAATGACCCTAAATTTAATTAAAAACATTAATAAGAGGGATGTTCTTACATCTAGGATAGAGAGCTGTAAAGAAGGCTTGTCTCATTCTAACATGAAAAAGCTAGATAAATGCAAAATCATAAATTTTCTTGAACTTATCAAAAAGCTGATGTCCAGAGTAACCAAGTAGTCTGAAAATCCACTTTGGGGAAGGTGTCCACAAAAAGAGAGGGAAAGTATGAACTGTCTCATCTATGGCAAAATGCAGGCGAAAAGCAGAGCCATCAAAGACGGTAAGAAGAAACTGCCTAAAATTTTAATAAATAGCTAAAAACTTAACGTGAACCAACACAGCATTATATGGCAGCTGATAGCTTCAGATAGAAGGAGATTTTAAATTTACTAACAAGCTCTTTTCCATAGATCTCCAGTGGCTGTTCAAGAAAACAGTAGGGCCTGGCACTGTGGCTCACGCCTGTAATCCCAGCTCATAGGGAGGCAGAGGCCGGAGGATAGCTTGAGCCCAGGAGTTCGAGACCTGCCTGGGCAATATAGCGAGACCCCGTTCTCCACAAAAAGGAAAAAAACAAAAGACAAAAAAAAAAATAAGAGAGAGAGAATAGTAGGGCAAGAGACAGGAGGACCTCCCCTACTGATAAAGACAAGGAGAAGGGAGTAGCTGCCATTGCAGAAAAACAAAAATCCTGCTTCCCTGCCTAATCCCTTGTCTCATAAAGAAGCAAATGCTTCAAAGAAGGAAATAAAGCTGATCAGCCCTAAGGCATAAGGAAATATCCTTTAAAGAATTCCTTCAGCAGGTTCAACAATAGACTTGGCCTGGCTGAGGAAAGAGTCATGAACTTGAAGATGGGCCAACAGACATCCCCAGAGCTTAAACACAGAGAGAAAAGGAATGAAAACAAACAGAACGGAGCATCAAAAAGGTGTGTGACAATTTCAAATCATCTAAATACTTGTAATTAAAGACCCAGAAGGAGAAGAGAGAGAGCACAAAATGAGAGAAATATTTGAAAAGATGAATTTTCCAAAAGTGATGAAAGACATCAAAAAAAGATTCAAGAGGCTAAGTGACTGCAAAGCAAGATTGAAAAATACCATATACCTAGACATATCCTATTCAAAGGGCTGAAAAAAATAAAAAGACAATTTTGAAGGCAGCCTGTGAAAAAGACACATCACATTACAGAGAAACAAAGACAAAAATTATAGACACCATCTCATCGGAAAGCATTCGAGTCAGAAGACATTGGAGTCACAGCTTTAAGTTTTTGAAAGAAATTTAAAAAACTGTCAACTCAGATCTCAATATCTAGAGAATACATCTCTCAGCAATGAAGGTGAAATGCTTTTCCAGACAAATAATGTAGTGAGAAATGATTACCCAAAGATTTCATTGTGATACTAATATTAAATACTTCTTTTAGGACAGAAGATTGTCTGAAATCATTCATCTAAGTTTCAACCTTAAGAATCTAGAAAAAGAAAAGCAAATTAAACCCAAAACAAATAGAAGGAAGAAAATAATAAAGAGTAGATAATAAATCAATTATATTAAAAGTTTAAAAAATAGAAAAAAAAATTGATGAAACTAAGAGCTGGTTTATTTTTTTAAATTAATACAATTAACAACCTCTAGCCAGACTGATAAAGAATAAAGAAAAAGACACAAATAAATAATATCCACATCCTACTGATATTAGGGAAAAAGAAAATACAATCGTGTCTCAATAGTAATACACACAACATAGACATAAAATAAAGACTGTGCTCTGAATACAAACAGTAAAATTAGGAAATGGAAAAAAGAGAACACTAAAAACTGACCCAGCTAGATAGCTTGTCTAGTTACACAGGGAACCACAGAGAAGTGAGCAGAATAGTGATTGCTTAATAATGTTATTAAGAAAACTTCAACTTTATAGAGAAAGATAAATTTAGATTCTCATCTTGCACCTTACACAAATGAAACTTGGCACATAAAGCATATAAAAATGTAAAATGTGATACCCTAAAGCTAATAAAAAATATAAAACATATGAAAGTATTCAGCATAAAGTGAAATATTGATAGATATGAGTATATAAGAATTGAAGATATTTTGCTTTACAAAGAAGATTTGAGAGAAACATTAGGAGAGAAAATTACAAGAAAAAAACAAGACAGTGTTATCTAGGATATGAATATTTTCAAATTTGGAAAACATTTGGATTTCAAGTTAAAAGAATGGACGAAATATGTGAATAGGAAAGGAAATGTCATATATAAAATAATTATTTATTATTTTATATCCAGCAAATTAAAATAATTAGGAAGCTATGTAATGCCAAGTTTTGGAAAGGATATGAAAAAATAGAAACTATTTCAGTTGAAAGTACATCCTAATATAGCAGATATGTGGAACAATTTGCAGTACATAATAATTATAAGAATGACCAGCAATGCTATACTTGGACCCAGAAACATCATGCATAGATCTGTACAGTGTATGCATTAATATGCTTATTACAGCATTATCTTGATTATGAAAACTGGAAAGGAATCATCTTACATGTATATTTCTGGGAAATAAATTTAGAAAAATGAATAGACATATTAAACTAGTTAAATAAATAAACTACTGAAATAAACAAATTATTCAAAAGTAATGGACATGTATCATGGAGCAATTCATAAGCAGTGACCATGAAGTGTGGACTAGAGCGATAACATAATGTTATTAATATAATTTTAAAGATGCACTCACAAAACAATATTTTACAGTTTACAAAAACACATATGCATCTCAGAAAAAATATGACACATATTAGAGTGATACTTATGGTGGAGGAAGAGTGAGGAAAAAATGGATTTAGAGATCAAAGATGAAGGAAAAAGTAAATAAAATACAACAATAGAAGTGACTTAGCCCAATAGGATAGTGTGACATGACCTGAGTAATGCAACCTCTGTATTTGAGCCCCCCAACACACACTCATACACACTCACCACTCACACAAACACATAGATGCACAAAAAGTATGATATATTCATATAATAAAACATTACAAGATATTAAAAATAATGAAGTGCCAGATAGATAAGAATCTCAAATGTTTATTACTAAGGTAAAAACATCAAAGTGTTGAACTGTGTGAAGAACATGGTGCTATTTGCATTTTTAAAAAGAACATATGAGAAAATGCTTACATAGCACAGTCTGACTCTGGAGGAACAGAGAAGAAAATGTAACAGTGATTATTTCCAGGAAAGATAACTAGATATCTAACAGACAGCAGTGGGAGGGAAGATTTACATTTCACTGCACATTGTTTCCTTTAAATTTTGTACTTTACTTGCCTAACCAATCAAACAAATAAAATGTGTTGTTAAAGAAAACTTACACCAATAAAATAATTGTCTACTCGAAATCAGCGATCAGTTTATTCTAGGCTAACTTACTGGCAGGACTAAAAAATATAAATACTTAGAAAGTATAGAAAATGTTCATGTTTTATTTCAAATGTATTTTGTATTCAAATATAGCCCATCTTTATCTATGCCTGCAACTCTATGTTTTATAGTATTTACTACATTACAATCCTTCGAAGTAAACCTATGCCTTTGATGAGTCAGAATTTCATTTAGAATTCAAAATAATTAGTAGGATAGTAATCATTCCTTTTAAGATATACACCATTATTTTCTATTTTAAATAGCCAAGGATCTCTAGATGCTGAGAGACTCAAAGAATTCCCCATGGCAATATCAAATGCATTGAGGTGCAGATGTGCAGGGAAGCTTACCAATGTGGGAACCAATTCCAATTACTGTCTCTCCCTAAAGTACTTTCATTCAGATATTCACTTTAATCTCAAAAGCCATTCACTTAAATTGTCCCTGATATGTCATTACTCATCACTCTCTGTAACACTCTCAGATTTCCATCAACTTGCACTCAAAATGCTCTAAATCATTAAATTGGGGAAAATTTCTTTCTTAAGTCTCTCTATTCAACTCACTTCACTGATAGGGGCCATTTCTATCTTGGGAACAACTTACAAAAACTTCATATTAGTCAGTATTTCTAGAGCAGAATCTGTAGTGGATCCATCAAAGATTGCCTTTACTCAGGATTTGCACATTGACTTATTCTGATTATACCATCATCAAAATAAGGGATTTTCTTATTTTACTCTTAAAGAAGTGTACACCGTAAAAGATATTTATACTTTCTAGATTTGGCTATCAGATTATTAAAAGGATTAGAAAGATAAACTAAATTTTACCTTAAAAAATAATGTTTTTTAACCATTAGCATGTTAACAAAGATATTAGCATATTTCTTAGCTTAATAATTGAAATGGCAGTTGCTAACACAGATAATAACTAGATGATAGATTTTTATGCTAGTTATAGAATTTGGAGAAAAACTCAATACCATTAACTTTGTTAATATTTTCAAAAGGAAATATGTTTGAGTAGAAAAGTTGGAAACCCAATGTTATTTCCAATTTTGCACATAATAAAAGCAATAAAAATTAAAACATAAAACAGACAACCTGGAATGAATCATATTGCATTTTCTTTCACATAGAAGGAAAATAATGTGAGCTATTACATTGCATTTTTTGATTTGTAACTGTGTAATCAATTTCAAATATCAGCAAGTTTTCCCTATAAAGGGCCCAGATATTAAATATTTCAGGTTTTGGGCCACTTGGTCTTTGTCATGACCACTCAGCTCTGCCACTGCAGTGCAGAAGGAACCACAGACAACCGGTAGATGAATGGACATGACTGGATTCTACTGAGATTTTATTTTATTTAGAAAATTTATTTTATTTTGTTAAGAAAATTTCTAAATTTTATTTAGAAAAACTGGAGGCAGGCTGCGTTTGGCTTCCTGGTGTATGGTAGTCTAATCTATTTGATTAAGGTATTCACAGATTTTGTGAGGAGTGTTGGGCTCAGAAACCAATACCCCCAAATCTGGTGCTTTGACATGCTTCAGGGTCTCTCTGATGATCGCCATCCCCAACCACTCTCCCAACCCTCTGTCTCTCCCAAAGCACAAGACAAAGGTGTTCTCTGAAATTCCCTGATGTTCCTAAAGTCTGGACTACCAAAGACAAAAACAGTTACCTCTGGTCCCTTCCCTGAGTTTTTATTAACTGAAATTAGTGGAGGAAGAAAAACGGAAATCTGTCAACAAATCCGACAGACTTTTGTCACAAACCATTGTCTATTCTGAAATCCCAACAAACTTTATCCCAGGCCACGGTATGTTCTTCAAGCCCATCGGATTTCCCTAAAAATAATTTACTAACCCTCTGAAATAATCCATACTTCCGCATCTCCATGTCCCCTATCTAGAAGGGTATATAACCATCTGTACCCCCATGGTGTGGTGGGTAATTACTCTGTGATCCTCCTTTGTGCATGCTAAGTTTGTATGCCATTTCTCTTGCTAATCTACCTTTTGTGAGTTGATTTTTCAGTGAACCTTCAGAGAGTGAAGGAGAAGTTTTTTCCTTGGCCCCTTTAAGAGCAAAATTATTTCGAAACTCTAAATCTTATCAGCAGTGTGCATTCTGTGACTGAGATGCCCTTGATTCATGGGGCAAAAGCACCCATCTGATATTCTGATATTGTTTATTTTATTTTTATTCCTATGCATTACTCCTCCTCTCCTTTCAGATATACATAAGTGGTGGGTAAATAAATTTATTTTTCCATTTCACAATTTATTTTCTGATCTATTGTGAAGATTTCACAAAGAACACCATATGGTTAGAGCAAATATTCTACGGAATTTCAGTTCTGTTATTAGAATATTATAACATGAAGAGTAAATATATGATAAAAAAATAACAAGGGAATTAGAGGGAAAATGAAACTTTCATCAAGGTTAAAGAGAGAATGTTTATGAATGTAATTATCAGCCTTTCATGAAAAGGGTTTTTACTTTGAGATAGTCTTATCTACTACATTCTGTGCCAAACACTATAGCACCATTTGACTGATTAATTTGTGAACATAGCAACTTCTTTAAAAGATCAGAAAAAATAGTTTTGAGCAAATGTTAGGTCTAATTCTCAATTGCTGTTCTAAATCTTTTACATATATTATCTTATTTAATCCTCATGACAACTTTATGGTTCCTATGATTGTGTTACACATGAGGAAACTGACGCTTTGAAGTTATTAAGTAACTCTGACATTTTATCATGACTAAGCAGAAGAGCCAGGATTCAAAACCAAGTTCATCTGTCTCCAAAGTCCAAGAGTTTGGTCATTATTCTACCGATGACATTTATTTTAAAAGTCAAGGCTTAAACATAGAAAAATAAAACTAGGAGTCTACAGCAGTGTGGTTGTCAAATAAATAGCAGACTGTAAGCGATACACAATTTCTAAGCAACAAGATGACAGAATGAAAACAGGGGTCATGGCAAAACATATTTCAGTTAAATCTTGAATTTTTTAAATTGCATTTAGGTTGGTCACAGTGGCTCATTTCTGTAAGCACTTGGGAGGTTAAGGTGGGAGGAGTGCTTGAGGCTAGGAGTTCAAGACCAGCCTGGGCAACACAGCAAGACCCCATCTGTACAAAAAATAAAAATATTAGCTGGGAATGGTGGTGCATGCCCTCAGTCCTAGCTACTCCAGAGGCTGAGACAGGAGGATCTCTTGAGCTCAGGAAGTGGAGGCTGTAGTGAGCTATGATCGTGCCACTGCACTCCAGCCTGGCCAATATGGTGAAACCCTGTCTCTAGCAAAAACACAAAAATTAGCTGGGTGTGGCAGCAGGCACCTGTAATCCCAGATACTCTGGAGGCTGAGGCAGGAGAATCACTTGAACCTGGGAGGTGGAGGTTGCAGTGAGCCGAGATCTTGCCACTGCACACCAGCCTGGGTGACAAGCAAGAACTTGGCTCTAAGAAAAATATAAAAAATAGAAACTAAACCACCCCACCACTCTAAAGCATGCAGATAGATGGAAGGAGTTGGGGTATTTATCATGGGGAAGTGTGAAGATGATGTGGAATGAATACATGAAAAAGGGCAGAGAGGTAGGAACACATAAAGCATGTTCAAGAACAGGAAATAGGCCAGTCCAATAGAAATAAGATCATGGAGATGTATAGACACACACACCCACAATGACGAGACACATGTTAATGGATATAATCAAGGTTCTGATGTCACAGTTAAGATGCTGTGTCTTACTACATATAAAGCTTCTATTTCTCCTGTAATAAGCCCTTCTTAGATGAGTAGAAAGATAATGGAAAGACATTGTGCAGAAATAATGGTTGCATTAGTATAAGAATGAAAACAAATACTATCATCATAATAAACTATGCTGATGCGTCACAATTCGCCATCAACAGAGTCTAAATCAGGCTATAAGGTGAGAAGAAACAATGGCAAAGAGGTGTTGAAGGCAAGAGATCACAACTAGTGTCAGGATGGCTAGATGGTCACAGGTCTTCCGGAGTCTCAGGTTCCACTAACTCTACTCCTTGTTCCGGCCAAACGCAAGATACCAGGGCCCTCATCACAGGAATGTGCTTTATCTTCATCAATGTATCTGAAAAGGGAAATCATCATCAGTATTTCTAACTCAATATCTTCTTCCTTCTGCCCCATCTGGTGCTGTGATTCTTCTTAGGTATTCATGGCCAGCCATTGTAGGTGTTGATCAGACGTGAATACTGCACTCATGTTACTAAAAGTAGCTGTAGAGAAGAAAGGGGGACCAAAGTCAGGGCACTGAGGATTCTTTTTTTTTTTTTTTTTTGAGACAGAGTCTCACTGTGTCTCCCAGGCTGGTGTGCAGTGGCAAGATCTCAGCTCACTGCAACCTCCGCCTCCCGGGTTCAAGTGATTCTCCTGCCTCAGCCTCCAGAGTATTTGGGATTACAGGTGCCCACCACCACATCCAGCTAATTTTTGTATTTTTAGTAAAGACAGGGATTTACCATATTGGCCAGGCTGATTTCGAACTCCTGAACTTTTGATCCACCCTCCTCAGCCTCACAAAGTGTTGTGATTACAGGCATGAGCCACTGCGCCTGACCTTTTTTTGTTGTTGTTTGTGTTTTTGAGACATAGTCTCACTTTGTCACCAGGCTGGTGTGCAGTGGTGCCATTTCAGCTCACTGCAACCTCCACCTCCCGGGTTCAAGCGATTGCCTGCCTCAGCCTCCTCAGTAGCTGGGACTACAGATGCGCACCACCACGCCCAGCTAATTTTTGTATTTTTAGTAAAAATGGGGTTTCACTATGTTGGCCAGCATGTTCCTGATCTCTTGACCTCTTGATCTGCCCACCTCGGCCTCCTAAAGTGCTGGGATTACAGGCATGAGCCACCATGCCATGCCGAGGATTCTTACAAAAGCTGTCCTCTCTGCCAGGGAGTGAGGTTCCCTCCTCTCTTCTGAACATGGTTTCCCACTGTCCATGTATGTCTGTTTGCTAGAAACAAGAGAAAACATTTCCTCTCCTGGCATAACAGGAAACTATATGTAGAAGAAAAAATAAAATCTATTCTCCATAGAAAAAAATGTTAGCAACAACAGAGGTTTGACTTCTTTCCAGAAAACCAGTGTGTTTGTGTGTGTGTGTGTGTGTGTGTTGTGTTTCTCCAGGAACAGGGGTGGGAATTGGATACTGAACTGTGTTCATACCCACATATTATATTCTTTAATGTCATTCAGATCTCACAGAAAGTAATTTTTTAAAAAACACCCAATATTCAGAGTTCTTTGCAGACACCACATGCATTATTACAAAATGTCTTTGGTATATCATTACTTTCATAAAGACTGAATATTTAAGTAGTTCTGTGCAACTGTGTAGCATATATAACCAAGACCACCACACTTCCGCCTTTCCTGCTGGTTTAACCATGAAGGAGCATCTTCACTTGTTCATTGCAATCCTAGCTGTGCGGGTCCAAAGAGGAGAAGATAGCTCTGCATGAAAACAACACAAATGAAACTACCAAGCAAACTGTTTCCTCAGCACCAGTCTGTACAGCACCCGATTTTTTCTCTGTATTTACATTTGTGCTCTAAACCTTTCTACAAGGATAGGACCCCAATACCTGAAACTCATCAGATTTACCAAACCATTGATCTTTCTCCTTCCTAGTACCTCCTCTGTTTTCTAGTTCAGATAATTACAGCAATATCTGTCTGCCATCTTCACTTTCTTCCCCTTCTTTATTCTCCAAATACAGATGGTGGTCATCTTTTTCCACTTTTTTTCGTCTTTTTCCACTTTCTACTCCTCCTACTTTGACCCTAATTCAGACTTTCAACATACCTTACCTGAAAAGTTGCAATAACTTCATAACTGAGTCTCACAGCATCAACTGTCTCCTATTTTATTGCCTCCTTCATACACTGCCACAGTTTGCTTTCTAAACCTTAGATTTGATCACATCAGTTCCCTGTTTTGAAGCTCTCATAGATTCTTCATTGCTTATAGCACAATTTCCTTGGAAAATTAGGTTTGCTTTGTGCCAGGAGGTTTAAAGCATTTGGGAAAGAAGGAATGAAAGAAGATATAGAAAAGTATAAAAAATTTCAAAATGTCCAACTGTGTAGAAAATGTGCAAAAGTATTTTTACTTCATTGGGCTTTGCAGGGTTTTTTTAATGGACTTATTGTACAAAACAATACTATTTAGGAAGTAAGACAATATATAAGAAAATGTGCCTATCTGCTTATTTTTTTCAAAAACAAAAAAGAATAAATCAGAAACTAATATAATTAGTTATGTGCAAGAGGTAAAATGGAGATTAAATCAAAGTGTGAGCTTTTCTTAATTTGCTAACCGTATAGCGGTTATGTAAGAGAATATCCTTGTTCTTAGGAAATACATACTAAACTATTAATAGGTAAAGGAACATGGTATATGTGATCTCTCAAATGGTTCTTATAAAAATAATAACTGTGAATGTATGTGTATATGACTGAGAGAGAATTAAATAAAGCCAATTTGTCATGATGTTAAAAACTGGTCAAAGGTAAAAAAGTCATTTTATTTTTCTTTACAGACCATCTATCACTTGCCGCTGAGGACAAATTAGAAGCCTTTATCCTCAATTCTAATCTCTAGTTCTAATCACTGATGAACTTGAACCCCTGTGAGTTTGGTAGTAATTCTGGAACAAGAAAGATTGGCAGCGCTTGAGTAAAGTTCTTCATCTCTTGACCATGGGTTTGTAGCATTTGTTTAGCAGGTGGTTATGTTTTGCATATTTACTTTTTTTTGGAGGGGGGAGGGAATGCAACAAATTTAATGAAAGAAAAGTGCAATGAGATTTGTTGAAACCTTAAAGCAGAAACTTACACAACCCCCGTCAAGCGCAGGACCAGGTGAAGGGTGGACTCTTTCTGGATGTTGTAGTCAGACAAGGTGCGCCCATCTTCCAGCTGTTTCCCAGCAAAGATCGATCTCTGCTGGTCAGGAGGGATGCCTTCTTTGTCCTGGATCTTTGCCTTGACGTTCTCAATGGTGTCACTGGGCTCGACCTCACGGGTGATGGTCTTGCCAGTCAGAGTCTTCATGAAGATCTGCGTTGTCAAGTGGCGATGACAGCAACTCACAAAGAAGAAAGGCGGCTTCACTCCCGGCTGCGACGGAACTCGCATATTTACTTTTTGATGGATGTGTTGCAGATAGTTAATAGTTACTGTAAGCTGTTTTCAGATTTATAGCCTGGCTTCTCATGTATGCTCTTGGGAAATGAAGTGTTTCTGAGTTTAAATTTCCTCATGCAGGATAAAAGCAGTTGAGTAATCGCTAGATTACATCTCTAAGGTCCTTTCTTCAAAAAAGTCCTTTCCATATTTTACTTTTCAATCTTCTTTTTAATGCAGAAGAAATTTAGTTTTCTCACCCACAGCATATCTATATCATGAGTGGAAAACATGATATTTGTTTATGATTGAGATGAAGTAAGGGTGTTATACTTGTTCCTTTCTACATAATTTAAATTTCTTAATTGAGCCTAGAATTGAAAGAAGTGTATTATAACTAGGACTCTAAAAATAGTAACTCATGCCTAAGATTGCTTGCATTCTTACAAGTAAAAGAAAATTGTTGAAATAATTGACTTGTTGCCAGTCAAATGCCTTTAATTTTTTATGATTCCTCAGCACTGGGCTGCATGGTCATTGTTACACAGGTTTGCTGAAGTGAAAATATGGCATTTGCTAAGAAAAGAAAAAGAAGAATTCGGCATCATGAAGGAGTGATGTACGTAACAGATAACTTATACAATCTTTCCAATGGTAATCAGCGTTTGTTTTGTAAATTGTTGTGAAAATAATATAAAAGAATGAATAAATCAGAAACTTATAATTAGTTATGTGCAAGCAGTAAAATGGAGATTATATCAAAGTGTTAGCTTTGTATTTCCCCGTCCTTTTCTTTTCCTGGGAGAACCTGAAAAGGACTGAACACAAATACAGCTGAGAAGTGCCCATGGGGTAATAATGTGACAGACACTGGGTCTTACTGGGATTCACAGAGTCTGAGGGTTTAGACGACAGAAGTTCACAGAACACATCCTAATAGTTGCAGGTCTGCCTTGAAAAATCAACAGATCAGCATTTTATTTCCCTTTTCATTATACTCTTACAGATCCTGGGGTCCTCTGCCATATCTAGAAAGGTTACCTTAGAAAAAAAAGTAATATTTATTTTATGTTTAATTCATTTATTCAATATGCTTGTATTAAGTAATTATTATACTTAATACTACATACTTAAGTATTTATTGTTCTATGAATCACAAGACAGATTTCTCAGGAAACTTAATATGAAACATTTTATGCTTTAATCATGATTTGTTTAAATGAAAAGAAGACAATCTGTGGTGATTAAAATTTTGTAGTATAGTATTTTTAGAGTGAAAGGAATATGTATAAATAAGAAAATGCCAAGAACATAATTTTTTATTATTATACTTCAAGTTCTGGGATAAGTGTGGAGAATGTGCAGGTGCGTTACATAGGTATACACGTGCCATGGAGGTTTGCTGCACTCATCAACCTGTCACCTACATTAGATATTTCTCCTAATGCTATTCTTCCCCTAGCTCCCCATCCCCTGACAGGCCCGCATGTGTGATGTTGCCCTCCCTGTGTCCATGTGAAGAACATAATTTTTTAAATGAATAATTTGTATTGTTCATGGAGACTTTTGGAGAATAATCTCAAAATATATATTGACAATCCTGCTTTCTTCTAAACCATGATCTTAGCATTTTCACATATACTGTAATTTACCTAGTCATGTTTAAAAGCTTCCATGTTAAAAATTGAACATGTATTTCCAAGGATCTGTGGGATCAGTATCTTAGAATACTATTGTTTTACAGAAAATATTTTGATTTCCTGCTATGACATCCAGGCAACTTCAAGTTTTTAGGATTCAGACATGTAGCTGGTGTTGACAACATTGTTAATCTTCCTACACAGACATTCAAGGGAAAATTATTAAGATAAAGTAGGAAAAAGTTAGTGTCATTTAAAAAAATTAATTTTACTTAAATAACTTTGTCACTCTCTAAATACCAAAGTCTTCTTTGTAAAAGCCCTATAATTTGTTGACCATTAATCATGTTTTGCTAAAACAATTTATTTTGGAGTCAAGTATAAATTATGATTGATATTATTACATAAAACCAGTGTTGTATATTAGAACAAGCTCTACATCAAAAGTGGAAATCATATATTTAAGTCAGTTAAAACTCATCCATTTTATGAAATCTCTTTAGGGAGACTACTCTCATTAATTTTAAACAGTCTGTAACTCAATAATAAAATGACAAATTACTCAATTTAAAAAATAGGCAAAAAATCTGAGTAGATCTTCCTCCAAAGAAGATACATCAATTGCCAATAAACACATGGAAAGATGTTCACCTAATTAGCTATCAGAGAAATACAAATCAAAACCTCAGTGAGACCACTCCCTTGTTCCCATTTGGATGATGATAATCAAAACAACACATCATGACAAGGATTTCCAAGGATGTGAAGACATTGTGAAACTTATACATTGTTGGTGGGAATGTCGAATGGTGCAGCTACCTTGGAAAACAGTTTAGCAGCTTCTCGGAAGGTTAAACACTGAGTTGCCATGATCCATGAATTCCACTGGTAGGTATATACCATGAGAAATGAAAACATGTCCATACAAAAACTTATATAGGAATTTTCATAGGAGAATTATCCATATTAGCCAAGAAAGTGGTAATAACTCAAATGTCTATTGTTGAATGGATAGATAAAATGTGGTATAAATGCACACAATGGAATACTATTCACCAACAAAAAGGAAAGAAATACTGAAACATGCTAAAATAGGAATAACCATGAAAACACCACTACATGAAAGATGCCAGCCACAAGAGACTATACAGTGTATGATTCTAATCATGTAAATGTTCCAAAACAGGCAATTTGGACAGATAAAAAGTAAAGATTTCCTAGGTCTATAGCTGAGACTGGGGAAGGATAGTGAGCAACCACTAGTGGGTACTGTGTAGGATTTTATGATTTTATTTGGGGGTGACAAAAACGTTCTAAAATTGACTGATTGCAGTGATGTTTACACAAGTCTATGACTCTACTAAAAGCCATTGAGTTGTGCACTTTAAGTGGGTGAATTACATGGTGTGTGAAATTATATCTCAGTGAAACTTTATGTCAAAATTAGAGAACATTCATAAAATGCAATTCTGCTATTTTAGTATATGTATTATCTCAAGAATATTGGAAAAGAACTGTTAAATGAATAACCATTGAAGTTGTTTTAAAATGTATAAGATTCACGTATAATCAATATACTCATTGAATAAAAATTATTTTATTTAAAAGCTAAAAATGATATAATTTTATCCTTAAAAAATTTAAGAATTTTCTAAGACAGTACACTATTAATTTGTTACCTACACTCTTTTCCCAGAATTATTAAATAAGTATTAGTTTAATGAAGCCAGATTTAACACAAAATTTCATATAGTTTGTAGTCTATGTTACTGGAGATCTATGGGGAAAATTTCTAAATTTCTATTTAAATATTAAATTATTTGTGTGCCTATTCTCTAAAGTTAATGTTATGGCATTGCAATTAGAATACTATTACCAAAAATATTAGAAACCCACCATATTCTTGGATAAAATTCTAAATATATCCTGGTAATTACAGATGTTAAAAATCTTTTAAGAAAAATAAGTAGTGTGATGCAGCCATAAAAATATAATAAGGTCATGTCCTTTGCAGTAAAATGGATGGATCTGGAGGCCATTATTCTAAGCAAATTAATGCAGGAACAGAAAAACAAATACCACATGTTCTCACTTACCAATGGAAGCTAAACATGGAGTATGCATGGACACAAAGAAAGGAACAATAGCTACTGGGACCTACTGAGGGTGGAGATGGAGAGGAGAGTGAGGATTGAAAAGCTGTCTATCTGGTACTATGCTGATTACCTGGGTGACGAAATTATCTATACACTAAATCCCTGCGACATACAATTTACCTATGTAACAAACCTGCCCATGTACTCCTTGCACCTAAAATAAAAGTCAGAAAAAAATAATAAAGAAATAAACATAAATAACTAATGTGAATTAGAGAACTTAATATTTTCAAATATTTGATTCAAATACTTTGGTTATGCTTTATAAATAATAATGTTCTGCCAACTTAGCTTCATCTAAATTTTGCTACAAACAAAATGAAAGAAAAATTAATTTCATTCCAAGAAATGATTAGAAAAAGAGGAGCTTCTTGGCCACATGTGATGTCGAAAGCATCTTTGTCTATTTGCAATCTCAACTGAATAAATGTCAGATCAAGAATGGTCACTTCAGAGACAGACCATGACAGCTGTTCAATACTGTCACGTAACTGCTTGAGAGGAAGCAGCAGAATTTGCAAAGAGTGAGTGAGATAGATAAAGCAAAAATTGAAAGAGCATCAGTAACCAAACAAAAGAAATAAAAACTAAAGAAACTAAACTGGACACTGAATTTCCCCTTAAAAGGGGAAACAAATTCTACAGTTTTCACACACACACACAAAAATGGCACTAGATGGAGAAGTGTGGGCTTATGATTTTATTCTAACCATTTATTCAGTCCAGAATTGCAAATAGACAAAGACGCTTTCAACATCACATGTAACCAAAACGCTCTTCTTTTTCTAATAATTTCTTGGAATAAGATTGATTTTTCATAAATTTATTTTATTCATAAATTTTTCCATAAATTCATAAAATGTATTCATAAATATTTCAATAAATCTTATTATAAAATAATACATCTTATTTTTTATGGCAAAATTTTTCGGCTGAGGCAGGAGGATTGTTTGAGTCAGCAACATAGTGAAATCCTGTCCCTAAAAAAAAAAAGAAAGAAAAAAAACAGGTAAAAGTATTACAAACAAACAAAACTCTTTTTTATTCTTTTTTTGAGACAGTCTTGCTCTGCTGCCCAGGCTAGAGTGTAGTGACACGATCTCTGCTCACTGCAACCTCGACCTCCTGGGTTCAAGTGATTCTCCTGCCTCAGCCTCCTGAGTACCTGGGATTACAGGCACCTGCCACCACACCCGGCTAATGTTTGTATTTTTAGTAGAGACGGCATTTTACCATGTTGGTCAGGCTAGTCTCGAACTCCTGACCTTAGGTGATCCACCCACCTTGGCCTCCCAAAGTGCTGGGATTACAGGCATGAGCCACACACCCTGCCAACAAAACTCTTTAAAAAATAAATAAATAAATAAATAAATCATGAAGAGATTTATTTCATTCAAAGTTTGCTTTATCAAAGACTACAAATCATTCACAAACACTTAACTCATGGATAATTTCTATAGTGACACAGAAAACCCAAAAAGGAAACAGTTTTTATAGGTTCTTAACCCATATAATGGACAAAACTGTCTAGAATAGTGGTTACAATTCAGACTATGGATGACCACAAGCAATTCTATAAGAAAAGTGATTGGTAAGAAAATGATAACTCAGGGCATGGTGTCTCATGCCTGTAATCCCAGCACTTTGGGAGGCTGAGGCCGGTGAACTGCTTGAGCCCAGGAGTTAAAGACCAGTCTGGGCAACATGACCAAACCCTGTCTCTACAAAAAAAAGAACATACAAAAACCAGATAGGATGGTGGTGCATGCCTGTAGTCCTAGCTACTCAGGAGGCTGAGGCATGAGGATCACTTAAGCCCGGGAAGTTGAGTCTGCAGTGAGTTGTGAGTTGTGATTGTACCACTGTACTCCTGCCTGGGTGACAGTGAGACAAAGAAGGAAGGAAGGAAGGAAGGAAAGAAGGAAGGAAGGAAGGAAGGAAGGAAGGAAAGAGGGAAGGAAGGAGCTCACAATATTCTAAAGTAATAAACCACACATATATTGAAACATTCATGAATTGCTATACAAAATAATACTTCTCTATTTCTTAAAGTGTTGACCATATTGAGAAAAATTGTTGATTGCGTCCTGTTCTTTTAACAGGTTTAATATGACCCACTGTGGTTGAATGACATCAACATAAGCTGTTGCTATTTATTTATGTACATATCCTTAAAAGATAGTTTATGAAGCTAAACATATATGTAAACTTTTTTATTTACATGTTTGTCTATACACACAAGGAATAAAATGTATTATTGCAGGGCACTGATGAAACGCTGTTTGACTCTAGTTGCTCCTGACTATTACTAAAAAAATCACTACTGCTCTTTATACTTCCCTCCTCTTTCATTTAGTGGAAAGAAAATTGCTGGGCTATTTTGTGCCACCAACATAGCCCTTCCTAACTGGAAGAATTGCTATAATTATGCTGACTCATCTTTAGATTTCTCCAGCCCATATCCCCTTTCCATATTGGAAAGCAAAGGCAGAATATGAAGAATGGATTCTTTAAGTTGATGCACTGCACAGTTTTCTCTACTCTCCATCCCACTTCTAACATCCCTGCACAAGTTAGGACTACAACTCTGCTATTTTCTACAGGAGTCCCAGTTACACTATCTATGAGCAGATAGGATTTAGTAGATTATTCCACTCTTTCATTAGCCACTGAAAGTGAAAATATCCAAGGGCAGTCCCAGTTACACTATCTATGAGCAGATAGGATTTAGTAGATTATTCCACTCTTTCATTAGCCACTGAAAGTGAAAATATCCAAGGGCTAGAGTTAAGAACTAGCCTACGTTTTCCCTGTCATTATTCTACAGTGCTCAATGTAATCAGGATTCTCCTTATTAGAAATAATTTGTACTAATTAAAAGGATAGTGAGTTTAATCCTATTATTACTTATTACATTCTAAATGTTAGGTTATAAAAGCTGATCAATCATACGAGACACTTTAATAGAGTTTGTTGAAAGCAGAGACATTCTGTTCATCTGTTTTGTGATATATTTCTTCATCTAAAAGATATTTACTGGGTTATTTTTTAAATCCAGAGACCATTACACTACCTACTGCCCTCACTGACAAAGAAAGCTAATAGTAGCAAAAAAAAAAAAAAAAAAGTAGATGTCCATGGTATTAGGAATGCATTATTAGAATAACTATAAAAAGAGAACTCAAAAAACAAAAAAGAGGTCAACAAAAAAACTCAAAGAAGGCAGAGAATGAAAAACAAAACCACTGAAGATGAGAAGAAAGATTCTACCTGTAAAAAAGTGAGTTGAAAAATTATAGAAACTTTGATATGGGAAATAATTCAATTCAGACATTTTATTAATATGTAATAATTATAAACATTTGTACTTTTTAAAGATTTTTCATGCATTTACTTATATGCATTTAATCCTTACAGCCCATACAGAGTGGCATATGTATACACCCATGAAGCTTATCAGCACAATCAAAATATTGTTTCCGTCACTCCTAAATGTATAATTCCTTTCACATACTCCCCCTACACAGGTAAACACTAATTTCTTTTATGTCACTATAGATTAGTATTCATTCTCTAGAATTATATGTAAATGGAATTATAAAGTGTGCATTTATTTTCTGTCTGGTTTCTTCCCCTAAGCCTAATTATCTTGAAATTCATCCATTTTAGTCTTTGTATTAATAGTTGATTACATTTTGCTGCTCAGTCATGTTACATCACCACTTGTTTACCCATTCACCTGTTGATTGACATTTGGGTTGTTTCCAGTTTCTGGTTATTACAAATCAAGCTACTATGAACATTTGCATACAAGTCTTTGAATAATTCTCTTGGGTAGATACCTAGGAACAGAATGACTGGATCATATGGTAGTTGCATATGTAAATTTCAAAGATGCTGTCAAACTATTTTCCAAAGTAGCCATATCATTTTACAGTCCCATCATACAGTCCCATATAGGTATTCGGTTCCTCCACATCCTTGCCCAGAACTTGCATGGTCAGTTTTTTAAATTTTCACCATTTCTGCATGGTCTATAGTGACTTCTCATTGTGGTTTAATTTGCACTTGCTTAATGATTACTGAGTGAACACCTTTTTACATGTTTATTGCCATTTGTAAATCTTTAAGTCTTTTTCCTATTTTTGATTGGGTTAGTTCTTTATTATCATTATTATTATCATTGAGTTTTAAGAGTTCTTTATATATCCTAGATACAAGTCCTTGTATTTTCTTGTATTACTCTTTCACAGATTGTGCTTTTGCTGATATATTGTATCTAGAATTTCTGTCCCTAACACAAGATATAGGATTATCCTCTCTCTTTACATATAGAATTATTATCATTTTACATTTGTCATTTAGGTTTGTAATTCATTTTGAGTTAATGTCTATATATAATTAAATATAGTAGGAATCAAAGTATATGGGGTTTTGCACATTTGTTTTTGCACATGGATATACACTTGTTCCAGCATCAGTTGTAAAGACCTTTCACCTTCATCAAAAATTTGTCCACATATATGTGAGTTACATTTCTGGAAGCTATTCTTTTCCATTGATCTATTTGTCTATCTTCATGGCCATGAAAAATTCTTTGATTTCTGTAGCTTTATAAATGGCTTTGAAACTAGGTACTATAGTATTAGTCTTCCAAATTGTTCTCTTTTTTCAGTTGTTTTGGCTATTCTAAGTCTTTGGTATTCCCATATGAGTTTTAAAATCAGCTTGTCAATTTCTACAAAAAAAAAATACCTTATTGAGATTTTGATTAGGATTCCATTTAATCTATTCATGAATTTAAGGAGAATTGACATTTTACCATTATTGAATCTTCTGACAAATAAGGTATCAGGGTATATGCTGCCATTTATTTAGGTCTTCTTTAATTTTTTCAGCAGTGCTTTGTAGTTTTCAGTAAATGAATCTTTCACATCTTTTGTATTTTATGTTTTGATGCTATTATAAATGTCACTTTTGTGTCAATTTATGATTATTTATTGCTAGTATAGAAACACAATAAATTATTGTTGGTTATTGACCTTATTTTCTGCAACCTCGCTAAATTTATTAGTTCTAGTCTTTTGTTATAGATTCCATTGAATTTCCTACATAGATAATGATAGCATCTGCCAATAAAGACAGTTTTATTTCTTTTCCAATTTGAATGTCTTTTTTTTTCTTGCCTAATATACTGGAACACAACTTTCCATATAGTGTTGAATAGAACTGGTAACAACAAAAGGCTTCATGACAACAGGTTTTTCAAAATTATAAACAGAATGCGCTTTCCTTTGAACAAACTTCTGAAACTCATTATAGACCATTTGAAAATTAGATGTCATTTAAATGTTTCATTGCTATCGTAAGACAGATTTCCAAGACTGATAGACCGTGTACAATATTTGCTTTTGAGTCCATGCTACACAGCTGGCTTGCTTCTTTTGAACACTTGCAACAATTAGAATTAATAAAGTCCATGGAAAAAACTTCAGGAAATTCACAGAGAGAGTGCCAGCTGATGAAACTGCTTTTGGATAATACTCAAATTATGAATGCTCTGCAGAAATATCCCAACTGTCCTACAGATGTGAGGCAGTGCAACATCCTCACTAAGCTGCTTATGAATATCACCAGTGACTTCATCTTTGGCATTTCATTCATACTTCTCTAGAGAATGAAAAACTATTGTCCCTTAACATGATATGCTAAACATTTTATAAATATTTTTGTACTTATGTGAGACTTGAATGTGTACTGTCTTGGCTGTGTCTTGCCTTTTAATCATGAATAGTTACGTGCTTTATAATTTCGGTGATTGAGATTACTTTGTAGGTAGCAGTTCAGAAGAATAAAATATGATTGCTTTAGGGACAAGATCATGTGCTTTTTTAACACACATACACATATGTATACAGATCTATTTGAAGAACTTACTTCAACCTAACAGCTAGATTTCTTTACAAATCTTAAACCAAAGGAGAAAAAAAAAAACAATGGTAAGAATTGAAGTGTAATAAGTAACCTTTGGTACAGTAGCGATGCTGCAGAGGTTTTTTTTTCTGTCCACATGCAAATTATGGATTCTATCCCAGACCCAAGTTTTCTAGTTCAAGAGACTAACCAGCTTAGTCAGAGGTTGGTTCACCTGGAAGGAAAAAGTCAAGGAGTTTGAAGATTTTTCTTCTACACATCTCCAAGTATGGTACTCATACCATCCACATCAGAATCCCTTGTAGGATTTTCTAAAATTACAGATCATTAAGCCTACCATAGGTCAAAAAGATTGGAATTTGCCTTCTTAACAAGCATAGTCATGGCACCACGTAAGATTTTGGTCAGTGACATTGTATACATGAGGGTGGTCTCATAAGATGATAATACCGTATTTTTACTTTACCTTTTCTATGTCTAAATATACAAATGGTTACCACTGTGTTACAGTTGCCTACAGTGTGATTACAGTAACATCCTGTACAGTGTTGTAGCCTAAGTAATAGGCTAGGCTATACGTATAGCTTAGGTGTGTCACAGGCTATATACAATCGGGATTTGTGTAAGTATATTCTGTGACGTTCATAAAATGATGAAATCACCTAAAGACACATTTCTCAGAACATAGCCCCATCATGAAGTGACATAAGACTGTGCCAGAGATTTCTGGAAAAGCACTCCCGGAAGTAATAAGACATGTATGGCAATGTTAACTAAACCGATTTGTATCAAAAAGTCCCTATGAGAAATGTGGAAATGTCAATCAAAGTATTGTCTTAAGTTCCAAGATCCATGAATTAACAGAGGCATATATTTAAAATGAGATTTAATAAGCACTTAGTGACTTCATTTGTTCAAGAATATTTGATTGCCTATTGTGTGCTTTGGAGGTTTCCAAAGACAGACTGTCCCTATGCTTGTGCAGCATACAATCCACTTAACTGTTAGAGGCCCTGTGAGATGTAAGCACTGTTATTTACAGATCAGAAAACTAACACAGTAGGGCAATGCTGGGAATGCCCAACAGGCTTGGAATTCAACTCGGTTTAACACCAAAGCCAGTGCTATTAGGACCTGAGGTTTGATAGTGGATTCCTTCCCAAGTAGTTTTTAAAGTATGTTCTAAGGAACAATGTTTTAATGAAGTCTTGGATACAAAGTGGAATAAAAGATTTCTGTCCATAAAAAAAAAAGAATTGGTAAGAACAAACATTCTTTTTTTATTCTTGATCTTAGGAGAAAAGCACGTATCAGTGTGAGGAAGTTCTCTTTTATTCCTAGTTTGCTGGTAGTTTTTACCAAGAATGGGTGATGAATATGGTCAAGTTCATATACTTATTAAGATGATTTTATAGTTTTTTGGTAGTTTTTTAATATTATGATTACACTGATTGATTTTCAGGTATTAAAAAGATCCTGCATTCCTGCAACATGCCCCACTTCATTATTTTGTGTTATTCTCTTTATATATTGTTAGATTCATTTTGCTAACACTTTGTTTAGAAATGTTCTGTCAATGATAATAAAGGATATGTTCTGTAATTTTTTTCATTGGAATGTCTCTTTTTTATATTTGTTTTATTTTTCTTTCTTGTATTTGTATTAGGGTAATGATGACCTCAGAGAAAGATTGAGATGTATTCCCTGCTTTTCAATTTCATTGAAGAGTTTGTGTTAGTTGATATTTTTTCTTAAGGGTTAATGGAATTTATTATTGAAGCCATTTAGGCCTACAGTTTGCTTTGTTAGAAAAAAGTTGCTATGGATACAAGGCTATTTAGTTTATGTCTTCTTGAGTTGTGTATGTAACTTTTTCCTCTGTGTCTTTCAAATAATCCATTCATATCGTCAAAGTTCTCAAATTTGTAGGCATAAAGTCTTTCATAATATCTCCTTTCTATCCTTTTAATAGCTATAGGATCATCAGTGAAGTCAACTACTTCATTCCTGAGATTTCTGACTTCTCTTTTTGCCTAATTAGTATGGTGAAAGTTTCATCAATTTTATTAGACATCTCAGAAAACCAACTTTGGCTTTTATTGATTTTCTCTATTTTATTCCTTTTTATTTCATTGATATCCATTTTGGTCTTTTTTTTTTCTTCTTACTTTGGGCTTAATTTGTTCTTCCTTTTCTAATTTCTTGGCATAGAAGCTGAGATCATTCATTTGAGACCTTCCTTCTTTTCTACAGGTGTTTACTGCTATTAATTTCTCATAAATACCACTTTCAAGGCATCAAGCAAATTTCAATATTTTGTTTTCATTTTCATTTGGTTCAAGCTACTTTCTAATATCCATTTTGATTTCTTATTTGACCTATGGCTCATTTACAAATATGTTATTTGTTTTCTCACTCAACATTTAGGGATTTTGCAGATAGCTTTTTGCTCTTCATTTCTAAGATCAATTCATTGTGATCAGAGGAATATTTTGTTGACATGAGCCATTTTAAATGTATTAAAACTTGTGCTTTGACTGATCATATGATCAACGTATGTCCTGGCAAACATTTCATGTACAGTGGAGAAGAATGCATACTTTTCTGCTGTTGCGTAGAGTAGTCTATATATGTCAAATCAATTTATTGATAGTTCTTTTTGTTTGGTTTGGTTTGGGGTTTTTTGGTTTTGCTTTATTTTGTTTTTTGACGGAGCTTCAAGAACACAATGGCACAATCTTGGCTCACTGTAACACAGGCGCCTGCCACCATACCTCATCAATTTGTTTATATTTTTAGTAAAGACAGGGTTTCATCATGCTGGCCAGGCTGGTCTCGAACTCCTGACTTCAGGTGATCCACTCGCCTCAACCTCCCAAGGTGCTGGGATTACAGGCATGAGCCACCATGCTCAGCTTGCTTGGGTTTTTTTTTGAGACTATGTCTTACCTTGTCACCCAAGCTGGAGTCCAGTGATGCGATCCTAGCTCAGTGCAGCCTCAAACTCCTGAGCTCAGGTGACTCTTCTGCCTCAGCCTCCCAAGTGGCTCAGACCACAGGTAAACACAACCATGCCTGGCTAATTATTTATTATTTTATTTATTTTTGTAGAGATGGAGTTGTGCTACATTTCCTAGGCTGGGCTCAAATTCCTGGGCTCAAGCAATCCTCCCCACTGCACCTCCCAGAGTTCTAGGATTATAAACATGAGCCACCATGCCTGGCCAGTTGGTTGATGATTTTGTTAAGTATACCGTAATCTTGCTAACTTTTCCTTTACTTGTTCTATAATTTACTGAGAAAAGAGTATGGAAATTTTTGACTGTCATTGAGGATTTTTTTACTTCTCTTTGCAGTTTTAGCTTCATGTATCTTGAAGCTCTGTTATTAGGGACATCAATATTTAAAATTCTTATATCCTTTTAATGAACTGAATTCTATATTTGTGATTAAAATTTTCATCAAGTCCAGAAAATTTTTTGCCATTATTTCTTCAAATATGTTTTCCTGCCCCTCCACTTCTTTCCTTCAGGAATTTGAATTCCATGTTCCTGGGATTGCCTGAAGTTTTCCCCCAACTCACTGACGCTTTTCACTATTTCAATTTTTTTCTTTATTTTTTCATGTTGGACAATTTTTATTACTATATCTTCAAGTTCACTAATTTTTTCTTCTGCAGTGTGTAATCTGCTGATAATTCCATCCAATATATGTGTCACATCAGACATTTAGTTTTCACCTGTAAAAATTTTAGTTAGGTCTTTTTCTATTTCCCTACTGAACACATTTTAACATATGGAATTTGGTTATAATGATTGTGTTAATGGCCTTTTTGCTAATTATAACATCTGTAGCAGTTCTTGGTCAGTTTCCGTTTTCCACATATTCTCTCGATGATGCATCATGTCTTCCCACTTCTTTGCATGCCTATTAATCTTCAATTTGTTGAAAAATATTGTGAATTTTTTCTCCTTTGGTGCTTTATTCCAGGATGCAATTAGGTTACATGGACATAATTTAAGCTTTTCTTTTTGTCTGCCTTTCTGATTTTTTTGGAGAGTTGTTCAGTCTAGGGCTAATAATTTCCTACTTCTCATACAGGACTTTCCTTGAATTATGAATTTTTCCAGTCTCGCCGATGGAACTATTCTCAATCCTGTGTGAGTGCCAGGTACTGTTCCCTCTAGCCCTTTTGGATGGGTGTTTTCTCAGCCTTGAATAGTTTTTTCACCACACACATGTGCTGAATACTCAAGGGAGCCACCTTCAGCTCTCCAGGGATCTAACTCTGTGCAGCTGTCTTGTCTCCAGTGTGCTGTCCTAAGGACTGTAGCCTCCTCAGGCTCCCCAGACCCTCAGATGCAGCTCTTCAACTTGGGGAGTTTAATGAGCTTCACTTGGATTCCCCTGTCTTGTGCTGAAACCAGGAGGCCATAAACTGGGGAAATGATAGAATAATCTTTACTTCTTTCTTTCAGGGATCACTATTCCTCAATGCCTGAGGCCCAGTGTTCTGAAAACAGTTTTAATACATGGTCTGATTTTTTTTATTTTGTTTTGCCTTTTAAAATTTTATCAGGCAGGGAGTGTTTTCAGTCCTTGTTACCACATTTTGGGCAAAAGAGGACGATCTCTCCCACCTTTTACAAAACAACTAAAGGCACGAAGAAAAAATCAAATAGTTGAAGAAAACAGAGAAGGGCAGAAAAAATGTTCTCTTCTATCTTGCTTTGATGATGTTCAATGACTGATGCATTAGCTTCCCATTGCTGCTGTTACAAATTACCACAGATGTAGAGGCTTAAAACAACACGCATTTATGATTTATAGTTACGTAGGTCAGAAGTCTGACACAGGTCTCAGTAGGCTAAAATCAAGATGACAGCAGGGATGCATTCCTTCTTTGAGGCTTCAGGGGAGAATCCATGCTCTCGCCTTTGCCGGTGTCTAAAGACCACCCACATTTCTCAGTTTACCACCCCTTTGCTCCATCCTCCAAACCACCAACTGTGCATCTCTCTAACCATTTTTCCATAGTCCTATCTCCCTCTGACCACAGCAAAGAAAGCTTTCTGCTTTCAAGAAACTGTGTGTTTCAATTATCTAAGTGACCCCTTAGATAATCCAGAACACAATCCTCATCTCAGGTTCTTAATCACATCTGCAAAGTTCCTTTTGCTGCGTAAGGTAATATATTCATAGGATCTGGGGATAAAGATGTGGATATTTCTAGGGGGTCATTATTCTGCCCACCACAGTTGACATCTAGTGGCTTAAATTTTACTGCTGTTTACTTTTAGCAATGAAAAAGGCATTCACAAAAATCCTTTTAAAAACATTCATTCAAATACAAAGTTTTAAGAAAAGAAATATGCCAGTTTTTGTCATCCAGTTAATGAAAAAGATTAATTGGAGAGGCTGCTCACTCTACCCAATTCACTGGGAAGCCATTCTTTCTTAGCTCAGGATCTTAGTTCTTTCTCAGTTATCAAGACGAAAATAGTAGAGTCTATCATGCAATGGGTTCTGTATATTTCAGTGTTGCACCATGGGCTTTTTAGTATTTGCTCCTACAGGTCTTCTCTAATTGTTTTTTATGTTGGTTGGTATGTTTCTCAAACCGATTTTATAAGTAAAATACCAGTAACATAATAATACCCAATATTTATCAAGCACTATTAAGTCAAACAGTATAATTAACACGGTGATGTTTAGTTTTTTACTTCAACTTGGGTGGGACATAGCATGTCCGAGTAGTGGGTCAAACATTATTCTGGGTGTTTCTGTGAGGTTTTCTTTGGATAGTATTAACATTTAAGTGGGTGTACTTTTGAGTGAAGCAGATTGGCCTCCATAAAGTCAGTGGGCCTCATCCAATCATCCAAGGTCTAAATAAACCAGCCTCCCCCAGGTGAAAGAGAGTTCTACCTCTGTAGCATTGACTCCTGGTTCCATAACAAAGTGTCTACAGGCTCATCTACAACAATGGCTCTTGGACTGGAACTGCAGCATGACTGACCCTGGATCTTCTGACTGCAACTGTTCCTGTAGATTTGGGCTTGTCAGCCCCCATAATCACATGACCCAATTCCTCATAATAAATAATAAATAAATAATCTCTTTACTTATAAAGCTATATGTATATTCTGGATCTTCTTCTTACTATATGGTTATATTACACATATGATGTATCTATGTATCATATTGGTTTTATTTCTTTGGAGAGTCCTGACTAATACAAATGTGAATAGCTGCTTTGTGATATGAGAGAGTTACTATCATTATCCACATCTTTTATTAATATAATTTTTAATTGTATAAATTTATGGGGTACAATGTGATGATTTGATATCTGTATGCAATGTAGAAGGATTAAATCAAGCTAATTAATGTATTCTGTTACCTCATTTATCACGTGTTTGTGGTGAGACATTTGAAATTTACTTTCTTAGTTATATTGGAACCTACAATACATTACCATTGAGTACAGCCACCTAGTGTGCAATACATTTCAAAAAGTATTCATCTTGTCTAACTGAAACTTTGTACCAATTACCTTCAATTTATAAACAAAACACTAAAGCAGAGAGAGGGTAACCTCCCCAGTGTTTTAGGAAGCATATGAGTAAAGGTAGGATTTAAGCCAGAAAAGCCTGACTCCAGTTCTACACTCTTGATCCCTACTTTATATTGCATATTAAATTCCTGAAAGACAGGAACTATCCCTTAATATTGTAATCCTTCAAAGAATCTGGCACAGAGCCAGCACATAAGCATGTAACACATGGTTGACCAATGAATAGTCATTCTTCTCATATCTTTAATAACCCATTCAGATAGACTCATTCCTCCAAAGACTCCCCCTGATTTGACTGTGGGGAGGTGAATATGGAAGAGGAAGTGGGCACATGTCACATAACTGCCATTACATATTGGTATAATGGAAAAGTAGTGTCCTATAGTTGGTATGAAAGCTACTAACCCACCCTGGGAGGCCTCCTTATATCTCTTTGATATTTGTAATTGTTTGCCCTACAAACACACACATACATATAAACCCAAATTCAGAATATTAGGCATGATTTATATTTTGTAACATTGAAATAATTAAACCTCATTGTTTTCACTAAAAGACTGAAAACCAGAAGATCTTGCCATTTGAACACATTGTTAACATTTTGAGCTGTTGTGGAAAGCTTCAATATAGAAAGTGAAATAAAGACTTGCTTCCTACTAGTGAGAATGCTGAGCTCAAGGCCACCATGCTCAGATTTCTCACAATCTTACCTCCCTCAATTTAGGAAGGAAATTACCTGAGCTCATGTATATTACCTGAACTTATTTCTATTACCAGGATGTGGTTTTGGTCCATCATCCAAGACAAAATGACTTGTAAGGAGTTTTCTGCTCGTATTAATTCCGTAGGGCTGCCATAACAAATCGCCACTAACTGGGTGCCTTAAAACAGCAGAAATGTATTCCCTTACATTTCTGGGCGCTGGAAGTCTGAAATCAAGGCATCAACAAGATTAGTTTCTTCTGAGGGCTCTGAGGGAGTATCTGCTCCTCTCTCCTAGCTCCTGGTGATGGCCACAATCCTTGGCATCCTTGGAAGATACATCACTTCAATCTCTGATTTACATCTTCACCATGTTTTCCTATGTGTGTGCATCTGTGTCCAAATTTCCCTCTTTTTATAAGGATACCGGTCACATTGGCTTAATGTTCACCCTCATCTTCACATGATTAAATGTACACAGATTCATTTACTAAATAAGATCATATTCACAGGTCAGAGGTTAAGATTTCAGCGTATTTTTTTCATTCTTTCTTTTTATTTTTATTTTTGAGATAGAGTCTTGCTCTGTTGCCCAGGTTGGAGTGCAGTGGCGGATCTCAGCTCACTGCAACTTCTGCCTCCCAGATTCAAGCAACTCTACTGTCTCAGCCTCCCGAATAGCTGGGACTACAGTCACATACCACCATGCCTGGCCAGTTTTTGTATTTTTGTAGACATGGGGTTTCACCATGCTGGCCAGGCTGGTCTTGAACTCGGGCTCCCAAAGTGCTGGGATTACAGGCATGAGCCACCGCGCCTGGCAAATTTCAGCATATCTTTTTCAGAGGGAATGCAATTCATTGCAAGACATTACTCACCGCCCCCACACACACACAAACACACCTGTTGAAGAATTTATTAGTTAAGAATTACTGAAGTGAAGATTCTATTTAGACCTGATTATCTGTATAGTTTTTGGTGATTCAGTTTTCCTCTGAAGACCATCATTTCAGGCATAAAAGTCTTGATAGAAATGAAGAAAGATGTTCAGATCAAGCATTGGCCATAAAATATGAAATTTGGAATTCATCCTTCCTCAATACCACTTACACAGTATTCATCAACCGCATAAAGCTTGTACAGTATTCCTGTTTCGCTTACACTAGCTTGTTGACGCCACGTTCCCCTTCATCTGATTCATCAGTCACTTAATCAGCAGATATTTTACGGCCTCCTATGTGCTCAACACCTTACTAAGAGCTGGGAGGCCGCCAAACATGCAATACATGTGATATCAAAAGAAATGAACAAACCTAATCTTTTCATTATGTTCAGAGGAGGAAACCAAGACCCAGAGAGGTTAGTTTTCTCTCTAGTTAGTGGCAGAGGCAGATAATCATAAGTATCAATTGTACCTAACCTATGTTTGTTTGTTTATTTATTTATTTATTTATTTATTTATTTATTCTGGAGACTGAGTCTTGCTCTGTTACCTGGGCTGGAGTGCAATGGCACGATCTCAACTCACTGCAACCTCCGCCTCCCAGGTTTACACGATTCTCCTGCCTCCACCTCCCAAGTAGCTGAGATCACAGGCACACACCACCACACCCGGCTAATTTTTTGTATATTTAGTAGAGACGGGGTTTCGCTATGTTGGCCAAACTGGTCTCAAACTTCTGACCTCGTGGTCCACCCGCCTCAGCCTCCCAAAGTGCTGGGATTACAAGTGTGAGCCACTGCGCCCAGCCTATTTTTATTTCTTTTTTATTTTTTATTTATTTTTTTTTTTTTTTGAGACGGAGTTTCGTTCTTGTTACCCAGGCTGGAGTGCAATGGCGCGATCTCGGCTCACCGCAACCTCCGCCTCCTGGGTTCAGGCAATTCTCCTGCCTCAGCCTCCTGAGTAGCTGGGATTACAGGCACGCGCCACCGTGCCCAGCTAATTTTTGTATTTTTAGTAGAGACGAGGTTTCACCATGCTGACCAGGATGGTCTCGATCTCTTGACCTCGTGATCCACCTGCCTCGGCCTCCCAAAGTGCTGGGATTACAGGCGTGAGCCACGGCCTCCAGCCTATTTTTATTTCTTAATTCACTATGACATGATGATGTTTGCATAACTCACAAAACTATACACAGTATAGTGCCATTTCAATTTTAGCTCTCCATCCCTAGTTATGCTAACATCGAGGAGAAGGCTTCCAATTTTTTCTCCAGGTGAGGAATTCTCTCCTCTTCACGTCACTCCTAGAAGTACATTACAATATGTCAAATTGGAAAATATTTACAGTTATTACTCTTTACCCCACTTAATAAATAAGATTATAAGTGAAAGCGAAAACCCTCCTCTAGGTTGTGTGCAGCAGCTTAACCATCTCGAATTCAGCTTTCTTCAGACAACTCTCCTAGTTTTCAGCATTCCAATTTGCATGAATAAGTTCTGAAGGATTTGCTTGGGCAGCTGCTGATGCCTAGCTCTGAATATAAAAAAGATAGCTACAAATAGAACAATCATATTCTTAATCAAATAATGATGATTTATGCCCTTGAAACTGGGCAATAAAAATTCAGATTGACTTTTTTGTAAGTTACACCTTTTTCACTGCAATTCACTCATCCTTTCTCCAATTCTTTCCTGTACAATCAAATCTCAAGCACTATTGCGGCCTCATGCTTGTAGAAATAAATTTTTAAAAGGAACATGACTGATTTTGCCTCAATCTGTTTTTTAAATATCAAAGAGGAAACATTTAAAGGCTTCAAGTATCTTTGCATCGTTATATGCATTTATTTCTTTTTTTTTTTTTTTTTTTTTTTTAGAGAGAGAGAATAGGAAGGAGAAAAAAGGAAGAGAAAGAGAGAGAGAGAATGGGGAGGAGGGAGAAGGAAAAGAAAGAGGGAGGGAGAAGGAAAAGAAAGAGGGAGAGAGAATGGGAGTATTGCTTTCTTGCCCAGGCTAGAATGCAATTTAGTAATGGGTATTGAAAACCTCTTTTATACTGATAATTATACTTAATGATGTAGTCAGGAAGGAATAAGGGAAGAAGATAACAAACAAACAGCCAACCAATATTTAATTTAAACCTATGAAATGCTATGCGATTACTGAGGAGTGATTTACTTCCAATTATATAGTCACCTTTGGAATAGGTGTGAGGTGGTAATGTATGTTTTGTGTATTTGAAGTGGAGAGTTCTATAAATATTTATTAAGTTTACTTGTTCCGGGTCTGAGTTCAAGTTCTGAATATCCTTGTTAATTTTCTATCTCGTTGATCTATAGAATCGTTAGCTCTTCTTGTTGCACTGATCCTTTTGCCATTATGTAATGTCATTCCTCGCCTCTTTTGATCTTTGTTGCTTTAAAGTCTACTTTATCAGAGGCGAGAATTGCATCTCCTGCTTTTTGTTTATTAGTTTATTTTTACTCTCTGTTCGATTGGTAAATCTTCCTCCTTCTCTCTGAGTCTTTGTGTATTGTTGGATGTAAGATGGGCCCGGATGCAGCATACCGATGGGTTTTGGCTTTTTATCCAATTAAAATATATATTAGTTTAATACCGGCATTTGATGCTAGCTGGCTGTTTTGCCCATTAGTTGATGTGAATTTTTTATTGTGTTAAAGTTCTTTGCTTTTTGATATATTTTTGGAAAGGCTGATATTGGTTGTTCCTTTATATGTATAGTGCTTCTTTCAGAAGCTCTTGTAAAGCAGGCCTGGTGGTGGTGAACTCTCTAAGTACTTGTTTGTTCGCAAAAGATTTAATTTTTCCTTCGCACATAAAGCTTAGTTTGGCTGGATAGGAAATTCTGGGTTGAAAGTTCTTTTCTTTAAGGATGTTAAATATTGGTCCCCACTCTTTTCTGGCTTGTAGGGTTTCTGCTGAGAGATCTGCTGTAAGTCTGATAGGTTTCCCTTTATGGGTAACCTGACCTTTCTCTCTAGCTGCCCTTAGTATTTTCTCCTTCGTTTCAACCCTAATAAATCTGGCGATTATGTGCCTTGGGGTTGGTCTTCTTGAAGAATATCTTTGTGGTGTTCTCTGTATTACCTGGAGTTGAATATTACCCTGCCTTGCCAGGTTGGGAAAATTTTCCTGAATGATATCCTGAAGAGTATTTTCCAACTTGGATTCATTCTCTTCATCACATTCAGGTACACCTATCAAACGTAAATTAGGTCTTTTCACATAGTCCCATATTTCCTGGAGACTTTGCTCATTCCTTTTCATCCTTTTTTCTGCATTCTTGTCTTCTCGTTTCATTTCACTGAGCTGGTCCTCGACTTCTGATATCCTTCCTTCTGCTTGATCAATTCGACTGTTTAAACTTGTGCATGCTTCGTGAAGTTCTCGTGTTGTGTTTTTCAGCTCCATCAATTCACTTATATTCTTCTCTAAATTGTCCATTCTCGTTAACATTTCGTCAAACCTTTTTTCAAGGTTCTTAGTTTCTTTGCATTGGGTTAGAACAAGTTCTTTTAATTCACAGAAGTTTCTTATCACCCACGTTTGGAAACCTGCTTCTGTTATTGGAACACACGTGTAATCTATTAAGCCTTGTTCCGTTACTGATGAGGAATTGCGATCCCCTGTAGAGGGAGAGGCATTCTGATTTTGAGTATTCTCTACCTTTTTACGCTGGTTTCTTCCCTTCATTATATATTTGTCCGTCTGTCGTCTTTATAATTACCGACTTTCTAACTGGGTCTCTGACGTCCAACTTGTTGATTCCCTGCGCCGAAATCTGAGCAATCCACTGAGCCGGCCACAACAGCGGTGTTAAGATTGATGGTGCTTTTCTGCCCGGGAATCTCCGGACTCCGCACCAAGAACTGGCGTGCTAAGGCACCAGCAAAACCGCCACGCCGGCCACAAGAGTCGCCCTGGCGACCCGTGGAGCTCCTCCACTGGGAATCTCGTGGTCCGTGAGCAACTAATATTCGTCTGAAAGTGTGGCGTCCTCTCGTTCTTCGCGCTTTCACTGGGAGGTACGTGCCCGAGCTGCTAATCATCAGCCATCTTGGATCTCTCTCTCCTGCATTTATTTCTTAAGGGAGGTATCCACAGTCAATGAAAAGGAAGGATCAAGGAACTATCTAGAGGAAGAGAAAACGTAGTCAACTTGAAGGTAAAACAGTCCAGTTAAACGTATTTTGACTTAGTTACAAAGCCAAATATTCCTTAAGGATATTGCTAAACATGAATTTTGATAGAATTAGATCAATTCGTTTGAACAACATAATCAATCTACATAAAGTAGCGTGAAGCCCACAAATCATATCTTTAAGCAAAAATAATGGTAGGAATATTTTTCCTGAAAATAGCCACGTAATTTTATTTGCACTCTACATAAACTTTCCAGAGATACACTGTAACATAACATTCAAATTAAGAGCTCTTAAGTTAAGCTTCTTGGATTCAAGGTCAGCCATTGCAATTTACTAGTCATATGACTTTGGACAAATTATTTCTAAACGTTTCCTAATTTTCTCATCTATAGAACAGAAATTATGAATAGTACCTACCTCACAGGTACATTTATGAAGATGTAAGGGGGTGATGCATGTAAAGTATTTGGTATAGTGAGTACACCATAGATCATTGCTAACAGCTGCTTGAAAAAGCTCTGCTGACAAAGAAATTTGGAGCATAAAATAATGGAAAATGAAAAATAATGGAAAGAAATGCAACAAAATGTTAACAGTGGTTAACATCAAAGGAGTACAATTATGAGAGATTGTTTTCCTTTTTTAAATTTTTCAAAAAATTTTAAATGCAATTGTATTGTGTTTATTACAGAATAATACTTTGTGAAAGAAAGCTCAGGGCTAAAACGTTTTTAAGTTGGTGCAAAAGTAACTGCAGTTTTTGCCATTACTTTCAATGAACACAATGGAAAACTTAAGTTATTGTTAATATTTTCTCTGTGTATGGAAACTTTTAGTCTTTAGAAACCAGCTCTCTTCCCCTTCACACATACCTCTTATCCCCAAATTAGACTTTATCCGAGTCTAAGTCCCACAGGGAACATGCACAGAACCGACTTTATGACAATTCAACTGGTACTTTACAACAAAAAGAATTTTGTATTAAAGCATCCCTAAATTTAGAAACTAATGTTCTGTAGAATTCAAACAAATAAAGTTGATTCATTTGTGTAAGATATGTTTTGGTGTTAACCTGTCAAAATACTGGATATGAATTAAAATTTTTCTTGTAATATTTTGTCCTAATGTGAGTTTATTAAAAATAACTGTTGATTTTATTAAAATCAACATTTTATTCAGGAATTGGGAAAAAGAGATATGTGTTTTATATTTACAATGACATTTTTGAACATCATGATTTTTCATATCAAGTGCAATATCATAAAATCCACATGGCTAGCTAAAAAGGATGCCATGATTTTAGGTGGGGAAAATGTCACTTATTTTTGACTTTGTCACCAAGGCTGAAGTGCAGTGGCATGATCTTGGCTCAGCGATTCTCCTGTCTCAGCCTCACTAGTAGCTGGGATTACAGGCATCTGCCACCACACCCTAGTTGTTTTTTGTATTTGTAGTTGAGACAGGGTTTCATCATGTTAGCCAGGCTGGTCTCAAACTCCTGACCTCAAGTGATTCCCCCACCTTGGCCTCCCAAAGTGCTAGGATTAGAGGCGTGAGCCACCTCACTCAGCCAAATGTCACTTATTTCTTAACAATAAGAAATTCAGAAATGATTTTAAATAGCTTATATAAATGCATTCAGTACAATAACTACGTCCATATAAGGGAAACTTCTTTGACAACCCAACTGTAAACTTACCATTAGTTAATTGGTTTATGAAGAACTCATTTTAAGATTATGCAAAATCCCTTCATAATTGTCATGTTAAAGCCAGTTAAGATTTTTTATTCTATATAAATTTTAAGGCAACATTTTGTGAAAAAGAAAAAAAAGTTTGTAAACAGGTAGGTAAGAAGCTTTTCATAAAATTTCCTAATGAAGTTACAAAACATGAGAAGTTGGCCATGATAACTAAAATTTAATCTGTTTTAATTTTATTTTTTTTTCCTAGAAACATTTCTTTTATTTATTTATTTTTTTTTTTTTTACTTTAGGTGCGTACTATATCTGGCATTTCTCCCCATGTTATCCCTCCCCACCCCCGGCTGTCTCTCCCCTACCCCGCCAACTGCCCCCAGTGTGTGATGCTCCTCTACCTGAGTCCACATGTTCTCATTGTTCTAACAAAGCATCTCATGACTTCCCTGGAATTGAAAAGTATAAAATAACTGCATAACTCTCTCTGTAGATGTGTGGGCAGGGAGGACACAAGGGAAAATAGAGAGCATATCTGTGTCCCCCAGCAATATTTCACAGGTGATTTCAGGTCAAAATAAACATCAGAGATGTCGCGAAGTAAAAATTAAGTCATGAAAGAAATCAGCCTTCTAGGACTTCCTGTCCCTTGTGTCAGCCTCCTTCAATCTTTCAGAATCTGTATGGGAAAGAGGGGTGACCATAGACACTTCTTGAAGACCGCAAGTGGAGATTTAAGTATTGACTGCCCATAATGTTGACTTTTTTTCTCCTGCCAATATGGGCCATGTCCTTATCCATCTTCCTGAAACATGCCACACCCGGTAGTACCCACATCAGTACAAAATATGAATAACCCTGAAGGCCCATGTACTCAGGGGATACATTAAAATTAAGAATTATGAAAAAATAAGCTGCATTTACCTCCTACAAAGATTTGTGTTACTATGCTGAATGAGAAATAGTACCATTTGGCCATCATTCTGAGACTCTGACAAGATCAAATGCAGACATCTCTGAGCAAGAAAAGTGAGAGGTTAGACAGAGATTTTGTGCACATTCAAGAAGCAAATGTATAATCTATGAACATCTTACGTCTCCACAAATGGTGAACATGCTTTTCATTCTTTTTTAACTGCAAAATATTCTCATTCTCATGAATTTGGTTAACAGTCATTTACTTGCAAAATGTTGAGAAACCTGTGCTCTGTTCTTGGCAAATAACCTTGGCATTAGCAACTGCAGAAGCAGATGCTTGTCCACACTGTTATCCAGAAGGAATAAAAAACACTCCAAGGTCAGAACTCGCTGAAAAAAATCCAGCAAACCACGGATGAAGAAAAATACAGAAAATGAGTTATGAACAAGAATGGTGGGAACCAGTGGTTGTGTCTGAATGCCACTAAAATTAGTAGTGTGTATTAGGAAGAGGAAGAAAACGAGGGGCACCCAGAAGTATTCATTATGATTAGCCTTCATCATGACAGCCTCGCCTTGAATTGAAAAATTTTATTACACAGCTTTGTAATTAGGCTAAAGTCAGCACACTAATGCCAGCTTTGTGAAATGTTGCAGAAGTTCTTTCTGTTATTCATTGAGATGAAATAATTTTTGAAGTGTGATTAAATCCAAGCCTCAGTCAGAAAAACAGACTATTGACCCTGATGATCAAGCAACAATAAAAATTTGTCCGATGTCAAAGAGCTGGAAACAAATAGGATACATTTGCTGTTACAAAAGAAATCTCTGAAAATGTTAGTTTGTTTCATCTGCACAAAACACACATCAAAAGAAATGCCACACAAATGCTACAGTTGTGCAAGTTCGTTTGGGTATTTCGTTTTTCTACCTGTGTCAGAGGCATTGGAACCAGACTGACCCCAGGTTGAACAGGAGCTGGGTAAAATGAGGCTGAGACCCACTGGGCTGCATTCCCAGGAAGTTAGGCATCCTTAATCACAGGATGAGACAGGAGGTCCACACAAGATACAGGTCAAAAAGCCCCTGCTGATAAAAGAGAATGCAGTAAAGAAGCTGGCCGAAACCCGCCAAAACCAAGATGGCCATGAAACTGACCTGTGGTCATCCTCACTGCTCATTCTATGCTAAATATAATGCATTAGCACAAAAGACGCCCCCACCAGTCCCTGACAGTTGACAAATACTATGGCAATGTCAACAAGTTACCCTATATGGTATAGAAACATGGAGGAACCCTCAATTGGGGGAACTCCCCACCCCTTTCTTAGAAAACTTAATCCACCCCTTGTTTAGCCTATAATCAGGAAATAACATTAAGTATGCAGGACAGCAGCCCATGCTACTGCTCTATCTGTGGAGTAGCCATTCTTTTATTCCTTCACTTCCTTAATAAACTTGCTTTCACTTTACTCCGTGGACTCACTCTGAATTCTTTCTTGTGCAAGATCCAAGAACTCGCCTCTTGGGGTCTAGACTGGGACTCCTTTCCAGTAACACCTAGATTTATGGGATAGTTAATCACTGGCAAAGGAAAAAAATGAACATAATGTAAAGGTTATTCAGGATCAAAGCTAACATCTATCAAGTCATTAATTTGCTCTAATTAGAATGAATTCTGCGGAAGCATTTGGATATGTAATGGTCTGTAAAAAGAGTATATAAATGCTTCCTGAACATCTATTGCAGGTGATTGAACAGTGATTTGATTTCAGTGCTTAGTAATGCTTACTTCTGCTTATCTGATGTTGCTTATGTCAGCTTGGTTACTAACATCCAAGTTAATTTCCAGGTTTCAGATTCAATCTCTGTGCTTGGAGATGGGTTACAGAAAGCATGCATGGCGACCCAGTGAACACGTCAATTAGCCTGGAAGGAAGCACAGTTTTTACTCCCTGCTATCAAGTTCAGGCAGGCAAATATCCTGACAGAGATTTAAGAGTTCCAGCAGGTGGCTTCTATCACTGGTCTCCCAGGAAAGGAGAGGTGCTGGCTTTCACAGCTAACTGAAATGCTCTGAAGGCTGACCCTGGGCTGTTTCTTTACCTCTCCTCCAGCAGAATGGGATTGAAGGGTGCTACCAGCACTCA
The DNA here is from genome assembly GCF_030222135.1 of Aotus nancymaae. Lineage (NCBI taxonomy): Eukaryota > Metazoa > Chordata > Mammalia > Primates > Aotidae > Aotus > Aotus nancymaae. Next base: position 9,254,322 of record NW_026988447.1, on the reverse strand, counting down.
GGCCCAGGAGCAGAGCTGGGAGTTGGTTATTGCTTCACTTCTTCATTTACCCAGACTTTAAGGAAAGTTTGTTTTCTTCAGTTTGGATGATTGGAGATATTTCTTAAAAAATGAATAATGATAAACTCTTCAATAAGGAAGTATTTCATAATGTAAAATTTTGGATGCAAATTTTGCTAATATTTTGGCTATAGATTTACCCAGTTTGTGGAATAGCTATTCTCTAATTATTGTACTTTTATTAGGGATCTGCCTGCTGCTTTAATTCTAATTGTCACATACCACCTAGTATGTCCAAGCTGCTAGACTTCTTAAGGGCAGACTTTATTTTATTCATCCACATCATCTCCACAGCATCTGTTTAGCACAGCGCCATAAGCAGATACTTGTTGCTGTTCTCAGGTCTCAGCACCACATCGCACTGATACTTTCTCACCTCTTTTGAAGTGGAAATCAGATTCTATATTCCTCGGGTGTATTCATTTATTCCATAGGCTCCAGGCCCAAGATTTACTCGTTTTCTTCTAGTCCCCACTTCCATCGATTTTCTCTAGAAAAGGACGAGCTTTCCTGTCTGGGTAGGTGAAGAAGTGAAGCAATAAACATCTCCTACCTTTGCTCCTGGGCCTGAGTGCTGGTAGCAGCTTCAGTCCCATTCTGCTAGGGGAGAGGTAAAGAAACAGCCCAGGGTCAACCTTCGGAGTATTTGTTAGCTGCCAAAACCAGCACCTCTCCTTCCTGAGAGACCAGTGATAGAAGCCACCTCCTAGAACTCTTAAATCTCTGCCAGATATTTACCTGCCTGAACTTGATAGCAGGGAGTAAAAACTGTGCTTCCTTCCTTCCTTTTTTTTACCCTGTAGTCAATCCTGCTGCCTAATGACTAGACGGGTGACAGAAAGGATGTGAGTATGGAAGCTCATCAATACCTATTCATCATTTGATTGATTGAGAGTCATCGGAGGAGAAAGAACAAGAAAAGTCAAGGATGGCATGACGGGAACAAAAAAGTATACAGAACATAAACCAAAGTGGTACCCCAGGGATGTCTGATCATTCACTAAACACAGAATAAGAATTCCCCATATAAAATACAATAATCTAAAATGTACCGTAAAATTTGGTCTTTGTGTTCTGTGAGTCAGAGGCCTGCCATCATCTGTGATATTCACAGACTCTAGTCAGTGAAAAGAGAGAAGCCCCAGGCTTTCTGTTGGGAGCTTCAACACCAGAGGAGTGCCTCATTAAAGTTTCAGGAGTTTCTGTTTTTAAGGCCAGAAATTTTTTAAAGGAATTTTTATATTTTTGTATTTATTTTTTTGAGACTGGAGGTGTCTTGCTCTGTCACCCAGGCTGGAGTACAGTGGTGCAATCTTGGCTTACTGAAATCTCTACCTCTTGGGTTCAAAGTGATTCTCCTGCCTCAGCCTCCCGAGTAGCTGTGGTTACAGGTGTGTACCACACCCAGTTAATTTTTGTATTTTTAGTAGAGATAGGGTTTCACCATGTTGGTCAGGCTGGTCTCAAACTAAAAGCATTTTTTTTTTAAGTGTACCTCTTTTCTTGACCAAATCAGGGTATTCTTCCACAGAGTGAACTAGAATATTGGCACATTAGGGTCTTTGAGAAATTCATGAATTTCTCAGAATTAAGTAAAGAAGGTTAACATAATTAAGTTAACCCCAATTTAAGAAAGTTCATTAGGAAAATTATAAATCCATATTGTTTAAATTTTTATGGTTAAATACAGCTACTTACAATGATAAAATTCTACACTATGGTGATACATATCATATAAAAATGTATAACTTATCTCGTGGATCACTCCAGAAAAGATGATAGGAGATGAATTCAAGGCACTCTTGACTTTCTTATTGGTTTGGTCTCACAGTGTGCAAACAAGTCTTTAGGGTGTTTGATTATTCTCCCTTGTCGTGAACAGATCTTCCTCTAGGGCTGAGATAGGGAAAGATGCAGGGAAAAGGTTATGGAGCATTGAAAATTACTGTAAAAATATTAGATTTTTCAGGTTAAATGAGTTTTAAAGTTAATTTCTTATCATCTTAGACCGAATTTCAGTATATAAAGTCAGGTGGCACATAAGGACATTTCACCAACACCAGACCACATATACAATGGTGGTCCCATAAAATTATAAAACCATGTTTTTACTGTATTAAGGTCACTAACGAATAGTTGTAGTCAATTCTCAGTCCTCAGACACAGCTTCCTCTGCTACAATTTGTTTTGTTTTTCTTGAATTCCAGAGTATCAAAGAATCTTGGTTTTCTACCTGTCTCATTAACTACTCTTTTTTTTTTCTCAGACAGGCTCTCATTGTCTTGCCCAGGCTGAAATGCAAAGGTGTGATGACAACTCACTGCGCCCTTGACCTCTCAGGCTCAAGCAACTCTCCCACCCCAGCCTCCCAAGTAGCTGAAACTACAAGTGCATATCACCATGCCAGGCTAATTTTTTTCTATTTTTTTGTACAGACAGGATCTCACCGTGTTGCCTTGGCTGGTCTCAAACACCTGAGCTCAAGTGATCTTCCTGCCTCAGTCTCCCAAAGTGCTGGGATTACAGGCAGGAGACATGATGCCTGGCCACCACCTCTTTTTCAGACTCCTCCATGACTAATAAAGACCCCAAACTTAAAATACGCGGAAGTGAACTTCCTCCCCCAACCCCTACCCTACCAAAATTTGCCTAGCCTGTGCTATTCCCTGTCTTGGTCATTGCTGACTCTCCTATTTCTCCGAGACCAATATACAATCTGTTAATTCCATCTTCAAAATGTATCCAGCATCTGACCACTTATGTTTACTGCCACTGCTCCCACTGTGGTCCAAACCACCGTTATTACTCACCGAGGTCACCAGAACTGCTTCCCCCCCCCGCCTCCCTGCTTCTGCTCTTGATCCCTACAGTATATTCTCCACACATCAACCAAAGTGATCCTGTTGAAAAACAAGTCAGGTCCAGTCACCCCTTTATTCAAAATCCATCAGAGTAAGAGCCCAAATCCTTATAAGGGCACGTAAGTCCCCACATGGCCCAGTCCTCTGTCACTTCTCTGACACCATCCCTTGCAGTTGTCACCCTGGCTCCCTTTGCTCCAGCCATGGTGACCTTTGGCCCTTTGCAGGGGATGTTCCCTCGGTTTGGAATGCTCTTCCCCCAAATGCAAGTGTGGTTCATTCACTTCCTCACTGTTTTCCAGCATTTCCTAAATTTTCACCCTCTCTCTGAGGTCTTCCAGCATCACCCAACTTTAACAATTAAATCCCCCCACTGTAGTTCTGCTGATCTTTCACTTCCTCATGCTGTTTGATTTTTTTTTCTCATTCCACTTATGACCTGTTAATATTCTGTGTTATTATTTATTTGGTTTATCATCTGCCCTTCCCCACTACAATGTAAGCTTAACAGCATTTATAAGCTGTTATTGGTAAATTAGGTACTTGATAAATATTTTTAATTAATAAATGATTAATGTGCAACAAGAACACAGTATTTTTCCACAAAAGGCTGAGAAAGAGTACCCTAAAATGTCCCTGATCTCTCTACATATTTGTTTTTTCTTCTCACCAATTTTTTTCCTTGCCTCAATTTTTCTTTCCCAGTGGGTGTCTGACAGACAATGCATCTGCAAGGTTTGGAAACCGCTGATCTAAAGCCCAGCATCAGATCCACTTCACGTCACCCAACTCATGAGGGATTCAGTCTCTTCTCAAGTGTCCTCAGAAGCAGAGAATTTACGCGCAGTTCCATTGTGAGAGAGTTTATAAAATTAACATGAAATTAGGATTACTATAACTTCCAAGCAACAGTTCTGTTTTTGTTTTTGAGGAAAGCTTTGAAAGATTCTTTACCCTCTTCCACATGAAATCTCTTCAAGTATTAGAACAGAAAAATATTTTCCTTTTGATTCCAAAGTCTTCAAAGTGGCCTCCACTTCTCATATTAATTGAGTGATTTAAAATTTTAGAACATAAAATTTGATCTAGAGTAATTAGATCTCCCAGTAAGATACAACTATAGAATTAGAAGAGGTAGAAGCTGTACTAACATGCAACATGAACAAAACAAAGCCTGCAGAAGTAGGGCTGACTTGCCCAAGGTCATCCACAAATGGTCATGTTGCCATCAGTTTCTGTAAGGTGAATTTCCCCACCCCCACCCACCATATTTCCTCTCACTTGATCACTTTAACCAAAGTTATTCCATTTTGTCAGTATAGCTAGTGGATTCTAATAAAGACTGCTGTTTTTCTAGAAATATCTAAACCATCCTCTGAGAAGGCCAAGGTAATCCGTCCATGGAAGCAGCATTGCCCCTCCCTTATTTGAGGCATTGCTGAAATTCTTTCTGTAAGCAGAAAGCTCAACTGATTAGAATTCTTCCAAGATTCAAGATCCAAACTAAAGTTATGAATAAAAGTGCAGTTTTATCCAAAGAAGAAGACAGATAGCAAACTTCTACGTTAAATAAATTTTTTAAGGTTCAGGTCTTAATATTAACGCAGTTCAAAAATGTACATTTTCAGGAAAAAAATTGTAAGAGTTATTGAAATCTTGTCTTTAAAATACAAATCTAAAGCTAAATAAACACTAATGAAGAAAAGCCTGCAGAATCCAGGGACACAAAGTTTAGAGATAAAGAAAATAATAAATAAACAAAGAACATATTTAAATCAAATACTTACCAAGAGAATTTTATACCAATCCTTGGTATCAAATACCAAGTACTTGATAGTCAAATACCTAGCAAATCTCACTAATATCCTGTGTATACTCAGGATCTTAAATCTGAGCAAGAATCAAAGCTTTTCTTGAGTAGAAGAGATTCCCCACAGGGAAGCAATCAATAGAAGAAAGATGATGTGGAATATGAGGGAGGGTGGAAAATGCCTGCCTGAGGGGAGGACACCACGCATATTTGTTTTACAAAATTAACATTTATAGCACTTTACACCGGTTACTGCATACTAGGCAATTTAAATGCATTATCATATTTAATCCTCACAATAATCCAATCAGCTAGGTCCTGCTATTTTTATTCTCACTTTACAGATGAAGAATTTAGGATTCATTTGGCAACTTATCCAAAGATACCTGGCAAGGAAGTGGCCTAACAAATTCAAACTCAGACCCTGTCTAGCGTCAGTATTGGATTCTTAACCACTATGCTTTGTTGTCTCTTGGCAATTTACTAAACAGTTAAAACATCCATCTTCCCAATCATTTCTTAAGGAAACACAGAATCTCCAAGTTTTCCAGTCACCCTCAGGGACTAGAATCCCAGGCCTACTGCTCAATAGCTTTGTGAAACTGAGCAATGTCTTTAACCTCCCTGGGCACCATTTTCTTCATTTGTAAAATGTCATAATAACATCTCACAGAGTTATTATAAAAATTAACTGAGTTAAAATATGGGGGAACATAGCTTCCCAGTTAAGAACACTGGCTCTGGAGTCTGACGCTTGTTTGAATCCAACTCTCGCTTTCTACTTTTTTTGTGATCTTAGGGGAGCTGCCTATTTTTCTCAGGCTCAGTCTCCTTGCCCATATGTCAGAGACAATAACAGCACCTTCCTCACAGGTGGTTATAAGGTTTAAAAGAGAAAATCATTGCAAAATATCTGGCACATAGAAAGTGCTCAATAAATTTGAACTATGACTTTCAAATAGTAAAATCGCCCCATTGTAGCACTACTGGTCTTTCACTTCCTCACATATACTAAAAGTCATAGTTCAAATTATATTTGACTTTTGTTATATAAAAGTCATAGTTACCTGGCAACTACAAATATTAGTTGTTATTAATATGAGTAAATATAACATAGTTTACTAGGCAGATGATAAAATAGAAATGTGTAACCCAAAATAAATGACAGTACAAAATTAACATCATACCAAGGGCAATGATATTTATAATAAGATGACTAAAACTGATTTACTTAAAAGCAAAGACTCTCAAATTGAAATACAAAACCAGATTTAGAGATTTACTACATATGAAGATATATCTAAAGTCAAATAATACAGAAATATTACAAGTGATTGTATGTTGAAAGTAAAACATATGTGCTATAAATAGAAGAGCATAGAAAAAGAATACAAAATAAAGTCTATGTGAAACTAAATTGGTAGTAATATTAGTAAAGTGAAAAACATTAACTGAAAATAAATCAGTCTATGGTCGGAAACAAAATAAAATTTTAAAAGTCGTTGGGAATTCTAAAAACAATTTCAAGAGATGGCATTAACAGTTACATACAAAATGTTCTAAGACTCAGCTAATATATCCATTTCAACTATTCATGTAATATTTACCAAGTATATTATCATGCAAAGAGAATAAAAAATACTATAAAGACTACATTTGATTTTGTCATAGCTCTGATGCAGGGCAGGCCAGCCACAAAATTGGGGCATAGCCTGGGAGGATTCTTGACTTCGCCCAGAAAAGAACTCAAGGGGGATTTCAATGGTGTTGGGCAGCAACTTTTATCGAAAGGGCAGTGCACAGCAACAGCAGAGATCCTGCTTCCTGTGGAGCCGGGTTACCCCACAGGCAGTGTGCTCAGAGTAGCAGCTCAGAGGCAGTTTTGCAGTCATGTTTATACCAACTTTTAACTATGTGCAAATTAACGGAAAGATTATGAAGAAATTTCTAGAAAAAGGGTGGAAACTTCTGGGTTGTCAGGTCATTGCCATGGAAAGGGGCATTAACTCCTGGGTGTTACTATGGCAATGGTAAGCTGACATGGCACACTGGCAGGTGCATCTTATGAAAAGGTGCTTCTGCCCAGTCCCTGTTTTAGCTAGTCCTCAATTTAGTCCAGTGTCCAAGCCTCTCCTCTAGAGTCACATTACCCCTTCTACCTCAGTTCTATAAATCTAAAAAAATTATTTTATTCACTTAAAAGAGTTCACATCTCGTCACTTTAATGGAATAAAAGCAAATTTAAAAATTAAGATAATGCATATGCCTTAACACTGAGTGAAATTTCTGGAGCTGAGATTGAGAATCTGATTTGATCTGTGCTATAATAGGCAGAGACAGAGGGTCTCAAGATCAAACTAATATATCAAGAAATAGATTAGCTGCAGTCCTCATGTTAGATTTATAGTGCATGTGCCCTAGACGGAAAAAATTTTCTTTAGGTAGATTGAACTTTTTTCTCTTTCCACTTGTATGCAGTGAGTAGCAAAATTACATAGGAACAAATATATTCACATAGTAATTTCTAAAATATTTTCATATGCTTGATTTGCCTTCTCTAATTGCTGAAGTTCTTAGGGAACTGGTTTTAGACCCACTTCTCACCTGTCACTCTTCCCTTTACTTAGAAAATCTCTCTTTTAAAAATATTCTTAGTGTTCTGAAGTTTTTCTACACTGCACTCATGCTGAATTATTTACCTTGATTGAGATTTTTGGTTTTTCTTTAATTTGAGAATATACACCTTTGATCAATTTTGAAAATTCATAGGCATTGTCTCTTCAATTATTGTCACTTCTCTCTTCTTTCTATTCTATCTTTTTGGAATTCCTAATAGATGTGTATTAGTACTTCCTCTTTCTTCATAAGGAGATTATCTTTAAGCTCTCTGTGATAATAGCCATCCATTTCTCTATAATCTGTGGTATTTTCTTGGCTCTATCTTCCAGTTTCCTAAGTTTCTGCCTAGTAATAACCTACCATTTGATTTCCATTGTATTTGTAATTTGACTGATTATAATTATTTCATGAATTCCATTTTTTTATGGTCTGTTCTTCTGATACATATTAATTTCTTTCAATATTTTTATCATTTTCCATAATACCATTATAGTTGGCTTCAGATTATTTATTGGTTCAAATGATTACAGTGATAATTCTCCTATTTATTGGGTCTGTAATCTTTGGTTCATGGCAAACGAATTCTTTACATGTTAATTTTTTAAATTATGTACTTCTTTCTTTCAGTGGGGCTTGTTTTTTGTTTTTTGTTTTTTGTTTTTGCTGGTGTTTTCCATACCTATCTGATAGTGAGAATGACCATCCAGAGAAACTCCGCATTATGTCTATGCTTCCCAAGGGTCAACTTTTATATTACTCTCTCAGCTGGAAGGTTCTGACCTTCTCAGGTACTAAAAATTTGCACTCCATGCCAAAATGACATAGGTTCATTTGATTGCTTAGAGACTTTTTCCCAGACACTAGACAACCATGAGCTTCCATGTCAAATATTGGGTCAATGGGTGGGTATTTAATGCCCACCTTTCACTGAAGCTTCGAATTACTATGGTCCAGACTTTATTGAAGGAGTTTTTCACAAAGAGCTCTGCATATTTGCCCTGTACAGTCCATACGCAGGTATTAAAATCCAAGCCCCATAGCTATTTCCAGGTGTAGTAACACTCCACCTCCATTATCAGGACTACGGAAGCACCCATTCCATGCTTATTAAGTTTCATTCCTTTAAAAATATTATAAATATATATATATATTACGTTTTATATGTATGTATCCTAATGCCTAGGGATTTTCTTTCTTTCCTATGTTCTCAGCATTAATTTTTTAGTATTGTTATATTTTACCAATTATTTCAAAGATAGTGAAGGACTTTCTTTGTTTATTTGATATACCATTCTGATGTAACTGAAGCTTCCTGAATGAATTCTTCCATTTCCATGAATTCTAAATTTTACCTATATTCCAACGACTTCCAGATTATATTTCTAAGCCATGGTTTCTCAATTGGTGGTGGTTTTTAACTCCAGTGGGTATTTGGCAGTGTCTGAAGATATTTTTGGTTGCCATAACACAAGTGGGTTACCTCCGGCTTCTAGTGGGTAGAGACCAAGAATACTATAAAACTTTCTAAAATGCCCAGGAGAGCACCCACACAAAACTTACTTTGGCTCAAAATGCCAGCAGTGCCAAAGCTGAGAGACTGCTTTTGAATCTCCATTTGAATGTGTATTAACATTAACAGAATTGTGTTTCTGTTTTTATTCACCAAACCTGCTTCTCCCCTGACCTTTCCCATCTCACTTAATGACACCATGATGAAGCTGATTGCTCAGGTCAAAAACCTGGTAGTTTTTATGGAAATGTTGATAGCACATTCTGGTTGATTTACCCCCAGTAATATCCCATTTTTTATCTCCACTACCTCTACCATAGTCTACCATCTCTCACTAGGGCTCCTGGACAGTCTTCCAGTCTGTATCCACTTTCTCCAGTCTTGCCTGCCCCAGTTCATTTTTCACACAGACGTCAAGGTGATCTTCCCATTGCACATATAAAATCCAAAGTCCGTAGCAGGGTCTTCAAGGGAGGCATTCATGATCTGGGCCCCACTGATCTCTTTGGGATCATGAGATCTCATGAGATCTGGCTGTTTAAAAGTGTGTGGCACCTCCCTTCCCCGTCTTGCTCCTGCTCCCACCATGTAAGATGTGCCTGCTTCCCCTTTTCCTTCCATCATGACTGTAAGTTTCCTGATGCTTCCCTAGCCATGCTCCCCATACAGCCTGTGGAACCATGAGCCAATTAAACCTCTTTTCCTTTTAAATTACCCATCTCAACTTATACAATATCCTTTCTGTTATCTTTTATAATATTTACTGAAAATTTCAATTTGACTATGCATCTTCTTTCCTAAATGTAAGCTTCAAAAAGTCAAGAATCTTATCTGTTTTGTTCACTACTTCTTATTGGGCCTGGAATATGTCAGGCATTCGATAACAAACAACAACTTCTGTTGAAGCGATTTGTTAACACCTACCAGAAGTTGTGACAGGAGTGATCACTAGGCTAACACCAGCTGAAGAGGTTCTCTTAGTCTTGAATTCATAAGGACTTCAAGGTTAGCTGCATATGACTGAACAAACACTATGGAATAACGTATATATATAATTAAAAAATAGTTAATGCTTTGGATAATATAGAGAACTATGCCTATAATATTGCTACATATGTTAAAAGTGCATAGATGTAAATTATATGCATATGTATGCATATACATATGCTCATATATATTGATGCATTTATGTATATTAAATATATAATATATGTATAACAATATATTTTATATAATGCATTAAATCTATAGCTATTATATCATGTAAATATATATACATTATAATTTTGTTCTAGTATTCAAAAGTAATATTGGAATTACTGAAACTTTATGTAGCTGTGACATTGGAGATATCTTTCTTCCAGGGGCTTATCACATATATTGTCCTGGTTCTGAGTGAATGAATATTGGTTCTATATCCAATATCAAACTTCTGCAGAATAATCACTTTATGTCTTAGTATCTTTCTTTTCTATTGTCCAACATTCAAGTTCTTTGCTCATCACCAATATTTTTATAGCTCAATATTTTGCTGCTTTTAACTGGAAACTAGGCACTTCTAGTCTTTGGATTGAGATAGGGAAATACATTAATAAAAACAAATCCACTACTGTAGCAGTGCATGTCTTGATAAACAGAATTTATGGAGGTTTTTTTTTAGCAATAACATTGTAAAATGGCTTTTGTCCTAACCACTTCTTGGGAACAGCTTCTCCCTCTCACTTCTATCTTATGTCAGTGGAATAGATTTAACAGATTATCTTGGCTTTATAAGAAAGAACACAGTATTCTGAAAAAGCACCTCATTCCCTCAAAGAAAACTAAACTGAAGTCATGAATTTCATATGACTTTGTGTGTCAAATTCTCAGATATCCCCTTGGCTATGAGGTTCGATGTTGCTCCCACGTTCCTGATGAGATGGCAGGTAGCATGGAGAATCCCAGGATTCTTAGAAAAAATTGTGCTTGCCTACAAAGAAAGACATTTATATTTTTAAATCTTAATCCTTCCCAATCCTCAGTATAAGAGTTCAAAAACCTTATATAAGCCAACCAAATAGATACTGGGTTGTTGAATATCTGTTGGAGAGTTATTGCTATTTTTAAGGGTGTTGTCATTCCTACAACTGGTAATAAGAGTGCAAAAAATAATATTCCAATCAAAGCAATGGTATTAAATTTTTATAAAGTATAACTTTTGGTCATGAAAATAAACTTTATTTTGATATGACTGAATGAAAGTAAGAATTCTTTTCAGTACAGAGCTGATTTTATGTGAGTTTAAATCTGTTCTTTGTTTTTTCCAATCTCTTGCTTTAAAACACACTAACTAATCAGTTGGCCAAGCTCTACTGGCCATTATATCTACTTGCAAACTAGCAAATTCGGTTTTCGACATAACAACACAAAGTAAAATGAAGTGGAATGCTGTGATTTTAAGGGGGCTTTGCCCTCCTTTGTTCTGTGAACTTTGCCAGCTTTCACATCATAGCAGTCTCACAGCCCTTTGTTCAAACTCACAACATCGAATGTAAAGAATGGCTTTACATTGTCATCTTCTTACTGGAGGAATCCAAAAGCATCGAGAAAAATGCTCATCAAGGCTTGGAACAAAAAGAGGTATTTATTTTACGTGCGCCCTAGTTCTGTGTAACTCAGCATCACGACACATGGATTGGGATTGCAATTGAGAGTTAAAGTTCTCTTTACCTCCTGTAAATCATGAAGCCCAAACGCATGGCCCAACATGATAACCGTTTTAAATATTAGGTACTGATTCTTGGGAACATCGATGATTACCACCATCTCATACACTTGAGCACAGCGAGACCTGAAAGAGATACTGCAGACGGGCTGTTTGCTCTCTCCAATGTCTATTAGTCAATGTTTCCACTTACACATCTGGCTATAGTTTCTGTAATTTATCTCACTGTGGATAAGAAATACAAATTATTTCAGGGAAGCCAGTTTGACAGAGTGGAAAGAGCACTGGATGAACTTGGGAAGGTGGTGTGGCTTAGCTGTCAGAAGCGTAAATGGGGAAGTCAAGCAGATTTGGATCTGAATCCAAGGCAGTTTGATTACTTCCTGGCAGTTTGATCTTGAGTAAATTATTAACTTCTTCATCTTTCTATTTTCTCATTTTTCTGATAGAGTTGTTGTGAAGAATAAAGTAGATATTATGTTTGAAGTGAATCGAGCCGTGCCTCTCCAGTGCTGAGAACGTGACACAGGTAGCTGTTACTAAGGTGGTGCATGTTTTTCTATCATCTGACACATGTTTTTCTATCATCTGACACATGTTTTTCTATCATCTGACACATGTTTTTCTATCATCTGACACATGTTTTTCTATCATCTGACACATGTTTTTCTATCCGCAACTCGCTAGAGCTCAAATGCAATCATTTTCCCAACGTAAATGGAAAATTTATACCACATGAGCTCAGATAAACTGACCAAGTTTCCAATTGTGTCATTTTCTCTATTATTTGCCCCTTGTTCTTTTAGTTGATTTAATGGCATCCAATACTTACATAAGAAACATTTAAAGAGTTGAAAAATAAGATAGGCAAGAGGTTTGTGGAGGTGGTTAGCAATGGTGAGGCTATCATTTGCCTGGATAGTAGGAGCAAAGCTATGGATCTCTTTGGGAGTAAGAATGCGGTGGAGTGAAGTGGAGCGGGCACTAAGGGAAGTGAGTGGGGAGCATGAGAACGGTCAGAATACCAAAGGGCACATCTCTGCATCCCAGCCAAGACGGGGAGAAGTCAGCATCAGTGAGAAAAGGAAAGATGCACCAGAGATTTTACACAGATGACATGGCTGGACATCGCAGAAAAGTTACCTCAATAGCTAGTCAGAAAGTGCCTTGAAAAGGCTCTTAGAAAAAATAAATGGAAGCACCAATTTTGTAACACTCTCAGAAAAAAAGTGCAACGAGAATAAAAGAGGATTGCCAGTAATGGAGAAAGATATTGAGGGTGTCGAAGGCACTTGAAGGGTATTATTTTGCAACAAAGGAAAGCCAGCTCACAGAGGATGGTTTCTCTCTGTTTCCCATTTCTCTTTCTCTTCAAAAAATGTATCCATTTTATTCAAGGCAGAACAATTTGCCAAATGTGCTATTTAAATATTGGTTTTAGAACATTTCCTTGATTTGAAAGTACACTACCATGATTGGCAAAATTCCAAGCTATTTATTTCTGTAGTCTTTCTCATGATTTATAGGGTGCTTTTTTTCCTACCAAAGATAAAGTGGAAGAAGACCAGAATGTAAAGTTTTACAAAATACACATTGCTGACCAAAAAGAAAATACACTGGCTAGAGCTATTGCCGAGCATATTTTATATTATTCCAAAGATTCTGATTATCTTTTCAAAGATGTCTGAAACTAACGTCTCTTTTTTTAATAGGAACATTTGAAGAACAGAAGGGGAAGACTAACAATTCTATATAAAATAATTTTCTCTTATGTATGAATAATTTCTAGCTAATGTTCTTGATTCTGTTACACACACAGACGTTAACTGTTACAGTTTGATGATTAAAGGCTTGAAGAAAAGAAGCTGCTAGAGATGAAGGCGTTCAATTCTTGTTCTCTGAGCTATCCCAGGACCTAAAGTAATGCCTGGCACATAGTTGGTACTCAACAAATATTTGTTACATGAAGGAATAAATAAAGCCCTAGAGAAATCAAATTAGCAAGTGAATTCTTTAATCAGCAACAGCTGAGCACTACTTGCGCAAAAAAATTCCCAAAGTAGAAATTGAATCTCACGGTTTGGGGTACCTCAGCCTGAGTTGAGAATCTTATCCTGGTTATCATAGTAACTTGGTGTATAGGCAACTGTGAAAAGAAATCAGGTTGTTCATTATGAAAAGAGAAACAGAAAACAATCTAACCCGTTATATGGATTTGCTAGTGTGTGTGTGTGTGTGTGCGTGCGCGTGTGTGTGTGTCTAAATTTTTCCCAATGATGTATCCTCAGGTGATCGCTCTGGTTTACATAAAACCTTTTTAAAGAAGACTACTGGTGTGGCCAAAGCGCCTGTTTTGCATAGTGTTTCTAGAACATTTTTTAAAGCTTTCCCTTGGCAATGATATTTTTCTTAGCATGGTTAGTAAATTACCTTTGAATCTTAAAATACGTAATGGTCCATAATTATGTACAAAAACACTTCAAAATTTGACTCGTCCTACTTTGTTCCTTGATTATCTCATGCCTATGTAACTCCTAAAGCTTCCTAGATGACTTCCCATGTCTTCCTTTCTCCTTTCCACAGCATACATACCAATCTACTCTAACAAAAATCTTCGTCACATGGCTGCCTTTCTTAAGAATTTATAATAACCTCTCAATAAAACAAAATAGGAAAAAGAGCAAAACATTATTTGGTACAAATCACTGATATAAATAAAGAGGATGAAACTATGGGAAAGAATGCTGCACTTAGCATAAAACTAGTAAAATGACTACTATCAAAAACAGAGTCTAGGAGAAATCGCAGCTATATATAGTAGCATTTATGCCAATTGGAGGAAAACCAAAAATAAAACTGTGCATATTTCCCAGGTAATAAGCAATGTGTAGCTTTTTTTTAAATTGGGTTCTAAGAGGGCTAAGAAGGATCTTTTATTTGATCCTTCAAAGACTGGAGATGGAAGGAAGTGGGGGCATATCTGTGGGGGTCTCGTTCTGCAGCATGGAAAAGCACAGGAGGGGGGCTGACTTAGTGTCTCTAGAGATACTCTGTCTCATTGCTCCAAGAACAAAGCTCTAACCTAGTATCTAGAGATACACTGTCTTATTGTTCCGAGAACAAAGCTTAACCTAGTATCTAGAGATACTCTGTCTTACTATTCTAAGAACAAAGCCCTAACCTAACATCTAGAGATACTCTGTCTTATTATTCTGAGAACAAAACCCTAACCTAGATATACTACCTGGTAGGTAGGTAGGAAAGTTAGAAGACAAGAGCGAAACAGCAACTGCTGCTGAGCACAAAAAAATGCATACTCTATCCCACACAGAAGTACAGGGCAATGCCTGTGCTCTAGAGCAGTGCAGGTCAACAGACATTCTACAGTGATGGAAATCTTCTGTATCTACGCTGCTGCTATGGTAATGCAGTATTCAATTTCAATTAATTTAAATCCCATTTTAATAGCTTCCGAAACTATTATCCACAATCTCCAAAAACTTTCATTTCTCTGAAAACCTAGATCAAAACATATGAAAAACTCATAGTGAATAAAGCATTGAAAGATGAAAACTGAGCTGGAAAAGCAGAAAAAAAAAACTTGAAGATAATAAAGTAATTGGAGGGATTAAAACTAATTAGAAGCAGTAAGAAGTAGAATAGATATTGCTGAAGTCAATAAGGTATGTAAAGAAAACACCTGAGAGAACTATATGTCATAAAGAAAAAAATAAAGAAAAGGAAGCAAAAAAGGAAAATACAATTGATTTGGAAGCAGACTGCATATACACATCATAAATTTTTCTTAACCTGAAAATAAAACAAATACAACCAAAAATATGTTCAAATGTATACTGTAAAATCTTCCTAAAATGAAGTAAAACATAAATATGTTGATAGTGTATTTCAGGAAAATGAAATACAGAATGAACAACTTTAAGACATGTCCTGAGAATTTATTCCTCAAAGAATATGTGAAGGAAACATAAAGCTAAAAAAAAAAAGAGAAAAAAAAATCAAGAATAAAGAAAGAATTCAATGAGCATTAAAATTGGAAAGCGAATCACCTAAAAGTTAGAGGGGAAAAAACAGAGTGGCCTCAGAAATCTTATCACAATGTGCAATATCAGATGACAGTGCTAGAATATTTCTACAGATTTTCAAGGGAAAAAAACATGAACTCTAGATTTCGTATCAGCCAGATTGTTGTTTACATACATAAACATAAAGAATGAGATGCACAACTGAACAAAGCTCAGTGAAGATGGAATTTATGAGTATGTAAGTAAAAATTGCTCGATAATTAAGCCAGTCAAAAATGAAATGAATGATGAAAAATAAAAAACATTAGGAAGGAAGAAGCTGTAATTGATGGTGGACATGAAATCCATTCAAATCTAGAACTAATGCACCTGTGACAGAGCAGGAAACAGAAGGTAAATATTTAGTTTAGTAACAATGTAAGAATGATGGTAAATATTTTAGAAGTTAATTTGTGAACGGAAAAAGTGGGGGAACATTTTAAGAGCACAAACTTTTTCATCTGTCATAGGAAGAAATAATATACTTTCTAAAATTGATAAATAAAATAGAAATAAATTATAGATTTTTGGTTCATTTTAAGTATCAGAAGAATAATCAATTTAGACTAAGCATCAGCTAAAAGATGAATTATAAAAGGATACTCAGTCATTTCACAGAAACCAAGAACTCCGAGGGAACTCCAGAGCAATTAACAGAGAAATCCAAAGCCACAAGATTCCTTTCACATCAGACCCTCCTTGGGTATCTGTTTCCATATTTCTTCTCTCTCGCAACTTACAATTGAGTTTCTCCAGCTCACATAGAGGAATGCATGGCTAAAATCACTGGAAGATACATTATTACTTTAGTCTTTGGTCCTGGTTTCTTTTCCTCATTTTCAGTTCTAAAATTCTAAGAAAGTTATAGGTTATAATGTTAAGTGAAATAAGCCAGGCACAGAAAGATCACATGTTCTCACTTAAATGCAGGACTCGAAAGTTATTTCATGGAGGTAGAGAGTAGAATGATGATTACCAGAGACTGGGAAGTGTGGGAGTGGTGGCGGGGGGAGGAATGACAAGAGGTTGGCTAATGAGTACAAACATAGTTAGATAGAAGGTAGTTCTAATGCTTGATAGCAGAGTAAGGTGACTATAGTTATCAATAGATTTTTAACTTATTAGGTATTTTATTATAGCCAGAGAGAAGATTTAAAACATTTCTGACACAAAGAATTGATAAATATTTGCAGTCCAGCATATCTTAATAACTCTGATTTGATCATTACACATTGTCTGCATGTATCAAAATATCATACATACCTCACAAATATGCACAATTATTATGTATCAATTTTTAAAAGAGAAAATTCCACCATTATAAAAAACTAAAATTCTGAGGGAAGTATTCAGATTGGCCCACTTACATCAGGTGTTCAATTTTGAACCAATGAATTATGACATGAAACAGAGCTGAAAAAGAAGATTGTGATTTGCCCAGCTTAAGTCACACGTGTATCACTGGACCTATTCACTATGGCCTGGAATCCAGGACAGTGGGGAAATAAGGGTGGATTGTGGTAGAAGGTTCCCAAAAGTAAATGGTTATTGGAAAAACAATAGTAAACTTAAAGTGTACTGTCTCAGATATAATGAGAGGCACCATGTGTAGCTTTCACCATACACTGCAGTTAACATTATTCACCAGATATTTCTAGTGTCTCTCCTTTCCCGGCTACTTTTGTCCAGCAAGTTGTGTGTGGAAGCAAAGGCCCTTCAGACCTTTGTCTTGTTCAAGCACACAGATGGAAGCACTCAGGCTATTCCATGACCCGAGTCTCTGGTTAAAGGAATGCTTGACAAAGCCACATGATGGTCAGGAGGAAGAAATATCTTGGGCTCTGAAATAAAATGTTTAGGTGAAGAATAAATGTTTAAGCTCATGGATATCTTAATAACCCTGATTTGTTCATTACAAATACATTACATTGTATGTATGTATCGAAATATCCCATGTACATCATCAATATGGAAAAGTATTATGTATCAATAAAAATAAAAAAGGTCACCATTTTAATAAAATAGAATAAAATTTTACAAAGAGTAAAACTCTCCAGCCAATCTGTGATGGACATGTGAGAAATCTACGTTTGTGTTTTAAGCCACTGAGATTTAATGGCATTTTGTCACCATAGCCTTACTTAGCCTACCCTGACTGACACTGTGACTCTGCACTGCTCCTTGGCTGCTGACTGTATCATGGCTAAACAATTCCATTCTAGTGCATTTTGCTGTTCCTCCTCCTCTCCTGCTGGTAGGGAAACACCTACTTTCCACTTCTTTGATCCTCTTTCAGGGGAGGCTCCCACAAGGGCCCTAAGGGGAATCAGCTTCTTTACAGTCCAGGTTACATATGTATTACATTATTATACTTTAAGTGCTAGGGTACATGTGCAGAACGTGCAGGTTTGTTACATAGATATACACATGCCATGGTTGTTTGCTGCGCCCCATCAACCCATCATCTACATTAGCTATTTCTCCTAGTGCTATCCCTCTCCTAGCCCCCCACCCCTCAACAGGCCCCAGTGTGTGAGGTTTCCCTCCCCGGGTCCATGTGTTCTCATTGTTCAACTCCCACTTATGAGTGAGAACTGGCAGTGTTTGGTTTTCTGTTCTTGTGTCAATTTGCTGAGAATGATGGTTTCCAGCTTCATCCATGCCCCTGAAAAGGACATGAACTCATCCTTTTTATGGCTGCATAGTATTCCATTGTGTATATATGCCAGTTTTTCCTTATCCAATCTATCTTTGATGGGTATTTGGGTTGGTTCCACGTCTTTGCTATTATGAACAGTGCTGCAGTAAACATACATGTGCATGTGTCTTTACAGTAGAATGATTTATAATCCTTTGAGTCTATTGGTGATTCCTCAAGGATCTGGAACTAGAAATATCATATGACCCAGCAATCCCAGGTTATCTTCTTAAAGAATACAAATACTGGGTCCTGCGACAGAGGATGGAAAGCACAGATTTGCAAGCACTCTTATCTGCAACAACAACCCATTTTGAAATTTTTGCCGTGATACTTATCATATGCTCCCAGATTTATTCTTCACCTCTAGATTTCAGAGCTCAAGATTCTGCTTCCTCTTGACTCTCATGTGGCTTTGCTCAAGGATCTCTTGTTCCAAACCATCAGACCTCCTAGGGCTATTACTGATGTCATACAATGTGGTAATAAATTACAGTACAAGAAATTTTGCAGAGAAAATCTTCATAAATGAAATGTGAGAGAACAAAAAATGGTAAAAGTTTTATCCTTTATAAAGGGCTATCAGTGGGCTAAAGCAGTGGTTCTCGACTGGGAAATGATTGTGCCTCCCAGCGACACTTTGCAATGTCTAGAGAATTTTTTGCTGTCACATCTGTAGGGGCTGCTGCTACTGGCGTCTAGAGAGTAGAGGCCAAGGATGCTGCTGAACGTCTTGCAATGCACAAGACAGCTACCCGTGACAAAGAATTATCTGGCTCAAAAGGTCCTTAGTTCTGGGATTCAGAAAACCCAAGCTAAAGTCAGGGTTTAATTAGAAATTTGTCTTTAATTAGGAATTTGCTTCTCTGGATGCTGCCACATCCCTCCTCTCTAAACATAACATATTCTTTCTATCTGAGACAAAACTTTTGATATCGCAAGCAACAAAGGAATGCTAACAGAAATACACAGTAAGAACAGCCAATAGCATTGCCACAATAGCCACCAAAACTCTTGAGAAAGTCCTATCTTTTAACTATCATTTATTACCTGATTAAAAGAGAAGAAAATCGACTCCCTCCTAGGAGGATCTAATAGTGATTTGCTCATTCTCTTTCAAAAGAACTGAATCTTGCAAGCTTAACCATAATGTAGTCTCAGAAAGTTAGAGAAAATATCTGCATCATAGTTGTTTCTTTTTAATGTTGACCTCAATTTTTAATACTCCTGAGAGCCTGAAGAGTGTACAGAAAGCCATATCTTGTTCTTCTAAACAGAAGCAGAGCCAATAACATAGGGTACTTTATAAACCAAATAATGTCTGGTATCCTGAAGCTAAAGAAACTACGGGCACATCTCACAGAATCACAGCCGTTTCAGTCTTATTTAGTGATTCGTCCCACTCCCTGCAGTCCGGTCTGCCTTTTGAAATATAGCACAGTTAGCTATTCTGCAGCATGTGATTAAAGCCACTGACAAGGGAAGTTTTCCTTATGTGTTAGCTCTTTGTCTGAAAAGCTTTGGTAATCTTGACAAGTACTCTTACAAAATACAGATTACTTTCTTGAAAAGAAGCTGCAGAGAGATTTCTTCATGTACACATGATTGTGCATATTTTAATCAATAAACTAAATATACTTTAGAGTCATGAAGATAAAACGGTACCTTTCTAAGATGAAAAAAAAAGTTGAACGAATTTAACCACATGCAATGCCATTTTAAGAAAGGATTTCTGTGACTTCATTCGCTTACCATGTGCATTTTTAGGTTGCAAAACAGTCTGCCAGCAACCCTTCTGAGTCAGACTTTTTTACAGCAGAGGCCTGTCCCAGAGGACTGAAGAGCTTAAAAATTGGTGAAGATGCCATATTTCGACATAAGACAGCTGTGTGTAAATTGGAAGTGGGGCCAAAGGTGACATGAGCATAGACAGTCCAAACTCCTCTAACAGGCCAAAGGAACAGTAAGAAATAGTTATAGTTCTTTGCATAAATGTCAAGAAAATAATTCCTTTGGGAAAAATTCATTCGTCTAGGAAATTGTTTAATAAGAAGCAAGAACATTATGGTAATGCCCAGAAAACCATTGGTAATAAATCATTCAATAGTATACATTGACTATATTTCACCCATACTCCAAAACACAATTTTTTATCATTATACTTTGAGTTCTGAGATACATGTGCAGAACGTTTAGGTTTGTTATAGGTATACACGTGCCATGGTGGTTTGTTGCACCCATCAACCCATCATCTACATTATTTATTTCTCCTAATGCTATCCCTCCCCTAGCCACCCACCCCATGACAGGCCCGGTATGTGATGTTCCCCTCCCTGTGTCCATGTGTTCTCATTGTTCAACTCCCACTTATGAGTGAGAACATGCAGTGTTTGGTTTTCTGTTCTTGTGCAAAACACAATTTTAAAAGTGACTATATCTGAGATCTTTTGTATTTTACAGCAGATAAATCGGGTAACTGATAATTTTTAATAAATTAAAGTTGAAGTGAAACTAAACTCAAAGGTTGTCATTCTATGGTTGATTAAGTAAGCAATAGTGAATTTGGAATTGATGGTATGGGCTGAAAATGTTTAAGAATTGCTAAAGTAAATGGTCTCTCAACTTCCATTGCTAAATAAAATATCTCATTAAATATTCTTTACCAAAACCTAAGTTTTCACCTTTGTATAAAAATAAAACTTGCAAAATACATTAAGTGAAGATTTTTTGACTCCAAATAATGTAATTTCCCATCTTCTTAAGCACTCTGGAAAGCAAGCTTTCTTAACCTGGGAGACCACAGACTTGGGAGCGAAGAGCTCCATAAGTGGGTATCTGTAGATCTGAGAGCCCCATGAAACTATGTACAGAACTATAGAGAGCTAAACATTTAATCAGCTTCTCAATGAGATCCAGATCTCATAAAAGGCTAAATAGCACTGGTACAACACAGAACATAAATTAATGCATTTTTGATTAATCAATATATTCATTAGGTTGCAAAACTGTATTCATCTCTTATTGTACCATGACACTGGAACATGGTGATGTCTGCAGAATGTATTGAGATGATTAGATCTATTCCTTTACCCACAACATGACTCTGAACTATTGTTTCAAGCAGTAATCATCAACAATAAATTACAGATAGGCAAATCTTACTGTGAGTACCAATATCCCTCTCTAGCCTAATAAGAGTTCATTTCTGGACACTTTCCAAAAGAATTGTTTTCCTACATTTTTGCTACCAAAAATATGACTTAAAGCCCAATTACAGGTCTTGATTGATGGTTAACACATTAAAAATTTACTTATTAATTTGTGTATCTTCATTGTTTAACAGAACATAACACAGTAAATTCTCGATCAACTGTGCAATGTAATCATCAAAAGTTTCATAATATGAGTAGCTTTCTTGTTTATTCTGCTTTAAATGTTCATAAAAGAGTGTCCTAAAATTATTACTACATATGAATATGCCTATGTAAGACCTTCAGGGTTTATAAAGTTGGGATTTCTTATTTTATGTTGGTAGATAATAAATCTCTGAGAAAGTCTTGACTTCCTAACTTTCTAAGCAATTTCAACACAAAACATTTTAGGTCAAGTTTGTATAGATTGAGGCAAGTCACTTTTCCTCTCTAAGCCTTAGTTTCCCCACCAGGAGAATGAGGTTGTTGGAAAAGATGCTGACTTCATGGTCCCATTCTATTATAAAATTGTGTAAGTCAGCCAAGTGTGGTGGCTCACGCCTGTAATCCCAGCACTTTGGGAGGCCCAGACGGGCGGATCACCTGATGTCAGGAGTTAAAGACCAGCCTGGCCAACATAGTGAAACCCCATCTCTGCTAAAAATACAAAAACTATCCAGGTGTGGTGGCAGGCAACTGTAATCCGAGCTACTCAGGAGACTGAGGAAGGAGAATCCTTGAACCCAGTAGGCAGAGGTTGCAGTGAGCTGAGATCATGCCACTGCACTTCAGCCTGGGTAACAGAGCAAGACTCCGTCTTGAAAAAAATTTTTTTAATGTATAAGTCTATATTTTGAAACTTTGTTAAAGTAAAATTTTCAAAAATTTAAAATCATAATTCTCAAGCAAATAAAATTATATGACTCTGTGGTCAAAAGATTATTAAAGCAAACTTTTCAAAAGATGAAAAACTGATTCCTAGGAAAATGTAAAATGAATAGACTATAAAGATTTTATTCAAATAATCAATTAATGATGGAACCAGTAAGATGGTAAAAACCATTTAAAAGAGTATTTCAAAAGCCAAATATTTATAGGCAATATTAGGATAAGGTTGTTGGACTACATTGAAAATGGCTAATGCCCAAGAGTTAATAAATTGTAATCATTAAGGTTATCTCTTGCACCAGAAGGAAATTATTTGCATCTCTATGGAGCAAAAGTCTACAAGTTAACCTCTGTCCTCCTGCATTGTTAAGTAGCCCACTTAATAGAAAATTCAGCCCAGCATTGCACTGAATGAACACCCAAAAACTCTCTCCTGACTATTTCCAAGTTTCATATGATTTTTCTGACAAGTCAATTCTGTCTTTTTATTTTATTTCTTTTTCAACCTTTATTTTAGATACAGGGGTACATGTGCAGGGTTGTTCCTGGGGATACTGCATGATGCTGAGGTTTGGGATATGAATGATCCCATCACCTAGGTACTGAGCACAGTACCCAAGAGTTAGTTTTTCAACCCTTGTCTCCCTCTAGTCGTCCCAAGTGTCAATTGTTGTCATCTTTATCTGACAAGTCAATTCTCGTTATCTCTCATGAATGAAAGTTCTTGATTATTGTTTATGATACTTAATTTTTAGAAAAGGTCTTTAACATCTCTATTTGACTCATGATCCATTTCCATATAATTTTCAGATGAATGCTCTAAATGTGTCTTACCTTGTTCTATGTTGATCTAAATATAAGAATTTCATAAGACAGTGTGTAAATAAATCTACATCTAGGTATTAAATTCATTATATATAAGGTAAAGTATATTTAATGGCACAGTAGAATAAACAGGCTATGATTACAAGTCCTAAGATTATAAATATAATAATGATATCAAATATATGCACACACAAACACAATCCAACAGAATTCTTGACTCTATTTCTTTTCTCATGGATAAAGGTAGCAAACATACCTGTATACCTAACTTTTAAAAACACATCTACAAAAGCAAATGAACTCATCTGCAAAATAAAAAGCATATATCTTTAATTTCTAATGTTTTATTATAGATTTTTAAGATACATATTTATTTTCATTTCATTAGCTTAAAGAAAGTTACACAAGAATAAGCTTTTGCATGTCTCCTAAAGTAAATTATTATATTTTAAATTTGTTACGAAGCTATACATAAAACACATATTGTGCTTATGTGAATGAAAGCACAGCATAATCTGAGTGCATTTGAAATGCACAGAGTATTCTCATTGTTTCAATAACACAAAAGAAAAACATTACCTATTAGAATTAAAAGCCTGACCTTCAGCTATTCATCAGTTAAAAAATAATTCATCATTAAATACTCACTGATTACAAAATAAAATTGTTAAAATGCAAAAGTGACTAGAAGAAACATGTTCTTGGGCCTTTCATTTAATAAGCATTTTGGAATCACTGGAGGCAGATAAACGAAGTTTAACCTCATGTGGGAGGACCAGGCTGCCCAACAGCATTGTAGCTGAGACCCAACATTAAAGCCAGCTTCTAAAAAGCCTGTTAGTCCTGCCATCAATATGATAAATTTAAATCGAGATGGTAAAAAAAAATTTTAAAGCAGTAAAAATGCAAATATGCTACCTTGGTAAGACAAGGTGTCAGGCAATTTGCCAAAAGAGTTATTTCAAGTCAGTGGTTCAGTCGAAGTAGAATTCCAGTCTCCAAACTTTTGTTAGGCTGATTTTCATTAAGCGGATGATTATGAGAGAAGAAAAGGATCTTAAAAATCCCAGTGAGGTGAATAAAAGTGGAGATTCAGAAATGCCGAGGAGTACTATAAATTTTTAGGAGCAGAGGGAGGCACTCAGGTCTACGGAGGGAAAATTGAAGAGGAAGATAGTCTAAAGCTCAGTTGTCCAACAGGCAAGCACAGCCCACAAGGGTACTAAAAGTAGTACATGAATGTGAGCCTAGAAAAGCTGTAATTAGATGATCAAATGATCTCTCTCTCCTTGGTCCATCTTCTCTTAATCTTAACACATTATTTTGACATTTTGCCCTACACTTGTATCAATTAGATCTATAGTTTTTTTTCAAATTTTGCCTCTATTGTAATGTTGTTCATAGTTCTCTTTCACACAGATATTGAATTAACCAGAACAAAGAAAATTTGGTGTATTTTAGCAATAATAGACAAAACTGAGAAAAGACAGGATAGAATGTATTAAAACATTCTCAAATTGTATTTTTAAACTTTCAGGAAATGACAAAGTCACAAATTGAACTTTTAAATATGGAGTGGATTGTGTAAGGGCAGGAAGATAATGTAATCTATTCTGAATTTGAAACCTCTGTGTGAATAACTGCCATATGTGATGATCTTCGGTATTGGCAAAGGACGTAAAGACGGAACACGTGAACCTACTTGTCCATGTCTTCTAATCTAATTTAAAAAGTGTTAGAAGGAGTTTGGAGAGGATGACTTGAGGCTTAATATTGTCCAAATTTACTGTTTTAGTTCCATCATGTGCCTTCATTGAGGAAAATTGATCAGAGGCAGGTTTTAACTTATTTTGTTCCTATTACACATGTTGAAATAAGTCAGATAATATATTGAAACACACTCAGTATCTAGACCAATTCTCAATATCTGGGCAGTAACCATTAAATCAAATTCAATATAATTACATAGAACAAATTTTAAGAAATCCACTATTATTAATAAATATATAAATTATACAACGTTTTGTAAAAGTAACTGAATTTTTAAAGAGACATCTATTTTAAAATGATACTCTCTAAGTAAATTTTCAGATAGGTAACTTCATACTTTAGCATTATTTAATTTCTCGGCCACTAGACATAAATTGGACTGAAACAGAGAGAGCAAAACTCTTTAATATATAAACTGTCAGATGTGAATGATTTCCATACTGGCAACAAAAGAAATTTTTTAAAAGGAATGGAAAATGTGATTATTGTTATTTAAATGGCTGATTATTTATAGACACAATAGAAAATATACTGGTAATTTTGTAAATAAACCAGCATTTCTATTTAAATGTATGGTCAGCTCTGATGCTTTCACAGGCCATGGGCCTCAGTGTTCCAATGTAGAGTTTCCTCAGAGTAGGGTAGAGACTGCTCTATGTTAACAATCAGTAACAGAAGAATGTCAAGAATCACACCCATTAGCATATGTTCAGAACAGTCAAAATGGCATAAAATATAGTTTATTAATGGAGTCAGTACCGCTGGTTTATACTTTTCTATTAAACAACATGGCAAATGTTTTGAAAACTTAGCTAGAATAATAATTAAAACTATTCTGTTGTCAGATGTTCAGACTCACACATAGCATGATGTTAGAGAAAAATATAAACAAACACTTCTCAAGTAGTATGTTTTTCAAAACCTTTTAAAGTCTGCATACAGTGCTCAGTCCCATTACAGCTATTTGGTTAAAGTCATTTATTTTATGTAATCATCTACACTGCCTCATTGCTAAATGGGCTTGAGGTGGATGTGCTCAATTTAAAAACAAAACCAAAAATGCATAAATATAACTAACACCCTAGCCAGAAGATTCTTTTGTCATTCATTCATAGGTAATACTTTGGCCCCATGCGCATTGATGTAGGTGATTAGAATTTTGGCTCTCTGTTCTATCACATCAATAAGCTTTTCAATTCCTTGTCTACCTCCTTGACTTTCCCAATACACTTTATCAAGAAACAGAGACTGAAGGAGTTTCTGCCGTAAGTGCTGGCTCTTCAAAACAGAAACTGCAGAAGCGGGAAATCTGAAAAGATAAAATGATATTTCAATCTTAGTAATTGCTTGGCAATAGTACTCTTTACCCAATTGTTCTGCCTTTCATTAATCTGTCATAAATCACATTATCAAGTGGTATCTTTGAGAACCAAAATATTTTTGTCACTGCCAAGATGACACTTCTCTAAATAATAATAAACTAGAAGAAAGTGTTTCAAGTGAACTGAATATTCTACTGAATATTCTATACCATTCAGAACATGACAGACATTCTTACCTAATGTCATTCTATACAGTCAAACAGAGGCACAGAATTGGAAAGGATTCTATTAGACAGCAGAAATACTTTTCTTAGTCTTAGGTTCATTTCACCAGTGGAAACCTCTTTAATCTCTCAAGCAGAATGGTATCCTCTGGAGTATCAAGGTGGGGTTTTATGCAAGAAAATATGAGAGAAAAATTGATAGTGACAGTTTCAATAAAGTACTCTGCCTGAGTAGAAGTTACACAACTGAATTTAAATGTGAAATAATCAAATATATATACTAAAATGAGAGAAGAATCATTCAAAAACATCAAATTAAAGAAAGAATTGTCTTTGAGTCATATCATACTTCTGGAACTCTGAAGATTTAGGAGCATTTTATTTAACAGGAGTATTAAGTTGTTTTCAAATAAATTTAGCAAAACTCAAGTTTCAGAGAAAAGTTTTAGTTCCAGAATGAAAGTCTCTTTGGAAAACCTAAGACCAGTTTAGAGGGGTCTTTGCTGGATTGCCTTAAATGAGTGCATTGTGCTTGCTTTTCTTCATTTAGAAAGTAGAAAGCCAGGATTCCAGCATATACACTATCTGAAGGACTTAGCAAAATTTCTGAATAAAAAACATAAGTAATATTTTGCTAAATCCCCAATTTGACATTTCCCAGCTTTCATTAAAATGCTGACAAAACACAGTAAAAATAATTTTAATAGTAAATTTCTAATAAACTCAGTTATACCTCAAAAAACTGTAGTGAGAACATATATACTTGTTTAAAGAGTACACCTTGCCAGAAATTTTAGGCCTTATAAGCACCTCTTCCAAATTCCAGTGGAGCACAATGGAGATGGCACACAGGGTTCCTGAAAGCCAAGGATCAGGTGCTCTAGCAGTTCTGATGCTGCAGCAAAAACAAAGACCACAGTGCTGGACATGCTTAAGGCATGTGATTAAGTGTGGAATGAAAGAATGTTTATAAGAAGCTCTGAGTTCCCTGAAGACATTACTATATAGTTTCGGCCCTAAACTTTAGGGTCTCCAGTATTAAGTAGCATTTTTGCTTTATGTAGTATTCATAATCCATGAATTGTCAATTCTACAGCGCTTCAACTAATTTAGCTGTGGCAGAATGTATGAGATGAAATTGTTAAAACCACTGGATCTCCTTAGTGACTAATCCGTTTCATAAAGGAAAGCAAAAATATTACCTGTCTCTGTACTACATTGCTATAACAGTAGGAATATTCAACGCATAAATCTAGGATTAGAAAAGGCTTCATTTTTGCTTTTCAATGTATGAATTATATTTTCAAAGAAGATTTAACTTCAAACCCATTACTCCTCGTAATGCATTTAAATAAATCTTCTTTGAAAGAAGAAATAAAGATCTTCACGTTTACATGAATGTATGAAATGGATGGACTGTATTCTTCAGGCACTCTTAATTCTAAGAGGGAATTTAGGGATTTAAGAAGGCCCTGTAATATGAACTCAGTGAGTGATGTCTTAGGAAAGTAAATTTTCCCATACATAATATTTCCTTAGCGTAAAAGAGAGAACCTACCACATATCCTGCCTTCAATCCACAAAGAGATACGAGAAGCAAGTATCAACAGGGCAGGACCTGGCAAAAACTTATAAAATTGGGTCTGATAAAACTCTCGCAAGAACAGTGTTGCTTTTAATACTAAAGTACATAAAATCCACACAGTGTAAGTGATAGTGTTTAGGAAGAATGATTGAAATATGCTCCAGAATATTAACAAGAGTAATAATAACAGAGCATGAACACCACAGTTATTACAGAAAAAAAAAAAAAAAACTGGACTTGGATTTAGAAGACCTGGGTTCTACCTCAATTTTAGACTTGCTCATGAGCTTTCCAGAGTCACTTAGCTTCACAAACCTGGTTAGCTATTTTAACCAATGAACCCTTTATTTTTAAGTCTCCACCCTACGGCAGTTTCTTAGTCAATATGATTTCTGACTAAGTTGGGAAGTATGGAGGAGGATGGCTCTGCCCACTACGAGGTGGAGCTTGAAATCCAGCCACAATTTCCATTGCTGGGGTTGAACAGCTCACGCTTTATAGCTGGGTTCTTGCCATTACTAAGTGTTTTAATTTCCTTTATTTCCAAGTAGATGTCAAACCAAGTGTGCCATGAGCAGTCACTGTATTTTAACTTCTGCATTGCAGAACTCCTTCTTTGGTTCCCTCTCCACTCTGCATTCTTTCTGAGCCTTGCCAGATGTCCCCAGATCTTTGAGATCTTCCCTGAATTCTTGGTCAACCCTAACTAGCCTCCAGAAGCCCTCCCTCTCAGGTGTTAGATACTTTTCCCCTTAATTTCTGTCTACTAGAAGGATTTCAAAATGCTGAAAAATCCTCCTGCTGAATTAAACAGCCAGCTGTCCTTTGAGACT
The DNA here is from genome assembly GCF_030222135.1 of Aotus nancymaae. Classification (NCBI taxonomy): domain Eukaryota; kingdom Metazoa; phylum Chordata; class Mammalia; order Primates; family Aotidae; genus Aotus; species Aotus nancymaae. The sequence goes on along the minus strand of NW_026988447.1, from coordinate 9,225,340 downwards.
ATGCCTTACTTACCAGATTGGCTGTCATTTTCCACTGCATCCATAAAAGTCACTTGAGCTTATTATGAATGTGGACATTCTGCCATGTCAATATCTGCGTGTCTATTAGTTCTTCCCATGTCCTATCTTATGCCTAATAATGGAGCCTCTGCCACCTGCTTATCCCTGCTCTGCCGAATCCTACGCCAGAGGTCCCTGCATTCTTCCAATATAACCCACATGGATTTTCACAATGAATGTGAAATGTAGCATAAGCTTTGTAGGTGGTATGGGCTGGAGATAGAGATGTCAGGGATGCACTCTGGTTCTGTTCTTCTTGAGTTGGTTTCCCTTCTTGGGTCTCCATTTCCAGATTCCACATTCACAACTACTTTCAAGGGTTAGAATGATCTGATATCAGATGTGAGTTTTCTCAGAACCTTGCTACTTATCTAATATAAAAGTGATGTTCTGCAGATATGGCTATAAAACTTACTCTTTAATGCCTTCTAACAATTTGAAGTTTAAGTTATCTTCACTCCTGTCAAAGAAGCCCTTGTTGTCTATAAAAACCAAATGCCTTGGGTCATGCTTTCGCTGGATAATGTGTGCTAGAGCCGCAGAACCTTGGTCGTCACATTTTGGCCGCAGTCCATTCTGTACACAGGCATCTTCCTTGCGAGGTCTGAAGCCACAGCAATTTGTATCTAAGCGATTATAAATCTGTAAATGGAAAACACAAACAAAACCAAGATGCTGAGTGAAAACAAAACTTGGGAAAGTAACAAGATTTTCAATGACTAGTGCTTTCTGAATAGCTGACTTGCCAGAATCTAAGAGGGCCAGGCTCCTTTAATTAAAGACAACTGTCAGAATAAGTCCAAGGTTCATATCCTTCTGACTCAGTCATGGTTATAAGCATTTCCAGCTTCTGTTAATAGATCCAAAGTCAGATGATCCAAGTTAGGCATCTCCACCCTAAATATTCAAAGTTCCCACTGACATCACATACAGACACATGGCCAGCAGAATCTCTGACTCCATACAGAAGACAAGAAACACCGTTGCACTTCTATGTATCTAGAAGGTTCTGTCTTGTTTTCTCCCTCAGGTGTTTATGGAAAATTGGAGTTACTTCATTGCCACAAAAAGTTTATTGCTTCCCCTAGTCTACCTGGACTTCAGTATTACAATAATCTAACTTGAAATTACATAGAAGAAATCTATTGAAGAGATGTGCAATCCAATCATGAAAACTAAAAGCACTATGTAAATGAAGGCCACAGCTAGATTCTAAATAAGTGAGCAGAATGAACAAAATGGGCCTATTGAGGTTTATTATGGGAGTTTGGGATACCACCCTATAGAAGAGGGTAACCAGATTATTTAGAAAAAGAAGAATTGTTTAATTCCATTTCCTTTGGGCAAGGAAAGAAATAATATTTATGAATCAGGTAAAATACAGCCTGGGTAAAGAAATTAGGCAAATTTAAGTCAAATCTCTGCTTTCACACTTCTTAGCTCTGCAACCTTGTGTAGATTCCTTTTCATCACTGACTCTTAATTTAAATGCTCGAGTAACAGGAATGATACTCTTTACCTTACACAGCCGATAGAAAGATTTATGAAAATATGTGTACACCCTGCAGCCCTGACCCAAGCATCTATAAGACACCAAAAAATGAAAATCACCATGACTCTTACTGAGACACGCCTACATACTATCTGAAGTTATTTACCTCAAAACAAGCTTCTAAGACAAAGAGTAATTTGTCTATTTTAAATAAAGAAAAACTCAGCCTCTGAGGCATTAAGTAACCTGCCCTGGGTAGAATATTAGTAAAGAAGTAGCAAAGTTAGGATTTAGACATAGATTTGTTTGTCTCCAAAATTCCACGATAGTCCCCCCAGTACATTGTATTGAACGGTTTAAGGCTAACTAGTCAAAGTGTGTTTGTGTGCTAATGAATCAAAAGATGACTACGCACACACTGCCACTTTAATTCTTTTGGCATTAAATTCCCATCTTGTTCTCCTCCTGTCGTGTTTCTGCAGCTCCCATGGAGCTGTCTAGGAGACCAGCTGCTTAGAAAGGGATGCAAAAAAGCAGTGCCAAAATTTAGTCTACTTTGGAATAATCATTTATTCATTCATCCAGCAAACACTTATTGAACACCTTCTGTATCCTATCATGAGCTAGGCACCAAGGTAAATGTTGCCCATGGTCAGCACCTCTCCACCATTACCACTTCCAGTGGAAACTGAAATGGTCATTTAGTCTTTTTTAGCTACCACAGCAAGCTTCAAGAACTGGACAAAAGACTTTATTCTTTGCTTTCTGTATGTAAATGGACTTTGTATCAAATAGCATGCTTGAGATCAAGGATTGTAAGAGAAGTTAGCATAAGCCAATTTTCTATAAAGTTTATGTAAATCTGGTCACATGGGTGGCAAGTGAGCAACCAAGCATTCGCACCAGTCAAAGGGTACACTGCTAGCCTAGAAACAGTCACAGAAAAGGAGGGTTCTGTCAAGATTAGTTCCAACCTGCTGATCCATGGGACCATAAGTCTAATCTGTAGTTTATCCAAAAAGTCACAGAGGCTGACTCCAGGGAACAGTAAGTTACCTGATTTAATTCTAAACCACTGCTTGTTAATGTGCATTTGTTTGACATGAGCATAAGAAGTTTTCCCAAAGTGAGCTAGAGCGCACCAAGCAAATCACTATAGGTTAGAATAGCACATGAAATGAAAAAAGCACAAATTAGAAACTTTTATAAAAATGTATTGAGCCCTTTCTTCTCAATTTCAGTCATTTTATGCAGTACCTTCACTGACTTTGACTATAAAAGAAATCAAATTATATAAAAGAGACTCACCTGATTGCCAATTATTTAAGTTAAGGTGAGACAGAACATGAAAAATAACTTTTCTAAAAGCTGCTTCCCATCCAATCACCTCTTTTTTAAAATACAGATTAGCTAATGATTCTCAAATAATCTGTATACCATTTGTATCATCATCGTTTTATCTAGTCATATTGACATGAAAAATGAAAAAACCCTATATCTTATTTAAATTTGACTACAATATCAAAGTCTATTATACTGGACACATGTGTTTCGAATTTAATTCTTAAAGAAAACTCTACCAAACATTTCTTAAATACTTCTTCAAACCCTAAGTTCTCCCATCATTGTGGATTTCATAGTAGTGGGGAAGGACTAAGATACATAACTACATTTGTAGTGTTTCTATAACAAAGCCATGAGTATCATATATTTAAGTTAAGTAATAAGCTCTTTAGAGATAAGGCCCTTTCAGTACTTCTGTAAACATTATGTATTTTCTATTTTTAAGCTACATGAAAGCATTAAAAGTTAAAGGTGGAAAAGATTGATTTAGGTCATCTTTTTATTGCCTTACCAACTTTAGATTGTTTGCTACAGTGTACTTTTGAAGTGCTTCATCTGATCTAATTTTGAATCACTCAACAGTCTGTGATGACTTCATCACTTCCCTGACAGACTGTTGTGCCATTCAGATCTAAAAGACATTATTATTGAAAACAGGTGTGTGTGTTCAGCCCAACTTGTTTTCGAGAAAATGTTGCCACTCATTTTTTCCAGATCTATATATGTACTTGATGGACACATATACACACACACATACACACACACATATATACACACACATATATATACACACTGTGTGTATATATATATACATATGCCCACCAAGTATATACATGCACATACACACACATATGTGTGTGTGTGTGTATATATATATACTTGGTGGACATATATATGTGTGTGTGTGTATATATATATAGTGTGTGTGTGCTATATATATACACGCATACATATAGCACATATATATACATATATGTATACATATATGTGTATATATACTTGGTGGGCATATGTGTGTGTGTGTTATATATATAGTGTGTGTGTGTGCATGCACAAACACTGTGTGTACACCTTAGATGGAAAATAAGCTTGTAATGTCTCAAATAATTTAGATTTCACTTTGTTTTCCTTATCCTCCAAGTATAGTAAATTAAGTCTTTGTATTATTGCCCTTGTCTAGCAAGGGCTTATGTACCTCTTAATTCATGTTCTCTAGCTCTTCTCGGAATTTTGTTTATAGCCTTCCTTTTGAATTCTCATTCAATATACCAAAAATAACTTGACCACAAAAACATAATCTACTCCCTTAAATTCAGTGCCATTTTGTTGGGCAGTTAATTTCGTTATATATTGAGTATATTTATGCTTACTTTTAGGATAGCTTATCTATTTTTAAAGCCTAATAAAGCATATCCTGCATAGCTATGAATCCATAATATGGTTTTAATATACTTGTTTAGTGCACACATTAAAACAATCACTTAACTACTGCATGATTAAGCACTGTAGTGTACATCTATGTGTTTGTGTAGGTAATTATCCTACAAAGAAGGCTATTTGGGGATAAATTTTTGTCAGCTAAGCAATGGTGAGTGTTAGTCCTCATTACTGCTGCTTGTTCAAATTCACATCTTCTCATTCTTTAAAACAGGAATATCTTTCTGCAAAACTGATCTTCTGCATCTTAAAATTACTGCCAACCACCATTTTCCATAAAATGACTCTTTTCTTTCTTAGGAAAATACATCTTCTCAATGTTTACCTAACTAAAATTATACTCAGAAAAACCCAGGTGTTCCAGCCAAATTTTTTGTTGGTGGTGATGGGATATTTTTAGATATATTTCTTTCTTCTAAATTTTTTTTAATCCAGTTTTCCTTTGGTAGTGTTAATTTTGCCTGCAGGAAAAAAAAAAGTATCTGTGAGTGATTCAGATTATGCTTACAGCACCTAAACAAGGGTGCCACTGCTGCACTGTCCTGGTTCCCCAAACCCATTAGAAATCTGCAGAAACCCAAAGATGTTCCATCCTTATTCACACTACGCATGCCAGCTATGTCTTCAAAAATTGGTCTATCAAAAAATTGTGTCAATCTCTTCACATCTTTTACCTCAAAACAATATGAATAAATAACTAATTTTTGGCAATGTTTGGATGAAGGCAATAAAAAGTACTATATTTTTATTTTATTTATATATGTAATGCTGCTAATATTAACAATGAAAAATATTAAGAGCAGTCATATATTGAGTGTTTAGTATGTGACAGGAACTATATACTTAATGCTTCACATGTATTATTTCATTTAATCCTCATAGTAACTTTAAGATATAGGTGATACCAATAGTCTCATTTGATAAATGAGGAAACTGAGGCAAAAAAGGGCTAGCTGACTTTCTCAAGGCCCCTCAACTCTTAGATGACAGAACTCAGGATTCCAGCCCAGATATCTAAGGCTTTAAAGTCCATGTTCTTAACCAACCTGAATGTATCTCTCAGGTATAGTCTCCAAAGTGATACTACAAAAAAGGAAAGGCATTTGTGTAGGATGTTAAATGATACTGAATTTAAAATATTGGTTATAAGGGTTTCATCAGAAATACAAAGAACTTCAGTAGGATTTCAGAGAAAAACTCATGAAGGAGAGGGCATTACAGTTAAATTTTAAGTACCAGGCAGTGTTAGCTAAAAACCAGGCGAAGGCATGAAGGTAAGAAATCCAAAGACGTCTTTAGAGACACAATGAGCGCATTTGGTCAGCGCTTCACTATGTGGACTATTGTTTTGTTAAATAAATAAATAATGATTAATTATTAGAGAAATAAAATTTTTAAAATGGAAAATATCAGATAAATATCTTGTTAGACTCAGCAGACAAATTACTCTATAAAATTATTATTAAAGTTTCTGAATGCTTATTTGTAAATCTAGAGACAACAGATGCTGAAGAGGATGTGGAGAAATAGGAACACTTTTACACTGTTGGTGGGAGTGTAAATTAGTTTAACCATTGTGGAAGACAGTGTGGCAATTCTTCAAGGGTCTAGAAATAGAAATTCCATTTGACCCAGCAATCCCATTACTGGGTATATACCCAAAGGACTATAAATCATTCTATTATGAAGATACAAGCACACATATGTTTATCGTGGCACTGTTTACAATAGCAAAGACCTGGAACCAACCCAAATGCCCATCAGTAATAGACTGGACAAAGAAAATGTAGCACATATCCACCATGGAATACTATGCAGCATAAAAAATGATGAGTTTGTGTCCTTTGTAGGGACATGAATGAACCTGGAAACCATCATTCTCAGCAAACTGACACAAGAACAGAAAATCAAACACCGCATGTTCTGACTCATAGGTGGGTGATGAACAATGAGAACACATGGACACAGAGGGGAGCATCACATGCTGGGGTCCATTCGTGGGGGCTAGGGGAGGGAGAGTGGGAGGAAGGGTGGGGAGGGATAACATGGGGAGAAATGTCAGGTATAGGTGATGGGGAGATGGAGGCAACAACCACCTTGCCATGAATGTACCTATGCAACAATCTTGCATGATCTGCACATGTACCCCAGAATCTAAAGTACAGTAAAAAAAAAAAAAAAAAAAAAAAAGCTAAAAATGTTTTATGTGTCTGCAAGTTTTATTAGTATTTTCTCATGCAGAGCTGGAAGAAAGGTCAAAGGCAAGTAGGGCATCAGGTGAAGACATTAAAGAAATGAAAACCAAAGGAACACAGGCAGAATGTACTTGACAGCTAGAGAGGGTAAAATGAGGATGTTCTTACCAACAGGTCGGAAATTCACATTACCCAAATGTTATTATCATTCAATCCTGTTAGTTAAATTAGGTAAACCTCTGTTTTTCCACCTCTGTTTTCCACCTCTTTAAGATTCTAAGTGAGGGTATATTCTGCAGGTGTGTATGTAGGTGTTTGTGTGTTTCTGGTTTGGTAAATCAGTGTCTTAAGCTCCTTACCATCTCCTTTCAAATGATTTGTTTTTAGCATTTAAAAACTGCATCTTTAGAAAGAAAAATGCATTATCAGAGAGAAGGTATAAATATGCAACAAGACATGTAATTAGTGGAATTTAACAATTCACCATAGTGATTCACCCAATGCCTAGCACATAGTAGGCACTCAATAAATGTTTGTTATTGAACCCTGCTGAAAGTTGGTACCCACTTTGTATTTGGCTATTTACAATGCTCTTCCAAAGCACTGTCTTGTATTACAAAGAGTCAAATAAACAAAATGATGGTGGCTTATCAAGATATGGGTTTTTTTTTTTTTTAATGTAGCATCCACTGAATAAAGTACAAAAAAAAAATTGAACAGGCCAAACAATGGAATTGCCTGTATTTGTTACGTGCTTTTGGTTAGCTTCTTTCGTGGGTTTAAATTAACTAACCATGGATAATGAATTCTCATATCTCACAGAGGGTCTGCCATAATGCCATGTACTAGGCATTCAATAAATACATACTAGGCAGGTTGATAGAAACAACCAAAAGAAATTCTTTTCTATAATTAGTAGTTTTCTGGAAGATTCCTTTCAAGCCAATTTATCTCATGGGATATCTCATTTAGAAAAAAGTTCTATTTGCAATAATTGTTTTAATTATTTTGAAAAGGCAAAAAGACAGTGACAATTGTTTTCATTATCAGTACCTCTTCAGACAGACAGATACAAAAACATATCAGCTAATAACTTACATTGGAAGATTCCTCTACATGAATTTATCTTGATGTAAACCATTGTATGGTTGCCATATTATCAATGGAACTAGAGTTGGCCCCATGTAATCTAGTGAGTGTACAAAGGGACACTAGATTGTAGAGAATGCAACTTCAGACAAATTTCACAATCCCCATGGCACTTGTTAATATAGACACAGCCTCTTACTTGGAGAGCCATACAAAGCAAAAGCCCACAGTATTCCCCCCGCTCCACCATCGCCAGCACCCATATCACTTGGGAACTCTTGCCACATGAAATAATGGATTTCATTCTTGTTCTATGCTGCCATGACAACAGGTGCCTGTTAAATTAGTAAGCATGCATATGCGACTTGCAAAGCAGTTGATGAACAATGACAAATATAAAAATAGTCTGCATTATAGAAGTCTAACAATGGGCATAGGCTCCCTCGTGTCTCTGCCTCTGTATTAAAATCTGTATACTGCACCTCTCAATAAGAACCAGAAGCCAAACATCACTATGCCACAGAAAGACTGGAGTCACCAGGCAAGCAACAATCTATTTTTGGAGAAAGAAAATTCATGTTCTATAATTTGCACGAGCAGAGATACATTAAAATAGTCTCTGTCAAAGACACATCCACTTTCCTGTAAAGACTTAAAAAGAACACTCAGACTAAAACAAATTTTTTTGCATTTTATGAAATTCTGATTTATAGAATGAATTTCTATTAAGCAATAAATTAAACATAGCAATGAAAAAACCTTACTATAATGAAATTTTTAAATTATTTTCTTCAGTGAAGTAAAACACCACTACTTGGAACTAAATCTCTAAAATAGAATTAGAAATAAGCTAAAACGTGTTCATTTACATCTGAAAGAATAGTATCACTGAAAACCTTTTTGTGCTTAACTCAATATGTATTACTTTTATTATTAATATAGAATTTCTATTAATTTTATTTTTTCTATAATATAGATTTTTTCAGTAAAATGATAAAAATAAGTAAAGATAAGCTAAATGACTATATTAAAAATCAGTGTTGGTTATAGTTAACAGAACCTAATATAGCAAACAAATCTAATAGCTATTCTAACTTATACTTTTTTATAAAAATAAGTTCTCTTTTAAAAAATAAATTAATTTTGACAGCCTAACTATTTTCTGGTCACTAAATATCAATTTTGCTTTTATGAATTAAACTTTTCTTAAAAATTACTTTTACATATATGTATAGAATTTTCCAATCTACATTTCTGTGCTCCTTGGGTTAGCAAATAGCTATAAAATCAAGCCCTTATATAAGCTGGCTAAAATGTTTCAGAACACTGCTAAAGCACTTTACATTAAAAGTTAATAATCATCAAAATAATCCAGAATGGTATGTATTTTCCCCATCTTACAATTGAAGAAAAAAGTTCACAGAGGATAGCAACCTGCCTAAGGAGATAAAACTAGTGACTCGTGTGGATTTCAAAAGACATCCTCTTGCTTACCACGATGCTTCCCCCTGCTACAAAAGACAAAGTTCTTGCTTTCATGAAGATTACAACTTAATGCCTCTAAGTATGATTCACTGGGTATTCTCTACAGCAACCAGCATCATACTTTGTACAATGTAGGTACTCTATAAATGTTAGTTGAAATAAATCAAAGAATGCATACCAGCTCCACTCAGCTCACCCATTGAAACAGAATGCAGATGGCTAACTACTAAAAGTTCTGTTTCTCTGTACCCACTCTTTTGTAGAAATCTTAAAATCACAGAATCTAAGAATCACAGAAATGTAAAACCTTTGAAGTTACTACATCCTCTATAGACAAAAGGGAGTTTATTTCAGAAAAGATAACCTAGAGCAATGGACTTCAAACTTTTGATTTCAGAATTCTTTGACACTCTTAAAAATTACTGAGGACCCACTAAGAGTATTCATTTGTAGTTATTTACCATATTAAGTGAAGAATTTAAGCCAAGAATTTAAAAAACAAATATGTATTATATTCATATAAAAATAACATATCATATGTTAATATAAATTACATCTTTTAAAGGATTTTGCTACACTTTACAAACAAATAAGAGAAGTGGAATTGTTCTTTCAAGTTAAAATGGCATTTAACGAAAAAAGCAGCTAGTTCAGCTCACAATTCAAACAATTACATGAGTGGTTTTCTCAAGAGGACCATTGCACTGTGGGGTATAGTTGATATGCTTTATACATTCTCATTTTGTCACACACAGGATATTAAAAAGACAGGTGACTTCAAACTATACTACAAGTCTAGAGTAATCAAAACAGCATGGTACTGGTACCAAAACAGAGATACAGACCAATGGAACAGAACAGAGGCCTCAGAGGCAATGCCACACATCTACAACCATCTGATCTTTAACAAACTTGACAAAAACAAGCAATGGGGAAAAGAGTCCCTGTTTAATAAATGGTGTTGGGAAAACTGGCTAGCAGTGTGCAGAAAGCAGAAACTGGACCCCTTCCTGACACTTTACACTAAAATTAACTCTAGATGGATTAAAGATGACTTAAACATAAGACCTAACACCATAAAAACCCTAGAAGAAAATCTAGGCAAAACCATTCAGGACATAGGCATAGGCAAGGACTTTATGACCAAAACACCAAAAGCATTGGCAACAAAAGCCAAAATAGACAAATGGGACCTAATCAAACTCCAGAGCTTCTGCACAACAAAAGAAACAAGTCATTAGAGTGAATCGGCAACCAACAGAATGGGAAAAAATTTTTGTGATCTACCCATCTGACAAAGGGCTAATATCCAGAATCTACAAAGAACTAAAACAGATTTACAAGAAAAAAACAAACAAGCCCATTCAAAAGTGGAAGAAGGATATGAACAGACACTTTACAAAAGAAGACATACATGAGGCCAACAAACATATGAAAAAATGCTCATCATCACTGATAATTAGAGAAATGCAAATCAAAACTACATTGAGATACCACTTCACGTCAGAATGGCGATCATTAAAAAATCTGGAGACAACAGATGCTGGAGAGGATGTGGAGAAATAGGAACACTTTTACACTGTTGGTGGGAGTGTAAATTAGTTCAACCATTGTGGAAGACAGTTTGGCGCTTCCTAAAGGACCTAGAAATAGAAATTCCATTTGACCCAGCAATCCCATTACTGGGTATATATCCAAAGGATTATAAATCATTCTATTATAAAGACACATGCACACGAATGTTCATTGCAGCACTGTTTACAATAGCAAAGGCTTGGAACCAACCCAAATGCCCATGGATGATAGACTGGACAGGGAAAATGTGGCACATATGCACCATGGAATACTGTGCAGCCATAAAAAATGATGAGTTCGTGTCCTTTGTAGGGACATGGATGAACCTGGAAACCATCATTCTCAGCAAACTGACACAAGAACAGGAAATCAAACACTGCATGTTCTCACTCATAGGCAGGTGTTGAGCAATGAGAACGCATGGACACAGGGAGGGGAGCATCACACACTGAGCTCTGTGGTGGGGGGGGAACTAGGGGAGGGACAGCAGGGGGTGGGGAGTTGGGGAGGGATAACATGGGGAGAAATGCCAGATGTAGGTGATATGGAGGAAGGCAGCAAACCACATTGCCATGTATGTACCTATGCAACAATCTTGCATGTTCTTCACATGTACCCCAGAATCTACAATGCAATAAAATACGTATTTTTAAAAAAAAAAAAGACAGGGAGTTATAGGTAGAGGTTTTTAAAAAATTAATATATTTTTATTGCTTCAAGAAAATTTTTAAGGGAATCTGGCATTTATTTCATGTGCTATTTTTCTTCCTGTAGCTGCAGTGGCAGTGAAGAGTACAATGACCACTGGTAGTTTGGTGCCTGCCTTTATTCGTGCAAAGCATCAACAGATTTAACCACTACTGCATATATCAACACTGAAAAAAAGCAAAAAAATAAGATCTCAGTATTACTGTGAAAATAGTTTTGACTTTATGAACCTCTGAAAGGCACACAAAAACTGTTGCCCGAAACCATTCAATTTGATCATACAACAGTAGTAATTATTGGAAGCTCCATATATCTCTTAGTGATATGTGTCCATAAACATCATAAATATGGTTGAAAAGAGCATGAAACTAATAGAATACTTATCCTACTTTTGCACTGGTAGAACCAGCTCTCACTTAACCCTTAGCCCTCTCTGAATCTACTTCTTCATTAGCCAATAATGAGCCATAAATTTTTTAAAAACATATAATATAAAAAGCATATACATTGAGCCCAATGAGTATCTGTCTGCCCTCTCAGATGTTCTTTTGAAAATACTATCATGTTCACTTTTCCAAAACTGTTGTATTTGCATCCTACCAGACTTACTCAGAAGTTCAATGCTTTGACCTTCTGTTTTGCTAGAACATACCAGTCAAGGTTGGTTTCAGACTGTCTATGGTTCAATGGCACAGGATTAGTGAAGAAGCCAATCCCAAAAGCTACTTCCAGCAATGTGTTAAACAATGTTTGAATCTCAAATGGTTATTTATGATATCACACAGGCTTCCTCAAGTCTCTGCTCTTTCTAGCCCAGCTATGCATATAACTAGACTTACAACTGAGGCATACTAACTATGCACTGATCAATTTCAACAGTCTAAAAAATTCACCACAAGGGTGGAAATACAATTTAAAAATATATACTGTGCTTTTGATTAATAATAAAATCAGAATGAATCCAGTAATGCTCAATTGGTTGTCACTTAGCAATTTGAAATTACAAACATAACATATTCGATCAGATATTTCCTCCTTTAATTCAGACTGATTCAAGAGCAAAGACATGTTAACCAATTTTCTATTCTACATGTTATGCAGATGAGGCTTTAGAGCAATTAACACCAGCAATGTCTGAGCATGAATGCTAGATAGTAGGTGGAAAGAATACATTTAAGTCCCAGAATACATTTAAGTTGGAAGCAGACACATGAGGAATCTATATGTTTCTTAATGGAAGAGATATGCTTTGAGACAAAGATCAGTCTGAAAAGGATATGTACCAGCACATTATAATGACCCATGTTCATTAAAAAGGCATAGTTTATTAGATACCTGTCCCCAATAACCAGAATGTACTTCTGAATGTTGTCTGATACATTCTGGTTATTGAGGCCTGGTATCTAACAAGCTATGCCTCTATAATGAACATTGGTCAATGTGGCTAGACTATTCTTTTTCTTAAAGTTGCCTTTATGAAGAAAATGCTTAAATTTTGTGACGTGAGAGAATGTGGTCTTAAAAGTCAAGCCTTGATTCCACCTGAAGATGGCCAAATAGGAACAGCTCTGGAGTGCAGTTCCCAGCAAGAATGCAGAAGGTGAGTGATAACCACATTTCCAAACAAATTTTTACTGCCCACAGACCAGGAGATTCCTGGGCATAAAAGTGTCATGAGTCTCCAGCACAGCTGTTTCAGTTGGCGCAGCAGGTCTCCACACAAAAACTCACACAAATCTGGGCGCCATTTCAACTGGCCAGTGGAACGCTTGGGAGACAGAGTCTCCTGTTCAACTGAAAAAAAAGGGGCTGAAACAGGGAGCCAGGTGATCTGGCTCAGCTGGTCCTAGCCCCACAAAGACCAGCAATCTGAAATGTTCTGGATTGAGAGTTTCACAGCAAGCACAGCTGGACCTGGGATGGTTCAGTTCTGTGGGGAGAAGTACGTCCGCCATTACCGAGGCAGTCCACCACTACCGAGGCAGTCCACCACTACCGAGGCAGTCCGCCATTACCGAGGCAAAACGCCATTACCGAGGCAGTCTGCCATTACAGAGACAGTCCGCCATTAATGAGGCAGGCCACCATTACCAAGGCAGTTCTAACTATACCTCTATACACAAAACCACAAGGAAGTTCACACAGCAGCTGGGCAGAGCCCACAGCAACTCAGCAATGCCTCTGCTGGCAGACTGTGACTAGGCTACCTCCTTGCTGGGCAGGGCATCTCTGAAAAAAAGGCAGCAGCACATCAGGAACTTATAAACAAAGCCCCACCTTCCCAGGACAGAGCATCTAGGAAATTACACTGTTATGAGCTCCACTACAGCAGACTTAAACGCACCTGCCCAGCAGCTCCAAACGGAACAACGGAGCTCACAGCTCATCACTTGAGCTCCTATAAGGGAGAGACTGTCGCCTCAAGAAGCTCCCTGACTCCCATATATCCAAAGAGATACCTCATAAAGGAGAGCTCAGGCTGACATCCTTCTGGGTATCCTTCTGGAACAAAGATAACAGAAGAAGAAACTGGCAGCAACCCTTACTGTTCTGCAGCCACCGCAGGTGATCCCCAGGCAAGCAGGGTCTGGAGTGGACCTCCAGCAGTCCTGCAGCAGAGGGGCCTGACTGTTAGAAGAAAAACTAAGAAACAGAAAGAAATAGCTTCAATATCAACAAAAAGGAAGTCCACTCAGAGACCCCATCCAAAAGTCACCAATTACAAAGACCACAGGTAGATAAAGCCACTAAGATGGGAAGAAACCAGAGCAAAAAGGATGAAAACACCCAAAACCAGAATGCTTCTCCTCCTCCAAGGGATCACAACTCCTCACCAGCAAGGGAACAAGACTGGATTGAGAATGAGTCTGATCAATTGACAGAAACAGGCATCAGAGTGGGTAATAACCAACTTCTCAGAGCTAAAAGAACATGTTCTAACCCAATGCAAAGAAACCAAGAACGTTTGACAAATGCTAATGAGAATAAACAGCTTACAAAAGAATAAAAACGAATTGATGGAGCTGAAAAACACACCATGAGAACTTCACAAAGCATACACAAGTTTCAATAGCCAAATTGACCAAGCAGAAGAAAGGATATCTTTCAACCAAGCAGAAGAAGATCAACTCAATGAAATAAAACAAGAAGGCAAGATTCGAGAAAAAAATAGTGAAAAGAAATGAACAAAGCCTCCAAGAAGTAGGGGATTATGTGAAAAGACCTAATCTACATTTGATAGGTGTACCTGAATGTGACCGAGAGAATGAATCCAAGCTTGAACACACTCTTCAGGATATTAACCAGGAGAACGTCCCCAACCTAGCAAGACAGGCCAACATTCAAGTCCAGGAAATACAGAGAACACCACAAAGATGTTCAAGAAGAGCAGCCCCAAGGCAAATAATCATCAGATTCACCAGGGTTGAAATGAAGGAAAAATTGCTAAGGGCAGCAAGAGAGAAAGGTCAGGTTACCCACAAAGGGAAGCCCATCAGACTCGCAGCGGATCTCTCAGCAGAAACCCTACAAGCCAGAAGAGAGTTGCTATAGGCTCACATAGTTCTACTGTTGTTTTCCTAACCTTCTTCAAGGTTTTTAGAAGGCCTAACATTTCAAGAGAGGTGGAATATAGCAGGTCAACTTCTGGAGGCAGATTTTACAGACTACCTAGACCAGATTGTCCTTGGAAGAGTGAAATCTAAAAGAGTCACTAAGTGTAAAGAGGAGGTGACCATGAAGAGGAACTGAATGTGCAGATCAACCAAAGGAACATCTGGGAAGGAAACACACTTGCTGAGAAACAAGAGTACAGTCGGTCCCAGGCATGGAAATGACATTTTGTCAGATTCAAGAAGCAAATTACAAAATCTCAAATGATGACTGAGGCTCACAGAACAATTGAGAATTGATTACACAGGAAGTATTCTCTGAAGTTCCTCTTATCTATGTAAAAATGATAACCCCTGTTCCAATTTGACCTAAATGGCAGGTCCATGGAAACCAGCCTTATATGATGTGGTTTCATACAGCACCAAATATTATAACGAGCAGCTCCACACCGTAAAACATTCAAAGAAGACCGATGTGATCTCTACCAGTAAAGGAAGTAGGGAATAGACCATGAACAAGAGTGTGGGTCATATTCAATCAATAGTGGATAGACCAGACTGCAACACACACACACACACACACACACACACACACACACACACACACACACAGTATGAGCAAATAGTGGCAGATAAGATTGGAAAGTTAGCAAATTAAGTCATGGGACTTATTAAAAGCCATGCTATTTTTTTCTATATAAGCTGTACCCCTGGATAACCAAACAGAACATGAGGTGAAAATCCTCTTTAAATTAGTGGTCCAACTAATAAATGAAGAATTAATGATATAATTAATAAATCATTTTTCAATTCCCAGTGAATTGGTGGATCAATGTGAACATCAATAGCTGCTATTATCACAAAGAGAAGCACAAACTAGATATGTTGTGTCTTCTGATAAAAGAACATACCACTATCTACAAAGAAGACTTGATGAAATAAATCAAATCTAAACCTATTCATTAATTCAACACCAATCTATAGGGAATGTAGACAACGGAAGGGCAAAAGAAAGTCACCACAAAAATACAACCACCAAAATCTAGAGCATGACCTCTAAAAGACAAATTATCTGGTTTCTTCAACAAGACATCGAAAGGGAAAAGACAAGATACAGAGATGAAGTCCATAGATTAGAAGGCACACAAATCAATCACAAGGTGTAGCCATTATTTAAATCTTGATTCAAATAAACAAACTGAAATATATAAATGACACTTATGAAATAAAAATCTGGCCACTGACTGGATATTTGACTAGAATTATTGCTCAATTTTCTTTTGGATGTGACAATAGTAATGTGCTTATGTGTTTTATATTCTAGGGATACATACTGAAATATTTACAGATGAAATAATGTAATGCCAATGATGTTCTTGAAATTAATGTGGGTGTGGAAAGTAGGTAGAGATAGAGATTAAACAACATGGATCATGAGCTGATAATTGTTGAAGCTGAGTGACAGGCACATAAAAGTTTATTAAAATATCCTGTCTTCCTTTGCATATGTTTAATTTTCCATAATAATTTTTTAATGCACTAAAGAATTTAAGCTTTATCTTCCCATCAAATGGAAGTCTTTTGACATTTTATTTTGCAAGTGGCAATATGACTAAAAGAGAAATAAGAAAGATAAATTCAGCAATGATTTGCACGTTAATTGGCAGTTGGGTAAGACTAAAGACCAGGAGATTAGTTAGGAGTCTCTTACAGTATCTTGATCTACATTGACAAAAGTCTCACTGATGTAACGTTAACAGAAATGAAAAGGAAAAAAGTGACAGGAATGACTTTGAGGAACATCAAAGTTCACTGCTACTTGAATATGAAACACTAAGCAGAGAAATATTAAAAGATGACATAAAAATCTCAATCCTGGCATGTTCTAAAAATAGTAATGACATGAATAAAAATAGGCAAGTCAAGATGGCAAATTGTTAGGTGATGAGGTAACAAATTTACTTCTAGACATCGAGTTTGAGAGGATGAAGTGGCCACTTGCTATTTAAAGTAAATTACTGTTTAGTTACACTTGCATTAAAAAATGATATCCTTTGTGCTGTCTCCTGAAATGTGATGATGTATTTTAAAATAAAGTGTCATAAATTGAATTTAGTATAATAAAATAAATGAATAAAATAAAAACACAAGTCAAATCTTGTTACCAACACTAAAATAACCCAAATCCTCCTTTAATAAAAGTATTTTCTTGTCATGGTTTACCATTTGTTTACATTATTTCCCTACCAAAAAAAACTCCATGTTCCTTGATATTATAAGTAGATCTGTATATGTACTTATTTTACATCACTTCCCCTGTCTCTATACATCTAAACATATAAAGCAATAAACACATCATAGGTTCCCAATAAATACCAAGTTTTCTGGCCAATATGCTCACTTATTGCAAGCAGTTTTCAGAAGAATAAAATTGTAACATTGCCAGATAATTTGGAAAGTCTTCTGAGACTTCCTTAAATAAGATAACATCATTATTTTATTAAGTAGTATCATTAATTATGTTAAGTAACATCGTCAATGCTGAAATAATTTCTCCTAGTGACAAACTATGGAAATATATATAGTAGAAACTGTCTAAGTCAGACTTTTGAATTTCATTTACGACAAACTTAGCTGTACACAATTAGAAGTCTATAATAACCACAATGCCATTCAGTGGTTACTTATGTCCATACCTGAAAGTTTGGAATTTTACATTTTTAATGCCTAACATCATACACTCCCATATCCTTTACCTCAGTAAGTGACTCCTTGTAACCAAATGAACCACCCTAATTGCCTCCACACAAAAAAAAATTGGGGAAATGCCTCAAAAATAATAAAAAGCAGAAGTATATTGTTCTCTAAACCCTCTGATCCCTGACAATTTTTGCTCCCTAGATCCCAACCAATTCAGCATGCTAACCAATACTGACAACTAATCCCAGACTTTCTTTGCTACTTGAAGCCAAGGCAACATCCAACTACATTATCTCATTGTTTTCTAGAAAATAAATGAGAAACTATTTCATTCATTTGCTTGAACTTACCAATAAATACATGGCTAGAGGTCATTTAGTTTGGCAGTATTCTGATTCAGCAAAGCAATAAAACCAACCGAAACTATTTGAAATCCCAATGTCCAGGACCCTGGAGCACTACGTCTCTTGCTGTCAGAGCACCTGCCTGTGAGTGTGTTTTCTCACTGGCCTCTGAAAGTTGGTCGCAAGACCCTTGAGCATCAAGCAGGAGAAAAATCCTCATCATCTACCAAGGAGGACATCGTTGGAATCTTTCTTTGTCATCCAAATAGAATGTTCCTGCAGAAACAAAGATCTTTCCATGAACAGTAGTAAGTTCCCTCTTGTTTCAACGGTGATTGGTTGGAATTTTTACTCTTACTTTTATCATACCATTAAGTGGAAAAAATAATGCACAGAATCAAAAACAGGAGAAAGTAGGTCAAAGTTGAACACCTCTTGATCTAATTCATTAGATTCAGGAAATAATTCTTTAGAAGTCAGGTAAGAATTAGGAGGACAGACTTAAATCAAATAAGACAAATCCAGGAGGCAAGGCATACCAACTCATATTCTTGTCTGTTGAATTTATGAATACAAGTTTATTACTCACAGCCATCTGAGAGAAAATGACTCTTAGGAAACAGGATATTTCTGTAAGCACCATTTCTCCCACTCAATGAACTTTTTCAGACCTTCAACCTTTTGCTAAAATTCCTCTCTCTCATAAACTCTCTTTCCATCTCTTGTATTCACCTAATTTCTGCAGGTTCTTCCATTTCTAGATTACATCACATTTTCTGTGTACGCTCTCGAACCTCCAATAATAATCAATAGTACCTTATTTCTTCCTATAAAATATTACTCTTAATGCAATTATGGCACTTGCTATATTCTGCTGTGATTATCTGTCTCTTTTAGTAGATTGTATAACTCTTGAGGTCAGGGAAATGATCTCATTTGTCTTTTATTACCAGTACTAAACCTACTCAGTGTCTGGAGCAGATAAGAGCTCAAAAAAGTCTGTTACAATCAAGTGAAAAGAAATATATGCAGCTTTTTTTTTTCATGATAGAAGAAAATATGTCCCAAGACACATCTTTGTTGGTCCCCCTCCATGTTAACACCCATTAAGTCATCATTAAATAAACAGTTATTCTTAGAAAATGTAAGTATATCAAGAACTCCATCAAATATTGAAAATATTAAACATTTTTTACTTGTTTCTTTTATTTTCTAAACTTCTAATTCTCTTCCTTTAACAAAACTATGTATACCTGTATTGTGAGAACACTTTATATCTTTTACGTTTAACATTTTTAATCTGATACTTTGGACTTAATATTTTAATGTAACTAAGTAGTTTTTTTTTTTTTTCAATAAACCATGCCCTAAGTAAGTGTGACATTTCCAGACACTCTGCTGCTAATAAAATTGTTACAAAGTTGAAAAAGACAGGGACTTGCCCTTGAGAAATTTACAGTTTGTCAAGACAGACTAGTCAAATATAATTTAAACTTAAGAGCCGAAGGCATATAAGTATGAAAGTCCATAAGAATACAAAGAAATGAAATTATTTGAGAATGGCTTATAATTTAATAAATAAAAATAATGATAAAATAATTTATTTAATTCTTACCTATTTCTACTCTTATTTCTGGATGATCAGTTGCTTAATTCATAAGCAATACTTACTGAGGGCCTACCATGTACTAGAGGCATCATTCTAAATGCTTTATGTATACGACATATTTACATATGCACCATTATTATTCCTGTTTTACAGATGAGGATACCAATGCAGAGAGAGGTTCAAGCAACTTCTTGAGGTTAAATCAGTCGTAGCGGAATTGGGACTAAAATATAACTGACTACAGAGTCCCAGTTCCTAACCATTACAATATAGTGTCTCTTTGGTCAAAAAGCAAGTTTTCTACCTCCTGAATGTGCTCCTGTTATTTTATATAATCTTTTGACAGAAATTTGACCAAATCTTGGAAACTCAAACACTCTCTAGAATACTTCTCTTTGTCATCCTAATGGAGGTGAATTTTTGTCTAGGCAGTTTGTACCCCCACGCTTTAAGAATAAAAGATTACTTGTGTTTCTCTCACATTTTACAGACCCAGTAAAATGGCATAGCCTTTGTGAATGTAGATTCGTTAAATGGGTGAAACAAAAAGAATGCTGTGTGCAGAAAATTAACAACTGGATTCTGTATTCCCTTGCTCTTGCTCTGGCATCATAGAGCAAATGATTTTAGTTTGCTTCAGGCATAACTTTTCTAAGATTGTTCACAAATATCCATCCAATACATTCCTCAATACCATTTAAATTAAGCATTTATTCTGATTTAAAATAAAATTTTTAGTGTAATTGATAAGAAAGAGTGTATTAATAATAATAACTATTTACTACGGCATTCATGAAAAATGGCCTAAGTTTGTCCATTTGTTTATTTATTCAATAAACTTTTTTGATTAATATTGTTCTATAAATATTTTATGGCCAGACATGGTGACTCATGCCTGTCATCCCAACACATCGAGAGGACAAGGCAAGAACATCACTTGAGCTGCAGGGTTTAAGACCAGCCTGGGCCACATAGTGACACTCCATCTCTACTGAAAACCAAAAAAATTAGCCAGGCATGGTGGCGCATCCCCATAGTCCCACTACTCAGGAGGTTGAGGCAAGATGATCACTTAAGCTGGGAGACTGAGGCTGCAGTGAGCTATGATCACATCAACACACTCCAGCCTAGGCAACAGAGCAAGACCCTGTCTCAAAAAATAATAAAAAAAAAATTTTAATAAAAAAATTTTTATGATAGTGAATACAGGAAGTAAAAGAATCAAGATATGATTTTATTAAAAACAAGTAAAACTTCTCTGGAGTAAGCTCTTCTGTAAGCAAAGTCAAAAGAAGAACAACAAAGTAAGAAAAATTATTTAAGACATATAGATAAAGGTTAATTTTCATAAAATACAGAAAAAATTTTATCGATCAATAAGAAAAAGCTATAAAATGCAATAAAAAGGCACAATGATTTGAGCAAGCAATTCACAGAAAGTAAAATATAAATAATAAATATTTGAAAATAGAGGCTGGGTGTGGTGGCTCATGCCCAGCACTTTGGGAGGCCGAGACAGGTGATTGCTTGAGCCCAGGAGTTTGAGACCAGACAGGGCAAATGATGAGACCCTGTCTTTAAAAAAGCTTTTTTAAATTTTTTAAAAGTGTAGTGGCATATGCCTGTTGTCCCAGCTACTCAGGAGGCTGAGGTGGAAGGATTGCTTGAGCCCAAAAGACCAAGTCTGCAGTGAGTTATAATCACACCACTGCACTCCAGCCTGGGCAACAGAGTGAGACCCTATCTCTATTTTAAAAAAGGGAAAGAAAATATAATATCCTCAATATCACTCAAAATGAAAAACTAAAAAATATAAATAAGACCCCATTACCATCCACAGATCAGCAAATATATTAATTTGTTTTCCGCTTCCCACAGTTGACAAGAGAAAAGGAAAGAGGTACTTTCATACCTTACTGTTGAAATTGTAAAATGCTGCAACATCTACAGGAAATTAGCCTCTAACCTTTTGCACTGTGGGAAATAAATAAATGTCGAATAAACAAAATGTGTAAGTTCATTCTCTCAGTTGCCATCCCTACATATATAATTTGACAAATAATATTAGTTTTGTAAATATTAACCAAATTAACTGATAACAATCAGATTAACTTCTGATTTTAGCTTTGTGCTTTAGTCATAGCCAAAATCAGGAGCTCCAATCTTGGTATTATAATTTGAGCAAGTTCCAGTAAACTTTTGCAGAGACCTCAACCTTATAGAGTATCAAAAAAGAGAAAGACCCTCCCACCCCAGGCAGAGGGGGAAACAGATGTGAAATATTTATCTTTGTTGAAAACTCCTAACAGTGATTTCACATGTGCAGATTCATCCTCAAAGTCACAGACGGGATAGGTACGATAATGATTAAAGCTGCTGATGCACTCAGAAGAAGACTGGGGCTCAGCTGGAATTTGCTCTTGCTCAGTCAGGAATAAGTATGAACAGTAGAAAATTACAAAGTAAACATACATGTTGGAGAAACATCTCTCTTCCTCTATGTTGAATCATATCTCTTAGAGGCAGCAAGCATTACTACTCCTCTCAAAGAACTCTGCTTCCAATGGTTTATTTCAGATGCCCTGAATGTTGTATGAATGGTACCAATCTTATATTCTTACTCAAACTTTTCCCTATCCTCTCTATCATTGATAACCTACAATCCTACTCAAACTCTTCCTCCCTCACTATTTTATGGCCAAGTGCTTTTCCTTGTTTGACCTCAAAAAAATTAGAACTTATATTGTCATCCAGTAATTCTTAGATGGATCTATCATTTGTTTCATGCACTATGTTTCCTTAACTAAATAGTTTTTTAAAAACTTGAAGTAGGACAGTGAGGATGATCACTTTGTACCACTTTGCTACCATTGTGGTTGTTTTCTACACTACAACACACAATAGATGTTGCATAAATGGAGCTTCCCTCAATAGAAAAGAGAATGATAAAGGCAGTAGGGTAGAATGAGATTTAGTTGAGGGGTTTAAAATAAAACACGTATCACTAGAGAACATAAGGGTTTGCCCTCTATTCACAATAGGTTAGCTCTTATGCTCATCAGCTTCAAACCTCAAGGTCCTTTCTCATAGACTTCACTGCCAGGTTCATAATTTACTTTACATTGTCCTAATCATTCTCAGGAATTTCAACATCTCTGCTTACCACTCCCCAAACACTTGACCTCATAGTGAAAACTATTACCTACTTGACCCTAGGTACTTTCATTCATTCTTCACTTTATTACTATTACATTTTATCGTATCAACTTATTTCATTAATCCGAGGATAACTTGGTAGTAGTTACACAACAATTGCTAAAAATATTGAATCTACCACTAACCAGATTTGATATAGGAACTTACTAGCTGTGAACATTAAACAAGTTAGATAATTGTTGATAGACAATTCTTCATGGCATTTCTGCACATCTTACATTAGATTTTATTCTGCATGTATTTTGAAGAGTGTTAGCATAGCAAACAGAGAGTATCTCCCTCTGAGATGAAGGGCAGATTTGTCTCCTGACAAAGATAATCAAGATAATGTGTCTTTCTGAGGCAAATATTAGACAGGTTAGATAGCAGTTCCTTATAGAATGAGGGGTTTCCTAAGCTTAGAGTCCCTCAGCACTGACATAAACACACTATCTGAAGCATTCACCAAGGCCACTCTATATCACCCCAATAGAACTTGAGAGGGAAGGAAGCATAAAACTCATACCACTTGCTATATCATGAGTAAGAAAATCATTTGTCTCTGACCCGGGAGTCTCATATCTTCTGCTAACATCTATCAAACTGTGGCAGACTAACTTGTTAGCTTCCAAGTAAAGTGAAATCTCAGACTCCTCTGTGCCTCAGTTTTCCTACCTGTAAAATGAAGAAAGGATGCCTACTTCACAGAGCTAGTACATTAATGAATCTGAATAATAAAATAATGCATATATAATGCTTAAAACCAGTTATAGCCTCATAGCTGGACCCTTGAACACTCTTTAAGGAGGCAGAACTTGGTGGCTGCTGACCACCTCCTTGCAAAGTCAAATGTTCTACTCCCCAGTTCAGTCCTTGCTGATGTCTCTGTACCACTAACATCAGAGGTCCTTTTCTCCTTCGTCAAAGTTCCTATTTTGTAGACTGTGACTCTCTACTGAACTGGTTTTCTTCCTACATTTTTGTCCCTTTCCAATTTCTTCCTCCTACTCACACTCACACACACAAAAAATGAACTAACAAATGGAGAATGTTTAGCAAATGTCCTAAGGCCATTCCAAATTTCAACAAGATACTAGTTAACAATCCAACAACATAAACTTTTTTTTCTAAAATGGGGGAAGGGAAAGGCAATAATCAGAATGAGGAGGTGGAGAAAAGTACTGAGATATTTATCAAAGGGAGAAAAGAGTCATAAGAAAAACATATAACATGTCTGGAGTCACACAATTATATAGATGGCGGTATTTATTATTTTCTTTTTTTAAATTTTTTATTTTATATATATATATTATTGCATTTTAGGTTCTGTGGTACATGTAAAGAACATGCAGGACTGTTGCATAGGTACATACATGGCAATGTGGTTTACTGCCTCCATCCCCCTGTCACCTATATCTGGCAGTTCTCCCCATGTTATACCTCCCCAACTCCCTACTCCTCACTGTCCCTCCCCTAGTCTCCCCCTACAGACCTCAGTGTGTGATGCTCCCCTCCCTGTGTCCATGTGTTCTCATTGTTCAACACCCACCTATGAGTGAGAACATGTGGTGTTTGATTTTCTGTTATTGTGCCAGTTTGCTGAGAATGATGGTTTCCAGGTTCATCCATGTCCCTACATTATTATTTTCTAATGTAGAATCTTCATTTAAAAAACTGCAATAAATTTAATTGGAAAGAAAATAAGGAAAATAAGTTACATGGCCAAGTGACCACTGAAACACAGTGTGGAATGTTGGAAAGAAGACACTTTTACCATTAACAGATCCAAACAAATCCCAGCTCCAGCCTTCAGGGGTTGTAAGAACTTGAGTGAGATACTTAACCTCACCAAACCTCAGTTTACTCACCTCCCAAATGGGGTAAGACAATATTCCTCATAGCTCAATAAATGGTAGCTATGATGTATATGATTACTGCAGGATTATGTAAACCAAAATTAAATTCTAAGCCCCCAAACAACTGAATTAATCTCTAAGCCAAGGACATTCTACAACCAATACCACAGCAATGCAAAAGATCATTCAAGGCTACTATGAACACATTTACATGCACAAACTAGGAAACCTAGAGGAGAAGAACATAATTGCTGGAAATATACAACCCTTCTAGATTAAACTAGGAAGAAATACAAACTCTTAACGATCAATAACAAGCAGTGGGATTGAAAAGCCAATTGTAATGGTTAATATTGAATGTCTACTTGATTGGATTGAAAGACGCAAATATTGTTCCCAGGTGTGTCTGTGAGGGTGTTGCCAAAGAGATTAACATTTGAGTCAGTGGACTGGGAGAGGCAGACCCACCCTCAATCTGGGTGGGCACTATCTAATCAGCTGCCAGCACAGCTAGAATAAAGGAGGCAGAAAAGGTGGAAGGAGCTGACTTGCTGAGTCTTCCGGCCTTCATCTTTTTCCCATGCTAGATGGTTCCTGCCCTCAAATATCAGACTCCAAGATCATCAGCTTTCTGACTCTTGGACTTACACCAGTGATTTGCCAGGGTCTTTCAGGCCTTTCGCCACAGACTAAAGGCTGCACTGTCAGCTTCCCTACTTTGGAGATTTGGGGACTTACTGGCTTCCTTGCTCCTCAGCTTGCAGACAGCTTATTGTGGGACTTCACCTTGTTATTGTGTGAGTCAATACTCCTTAATAAAATCCCCTTCATATATACATCTATTCTATTTGTTCTATTAGTTCTGTCCCTCTAGAGAACCCTAACTAATACAGTAATTCTAAAATTGCCAACAAAAAAAAAGTCCAGGACCAGATAGATTCACAGTTGAATTCTACCAGACATTCAAAGAAGAATTGGGACCAATCCTATGACACTATTCCACCATTAAGATAGGGAAAGAAGGAATCATCCCTACATCATTCTATGAAGCCAGTATCACCCCAATAGCAAAACCAGAAAAGGACACAACAGAAAAAAAAAAACAGGAAACTACAGACTAATATCCCTGGCGAACAAAGATGCAAAAATCCTCAGCAAAATACTAGCTAATCCAATCCAGCATATCAAAAAGATAATCCACCATGATCAAGTGGTTTCATACCAGGGACACAGGGATGATTTGACATATGCAAGCACATCAATAAATGTAATATACCACATAAACAGAATTAAAAACAAAACCACATGATCATCTCAACAGATACAGAAAAATCATTTGACAAAATCCACATCCGTTTATGATTAAACTCTCAGCAAAATTGGCATAGAAGGGACATACCTTAAGATAATAAAAGCCATCTATGACAAACCTACAGCCAACATTATACTGAATGGGGAGAAGTTAAAAGCATTCTCCCTGAAAACTGGAACAAAATAAGTATCCCACTTTCCCCACTTCTATTCAACATAGTACGGGAAGTCTTAGCCAGAGGAATTAGAAAAGAGAAAGAAATAAAGGACATCCAGATCAGTAAAGAGGAAGTCAAACTGTCACTGTTCACTGATTATATGATTGCATACCTAGAAAACCCTAAAGACTCCTCCAAAAAACTTCTAGAACTGACACATAAATTCAGTAAAGCTTCAGGATACAAAATTAATGTACACAAATCAGCAGCTCTGCTATACACCAACAATGACCAAGCTGAGAATCAAATCAGAAACTTAACCTCTTTTACAATAGCTGCAAAAAAATAAAAATAAAATAATTAGGAATATACTTAACCAAAGAGGTGAAAGATCTCTACAAGGAAAGCTACAAAACATTGCTGAAAGAGAGCATAAGTAACACAAACCAATGGAAACACATCCCATGCATATTTGGATGAGGAGAATGAAACTGTATCCTCATTTCCTACCATATACAAAAATAACTCAAGATGGATGAAAGACTTAAATCTAAAACCTGAAACCATAAAAATTCCAAAAGATATCATCAGAAAAACCTTTCTAGACATCAGCTTAGGCAAGGACTTCATGACCAAGAACCCAAAAGCAAATTGCAACAACAACAATAAAAGATAAATAGATGGAACTTAATTAAACAAAAAAGCTTCTGCATAGCAAAAGAAATAATCAGCAGAGTAAATAGACAACCCAAAGAGGGGGAGAACATCTTTGCAAACTGTGCGCCCAACAAAGGACTAATATCCAGACCCTACAAGGAATTCAAACAAATCAGCGAGAAAGAAAAACAAACAATCCCATCAAACAGTGGGCTAAGGACCTGAATAGAGAATTCTCAGAAGATATACAAATGGTCAACAAACATATGAAAAAATGTTCAACATCATTATCATTAATAACCAGGGAAATGCAAGTCAAAAACACAATACAATACTACCTTACTCCTGAAAGGGTGGCCATAATCAAAAAATAATAGACGTTGGCCTGGATATGGTGAAAAGGGAACACTTTTGCATTGCTAATGGAAGTGTAAACTAGTACAACCACTATGGAAAACAGCGTGGAGGTTCCTTAAAGAACTAAAAGTAGATCCACCATCTGATCCAGCAATCCCACTACTGGCTATCTACCCAGAGGACAAGAAGTCATTATACAAAAAAGCCACTTGCACACGCATTTTTTTAGCAGCATAATTTGCAGTTGCAAAACTATGAATCAGCCCAAACGCCCATCAATCAAGTGGATAAAGAAAATGTGATATATGTGTGTATATATATCACCACAGACTACTACTCACCCATAAAAAAGATATGAAATAATGGCATTTGCAGCAACCTGGATGGAATTGGAGACCATTATTCTAAGTGAAGTAACTCGGGAATGGAAAACCTAACATCATATGTTCTCACTCATAAGTGGAAGCTAAGCTAGGAGGATGCAAAGGCATAAGAATGATACAATGGACTCTGGGGCCTCAGGAGAAAGAATGGGAGGAGAGTGAAGGGTAAAAGACTACACATTGGGTACAGTGTACATTACTCAGTTGATGGATACACCAAAATCTCAGAAATCACCACTAAAGAATGTACCCATGTAAGAAAACACCACCTGTCTCCACAAAACCTATTAAAAATTTTTTAAATAAAAACTAAAAAATAAAAGTAAACCTGAAACACTAGTTCAGGCCATGCTGGGAATGGGTGGTTGGGCATGCCTCCTTGTATCTTCCTCCCTTTGGAGTGCAGGCACAGTTGAACGGCATTAACATTAAAACAGAACTTAAGACTGGCAAAACAGACTCTGTAGCAATAAGATACCAACATGACAGACAGTGGGCTCTGAAAGAAATCTAATTATTTTACCCCAAAATGTATTTCTTTGATATATTTTGAAATGGCCCTGCAAAGGTGTCACTTATGGGGAAAATCTACATTCTGTAGAGAATGCCCTTCCCTTTCCAGATCTTCTTCTTGGTCTAGGAGCGATTGAGAGTCTGGTACCTCTTTAAGTCCGATAAGAAGCATTTACGATCTACTCTCTCTGGAGCCTGCTACCTGGAGGCTTCATCTGCATTTGGCCATTATGGCCAAAACTGCAATTACTTTTGGACCAACCTAATAGGTGTTATCACCGGCTTCATAAAAACTCCAGGCTCTGAACAATCCTTAGTGTCAGGCTAATATATCTCAGCACCAGTATTAGATAACTGTTTGCTTGATTTGATAAACTTACCTGTAACAAAAAATCAAAGAGTGCCATCTTGGACCACTCATGATGATGTATTTCAGTACAACCCGATTCAGGTTTGGGTACTCGGCCATTCTGCCAGCACTTCTGCTTCAGCAACTGCTGATAAGTTCCCCAGGTGAGCTTAACAGAAGAATGGGTGTCATTACTTGCTGGAGATAAAGATGCATCCCAGAGAATGACGGGACATGGGCGGCCATCTGTGGAATCAGAAAAACAAACACACTTTGAGCACACTATTGATGCAGTGTATACCTTTGAACAGGTCATTCACTCTTTCACAGTCTCACTCTCAGCTATCAAATGTGAGAGTATGATTCGGCAATATTTTATGGTCCCTTTGTCTTCTGATGTTTTAATACTTTCATACCTCAGTGCTTCCTGTTCTAAGTCTTATAAAGCAGAAAGTGATTGTTAGATGATGAAAAAATATTTTTAACAAGATACTTGATAGATGTGGCAGGAATAGGTACTAAGCACCAATAACAACGTCCTATGGTTAATGTGGTTTTATTCCACATCTAAAAGCAGCCACCACAGAACGGGAAAGAATCCAGACATTTATAATTGTCTATTCAATGTCTGAGTGGAGCTGCTCTTTATTTGTAATAACAACTGTCTGATTTTCTAAGGCCACATTATGATGTCAGGAAGAAAAAGAATTTTTAGAAGTCGCAAATTTAAAAGTGAAATTGTATGGTTCACACCAATCACTGTAATTTCCGAAGAAGAAAAAAAAAGAGGCAAGAGTTTTTTTCTTTTCTGATAGAAACTGTGCAAGCACAACAGTGCTCTTGGTAAGGGATCATTTATTCACACATAACCTCAACAAAGTGCATTTAAGCAAATGTCAGTTCTTCAACTGCATGTGCATGGGTGATTTTTTTTAAAGCTGTCACTTAATTTGTTTTATCTCACTCTTGGAGGTTTAGAAATGCAATTTCTTTCATTGCTAAACTGTATAAAGAATATGGGCCCCAGTGAAATAATCATAAACAAGGAAAACCATGATTCAGACACATTAAACAACACTTCAACCTTAAAACCAGTAACATCACTTCCCAAGCTTCCATTTCTGCCCAATAAAGGCACAAAGAGATGGTGTTGAGCAGCTTTGCTTATAACTCAAAAATCAGAATGCTGCACTTGAGAAAAACAACTAAATTACAAAGATCCGATAAAGCCCACTTAGCTCATCCTTAACAGGCCTGAACAACGGAGACCTCTGAAATTACAAAGGGAATGTTCAGACATGTTACAGGAATTCTTAAAACCTCTCTTAAATAGCCTCAGATGTTCTCGATCTACAAGGTTACAGTCTACTAGAAACTTTATTTTGCCACCTTACTGTCTTGCCATCTTGTAGAATTCTTATCTCCAGTCTTTAACACAGGAAACAGTCCTCTTCTCTAACCACTCATGAGTTTGGTGTTACACTAACCTTTGTGGTTTTAATAACATTCACTTAAATCATTCTGATCGCTTGCATTCCAGTTCTGTTCAAAGAACAATCTTTCTCACTTTAGCCTTGCAATGTAGGCCAGGGTATGTGGAAAGTCTTTTGGATTATGGAAAATATGCCACAATCATTGCTGCAAAACTAAGAGAATAGAGAAAGAAATGTGAGGCATACAAAAGAACTCCATTTGGAGCCTTCTCTCTCTCCTTCCAATTTCTTTTTACCTTAGTAAATGATTTGGGGTTCCTGGGACCTAATTATCTTCTTAGATACAAGTAATTTTAAATGTGCATATTCCAAATACTATGCCAATTTATTTAAAAGAATGAATTCCAGGTAAAAGTAGTACGTCCTACGGTGGAAGACAGCACTGGGCCAGTATAACCAAATACGAATAGAAAACACATACACAGTCTCCAAAGATGTGTACTTCAGGCGTCTAAAAATAAACACCAAGAAGCTCTATCAGTGTCTTTGAACCAAAGTTATACACATGCAAAAAGCACTTTGCACGCTCAGGGCTAGCAAGCATTCAGAGGGAGTTGAAACCTAACAGTGAACTTCAACACAAATTAATACACAAGTCAGATGACAGCAGTTTCCTCAGCAATTCATACAATGCCTTTGGAGAAATATGGAAATGATCTACATAAACAAATCGAAAACTGCTGGGCTGTTTTTCTTCCCTTAGAAACATTATTTCTTACTGTAAAACTAATTAAAGGTAAACCCATTCATTTTATGAAATATAGAAAAACATAAAAATGTATAGCTAAGAAAATAAAAATAACCTATAACCTCATCTCCCAGTAGTTGGTTGTGTTATTTGTATATTTACCTCCAGTATTTTTCTGTCCCTTTCTTTCTCACCTGAAGAGGTAAATTGCTTTTAGAATTTTTCTTCTAAAGAGTATAACTTATGGTTAGAGCTCTGACTCTGGAATCCAAGAGAATTCTGGTCACATTATGTCTTAGCTTTGTAATGTTAGAGAAGTTATGTAACCTTTTTAAACCTTGTTTTTCTCATCTGTAAAATGGGAGCAAAAATGTACCTTGTCAGGAAGAAATGAGATCGTGCATCTAAAATTCCCAGCATGGTGCCTAACATAAATGTATGCCCCGGAAAGGTTTTGCTCTGATGACTACTATACATATATTACACAATCACATCATTCATCAGGCTTCAACTGACTTGAGCATTTACTGTGCACTAAGCACTGTGAGCATTTACTGTGCACTAAGCACTGTTCTAGAAACTGAAGCTACATATATAATAGATACATAAATAGATAAATGTGCAGTTTTTTGCTTTCATGGAACTTACATTTCTACCAGGAGAAAGAGGCAAAAATTACGCAAAGAAATTTGGGATCATCTTATATGTAGAACTTGTCATAATTATTTCACTAAATATTATAAGTATTTCTTCTAATTATTTTTAAATAATACCACTTTAAGTGCAATGCAATAATCTAGCCCAGTGATCAGCAAATTGTATAAAAGGCAGATAGTAAATATTTTAGGGTTTGAGGGCCTAAAATACCACAACTATTCAACTATGCAATATTTCAACTCTGTTGTAGCACAAAAGGAGTCATGGACAATATATAAACAAGTGGTCGTAACTATTCCATTAACATTTTATTATGTATGCTAAAACTGAAATTTCATCTGAGTCTCTCCAGGGTCATAGCAATATTACTAATCTTTTGATTTTTTTCAATCATTTAAAATTATTGAGACCATTTTTAGTTCGCAAAAATAAAAACAGGCAGTGAGCCATTTCTGACCCACAGGCTATACATTAACCTCTAATTTAGTTTATGAGTATACTGTATGTCAGTCACCATTTCTCTATTTCAGATCATCAAATTTTTGGAATGATACATTTTCTATACTAATTATTAAAAACCCATTCTCAAACTGCCAAAGAAAGTGTTCAGCTGATAAGCATAATTGTTTTTCAATTAATAGCCTGGGTTTTTCTCCCTATCCATCCATTTTCCCTCAGCAAAATATTTTGAATGCCAACTATCACATAAAGACATTCTTTCCTGCCCTGCTAGAAATCAGTGTGCCTTAGGAAAGGGGATTTCCAGAGAACAAGAAGAAAGCATGGTGAGCAGTAAGACTTAGACTGAGTCACAGAGGGCTGCGGTTCCTTTCCACATATAGGCCTTCTTGCTACAGATACATGAGTGTGGTCCTTGCAGGTAATAACAGTAGTCAGTATAACTCCAGATCTCAGAGCAATGAGTGCTACTGTGAGGAGATTTCCATTTTTTTTAAACATATGGCTTTTGAAAGAATTAAATGAACCTTGATGGATTTGAAGAGATGACAGAAAAATCACCTCTGAAAACAGGAAACTGGTTAAAGCAACTTACCCTGAAGTGTTTCAGAGATGAGAAGCATTCATCTCTCCACATTCAGGTTTGTCAAAATGATGCAGTACTGGACTCTCTAGAGAAGTCTCAATAGTGAAGAGATAACATTCTGTCACAGTGGTGAGAAAGCGGGTTTTAAAAGATACGTGGGTGTTCATGTGAATTAAAGGTTATACAGCTGTCCTAAAAAATGAGACTCGCCAAGAAAGCTGATTTTTTTTCCTGAAATCTGAATATTTCCCCTGAATTTTGATGCTCTCCCAAGTCGTTTTTTATTCAAAAGCACAAAGAAGACATTCTACTGAGAAGATGAACATGAAAATTCACTTAGAATGAGTGCTTTACACAATCTTCTTTGTCTAGATTTATTAAATGCCCTTCACTTTAAGCACCGGCTGAGTGGCTTTGCGGAACTATAGGTGAATGCTAAGCATGTTGGGTGGGGCTGTGAATGTCTGCATGCATTTGTCACTGAGCAAAAATAAGAAAAAAAAGTCTCGAGCTCTGAAATCAAAAGTTATTTCTCTTGCACGGGCCATGTTCCAAGATTCTTGGTGAACAAGATAAAAAGGAAGTGACAGTCCAGCTCAGAGTCCTTCAATAAAAACAACTCTACAATACCCATTGAAGAAAACATAGGCCAGTCAAACTTGAGTGGCATCTTTGTTATAGGAAACAAATTCTGCTGGGCTCCATCGCAACTGTCAACAATGCATTGAAGGAAAACTTTAATGCAATGAGAAATAAACCTCCATAAGGTTTTCATGATTTTTGAAAACAGTAGGTGGGGAGGTGGGAGTCTGTAGATTCCATACACATAGATTTTATATGGCCAAAGAAGTCCTGGACCTAGGGACTTGTCCTAAAGCAACTTAAAACCACAATAAGATATGACTTCACCCCTGCTAGACGGGCTATCATCAAAAAGACAAAAGATTACAAGTGTTGGTGAGGGTGTGGAGAAAAGGGAAGCCTTAGCACTGCTGGTCGGAACTTTCATTAATACAGCCATGATGGAAAACAGTATGGAAATTTCTCAGGAAACTAAAAATAGAATTATCACACTATCCAGTAATCCTATTTCTGGGTATCTATCCAAAGGAGTTGAATCTATATGCCAAAGACATGTCTGCCTCCTATGTTCACTGCAGCACTATCTTTTTTTTTTTTTTTTTTTTTGAAACAGAGTCTCACTCTGTCACCCAGGCTACAGTGCAGTGGTGTGATCTTGGCTCACTGCAACCTCCACTTCCCGGGTTCAAGCAATTCTCCTGCCTCAGCCTCCCAAATAGCTTGGACTACAGGTGCGCACCACCACACCCAGCTAATTTTTGGATGTTTAGTAGAGATGGGGATTCACCATGTTGGCCAGGATGGTCTCGATCTCTTGACCTCGTGATCCCCCCACCTCAGCCTCCCAAAGTGCTGGGATTACACTGCAGCACTATTTATGATAGGCAAGATATGGAAGTAACCTAGGTGTCCATCATCAGAAAATGGATACAGAAAATGTGTTATGTTACATATACACAATGGCATACTCTTATTCAAACTTAAAAAATAATTCACCTAAAAAATTGTGAATACTATTATTCATAACTTTAAAAAGGGAGAAATCCTATCATTTGTGACAACATGGATGAACCTGGACGACACTGTTTTAAACAAAATGATCCAGGCACAGAAAGACAAATACTGCATGACCTCATTTATATGTGGAATCTAAAAAAGTTGAACTCAAAAGTAGAGAGTAGAATGGTGGCTACCAGAGTCTGGGAAAGGGGGTTAGATGGGAAACAGTGTTGAGCAAGAGGTACAAAGTTTCACTTAACAGGAGGGATAAGTTTTAGTGATCTATTGCACAGAATGGTGATTATAATAAATAAAATACATTGTATATATAAAAATCACTAAAAAATATATTTACAATGTTTTACCACAAAAAAAAATGATGATCCTATGAAGGAGCCTAAAATATAAATTAATTTATATTTAAATTTTAAAAAAGTAAGGTGATGGATTTTTAAATTAGCCTAATTTAATAATTCCACATTGTAAACATATATCAAAACATCACATTGTGCCCATAAATATACATAATTATTATTTTTTAACTTAAAATTAAATTAAATTAAAAAAGAAATAGGTCTCTGAGTGATTCAGAATACATTTCATATATTTATTTACCTAACTGTTTTTTACTTCATAGCTTGTTTTCTCTAGGCCGAACAGAGTTGAAATAATCTCCATACTTCCTCAGGAATTATCTAAGGGTGAAGTCAAGGAAGCAGGAAAGGCGAATGTCTTGTGACTTCATTCATCACCAACTACCTAAACAATCTAAATTGCCAGTTCTCCTGTGAAAACAAAGCGTTCTTCTTTGTTCTGACTAATGGGCAGGGACTTCTGCTTTCTAGGACTGCCCTGGACGTCTGGTGTATGCATGGAAACTCCGACACTCTTCCTGTCTCAATATTCCATTTTAAAAAACAGGAATCAAAATTGACTTCGGAGGGTGGTGATGATGTGGTCACCGTGCCAGACTCTACAATCACATTTTGCAGATTAAGTCTTGGTCACATCAGGGTGACTCAGTCCTCCGCGATCTAGCATTTTTCAGGCCAGTTAAAGGAACCATGAATTCCTGACCTGAGTGACCTTCTTAGTTCTTACAGTGCAAAGCCCATGACATCATTCACCTTCTTCAAACCCTTCAGTGACTCCCTACTTTCTTAAGATAAAGTCCATGCTCCACACATGATATAAAACACACTTACTCTGCACTTGCCACAGCTTAACTCACATCATGCCCCCAAACACTACTCTGTTGTTTTTCAGAACTATTTGCAATTTCCTGAACACACTCTGCTTTCACATGTTTTTCATAGTCTATTCTCTCTATACTTTCTGCACCCATCCCATCTCTCACACAACCCACAGTGACTTTTAAGAACCAGTTCTGGCATTATCTCTTCCAAAAGTATTTATAATTTCCCCACTCAACCCCCCACGTACACATTCTAGGCTAAATTCTCCCTCTCTGTGCCTACAGGGCTTCCTAAAAATACCTCCATTGACGTTGTTATCATAAGCTTTTTGTAAGGTAGGTTTGCTTAACTGTCTCCTGTCTTCCAATCTGAGAGCTCTGAGGAACAGAGACTACTTCTTTGTCCTCTGGATCTCCAGCTTTTTTTTTTTTTTTTTTTTTTTTTTGAGGAGTTTCACTCTTGCTGCCCAGGCTGGAGTGTAATGGCACCATCTTGGCTCACCACAACCTGCACCTCCTGGGTTGAAGCAATTCTCCTGTCTCAGCCTCCTGAGTAGCTGGGATTACAGGCATGTGCCACGACACCCAGCTAATTTTGTATTTTTAGTAGAGAAGGGGTTTCTCCATGTTGGTCAGGTTGGTCTCAAACACCCGACATCAGGTGATCTGCCCACCTCAGCCTCCCAAAGTGCTAGGATTACAGGCATGAGCCACTGCGCCTGGCCCTAGATCTCCAACTTTTGATTCAATGTTTAGAGCAAAGGAAGCACTGGAAACTTCTGAATGCATTTTTCAGAATCCCCCAATGTTCACGTATAGCTCTTAGAGCCTAAGGAATGGTCCATGGACCCAGAATAAAAAATTTGTCTGGGGTGACATCCTAGTAAGCTGTAATTTCACTGTCTTCACTCTATATGAATTGGGAAGGATTAGAGAAAAACTTGAGAAATAGAGGCAGGGATGTGCAGAGGTTTTATTGCCCTCATTCTGTCCAGCTCGTGCTCAACTATCTGCCCCCATGCATCTCTAATACACTGGGACGATGAAAATGGGGGTGGTGGAACACTACTGCCTCTCTTTTTCTGACCCCAGATCACACTATCATGAGAAGGAGAACAGTGAGGCATCATGGCTATATTCAGGAATCAGACGATAAGGCGATGGGAAAAGTCAGTTAGAATCTGGATGTATGATTAGCTGGGAAAGCCCAAGACTGCAGTCACTGGAGGCTCACACGTGATGTGAAGGGAGAGCGGGAGGTAGTAAGGCACAGCTCCAAGGAATGAGGCTAGGAGTCCTCCTGACCCATGTCTGTATCCCAGCCCTACTGCATGCTACCCGTGGGCTTTGAGGGGACATATGTTATTCTTTCAGCCTCAGTTTCCCCTCAGGAAATCGGTACAAGAACATCTGATGTATGGGACTGTTGTGACATTTAATAAGATAATGAATGTAAACTGCCTAGCACTCCAAAAATAAGAGAGCTTGTTATTAACCACTATAAGCTCCAAGGTCTTTCTTTAAATGAAAATTTTAGATGTCCATTTATTCTACTCAAGTAAACATCAATCTAGATAAACCAACTAAGAAAATCTAAAGAAACAAAACACAACGAGCTACATCAGCTTAGAAATGGTATGAAACACTGTTAGCCTGGAGCGGTGGCTCATACCTATAATCCCAGCACTTTGGGAAGCCATGGCAGGCAGATCACGAGGTCAGGAGTTTGAGACCAGACCAGCCAATGTAGTGAAACCCCATCTCTACTAAAAATACAAAAACTAGCCGGGCATGGTGACAGGCACCTGTAATCCCAGCTACTCGGGAGGCTAAGGCAAGAGAATTGCTTGAAACCAGAAGGTGGAGGTTGCAGTGAGCCGAGATTGCACCACTGCACTCCAACCTGGGTGACAGACAAGACTCCATCTCAGGAAAAAAAGAGTGTTAGTATGTGTCAAGCAATGTTATATTATATATATATTGACTCATTTAATTCTCATGACAACTTTAAGGTAAGTAATGTTATCATCATTGTTTTTATTATCATCATCCCTATTATACTAATAAAATATAAAGTACAAAAAGATTAAGTAACTTATCCCATGTCACGTAGCTAGCAAGTGGCAGAATCAGGATTCACTCGCAAGGAGTCTACATTGCCTGTCCACACCTCCAAACACAAAGCTATTTGAATTACAAAGTGTACCATTTTTCCCTAGTACCTAGGACAGTGCCTCACACATAAAAATGCCATTGAATCGAATTGACTACAAACAAATTGTACTGAACCTATAATGATTCTTCTTTAACTTAAGTAGGAAGAGCTATCTAGGCCCCCTGCACCTGTGTGGTCCTTACATTAACTCAGAGACTGCAGCAGATTCACTCCCACTGAAGATGCCACAGCCTTGAGTTTGGAGAGGTGCTCAGTCAATCCTCCCATCAGTGGCAGTAAGATTTCCTTTAGAACACTGAATTTACACATGGCCCGCTACTGCCAGCTCCAAGAGAGCAGGGATTCCTGACTGTTTTGTTCACTGATGCAGCCCCAGTGACTAGACTATTGGCTAGCACATAGCAGATGCTCAATAAATACGTGTTAAAGGAAGAAAAGATAAATGTGATCCTACAGAAGACAAGAGATTGCATGGAGTTAAGGCACATGCATCTCTTACACTGAGAGTACTGTGGCAACCATTCATGGCCCCTTTTATCCCAGCCGTGTGTGGGACCAAGGGACAAATTACAGAAGCACAGCAGAGAAGGTTGCCCGGTTCCCCGTTTGCCTATGAAGTTATGTAGTGAGCAAACAAGAGGACACTGGAGCACAGCACTGCTTCGAACTGAGGCTCAGCAAACTTTTGTTCGCTGATGAATGAATGTATTAAGCTGACCAGCTCAATTTGATTCATAAGGAAATAGACTTAGGGCTTTTCTGAGGAAGAACACAATATACTTTCAAGCCAACTTTTAGAACAATAAAACGTGATTATATACTCCTAAATAAATATTTTCAGAAAGTTTGCCTATATGTCAAAGATTTCTAGGATGTGGAAGCCAGTATGTTTCCAAGTTGTGGGGACATCTGTGTTATTCTCCACATTCCCTGCAAAATGACTCTGTCCTTACCTGAGAGCCTGAAACAACATGAAATTCAAAGCTGCCATCCCTCTGCCTTGGCAACTGCACATTCACCCAGAACTCACAGTGCTGCTTGCATAGACTTGAAAAGAGGGTGCAAAATACACAACATATTTCTCCTACTTTATAATACGAAGAGGCAATACAAGCTGGAAAACAGTGAGCAACTTGGGATCTACAATGAATTTAAATGGAAGTTTGTTGGGTGCCTGCAGTTTGTCATCTAAGCAGCCTTGACATACAGAATTCCTGGAACTAGGCTACCTTAATTCAGTCTGACAGCTCTGTGGCAATAAAGCAGCATCCTAAAAATAAAGCATACATAATGCATTTTCCATGCTGGGCATGAAAAATAGTACAATGCTTAAATGCTACCAAAATGGTGTCCCTCGAGATTCATTCACATTACTGTGCAGACTACAGAAGAAGCTGTGGCAAAGCTGCTAAATCAAAGATCACAGAAAGGTGTTGGCTTTTCTCTTTTGTTATTCTCTTGATTTTTATATGGACGTAGTCTGCTTTGTCTTATCCTAGATCAATACTTTAGGATATTTTCATTTTTTTAATTATCAAAATGTATCAGCACCACGCAGTATCTGATGACTTTTATAATAATTTGAGACTCCTGCAAGGACAACTTGGCAGAAAACAAATATGTTCAGTCACATTGATACACATGTGATTGTTTATGGTAAACAAGAAAATCTGGTAAGCACTGGGACCTTGGCTTGCATTAAAAAATCTTGTAGCAGTGTTCACAATGATACATCAATACTACACTTGAGTAAAAATATTATCAATGTTAGATTATTGAATTGAAAAAAGAAATTAAATAGAAATGTTGGTATAGTGGCAAAATCAGAAACCATCATGCTAAAATTTGCACATTTTTGACATTATCCTATAATTGTATTAAGTTATATTTGAGAGGTAGTGTAGGTTAACAGAAGCAACATGAGGAAACTTCAGTGTCAGCGACAGAATTGGGCACAATTCCAATTTCATTGCTCACTAGGTAGGTGACTTGGGGCAAATTTTATAAGCTCGCTGAGTCTCAGGAATCCTCTATTTAAAATAAGAGTATTATCTGCTGTGTAAAATTGTTAGGTGGTATAACAGGCAGCACACATCAAATACAGTATAAGTACCCTCTGAGGCATAACACTAGATTCTTTATCACAATTGAAAAATACTTCATTATTGCACACAAATATTTTAAGGCCCTTTGATGCTGTATTTTCATTCATTTTAAGACTTCCTACACAAATATATATAGGATGAAAATCTGCTCCAGTGAGAACAGCTGGATCTTATACTGTAGCACACTGCTGGCTCTGCCTACTTAACTACTATCTTGCCCTTCCTCAAGTGCACCCTTCTTACTTTCTAGCATATCTTGGAGCATAATCTTCAGAAAATAGTCTATTTAAAAGTACAATACCAGTAAGTCCACTAATTTCACACATCTTTTTGTATTCAAGAAGAATCATCTAGAACTCATCAATCACACAATCAAGATCTTGTCCCAGACTAAACTGAGCTAGCTGATTGGATCACCCACACCAGTTCTACCAATTTAGAAAAATCCTAAAGATAAGCTTTATAATTGGAACTCTTTGTCTTTTGACTGAATCAACAGAGAGCTTTATCTGAAAGGCTGGGGCAAGCAGATCACTCAAATCAAAGCATTGATTCCTTTTCACGTCTCCCTTTGCATGTCATATATCCATTTTATAATTACTCTGGGCCTCAATTTCCATATCTGTTAAATGTTTGTCACAGAGTCCCCAGGGTCTATATGAATCTGTATGAGGATTTAGTGAAATAATGCAAGCACAGTACTTAGAACAGTGCCTGGTATATATATCTAGGAAAATTCAATCACTCTTAGCTATGGTTAATGTTGCTTTGTCTCCTTGTGAGAAAAAAAGTGGTTCCCATAGCTCTATCTGTGCATCAGTGTGTAAGTCATCCATTTCATTACATTAAATAACTAAATTTCCTAGTAGGCTGTGGTGATAAAGAAGATGTACCTTAGGGCCCCTTAAAGGGTTTGTTGAGGGAAGCAGATTTCTGAAAAGAGAAAAGACTTGGAAGTCAGAAGACAAAAATTTTGCTGGATAACTAACTCATTATATGACCTTGAGCAATCTTCTTGCCTTTCTTTCATCTTTAAATTGAGGTTAAAAAAAAGTCTATTGCATAAAATTCTTAAAAAAAATAACTAAGACAACTCAGATATCTAAATTCAACTTGCAATACAGACTACCCACTTTCTTAGTGCCAGTTATAAATTTCTTTCCGTAAACATTAGTCAAAAGTCAGAACAGGAACAAAATTTAGGGCAGATTACTTACAGTCTTTGCTGTCTCCTCACTCTCTCAAATATTAAAAGAATATCTACTCCTAGACCAAGCCAGATCATCAGAGAAATATATACCTAAATTAAATCTATTGTTCCTCCTGCAGAAAACTCATTAACAAATTACACTAGAGTGTGATGCCAACATACTATATTGATAGTCCTCACAAGAATAAGCCCTCTAAACCTTTTATTTGCATTGTAAGGAGGCTGCCAAAAACATTTTTCATTACCTCCACAATGAATTCTTTAAGAGATCCTCCAGGAGAAAGCCCAGCCTGGACTGAAAACTAAAAATGTTATTATGTGTCCTAAATATTAGAAGCTGGTGGTTTCCAGTATAGATTTATGTCTAGAATCCAAGGAACAAGCAACAGATGCATTCCTGCATTCGTTCAAAATATTTATTGAGTACCTACTATGGGCCAGACTCTCCACTAAGATCCAGAAATGCAATTCTAAAGAAAACAGGAAGCTTCTTTGCCTTCACAGACCCAGAGAGTAGTAAGAAGGAACAGATGATTAAAGAAATGATTATAATGCAAATATGTATTATATAATGTAATGATATAGAGCAAGCTGAAAAAAGATGCTGGGTGCTGGGTAACTAGATAAGATTTGTTGCCTCCCTGGGTGGGCCGAGAGGCTCAAATAAAGCCAAGCTTTGACCAGCAGAATAAGAGGGGCCGAGAAGAAAGCTACACACTTCTGTGGATATCAAGGAAGACAGACACAGAGAGGAAAAGACTAGAAATGGGTGGGCGAGATACTGAGAACCTAACACTGTCTATACCATGACCGCAAGTGTTCTATTTATCTACTTTGCATCACTGTAACAGTCTGGTTGAGTAGAATTATATTGTGTAGAGTATGAATAACTATATGGAAATGATTTCATGAGCTCCTGAAGACACTGTCCTAACTTTGTGACTCTAAATGACTAAGTAGACAAAGGTATCAAAGAGACAATGTTGTTTGGGATATAATCTTGGGGATTTAATTCATTAAATTGAGTCATATTAGTATAACCTATTAGTTTCTTTCCATTACCACCCCATATGAACGCAGAGAGAACTATCCAGGCTATATTGAGATTATAAACCCCTCCTTCAAATTGAATTTTTATTCTCAAAGATGCTGGATATTCAGAGCAAAGAATTAAATATCTAAGAGAAATTGTGATTACAAAAGTTTAATTGAGCAGTTTTAGTCATAGTCCAAGCACATAAGGAAATAATATATGAGACTTGGAGGTTACGTGAGGAATTCAATAAACTTGGTACCTCAGGTACTTGGTATAATAATAATAATAACCAATATTTATTGAAGGTTTATCTTGTACCAAATACTGGTTCTAAGTGTTTTCCAAGTATTAACTAACAACAATCTCATATGGTAGGCAGTATTGTCATTTACAGCTGAGGAAACTGAGGCATAAAGAGACACGGTAACAGTTCCAAGGCATATGGTTGGTAAGGTCAAACCTAGTTAGTCCAACTCGAGGGCCCAGGCTCTTAGCTGCTACTGTATTCTCCAAACTTCCATCAAAGAGCATCTAAAGGAAGCTCAAAAGACTATCGGAGAACCCTGCCTCAGGATGTACCCAGGAGTTCATCTTCTCTTCTCTGGGCCTTTATGACGTGAAAATAAATGGCAATATAGCATAACAAGAGGGATCCTGTGCCCTACTCTGCCCAGAACAGCCTATGTGTGCCTGTTGTCCCAATGCCCACCAGCATCTCCTTTCACCCACAGAGTTCCAGTTTGGATAATAAGTTACATATTCACATAAGTCCAGTGGCTAAGAAGTTATGTTCTGAAGTTTGTTGGGCCTACAGTCAAAACCCAGCTTAGCCACTTACTAGCTGTGGAGTTGAGGCCAATTACTTTGCCTCAATAAGTCTCAATTTTCTCATCTACTAAACGGAAATAATAATAGTCCCTATCTCATAGCATTGTTGTGAGAACTCTAGGAGCCAACACACATGAATCAATTTGTATAATCCTTAGCAATTTGTGGGCACCGAATAAAAATTCATTTTTGTCAACATTAGATTAAATGTTTGAGAAGGTTCTTACATTGGCATAATTGTGGTGGACTGCTTTGTAAACTTGAGACATCAAAGCATACCTGTGAATCTGGAGCACCTAGACAAGAACCACTATCTGTAAGGAATGTCCAATTTTTCTAAGTAAATCACTGGTACTTCAAGAAGTGTCCATTCTGAAATGAAATTACAATGCTAAAGCCATTGGAAATGCAGTTTGGGTCTCAGCCACTCCCAGAGGTTTTAATCCATTCCATTCTAGGCTCCCTGGGAACCTCACTGAAATGCTAAATTTCATGGTAACATGGAGAAAGTAAGTATCCTTTGAGCTTATAATCTCTTTGGGGTACATTTTAG
Organism: Aotus nancymaae; assembly: GCF_030222135.1. Lineage (NCBI taxonomy): Eukaryota > Metazoa > Chordata > Mammalia > Primates > Aotidae > Aotus > Aotus nancymaae. The sequence continues at coordinate 9,182,345 of NW_026988447.1, read as the reverse complement.
CCTCTTGGGCCAGTCTAGATTCAAAGTTGTAAATTCTGGCATCATTCCGCATTCAAACACAAGCCACTCATTCACTGTACTTTGTATTCAAACCCTGGAATAGCTTTAATATTCAGAGAATATCCTTCATAGGGCATGGGCATGACCACAGACTAACACTTTTGCTGGCAATTGCAGTAACTGACTACATGTGTTAGAACCTGCCAAAATGTTTGTCACCCAAGAAGAAAGACTCTTGAAAGACAGGCTCAGTGGACCATCGTGATGGGCTTGACAAAATCACACAGCTAGTTAGTATACATACTGAACAAATCACCTATTTTTGCCTTATTCTTTTTATTTTTTAAATAAAGGGGTTAAATCCATTAAAAAAAAAAAAAAAAAAAAGCAAGGGGTTGAACCTAACATGGTCTGGCTCTGTGCCTCTTAAGAAGATTCCATCTGCTCCAGAAAAATAACCTGCTTCCCCCTTACTTTTAAAAACTCCTACTTCCTCCCATAGTAACCTATTTAATAGTATGCCTGACACCAAGTTCTTTGCCTCCAGCCTAGCTTCCTCTCCTCACCATGTAAACTGCCATTGGCTTTAATTAGATTTAATAAGCCACTGGGAAGTGCAGCAGAGGGAAATGGAGAGCAAAGATTATACAGTTTGGGTTTACTCTTGCATGTCCAATACAGCATTTCCCTGGAACTCTCATATCCTCCCAGGCTGGGAAAATACAGAATGCCAAGCGCATGGAAAGAAAGGCTGCTGCTGCTGCTGTCCAAATGTGAACCGTGGGTGGAGAAAAATCATTTAGAAAAAGAGATTGAGGGAAAAGAGAAAATGAACCCGAATCCCCAACAGCTGCAAATAACGAAGCACGTGAATCTGTTACCTTGAATGAACTCTGCTTTCCTGCTCACAGACGGCAGGGTTCTGTTGAGTCCCAGGATCCTGTCTAGGTGGAAGGCAAACACCTCACTCATGTCCAAGGGCTGCTTGAGAAGCCCACAGGGGCTAGGGCCGCAGCGGGGCACAGTGCCAGGTGCACCCCCGTCCAGCACCAACAAGCGGGCACCGCTCTTAGAGGACACGGGCCGGAGCCCTGCCACTACGCTGTCCGCCAAGAGTCGCATTCTTCGGATGTCATCTTTGCTCAGCCAGGAGGGGGCGCTCTCGCTGTATATCCTAATGTTGCTTTCCCTGGTCTTGGGCTGCAGGAAGTCTGGACCCCCCGCTCGCACTGCTGGACCCCGCACCAACCTCCAGGGTCGCTCTCCAATCTTGGCCAGGTCTCCTCCCTGAGCATACTCAGGTGCTCCAGCATCAGCTTCCTGTGGCTGAAGGGATGGTCCGACCAAAGCCTCCAGCCCTGGGGCAGCTGATGCCACTGCATGCTTTTTCCTGCGCTTGGGCTTCACGGTACCGCGAATATTGGCAGGTTTGCTGCGCTTGGAGCGTAGGGTAATGTACACCACATTGGGCTGCAGGGTGGTCCCATTGCCCTGGGACTCAGGAGGGGCCAGGGTACCATCCAGGGGTATCTCAGGGAAGGGTGCCTCGGTGGTGTGGCGACTGCGATGTGGCCCCTTCTCGGCCGCCTGTCCGTGCTGGAGAGAGGCCCTCCCCACCTGGCTCACCAGGAAGCCCAGGTAGATGGCGCAGGCAGTGCCCAGCAGAAGGTTTCTCCGGGTCCTTGGACGCCGGCTACTCCAGAGTTTGCGCACCCGCGGGAGGCACAGGGAGCAGATGAACCAGTTTATGAGCTGTCCCGGCTTGTCTGGACGGGTCATTTCTCTGCTGCATCCACATGTTGAACGGAGTTTAAAGTCTGCAGTTGGCTCCTGCTAATGTGATGCATGGTTTCCTGACTTCAGCTGTCGCGTCCGCTTCGGGATCTAAGTGGTCTCCAGTGGGTAGAAGTGGAAGGAAAGGATTGGTGATGAAGCTGAGAATGTTTCTGACACAACAAACCTTTTAAACTATCAGCCTCCCTAAGGAGAAATGTAGCTTGCTTCTGGGAATGAATGGATACAGAGTTAACTGAGTCACAATCTCAAACATTTCAGTTCCTCTACAAAAGTACAGAAAAAAGTAATCATTTCCTTTCATAAATATCACCACTAAATGTTTTTAAAAATAAAATTTAAAAACATGGAAACAAGATAGATGTATAGATTTGATAGTCACTTTAAACTAGTGAAAACAAGCTACAAAAATCCAAGAGTATTTTATAACTTGTACCTACAGTCTTTAAGCTGATTCTGAAGCAAAAGCTTTAAAATATGACAAACCTAGGCTTTTCCTTTTTGAAATTCAGAACTAAGACAAGCAATAGATGATTTTTTTAAAACCCTATAACTATACCATATTTATTTTTAAAGTCCTGAATTAACTAAGTACCAGCACCAAGCATTAACAATAAAATTTAGAAACATATTCTCTTAATCTAATGGTACAATTTTTTCTTTATTAATACGTTCCATTAGCTTACATTGTTAGCATAATACAAAGCCATAAATGTCCATATATCTTGGAAGCAGTTACATTTATTCTCTCTCTCTCTATGTGTGTTACACACACACACACACACACCACACAACACAAATCTGACTGCTTTTTATTTCTTTTCTTTCCACCGAAGTCAGCTGAAAGAAAATAAAAGCATCTCTAGTTCTGTTTTTTCACTATTAAAAAGAAAAAGAAGAAACTCATAAGCAACCTTACTTACACAGCTGGCCCCATGCTTGGCTCCAAGAAGAATGTAATCCCTGACTCTAATGCAAAGAACTTTTAAAGGCTGAGGCATGTAAGTAGAACATATTTCATGGTCAAGAGTGTTCCACATTTCAAACATTTCACTTCAGCTTTAATAGCTCCCTTGAAAACTGCTGATTGCAAAGCAAAACTTGTAAACAGATCGCTGCATGGTTTTAAGAGGTATAAGGCTTTTGAAAACAATAGTTAACAAAATAAACTTTAGTTTTAAATTCTGAAAAAAGAAATGCCGTAGAGAATCAGTTTTCATTCAAATAACTTTCCACTTATTTTTAACCCCTGGGAGCCCTCTAGTGTCCTGTTTGCAAACAGACTCAGAAATGTCAGTCTCATGAAGTTCAAAAGATCGGGAGTGTTTGCTTAGCTTGGTGGAGCAACCGCAGCCAAGTAAGTAACTTGGAAAATGAGGAATACCATAACCCCTCGAGTGTCCATCCCACATAACTTGGGGTTAGAGCACAAGCGATCCCAGGAACTACTCACCTTACCATCTTGGTCATTTACAGAGTAACATTTGTCTTCCAGCAGTTCTGGGAAGAGAAGGCCTAGAAGTTTAGAAGAAAAAAAAAAAGGTAAGAAAGAGTTAACATAAATGAGGGGAAAAAATAGAACAGTGAGATAACAGTGCACATAGATAAAGAAAGACATTTATAGTGTGCAGTTGCACGGTGCCACAGTTCACAAAAAGAAGTCGTGGATTCTCTCTGATTGGAGGCTTTTTGAAAATACAGGTTAGGGATTGGCCTGGGTGGTTTGCATGTCCTAGCAACAAAGGCAGGGGCTGATGACCTTGGGGGTCTCAATTAGACTATGGTAAATCGAATCAAAAAGCAAGAAGGCAGAAAGGGGACAGGGATTTTTCCTCCCCACAGAGAAAGAAGGTTGTGATACTGGAGAGTGGGTAAAAGATTAGCATATGGTGTATAGTCCTAAAAATATTATATTTTACAATGCAAAAAAGAGCAAGGAGTTGGAATATATATGGAGGGAGAGAATAAAATTCCAAGTGGTAACTTGACAAAAATTATAATATGACTGTTATTTCAGCACTCCAAACTCAGTGCTTTTTTCCTCTTTAAAAGTCCTGCCACATGGAGGAATGAGAAGGAGCAATCCCAATATTGACAGTAGCCTAAAGTACCTGCGTATTTTGGCTAAACTTCATGAGAATTCAGGCATCAAAGCAATTATTTGTGCTAAAAAACTCTTAAAGCACACATTTCCATACATACAGATTTATTTTCTAGATAGGAAATGTAAACTTCTTGCAAGGAAACTATACAAAGCTGCATTTTATAACCATCTTACTATTTTCACAGTCAGAGGAATAACTGAGCTGGCTCTAAAAAAGTTGAAAGTAAGCCTTTGGCGGAGGCCAGTTACAATAAGCAGAAGTCTCCTCTAGCTGTTTTTAGAGCTATTTTTTTCATGGAGAAATGCCTAGGAGGTAGGTAGAGTTGTGTGAGTTCGTAAATTTGCTTGACCTACCTTCCCACCTCCACTCTGAAAATGTCTCCTAGAAAAAGAACAATACACTGTCCCCTGCTATAGCCACAATGGGGATTAGTGGAGGCTACACTATCTGCTCTGAGCTGTGATATTCAGAGAATGGGCTGCAAAGGGAGAAAGCCTGACTTTAAGTTCTCCTCATTTACCTCTTACGTGTGGTCCCCCTGTGGCAAGTAAGCTTACCTCTTTAAGCCTCAGTTTCCCCACTAGGTAAGAGAAGGAAAACAACAGCACTTACTCCATCGGTTTCTTGTGATGATTAAATGAGATAGCGGCCTTGGAATGATCGTTTGAAATATTCAGCAATGTGTTTGTTTTTATCCCCCACGATGTCTCATTAAACTGCTTGGAGGCCCCTCCCCTCAGCCCAGGCCTCAGCAGATAGTCACCGTTGCACCACAGCAAAGCTCTCGTGGTAGAATTGGGGATAAGCACACTGAATTATTTGCAGCCAAGATACTGATATAACCAATGCAGTGGATAAGCAGGGCTTGTCAGACAAAATCAGAAAACAATTTTAGTGACTCCCCCGACTACCCACTGAAACCTGTCCTGTGGCCTGACGCCTCTTTTCCACATTTTTAAATGGAAACTCAGGCAGGCTCCATAACTTTTCTAGTCACACTTAAATTTTTTAAAAAGTTCTCCAGCTGTCAGCCATAGACATACAGACATGTAATATACATAAACTCATTAACATGTTTGATTCTGTATCATAGTCAATTTTTTAAATTTCTTTTACATTTTCAGAATTTCTCCAGAAGATAGCAGTCCCTCTAAAAGCATAACCAAAATCTACTGAAAAGAGACAGAGGAGATGCATCTTAGATTATTGTTTGTTCCTACCTAGAGCTCTTATTCCTTAACCACTCACTCCACTTTGAGCTTGGCTCTGGCTGTTCCAAGGTAGTGGGAAAAGAGAAGCAATAATGGCAGAAATGGCCTTCCTACTCCATTGACATTGCTGTGAACCGGCTTATAAGCTCTCCAGGTTTGGCAGGTGTGTAAAGCTGACTCTGCGATCAGCATCTTGCAGTCACTTCAAAGACACCACTATCAAAGCATCTCTCTGGCTGGCTGCTGATAGTCCTTCAGTCCCTTGAAACAAACTTGGTATCCCCCTGTTCTGTTGAGATCACCTCATCTCTCCAGGCTGTTCTCTTAGGTAGAATTTAGGCAGACCCGCAGGCTGGTTTTCTCACTTGGGCCTCTGTGTACACAAGTGATCCAATGGACGTGGTCACCACAATTTGCTCCAGCAACAACAGACTTCCCAATGCAGCAACTCACCTCCCTTAGAACAGCAGATCCATATCTCATTTTGGAATGTGGAAGCAATTCCCATCAATTGCTTATGGTCTCTGTTGAAACTGACAGGGAAGACATTTTCTGCCATCAGGTAACATGGAATACAGAGAAGTTTAATTTCGTTTTAGACAAATAAAGCAAAATTTCTTGAACAAGTGTTAGTTTGAAAATTTGTTGCCACAATATAACATTCATGTATAATTTACAATATAATCTGTGAGTGCACATATAGAACTCAAAGCATTCATTATTATTAATATTATTAGATCAGAGAGATTAATAATCCTCATGCCTATTTTCTCTTCTTAAAAAAATGAGGGAAATTAAGTGAAAAAGTAGACAGTAAGACAATGATAGGGCCCACTAGAATTACCTAGAGACCTTTTCACATCGTTAGCAGAGACAGGATTGTGGGAATGTTCTATTTCTTCATTTAGATGGGATTTACAGAGTATGTTTATTTTGAGGTAACACATTGACTACACATTAGTGATTTCTGTACTTTTCCATATTTATATATAGCTTATCCTTCAATCAAATTGGAAAAGGTGGTAGGTGAGTAGCTGTTTGTTTTATATTCTTTATACTTTGTATATATGTTATAAATCTATATAGAAGGAGAGTAGGACTAATAATTTATTTACAATGAAAAATGCATATTACTTCAGTCATTTAAAAATTAAGTTTAAATATTAAAGAACAGTAAAATCCCTGAAGATTTTTAAAATATATGAGTGTCTAGGCCCCATCCATCTTCCCAGAGAGTTTACATGATCTGAAGTAGGGCCCAGGAATCCTACTTATAATGTGCAGAGTTATAATTCACTGTCCTATGAGTTAAATACTTAGTTCTAGAAGCAAATTAACACCTTTTTACAGTTCAATGATGTCTTAGTTTTCACCGGCAACGAAGTAATCTGTAAATCCTTTTAGGCTTCCAATTATAAGATTTTAGTTTGGTCAAGGTTATTTGCCTTAAGTCTGGCACAACTCCTGGACCAGACTAGATAGTGAATCAGGCCTCATTTTTCCACCCCCAGCACTCTCATTTCCCCCACTCCTGTCAGGTATGTCACTTGCTGCGACTGTGTAGCAGCTTGACCATCTTCTGAGAGCACTTGGGAAAGTGAAGGACAATATTTAAGGATTCCAATCACTGAGAAGCTAAGTACTAAAGTTTTCCCTGCCGTTGTGGACCCATGCTTGTTGCACAGATTGCAGACCTGCAGATGGACACCTTGTTCCTGGTTCACTGTTGCCCACACCCTTCCACTGGGAGTTCCTATCCCTTGCTCCTCATATTCCTGATTTCTAGGACCCATAACCCTACTATAATTATAATCCCAGCATTAGCCTAGGTTCCTGGGTACAACCTTTGCCCTACTTATTGTATGGAATTTGTTAATACCTTTGCCATCCATTCCAACAACAGGCCTGGACAGCACGAAGCTGCCCTGTCCTGCTGCTGAAAAATTTTTAACTTAATAATCTTTGAAGTTTTGTCATAAAAGTGTTAAATAGTACTCTATATCTGTCTTTTGAACTGTATGCAAAAGAAGTTACACTGATTGTTATATTTTATAGAAATATGTAAATTGTTCTATTATAAAGACACATTCACACATATGTTCACTGCAGCACTGTTTACAACAGCAAAGACCTGGAACCAACCCAAATGCCCATCGATGATAGATTGGACAAGGAAAATGTGGTACATATACACCATGGAACACCATGCAGCCATAAAAAACGATGAGTTCGTGTCCTTTGTAGGTACATAGATGAATCTGGAAACCATCATTCTCAGCAAACTGACACAAGAACAGAAAATCAAACACCGCATGTTTTCACTCATAGACGTGTGAACAATGAGAACATATGGACACAGAGAGGGGAGCATCACACACTGGGGTCTGTGGTGGGGCTCGGGGAGGGACAGTGGAGGGTGAGGAGGTTGGGGAGGGATAACATGAGGAGAAATGCCAGATATAGGTGATGGGGGGATGGAGGCAGCAAACCACATTGCCATGTATGTACCTATGCAACAGTCCTGCATCATGTCCACATATACCCCAGAACCTAAAGTACAATAGAAATAAATAAATAAATGTGCACTTTTATCTGACACTTGATTGCTTACCCCTAAGGACATCATTTCTGTTGACCTACACTAGTACATCTATTTGCAGCAGGAGAAGCACTTTTGGAGAAAATCACCTGTTCCCTAAAAACTGGTCTTACAGATCTATGAAGTAACATTAAGTGCCATAGCCTAATCACTCATATATGACCAAGAGAACACCAAACAGGCATATTTCCAGCAGATAAAATGCCTAGCACTGCATGGTATTAGATATTCTCTCCTCTGTCTACTATTATACCATACACCGTCCTCTGTTTTCCTGGTAGGGAAATCTCCTGCAATAATCCATTTTCCTCACTTCCCTAGAAAGCCTTGTTTCATTATTTGATGTTGTGTCTGTGTTAGGATGGTTCTGCCATGTGACCAGAAACTGAGCAATGTTCGCATGAACATACCACGATACGGTAAACAGATGAAATGTCTGACAGCCAATTTGACATATATTTTAAATGATAAATATTTATAAAGTTATTATTTCACTTCTTAATAATTAGGTGAGTTATGCATGTTAGAATAATTTGCATTTGTTTTATAGTTCTAAAACCTGATAATTCATAGAGTCATCATAGAATAAAGTAAGAATTAGGAAAACTGGAGGTTGTCCTGGGTTTCTTCAAATATCCCCCACACAATCTAGACAACTAAGCTTCTTGTTTCAGAAGTGGACACTCAAGGTTTTGATACTCTGCTCTATCTCTGTCCCCAGGCCACACACACAGAGGAGAAACCAGAACAGACACACTGGCTCTAGGTCACTCCTGGTATAGACAGAACAACCCACATAGCAGCAGTTTTCTGTCTTTTTAAAGGAGTAAAGATTGGATGAAGCTGTCTCAACCCTTAGGCTCCTTGCAGGAAACTAGTGCAGGACAACAAATTATTTTTTCTCTCCTCACCTAAGGTACAGTTTCTGTAAAAGAAAACAATCTACAGCGTACATTTAAAGGAAGGAAAGGCCCCTGGCTTGACTAGATTAAATCTGGAACGTTATACATGTATTGGTACTATAAACAAACACCTTAGACTGCAGGAGAACAATGTAGAGAAAAATTTGGAATCTTTTATTCATTTGAATCTGGTAGTTTTGAAACTGAGTTGGATCATCTACTGTGATTCAGACATATGTAGCATATCTGATAAGATGTTGGAGTATGTAACTACATACACAAGTTTTAAGGATTGATAGTGAAACTGGATTGGAAAAGAAAGAATGTGTTAATGTTACATACCCTACCCATTCATCCATCCCCACCTTCCCAGTGCTATGGATTCAAGCACCAGAAAAGAAGAACTACAGGAAGGCGCTGATGGAAATATTTTCATATATTACTCTATGCAATATCAAAGCATCAGCAGCCATTGGCTTGCAAGATGAGGAAATGTGATGCAGGGTCATGGAGCATCTCATCCTCTCCATTACCTCTCAGCTATTGCAACTTCTGGAGCACTGGTGGGTAGCTCCCATGGTGTGGACTTCATGGTTACCATAGAAGGCAGCAACAGCAGTAGGTGCAGCAGTAAGTTGCCCATAAGTAGCTGCACAGAGAGTAAACATCCATGAGAGAGGCTTGCATTGTAGAGGATTCTAAGTATAAGAACTATAAGACTAGGCATCCCTAGGACACAATAAGTGCTTTTTAGAGAGGTGTTGGAGGTCTGTTTTATGCAACAGAGGGTGTAAAGTCAGTGCAGTTCAAATCACTCCTGCCTAAGAATGCATGGTAGCCATGGGCTAGTGAGACTTGGAGAAATGTACGTTGCACGACACTTTAAAATTTACTGAAGACGTACTCAGTGCCCATCACTAAAGCTGGATTCTGTGGGAAGTATGCAATGTCTAAGGCACTGCCTGGACATTAACTGAATGAAGAAAGAAAAGAAAGAAAGAGAGAGAGAGAAAGAGAGAAAGAAAGAAAGAAAAGAAAGAAAGAAAGAAAGAAGGAAGGAAAGAGAGAGAAAGAAAGAAAGAAAGAAAGAAAGAAAGAAAGAAAGAAAGAAAGAAAGAAAGAAAGAAAGAAAGAAAGAAAGAAAGAAAGAAAGAAAGAAAGAAAGAAAACATATTAAGATGATAAAACACATTCCCAAGGCCAGTGGTTCTCAAAGTGTGGCCCCGGGCCAGCATCATCAGCTTCACCTGGGAATTTGTTAGAAATGAAAATCCTTGGCCGGGCGCAGTGGCTCAAGCCTGTAATCCCAGCACTTTGGGAGGCCGAGGCGGGTGGATCACGAGGTCAAGAGATCGAGACCATCCTGGTCAACATGGTGAGACCCCGTCTCTACTAAAAATACAAAAAATTAGCTGGGCATGGTGGCGCGTGCCTGTAATCCCAGCTACTCAGGAGGCTGAGGCAGGAGAATTGCCTGAACCCAGGAGGCGGAGGTTGTGGTGAGCCGAGATCCCGCCATTGCACTCCAGCCTGGGTAACAAGAGCGAAACTCCGTCTCAAAAAAAAAAAAGAAAAAGAAATGAAAATCCTCAAAACCTACCCCAGACCTACGGAATTGGAAACTGGAGGAGAGTCTCTGCGATCTGTGTTGAAACAACCCCTCCAGGTGACTGTCCTAGTGAGAAGCTCCAAAAAGAATGGGGCATTTCAGAAGGAAGATAGGAAGATGCCAAAAGAGGAAGGACAGAAAAGCAAAAGACTGGGAGAAGATTCAAAACAACATTTGCACTTTATCTAAGGTTGTTCTATTCCTTTTCCCATCTTTATGAGAGTTCCATTTCCTTCCTGATATTTTATCCTTGGGATTGGAAAACACAGAATGTGTTAACATCACGTACCCTGCCCAGCCACCCATTCTCACCTACTCAACCCTATAGATTCAAGCACCTTCTCAAAGCAAGTTCACAGCATATAGAAACCGGAAAACGAAGGAATTTGAGAGAGACTACAGTTCACAGCCCAAGGAATGAAAACCAGGAGCACTCATGACTGAGTGTGGAGGGACTGCCTAAGGAAAAATGCCAGAGAAAAATCAATCCTTGACAGGTCATCACCAGTTATGAATCCATAAAGACTCCTTTTATAGTAAAATCGCACAGCTTTCCAAAAGGCAGTCATCAGGTTCCCATGGTCATGTAACATGTAGCATAGCCAAAAATTATAAGCCTAAAAGCTTTTGGTTAGAAGCTTGGAATGGGTTCTGAAATAAAAAGATGAAAAGATACCAAGGAGTATAACACAGAGAAAAGAACTGAATATTTTTATAAGAATGAACATGTCATTCTCTAAATATAACACATTCCATTTATTTTTCCACAGGAAATGACCAGTGATTTGGTTAAGAATGCACATTATACTGCAGTACTTTGGGGAATGAAGCCACCCCGACTGAGGTGACCATCAGTTCAGAGGCAATTCCTTGTTTTATTTTTGCACTAATTGCTTAGAGAAATAGCCAGACAATATAATTTATGACAATAAATCTGCATTTAACCAAGTTTAGGAATTTGTGAACAAAAAGATTAGTATCTGAGGTAGGTGCTTTTGGCAAGATATTTAATTTTTCTTAATTTCCTCATCGAAAAACTAAGATCATTATATCTAGTACACAGAACGGTTCTAATAATTAAATTGCATGTTATATGTAAAGCACTTAGCACAGTGCTTGATATACTGTAAGATGTAATTGCTCATTCATTATTTTCTCTTTTCTTGCAAGGAAGATACTAATGTCTAGGTACTCTCTAAAGAGACCTAAGACACTGTTGATAAAATTCACTGATCAACATATGATTTTGGGTTCAAGAAACAGTTGTCAGCATTATTAAGTTACTAATGCAGCAAATTATCCAGAATTTGCTTCACTATTTCCTTCTATACTTAACAAAAGACTTGAAAGATAATCAGGAATATATTCTGCATATTACTTTAGATTCAAATCTTTGGCCATTTTTGCCTTTGAAATTTAGAACCAGTCTATGGTAACCTATGTTAGGCTGTAATAAGGTGAGTAATGGCAATGTAATTGAAATGGGGGAGGTATCATAATTGAATGCTGGTTTTACCTTTCTTAATAATGGCATCTATCTCATAGAGCTGGTGTGAGGATTAGATGAATTAATACATGCAAGCTTTACCATACCAAAAAATAAAAATAACCAAGTTGGCTTTGTCATTATCAGGTGGGGAAAGACAGACCTTAAAAATATTCATTTATTATGGTCAAAATGAGATTCAGAGTTGCTCATGCCCATTTATACTTTGATCAAGGGAGAGGTCATCCAGTTATTGGAACAATTTAGTCAGTTCTCCTGGCAGATATCTCCTTATTATGGAGAAACCTGTAACAGCGTATTAGAGACTGAGGTGTTTGTTGTCATATCTTTAGACTCTTCTATTATTCTTTTATTTATTCATTTAAAATATTTTGGAGCAACTATCATGTCATAGGGCATTGTGAAAGTACTTTGGAAGTAGCAGATATTCAATGGCCTAGCAGTCAAGGGGCTTATAGGATCCTACCTTCTAGACTGGACTCCCTCTCAAAATTTCATCTCTATCCTGTTCTCCACCTTCTTCCTCATCTACCACCCTGAGAATCTGCCCAAACAGAATAGAAATGTATAGTTTCAGGTCTCATTTCTTTCCATTCTATCTGTCTCAATATGATTAAGTAGATCATGCCTACATATCTCAAATATGTTGATTCTAATCATACCAAATTTGTCTACCAAGTGACAGTATTGGACTGCTTTGGGTAGTTTTATAGATAATTCATTTTCATTGATAAATAATTCACCTACCAATCTATCATAAGTTTCCAACTGAACCAAAGCTTATTTTCACTTATTCAATTATTGAATCATGGAAAAAAAGACATTCTTCTTTTTGTTAAATAAGAAAAATGCTTTACAATTAATTGAATTTCAGCTCACTGGTGGATATATTTCTCTCTAAAATATACAGTTTTGCAAAATAAAAAAGTTTAATAAGATGAGTTTTGAATTTATGCAGCTAAAGCAATGTAAGTGAGAAGCTTGGTGAACATAAATTCTTCACTAAACATTTTTATTTCTTTTAAAGTTTTCCACAGAGAGCACAATTCAAAATTAAAATGTATAACTTTCTGTTTCAAGCAGTATATATTGTTAGGCTGGAAACTCTCAAAGACCCTCTTGCCTAAAACCTAGACTTAGAATAAATAAGGAAAAAAGCACATAATTTGTTGTTTACAAATTTCCTACAAGTGAAAGTTTCTCAAATGTAAAACTTCCATAAATTGACATCAAGTTACCTGCGGTTAATACTAGAAATCACAAGCATGCAAAGAAAAAAACACAAAGAGAGAGAGGGAATTTTTGAAATTATTTGAATCTAAACATAAATATAGATAGATAGATAGATAGACAGACAGACAGACAGATAGATAGACTGATTGATAAATGGTTTAAAGGAAGACAAAGGGAACACACAGGAAAGAAGTTTTTAAAATGATTGGGTACACAATTAAAAAGAATTTTTAAAAATAGCATTTAGAAATTATAAAACTGTTCAAATTAAAATTCACTGGATAAAATGCTGGGCCCTGGACTCAACAGTGTAGCTTACATTGAACTAAATCTTCTACAAAGATAAGTTTAAAAATTAGAAATATATACACATATACATATGTAGTAAAGGCATTGGAAAGCCAGTGCAAGTAGCACTGAGCAGCTAGAATCCTTGAGAAAGCGAAGCAACAAGATGTATTCAATATTCACCTCGGAATTTTCCTGAAGGCATTTCCAAATTGTGGTGAAGGTGAAAAGAGAAAGCAGGAGTCTCACACGTCAGAAGAGACAAAGTCTGGCGTTTCAGGATGCCAAAGGGGATACTATTTGAGGAGCAAACTAGATAGCATGGGGAGAAATGACAGATAAAGGTGATGGGGAGGAAGGCAGCAAATCACACGGCCATGTGCGTACCTATGCAATTATCTTGCATGTTCTTCACATGTACCCCCAAACCTAAAATGCAATAAATAAAAAGAAAATTAAAAATAAATAAATAAATAAAATTATCCTTTGTAAAAAAAAAAAAAAAAGAAAAGACAAGACAGGAAGATAAGAGAATGTCCCCAAATCTGCATCCTCATTTGCCTCAAATTGTAGGTAAACTTCTGACTTGTGCATGTACAAGGCAAACCTTCAAAATACGTAGTAGGAAACAGCAAACAGCTCAAATGCTGAGCAGAAGTTTCAGCAGCTGAACAGTACCGTGGAGTTAGAGATTAGAATTCAATCCAAAAGGAGTGTGCTAAACCCAGGTCCAGGACTTGGGCAAAGTCACTTTGTAAGATGAATGGTCACATCCTGTAAGTAACAAATTAAAAAGGCCAAGAATAACAAAGCTTAAAACCAAGTCTCAACTGGATCAAAGTCATTCACTGAAGTGCTTTATAACTGAAACACAAAAAGCAGCACTTTTCTGGGAACGTCATATACAAAATGTACAGTAGCCATCTATATTCTGAAAATTGAAAATTATAAAACACGCTAAAAATAACAAAAGCAAATGACCAACATGAAGGGAAAAGGTGGGAAATTTAGAAATAAAAACAAAAAAGACCCAGGCTCCAACCTTCAGGAACTGGAGGAGGTAGGCGTGCAGCTGCTGTCATCAGAGCCTGAGCCTAAGCCTGACGCATCAGGTTACGTCACTTCCTGTGCCTGCGTGTGCACCTCAGCTGTGTCCCCGAATTTTGGGCTCTGTGCTACCGAAGTCTCTGGCTCTTGCAGTTCACGAGCCACCGCCTCTATCCAAAGGCTTTTTCGCTGTACTGTCTGCTCAAGCCGCCTTCTCCCTGCTTGCCCACCGAGCATGGCCAAGGTGGTTGGCTGCCAGTGGCCATCTTCATAAAGGCAACTGAGTTTTATACCGGAAGTTCTTTGGCTGGCACGCCCACAGTTCTATGAAATAAACTTACTTAAAGCCCTATGAAGTATGAAAGCTTTCCCCTGCTCTTTGACTTGCTCTTTAAACAAATTTTGTTTTTATCGTACAATAGAAGAGAGAAAAGGCTGGCTTGCGATCCCATTATTAACCAAGGGGGGCATTGCAGTTCTAACCAGGAAATGAGCTATGCTTAGAAGACTCAGACTTTTTAGAAAATCATTTCTCCACTTAAAAAAAATGAAGGAGGGAAAGAAATTTCACAACATAGTGATGAACAATCACCATGTCTATAGTATCCATATGACTATTTAAAAATAAATCATTTGTCCTAAGACCTATATGGCAAGTCGGTAGATAAGAGGTGTTTGCAAAGTGCTACTTATTAGTATGCTAATTTGTATGAATTAATCCTAATGACTAATGAGGGTTGACTAGTCTTGCTTGAAATTGTGCCTGTGAAAGTTATAGCAGTCTTATTTAAAGTGTATTACGGTGTTCACTCACTTAATTTAATCTTCAAACATTGTACTATGCGACAACTATAAAATATTAATGATATTGTTACCAAAACAAGAAAAAAATTATTATTTTATTATGTCAAAAGTTTAAATAAGATGTTCTACTGCCATTGTTCTAACTGTCCAGTGTATTAGCGCTTCTTTGATGTGCTTAGGAGGTGGATCCATGAATTCCTTAAACTTTCTGCCAGAATTTAAAAGTGTCTAATTAAATGATGAACAATAAGTAGAGTGAGGCAACTTTCCAGTGATGCTGTCATTTTTTCTGCTATGCCTTTAGCTTGATGATTACAACACCATTCTGTTCAAAAACAAATGTCATTAGTTCTTATCTATTCCCAAAATTGGAAATTTATTTTAGTAAATATTTCAAAGAAATATGAAGCCATAACAAAAGCTATCATTATTTTTGCTCTGAAGTGCAAAGAAGATAGAGAGATTTAGAACTGTTAGTCATTTAATGGTGTTTAATGATATTTATTTTCAGTATATTTAATATGGGTCATATTTTTTACCTCCTCTAAAGAGGAATAATGTTTATCGATTAAAGGTGAAAAATAATGATTTAGATACCAATTCTTTTTCAAGATCTTTGACTATATTATGCATTATACAATGGATTTCATTCTTCATGAGATTTTTTAGTTTCCCTAAAAATAGAGGTAACGACTTAGAGAGAGTTCTACAGGAGACTCAGACTTTAAAATACTTAGATTAATCGATAAAAGAAAGTAAAGCAAAAGATGAGGAGTGGGAGAATGTCAACAGAAAATTAGAAGCTATAAAAAATCAGGTGGTGCTGGGCGCAGTGGCTCACGCCTGTAATCACAGCACTTTAGGAGGCCGAAGTAGGATGAGGTCAGGAATTCGAGACCAGCCTGACCAACATGGTGAAACCCGGTCTCTACTAAAAATACAAAAATTAGCCAGGCATGGTGCCCGTAATCCCAGCTACTCAGAAGGCTGAGGCAGGAGAATTGCTTGAACCTGGGAGGCGGAGGTTGCAGTGAGCCGAGATCCCACCACTGCACTCCAACCTGGGTGACAGAGTAAGACTCTGTCTCAAAAAAAAAAATTATGTCGATATTCTTAGTCTGAAATTTTTTAGAAATCTGAAATTAAAAACTATTTATTTGATTTTAAAAGCAAATAGAACAAAGGAGAACACAAAGTTTGTGAAGTCAAAAACAAGTCCCTAGGAAATATTAAATATAAAAGCCAAGTATTAGAAAAATAAACAGAAAAAAATCAAGTATTTAAGACTTGTATTGGACACAGTTAAAAAACCAAACATGGGTGTAACTGAATGTCCCAAAGAAAAGAGAAAGACATTGTGGCAGAAATAATATTTTAAATGACAATGATAGAATTTTCGAACTCAAAAGCATATCAGTCCAAATATTAAGTAAAATCATTGAACTCAATACAAGATATGTATGATAAGATTATCAATAAACACCGCATAGTTCACTTATTAAAAAAAACGAAATACATGCAATTGAAAAGAGAATTTGTAAACTAAAAGGTAGGTCAGAAGAAAATACCCAAACTGACACACAGACAGTTAAGGGGATGGAGAATAAAGAAAGGGCATGAGAGATTTATCAGACACAATAAAAAGATTTACTCAATGTACCAAAAGAAAGGAGAAGAAAATGGGACTAAAACAATATTTGAAGAGAAAATAGCCAACAATTTTTCAGATTTAAGAAATGCTACAAACCTCCAGAGGGAGAAACACATTTCCATTTTATAAGGAAGCAATATAAAGTTTAGATAATTGAGTTTTCATCATATATTTGTGGAATACTAGAAATGGAAGAGGTCTGAGAGATAAACTAAATATAATCCATTCATTTTATAAAAGTAGCAGCTTGAGGGGTCTACCAATAAATAACTTGAGAGTAAAACAGAATAAGAACTCTTAAATTCAAATTAAGTGATATTTTCACTATACAAGACTTCCTCTCCTATTTAATTTTCTTAAATCAACATTATCAGAAGATATAGATATAGTCTATCATTTTAAATATAGATTTTCCTAAACTACTTTTTAAATCTTTCTTGTTGACTTTCATAATGTCAGGAATATTGATAGTGAAAAAAAGTAATATTATGTCAGTCACTATTGAAGATCACGTTAGAGGCAGATCAGGGACTAAATTTCAGGTCTCTGAACTTTCAAGAACAGAGTGTTTTTCACATCCAGGTTTGTTTTTTATGTTTGTGTTTGAGCACTGCAACCTCAACCAAAAACCACTGTTCGTTCACCTTCATTTTTAGCCTTAGCGATTATTTGTTATGTGATCCATACACTTTCTAATCTAATTCTCTATATTATGTGAAAGCGAGGTGGAGGAGTACAGAAACACAGGTGGAGAAAGGAAATATGATTTGTTGTTAGCAGACATCTACCTTTTGTCTACCTTTTTTTCCTCATTTCTTATAGTGATAGACCCCTCCACTCTCATGGATGTAAGAATGGATACATGGCTAAGCTATGGCAAAAACAGTACATCTCCCTGTTAGGACAGCA
This sequence comes from Aotus nancymaae, assembly GCF_030222135.1. NCBI lineage: Eukaryota > Metazoa > Chordata > Mammalia > Primates > Aotidae > Aotus > Aotus nancymaae. The sequence continues at coordinate 9,164,686 of NW_026988447.1, read as the reverse complement.
ATTGGTCCAGGGTTGAGAACTTTACTCAAGCTTGGAATATTAACCTTCTTCCAAGACTTTTAAATTGAGAACATCTACTCTCTAGTCATGAAGTGATGAGTTTATGATCCCAGGAACTGGGATAGTGCATAGCATTTCAGCCAGCTTGAGAAAATGAAGCCACTGTTTAGAAAGAAGCACAGGAGGAGAAGGAAGAGAATAATATAGATTAGAGCCTCTAGTTCTATGTTTCATCTTCCCTGTCCTTACCATAATTAATTTGCCAATGAATTTACCCTTTTGCCTAACAAGCTCAAATTGAGTTTCAATCACTTTCATTTCAAAGATTTTTGATTGATGCAGAGATTTGTATAGATGGTCCCCAAGTTTTGGCTCAACTTATAATTTTTCAGCTTTACAATGATGTGAAAGCTACATGCATTCAGTAGAAACCATACTTTGAATTTTTATGGATATGAGGTATGGATATGAGGCTATGGATATGAGGTAATAATCTCCTGTGATGCTGGGTAGCAGTAGTGAGCCACAGCTCCAAGTCATTTGATCATGAGGACTGGAAATGATACTGCACTGTATCGTATGCTATATTCAATAAATTACATGATATATTCAACACTTTATATTATATAATAGTCTTAGTATTAGATGATTTTGCCCAACCGTAGGCTAATGTAAGTGTTCTGAGCACATTTTAAATGGGGTGGGCTAAGCTATGATATTTGGTAGTCTAGGATACTATGAATATATAATGGATTTATCAGAAAGGTAAGTCTAGGAGTAGCTATACTTAGAATTGAAATCTTATCAATTACAGACTTTAAAACATGGAATTTGCTGAAACAAGATGGGATGGGGACAATGCATATCACTCCATCCCTATCTGGGAGTACGATATGCCTACTATGTAGTGTAGTAGTTTGAATGGCACTTCCAAAAATTCATATCCACCTGAAACCTCAGAATATGGCCTTAATTGGAAACGGGCCCTTTGTGATATAATTAAGTTGAGGTCATACTGAATTACACTGGGTACTAAATCGAATGACTGGTGTCCTTATCAGAAGAGGAAGGGCACACAGAGACACAAGGAAGAGGCATAAGAAGACGGAGGCAGAGACTGGAGTGATGCAGCTACAATCCAAGGAAGCCAAGGATTGCGAGAGCCACCAGAAGCTAAGAGGAGGCAAGGAGTATTACAGACTGCAGGAAGACAGGAAGATGCTGGAGAGAAATATGCTTTAGTTATAACCGACTCATCTGAAGAAGACTGAGAATAGCTGACTCATCAAACAGATGACAGATGTAGGTTTTGTGGATCTGACAATTACACAGTTTGGAGAGCCCTTTTAACTAAAAGAATACAAATTTAGATATTAAAGTAAATATTTACTTAGAAAACACACAAAAATAAGTTACAACATTTTAAAAGTTGATAAATACCACAAGCATCACGATTTCAAAAATTTAATAAATTACTCTTGTTATTAGTGTCATCATTAACTGCCTGATACAGCTTTATAATATTTATTCTACATTTTTTTGGCTGAATATTCTTCGAGAAGTTCTTTAAGGAGCAATGATTTTTTTAATACTTTCTCTAGGGAGGATAGAAAAATAACCTAGTCTTTAATATCATTTATTGAAATTTATTTTTCATTATTTAAATTTAGAAAATGTTTTTCCATTTCACATCTAGTTATTGAATTTTGCTGCTTCTAAATATCTCCAGTTTCTTGCTTACATGGCGTTTTGTCTGGGAACAAGCCCTCAGAGAATCCCAACCCTTTGATTTAGCCGAGTATGCCTGCCCCCACCATTTTAACACACACACACACACACAGACACACACACACACACAATTTCTGCAGCACCTGGTCTAACTTGTCCAGATTACACTTATTTCTTTTCACTCCTTCAAGTCTGGGATTTGTGATGTTAAATAGCTATGAAGCCTAATTCTTAGTTTCCAGGCAGAGATGAGAGCAAGGAGTAATTCAAGTTCTTCTCATTGGGGTTAAAGATAAGGTCCAGATACTTGATTAGGTTAACCAGTGGTTGTTCCTGGAGGCCAGGAGAATGTAGACATAGTGCTGATAGCCTGCTCTCAATCCATCTATAGTGTAAAAACACCACCAGGCCTAAGACTATGACCTTTAAGCTGGGGCAGCCCATTTGCTAATGTGCAGCCATGGCTGCTACTTCTTCCCCAAACGGATGGTATAAATAACAAGCACATGAGCTTAAGTTTCTTTAGCTTCATGATACATCCACCTCTGCATAGAGCTTGGCTTAGGATAGGCCCATTTGCCATTGATTGGCAATCCTAGATAGTTGAACAATCAGTAACTATGCTGATAGTAAAGCTGAATTTTCTACCTTCACAATATACGATGCTTCATGATCTTCTCTGCTCTTCTTTTTCCAAGATTAACTTCATTGTTACCTCTTCTTTCTCCCTCTGATTTATTCTCTCCCTGTACATCCAGTAATTATCACTGCTTATTTGCAATATTTCACTTATATCATGGCCTTGACATTTATTAGTTGCATGGTTGTTTTTTTTTTTATTTTCAGGTCACAAAAAAAAAAACACACAAAAACCCAACTCAAGCTTCCACAAAAAGAAATTTGGTGGGTTATTATCTCTGGAACATATAGAGGTAGGCATCATGCAGTTCAGTCAGGTCTGGCTGTGTTTCTCTGTGATTCTCCTGGCATTATCCTTGTCCAAGGGTTGGTTTCATCCTCAGGCTGATTTTCCCCCTAATCACAAGGTAGCTGCCTGAAGCAGCAGACCCTATATGCTCTCTCTTTCATGATTAAGTAAAAAAGATTATAAGCATCCCACAGCCACTCAACATTTCTGAGCTCTGTGCAGAAGTCACTCTTAATAAAAGAGTGTCATACAGGTTTATGCCTTGGTTGCATGCTCACTGCAGAACCAATAACTATACTAAATGATTTTGAATTGTCCCTGGACTTGGCTATGGAATCAATCCCACACAAATATTTAATCTCCTGGCTGCTACACAGTGGGGAATGCTTAGATGTTGGGGATGCAAACAAAATGTCCATTATAATCACAGTGTATTCACTTTTTATAAAACTGTGAGATCCTAGAAGATAAAACCATGAGATCCTGGAAGATAGAGACACTATTGATTCACCTCTGAATCTTAAGGTCTTAACCTATGGCTGGCATACAGTCAATATTAACAGCCAACTGAAAGAATGAACAAACAAAATAATGATTGATTCTCCTCAAAACTGTATTTGTCAGCAACCATTTCTGTAATTCTTAAAGAATATCACAATTGTAATAATACCATTCTCCATGGTTACAATTTTTATTAATTGCTTCTGGGTCTCTCATTTCATTTCAATACATTGCTGATTATTTTTAGAGCTGCCATTAACACAGATTTCAATCGCTGTCCTGTTTTCCCCTTGAGCAGTGAAGTGGTTGCCATGGAAACAGAATCCAGTGCCTCTTTCTAAAGCTTCACATCAATGCAATTTGATGAGAGGAACTAACACACTACCTCGTACCTGTATTTTATAAGTCTGAAGATCTATTGCCTGTGAAAGATGCAAGTCATTACTGGGATAAAGCATCCTTGATGAAGCATGGATTTGACAACTTGTCCAAAAAGATGTATCAGAGCTCTCATCTGGAAATAATGCCCTAATCAGTGTAGGAGAAAGGTTTTAATGCTTGAATTGACTAAAAATGTGAAGTCACAAGGTAGATTTTATTTAAAGGTGGGAGGAGGATTAATTCTAATTGGCACCACCCATACAGCACAAAGTCACAGACTAGTAGCTTTTCTCAGAGTCCCATATGGTGATTATGTGGGAAGAAGCCCGGTTTCCCTCAACTCCACCCTATACAAAAACTGGTTATGAAGTCTAATCCAGGTAGAATGGGGGTAGGGAGAGGGAGTAGCTTCCCAAGCATCTCTGGATGAGGTAGCTCTGTCAGCCAAGGGAGACTCTTTGGAGAACTTTGCTGGTCTAGACCTCCTGCTTCTGCACTCTGAGCAGCTGGGAGAAGTGTATACTGGTTACCTGGGCAACTCTGTGGCAAACCAACAGCATCAATTACATATACGTATAAAGGATTCATCACCAAATTTTTTTATCACCTTCATGAGGCCTTTATAGAAATGATTCACAGGAGGGTCTAGTTACAGGAAGGTCTAGGACCAGATCCTAAATTCTCAGCTAGGATAAATTTAAATAGACCAACTGTTGACCTTGTCAGCATGCTGGAATATTTTTTTTTGTGGCTGGATGTGCTGTGATGAAGTTTTCTATCATGTCATGAGATATTTGCATAGATTAGCCTGTATATCTCTGAGAGTAGCCTGGATTAACCCAAGAACATGGTCTAGGAGAAGCCAGGATAAGGCCGGTACAGGTGACACTGGCGCCTGGGGAGGCAGGATTGGAGAATGTTATAATACTAGGGCCAACTGTACCCACAGGGACCTAAAGCATAGGGACCCAAGCAGAGCAGATACAATGGGCAGAAGAGCTATAGCCAAGTAATCATAAAAGCAGTATTGAATCCTAGAAACAGGCAGGTAACGATGAGCTAATACGCCAGAAACAAAGCTGGAAAGGTACGTGTACAGACTGGAAAAGGATTAATAAACTGAGATCAGTATCAGACAAAGGGCCGAGGCAGATGATGAGACTGGGCTGTAAGACAACAGCTGGCATCCTATCCAGTAGATTTCATTGCAGTAGATTTTTTCCAGTACAATGTTTTAACAAAAGACCTCTTTCTCGTTTTGTTTCATTTTTTTGTTATCTGCTCGCTTGGTTTACAATCATGGCCCTATCAAGACTGTATTTTTAAAGATAACAATCAGTACGTCTACTCTTGGTCTATGTATTCTTGGTATCTGTATAAAAAGGAAGATTATCCATGAGCTAGATCACAGCTGATTCTCCCAGTTGTTCTGGCTGCCACGGTTTTTTTGCTTAACTTCATGTCAGCCGCATCCCAGCTATCCCCAAGGAAACATCAGCGATAGTTATAGGAGCCCTTTTCTAGGAGAGAATCAGGTCAGTGTTATTACAGGAGTTGGTTCCACATACCACCAGGTTTAGAAATATTTTTTTTTCTGTCAAAACATGCACAGCCTTCCTAACACTGAATACTGCTATAACAAAGCCAGACCACATTTGGCCTGATTTTAGGACTCAAGGGTATTCGAGGCTGGCAAGATCTTTGCCAGGCACTTGGAGCTGTTTTCTTGCCTTCTTCATACTAGGCCTATTTCCAAGTGGCTGGGTATAGATCTTGTTTTTACTTGTTTTGTTTTGGACAAAATTCTTGAACTGCTCCTACGCAGACTCTTACTTTTTGATCTGTACCACTGAAATCATACGCCCCACCCTGCACCACTTGCCCTCACTGTGCCCATGCCCGCTTTCTGGCTCATTCTTGTCTCAACACTCCTACAATTCTCCCCTCACTCACTCCATGGTAGAATTCCAAGAGGACTAGACCCGAGTGAGACAGTGTCATAAAAGATGATGTCAGAGGAAAGCTCAGAGCTGGGCCAAAGCCTTGTAAGCCTTTGGAAGGGCTGTGGCTATTACTTTTAGAGAAATAGGGAATCATTAGAGCAAGCGTGTCCAACCTGTGACCCACGGGCCACATGTGGCTTAGTACGTACTTCAGTGCAGCTCCACACAAATTAGTAAACTTTCTTTAAAACGTTATGAGATTTTTCTGCAACTTTTTAGCTCATCAGCTAACGTTAGTGTTAGTATATTTTATATGTGGTGCAAGACAATTCTTCTTCCACTGTGGCCCAGGGAAGCCAAAAGATCGGCTGCCCCTGCGTTAGAGGATTTTCAGCTGAGAAGTGGACATGGTCTAAAAATAATCAAAAAGGATCAGTCTGGATGTTATGTTAGAAGCAAACAGCAGAGGGAGCAAGAGTGAAAGTCGGAACTCCAGCACAATAATCCAGATTGACATGTTGGAGGCTTGAGCCAAGCTGTCACAGTAAAAGTAGCAAGATGAGGTCAGATCCAGATATATATTTTGAAAGTCGAGGGAAAAGGATTTTCTGACATATTGGATACGGGGTATGAGAGAAATTATGGAGGCAAAGCTGACTCCAAAGGTTTGGGCCTGAGCAATTATTTAAAAACTGACATAATACTTTAGGAAATCACGATTGTGCCAGACATAATTCTAAGCACTTTACCAATCACAACCCATTAAATCCTCAAAACAGCCTATGAGATAGATGCTCTTAGCATGCCCAAACGTGATACACAGATTGCTTAAATGACTTGTGCAATTTCCCAGTGAATGTTGTTGCCATTAATTGAGATGAATCAGTACAGGAGTAGAAGAGATTTGGAGCACAACTAAGAGCTTAATTTTAGACTTTTTAAGGTCTAGAGACTACTGACAACCCACCTGTCCAGGCTCAGTCTACTTTTGCTTTCAGCTGGTATTAGTCCATGGTGTAGACTTCTTACCTGCAGTGGTTATATCAGGTACTCTAAGCTGGCACCAGGGGTCCCACAGCTTGGTCTTCCACTGAAGCTAGTGATACGCTGGTAAATGTTTAACAACCAGCCCTAGCATTTGCTTAGTTTTTGCTAATTTTTGTGTGTAAATATTCACACCATAGCCAATTTTACACAATCACCACGATGTGATTGAACAAGGACATTGGAAGAGATGCATGCTCTCTGCCCTCTACTGTAATGTGCCCATGACTGGAGCCACTACAATAATGTTAAAGTCCTAGTGAACATCTAGAAATGGTACGTCAGGGCTCCCAAGTGAGAAGGAGAATTTATGATTGTAGACATAGCCAAAGTAGCTGGGAAAAATGAGTTAGGCTTGAACTATAGTTAATTATGTATAATAAAGGAAGAATAGACAGAATAAAGTCAAAGGGATGGAATAATGGAGGGGCTGCATAACTATAGGAGAGTGAAATGGTTGAAATAGCCTATTCTGCATTAATGTCATGAGAGTCGGGAGCAGAGATGACTATTGATGGAATCTGAAGAGAAATTAAAGTCAGGTCAGCCAATCAGAAGTCTCAGAAGTAGATAAAGGAAGAAATCCCGTCAGTGAGGAAAAGAAGCATCTGAGAACTCCAATATCAGGCAGTAGCAGAGACACTCAAATGTTTGCTAAATGACTGCTTCTACAAAACACCTGATCCAGGAGGAGACTTTTTAAATGTTTCCAATGCAGTGTGTCCAGGTTACGTCGAGGAAAGGCTCCATAAGTGATTTATGTATAATACAAGGCTTGAAAACCTGGTAAATAACAAAGGCAGAGGGACTCAAGATATCAAGGAGTCCCAAGATCAAATAAAGGACACTGAATGATGAGAGTAGAGTTTAGGGTCATAACAGCACTGACTGAAAAGCACAGGACAAAGATGACACAGCAGTGACATACACAGGTGGGATACATAGGTGAGAATTGATGCTGAGACCTAAACACCAAGAGACAAGTTAAGCATCCTTAGCAAAATTCACAAAGGGTCCTGTACACATCACCAAGAAATTTTTTAAGGTTATTCTAAAGGTAATGGGTGCCAAGAGAAAATACCATTCAGGGAAATGACATGGTGATTTACTTTTACAGTAGGATGGAAGATAGAATGCAAATAAGCAAGACTGAAAGGAAGTGAACTAATTAAGGAGGCATGTCATGCAAGAGATGATGAGGGTATGAACAATGGCTGTGACAATAGGAATGAAATAGTGAGGCTGATTATACAGCTATTTTAGAGGTAGAACTGACAGCAGGATACCCCATTGGATATAGATATCTATTGAACATAGAAGGAATAGGCAGAAATTAAGAATAATTTCACATTTTTCACTATGGAGAGGGAAGGATAGAGAAAACTTGAAGAGGATTCCCACATTTTTAACTAGAATGATTCAGTAAGCAGTGTCATTCAGGGAGATCGGAATCTAAGAAGAAAAAGCGAGATGGGAAAATGTGTGTTCATCAGGACTCTTGATTGCAAATGAGAGAAAACTCAGCTGCCTTAGGCAAAAAATGACTTTTATTGCTGCACTGAATCCAAGAAAGAAGTAAACCAACAAACAATGGTATAGTGGACTGTGGTGGTTATAGTGCTGTCTTCTCAGAATGTATTATAATATCCTTTATTGTAGCTGTACCCTCCAATTCCCATGTTTTCTGTGAAGCTCTGTCTGACTCTGACCTATCCACAGACATAGAAGTATCATATGAGCCGGGTCTAGCCAGAGCAATTGGTTCAAATGTGGTCTTGAGACCTGAGCTACACCAATCAGGAGTCTTCATTAGACTTTTCCCCTAAGCCTTTGTCTTTGAGGTTACTGTTTAGGAAGGAGAAAGACACTGGAGCAGCTTGCAGCCATCTTCCTCAGTGCCTTAGGAAAAGCATGACTGCATGAAGTCCAGTTGAGACTAATTCAAAAGCTAAAATAAGCAGAAATGGGAGATGTATAAAAAGAGAAAACTAGCAGTCCTGAAGTGCCAGAAGCATAAATAGAGGCCTGGTCACTGCAGCCATTTGGTTATGTTAGCTACTTTGATGTCCTTCCCAATTATATAAGAAAATGAATTCTTTTTTTCCTTCTTAGGATAGTTAGCAAGGATATGCATAATGTAAAGTACAAGATTCTTCATTAATACATGTTGAAAGGATAGCCTACTGGGCCCCAGGAAAAACTAGATCCAGCCACCGGAATATCACCAGAATCTAGTTCACTACCTTTTATCTGTGCCTCTCTCTGGATGTCAGTTTTATCCTTTCTCACTGCAGACTGTTTTCCTTCTTAAAGTTGGAAATGTGACATAAACAGCTCTCAGATTTTACTTCTGATAGGTTTTATCTCTGAAGGAAAGTGCCTTTTATCTTCTGTGCTTCCAAGTTCAAATATTCTAAGGGAGGATTGTAACTGACCCACCTTGTGTCACATAATGAATCAACCAAATGTATCTAGAGTCTTAAAATACTATGATTGGCTTAGCTTGGGCCAAGTTGACATCCCTGAACCAATCAAATTGGAGTCAGGGTGGTGGGTTCATGTAAGAAAATGGCAATGCTCAAGGAAGCTGTAAAATTAGACCAGGGAGAGAAACAAATCTAAGAAGAGAGATTCTATTTCCAGAAGAAGGACAAATATAGCTGTAAGTGCCTCTCGTAGGAAAGATGGTATTTTAAACATGTTGAATTTGAGACCCATGCAGAGCCAAAAGGAGGTCAAGGAAATGTGGCCAGTTGAAATTATTACTCAAGCCTGCGAGAGACAATTTATGCATTTAGCTGATTTTGATGAAACAAGTTATTTCAGATTATAGATTTCAAATTTGATATATGGTTTTACTCCAAATTTACCTAGGTCTCTAGTTTTCAAAACAACTTTGCACACTTAAAATGATTATGCACTGTAATATAGTGGACATTGTGAATTAAGAGAAAGAGTTGTGAATCACAGAGGCAAGACCTTAGGAGAAAAAAATCCTGATCTATGTTTCTCCCTATGAGGCAAGAGACAAAGATATGGACTAGCAGAGCCTCAGGACGCCAAGATTTTTGGTCTAAGCAACTGAAATATTGCAACTGAGAAGGGAAAGGTTTGTCTAAGGCAGGTTTGGGGTAAGTTTGAGTTGTCTCTTAGACATCCAAGTAGAGATACTGAGTAAAGTATTAAGCATGTGGGATTGGATTTCAGAAGAGTGATCTGGGAACTCTAAAATTAAGGGTTTAGGAATAAAAGGAAGAACTATCCAAGGAGATTGATGAAGAAGCTTTGAGAGTAAGAGAGAATAACCAAGACAGTGTGGTGTTCTAGCAGCCATGTGAATGCAAAACGTGAAAGAGGAGGGGAAAATCAATTGTGACAGATGCTACTGAAGAGTGACATAAATAACAACAGAAAGTTAACCATTGGATTTAGCAAACCGGCTGCCATTGGTGATTGTGACAGTTTCTATGCAGTCATGACAGCAAAAGGCAAGGGTTACACTTTAGCCACGAACGCCAGCAGACAAGGCAGAAATTAGTTGGGTCATTGTCCTGGAAACTAGAGGATTTATGAGACATAATCTAACATCTTAGGACTCTGACTCATATATGTTTATAATGTCCTGTGAGCCCCAGCCCTTCCCTCAGACACAGCGACACCACCTGAGAGAGATAACTGAAAGATTAAAGGGCTGTGTAATAAACTGAGCATTGTTTGCATTTTACTCTTTGCCAAGGCAGACTATCGATAAAGCTTCTGCCTAAATTAACAGATCAAATTAAGCTTTAAATCAAAGTTAGTGCTTTTTCTTCTTACCAACAGGTGTGGAGAAAGAAGGAATCAACTATGACAAAACTAATAAAATTACATTTTATCCTCATGTTGGATGTGTTACTTGTGTTAAATCCTTGACCCTCATGTGGGCTGAATTTTTATTATGTTTTTACTAGTAAACTTCTCAAATCAATTCATAACTTATGCTTAATAATTTTTTCAAGCTTATCTGATTTTTTCTTGCAATTATTACTATTTGGCAACTGTTAAGCTGTATCTTACTGGTGATTTTGGTTCACGAAATTGAATAATAGCAAGGTAAAATTCTAAAGGTAACAATCAAGACAAGTTTGAAAATGGGACATCCACCTAAAGTAGAAGAATAGGGGGAGAGGATCAAAATGAGAGGACTCAGAAGTTAGAAACAAAAAAGAGAGAAGGGGTAGTGGGTGAAGCAGGCTTAGAGAATTCTTGAAAGTGCATGTAAAAAGACACGTAGACACATTACAGTTTTTCACCTTCTGTGAATACTTACTTGCATGTGTATTTCAGGTCTATTTAAAAATTTCAGAAAAAGGTGGATACTTTGGAAATCATATTAAGAACTAATAACACAAGCACTGAAATCAGAGAAAATCACACACTGGGGTCTGTCAGGGGAAATAGGGGAGGGACAGCAGGGGGCGGGGAGTTGGGGAGAGATAACATGGGGAGAAATGCCAGATATAGGTGATGGGGAGGAAGGCAGCAAATCACACTGCCATGTGTGTACCTATGCAACAATCTTGCATGTTCTTCACATGTACCCCAAAACCTAAAATGCAATAAAAAGAAGAAAAAAGAAGAATATTCAGTGCAGTATTAATTATAATTTCAAAAATTAGAAAAAAAACCCTAAATGTCTCTAGATAGTACAATAGTTAAATTTGTGATATATTCATATCATACTGTATTATACAGCCATACAAGGCATGAGGTTGGCATTCATATACTGACATAAAAAATGTCACTGGTATATTAAATTTAAAAGAGAAACTACATATCAATATGTAATATGGAAGAATTTAAATAGTTTAGAAAAATTGAAATATATATATATCTTTTAGGAAAAGAAATGGAGTATGCATATTAGAAATACTGTAGTAGGAACCATTCATCTGTCAGCAGTAGTTTCATCTGGTATGGGACAGTGGAAAGAAGCCTTTATTATTAAAGTCTATAAATTTCAAAAAAAAAAAAAAAAGAACTAGCACTACCACTTATTAGCCACAAGGATTTGAGCAAATTACTCTTTGAGCCTCAGAATCCTTATTCACAAAATGGACAAAATAATAGTATATAACTCACTAAGCTGTTGTAAGAATTGAGCAGGAAAATGCAGATAAGGGTCTTCTTGCAGTGCCTACCCAAATAAAGGCTGATAGTTATTAGTTATGATTAGTGTTATTATATATCATTGAGAAGCCTTTCTTTAGAAGACTTTTCCATCAGTACCTTTTTTTTCTCACTTATTTCTCCAGCACTCTTAGGGCCCTTGATGAATATCATCAAAGATACTCTCATCAGCACCTTCAATGACCTTTCTCCTCTGTGTTTCCACCACAGGTATTAGCTAACTCTCACCCTGTGAATCCACTGACTGGGGAACTTTGTTTAAGAAAATCACGTGGCTGTGTCAACAAGCAAGGTAGAAATGACCACGTACATTCACTGAGGTAAAAGGGAAGGCATTTGTAAGATGACTTACGCAAAAGGATATCCTGGCTAAGATTGGACTTGAGAGTTTTAAAATTGTTGATGAGTAAAATCAAGTAGACACTTTTATTTAAATGTAACTCTAGGAGCAGTTTTTGGTCTCTAAGATAGAGACTTTAAATTACCCGGAAAGGCTCTTTCCTGATTTCTTTTTAAGAAAATCAACAGATGAGGTCTTTAACTATACAATCTTAAGGCACTTTTGTTTTCGACAAAATTGTGGTGACCTGTGGCTGAAGTTAAGTGTCGTGGTTTAATCATTCTGTAAGGTAGAATCAGAGCTGGATCTCACAGAATGTTGACTTCATTTCTTCTTCTTCTTTTTTTTTTTCATTAGTTGATTTGTTTGGTTTATTTATTTATTTATATTTTGTTGGCTTTGGGTTTTGGTTTGTTTTAAGTTTTGGGAATTCTTTGCAGGAGACACAGCACAGAAGACAGAAGCAGAAGCAGCTTTACTGAAAAACAGAGCATGAATAGAATGACTTCAAGTCCCTTAGGGCACCATAGTGAGAAGTGACTTTCTCTGAGCTTCTTAGAGAATTCAACAATGTCCTGCTCCCTTAGGGAGCTGCAGCCATTGGCACGTGGAAATAGGGCTTCCACCAAGAGTCCCACCAGTCACAGCAACAGGAAGTCTTCAGACAACTTTGATGATATTGTTAGCCAGAGCAAGCTAGAAAAAGAAAGAAAAACTATAAAGATGCCACAGTGGGAGCATGAGCACCTTGAGGCATCCTGTTGGAAACTGACAAACCTAATTGTGGGACTTGGATGCTGAGTTCAGATACACATGCTGTGGGAGGCACTATAATTCAGTCATTAACGTTGAAAACGGTCCAATTCTATATACATACTCTGTTGAAGACTTCTTCCAACCGCCTTATATTATAAATTTAAAATATGAAATACAAATACAAGTATGAAATATAAATTTAAAATGTGAAATACACACTGAGTCTGTGTCTTGACTCAGATTACCTAGGAAGGGACAGTAACTTATTCATCAATGTTTAGAATAATAGTAAGTTACAGAATACAATCTGAGAAAATTACTTGGACCGAGAAAGCAATGTCCTTGACATTCATCAGTCCAGAATCAGAACTGCAGATAAAACTAGGTGCAAATTTATCAGAAAACAATATTTTTCTGAAATACATATTGTAGCCATAGAATCCTTTAAAAACTTAGTTCTTAGAGGGACTAATGCTTACTTGCTGAGAAATTTTATTCTCTGAAATCATAGAATATCAGATGCATTGCTGTTGAAAATTATTGCAATAGGAATGAAACATCTCACTCTTATCTGGAGGAGTTAAGTCATTGTGATCAGTGAAGCCTTGATTTACAGCCCCTGTGCAGAGCTTCAGAGAATGGGTCTCAGGACACAACATTTGACATCTATTTTGACTTCATTTCCAAGAAAACAGGACTGCTATGGTTTGAATGTTTGTCTCCTCCAAACCAATGTGTTGGAGCTGTAGCCTAATGGGAGGTGTTTCGGTTATCAGGATGGATCCCTCATTAATAGATTAATGCCCTCCCTGGGGTAGGGAGCAGTGAGTGAGTTCTTGCTCTATTTGTTCTCAAGAGAGCTAGTTGTTAAATAGAGCCTGGCACGTCACTCCTCCCTCCTTGCCTTCTCTCTCACCATATGATCTCTGCACACAACACCTTCCCTCACCTTCCGCCATGAGTGGAAGCAGCCTGAGCCTCTCACCAGTTCCAGATGCTGATGCCATGCTTCCTGTGCAGCCTGCAGAACAGTGAGCCAAATAAACCTCTTTTTCTTATAGATTGACCAACCTCAAATATTCCTTTATAGCAACACAAAATGGACTGAGACAAGGACCATAGGTCCATTTCACAGTACAGAGCTGAAGCTGACGTCTTTTATACACCACCACACTTTGCTTAGCGCCCATAAAGCATCACTTCATTTACACTGCACCTAAATTCCACCCTTCAGCAAAATCCTGTGTTAACTCTACATTTTCCTTTGTTTGATGAGACATCTCACAATTCCTCTGTTGTGCAGTCACCACACTGCAATGAGTCAGTAAACTTGACTTCATTGGTCTGTTTACAGGTTGTCCCTGGTGGTTTTAGGCTGATTAGGCTAGGACAAACCATACCTTTTTTTTTTTTTTTTTTTGAGACAGTTTTGCTCTTGTTACCCAGGCTGGAGTGCAATGGCATGATCTCGGCTCACCACAACCTCCACCTCCTGTGTTCAGGCAATTCTCCTGCCTCAGCCTCCTGAGTAGCTGGGATTACAGACACACACCACTATTCCCAGCTAATTTTTTGTATTTTTAGTAGAGATGGGGTTTCACCATGTTGACCAGGATGGTCTCGATCTCTTGACCTCGTGATCCACCCTCCTCGGCCTCCCAAAGTGCTGGGATTACAGGCGTGAGCCACCGCGCCCGGCCATAACTTATTTTTTAAATGTCTTCTTTAAGCAAATGTTATTTGTATCTTACTCTATTCCATAAGCTAAAGTAACAAAGTAGTCTAATTGCACCAAAAGATGCTTATAGCATAAAACTTTCTATGCTATAAACAAAAGTTCTTGAAATTAAAAAGAAAAAATACTGTCCTTAAAATGAAATATATATATATATATATATATATATATATATATATATACACACACACACATACACAGAGTTGGGTTTTTTCACTTTGCTAAAGCTCAGGCTGTGCTTCTTACAATAGAACAATGATCAAAAATAGACCTTTTTCCTCCCTTTATAATATGACCAAACAAGGGTTAGGGGCAATGACCACTGCATCACTTAAAAGATAGTGAAAAACTTGGAATACTGGATGAAACTCTAACAAACACGTTCTTCCCGAACCTCACTCTTGACCTATGATCTTGTTTCCTATTTCACTGAGAAACAGGGAAAAAATTAGATGAGAATGTGCAACAGCCCCCAGCATGAGATCTTCCTACCTTCCTCTAACTGCACCTATATACTGTTACTATCAAAGACTCCTCTGTGTCGCTAACAAAGGCTATTTCCTCTCCTTTTGCACTAAATTCCGTATACTCGTGCCTATGGAGGGACATTGTCCCAGTAATTATCTCCTTTATTCTGCCTGGGTCAGCCTCTAGGATGGCCCCCAGTGATCCCCACCTCCTGGTATTCACGCCATGATACAATCTACTTTCACAGTAAATCAGGGATGAACCCTGTGACTAATAGAACACTGCAGGAGGAATGATGTGTGACTTCAGACGCCAGGTCATAGAGGACAAGGACACTGCCACCCTCTTGGATCTCTCACTCTGTGGAAAGCCAGCAACATTCTGTGAGACAAGCAGTGCTGTGGTGAGGCCCGTGTCAAGAAGGCCTGAGGTCTCGCACCATGAGCTACAGCCAATTTGTCAGTCATGTGAGTAAGCCCCCCGGGGGGTGGACTCCCCTAGACCTAACCACCTCTCCAGGTGGCCAGAGCCCTAGCCCACCTCTGACTGCAACCTGATGAGAAACCCGAGTAGGAAGCCCTGCTGGAGCTGCTCCCAAGTTATTGATCCACAGAAACTGTGAGAGATAATACTTGTTTAGTGTTCTCTTAAGCCACTACATTTTGGGTGGCTGTATTTGTTACGCAGTACCAGATGACTAATACACCTTCTGTGATCAAAACACTTCAGAGGTTCCCCATTTCTCTCAGAGACATATTCAAAGTCCATAAGGCCCATGAGGACCCTCACATTCTTTCCACCCCCCATTACCTCTAACTCTATTTTCTACCACTAGCCTTCTTACCACCTCAACTCCAGCTAGAGTGACTTCTTTGCCCTTCCTCAAATCTGCCTCAGGGCCTCTGTACTGGCAACTCTGTTCCCACTCCCACCCCATCCTCCAGGCCTTCTCTCAAATGTCTTCCTCTCAGTGAGGACTTCCTTTCTTAAAATGGAATACCCACAAACCCAACACACACACACACACACACACACACACACACACGTCTCTAGTCTTATCTCCTTAATTTTTTTTTCCTTAGCACGTATCACTATTTCATATACCATATATGTTGTCTATTATCTGGTTTCCCTTACTTGGATGTATGCTAAGTTGGTGCAAGGGTTTTTGTCTGTTCCCAGTGTCTAAAAGAGCATCTGATTTTCAGTAGGCACTCCATAAAATTTGTCAAATGAATACACCAGTGTTAAGAGTATGAAAGTGTAATAGTACCTTTAAAAATGCCTCAAAGATAAATCTTTTGATTTATCTTTATCTTTAGAACTACCCCCACTTTAGCCACTTCTAAAATTTACTATTAGAAAAACCTTTTCTTTCCTGAAGAACTGTCTCACAAAAATAGCAGTTAAATAGGAAGCTATCCTAACCCACTGTCTGCCCTTTTTCCTTGTGAAACTCAGACCAAATTTGAAAGTCACCTATAGTAACTATAGGTGCTCTTGGCGTCTAAACTCTGTTTTGTTTCATCTTGACTTTCTTAAGTTCCTAGGTTTTTCCTTTGTTCCTATTATTTTATTGTTTTGATTGTATATTGCCTCAAAGACTTTATGAAATTAAGTAGATTACAAATAGAAATATAAGTAAGTGATGTTAGTGTTTTCTTAAGTTCATAATAGATTATTAAAAGTATCTTTGATTCAGTTTTTTATAGTTACAGAATTATAAACTTTTTAAGGAACAAAGCTTTAATTTTTGTGAACTCTCCTTTTAAAATCAACAAAAGGTAATGTTTTTATTATTTTTTAGGGTTTTTTTTTTTTTTTTTTTGAGATAAGAGTCTCACTCTGTCACCCAGGCTGGAGTGCAGTGGCACAATCTCAGCTCACCTCCCAGGTTCAAGCAATTCTCCTGCCTCAGCCTCCTGAGTAGCTGGGATTACAGGTGCCACCACAACACTCAGCTAATTTTTTGTATTTTTAGTAGACACGGAGTTTCACCATGTTAGTCAGGCTGGTCTTGAACTCCTGACCTCCAGTAATCCATCCACCTCGGTTTCCCAAAGTTCTGGGATTACAGGCATGAGCCACTGTGCCAGACCTGGGTTATTCTTATTGTAAAACATTTTACATGAAAAATAGGCTTTGGATCAGGAGAGGAACATTTATTTCAATACAGCATCATTATTTCTCAGTAAAATGACATATTTTTCCTAATTTCAGATTATTCTTGAAAATTTTTTTTTGCTTCTATGATATAATAAAACTCTACTTGAATATTATGTATTAAATTGATTTCTTCTCCTTTTTCAAAAAACAGAGGAAGGGTTCTCAATGAATCAGCAGGTTTTTTTCTGCCTTCACCAGTCATCATTTCTCATTATACACAGAGATCCTCAAAATGAGGACCAGATACACTCAGCCTGTAGGATCATTTAGTAACTGGGGGAAGGAGGAGAAGTAGCCTAGATTTTTTAAAGTTCCCACACCCAAACATCCCAAAAGATTATAAAAAGGTAAACAGGTTTTCAGAGATTAAATATGGAAAATATTGGTATTGGTTTTGATTCTATAGACCTGAATAAAATACCACTTGACAGTAGATTTCTTTATATTTGGTGAACGCTTAAAAAGATAGTCAAATGAATTAAATATACATTTAAATAAAGGAGCAAATATATATTAATTATCAATTATCAACCTCAACAATTATTTCATAATATCTAAATATACATAATATATAATAAATATATATTGAATATATATTTTATATTTCTCAGCCTGGTGAATTAAACCAACCCCATCAATAATCTCATTGTATTTAAATATATATTTAATATATATTCTACATTAATATATTTAATATTTAATATGTCGATCTATAATTAAATACATATTTAATAAATGCATTTGTGTATTTAACAAATAATAAATATATTTATATTACATATTAATATATGCAATAATAAATATATAAATATATATGTAAATATGATGAGATCATTTAGGGGGCTGAGAAAATAGTTTAACTGCCATAAAATAATCACAAATTTAAAATAATAACATTTTCAGAGCAGTGTTAGATTTATGAAAAAAATCGAGCAGTTAGGAGCAGGGTTCCCATATAACCCCTATCTCTCACAGTTTCCCTATTAGTAACATCTGCATCTGTACATTTCTTACAATTGATGAACCAATATTGGTACATTATTATGAACTAAAGTCCATTGTTTACATTAGAGTGCACTCTGTATGTTGCATAGCTCTACGGGTTCTGACACATGTAAAAGACCCCAAATGTAGTATATCTAGGTCAATGTTCTATACGAGCTTGAGAAGAATGTGCATTTTGCTGCGGTTGGATGAGATATAACTCAGTTAAACCCAGGTGATGATGGAACTGTTCACTTCTATTATATTCTTATTTATTTTCTGCCTGTTCGATTTGGCAATTACTGATAGAGAAATGTTGAAGACCCCAACTGCAATAGTCTATTTGTGTCTATTTCTCTTTGCAGTTTTTCCAGTTTTTGTCTCATGTATTTTGACACTCTGTTGTGAGGTGCACACACAGGATTGTTAGGTCTTATTGGAGAGTTGGCCCCTCTATCATTATGTAATGGCCTTCTTTATTCCTAGTAATTTCCTTGTCTGAAGTTTGCTTTGTCTGAAATTAAAATATTTATTCTAGCTTTCCTTCGATTAATGTTAGAAAAGTGTATCTTGCTGGGCATGGTGGCTCATGCTGTAATCTCAGCACTTTGGGATACTGAAGCAGGAGGATTTCTTGAGTTCAGGAGTTCAAGACCAGCCCGGGCAACATAGCAAGACCTCCTCTCTACAAAAAATTAAAAATTAGCTTGTTGTGGTGACGCATACCTGCAGTCCCACCTACTCAAGAGATTAAGGTGGGAGGATCATTTGAGCTGAGGAGTTCGAGACTGCAGTGAGCCATGATTGTCCCACTGCACTCCTGCCTGTGTGATAGAGTGAGACCCTATTTCAAAGGTTAAAGAAAAGAAAAATATATCTTTCTCCCTTCCTTTTAATATGTGTCTTTATAAATAACATGGATTTCTTGTAAACAACATAGAGTTGATGCCTGTATTTTATTCATTTTGTCAGTCTTTGTCTTTTAATTGGTATGTTCAGACCACTTATATTTAAAGTGATTCTTGATAGAGTTGAATTACTGTCTCCCATATATTAATTGTTTCCTGTTTGTTGCCCTTGTAATTGTTTCCCTTTTTTGTCCTCCCTTCTTGATATGGTTTGGCTCTGTGCCCCCATCCAAATCTCACCTGGAACTGTAATCCCCATGATCCCCACCTGTTGAGGGAGGGACTTGGTGGGAGGTGCTTGTGTCATGGCGGGTGGTTTCCCACATGCTGTTCTCATGATAGTGAGTGAGTTCTCAAGAGATCTTATGGTTTTATAAGGGGCTCTTCCCCTTTCTCTTCCTCTCGCCTGCTGCCATGTATGACGTGCCTTTGCTTCTCCTTTGCTCTCTGCCATGATTGTAAGTTTCCTGAGGCCTCCCTAGCCATGCAGAACCATGAGTCAATTAAACCTCTTTCCTTTATAAATTGCCCAGCCTCAGGTAATATCTTTAGAGCAGTGTGAAAATAGACTAATACACCTCTTTTGCTACCTTTTCTAGTTTTAATTCAGCATTTTATATAATTCTATTTTCTCTCCTCTCTGAGGGTATCAATTATACTTAAAAACATATTTTTAGAAATTACCCTAGAGTTTGCAGTATACATTTACAACTAAGTCCACTTTTCAATAACACGATACCATTTCACATGTAGTGCAGTTACTGTACAAAACATTATTCCTAGTGCCTCTCTCCTGTTCCTTAAAGCATTGCTATTATGTATTCCATTTATTGATAAATTAAAATCACCCAATATATTACTGATATTATTACTTTGAACAATTATCCATTAGATCAATTAACAATAAGAAAAAATAAAAGATTTAAGTTTTACCTTCATTTATTGCACTTCTAATGTTCTTCCTTCATGTTAATTCAAATTTCTGATATGTATCGTTTTTTGCTCTCTAAATAATTTATTTTAACATTTCTTCCAAGGTGAGTCTACTGGTAACAAATTTCCTCAGTTTTTGCTTATCTGAGGAAGTTTTTATTTTCCTCTCATTTTTAAAGGATAGACTAGGTACAGAATTCTAGGTTAGTGGATTTTTCTTTCAACACTCTAAATAGTTCACTCCTACTCTCTTCTTGCTTGCATGGTTTCTGAGAAGTCAGATGTAATTCTCATCCTTGTTCCTCTGTAAGTAAAGTGATAGTTTTTCCTGACTCCTTTCAACTTTTTTCTCTTTATCTAATATCCCAAAATTTGTATACAATATGCCTACATGTCGTTTTTTTGTTGTTTTTTTTTTATCATCTTGCTTGGTGTCATCCGATCTTCCCACATCTATGGTTTGATGTCTGTTATGAATTTTAGAAAGTTGTCCACAATTATTAGATCCCTAGATATCTATTTAAATTTCCAGCCCCGGCCATATCTGAATCTGATTCTGATGCTTGCTTTATCTTTTCAGACTGTGTTTTTTCTTGCCTTTTAGCATGCCTTATAATTGTTTGTTGAAAGCTAGGCATGTCGTATCAGATAATAGAAAACAAAGTAAGTAGGCCTTTAGGTTTTATGTGTTTATCTCTCCAGAAGCTAGACTGTATTTAATGGTTGTTGTAGGTGTAGGTATAAGAGGCTTCTATTTTCTCTAATATCTCCTTTATGCCTTCCCTATTTGTTGTCTTTGTGTTTTCTTAGAGACTCATTCTTAAGCGGAGTTGTGTCTTGCAACTCTCTCTAGTCGTGATCCACAGTTATTATACCAGAGCACGGTTTATATGGTCATAAGATATTGAAGCATTGATACATTCTATAATGTTAAGATAAAAATCTCTATTTTTTATTCTTATTCATTTTTAAAAAATTTTAGATTCAGGAGGCACATGTGCAAGCTTCCTACATAGATATATTCTGTAATGGTGAGATTTGGGCTTCTAGTGAATCCATCACCCAAACAGTAAACATTGCAGCCAGTAGATAATTTTTCAACCTGCACTATTCTCCCACCTTTCTTTGTTTTGGAGTCTATTATTTCATCTTTATGTCCATGTGTACCCACTGTTTAGCTCCCACTTATAAGTGAGAACATGCAGTATTTGATTTTCTGTCTCTGAGTTATTTCACTTAGGATAATCGCTTCCAGCTCAATTCATGTTGCTGCAAAGGACATGATTTAACTCCTTTTTATAGCTGCATAATATTCCATGGTTTATATATACCACATTTTCTTTATTCAATCAACTATTGATGGACACTTAGGATTACTCCATGACTTTGCTATTCTGAATAGTGTCCCAATAAATATACAAGTGCAAGTGTCATTTGATATAACAATTTCTTTTCCATCAAGTAGATAACCAATAGTGGGATTGCTGGGTAGAATGGTAGTTCTATCATTAGTTATTTGAGAAATCCTCATACTGTTTTCCATAGGGGTTGTACTAGTTTACATTACCACCAACAGTGTATAAGCATTCCCTTTTCTCTCTATCTTCTCCAACATCTAAAACTCTATTTTTCAGTAGTCCAGAATCCCTGGGTTGTGAACTTGTAAGAGCTTCTTCTTTTATTTTTCTCCTTACATGAGAAAGAAAGTGTAGAAGGTGTTCAAATTGTCTAGTTGCCTTTTCTGTAATTCAGATAAACCTCTCAGGCAAAGTTTACCTTGAGGGCAGGCTTTTGTTTCTGAGTATATTTCAAATAGTTATTTTTTCCTCCTTCATGCCAAAGAAAAGAGGAAATTTTTCTCCTATCTTCTGAAAGTAAAATTCATGAATGTGTGGATGCTCCCATACGAATGGCTCCCACTCTCTCTCAGTTTTCAACTCTCAAGTTACCCCACACTCAGCCTTCAGCAGTATGCCAAATACTGTATAAGTGCCCCCAACCCTTTACTGGCTCCAGTGGCTTTTGCTGTCCTGGTAAGCTGTAATTCTTTGTATTCACCTATGTCTTCAGTTTGCAAAGAGGTGGCATGTCCTATGACCTCAATTCTCTGGCAGATCTAAAAAGAGTTGTTGATTTTTTATTTGCTCAGTTTTTTTTCTTGTTGTGATGATGGGAGTGGAGACTTAAATGTCAGAGCAGAAACCAGAAGTCCTAGTAATAATGTTTTATTATATATATATATATATCTTTTGACCACATAAAAGAGAAATGTGCACAGGTCTTATTATTATCATTTTTCCATATAAGTAAACTGAGGTTTAAAGAAATTAAATGACTTTCCGAGAGAAATATTGCTAATAGATGAAGCTAAAGTCAGAAACTGGATCTTCTAGTGTCTGCCGGGACTCTTCCAATACAAACCATCATGTTTAGGCAATCACATATATGAAACAATATGAAAGAAAAATTTTAGTTTAAGAACAGAGTCATCCATGTTTGGGTTTGCTCTGTGGCATAATGTAAAAAGCAAGGGCCTGGCATATCCCATAATGAATGTTCTCAGGCCTAATTCAGCCCCCAACTCACTTTTAGACTTTAGGGAATTCTCAACAAATGCTGACACAAGCTTCAGCTTCTCCATGTGAGTCTGAAGCAAGAATAAACCACATGATCATGTGACCATGAAGTGAAACAATTCTAGGTTGGATTTAGGACCTATATTTTTGGAAGAGAGTTTGTGGACATGTGTGTCTTAAGTGTGCATGTGTGGAAACGGGAACTGATTTCTTCAAAACCTTTCTGAACTGCTAAATTAATCCTCTTCCTTAAGTGAAAAAGTTTTGCTGCTTTAATTCTTTAAATGAAATGATATTTTGCCTTCCCATCTGCTCATCTGACATAATAGTCTATGAATGTGATTAATGTTTAAGGAAGAACTTCCTTCTAGGAAATGTCGTCAGTTAATAGTCCTTGTGTTTTCTCCTTCTTGTGAATGTCACACCCATTACCAACCACTGGATGGTCTTGAGTTAAATATCACTTCCTCAGAGAGGCCTTTCTTGAACTCACACTAGCACAGAACCTACACTTCCCCTTTCCGACTTAAAGTTTGCATCCTTTGGTATATGGGAACCCACATGAAGAGATGATTTCATCTAGGTCACCACTGTATTTCCAAGGCTAACAGTCTAGAGCAGTGTTTTCCAGAACTTTCTGCAGTGACAGAAATCTTCTATAACCTGCACATCTGGCTACTGAGCACTTGAAAAGTGTCCAGTGCAAGTGAACTACTAAATATTTTCTTGCGATTTAATTTTAAATAACCCCATGCTGCTAGTGGCTACATATCGGACAGTAGAGGACTAGAACAACGTTCCTCAAAATCTAAATAAAGATGTCAAGAGCCTGCATTTTTAACCCATTCCTCAGGTGATTCTTATAGGCAGTAACATTGGACAAATATTGATTAGAATATGATTCTCAAGCCCAGCTTCACAGTAGAGTCACCCAGGGAAGGCTTTTGAAAGAAAATGATTCCTGAGTCACATACTCAGAGATTCTATTTTAATTGCTTTAGTATTGGGTCCAGATATCAGTTTAGTTTTGTTTTGCATTTTAAAGCCACCACCTTGGGCCATTGTTAGTGCAGCCAAGCTTGAGAATCCTGGAATGTATATTCTCATGTGACACATTACATATTAGATAAAAATACAGATAAGTGACTTGTACAAATAAATGGCTTGCGTGCGTCTATAAAGAATTAGTGATTACAAGTGAAATCTTGTGATGTCACAAGAGACGTTAATGACATCAGTGGTACAGATGAATTTCTAATACTAAGTGGAAAAATTCACTTCAGGTAATCTTTTACAATGGTGTGAAATTTCTCAGCCTTTTGTTTTATACATAAACAATAATAAAAAATAATACCTCCTTCTGTGACACTTAGAGAGGGTGACATGCTGAGAGTTCCCTGAATAATCACCTACAAATACACAAAACTCTTCTAGTTTCCTGGTTGACCAACTCAGAGCTTGAGGACTCCTCACGAGCCACCTGACAATTCACTCCAGCACAGAAACTGAAGGAAGGCGTTCCCCAACCTGCTGTCCTAGGAAGGCCTCTGAGTCGCCGGTGCTAAAGCCCTCCCCTCTCCACCCTCCTGAGCTGGAGGTAAACGTCCCAGCAGGAAGTCAGGGCTGGATTGGCGCTCTGCGCGAGCATCCTGGGAAGGGCACTCTGGGTCACGGGTGCTAGAGCCCTCCCCTCTCCTCCCGGCCGGTGTGTGGGAGATTGTCCCCGCAGACAGTAAAGGCTGGCCAGGCCGCCCCGGCACGTAGAGGGAATGAGTCAGGCTCTGGCTCCATACCCGCACGTAGTGGGCGGATCACGCCAGCGCTGAGTAGGAAGGAGTTTCAGCCGCCAGACCGGAACGCAGTGAGTACAGCCACTCAAAGGAAAGCCAAGTTGCTTTGCAGGGGAGCGTCTCATGATTTTTCAAAAACATGCTCATGGTTAAAAAGAAAAATCAAGGCTCAGAATAAATACTTTCAAGCACTGTTAATTTTAGCCCAAAGACAGGCGTACTTGCCGGGAGATTTGGGGAAATTAACATGAAACTAAAAATGACATTTTAGTTGGAGTGGAACAATCAGAATATACCAAATAGGAATTTTTTAAAAGTCTGCGTAGAAGTTTAAATTACTAGGAAAAACGTAAAGGAGAAGTATTTACTAATAAATTAAACAAAAGTAATAAAATGAAAATAATATAGTTTGAGAAAATATCAGTGGACACTGAGAAAAACATTAAAATAATGTTTGAGATTAAACTGTTTAGGTTTTGTGCAGAAAGAATTGGGAAAATGTGCTGGATGGAGTGATACTGCTTTTCTTTTCCACAAAAATTTCATTGTTTTAGAGAGAGAGCCTTTTTAAAGACAGTAAGTTATTGCCAATTCACAATGAAATAAGATCACTTGCTTTCTAAAATGTTCAAGAGCTGCATGCAATAAACTTCATTTATCTATAGGAAATAACTGGTGTTCATTCGGTAGTCAAAATGCAGCTCCTGGGCTCTAGCACGTCAAATTATTCTCTCCATTTCAGAGATTTAGGGCCTTTGTGGAGTCTTCGTTTCAGTAAAATAATTTGCCACTTTTGAAGGTTAGACATTCTCTTCTTATCACTGTACACATGAAGGTTTTGTTTTGCTTTGCTTGTTGTTAATTAAAATTAGGAAAAAATGATGTGTTAGCTATCGCCCAATCACGTGTCTTTTTAGTCATAGGTTAGTTAGCTTTTCAAGGTATTTTCTGCATCTCTAACCTGTTGCAGCTCTGTTATCTTAGTACGTCTGTTATCTTAGCAGCAAGCACCTGCTTCAGCTGACCCTTGAGCCGTAACCCATGTAAGCCACTGCAGTGCTGGACCTCTCTTTGAGGCTAACAGTAGAACTATTATTTTTTCTTCTTCAATAGTGTTACTGTGCCAATGTTGAAATGTACCTCAGTGTCTCTTTCTCAGCTACATCCCTATGAAGTATGTTTTCTTACTAGCAGTGTGTTTTTAAGAAAGTCCACACAATTTCAAATACACATTTTCTTTACTAAAGTTTATTGACCAGTTTTGAAGTGATCCTTGTTTTCAGTTAAACTGTCCTTAATAATGCTAAATAACATATTTTGTAGGTTGTTGTATATTTAATATTCTCTGCAAGAACACATAAGGAACAATACATGGACCTTATATATTTGTCACTGTGAAATAAAATTACAAGAAAAGGTGATTTCAGGTGTACTTTATTCAATACATATATACAAGAAGTTATCACTATGAAAAAGAAACCGCTGGATTATTCTGAATTCTATTCCAGAGAGCTTATTCCAAAGGGCCAGTGTGCAACATATGAATCCAAGGTGGTATTGTGGAAAGACTCTGTTTACCTCTTGTGATAAAATTACTTTGGTGGTGTTTTTTTCTCATGTAACTCGGGCAACTAAAAATCTAAATTGTATAAGTGGCCTTTCACAAACGATAACTTTATGAAAAAATGTCTAATTCTTGGTTATTTGTAGTTTTAGTCCTTTTCCTCATAGAGAAGCTAGCGCTGTTATATAAGTTTAGGAGTGTTGTCCACTAAAACTTTCTGCAGTGATGGAACCTACGCAGGAGAATATTTTTTGTAATGTACTAACATTGTCCTCAGATCTTAGAAGAAGTTAGACCAGCCCTGACGACAAAGTTGTTCTTTTTAAATTATAGGCTAATGATCAAAAATATTTGTTGATAAAATAAATGAACATGAAGCACAAACATAATATATAGTTGTGTGATGTCCTAACTACCCACAAAAAGGAGTCTTGGCACAGTTTTGAAAAATTCGATAAATACATTAATCACAATTTGTACACGGATTCACGTCTCAGGTGTTTCGTTTTTTCTTTTATTTCAGAAGCTCCTGAAAAGTACATCAAGTCTAAAGTGAGCCAGCGAACTCAGCAAGGCTGGAACCATGAGCAGTAATGGAGCAGATCTAACCTTTGGTTACACCTCCTGTTTTGTAGCTATCCTTTTGTTTGGCTCAAATTTTGTGCCACTGAAAAAATTTGACACTGGTGATGGTAATTATTTTTCCTTCATTGTCAACCTTACATTATTTTTAAAGATGAAGTTCCTTTTTTGGTCTTTTAAAATTATAGCTACAAAAGTTAATCATGTTGATCTTGATACCTAATGAATAGAGCTTAAAATTAATCATTTGATAGAGGATCAAATGATAGAGGATCTAGCTTTTGGTCTTCCACAATTAGCTTTCTGATCTTTCAGTTTCTTATTTGTAAAGTGAAGAACTTATAAAATGAAGTTTATTTTCATTTCTGTGATTCTACTCCTTTTGTTTTTTATTTTTATTTTTATTTTTATTTTTATTTTTTTTGGAGACAGAGTCTCACTTTCTCACTGAGGATGGAGTGAAGTATCACAGTCTTGGCTCGCTGCAACCTCTGCCTTTAGGGTTCAAGTGATTCTCGTTCCTCAGCCTTCCAAGTAGCTGAGACTGCAGGCATACACTATCACACCTGGCTAATTTTTTGTATTTTTAGGAGAGACGGGGTCTCGCCGTGTTGTGCAGACTGGTCTCAAATTCCTGAGCTCAGGCAATCTGCCCACTTTGGCCTCCCAGAGTGCTGGGATTATAGGGGTGAGCCACTGTGCCTGGCTGATTCTACTCTTTTGTCATAGAGATTAGCAGCCATTTTTTCTCTCTCCTCTACCATGAGATTGAATCAAAGTAGAGCAACAGTCTTCCAAAGTTAGTGCCAGAAGTAATACATTGAGTTTTAACAGCCTTAGTGTTTCTTTCAGTGTCAACTATTTCCTCATCCTTCTAATCTCTAAATCCTTAATGATGCAGAAGCCTCAAAATGTGCAGATACACCTCATAACACCAGGTTATCTTCAGATAACTGGCAAATGGCAACTCGAAGTATAGAAAGTAGGGCAACCTTGACCTAGAAAGCTAATTCTCAGGTTTATAATGCCTGACTCATCATATGCATTGAACTCTAACTGTATGAGGCCTATGTGTAGCCATAAATTACTTTATTTTTCTCCCAGAGGTGGCATAAATGGCCCCCCTGAAGGTTTAAATTCTGTTGTGCTGTTCTGAAGTACTTAATACCATATTTTGGGCGAGCAAGAGTACTCAGTGTGGCCTCTGAATGAGGATATAGACTTGGTCTTGCCATCGCTCTTTGGCAGAAAATTCTTTATTTGTCTAATAGGAGAAAAAAGAATGTTAAGCAGGAGCCCACTGTGTATAAGCCTTGGAGTCAACCTGGGTTTAAATTCCAGCTCAACAAACCACAGCTGTTTGGACAGGTTGCTTCATTGCAGATTCTCTATCTTTGAGCTAGGGTTGATTATGATACAGAGTAATCATAAGAATGAAATGTGCAAAGTCCATGGCATATCGGCATTCAGTAAATTGTGGCCATTCCTATAATTCCTCCTCATTGATATTCCTGAGCACAAATTTACTCAATTCAATTCGTGCCACTAACGCTGAGTTTGTTTATTTCTAGGAATGTTTCTCCAGTGGGTCCTTTGTGCTGCCATATGGTTGGTTGCCTTGGTGGTCAATCTGATACTACATTGCCCAAAGTTTTGGCCTTTTGCAATGCTAGGGGGCTGCATTTGGGCAACAGGTAATGTCTGATATAACTTATACTTTTATCATGTAATGTGATGATCAAAATAATTCTCATTCACAATAGAAGGAAATAGCACAAACGGTGATTCTGAATAACCCTTTGTCATTGATACTAGAAATTAACTAGTTTCTTGCCTTCACATGCTCTATGAATATTTTTGGTGCCTCACCTGATTTGTTCCACCTGATTTGTTCCTCTTAATGATTTATTTTTAAGTTCCTGGTAGAAAATTATTATAGCAAAAACATTTTAATTATTCTTCATCTATTCAAGCATAACTCATATGTTATTTTAATTATTCTCCATCTATTCAAGCATAAGTCATATTTTAATGTGTTCTGGCCCTTTTTTCTAGCATGTTTATCAGAAAATATTTATTAAATAGTAATCTCAACTAATACCATTTTTAGGACTTACCCTAAGTAGGCCTGTGTGAAGATACTATCATCTCAAAAGGGCTGGTTAACAAAAAAGCAAAGCCAACAAAAATCTCTCTGCTGCCTTATCAGTACCTGAAATTATATAATTAGCATTCATACCTTGGCTCGGTCAATCAAGAAATGTTTTTTTTTTTCTTCAACAAAGAGAATTCCAACTATCTTTAGAAATAATTTCGTTAAAAGCAAATAAATTTTAAAATGTTAAACATTGATTTTAAAAAATTAGCATGAAAAATGTATTTGTTACCCACTTAATTTGAATCTCTGAGGAGTTAAATTATTTAGTGATGTTCATACATTTGATGACAAAAGAGTTAGCTTTTAAATTTCCACCAGGATTTAAATTATTATACCTCACTTATACCTCGGTAAGATTGTTTGTCATATCTAATGGGGGAGAGGAACAGACTAAGCATCCATCTATCCTGCAGCTCTTTATAGCCATCATAGCATTTCTGTTCACCCAGCAGGTTCCACTGGATGTCAGTGAGGAAAGAGTCTAATTTGAGATATGTTGCAGATGTGGGTGCTATAGGTTGGAGCATCTGATAGCATATAGGACATAGCAGACTGGGAGGAGCCAATGATCATGTAGAGATCTGATTATAGGTGCTTAGGAGGGGGGTGGTATTGACACAAGTGAGGAAATAGGAAAGAGAACATGTTTGAAAGAGAAACTGATGGGTTCAGCTTGGCACTTTCTGAGCATGAGCATCCAGATATTTCCACCATAGAGAACATCTGGTTGGAGATTTCTTCTTGACAGTTTGGAAAATAAAACTCTAAAGTAGATCCAGGCTAGAACTGTAGCACTGGGAACATGGACCTTTAGCTAATAGCTAAAATCATGAAATTAGGTCAGGTACCCAGAAGGGACAATAAAGCAAGGAGACAAATATGTTCAAAGGAAAATCTTTAGGGGGTACCTTACTCCAGAAGGAGTGATGAGAAATAGCAGCCAGAGAAAGAGGTAGTGAGAAACAGGAGGAGAATCAAGAGATGAAGACATCCTGGAATCCTAAAGAAATAACCTTTTGAGATTGTAGGACTGAGACCAAAAAAATAAAAAATAAAAAAAATTATGGATTTGGCCCTCAGTGACCCTCAAAACATAAGAGAACGAATGTGAAAATCCAGAAATCCAGAAGAAAAATAAGCAATCATGGAAGAGGAAATTCTGGGGCTGTTTTAGGGCCAAAGACTTCTGCTAGTAATTGGCCCTAGTTCAAGTCTAAGAGGATGGTCACTGATCATTTATCACTGACAGCTTCCATGAAGAGTCACAGAATAGACAGCTATGTTAAGGGTGAGAAACCTCTGTACAGTTAGGAATGGAACTAATTCAACATTTTTCTTTGTAGAATTTTTCCCTAAGCCTAGTTCTTTTAACAATCATAATCATTAATGCCAAAAGTGTGGTTATTTTACTTAAAAAATAAGGAACTGTGCTTTACTAAATTTGTCCAAATCCCATGCAGTTCAGTTGAAGTTAGACTAAAAACTAATTCTATTTACAAATGTATTTTCTATATTGGAAATAACATGTTTCTTCTGTATATTACATCTACAGGGAACATTGCTGTTGTCCCAATTATCAAAACCATTGGTTTAGGCCTTGGAATCTTAATCTGGGGATCATTTAATGCCTTAACTGGCTGGGCAAGCTCAAGGTAATTCAAGTCAAACTAGTTCAACTAAGATTTCCTGCCCCATATTCTATGTAAGACAAGTGCTTACCAAGAGGAGTAACATGTGAATCTTATTCTTACCGAGTTTATAGCTGGTAAAATATATGCATCAAATATGCCACCTTCTATTGCTATTTGCCGTAAATCCTTAATAAGTTATCTAGGTATTTGATCTAGATATAGTATAGCATTAAATCTAGGAATCAGAGGTAGAGAGAGAAAAACAAAACTGATGTTTATTGTCCCTTTCTATTGTGTGACGATTTGTTGGACATGTTCTATGCATCATTCTCATCTTACTTTCACAAATACGTGAGGTAACCACTATCTTATAAGAGAGTAGATACACAAAGACATTAAGTAACTTACTGTAGGTCACAGAACTAGGACGCTAGGATTCAAACCCAGGTCTTCTGGTTCTAGAGCACATATTGTTCCCTCTAGAGTAAGGTTGGCAAACCTCACCCAGTTTCCCAGCCACATCTATAAGTAAGGTTTTATCAGAACACAGCCAAACCCATCCGTTTAAGGATTGTCTATGGCTATTTTTATGCCACAGTGGCAGAGCTGAGCAGCAAGAGAATAACCAACCCTCAAAGCTTAAATTATTTATTGTCTGGTCTTATAGAAAAGTTTGCCAGCCCCAGCTCTAGCTTTGTGCTATCTAATAGAGTAGCCACAAGCCATGAGAAGCCATTTATATTTAAATTTAAATTAATTAAAAGTTGATAAAATTAAACCTCCAGTTTCCTGGTTGCACTAGCCACATTTCCTGTTCACAGTAGCTACCTATGGGGAGAGGCTGCACTTTTGTGCAGTAAAGATGGAGAACAGTCCCATCATTACACGAAATGCTATCGGACTGGTGACCTTGGTCAGCATTAAGATTAACATTCAAATCAATTTTGGGAAATGAGTGGAATGTGGGGTGTTATTCTCACCTTACCTTTTGGACTCCCTTTCCACTCAGAGCATGATAACCACCACAAAACAACAAAAACCAACTAACCTCCAATACATTCTCTCCCTTCCTTTCCCCATTCCCCACCCCCTGCTATTTTCTTTTTCATTTCCTTCTTTTCTCCTTTTCTCTTGCCTCTGGATGGTTCTCAGCGATTCTTGGTAATGATCATGACAATGTCAAGGCAGGAAAAAAAATTTATGGTGATGACAGAGTAGGGATATTTAACCTGAAAGTTTTTTAAAAGTCACTGTACTACAGCCTGGGTGACAGAGCAAGCCTCCATCTCAAAAAAATAAAATAAAATAAAATAAAATAAAATAAAATAAAATTTAAATTTAAAGAATTGAAAATTAAGGCACAGTGAAGATAAATAACTTATCCAAAGTCACAGCTAATAAGTGAGAGAGCTAAGATTTGAACCTAGGAATCTGGCTCCAAGTCCATGCCCTTAACCATTATGATGAAACAGCTTAACGGTATTTAATTTGATGTGACTTTCTGGATTTTCAGGTTTGGCTGGTTTGGATTGGATGCAGAAGAAGTATCAAATCCACTGCTAAATTACATTGGAGCTGGGCTATCCGTAGTAAGGTGCGCAGTCATTTCTAGTGATTTCGCTATTCTTCAAAACATGGAGAGTGCTTTTTTAAGGATCCTGATATGCTTACATTTTTGTTTGCATTTTTTTAGACCTACATTTCATAAAATCCACATGCTTGTTCCTCAGATTCTTTATTTACAATGATTGGTTTTAGAGGACAAAAAAGTGCCAGATTTGGGGGCAGGAGCCCCAGCTTTAGCTCTCCAAAACTCTGAGAGCCTGGAAAGTCATTTAACTGCCCTGAAGCTTAGTTTTATCATTTATAATATGTAGAAATTGTAACACATAGCTTATAAATGAGAATCAAATATTTTGCAAACTAAAACATGGTATGCCAAAAAAAAGCATTCTGCTGGCTTCTTGATGCCCCTGGAGTATCCACTGATTCTCTCTTCTCCCACTACTCACTTCTTGTCCCACCTAGTTTCCACTTCCAATCTCCTCACTCACTCTTCTCAACCTAGCTAGACAGCCACTCTTTCACCTGTGAGAACACTTACTCTTTTGAATGCCCATTTTTGGTTGCATCTGTGTCTAGCTGTATACACTCTATGAATAGGGATGAAAAGACTTTGAATCTCTATATGGTAGTGTTCAGTCAATAAAACTCTAACAGGAACTAGGTCACCTTAAATTCAGTCTTCTTTCCCCTCTAGATTCCATTTATATTCCTTGTCAGTTCTTCACATAATGGATAGCACTGCCTAGAAAGATTTTAGTACTTTTTTATTCTTCAAGGGAAGAACAGTGTATGTCCCTACCTTCAGCAATGATGGCTTTTCCCCAGTCACATTCAGAAACAATCTCTTTGTCATTGAAGTGTTACCTTAGAGAGTAGTCCCAGGACAATTGGAGAAAAAATAACATAAATTGCTATAAAATTGGAGATTCCTGAGATTTTTTGATTACCTGCAATTTTATGTATTTTGTACAATTCACACAGAATTTTAGCTTTGAATAGCTCTTTCAAAAACAATTCCTTTACACACTAAAATTGTAACATAGCATGGCTTAGTTTTGACTTAATGACAATTGAAGGCCACTTTACCCAGTCTATCAGGCTTTGTTTTTCTCCATATTTCTTCTTTATTTACAAATCAATTATTTATGTTCTACCACTTCTACCTATGTGGCCATGGGCAAATATCTTCAGTTCTCCAAGCCTTGGTTTCTTCATTTGTAAAGAGGGATGATAATAGCAACAACCTCATAAGATACTTTGAGGATTAAATGAAACAGAATATGTTTAGTGCTTCATACAATGCTAAGTACATGGTTAATGCTCTCTATATTAGAGAGTTGTCATTGCAGTTATTCTCGAAACTTACAAATCAATTATTTATGTTCTACCACTTCTACCTATGTGGCCATGGGCAAATATCTTCAGTTCTCCAAGCCTTGGTTTCTTCATTTGTAAAGAGGGATGATAATAGCAACAACCTCATAAGATACTTTGAGGATTAAATGAAACAGAATATGTTTAGTGCTTCATACAATGCTAAGTACATGGTTAATGCTCTCTATATTAGAGAGTTGTCATTGCAGTTATTTTGTTAATAACATTTATGTTCAGTTGCTGTTTCCCTGATGGGTAATTGTGGCCCAACTTTATGTTATACTAGGCAGTACACCTGAGGAATCTTGCAGCTCAATTTGAGTTTGGTCTGTAGCAGGGAAATTCAATGAACTCCTCCTGTAGTGCATCTAGGCCCCCTTCTGTGTTTCTCTGCTAAGAGGAATTTCTGGAATATGTCATTTCATTATTTTAACTCAGTTAAATCAGTTTGTTCTGAAGGTTCTTCACTGAACAACCTTGGAGCTTCATGGGCCATGTAAAGACACTTGGAATATGGCTGCATTAGTTTAGGATCTTGCTTTTCCTTTTAAAATTATTGCTCTTATCTTCTGTATAGTCTAATTTTTAAAGGGTAGGTTAATTTCTAGCCTTACATTTTCATTATATGATATATAAAGTGTCTATCAGTCCATATACTAAAACCACTCCAGGTATTTTAAACAGGAGAGGATTTAACGCAGGGAATTGTTTACAAGACCCAGTGGAGCAAAAGAAGAAAGGTGGTGTCACCCATAACCCTGGAGCCCACACAATACTTCTGAGTTACCTCTGCCTCACCAATTGCTTCTGCTGAAACTACTGGAGCCACCAACAAAACATAATGGCTTCTCCCATCTTCTCAAATTATGCAAGTGCCTCCCACTGGCAGAGCATAGCTGCCAATAGAGTTTGGGAAATGTAATTTTCAGTCTTCTGGGCTCCACAGTTGAGGAGAGAGTATGTAAGGATGGGAGCAGAGCTGACACCAAGAAACAATATTCAGGACCCTCTTAAACATTTGCTTTCTTGAAGATCCAGGAGTCAGAGGTCTATAAAAAGACCGATGTTCTTTTCAATTCGAATAATAACGTGATTTGGATCCTCTTTAAGGGTCTACTCTCCATTCTTTTGTCTTCTCATTAACCTGCCTTCCCTGGAAGGTTATATTGACTCCACAGCTTCATCTATTATTTTACATTGTGTGGAAAACCAAACCAAATCTTTGTTTCTAGCTGTCACCTTTCCTCAAGCCACAGTCCCAACTATGGACCAGGCTATACATCTCTACACACACTCCACAGGTATCACCTTTCAGTCTTATCTGAGATAACACGCAGAAGGGAACCATGCTGATCAGCACTTCATAAACACTAAATCATTTGTTCCTTTATCTTTGCCTTCAATGTTTCCCAATAAGAATTACTTTTCTTCCTGGACCCTTCCCTGCAAACTGGTTCCTCTTCCTGAGTTCTCTCTCTCCATAGAAGGGCACAGTCATTCAGATTAAAAATCTGTTGTCTTTATGTTTTTTCCCTTGATATGCTATACCTAATTTTTTTAAAAATTTTTGAATGTTTCATAAGTTCTTCTTCTCCTTTCCCTAGGTCCCATCTTACCTACCTACTTGTATACATATGATTATAAAAAAATCTCACCTCTAGTTTCCCCGGTTCCATTCTTTCCTTTTGCCAGTATGGATAGCTTATATCTGCCCTACATCAGAGCATGTCACTCTCCTGTTTAAAACACTTTGAATGTTCCCCACTGAATTCAGAATACACCTGTCTCCTTAATCTGGCTTGTCCTTTGCAGTACATCTATCCAGCCAGTATTTCTCTACGTTTCCCCTTTCTCCCTGTACTGTGCGATCAGTGACCCAGGATTACACCATACTCCCGACACTTCCCTCAGCCTTGAAGGCCTTTTCCTCAGCCTTCTTGGCCATCATTTAATATCATTTGAGATTGTTCCATCCCACGTGACATCTTCTTGATTTTCTTCTCTCTAGTTAGACTCTTCCCCTAAACTACCAACTTTTTATGCTTCTTCCATTATTGAAACTATCAGAGTCTACTTTGTATTATTCATACAGTCTTCTTTATTCTTGAACTATGATTTCCTAAAGGACAAGACCCATTATTTTCTATATACACCATTCCTTCCACCATCACCATCAGACTTTCATATATAGTGTTTTACACATAACTGATGCTTAGTAAATGTTTGCTGACTTCAATTGTCGACGTAACTGCACATGCACACACACAGGTTTTTTTCTTTTTTTAATTATACTTTAAGTTCTGGGGTACATGTGCAGAATGTGCAGGTTTGTTACATAGGTATACACGTGCCATGATGGTTTGCTGCATCCATCACCCTGTCATCTACATTAGGTATTTCTCCTAATGCTATCCCTCCCCTGTTTCCCCACCCCCTGCTATCCCTCCCCTAGCCTCCTACCCTCGACAGGCCCCAGTGTGTGATGTTCCCTTCCCTGTGTCCATGTGTTCTCATTGTTCAGCACCCACTTATGAGTGAGAACATGCAGTGTTTGGTTTTCTGTTCTTGTATCAGTTTACTGAGGATGATGGTTTCCAGCTTTATCCATGTCCCTGCAAAGGACATAACCTCATTCCTTTTTTATGTCTGCATAGTATTCCATGGTGTATATGTGACACATTTTCTTTATCCAGTCTATCATTGAGGGGCATTTGGGTTGGTTCCAAGTCTTTGCTTTTGTGAACAGTGCCACAATAAATGTACATGTGCATGTGTCTTTATAATATAATGATTTATAATTCTTTGGGTATATACCCAGTAATGGGATTGCTGGGTCAAATGGTATTTCTATTGTAGATCCTTGAGGAATCACCACACTGTATTCCACAATGGTTGAACTAATTTACACTCCCACCAACAGTGTAAAACTGTTCCTATTTCTCTCCGTCCTCTCCAGCATCTGTTGTCTCCTGATTTTTTAATGATCACCATTCTAACTGGCATGAGATGGTATCTCAATGTGGTTTTGATTTGCATTTCTCTAATGCAAATTGTTTGAAATAGTTTCAGAAGTATTGGTACCAGCTCCTCTTTGTATCTTGAGTAGAATTTGGCTTTGAATCTGTCTGGTCCTGAGATTTTTTTTTAGTTGATAGGCTATTAATTACTGCCGCAATTTCAGAAGTTGTTATTGGTGTTTCAGGGATTCAATTTCCTGGTTTAGTCTTGGGAGGGTGTATGTGTCCAGGAATTTATTGATTTCTTCTAGATTTTCTAGTTTTTTATGTAGAGGTGTTTTTTGTTTTGTTTTTTGAAACAGAGTCTTGCTCTGTTACACGGGCTGGAGTGCAGTGCCACAATCTCCGCTCACTGCAACCCTCTACCTCCTGGGTTCAAGGGATTCTCCTGCCTTGGCCTCCTGAGTAGCTGAGATTACAGGCACCTGCAACCACACCCAGCTAATTTTTGTGTTTTTAGTAGAGATGGGGTTTCACCATGTTGGCCAGGCTGGTCTCGAACTCCTGACCTCAAAAGATCCACCCACCTCAGCCTTGCAAAGTGCAGCCTCCGTGACCAGCCTGCATAGAGGTGTTTATAGTATCCTCTGATGGTAGTTTCTATTTCTGTGGAGTCAATGGTGATATCCCCTTTATCATTTTTAATTGTGTCTATTTGATTCTTCTCTCTTCTTTATTAGTCTAGCTAACAGTCTATTTTGTTATTTTT
This sequence comes from Aotus nancymaae, assembly GCF_030222135.1. Lineage (NCBI taxonomy): Eukaryota > Metazoa > Chordata > Mammalia > Primates > Aotidae > Aotus > Aotus nancymaae. The sequence goes on along the minus strand of NW_026988447.1, from coordinate 9,127,735 downwards.
TCAAAAACTGCTCCTGGATTCGTTGATTTTTTTGGAGGGTTTTTTTGGTGTCTCTATCTCCTTCAGTTCTGCTCTGATCATAGTTATTTCTTGCCTTCTGCTATCTTTTGGATTAGTTTTCTCTTGCCTCTCTTTTAATTGCGATGTTAGGGTGTCAGTTTGAGATATTTCTAGCTTTCTGATGTGGGCTTTTAGTACTATAAATTTCCCTCTTAACACTGTTTTAGCTATGTCCCAGAGACTCTGGTACATTGTCTCTTTGTTCTCATTGGATTCAAAGAACTTCTTTATTTCTGCCTTAATTCATTATGTGCCCAGGAGTCATTCAGGGGCAGGTTGTGCAATTTCCATGTAATCTTGTGGTTTTGAGTGAATTTCTTAATCCTGAGTTCTAATTGATTGCACTGTGGTCTGAGAGACTGTTTGTCATGATTTCACTTATTTTGCATTTGCTGAGGAGTGTTTTACTGCCAATTATGTGGTCAATTTTAGAATGAATGTCATGTGGCACTGAGAAGAATGTATATTCTGTTGATTTGGGGTTAGAGTTCTGTAGATGTCTAGTAGGTCCACTTAATTCAGAATTCAGTTCAGAGCTGAGTTCAAGTCCTGAATAACCCTGTTAATTTTCTGTCTCATTGACCTGTCTTATATTGACAGTGGGGTGTTAAAGTCTCCCACTATGGCCGGGCATGGTGGCTCACTCCTGTAATCCTAGCACTTTGGGAGGCCAGGGCAGATGGATCACGAGTTTGAGACCAGACTGGCCAAGATGGTGAAACCCCATCTCTACTAAAAATACAAAAATTAACCTCCCATGGTGGCGGGTGCCTGTAATTCCAGCTACTCAGGAGGCTGAGGCAGTTGAATTGCTTGAACTCAGGTGGCGGAGGTTGCAGTGAGCTGAGATCGTGCCACTGCACTCTAGCCTGTGTGACAGAGCAAGACTCCATCTCAAAGAAAAAAAAAAGTCTCCCACTATGATTGTATGGGAGTTTAAGTCTCTTTCTAGGTCTCTAATAACTTGTTTTATGAATCTGGGTGCTCCTGTACTGGGTGCATGTATATTTAGAATAGTTAGCTGTTCTTGTTGAATTGTTCCCTTTACCATATGTAACTCCCTTGTTGAATTGTTCCCTTTACCTTTATGTAATGTCTTTTCAGATCTTTGTTGGTTTAAAGTCTATTTTGTCAGAGACTAGAATTGCAATCCCTGCTGTTTTTGGTTTTCTATTTGCTTGGTAAATTTTTCACCATCCCTTTATTTTGAGCCTATGTGTGTCTTTGCATGTGAAATGGGTCCCCTGATACAGCACACTGATGGGTCTTGACTGTATCCAGTTTGCCAGTCTGTATCTTTTAATTGGGGCATTTAAGGTTAATATCGTTATGTGTGAATTTGATTCTGTCATCATGAGGCTATGTGGTTATTTTTCACACTTGTTGATGTAGTTTCTTCATAGTGTCATTGGTCTTTATATTTTGGTGTGTTTTTGCAGCGACTGGTACCAATTTTTCCTTTCCATATATAGGGCTTCTTTCAGAATGTCTTTCAAGGCAGGCCTGGTGGTAACGAAATCCCTCAGCATTTGCTTGTCTGGAAAGGACTTTATTTCTCCTTTGCTTTGAAGCTTAATTTGGCTGGATATGAAATTCTGGGTTAAAAATCCTTAAGAATGTTGCATATTGGTTCCCAATCTCTTCTGGCTTATAGCGTTTCTTCTAAGAGGTCCACTGTTACTCTGATGGGCTTCCCTTTGTAGGTGACCTGACCTTTCTCTCTGGCTGTCCATAACGTTGTTTCCTTCATTTTGACCTTGGAGAATCTGATGATTATGTGTTTTGGGGTTGATCTTCTCATGGAATATCTTAGTGGTGTGCTCTGTATTTTCTGAATTTGCATGTTGGCCTGTCTTGCTAGCTTGGGGAAGTTCTCCTGGATAATATCCTGAAGTATATTTTCCAGCTTGTTTCCATTCTCTCTGTCTCCTTCAGGTACTCCAATCAATCGTAGGCTCGATCTTTTTCCATAGTGTTATATTTCTTAGAGACTTTGTTCATTCCTTTTCATTCTTTTTTCCTCCAATATTGTCGCATGCCTTATTTCAGCAAGGTGGTCTTCAAACTCTTCTATCCTTTCTTTCACTTGTTTGATTTGGCTATTGATATTTGTGTATGCTTCATGAAGTTCTTGTGCTATGCTTTTCAGCTCCATCAGGTCATTTATCTTTCTCTCTAAACTGGTTATTCTTCTTAGCAGCTCCTCTAACCTTATATCAAGGTTGTTAGCTTCTTTGCATTGGGTTAGAACATGTTCCTTTAGCTCAGCAGATTTTTTTGTTACCCATCTTCTGAAGCCTACTTCTGTCATTTGTCCATCTCCCGTCCAATTCTGCACCCTTGCTGGAGAGGCATTGTGATCATTTGGAGGGGAAGAGGCACTCTGGCCTTTTGGGTTTTCAGCATTTTTTTGTCAACTGTTTCTCATCTTCATGAGTTTGTCTAGTTTTGATCTTTGGGACTGCTGACCCTTGCATGGGGTTTTTGTGGGGACATTTTTTGTTGTTGATGCTGTTGTTGCTTTGTGTTTGCTTTTCTTTCAATAATAAGGTCCCTCTTCTGTAGGGCTGTGCTTTGCTGGGGGTTCACTTCAGGATGGGTTCCCTCTCCTTCTGGAATCTCTGACCTCGAGGGGTGCCAACCTGATGCCAGTAGGATCATTCCTGTGTAGGGTGTCTGACAACCTCTGTCAGAGGATCTCACCCAGTTTGGTGGCATGGGGAACAGGACCCATTTAACAAAGCACTTTTACTGTCCCTTTTGGAGGGAGTGGGCTTTGCTGGGGGGAAACCCACTCATCTGAGCTGTCCAGATTCCTCAGAACTACCAGAGGAAAGGCTAACTCTGCTGGTCCACAGTGACTATGACCAACATTCCCCCTAGAGGAGGCCCAGGGAGGCCCAGGTTCTGTCCCTGAGCCTCTGACTAGAATTGTTGGAGTTCCTACAGGGAGGCCTCACCCAGTAAGGAAGGATGGGTCAGGTTGAGGCCTGAAGAGGTGGTCTGGCTGCAGTGTGCCACAGCTGCTGTGTTCGGCTGCAAGGAGCACTTCTTGGGGACCAAGCTATCCAGCATCCCTGGCTTCAGCAGTGGAAAAGCATGGCCTGGAGCTATAGAGCTGGGTGTCGCCCTTCCCCGACCCAGGGAGCTTAGCGTGTTAGGCAGTTATTAGTCCCAGTGCTGGCTACTGCCCCTTCCTCAAGAAGCACAAACAGCTTAGGCAGCAGGCAGCCACACCTGTGGTGCTGATCACCCCTCCCCTAGGGAGCTCAGCAGGTTTAGGCAGATTCCAGCTGAGAGGCTGTTGAGAATCTGCATGGCTCCAGGGTTGGAACCCTAGGCCCCAATGGTGTAGGTTTGCAAGTGGGATCTTCCAATCTGTGGGTCGCACAATTCCGTGGAAAAAGCATGGCTTCTCTGTCTGGGTAGCATGCTCGCTCACCACCTCCCTTGGCTGGGGACGGGTAGGAGCTCCCCTGCCCTGTGTGGCTCTCAGGTGGGCCGCCACACCGCTCTTCCTTTCTCTCTGTGATCACATCAGCCATCTAGTCAGTTCTGATGAGAGAATCTGGATACCTGGGTTGCCAGTGAAGGATTCACATGCTAATTATGGTTCTTTCTGATGTGACCCTTTGATTGCTGCTGTTTCTAGTTGGCCATCTTTGTCCTGCCCATCCTATCTGTAGCTTTCAAGTATTTTCTAACATATCATTCTGCATTGTTTATTAGAAAAACACACAGGTCTTTACAAAGTAGAGGATTTTCATTGTATAATTTTGAAAACAAAATGACAATTAAGGTCTAATATTAGCCTTACAAATATATATATGCACACACAAATACACACATATTTACACAAATATATGTATGTAGGTAAATATACATATGTATAAAACACACACATACATAACTCATTTAAATATACTCATATACTTAGGCTTTATGCATTCAATTTTACCAAGTGTTAAATATCTTGAGGACCCTGAAGGAGATATAAGATGTGGTTTCTACTGTAGGGACAGAAAGGTGTGATACCTTTCTTCCTTATAAGGGTCATGGCTGACACTCCTATAACAAAAGACAGTTAACAAGAAAAAAAATAACAAAATTAATCAAAGTTTTGCCTGACATGGGAACCTGAAGACCCAAAGACCCAGGGGAAAAAGTCTGTTTTTCTGCTTAGATTTGAAGATTTGGAAGCCGTGTGGAAATGTGATTACACAAAGGATGTGGTCTAATTAATAGACTGAGGTTAGAAATACAGTAAAACCCACCTGTTCAGATTCTTCTTGGTCTCTTTGTATAGCATTTCTTCCTCCTCGATATACAACAGGACTCCTCTGGAATGAGGGTGTTATGATCTAGAGAAGGTAGATCAGAGAATTTCTTTATAGCCCGCTCCTACACAGAAAGTGGAGGGTCGGGGGTTGTTAGAGTAACTATTCTAGGTTTCATGACTGGCTTAGTGTCCATGACACATCTTGGAGAAGAGGAATTCCAATTTCTGTGGCCTGCCTTATGGGAGAAAGGTGAGCAGAAGCCATCAGGGCATGAGGAAGTCAGAGAGAGACTTTCCTTCTGAGGCTGCTTCTGAGGACTTCCCACCTCCTATAATTCAAAGTACTCAGCACACCAAAGTGCCGTTATTTGGGGTATCAGTTTCTAAGCCCAACACTGGGTTCTATTAAATTAGAAAATATTTAGAGAAGAAAAAAATTACCTGGAATTGTGGCAAATGGTCTAGATCATGTGGTAACTATTCTTAGTGTTGTGGGAATTTAAAGAGGAAGATTCAGTGAGGACTGACCCAAGGGGAAGTTGTTGTTTTTAAGCCACATTTAACACTTCAACTCTTCTTTAGTTCAGATAGAACAAAGAGTATGTAGGGTGTCCAGTTAGGGAAGAAAGAGAAGCAAGGGCAAGTCAATGTGAAAAAATGGGGCTGGGGGATAGTAGAGAGCTTGGAGCAGGGAGCGTCAGGCACAGAAGCCCATACAGGGATTAATGTTGAGACAAGGGTTGGGTGGAACATAATGCAGAGAGCCATAAAAATCCAAAAGGAGAGCTAACTCTCATATGGAAAGGAACATGAAACTATTCATGTTTTAAAGCAAGTAAGAGATTGAACAAAGGAAGCTAATTTTTCTTTACCTTCTCAAAGGAAGAACATTTTAATTTTTACACAAAAGATAGCATATGATAGACACTCTTCTGTACCTAGCTACCCACCCTATTTCAGCCTTATATATGCTTTGAAAGCTTCTTATTTTGTTTGAAATGTTGAACCATGCAAATGTATTTTAAAAGTATTTTAAAAGGGATGTTAAGAGTATCCCAGCGTTGTTCATTTTCTCAAGTTAATTTAATCTTTTGACACATTTTAACGTATTTGCATGGTTAAAAGCCAAGAATAAGTGAGGCATTTGTTGCAAAGATACTGGACATCCATAGTGTATTATGAGAGAGATGTTAAAAGGAAAAAGTCATTAGACTTAAATGTATGTTTTTATCTCTTGAATATATCCTGGAGATATTTTCATATCAGAGCATAGAGATCATCCTTATTCTATTTTCACAGCTGCATAGTGTTCCATGGCATGACCATGTAGGCCACCTCACCTGAGTATGAGTGCACCTGTGTTAGTGGGCCTGGAGAAGGATTGGTAAGGTCAGGAGTGGACACACCAGGGGCCTCAGTAGATCGCCCCAGATTCTCCTCTGTGAGAGTCACACAGTTCTGCACTTTTTCAGCAGTATCTAAGAGTATCTGTCCCCTAGCATTTGTTGGAGGATGTTCAACTTTTGAAGTTGGTCAATATAATAGGTAAGCAGTGTTATTTCAAAGTAGTTTTCATTCGTGTTTCTTTTACAATGTGATTTCAAAGTTAAGGGAAAGATCTGGTATGGGAGGAAAGCTTATGAGTTTAGCCTTTAGCCTGTTGTAGTTAAGGAAAATGAGAGATCAAAGAGAGTGGGAGTTCTGGAGAAACTCCAGGACCACTGAAGGGGCAATTTGAAAGTAATCATGTATCATTAGGATCCGATTATTTCAGTTGTGTTTTTTCTTAAAAGTCAAGCACCTTGATATAAACCAGTATTATGACAAATCTCACTCAAATTTATTTTCCTTACAGTGCTTTCATATTTTTATTCATCAAAAGTGAAATACCAAATAACACGTGTTCCGTGGATACCACTCCATTAATAACAGAGCATGTGAGTATAATGAGAGACAACATGATTTGAAACATAAAATTAAGATAAAAGGAAAATACATAAATTTTAAAGATGAGAAAATGGTGTTTGCTCATCATTCATGGCTGTGTTACATATCTTAGCATATTTATTATGGCTAGGTCTATGTAGCAATCAGTATTTCCACAGTTAAGCTTCTCAGCAAGCACACAGGTTTATTTATTTTGATTAACAGATCTCTACTAGGAGATATATATATAACTCCATATTTTGTAATGATTTAAAGATTCCTACAATAGAGGAATCCTAAATACTTCAGAGGAATGTGAAAATAACTTTAGAAAGGGGGAGGAAGGAGGTTTTGAAATTGGCCTGAGGGAGAATAGAACATAGGCAGCCCATGAAAGGTAAGTGAGGTCATAGGCGAGTAGGAACTGGACTTGCTTTGCTTCTTATTTCTTTTTTCTGTCATATCCCATTCTACCCAAAGTTAAAAACAGAAACTATGTTGGGAGTCACTGTTTTGACCTTGAAGAACCCACATTAGTCTGGAATAGTAAATCTGAGTTAAATAGGAGCAACTTTTAAAAGGGACGTGATACAGCACAAGTGTCAGTAGCTACGTATACAAAAGTGACTTCAGGGCAAGGCCTCATTGCCATGAACCCAGGCCCTAGTCCTTCTCATCTCAAGAGTCTCTCCTGTCTGCCCGGGGCCAGTGCTACCCAGCTGCCCTCTGAATCTAGCGCCCCTCACCCCTAGTGAGGTATTGCCTCTTGGCAGGGTGCTACCTCTACCCCTTACTTCAAAATTAATCTTTTCTTTTTTCCTTCTTCCCCTATCAAAACTTTTATCAACTAAAACCTTAGTCAAATTGACACTAAAGTTGAATAGTAATTAACTTAAGTGTAAAGATAAGAGGTTTATGAATCCACAGGCATACCTAATCAGGGAAACGTTTCAAGGAGAAGGGAGGAGTTGGCTTTGGGAAAAGGTTACTTGCCTGCTTCAGGGATCCAGACACCTCCTGCCCAACCAGCCTCCAAAACAAAGGAACAAAATAATAAAATAAATGCAACTTGGTAAAAGACACACAGTAGGCTAACTGCCTGAGATTTTTCTAGGCAGTAAGTTTAAAGATCATAAACAGCATGATTGGTGGGTACGCAACCATGCATCATGAGCTCCTTATGATGAAAGAAAGCGTTATTGCAGAAGGAAAACTTGACTTAGCACATGACAAAGAATTCAGATCTACTTTCTTGTCTCTTACAAAAGTAGTAGGAGTATAACATCAAGAACACTTCAGTTGGCCGCAATCCCAGCACTGTGGGAGGCTAAGATGGGAGGATCACCTGAGGTCAGGAATTCGAGACCAACATGTCCAACATGGTGAAACTCTGTTCCTACTAAAAATACAAAAAAATTAGCTGAGTATGGTGGTGCTCACCTGTAATCCCAGCTACTCAAGGAGGCTGAGGCAGGAGAATCGCTGGAACCCAGGAGGCAGAGGAGGTTGCAGTGAGCTGAGATCACACCACTGCTCTTTAGCCTGGACAACAGGAGTGAAACTCCATTCAAAAAAAAAAAAACACTTCGGCTTAGAGACAGTATTATAATATAGCCCCCTTATCCTCAGGGGATATGTTCCAAGATGCCCAAGGAATGCCTGAAAACCACAGATAGTACCAAACCCTATATATAGTATATCTTTGTATCTGATCACTAAGACAGCAACTAAGTGACTCAGGGGCAGGTAGTGTATATAACATAGATAGGCTAGACGTAGGGATCCTTCACATTCCAGGCGAGATAGAGAGGGATGATGCGGGGTTTCACCACACTATGCACAACAGTGTGCAATTGAAAACTTATGAACTATTCATTTCCAGACTTTTTCATTTAATATCTTTGGACTACTGTTGACAGTGGTAACTGAAACCACAGAAAGTGAAACTATGGATAAGGGAGGAATACTATAATTCCATGTAGAAATAGGAATTTGCTCATTTTTCCTGACTTAGAATATTAGCCCAATTTTGAAACATGGCTGGGAATGTTTTATTAACTAATTTTTTTTAAATCAGTATAAGAAATGCTTATTGATCTTAAGCATTCCATAGGAGGACAGTCTGAGATTTTCTTGGTTCTAATTTCTTTACAGATTATGCAGAACATTAAGATATGCAAATGAAACATGAGTTAATAAGTTTGATTAGTTTTTATAGGTGTATCAAAATAGCCACATATTAAATGTGACAATTTAAAATGAGGACTCGCCAGCTGCCAAGCCATCCTAAGTGAAAGAGGAAAGAATTAGAAACAGTTGAGTTTAGAGATATCAGAATACATAGGTAACATGTTTATTAGATTTTGAAGCATGTTTGAAAGAGAAGAGAAAAGCACTAGAGATATTATCAGCAGTGTGATTATCGATTAAATGCTCTTTTTGTTTTAATTTGTGCCAATGTTTTCAATAGGTGATCAACAAAACTCAACACCCCTGTTCCTGGGTGGATAAACTCTCTACAGTACACCACCGCATAGTGTAAGGAGAGGTTACTTCTTTGCTGTATTATTCTGTTTCATATTTGGTTAAAGCAAGATTGCCAGCCTGAAATGATGTTCATCTAAGTTCAAGAAAAAAATAGTAATGCAAGCTTTGACTTCTATCTCCATGGGGAGAGGTTTTCTTTGTCCCCTGCTGAATTTTAAGTACAGATACCATTGAGTTCAACTGCTTCAAGTAATTACTAAATCATTGCCCTTATCTCTAAATGATAAGTAGAAAATTTTGCATGACTTGTGTAGCTAAAGTAAAAGAGGCAGTATTGTGACCAACCTGCTCTCAGCAGTCACAATCAGATTCGGCAATAGACTTGTCTACCACTGCACCACCCAGGATCCCAGCCCTGCTCTGGGAATCTCCACAGTCCTATGTTTAGACAGTTTTATAATTCCAGACACTCGTTGTCAAATATAGTGGAATATTCTGTGTCCTTGTGGTTCCTGCTCGCTCTGTCTCCATAAGGACTTAGAGATTTGAGCAGAACATCAGCCCCTCTAGTTTAGGGTGTTTGCTTTGTTTTGTTTTTTGGACTTCCAAATAAATAGGAAAATACATACTATTATATAGCTTGCATTTTACATTTGATGGCTGCTTTAAACTTATGTAGTGACATCTTTTGACTCAAGAATGTAAAGCCTTCTTTTTGATAGTGTGTATACTGTCTTTAGAGGGGGAAAGAGCAGCATCTGGCACATAGTAGATACTCAATAAATATTTGAATAATTTGAATGAATGAAAGAATAACAAACAACCTTTGGAAGAAATAAATATGTTACTGTTTTGCGTCAGAATAAAACCAATCTTTCAAACAAAAAATTTTTTTCAAATACTTCTTCACAAAGCCTCCCCTTCATTGAGATACTTGTTAAAAAAAATATTGTTACTTGTCTTGTAATTAACTAGGCCTAGTCTAATAGTCTGGTCTGCGTTTGGGACGCTCCATGGCTATGAAGTCCAGACTTCACGTGACTTAGGGATTTTCAGCATGAGTAGACACATTGCCAAGGTGGTCTTGTGAGTTTCTACAGTCTCATGTTACATACAGTACTATTTAAATTGACTAAGTTAGTTTTTACATTTTGGAGCAAATTTTTTTTGCCTACAATTGTTTTCTGTTTGGAGGTTTGTGTGATTTTTTTTTTCCTTTTTCTTTTTTCTTTCTTTTTTTTTTTTTTTTTTTTTTTTGAGACGGAGTTTTGCTCTTGTTGCCCAGGCTGGAGTGCAATGGCATGATCTCGGCTCACCCCAACCTCCGCCTCCTGGATTCAAGCAATTCTCCTGCCTCAGTCTCCCGAGTAGCTGGGATTACAAGCATGTGCCACCACGTCTGGCTAATTTTTTTTTTTATTTTTAGTAGAGACGGGGTTTCTCCATGTTGGTCAGGCTGGTCTGGAACTCCTGACCTCAGGTGATCCACCTGCCTCGGTCTCCCAAAGTGATGGGATTATAGGCATGAGCCACCGAACCTGGCCAAGGTCTCACTCTGATGCCCAGGGCCGAGTGCAGTGGCAAAGTGCTGGGATTATAAATAAAAGCCACCACGCCTGGCCTGTTTTCTGTTTTATGTCATTGTCCTTTGTGTTAACTTCAAGGAACTGTTCCAAAATATTAATCACCTCCTTCTACAACCGTTGCAAATGCTTGCTTTATGCAGATATGGCCCAAGTCTGGGGAGTCCACATTACACCAGTGCTGAAAATGAAACATTTCCTTTTTATGAAAAGGAATGCTTTGCCTGAAATACCCAGATTATTTAATTAAATCAGCACTTCCTCTTGACTATGGCATTGTCAACTAACCCATAGGCAAGTTCGTAGATCTCAATAGTTGTTTTCAACAAATATGCATTTGGTACTCAGTCTATCCTAGTTCCGTGCTGGAGAGCATAGGCTGTTTAAAAAAAAAAAAAAAAGGCCAGGCGCAGTGGCTCACGCCTGTAATCCCAGCACTTTGGGAGGCTGAGGCAGGCAGATCATGAGGTCAGGAGATCGAGACCATCCTGGCTAACACGGTGAAACCCAGTCTCTACTAAAAATACAAAATATTAGCCAGGCGTGGTGGCATGCACCTGTAGTCCCAGCCACTCAGGAGGCTGAGGCAGGAGAATCTCTTGAACCCAGGAAGTGGAGGTTGCAGTGAGGCAAGATCGTGCCACTGCACTCCATCCTGGGTGACAGAGAGAGACGACATCTCAAAAAAATAAAAAATAAAAAAAATAAAGCATTGTGTCAGTATATAGATATCTCAATTTAATTAGAGTGCCAAGTTTATGTAAACTGTACAATATAACTGTCGCAATATTTTCATCTATGTAATGACAACTTTAATTATAATCCATTTTAATTTCTATAAATCATGTACTTCTAAAATTAGACAGTGGAGGACTGAAGCTGTCCTCCTAGCCCTGATGCCACTTTAATACTGCAGGGTATTCCTCTGACTTCTGCCAGTCACAGAGCTTGAGATAAATGAGTGCTTTTGCTTGTTTGTGATTTGCATTTTAAAGCATGTTTATGATTCCATTTGTGTGCTTGTCAGAAATATTGCTTTGGGCCAAGATTAATAGTGATTTATTTGTTTTGTAAGGGGCTGCAGTCTTGCCGTGATATCTGGAGTACTCTATGGATCTACATTTGTGCCAATCATCTACATCAAGGACCACAGCAAAAGAAATGAGAGTATATATGCAGGGGCAAGCCAATATGGTGAGAATGAAAAGTTATCTTACTATGTTAATATCTGTTTTTTGTGAATATAAAAAGAATTGTGATAATAGTAAATATTATGTGTCGATTCGATCTTTCCTTTTCATTGTAAGTGGTGAATTAGGAAGACATTGAAGACCGAAAATAATAAACGATTATTTGCATATGATCTTTAACATACAAATGCAACTAACTTTAGTCAGATTCACTTCAACTACTTGGATCTTAGAACATGGTTTCTGACTTTCTAGTAAGATTTGGAAATTTTTTCCAGTTAGATGATCTTTGGGAAAAATATGTATACTTCTGCTCTTTTAAAAAGGCTAAAGTGTAATACATAGTACTTTAAAATCTGGTAAAGGTTAAAGTATAGCCTATTTGGTCAGAAGATATTATTTTTCTAGCACAGAGTTGTGCACTGGAAGGCCCAAGGTAATGCTTCCTGTTAATATCTCAGTTTCCATTGATAGAATTAGTCTCCTAGGAGTAAACACAATACTATATGCAATAGCATTGTACAGGTTCAAAAGGAGATGAAAGAGCGTTTACTTTGGGGATCCTCTAATTACGTTGAAGCATGTCTTATACCCATGAATGATAAGAGAACAAGATCATTCATAAAATAAAGTTCTAAGTCAGATGGCACAGAAAATTAATGTGTCCTGTATTCAGATAAAGGAGAATTTGGAGGGCAAAAGACATGAGGGAAAGATTGACAAAGAAGTTGACATTTGAGCTCAATTGTAACAGAACGGATAGACTGAGTAGAAGCCATCGTTTCCATCCTCCTTTTTATAGTTAGCCCCATGTATATTACTCAAACCTTTTATTGGCTTCTGTCTTTTTTTAGTTAAAATTTTATACAAATACTTTTTTGCATTTTTACAAAAAGATAAAAACTAATAAAAATAGAATAACACAGGATAAATTAAAACAGAAAGAAAAACAAGAGTGGGGATATAAAAGGAACCAGAAACGAGTCTAAAAACTTTGTAGTACATTGGTATACTTGCTAGAAAGGAGCCTAAATTTGACTCTTAGAGTCCTTGTAGGCACAAGGGAAGTCAGATCAGTCTCATGATTCAATGAGCACAAGATAAAAACAACTAATTGTTCAGGAGCACAGATGTTCTTGGTACAAGGACATAATAAACAATGTCCTCAACAATCTCTACACAAAGAGAACAATGGCTTCTTAGGGATCTTGCTTGTGACAACTCTAAATGTAATGTGATGGGAACACTTTATTCTGGTTTATTCAAAAATAATTGGTGGGGGGCATTATTTTTTATTTCATTTACTTAATCACATATATGTGGTATATGCTCTGTCCTAAGTATTTTACAAATACCCAGTTAATCTTCACAGCAACTAATACCATTATTATCTTTGTTTTACAATTGAGAAAATTAACATGAGATGATTTGCCCAAGTCCCAAATTTAGTGAGTACTGGAATGAGGATTTGCACCCAAGTGGTCCATGCTTTTAAATCACTCTATTTTCCTTTCTTTTGTGGTGGTTCATATACAGATGTATTGCCCTTACATGATCCGGAGATAGGATTTAAGACTTAGAGCAATAGACAAACTCTCTGTCCATTAAGCTTTTCTCCCTAAACATGGCCATTCATCTTTGTCAAAATTTTAGGGGACAGAAACTTTGAGTCCAACATAGCTTTCCCAGCCAAGAACCTGTAGTGCACCCATCTGTGTGGCCACAGTACCATCTGCTTAAACAGTCAGTGGAGTTGGGATTTTGCTGAGATCGAGCCACCATCATGGGATTTAACTCCCCCAGGTACTTAGGTTTATAATCAACAACTGAGTAAAACGCTCTCTGGATTAACTTCCTGAATAGCCTTCTGTACAGCTGTCATCTGCAACAGAGATGCTGGTCTCCAGACTGATCAATGAATCATATAAAATTAGCACCCCTAATTTTTTTCACCCACATCCCCACTGTAGTCAACCTGAAGATTTGCTATAATTGCTATTGTTATTAGTAAAATTAGGCCTGAATGCCTATTCTTAAAAGGGAGGTATTAACATCACGGTCACATAATTCATTGTTTCTTATTTAGCTTTACCACGTTGTCATAAAAACTAGCCTTTAGTTTTGATTATAGTAACTAATCTAATACTTAATGTATCCAGATTTTAAATGTATTAATTAAAATTCTATATGAACACCATGTAGAAAACTAGGATGATTAAATATAATTAACGGTTTCTTTACTTTTAAGGTTAATTTTGGTGAGTTTATTTTGAGAAATCTAAATATATCTGGAATGATTGGAATGGCGTTTGAGACTTTTTAATCTCTATTTTCAGATTTAGACTATGTTTTTGCACACTTCAGTGGCATCTTTCTTACAAGTACTGTCTACTTTCTGGCCTACTGCATAGCCATGAAAAATAGTCCTAAACTATATCCTGAAGCAGTCCTACCAGGTAAGAATATGTACTACAGAAGATCTTCTTACTATATGAAAGTATCATCTACAACTCATTGAGCTTGAATAAGTTTCTTCTGGAAACCAAGCCATCCTCTGTTTGGTGGGGGGATGTGTGTGTGTGTGTGTGTGTGTGTGTGTGTGTGTGTGTGTGTGTGTGTTCATTCCCCCTAATTACTTTGGTCCAGTTCACCACTAAATATGAAGTATTTTAAATCCATGAAACTGAATATGAAATGTTGGCCATTATTACAGAACCTAAAACTTAAACAATAAATCTATTAATAGATCTTTTCCTGTGCCAAACATCTTCTGTATTGATCATCAGTCTTTACTATTTCTTTTTCACTATCTAAGTGTTCATATATCAGCAAATAGGAATATGCAGTAACAGTAACTTGGATCAACAGTTTCTACAAAATGCAAGAAGAGAATGTGATGAATTCAAAAAAGACGTATGTTAAACATACATGTTTTTGGACTTAATTCATTAGGCATTGATTTTTTTTTTAATCTCATTTAGGAGTTTCTTATAATTCAGTTTGGAATATAGGTCCACAAGTAAAATTTTTTAAAGGCAAAAATAAGGCATAAGTCAGAGTCCCGTTCTAAATGCCTAACAGACTCATGCTAAAGAATGTCACCATATAGAAAATGCTAGAATACTTAATGAATGCCTAGGTAAAGTACTGTGAAAGTTTTAGCTGGTATTTTTACTTAGATCCTACAGATTTTTTTTTTCTCAGCAGTACCATCACTCTGATCCACTTTATTAATATTTATGGTTTACAGTAAATGGTATTTGCAGAGAATGTTCATGTTCTGTTTGTCCCCTAGGCCCCTCTTCACCACCCAATCTCTACCTCTTTTACTACTCTGGGTACTTTAATGCCGATAATGTGAAAGCATTTATCATTCTACCCATAGCAGCCAAGAGCAGAGAAATTACCTGGTTCTAAAATAACAATAAAACACAGCTCAAAAATCCATATTGGCCAACAACATTGATCGGAATGCATTTATGTGTGCACCTTGGTATTCCTGTTGTAGCTAAAGTGTGAGTTCTTCAAGAGAGGAACACAGTCTGCAAATGTGTGTTGTCTTTGTATTTCAGGATTCCTCTCAGGAGTACTTTGGGCAATAGCTACCTGCTGTTGGTTCATAGCGAATCACTCTCTGAGTGCTGTGGTCAGTTTTCCTATAATCACTGCTGTAAGTAGCTGAACTGTTTTTCCAAATTTTCATTTTATAAATGTCAATCCAATTTTTCTGAAGCACTCTTAGGGCATCACTAAAGACTGTGATGGAGTTTGATTTTTTAGGAGTACAATTAAATGGACTCAGATAGATAAACTGACCCTCTTGAATCTTCATGTGCTTGATTGCTAAGGAACATTTCTCACCTCATTTTAGCAGGGCTATTAATCCTTAATCTCTAATATCCTTGCAGTTTTTGTTTGATTAGTTTATCTGATGTCATTTTAGAGGCACTGAAATTTGCTATTTATAACTATTGATCTCTACTTATATAAAAGTCTGTAAGTATAAAAAATGATTTTATGTGTATTACCACATCAATGTCATGACCATTTTGTGAGACTGAAAGTACTTCAGACACCTCTTCCTATGGTACTTCACTGTTTTTAAGCAAAACTTTCTGAAAGTGCTAAAGCAAGGTGTTATCTCTGGGTGTTACCACTCTGTACGTAATACAATTTGCTTCATCCAATTTTCTAGGTGCTAATGATGTAAAACATAGATAATAGAAAAACATTTTTTTACATAGGCAAAATAAGTATTCATAAGATTATTCCCATTTTGAAGATAAGAAAATTGAGGCAATAGCTAAGAACATGATCTGAAGTCTCATAGTTAAGGAAAAGCTGAAGACGTTTAAGTACGGGGTTTCCAGTACACAGTGCTACTTTCTGCCATCATAATGGGATCTTATTAAGAATTTGTTTTAGGTTCACTGTGGTACTAGGACTGATATATACATACAGGAACTGCTTTCGTGTTGGGCTGTTAGTCCTGCCCTAGATATTGTAGATTGCTAACCAGCATTCAACTGCATCCCGTGCTTCCAAAATCATCATCACTAACAAACTTTATCTAAAACATTTTAGTGTTTGCATACCTGTGTAAAGCTAGAAAACTGATTTTTTAGAAACATTGTCTAATCTATAAACCACTGATATAATTTGATATAAATTCTGGGCACCAAACAGTGTATTTTGACAGTTCTACTCTGTAAAATAGCTTTCAAATACAACTAAATTCAAATAATAAAGGGCTTTTTTAAAAATTTACAGAATCCGCATTTTAACATTCTTAATCCTGCTGAGGGAAAATCTAGCAAGTTATGAAGAATTTCTGTAGGTCTAAAGTCTTCATAATAGAAATGGCAAAGGACCCAAATTCTTTCCAACAAGAGATTTGTTCTTCCTTATTTCAAGGACACTTAATGTTAGGAGTGACAGGCAGTGGGTATAAAGCTTACCTATTAGATGCATAAAAGCAAATTTGCAGAGAAAAGTATACAGTATGATATGCCCCTTGGCTATAGATGCAAATGTTATTTGACAATATGAAATCCCTTATGTAGATAAGGGGGAATAATATTTATTAAAATAGGACAGCCACTATTTATATCAAATGTAAACTTTTATCTTTATCATATGATAGTGATTTTTTTTCTTTTACTCAAATTATATTCTTGCACAGATGTGTGTTCTCCAAAAAGGTTTTGAGGCAATTTTTTCTAAAATACACAGATACAATCAAGTTACACAGACAAAGAGAAATACAAACACAAATAAAAAATCAAAACAGTGGCAAAGACGAGAAAGGGAGCAAATAGTTGCTGTGATTAAACATTAAAACACTAAACTTTACCTGGTGATTTCAAAAGGATAATGCAATGGGGTAGTAATTCTTACTATTAGCAGCATATTATTCCCTCAGAACGGACCAATTTTTTTTTTTGCATTGAATTTTTAATAGAATTTATCATATGGGACCTCTTAAAGGGAAGGTTGAAAAACAGACAACATCCTTTACAAAATTTTCTGGTAGACAGAGTTAGTTTTGCTACCAACATTTCTTGTTTTGGGTTAGAATAAAGATTGAGGACAAAATGAAAGCCTAATTCAGAGGAAATAAACCACTGAGGTGGGGGGTGTGGGCAGAGAGAGGGTCAGTGGGAATGGTCACTGTGGCTTTTGACAACCTGCCCATCAAAGAGATTGCTCTTGAAAAACTGTAATGTAAGCAGAGCCTTCTCACTCACCAGGTGTGACTTTCTTACCTGGTACATGTGGTGCTTGTTATCTGGGAGGGACAGGTATTTGGAGTTGGTGAGGGAGGAGGTCCCTATTGCTACTAGGCCCTTGTTTGGTTTTACTTTAGTCACTTTATCCAAGGACAACCCTATCTACACACAGAAAAGATTCTGTTCCTACCCTCAACAATCTTACATTCTTAATTAATTATATAATTAATTATACTGTATAATAATTATATATATATAATTATTATATTATATAATATTTATATATAATATAATAATTATTATATATAATATTTATATATAATTATTATATATATATAATTATTGTACATAATAATTAATTATATAATTAATTAAGAATGTAAGATTGTTGAGGGTAGGAACTGAATCTTTTCTGTGTGTAGATATAGATATAATATATAATAATTAATTTAAATAAATTTATATTAAAATTTATAATATAAATAAATTTATATTAAATATATATATTTATTAAACAAATTATAAAAATAATTTGATAAATTAATGAATTATATATTATATAATATATATTACATTCTTACAATCTTACATTCTTAATTATTATATATATTATACATATAAAAATTAAGAATGTAAGATTGTGTATATATATATTACATATGTAAGATGACATATATAATTAATATATATATATTTTGGTAGGGCTAGATTTTCGAAACTTTTTGAAACTTATTTATTTTTTTGAGATGGAGTTTCCCTCTTGTTGCCCAGGCTGCAGTGCAATGGAGCAATCTTGCCTCACTGCAACCTCCACCTCCTGGGTTCAAGCGATTCTCCTGCCACAGCCTCCTGAGTAGCTGAGATTACAGGCATGCACCATCACGGCCAGCTAATTTTGTATTTTTAGTAGAGACGAGGTTTCTCTACGTTGGTCAGTGTGTTCTCAAACTCCTGACCTCAGGTGATCTGCCAGCTTTGGCCTCACTAAGTGCTGGGATTACAGGCCTGAGCCCCCATGCTCGGCCCGATTTCTTAAACTTTTTAAATGTAAAATGTCAAACAAACCTATCACCAACCTTCAACAATTATGAATATGGTCAATCAATTTTATCAGAATACATTTTTAATATCCCAGCAGTGCTGTTCTTCCCAGGTATACCTATTCCCATAATTATATATCCAGTGGTAACTAGCCTGAGTTCTTTGAAAGTAACGTCCATTTTGTTTATTGGCAAATAAAAAGCCAAAAGAAAGAAAGCCATTAAAAAGAAAAAAGTCAAAAGAAAAAAGAAAGAAAGAAAGAAGTCACATAGTAAGCACTGTTACCTCTGCTCCAAGTCTTCCTTGATAATTCTAAACTGAATCAGCTTATTCTCAAGACAGGTGCAAGTTCACTTTGTTTGCAAAGGCCGATTTACACCTAATTTGCATTAGTTTACAAAAGGAAAATATACAGTCCAAATTACCAAAACTGTTGTATCTCTTTTTTTTTTTTTTTTTTTTTTTTTTTGAGACAGTCTCAGTCTGTTACCAGGCACCAGGCTGGAGTGCAGTGGCGTGACCTCAGCTCACTGCAACCTCCGCCTCCCGGGTTCAAGCAATTCTCCTGCCTCAGCCTCCCTAGTAGCTGGGACTACAGGCGCACGCCACCACACCCAGCTAATTTTTTTGTATTTTTAGTAGAGACGGGGTTTCACCATGTTGGCCAGGATGGTCTCGATCTCTTGACCTCGTGATCCGCCCGCCTCAGCCTCCCAAAGTGCTGGGATTACAGGCGTGAGCCACCGTGTATCTCCTATTAAGATGCCCGTCCTATGTGGCTTTCCTTGGCCTAAATCAAAGAGTCAGTACATACTTGGACGTATGCTTGCATTACTTTTAGCAAAGCACCCCTCTTATAACCACTACTCTCACAATAATGCTTAGGCCATGCCTAAACTCAGAAAACAATCAGACAAGAATCTTCAAAGGTCAATGATACCTTGTGGTATTGTCCTGTACCATGTTCTCTGAAGGGAAATGGATTTTCAGATTAAAAATTCTTGAGCATAACATTAGTGTGGTATCCTCTGTTCTACTATTTCCTCCCACTCTGTAGAAAGTCAGTGTGGGGTTGCTTAAAAGACCCATATACTTCTTGTTTGATTTGGATTTTGAGGCTTAGGAACTTACATCATTGATAAAAGGCAGTTCTTTGACCTATTTCTCTGACTCTTTTGATGTTGACTTTCCAGATACTGATAAACAGAGAGGAGTGTATCTTTTCGCTTCACTTACATACCAGGAGTGGAATCAAACTTTGTTGACTCAGTCTTTTAGACAGTTGGAGTAGTGGTGGGGGGAAAACATTTTGGAATCTATTTGAAGCTCTTCCAGAGTTTTTTGGGGTTTGAAGAGCAATGATAAAAGTGCTGATACAATATACCTTCTCTACAAAGACCACAATTAACCCAAATTCCAGTTTTCTTCCTTCTCAGCTAAACCAAACTTGAATATCTTAAAGTTCATAAATTGCAGAATCATTCCTTTTCTTCACCTATTTCTTCTCGTTTCCTCCGTCCTATATTATTTCATTCTTTTCTTTGTCTCCTGCCCAGAAACCCCTGTTGTTTTCCTTTACGTGTTTATTTTAATCTTCCCATAAACCTCTTTTTAGCATTCATTGGTGTTTAATGCTAGCCACACTTGATTGCTCTGCAGTAATATCAAAGATGTTTTTAAAGCATGAGCTATTTCCACGTGTACATTATTTGTTAAGCCAAAAAGAACATGCCAAAATTTCTTCAGTTATGAGATCATCTCATGCCAAAGAAAGTTAGAAGCTTGTGCACACTTTTCTTACTGATCCCGTTTCTAGTATCTTAAGGAACTAGGCCAATGGAAAAAATAAGCTATGTGCTTATAAAAATAATTTATGATAAATATATTAAAGAAAAATATTATGTAGCACAAAATATTATAGCATCATCAAAATAATAAAAATGAAGACTATGAAGAAAAGAAAATGAAAAAAAGTCTTCAACTTTTCCTTAGTATCACTTAATGTTTAGCTTAGTATGGAGTTAGGGTTGATATTATGGGTAGTTTTCCCTGAAAATATTTTTATATTATCTCCTACTTACTATATTTATATAGAACCTAGTTGTGAATAAATATCCAATTTAATTAAAGTTTATATTTTTATTTAAGGGTCCAGGATTTATAGCTGCGATGTGGGGTGTCTTCATGTTTAAGGAAATAAAGGTATGTATAAGAAAGGGTGAACTTAGAAAATGGGAATGGGGAAGGCCGGGCATGGTGGCTCACACCTGTAATCCCAGCACTTTGGAAGGCTGAGGCAGGTGGATCATGAGATCAGGAGTTCAAGACCAGCCTGGCCAAGATAGTGAAACCCCACCTCTACCAACCTCTACCAAAAATACAAAAAATTAGCTGGGCGTGGTGGCTGGCACCTATAATCCCAGATACTCAGGAGGCTGAGGCAGAGAATTGCTTGAACCCGGAAGGTGGAGGTTGCAGTGAGCCAAGCCACTGCATTCCAGCCTAGGTGACAGAGCAAGACTGCATCTCAAAAAAAAAAAAAAAGAAAGAAAATGGAAATGGGCCCAGGTGAGTATTTAATATTATGTTTGCATTATTTTCTGAGAACTGCCTGTGGTGCCTAGGTTCAGGGCAAACAACCGATGAGTGGATTTGACAGATAAAATGTTCAGAATGTGATAATACCTAATTAGAAAAGAAAATACTAGAGCTATGATCATTATAATGTAACATCGTGTCTCTCTCCACCCCCTCTCCAGTGGAAAAATGCTGTCATTGACTTACGTTTCCCTGAAGTGATTCTAGTTAAATAACCCAATGAAATATGAAAGAGGGAAACCTGTTGGAAAGAGGGAAATTTGTTTAAAATATGGTAGATAAACAAGATGAATTTTTTTTATCCTACAGGTTAAAATATCCCCTGAGGTAAATGGGCTTTGGGAATAGATGTTTATATTGGTTCCTATGTCTCCCAAAGGCCTCCATGTCAAACCAGCAATTTTGTAGGAAAACAACATGGTAACAGGCGGCTATTGCCATTTCCTTTTCAAATGTAAATGATGGGAATTTAAAATTGCATTCATCAAATAGTTCTAGTGAGAGAGAGAGAGAGAGAGAGAGAGAGAGAGTGTGTGTGTGTGTGTGTGTGTGTGTGTGTGTGTGTTTTCTTTAAAAATCACTTTGCCAGGCATGATGGCATGCATCTATAGTCCCAGCTACTGGGACATGAAGCAGGAGCATCACTTGAGCCCAGGAATTTGAGGCCAGCCTGGGCAATAACAACAA
The DNA here is from genome assembly GCF_030222135.1 of Aotus nancymaae. Lineage (NCBI taxonomy): Eukaryota > Metazoa > Chordata > Mammalia > Primates > Aotidae > Aotus > Aotus nancymaae. The sequence goes on along the minus strand of NW_026988447.1, from coordinate 9,106,155 downwards.
CAACAAAAGGTATAGTCTCAAGAACCCAACTGGGTTCAAATCCTGACTCTGTCACGAACTAGCTGTGTGACCTTGGTCAAGTTTCTTAACCTCTCTGTGCATATAGTCCTTATCTGAAACTGGGGATAACCTACCAAGAGAGCTGTAAGAATGTGACTAAAGTGCTAAGAACAGTACTAAGAATGCAGTAAATGCTCAGTTAATTTTGGGGATGAGTGTCATATAACCTAGCCCAAACTGTAGATAGAAAAATAGAACAGGTTGGGAGTAGTGGCTCACACCTGTAATCCCAGCACTTTGGGAGGCCAGTGAGGGAGGATTGCTTGAGTGCAGGAGTTTGAGACCAGCCTAGGCAACATAGTGAGACCCCTATCTCTACAAAAACAATTTAAAATTAGCCAGGTGTGGTGGTGTACACTTGTAGTCACAACCACTCAGGAGGTTGAGGAGGGAGGGTTGCTTGGGTTCAGGAGGTTAAGGTTACAGCAAGCCATGATCATACCACTGCACTTGAAATCCTGTCTCTTCAAAAGCGGAAAAGAAAGAAAGAAAGAATAAGAAAGCTCACAAAATCGGAGAATTTCTCCTCTTTCAGCCAGGCATGGTCACATCCACCTGTAGTCCAACTATGCAGGAGGATCGCTTGAGCCTAGGAGTTCAAGTCTAGCCTGGGCACCAGTTTTAATTAAAAGATTTTAAAATTTTAATCGTTTTTAAAAAATTGCTTTAGAACTTTCCCCAGTTACCTTTACTTGTAGAAAAAGTCTTCAGTTGAGGAATATATGCAAATACCCTTTTCCAATAATTTTTATTAAAGACAGTGTTGATCCAAAGACCCCTCCCCCCGTCAAGGCATGGTAAACTTGTCGTAATATGCAGTTGTAGTAGCAGATAATTCCTGGCTCTAAGAAGATTGAGGTTGCTCATCTCTGAGAGCCATAAAAGTGAATGACCTTCTACCTGATCTTTAAAATGAGTATTTAATTTTAGATTTAAAACATCATTTCAATTATAAACAAAATACTTTGATTTTAAAATCATTATTTGATAATACAATTAAGATTCTCAAATTTTAAAAATATATTTGTTTTGAAAATACATGGACTATGATCAGAATTTTAATTTTTTTAAATACACGAGAATAACTTGAAATATGTATAAACTTGTAAGTTACTTTCATGAAAGATTCTCATTTATTGTAGTCGGAGTTCCTTTCTACAAAAAGTAATTCTGTGCCAAAAATATATCGTAAATCTCTCTGCATATATTTCATCTACCTCACAAAAGATGATTTATTTATATTGAAGAATTGGTTATTATCTCATGTAAGATGCTGAAGCCTTAGAAAATCACAGTTTATTAGTCATTATAGGTATAAATAAGCATAAACTAAGTATAGATTTATATTAAAGCATTTGAAAATTATTTTGGTCATGACTACAATAATAATACTGAATTGAAAATCCTTTTAACTACATATAAGAAACCTGTTCACAGAGAGAATCCCTAACCAAAAAGCCTAGTATTAATTCTTTAGAGTTCTTTATTTGAAGGGGTACTGAAAAACAGCAAGGAATGTTTTGTTTTATTTTGTTTTGTTTTGTTTTTGGTAAAGACATATTTAAAAAGATGGCTCAGACCAAATAGAAAAGTAACTTTTAAGATTAATATACTATGACCCAATAGGGTTTAATTCAGGAATGCACGGATCATTCATAATATGTAAATTAATTAATCTCATTTACTCTACCATGTGAAATAGGGAAAGGATGTGATAATACTATACTAACCTCTTAGTAAGCTAGAAATAAAAGGAAGCTTTAGTGGTGCAGTATGTCTGTCAAAACAAAATAGCAATTATATACCTTAATTTCATGAAACCTTAGAGTTCTCTGTATGTTAGAAGTCAAAGATTTCTCCATACTATTATTCAATATTTTCTGTAAATCTAGCTAGTTTGGAAAGACAAGAATAAGAAATGAAGTGAATAAATATAGGAAAAGAAATGAGAAAACTTTTATTTGCAGATTACATTTTAAAAAATGTAAGCATTGTGATTTCAATTTATTGGTGACAAAAATTATAAATTAAAATAAAAATTTAAAAGAATCAGCTGAAAAATTTAAGATCCAATAAGATCATTTAGTAAGGCTTGAGATATAAAATAAATAGAAAATCAATTGCCTTCCAGTATATCACTAACAACCAGTTGAAAAGAGGAAAGTAAATGCTATTAATAATAACCACAAAAATTACATACATCTAAGAAAAGTATTAACAAGTAACGTGCCAGATTTTTTAAATACTGTGTTTTACTTTGCTACATTTACTGGAGGACATAGGAGATCAGAACAAACGTGGGAGGCTGGCCACATTTCTGATGGAACACCTCACCGTTATAATTAGGCAATTCTCGCCAATTACCTTGAGTATAACTCCTGTAACATCCCAGTGAAGCTTTTTCTAGAATTTTTAGAGTAGGTTCTAAAGTTTGGCTAATTATTTAAGTAATAATAGGCAAAAAAAAAAAAAAAAAAGCATGACAGCACACGTACCATATTTCTGGAATGTGCAATTTAGATTAGCTAGGCCAGTTTTCTTATAAAATAAAGATTTCTAAGCCTAAGAAAATGACTGATTGCTCTTTTTCTATTTTAAAAAATGACTAAGATAAGATTATAAGTATTAAAAGAAGAGAGAGGGCCAAGCTGAAAGCAAAGGGTTATTTGTTTGTTTGTTTTTTAAAGAAAAACCTGGGGCCAGGCATGGTGGCTTAGCTGTAGTCCCAGCACTTTGGGAGGCTGAGGCAGCCAGATCACTTGAGCTCAGGAGTTCAAGAGCAGCCGGGGCAACATGGCAAAACCCTGTCTCTACAAAAATACAAAAATTAACAGGCTGTGGTGGTGTGTGCCTGTAGTCCCAGCTGTTTAGGAGGCTGAGGTGGGAAGATGGCTTGAACCTGGGAAGTGGAGATTGCAGTAAACCAAGATTGCACACTGCACTCCAGCCTGGGTGACAGAGCTAGACTCTGTCTCAAAATAACTAAGTAAATAAATAAATGATCTTATATGTCTGTCTACAAACAAAACTTAAAGGATGTCCAGTGGTAACTTATTTAATGCAGACACCTAATTGCCTCTTGACAGCTGATTTAAAGAAAAAAATTAAATACTTATATCCCAATCAGTTTAGAAAAGCATCATGAATAAACACTAAAACCTAAATCTCATACGAATAATTTGTTAAGTATTTGTGTAGAAACAAGACAAAAACTCCTAAACTCTAAAGAAGAAAACAAAAGCAAAACTGTTATCTGTAGGACTCATAGCTATTGTCAGTTCTATATCTTAAAGCAGTCCTTGAAGACACGTATTTAACAGTTTACAACCTACAGCTGCAAGGAATAAGGCTGAGTGCCAAGCACCTTTTGTGTGTGGACTTTAATGATTTCATTTAGTTTTAATGCCGTAAGGCATCAGTTGGATGTTTTCTTCCGATACTCTTTGATATCTGTTACTCATTGGGAAGTTCATTTTAGATTATTATATCTTTAAGCTATATATAAATTATACTTCTACCAACACACTTTAGTCAGCATGTCTACAGCAATGCCAACACAGGCAGTTATCACCTCAACAATGTATCGGTCAGTAAGCTACTCTCTGATGAAGAATACGATGATCTATTATCTTAGTAGCTGCTTCAGAAATCCAAGTTAGAAAAACTTTCTGCTTTGGGAAGGATGTTAGCGTGCTCTCTCCAAGAGTTAGCATCCACCTTTGATGAAGGAAAACTATTGCTGTTGCCCAACTATAATCAGTCTTTTTCTCTAGGAGACTCGGCATTTTTGGCAAATTCTTAACATTGAAGGGGAAAAAATTTTTCATTCCCTGAGAACATTATTCTTCTGTCTATGTAGGTAATAAAATATTACTTAGTGGTGTATTCATGTAATTAGATTGTAGAGAGCTTGTAATTGAAGACCCATTTTTAAATTTGATTGTATCAATTTCAAATTCACAATGTATATGTGAAAATCACTTTAGTGTATTCATTGTTTGAGCAAATATTTATGGAATACTTATACTGCATTAGTATCAGTATCTAGGTGAGCACTGCAGTCTCAAAAATTAAGAAAAAGATGCAGGGAAATCCAAAGCCTACTGCCGTGTGTGTGTGTGTGTGTGTGTGTGTGTGTGTGTGTGTGTGTAGTTAAATAAGCCATTCTGCACTTGGCAAGTTTTGGGTACTTTTACTTGTAGAATTTGGGATTTGAGTGGCTTCTGTTAGTGCTGAGGGTCACACTGAACCAGACAATTCAACTGGCCCCAACCTAACTTACAAAGACCTGTCTCTGGTCATTGAACAGAGGCAAATTAATCCTCTCTCTTTATTAAGTTGAAGAAAGTGAATATATGTATGTATATATGTATAATTAACATATATATATTCCTGTTATATATTTATATAATTAATTTATAATTTTTATATATTTATATAAAATTTAGTTAGTAACATAATTATTTAATTTTGTTAGTTAATACATAACATATATGTTATTTATACATAGGTATACATGACCATATGTATTTGTATACGTATATGTAATTGTATACAAAGTATGTATATTCACATTATGTATACATAAGTATATAGGCATTAATCTTATAATAGTATGTTCTATGTTATGTATACATAACATATATATATTCTATATTAGTTAGCATTAATCTTAAGAACTAATAATACAAAAGAACTTTCCTTGACAATTTTCACATTCCCTCCATCCTGGACTTTGTTTCTGTTCTGTTCAGATTTATTACACAAATTTGCCTCTGATCTCTACATTCTTCCAGTAAACTGGAAACACAAGACCTTTAAGGAAATGTGAGGAAAGCAGGCAAAATGAAACCAGACAAAAGACTACGCTTTGCAGTGAGAATTTCATTGTGGAGCCAGGAGAGCCATGTGTTCCTATTGTCAACCTGCCTATCCTGCCCCAACCCTGTTTCCTGGGCGAGCCCAGTTAGAACTTCCCTTTCTGGGTTTCCTTCAAAGCTGACCTGGCTGCAAGGCAGCAAAGACAGAAGCACCCCCCACCCTCCGACCCCTTGCATCTGTGTTGGGGGAAATGAGTTTCCCTAAGCCCACCCTTTGCATGGCCTGGCTGTAGGAACCCAAGTTTTGGTGCATGTTCTCCACTGAGTCCTTGGGTGAGAATTAGGGGAGATACTCTTGAGTCCAGATTAGCCCTGAGGATTAATTAGCCTCTAACAGAGCCCAAGGTCCTGCTTTTACGAACCCACTTCCCCCAACAAGTCAGTCAACTCTTGCCTCAGAGACACAGCATTCTATTCCCACTACCTTCCTTGAAGTTTTGCTCCAAATTTGGGTAGTTTGGGGCTATTAATCTGTCAGACCTGAATGGCCAGAATTTTCACCAGAGAGGGAGGCTACCAGCCCAGTTCCTGCAGATATGAAGCAGGCAGGATGCCAACTGCTTCCTAGGGCTGCCTCCTCTCCATTCTTTTTTTCTTTTCCCAGAAACTTTATGTGTCTTCTCAATGACTTATCAATAAACCATTGTTATTTTTCCTTTTAAAAAGAATCTAATAATATTATTAAATAGAATTATTAAATTACAAAATCTGATTGTAACCTTAGATATCTCTAAAATTAGAGAAGTACTAGTCTTATTATACTTTGTGATGTTCAAACCTTCCCTTAAAATAGTGGGGTCTTCTGCCTTGGATTTAGACTCTCCTGATAACCCACCCTTGGGATCCTTAGACCAGATAGCCAGAGATTACCATGCCCTCACTACGCAGAGCCAATGCCCTTAATCAGTGGGAAGCAGATACAGAAGACTGACTTCCTCCCACATCAAGCCTTAAGGGTAAGGGATGGAAATCTTTAAGCTGCGGGGATGAGACAGGAATAATACAGGATGATCACAGATGATTAGGAAAATTCCGGTCAGCAGTTTCACATGACTAGCAAAAGGAAACTGTTGAAATAGCTGCAGAACCCATGGGCTGATAAGACCCTGAAAAACAGGGTGTGTATCAAGCTGGCTAAGACCAACTGAACCAAACGGTTTGGTTCTGGATTTGCCCTAGGTTTCACCTAGGACCTCATTATACACCCATTAACATACAAATCACACACCCATCAGTGCCATGGCAGTTCTGGGCACACCCATATTTGGTGTAAAAATGAGTGACACCACAGTTCTGAGAAACCTTTACCTTTTTCCAGGAATCTTCATGAATATTCCACCCCTTGGTTAAAGAAACCATGAAGATAGGAACCCCAACCCCCTTGCATGATTCTCCCTTGAGTACATCCCCACTCCCCTTTCTTGAGTGTGTACTTTTGCTTTGCAACAAGAACAAGTCTCTGTACTTTCACTTTAAAAAAAAGATTATGGGGCTCTATAAACATAAAGAAGGATTTAGACAAACTGGCAGTCATTCAGAGGGGAAAAGCCAGACAGAAAGGAAGCTTGAAACCATTCCATATGAAAAATAGTCAAAGAGTTAAAATATTGACCAGGAAAAGAGAGGCCTCCGGGGATATAAGAGAGTTATTTTTTCAGTGTTTGAGGATTTATCTTGTGGGAGAAATATTAAAATCAATCTATCTGTACTCCTAGTGATGGAACTTACAGGAAATGAAATATTTCTACTTAACACAGGAAGATACTTCTTTGTTAATTCAAAGATGGACTGGGCAACACAGGGAAGTGGTTCTCAGTAGTTCCCATCTTTAAGACCAGTGACCCCATACATAACTGGGCAAGGCCAGCTGAGTCATTCTTCACACCATCTCTGCATTTCTTCTTCACCCTTGAGATCCATCTCCATCTCTCCATCTCCCCTTCGTCATCTTTTCCCTGGAAGACTACAGTCACCTCCTGACTGGTCTCCTTGAATCCATTCTGGCCCCTCCAATCTGTCTGCCATCCTGCAAAAGAAGTGTGAGCTTTACACAATGCAAATCTGATATTTTAACACAGCCAGCTGCATGTTTCTTTAATGTCTTCCTCTTTGCTTTGAAAAATAGGACCCAAATTTGGGAGGCGGAGGCGGGCAGATCACTTGAGGTCAGGAGTTCAAGACCAGGCTGGCCAACATATAGAAATGCTGTCTCTACTAAAAATACAAAAATTAGTTTGGTGTGGTGGTACGCTTCTGTAATCCAAGCTATTTGGGAGACTGAGACAGGAGAATCTCTTGAACCTGAGAGCTGAGATGGCACCACTGCATTCCAGCCAGGTGACAGAGTGAGACTCCATCTCAAAAAAAAAGAAAAAAAAATAGGACCCAAAGCATAACAAGTGCTCAGGTCCATGGTCTTCCAACCTCATCTTACTCCACTTAACTTTCATTGCTCCAGCCACACTGACCTCCTTTCAGTCCCTGGGAAATATCTTGCTTTTTCTTACAACAGGACTGTGCACACAAAATTCCTTCTACCTGGAATCTGTAGTCGCTGCCCTATTCCCCTGGCCAATTCACTGATACTTGTAGTTAGAAGCTCCACTCCCCACCCTCCAATCCAGCATGATTAAGATTCCTGTAACACACTCTCAAACAACCATGGTGGTCTGCTTATTAACGCCCCTCTCAGGTGATATTCTTTTCTGTGATTACTTCCTGTCTCCCATATTATATGATTGGCTGCATGAAGACACATGTTGAAGCTTGGTGGGTGCCCACATTTATTTACCGAATGGGTGAATTCATAAGGCTTTGCAGGGTTTCGTGAGAACCTGATTACTTGGACGGGAGAGCAAAAAAGCATACAAGTGGCTACAGCGACGGTTTGTCAGGTCCCTAGCAATCTTGAGAGTTTGTCCATTTGGTGCATTTGACTCAGGCTTTTTTCATCGTTGTTATTCTTTTTTTTCTTATTCAGGGCCTACAAAACTACCTATTAATGATACTTGCATTTTGCATCATCTTGACTGGAGCCTTATGCACTGCTTTTTCTAAAATCTAACAATAACAAGACCAGCAGATGGCAGCAGTGGTTAAGAGACTACGTCTATCGGACAAGAGGGATTATGCTGAGAACAGAGTGCATTTTCACAAAGCAAATGGATCTCAGCCACTGTTAGAGTGGGTAAATGACTTTTTCCCCAAAAATGTGAGAATGAAGGAAAACTGAGTTTCATTCAAGTATAAAATGAAAATTTCTTCTGATGAACTGTTTATGAAGGTAGGACTTTACTTGGTGACTAAAATGTCTACATTATTATAGCATTACATGCAAGGACGCTCTTTTTACCACAATATGTACCTAGTGTTGCATAATCTAGATCACAGCATGAAGTCCATATACAAAGAAGTTACAGTGCAGATTTCTCACCTATTATCCCAATGAAGTGAGGCAGAAATACCTTGGGCAAGGAGGGAGAGCCTTACCTTATAATGAAATTAGATTCCAAAGATATTTGGATCCTTTGTTTCATAAAGTAAATGTCATAGTTGGTAACTAAAGTGTTAAAAAGCCCATTTTATTATTTTTGGCCAAAACTTATGTTTATTTCAAGTTAATATTGCCCAACTCTACATCATCTACCCATTTTATCTCATAATGCTTTTGATTACCTCCAGATAAAATCCATTCTCAGAGAACAAAAATTTTTCACCATTGAGAATATGTACGTAACATAATATGTACATACACAAGTACATGCACATACATAAATACACAAAGATTTTGCTAGAGTGAGATTCTAGGTTATCAGTAACAATTTACAGGAACCAACCACTCTTTTGAATGTACAATTATTTTTTTCTGAAATACACTTTTCTAAAACCCTCTTAACTGGAGGTTTTCCTGTTTTCTTCTTGTTTTAACTGGTGGTTTCCAGTAGACAAGATAAAATTACAGGTATGCTAGTTGTATTTTTTTAAGAAAACTGAAATTAAGTCAGTCAGAGTGGCACACACCCGTAATCCCAGCTCCTGGGGAGGCTGAAGCAGGAGGATCTCTTAGCCCAAGAGTGTGAATTCGCCAGCTGGGTGACATAGCAGGGTCTAATCTCTAAAAAAGAAATTTGATTTAAATTTATAAGAAAAAAGAAAATTGAAACTGAACTGCTAGTACAAATGTTTATTGCAATTGTTTCCAAAACCTGGAAATAATATAACCCCTATTCAAATGTACATTTTACCCATTCCCACCTGATAGGACTGTATATTACTTTGCTATGCAAGACAAACAAAGCAACATTCTATTTGTGTGTATACTCTGAAGTCAGTGTGCCTGGGTTTAAACCCCATCTCTGTTTCATTTTATTTGTGTGGCTTTGGACAAGCTCCTAAGGCCCCTATATTAGACCCCTCATTTACAAAATGGAGTTTATGATGGCACCTACCTCACGTGGTTATTATGTGATTGAAATTAGTTAAAATCAGTAAAGTATGCTGATGAGTATCTGGTACTAGGCAAACACTATGTAATTGTTAGCTTTTATTATTCTGTGTTTGAAGGGGAAAAAAGGCTTTTGTAGATTGGAGAATACTATGTAAGAGCTACTGAGCTCACCACCTTCCAATCCAAACAATTATTACTCTCCAAATGAATACTACTTAAAAGTGATACAGCTTCTGTTAATTTATTGAATTGCTAATAACTGCAAATATTCTGTTTGTTTATTGAATTGCTAATATTGCAAATATTGTTTGTTTATTGAATTGCTAATAATTGCAAATAAATATTTGATTATAACTTCTTATACTCATTTTAATTGTAACCTGAAATGTCATTAAATTATGCTGATAACTTTGAATAAATTGTGATACAAAAGCTATTTTTCTCATTTAAATATATTTTAGAATTTTATATTTGATAACATTTAATTATTCTTTGGTTGAGATTTCCAGTTTATATGCAAAATTTTACATGTGAAGTAAAGCAATTGCATAAGAAAAATGAAAAATCAATCTTACTACTTCTGTATAGTTTCTGGTACCAGACAAGCTTTTTCAAAATAGTTACCAAAAAAGCAACTTATTAGTTAGCGGCTAGTCTAAATGGGCAATTGCCAAAAATGCATTTTGTTTGTACCTTGGGAAGTGAATGCCTAACTCTCTTGAGGTTTTTAGGTTTTATTTTTTCTAATCTAGTATGGCTAAATTCTAGTGTTTATTTTACACTTTTTTTTTTCTGGTGTCACTTTCTGTCAAATGATAACCCCGTCTGTACTAAAGAGGTCCTGCCATCTTGTGCACAGAGATGAGAGATGGCACTACATGTAGTAGAAGTTGCAGCCAGTCAGGCTGGTATCAGGTTATGGGAATTTTCTACCCCAGGAACAGAAAATTCTAATAAATTTTAAAGGATTTAGTACAGCATCTCCCCAAGCTACCAAATCTATTTTTATTCCTGTTATTTATTTATATTCAGAATTACTAACTACTAGACTTATATGTCTCAATATTGATTACAAGAAGAATCTTCTGAAATGTCAGGCAACTGCATCTGCAGACCTCAGTCTGCGGTAAATATCAAGCAATTCAACTTTATCTAATAATGTCATGACTTTTCTCTGCTTTTTGGGAGCACTTCTAGCTTCACTAGTGGAGCTCCACATGGGTCCCATGGTGCTATCCAAGATTTACAAGGTTTAATTTTATTGCAATAAAAATGATGAAAAATACACAAGAAGTGCAAGAGGTCGTAACCACCAGAGGCAAGTGACTGGGGAGACGGTCAGCTCACCTGAAGATGATTAGCACCACATGGTGCTTCAAGTGGATGGGCGAAACACTAGAGCTCACCGCAACAGCAACAGGAGATTTAAATAGATTTGTGTGTATTTTATGGTAGTAAATGATAAAATAGACTAATACATATTTATATAGACTAATATATAGAGAGACTAATAGATATAGAAAGAGACTAATATATATATAGACTAATATATATAGACTTATTATATATACTATATATATATATATATATATATATATATAAAGTATTCATCACATACACAAAGAAAAGGATTTACCTTACTTGGCAAAAGGGGCTCGCATATGTCAATAAGGACCTTGAGATGTGAAGAGCACTCTGATTATCCAGGTGGTCACGATGTAATCTCAAGGGTCCTTGAAAGTGGAAGAGAAGAATCAAAGTAAAATAGGAGATACGATGATGGAAACGGAGGTCAGAGTGATGTAATATGAGAAGGACTAAATCCATGAATTGCTGAATTTTGAGATGGGGGAAGGGACCACAGGCCAAGAAATGTGGGCAGTTTTTAGAAGCTGGAAAAGACAAGGAAATAGATTCACCCCTACAGCCTCCAGAGGGCACAGCCTTGCCAGTCCCCTGGTATTAGCCCATGTCAGACTCCTAGTCTACAGAACTGTAAGAAACAACATTTGCATTGTTTAAAGCCACTAAATTTGCGATGGTTTGCTACATTAGCAATGGGAAAACATAAAAATATTACATTTATGTTTAAAGTTATTATTAAAAAATAAATACCATTTATTCTATAGAAACTTAGAAAGTTTCAAACTCCACATCTCACTTATTTATCTCATTGCTACCCCTCTTTTTTCTCTTCTTTGGGCACGTTAGAAGGAATACAACTTTTGGGCCAGGTGTGGTGGCTCACCCCTGTAATCCCAGCACTTTGCGGGGCCGAGGTGGGTGGATCGCCTGAGGTCAGGAGTTCGAGACCAGCCTGGCCAACATAGTGAAATCCTGTCTCTACTAAAAATACAAAAAAAAATTAGCCGGATGTTGTGGTGGTTGCCTGTAATCCCAGCTACTCGGGAGGCTGAGGAAGAGGAAGTGCTTGAACCTGAGAGGTGAAGGTTGCAGTGAGCCGAGATAGTGCCATTGCACTCCAGCCTGGGCAACAAGAGCAAAACTCCATCTCAAAAAAAAAGAAAGAATACAGCTTTTGTTCTAGATTTATACAAAGAAACACACTTGGTGTTTTCTCATATTCTATTATTCCCACTCTTAGAGTCTTAGAAGGTTTCAAATTTGCAAACAGAGATGAGTTGGATATGGTAATGAGATTACTGATCTGAGAGCCAAAAAAATTCGACGATTCTCCTGGCCTTGCCTCTGGTAGGTGACATCACTTTGTGAGGTATTTTAACTTCCTCATATTTCTAAATGGTTGTTTTCTACTAAAGGAATTCTAAATTTATACAGGTATAAAACTTTGTTACTATGGACACATTCTAGTGGTATAATTTAATAGTATCCCAAGTTGCTTCAAGGTTCACCTTATACATTTGTGTCCCATTCCTGAAGTACATAATAGGATAGGACCCACCAAACATTGAATGGAGTCACCCCTTTGCAAAGTGATAAGGTGGTCTAGCACTCCCTTTTTTGAAATCCTGAGTGTGGGCACTTATAACCCTTTAAGTTAAGGCCCCAACACTGATAAAATAGGAAAAGTCTCATTTTAACATGTGACTCTCAAAATAGGTCCACACATTTTTGTGTGGGTTCCCTACTCACATAGGGACTGGTAAAATCCATATCCACTGACCTTAATTCAACAGCATCACCTGTGTAATGAAGGTGTTCAAGTGAAGTATTTCACATGCATAAATGTATTTGATAACCGTTTTAAGATCCATATTATTTTTTAAGTAAAGGAACTGAGCCTCAAGAAATTGCAGTGCCCTATTTTTAGCCAGGCTGTAAGTATGTCACACAGTCAGAACTTTGAGTCAGAGTTTTCTACTCTAATCATTTAATATTCATGAAATGTCAGCCATGTGTGAGGCGTGGGGAATAGAAGAAAGAACTAAAGAGAACGCTCTACTCTCCTCCTCAAAAGGAGCCTATATTTCCTAGATTAAGCGTCTCCTCTTCTTGTCTATCTCCTGCAATACCAGCCCATTTCTCTGCTTCACACTCTCATTATCTTTAAACACGTTTATCTCTCCTCAGAGCTACAGGCTTCTTGATCTCACAGTACATTTCTGATTTACCTTTGTAGTATCCCTTCAGCGATCTAGGTAGCCAATACAACATTTTTACAACATATGTACAATGAATATTTACTGAATGAATGAAAGGAAGCTAAATCCTAAAGGCCTCATTTGGTCCTAAAATGATCTTGTGCCTCGTATTTAGGTTTCACATTGAAAGGAACAGTTTGAGAAACTGCTTCATTAAAAGACATTCGAATTCAAGGCAATTTACACTTTGAGTATGTAACCATTTTCACCATAGCTCACATTCAGTTAATACAATGGATAGAACTTAAAAAGTGTAAAGGAAAACTCTTATATACTCTTTACTTGTCAGAAAGAACAAGAGTAAAACTTGTAATTTGTGTCGTATCTTAAAAGAATATAAAAAGGTAAAAGAACATCTTATGGTTAGAATAAAGAGGAGACAAATAAAATTACTTATGTTTTCCATTTTTTCTTGTTTTTTTTCTCTGAAGCTCAAGGAGTACACTCACACAAAAAACTTGTATTCTCCCATATGAAATTATCAGGGAAGATGTTAAAACTAAACAGCCAAATAAAAAACCTGTCAATACAGGCTTTAGTTTTGCTCCAAATAGAAAAATTAATATTCTAAGTAATTTAGAAATTTAAAAATATTAAATATATTAAAGCTGTAATGAATTCTACATTGCTCTCTTAAGGAAAAGAAATATCAGTACCTGTAAGATGTATCTGACATTCACAAACAGTAGCCACCAAAAAACCAGGTTTGGTTGCTGGGTTGAGATTCTAAATTCTGATATTCTGAAAATAGTGCATGTCTCTCTCTCTTTTTTTTTTTTTTTTTTTTGAGACGGAGTCTCGCTCTGTCACCAGGCTGCAGTGCAGTGGCACAATCTCAGCTCATGCAATGTCCGCCTCCTGAGTTCAAGTGATTCTCCTGCCTCAGCCTCCCGAGTAGCAGAAACTACAGGCACGCGCCACCACGCCCAGCTACTTTTTGTATTTTTTAGTAGAGAGGGGATTTCACCACGTTGGCCAGGATGGTTTCGATCTCTTGACCTCGTGATCCACCCACCTCGGCCTCCCAAAGTGTTGGGATTACAGGCGTGAGCCACCGTGCCGGGCCATGTCTCCATGTTCCTAAAATTTTTATTTTAATGTGCATGACAATACAGCATGAAATAATTCATAGACTACTTTCTTAAAATTTAAGTAGTTTAAGAAATCCAGGAAAATATTCTTTCCTATTGTTTTTGCATAAATTATAGCATTAATGAATATTCACATCCTAGGTATATAATTAGTATCATTCAATACAACTTGCTGTAAATAGTCCCTGCCATAGGTTAGGAAAGTTTATGAGTAATGGGACTTCTCCACAGAGCAGTTACTCAACTTTAATAACTAGGGGAAATGTTGTAGTCAGGTAATTGGTTAAAATGTAATATTCACACAAAATGAGGTTTCTGATTGTCTTACCTTCAGTTATTATTGTACATTAATCTTTAATTCATCTGTAAATACATTTTCAAATTTGACCACTAGAGGGAAGTGTAGGGTTAATTATGATAGTCTTTGGTAGTCTGTTATGAAATGTAAACTTTTTTCTTTAAGTTTGAGTTGTCTCTCTCCTACTCTCTGTCTCTTCCCCTCCTTCCTTCCCTCCCTTCTTGTCTGTCTCCTGTATCCCTCCTCTCTAATGACCGTATTTTGCCATTTATAGATTTTTTTAATCTGAACTACAAAAAAACCCTATTTTCTATTTCACATGCTATCAGTCTAATTCTCAACGTGGCGTCTGCTTTTCAGTCACTGGGTTTTCATCACTCTTTTATTTTATTATTATATTTGGACTTTATCTTTTCCTAGAAGTTGAAAACATCACAAAACAATTCGATTTTTAGAATTATTTAAACAGAAGAGTCTGTTCTTGCCCTAGAATATTCAGGACATAGAAGAAGGCTCACAGCCAGTGCTACCAACATTAGTGAGTGTTGCTGAATAAATATTAAGCTAGAAGCCACATTATTCTCTGACCTAAAAACAAAGACATCATCACTAAATCATTAGGCTGAATGGCCTCAGGTTTCTCTAAGATGCTCTAGTAGTTCTTTGGCTTCATTAGACTTTTTGGGTCACAGAGACCTGGAACTATTTGCCCTGTTACTTTTGAAGATCTTTTTGCAAGCACGAGGCACAGATGTTTCCCAATAGTCTACTATGTCAATCACTTGCTGTAATTGGATGTTCACAGAATATGGATTCTAACAGAATTTACCATCACTTGTAGACTGGATTGAGGAAGATGCAGTCCTATTTTCTGGGCACAGAATGATGTTTTACTAAGCTAAAGGTTGGACTTAAAGTGGGATAGTACATAAGCCTGTTGTTTACTTCAGCTCTGAAATGCCTAATGGAAAATCACCATGAGACAAATTCCACAAAAATAGGAAAATTGGACATGTCTAACATGTTCAAATCATAAGCTGAGATATTTTGCAGAATTTGTATTTCTCTTTATTTGTACACTAAAGGTCATTTAGAATCCTGTCCCCTCACTTATATCATCTTAATCATAATGCTTCTTATTAAGGATCTCAAGTCTGAAATTCAAAATCATGTGTATGTGCTGTATTGGTAATAAAACCATCAAGTTTAATATGGGGATGTGACATATTAAATATGAGGTCAGAAAATATATAAAATTAAATCTCACCATATATTTTAATATATTGTTGTGTATTTTATGGGGAGTAGAGAGACTAGAAAGCAATTTTGTATTGAACATTTGAATGAGGGAATTTTTTGCAGATACGAGACTCTACATGCTGTACTATTTTATGTAAATATGTACCTTTTCTATGGCTACTGCAAAAATTCTAAGTACCTAATCATTGCTTAACTTCGATGCTTTGTAAGATCGATTTATCCTTCTGAAAAGATGATTCAGGATCATAAAACAAAGGAAGAAAATGTCATTTCCCTCAGCTTTTGTGTGGTTTTTCTGGGTTCTGCAGCCCCAGCTGTTTGACTTACTATTCATTCAGGCAAACTTTGCAGAAAAGGCAATGGGAAATCCAGCAGTGCCTGAATTTATGCAAATTCTTATGCAATTTACTTGCCCATGATACAGAAAAGCACATCAACAAAAATGCATTCATATTGATTGAAGTTCAAAACTACATTAAAAGAAAGTTCCTTAGAGAACAAGATGCTAACTATTTTTAATTTTTTAATGTTAACTTATGTTTTCCATTTAAATTCACTCTAAAACGGACATAAATTTTTAAAGTAGGTTTGTTTATTGTTTATCAGTATAACAAGTTTGTTTTAAAAACACTGACAAAAACAAAAGCATAAAACTGAAAATTAAATATCATGCTCATTCTTTTCCAATCTCTCAATTTCTATCTTACACACACACACACACACACACACTCACACACACACTTGGTCATATTGTTTTCCATATTTTGTTACTAAAATTAAAAATGCTTATATATTTTATACATATATTGAAACATCACCATGGACCTAATGAATATGTACAATATTTGTCAATTTAAAAAATTAAATTAAATGCGGCCATTAATATCTTTGCATACATATTTTATACACGTGTATATCGACAAGGCTATTTGTTAGAAGTAGAAGTGTTGTGTCACAAAGTGATGCACATATTAAATTTTGATGGTTATTGCCATAATGCCCTGCAAGAAGTCATAACTAAATTTTTGTCCTGCTAACAGATTCTTCAAACACTTGTCAAAATGATTTTTTACAATTATTTCTCAAAGTGATGCTATTTAAATGGCATCTGAGCATCTAAATGTGTCTGTTTGTTAATTTTTGAGCAGAATGATCAATTCTTCCTATGTGTATCAGATCATGTATTTCCTTTTTTGTAACTTTTTGGGTCATCTCAATTTTTTTTTTTTTAGGAAGATCTGGAATGTAAACTTACAATTTATAATATCCCTTTGTATATTAAAAAGAATTATCTCTTTACCTCTGATATGATTTTTTATAGATATTCTCCTAATTCGTTTTTTATTTTGGTTCTGTTGATAGTTACTATGCATTTAGTTCGTCTATGGTAAAATGTATCAAATGTTCCTTTTTAACAGACAGGTTTTGATCACACTCTCAAGATAATTGTTTTTAATCTCTATTATTTTGTTCTAATGCTTTTATTTTCATGTTTTATAATTAAATATTTAATCCATGTGGAGTTAATTTTAAAATAAGGCATAAAAGTTTACCTTTATTTCCAACTTTTAGTCAGTTAACTAAGCACCATTATTGAATAACTCTGCTTTTCTTCAGTGTTGTAAAAAAAAATGTTTTTAATGTATTTCAAATTATTATAGGTACTTGAATCAGTTTCTGGACTGTGTAACTTTTTGTGCTAAGATCATACAGTTATAAATATTCTGTCTCTCTCTCTCTTTTTTTTTTAAAGAGATGTCTTGCTCTATCACCCTAATCTAAAGTACAGTGGCATGACCATAGTTCACTGCAGCCTCGAACTCCTAGGCTCAAGTGATCCTCCTGCCTCTACCTCCCAAGTAACTGGGACTGTAGGCACACACCATCACACATGGCTAATTTGAAGTGTTGAGGGCCTCACTTTGTAGCCAAGGCTGATCTTGAACTTCCGGCCTCAAGCAATCACCTCAGCATCCTGAATAGCTAGGATTACAGGTGCAAGCCACTGTATTCGGCTCCTATTGTCTTAATAATATCTTTAAATTGTTTACCTCTTCCACTATCATTATTCTTTATTTCAGGTTATTCTAGGCTATTATTTGTTTACTTTGCTAGATGAATTTAGAATAAGACAATAAAATTTCAAACAGACATATAATATAAGAGCAACTGAACATCTGAATTTGCAAATTTAACTTAGGGACAACTGGCATCTTTCAACTACCAAGCCTTCCTATTCAAGAGTACTCATTATCTTTCCACGTTTTTGTTAGTTCTTTCATTATGCTACCACATGGTTTTCTGTTATATTATTACTATTGTTTTAAAGTGCCAGTTCTTGGTTTCACTTGTCAATGCTTGTATTTCTGTTTTAATCATGTTTTTACTGCCTGTGAAAGGTTTTATTTAACTTCTTAGCTAGTGAGGAAACCAGAAATATCCAGTTGAAGGGGAAAATTCAAAGAATTAACATATATAGGCAATAAGGAAAACCGACATAAATTTATAAATACCTTAGCAAAACCGATCAATAATCATTGGGCAATAATCAACTACATCTCCACCAGATGCCTTTTATTTGCATTTCTAAAGATAAAAATCATTTGTATTAATATTGAATTTCTGCAACTTAGCTGTAAAATAGCTCAAAGGCCATGAAAGACACAGACCCCAGCAGTATCAGATGAACTGGTAGAGTGCACGAGAAAGGACACTCAATGTAATCTCTTTTTCTTTGCATTTCAAAGCCGTGTTCAAATTTTTCTAACAGAAATATAGGGATGTTTTCCGAGGTAATATATTAAAATAGTCATTGCAGTTCTTGATACATCATAGTAAATGCTAAAAAATTATCTTCCCTGTTTTTCAGTCTAATGATGTCACAGGAGAAAGATGTCTTTGATGCAAATGAGTTAGAGAAGTGTGTAAAACAGGCTGTAGGGTTCAGAGGTGAGAATATTCACATCTGGCTGGGAAGATCTTCCTGGTAAAACGAATCTGGTCACCTCAATCCTGTGTCTTTTGCCTGCAGCACTTATCCCAGAGAAAATCATGAAGTTCCAATACTCACAGCAACATTTCTCTGTCATTTTATAGCATATACATGATGACCACTTTGGTATCTCATTTGTTACTTGAGACTCAGTACTGTAATTACACCAATTTTTTGAAAGACTATTTTTTAGAGCAGTTTTAGGTTCACAGCAAAATGGAAGAGAAGTTACAGAGATTTCCCATATACTTTCATCCTCATATGTGTAGCCTCCCCCAGTGTCAACATCTCTCACCAGAGTGTTACATTTGTTACAGCTGGTGAACCTACATTACCAAATCCTAACCCCCAAAGTCCATAGTTCACGTTAGGGTTCACTCTTAGGTACGGTACATTCTATAAGTTTGGGCAAAGTTATAATGACATGTATCTACCATTATACAGTGAATAGTTTCACTGCCCTAAAAATCCTCTGAGTTCTGCCTGTTCATGCCCGCCCCCACCACACACCCCCTCACCACAGGAAACCACTCATCTTTGTATTTTCCAGAATGTCATATCACTGGAAGCAAATAGTATGTAGTCTTTGCAGATTGCCTTCTTTCACTTTGTAATATGCATTTAAGTTTTGTCCCTGTCTTTTTATGGCTTGATAGTTCTTTTTATAAGTGCTAAATAATATCCCATTATACCACAGTTTATTTATCTACTCACCTATTAAAGGACATTTTTGGCAAGTATGAATAAATCTGCAATACACATCCAAGTGCAGGTTTTTGTGTGAACATGAGTTTTCAACTCATTTGGCTAAATATCATATAGTGTGATTGCTAGATCATATGGTAAGAGTATGTTTAGTTCTGTAAGAAACTGCCAAACTGTCTTCCAAAGTGGCTGTTTCATTTTGTACTCCCACCAACAATGAATGAGAGTTCCTGTTATTCCACATCCTCACCAGCATCTAGTGTTGTCAGTGTGGTGGATTTTGGCTATTTTAATAGCTGTGTGGTGATATATCACATTGTTAATTCTTAATTTGCTTTTCCCTGATAACATTTGCTGTGGAGCATCTTTTCAAATGCTTATTTGCAGTGTGTATGTCTTATTTGGTGAGGTGTTTTTTCAGTATTCAGGTGTTTGGCCCATATTTTAATTGTGTCATCTTTTCCTGTTGAGTTTTAATAGTTCTTTACATATTTTGGGTAGTCGTTCTTTGTCAATTAAATCTATTGCAAATATTCTTACAGTCTTTGATTTGTCCTTTCATTCTCTTGACAGTGTCTTTTGCAAAACAGATATTTTTAATTATAATAAAGTCTAGCTTGTCAGTTGTTCCTTTCATGGTTCATATCTTTGGTGTTTTTTCTAAAAAGTCATCACCAGATGCCAGGTCATTTGGATTTCTCTTATGTTATTTGCTAGGAGCTTTAGTTTTGCATTTTACATTTGCAAAATAATCTATGATCCATTTTGAGTTAATCTTTGTGAAGGGTAAGGTATGTGTCTAGATTCGATTTTTTAATGGATATCTAGTTCCAGCGTGATTTGTTGAAAAGATCATCTTTTCTCCATGGCATTGCCTTTGTTCCTTTGTCAAAGATTATTGGACTACATTTAAGTGGGTCTATCTGGGGGCTCTCCATTCTGTTCCATTGATCTATTTGCTTATTATTTTGCAAAGTTGGAGGACTGACACTACCTGACATCAAGACTTACTAGAAAACTATAGTAAAATAATAAGCAAATAGTCTATTCTAAAGAGCCACCATTATTTCCACTCATTCATTTGTCACGGATCAGTGCAAATGTGGTTGTCAACCCTGACATCAGTGGGGTAAAATGTATATTTATTCTTCAGGAACAGGTGAGTAGAGAGGTACCTGGTAGGAACTGTCCAATAAAGAGGCACAACAATTATTTTGTCTTTAATACAATAATTAAAAGGGCAAAAAGAGCTGTCTTTTTTTAGCAGATGTGAGCCCCCTCTAGAGACGCCTAGAAAAAGTTTGTCTGTGAATTTTAAAAGATCAGGATGAGCATTTCTCTGGAATACCATCCATCAGAGCCAAAGAGATCCTGTTCATATGATTAGCCTAGGAGAATGCTGAATATACTGAGCTAAGTCCATGTAAAGACCAAGTCCTTCTTATGGACTTATTCTTAGGGTGACTATATTCTTTATCACATGAACTGGGATACTATTGAGAACAAAGGGGAATACTCTTGATAATTATATTAGACCAACAAGTAAGCCTTAGCCAATCAGGACCTATAGTCACTCTACTTATATGTCAATGCCATAGACTGTAACAACTTTTTATATTTGAACTTATTGATTCCCAGGCATAGGGTCCCTTCATTGGACTCATCAAAATTCTAGAGAGCTGTTACAAGTACAGCTTCCAGCGACCTTACCTATAGAATTAAAATCTCCAGGAAGGTGTGTGGCAAAGTGAATTAACATCAAAGCACTCAATGTCTCTCCATAACAGTCACCTCCACTTCTGGCCTCTCCTGCAGGAATATTGTCCTTCCCACCCCACTATGAAGTTAAGCCATGTGACTTGCTTTGGCTAATGGAATGTAAATGGACTGAAGTCTAGCCATAGCAGAAGTAGTATGAGCCATTATGGGTTCCACTGTCTCTGTTTTTCCCACTCCAGGAAGATCAGTGATGTTTTTGATAAGGGCTACTCCTTTAACGTCGGTCCCTGTTGGGGCTCAGAAAATGATACCCAAAATGAATGTCTCAGAGGCCAAGTTTCTCTCTCATCTTCCCCTGCCTTTCTGTCTCTCACCCTTCCTTCTCCCCTGAGGTAAGCCATGGAAACTAGAATTCCTCTTCACAAAGACAAGTCATAGAAACCAGAACCCCTTTCCCCCCCCCAGCCTTTCCCAACCTTTCCGTGTGAAAGCCAGCCATAAAGAAATTAAAACCCTCATTCCTGAGGGGTCCTGCCCCATACTGGGAAGGAAGAAATGCTGCACAAAGAGACCAAGAAGAATCTAAACAGACGGGCCTTGCCAAATTTCCCCACTTTGTCTCTTAGCATTAGATTGTACCCTTTGTGTTCAATCACATTTCTACACAACAGTCCATCCTTCATTGAAACTAAGCATAAAAATCGATGGTTTTCCCCGTATCCTGGGTCTTTATTCTGAAGGCTCCTGTTCATGCAGAGCTATACTCAAATACATTTATCATGCTTTTTTCCTGTTAAACTCCCTTTTGTTATAGCGGTGTTCACCGTGACCTTTATGATGAAGAGGAAAAGAATCATCCCCTTTCTACCCCTATACCCCCGAGCGAAGAGGACATGGAGTAGAGCCACAGCCACATTTAAGGGGTATGTAACGTGAACAAAAATACATGTTTGTTGTAAGTAACTACAATTTGTGATCCATTTATTTCTCTATAATAATCTGGCAGGATATGTCTATATGTGATTTGAAAATCCTAAACAGATTGTTATGATTATTTTACTCAATACTTAATTTCATTTTTTAACATAAGCATGTTATGCAGGACATAGTATCGATTATATGTTCGATAAAAAGTTATGGAATATTTTCTTTTATCTGATTAGTCATATTTATAGTACTATCACTGTTAAATTCAGTATTTATCAATAACCTGCACTCAATAGTTTTGGTGCATTCTTGTAGTTCTGTTTGTTTTCTGATAATGGAAGAAGCACATTCATACTAGACAATTTGGAAGTAAATGAGTATTAAAAAGAAAACTACCACATATCATCCCCCAAACTGAGATTATCATTAACATTTTAGTTTATTTTTCCAGCACTACCTAAGAATATTTGAGTTATTTAATCATACTATATAGTATTCAATATATTTTCATTTATTTTTATATAAGTATTTTCTATATTATGAAATGTACTACAAAATGTTTTGATGAACATACACCATTTCAATATATCAAAGTCATAATTGCCCTCATTCTTTCTGATATCATTTGCATCTGCGTACATTCCATTGTAATCTCCTATATTGGGGGTGAGGCCCGGCAGGAGGTGACTGGATCATGGGGATAGAGTTCTAGTGAATGGTTTGGCACCATCCCCCCGTGGTACTACATACGACATCGTTCTCACTATCACTTTAAAAAAGTGTGCAGTGAGAACTCACACTTCTAAAAGTTGTCTGAAAGTATGTAGTACCTCCCACTTCTCTCTCTTGCTCACTCTGGCCATGTCAGATGGGTCCACTTCCCCTTCACCTTCCACCTGGAGGCTCCCTGAGGCCTCCCCAGAAGCAGATGCTGTTATGGTTCTTGTACAGCATGCAGAACTGTGAACCGATTAAACCTCTTTTCCTTATAAATTACACAGTCTCAGGTATTGCTTTTTTACTTCTGCACAAATTAACCTTAGCAGCTTAAGGTATTTCTTTATAGCAATGTAAGAACCGACTCACGCACTTTCCCAATCATAAGACACTTAGATTGTTTCCAGTCATCATGATCTATAATGCTGCCATGAGTCCCTTTGTACTAAATCTTGTAAGCATCTCTAATTATTTTCTTATATTAGAGTTTGGGAAGAAAAACTACAAAGTCAAAGACTACAAGCAATTTTAAGACTTTTAATATATATTGTCAAATTGATTTACAGTTAAGTTTTACCAACTTATACACCCACAAGCACTTGCTTCACTGCACAGTCACCAGCATTGTACCTGATAATTATTTCAATCTTTCCAGTTGGAAAAGCAAAACTAAGCTCATTGCTGTAATTTCCATGTCTAATGAGCTTGAACATTTTCTTATGCTTATCAGCCATTTTCTCTCCATATTCTTCATGTTGCCATCATCTTAATATAATTTGTTTTTTTATTCAAAGCTTCCACCAACTTACAAATAAATTTTCAAAATGTATCTCATTTGAAAGTTAGAAGATAACTTGCCGGGCGCAGTGGCTTGTGCCTGTAATCCCAGCATTTTGAGAGGCCTAGGTGGGTGGATCACAAGGTCAGGAGTTCGAGACCAGCCTGGCCGATATAGTGAAACCCCTTCTCTACTAAAAATACAAAAATTAGCTGGGCATGGTGGTGCATGCCTGTAGTCCCAGCTACTTGGGAGGCTGAGGCAAGAGAATTGCTTGAACTTGGGAGGCAGAAGTTGCAGTAAGCCAAGATCACACCACTGCACTCCAGCCTGGGTGACAGAGCAAGACTCTGTCTAAAAAAAAAAGAAAGAAAGAAAGAAGCTAATTATACTAAGTATAATATGTTGGGATGAAACTAGAGAAACCACAGTAGCAAATCTGCTGCCAGAACCTTCTGCAAAGTTGGAAGTGTTCTGTACCATCAAATATGGTAGTCCCTAGCCACACGTGACTATTGAGCACTGAAACTGTGGCCACTGTGACTGGGGAACTGAATTTTTAAACTTTATTCCATTTTAGTTCATATAAATTTTATTTTTCAGAGCCATGTGTGGCTAGTGATTACCATATTTGATAGCACAAGCCAAGCAATTATCTTAGGAAATGGGTCAACCTGGGCTTCATTCCTGGCCTACTAACTCCATAAGAAAGAGTTAAAAAAAGAACACAATCGGCCGGGCGCGGTGGCTCAAGCCTGTAATCCCAGCACTTTGGGAGGCCGAGGCGGGTGGATCACGAGGTCAAGAGATCGAGACCATCCTGGTCAACATGGTGAAACCCCGTCTCTACTAATACAAAAAATTAGCTGGGCACGGTGGCGCGAGCCTGTAATCCCAGCTACTCGGGAGGCTGAGGCAGGAGAATTGCCTGAACCCAGGAGGCGGAGATTGCGGTGAGCCGAGATCGCGCCATTGCGCTCCAGCCTGGGTATCAAGAGTGAAACTCCGTCTCAAAAAAAAAAAAAAAAAAAAAAAAAAAAAAAAAAAAAGAACACAATCAAGGGACAAACTACAAAGTGTGAGGCCGGCTCAGAGTACATAGAGGGTATACTCAACGTGTCTTTGTTAGTTTTCAATTGCTGTGACCATGTCAATGTGGCACATTTACTACAATAGTAATGAACATTTTGAGTGCTTATAATGTGCCAGGATGTGTCTCAAATGCTTTTCTCTTATTAATGCAATTTTCACAATAAGCCTATGGCATAGCTACTTTCATTTTCTCCATTTTACTGATTAAAAATTGAGGCACAAAAAGATATTGTCTAGGCACATACGGCTAATAAAGTCCAGAGACAGCTACCCTGGCTCCAAAAGCCATGCTTTTATCCTTATATTGCTCTTGGCATATAGGCATTATGGATATACGATACTTATTGTACTTAATAAAATGAAATATGCTATTGCCTGAAATGCCTTTAATAAGGGGCAAATGAACACTGTCTCTCGAAAAACGTGTTTAAATTAGCCGAGCATGATGGCACACACCTGTAGTCTCAGCTACTCAGGAGGCTGAGACAGGAGACTTGCCTGAGCTCAGAAGGTCAAGGCTACAGTGAACCATGATCGTGCCACTGCACCCCAGCCTAGGGGACAGAGCCGGATCCTGTCTAGAAAAACAAAAAAAGAGAAAGAGTGTCAACCCACACATGAATAGAACTCGTGATCAGATCATTCCCTACAGCATTTTTCTTCACAGAACATAAGTCTGAAAGACTGACAGCTTCTTACAAAGAACAGCCTTTAACTTCTCCTGGGTGAGGCAAATAGCGGCAGTGCTTTGTGATATCTGTCCTGCTCAAGCAGTTTTCCTCCGCAGGATTTAGGAAACTTGTGTTTGATAAATATTTCAAAGCTTTGTTCTCAGGGGATTGTTTTATTAAGGCTATGTCACTTTCTCATGTGAAATGTGTGTTTAGTGATTATATTGACTGACCCTTTTACTCTATAGATTTCTGAAGCACAAAATTAATCTGCATGAACTTGACTCAACATGAAGCCAGTCATAAAGAAAATTAAAGTTCTCAAATAGGGATCAAACTTCTTTGGAGTAGAAAAAAAATATCTGAAGAGAGAACTATGTTTCTTTAATATATAATTCCCAAAGCAGTACTATTAACATTTTAAACATTTAAAAGATTTACAAAAAGAAAAAGAAAAATTAAGTGTCAAGGGAAATTAATAGCACTGATTTGCAGACACGTTGTTTCACTGTAATTACATCTTCCTTTAGCAGTAGGGTTGCTTATGGTGTATGTTCTGCGTTCATCTGCATTAAGCAGAAACCTTGAAATATTCCATGTTGTGGTGATGTTTCAAACTCCTGAGGAACTAACTAGCGATAATGCAAACGATCCTTAAACTCAATTTAGAATGTTGCTTTGACGATTTCCTAAACCTTACCGTTCTCTGTCTTTGACATGAAAAAGTTACAGCTGAGGATTTGGTTGAACTCTGGATGCCTCATAATTAGAACTAATACAAGGCACCGCGCAGACAGTCATGTTCAAGACCTTGAACGTCACGATAATTTGCAGTGTAGTTAATGAGAAGAACACAGGGTTCGATGTCACAGAAACAAAAGCTAAAGGTCTCAGTCCTCTCACCTATTAGTAGGGTGGCTCTAGATAATTTAATTAACCTCTTTCAGCTGTGGGTTCTTCATCTATTATGAAGGTGCACTATTTGCCAGACAACTGAAGAGAACAAAAAGGAGAATGGGAAAGTTCCAGAGACTTTTCACATAAACAGGCAGAAGATGCGTTCTTAAGCTGGGAGCCCAGGAGACAAAACGTTATCAGTAATCACTAAAAACAGGGACAAATCCAGAAAAAGGCCAAGTTCCAAATTAGGTTAACTGCATTGCAGGAACAAAGCAAAAGCAATAGCTGGAATGATTAAAATAATGTCAGATGCGTGTTAAAGTCACAATAGAAGAAAGGTGATGTATTTGTCAGTGTTCAAAACAATTTTCCAGACTGCCTTGTGCCATATTCCACACCCGGGATTTTTAAAAGGGTCTGAGAACCATTTCTGACACTTTGAAACAGTTTGTACAAAGTAAAATGAAAATGAAAAATACCAACCCTGCCTAGCACCCAGGGTTATTTGGAGTAACAAGGGAAATAATGCAAATGAAAGCATTCTTATGTAAATTAATGTGCTGTAGCATCAAGTGCTCATTAGTAATGAGCTCATTGCTCTAATCAAGTATACTTAGGAGAGAGACTTGACTTACTTCATCATCCTAGAAAATATAAATGTAAGTAGCACAACTTAATGGCTATTCTAAGCAAAGTTATATCTTTGCTGCACGTATTAGACATGATTGAGCATAAAACCGTAGCATCTGTGTTTATATTGTTTAGGATTTTGATATATTATATTTTCTCTGATGAATATTTACTTTGATCTGTTTGTTTATTATATAACTGAGCTTTTCTTACACTGGATATGGATTGATAATATATGACAAAGTTGGTCAAATTGGATAATAATGCTTTGTAGTGACGTAAGGCTGTTTCCTGCTTCTGGATACCTCAGCACCACTTATGGAAGGCTGCACAGTGTAGTGACTGATAAGAATAGGTCTCACATCTCGTAGACATCGGTTAAACTCTAGTTCTGCCACTTGTTATCTAGGTAGACTTTGCCATGTTATATTTCCGAGTTTCAGTATCTTCGTCTGTAAAATGGAGAAAATCATACCTAGACACGGTCAAAGAAAGAGTGAAATAATACAAAGGGGTAGTCACCAGGTCAGTCCTCACCAGCTTCCCTCTTAGGTATCCACAAGTGGCTTTGACCTCAGTGATTCCATTATACTCAAGTTTTGACCTTCAGTCCTGAAAGTTCGGAAAGGAAAAATCACCAGGGCCCCAGAGTACGCTGACCTCAGCAATCCTGAATCAAGCTATCAAAACAAAGTAGACAGGTATACATTGTTGTACATTAAGGTTTTTTCCCCCAACTCTAAAAGTTAATCTTTTCTGGCTTTATTGATATAATTGACAAATAAAAGTTACATATATTTAAGATATACAAAGTACTGTTTTGATATATATACACATTGTGAAATGATTACTGCCATTAAGCTAATTCACAGGCAAAAACCTTGAAATACTCCATGTTGTGATGATGTTTCAAACTCCTGAGGAACTAACTAGTGAGAATGCAGATGATCCTTGGACTCAATTTAGAATGTTGCTTTGACAGTTTACTAAATCTTACTGTTCTCTGTCATCGGCATGAAAAAGTTACAGCTGAGGATTTGGTTGATCTCTGGAAGCGTCGTTATTAGAAGTAATACAAGGCACTGTCCAGTCATGTTCAAGACCTTTAATGTAATCAAAAGTAATGGCAAAACCACAACTACTTTTGCACCAACTTAATAACATATGCATCACCTCACATTGTTACTGTGTGTGTGTGTGTGTGTGTGTGTGGTGAGAACATTTAAGATCTCTTATCAAATTTCAAGTGTGTAATACAGTATTATTAGCTACAGTCACCACATTATACATTAATTTTAATGAGCGCTTTCTGCCATGTGAGCTTGTCTACTGCAATCTCTCCCTGAAGGTGAGCTACATGGAAAGCCAACTGAACAGAAAGGTTCTTGCTAAGTGAGGGATTCGAGCAAGGAAAGTTGGTTATTTATTTGGGTGTAGAGCATAATTCTATCTTTCTCCACATAGCTACATTTGTCGTATGGACATAATTCTCTGCCAGTCTGGAGGGCTCCGGCTTAAGAGTATGAGATGGGCATTCTCGATATTTGCCTCCATGTTTTGTCTTTTTCTAAGCCTCTACTCTTGTGAGTTTTCCTATGGATTGACAGAACATTTAAAGAAAGGCACACAACTTTCAATTATTTTACAACAAAGTCTTGTAGGCCTATTCTTTTTAGGATGATTTTTCCAATTGTGTTGTGGAGCTCTCACAAATGGCTCTCTCTCCATTTGTGGTTTTTGGTGCATTCTTTGATGACATGGTCAAGAATTGGTAAAAATATCTATTTCACATTGCCTGGCCGTTAGTAGCTATTCAATAAATGTTAGTTTATTAATTTTTTTTTCCCTTGGCATGAATTTATCTTTGGCTATATCCCTACTCTTCCCTCAAAGACATAACAGTCAAATTTTGTCTACCAACTTGTGATAGTTTTCCTATTATGTCAGTTACTACTAAAACTGCCCATTTCTCTGCAGCTGCTTCTGCTCCATCAGCCTAACAGAAGAATCTCTGAAATTTTGACAGCATATGGAAATATTTCCACTGATTGTAGGATTAGAAAGATGGAGAAGAGTATTTTAAAGGAGTTTTGTAGGAACTGCAGGAGAGGATTTGGGAATATTTATATTCCATAGTATAAGTGTAATGCTTTGTTCCTGCTCTTTCATTACTTCTATTAGAAACAGACAAGAAGAGAGACATGGAAATGACTAAAGCACCAAAGGAAAGGCATTTTTTACATTTCAAAGTCACAGGTAAAAAACATTTATCATTTTCATGTGGAAACATTCTTCCAAACTGTAACTAATAATGGTCTCTCTTATTATTTCCACCCACTTCTGCAGCTGCTAAAACACCTTTGCCACCAGCTCTGACACCCAAACCAAGCCTTTGCATTTCTTCACTTTCTAAATGGGAATATCTTCTTTTTTAGGCCTTTGTTGTATTAATTAATTAATAATTAAGAATCCAGTGGCTGGCAAAGAGGCAAGAAACTCTAAAAACAGAAGATAACCAACTTAGCAGCAGCAGAGTAAGCCTCCAAAAAGCAGCAAGATCTTCGAAAGTGGCTGGGAAAGCTCCCAAATGAGTAGGCTTCAGTCTCCCACCATCAGTGCCTCAGGCTGGGGGTGGATTACACTAGGCAAGGATACAGAGAACGTAATAATTAGGAATCGACCACGCTGGTGATGGCTGGCAAACAACGACTTTAGTGGAACCTAAGAAATGAGAATCAGCAGAGAAGTAGCCACTCACACCAACAGAAGCATGAAATTTTTCTTCATGCAAAGCCATTGGAGGACACTCTCTGAGATGTATCATAAAATACTGTTGAGTTTTAAGTCATAGTACATTTTTTGTGTTTTGAAATACAGGTAACTAATTTTCTTATTTGATAAAACTTTGTTAGTACTGGGAATTTAGAAAGATATTATCAGCCAATTAGACTATCCTGGAAGGAACATTCTGCCAACGTAGCAACTGGGCATGTTGCGAAAACACTGATTTAAAATTATATAGGTTTCTAGATCCCACTTTGATTAAAACAACACAGTCTTGGTAAAATCACTTAGCAACCCTGGATCTTGAGTTTCTTTCCTTAGAATTAGGGAACCATACCGGGAAATCCAACTCAAGGATTCTGTAACATTTGTCTTCCAGTGATTTTACTACTGAAATAAAGGGGTGTAATGGTGGGTTGGAAGAATGAGAGAGCCATTTTATTTTAAATCCTGAGAATAAGTTTGGTGGCACCAGTAATCCAAAAATGGCTTACTCATTTAAATTTCACTCACGTTGATCCAGGTCATGTTTAATGGATTCTTGAATGTCACAAAAAGGCCTGAGCAGGTTGAAATTGAATCTTCTTTTCCTTCAAAGTCAGTAAGAACTGGAATATAGAGTTCTCAAACAGAAATGGATGAATAGAATAATAAATTTACCAGGTAAATGACAAAGTGAAGCACAACTGCCTAAAGCAAATATTTTTTAGGGTTGAGAGTTATTCTAGGATTTATAATGACCAAACTTGCCCTGAAGAACAGAGATTGCTTCTATCATGTCACCTGAGATGACCCTAATCAGGGGGCATTTTTAGAAGAGTAAAATCTAAAGTCACAAAGCTTACTACATGAGAAATCGAAAGAGAAGTCAGGAGAAAAAGGTATAGCAAAAACAGACCTGAGTTTCAACCTTCAGACTTTTGCTATTAATAATATTCTGCAATATTAATGCAGTGTTTGTGTGTGTGTGTGTGTGTGTGTGTGTGTGTGTTTTACAGAAAGCATTCATCTACCTTATGTTATTTAATCCTCACAGCAGTCCTGTAAGTTATGTTCAGCAAGCACTAACTTTTAAAGGAGGAAACTGGCTTTCAGAAATGAAAATGGCTTGTGTAAATGATGGGGAAAGCCACAGTGAATAGACAGTATGATCCTTTGTATCACATTAGTTCCAACTGCCACAGATGTTTTAGGCTGATTTCTCATCTAGAGCAATGGTCCTCGACCTTTTTGGCACCAAGGATTAGTTTTGTAGAAGACAATTTTTCTACAATCTGGAGATGTGGCAGGGGATGGTTTGGTGATGACTCAAGTGCATTACATTTATTGTGTACTTTGTTTCTTTCGACTATTATTACATTGTAATATATAATGGAATAATTATACAACTCACCATAATGTAGAATCAATGGGAGCCCTGAGCTTGTTTTCCTGCAACTAGACAGTCCCATCTGGGGGTGACAGGAGACATGAATGATCAGCAAGCATTAGATTATCATAAGGAGCACACAATGCAGATCCCTCGCATGCGCAGTTCACGGTAGGGTTTGCGCTCCTATGAGAATCTATGCCACCTCTGCTCTGACAGGAGGCTGAGCTTAAGTGGTAATGTGAGCAATGGGGAGTGGCTATAAATACAGATGAAGTTTCACTGGATCATCGGCTACTCACCTCCTGCTGTGCAACCCGGTTCCTAACAGCCATGGACTGGTACCTGGGGTTGGGGAGTAGATGTGTGGCTTTCAGTTTTTTTCAGCAGATAAAAATACGGATGCATTAGTTGCAAGTGCAGTGTAAAAGCCTAGAATCCTGTCTGTTGGACCTTGCTTCCAATCCCAAATGTGTTGTTCCCACCTGGGCAATGCTTGAAGCTATTTGAAAGCAAAGGTAATTTATAAAGACCTACAGCAATTTAACATTCTATGATTCTCTGGAAGGAAAAAATGCAAAATTTTTATTTGATTACATATCAATATAAAACCCTGGATTACAAACTCTGAAATGCTTATTTTATCTCCCTTCCCAACTCCCAAGCATTTCTTTAGATTCCAATGGGCAAGAAATTAAACACCTCCCCTTTCTCTTCCCAAAAAGGCATTTGTTTACATTAGGGAGACAAAGTTTCTCTTTGCCTTTCTGGAGGGGAGGGGGAGTTGTTGCTCGCATGCAGCCTTCAGGATTTCAATTTTGAGGTTCCATTCCCATGGTGAACAAAGCCCCTTTGCCCATACAGCCCTGTCCATCTATGGCAATGTAATGAGAAAGAGAAAGAACTGCCAAGAGGAACTGACGTGGTTATTGCTTTAAGTAGTAATAATGTGCCTTTGCCCAGAAATGCATACTAAGAATATAGCTATTCAAATGTATTATAGATATCCTAGATAATGGTGTAGATGCAGATACAAATATCAAAACAGTAATGTAGACTGTGATAATACCCTTTATTCATAGTATGTGAACATGTGAAATGTTTGGTTATTAAATTTTCCATCTTGACTATTTGAAAGTAGAGTAGTGCACAGATCATAGGCACTAAAACCATGATGGTTCCTCAAAGGACTTGATCCACATATACAAGTTTTTGCACTGGAAGCCAGAGCTACTTGGTTGGGTCTATAGTGGAAGCCTTTACCAATCAAAATAGCCTTGACAACTTAAGAAAAATATTTAGGTTATTTACAATATTAAAACTGTCAATCATGTTTAGGTATGGGGCAACAAATTCTAAATTTTTCTTTTGCTTCTGATAAATATGGACAGTGTCCACAGGCAGTTATTGTTCCATCCTGGCTTTTTGCACAAAATGTCTTGACTTATCTACTAAGGTATCAGGATATTCAAGATTTTTCTGGACAAAATATTCAACTTCAGAGATCATAAGCTTGGTTAACACTGGCTTGGTATTTTAGAGGCCAACCAAAATGCAAAGTGCATCAACTCGTCCTATGAACAGTACCAAGTGCATGTGATGATAACACTGGAAACATGCACACACTTCCTGATGATGGGATGTTGAGTTCCTTCTTTTGTGAACGACCTCCTCATGAACAACTTGGGGAACTATCTGAAAACATTTTGAATATTATGAAGAAACACTAGGAAGTCAATATAAAATCTTTATCAGATTTTTTTTTCTTAACTTGAAGGCAGCAGTTAGAAAAAGAACACTTTAAGAACATTACCAAACAAATTGATAATTACAGAACAGCACATTATGGACCACACTTCAGCAAGCCTCTCAAAACAAAAATCTGTTGAATAAAAATTATTGAAGAATTTTGAGTTGAAATTAATGTGATTTGAGATGTTCCATGCCAGTTAATATTTATTAAAACTGAAATTAACTTGAGTTGAATTTAATTTCCCTCTGAAATTAAGTCATTAAGTTACACATACTTTTATTAGTGACAGCTCATAAAGAATTTCATTCTTCTCATTCTAGAATGCATTTTATACATTGATTAAATTTAGTATATTTTATTGTTTTGATTAAATATAAAATTTATTTAAATTATTTTTATTTTCATTGTGTTTATTTTTACTGTTGCTTTCCATTTATAATTGGTAACAATGGTTTCCCATTTATGATAGGGACATGTCATTTTTTTCAAAGTGTAATTAAATTAAATTTTGAAATGATTAGAATGTGTCCCTGATTATTTTACCTGGCAGATTCTGTGGGCGTTTAAATTTGGAACTCCTGATTTAAAGCATATGAAAGGGAAAGAAATGCAATATTTCAGCACAAATAGACTATTCCTTTTGCTACTCCTTTAGCATGGAATTCCCTTTCTATCTGGCATAACTCAGTTCAGTCTTTGAGGACTACTTTAAATAGAAGTCTTTTTTTTCTGAAGAAACTTTCTCCAGGCACTAGAAAAAGAATTCATTATCTATCCAATAATGCCTGGTTCTTTTCAGCGATGTGGTACTTAGCTCATAGATTAGTTGTGTTTGAAGATGGCTGCTACCTAGGCTGGGAGCCCTTTAGGACAGGGACCATCTTTCTTACGCACCTTTTTATCACCGGGGTATAAGAGGTGTTTAATAAGTCTTTGTTAATTTTGAAACCGTTAATGCATTATTTTTTCAGCATTTGTATTTTTACCAATGGCAAAAATACTCTTGGACAATGTCAGACACATATTTGAAATACATTAATCTTTGTAAGTCACAGAAGTACAAAATCATTTAAAGTTAAGAAATCAATTTTATTCATGCCACTTCACGGCCTTTGAGACAATTTCAGGATCATTCTCACAAACACCTCCAGGTTGTATATTCTCTTTTTCTTACCTCGACCACATACTATCTATGATTGTTGTCCATCGTACTGTTTTTGTTTTTTCTTTTCCTTCCCTGAGTCCTGGCAGTTGGGCACCGAGAAGAGCGCCCTCTGCTGGCATTCAGAGCTACCACTTGCTGAACACTAATTTAAACACTGCTTTGTTCTAAAATGGTTAACATAGCTCTCATTAGAATTAGACATTGAAGAGACTATTACCCAAAAATAGCAAAAGTAGTCATCTCTATGATATTTTCCCATACTTTTATTTCTCTAGAAATATGGCCTAATGATTTATAATTCATTACAATGTATAGTGGTCACTTAGGCAAAATATATGACTTTCAGTCTGATTCTGAAAAATCATGTTCCTTCTTAACATTTTATGATTATAACCAGCCCAAGCAATTAACTTTCTGCAAAAACATCTCTGATGATAGATGTAAATGCCATACATAAGTAGTTCTAATGTTTGAAAACTGTTGGAAGAGATGGTGTTGTACGAAAAGAAGTATTTCTTTTCATTTTATTCTCAGTAATTTGAACAATAAGCAAGCAGTTTGTCAACATTTAGACAGGCCAGTGGAACTGTCAATAGTCAGTGTGGAAGCGCTTCACAAAAATTAGATTTGGCAATAATTAGGCAGCTGTATGGGATGAGGCTGGAGCAACGTTGGAAGACAAGCAATTGTCCCCTGGCCAGAAATTAGAGATATGTACTTGCTTAGTATTAGAGGGAGGAATAAGACTAAAAGAATTCCTACATCTTAAACTTTAATGTAATTTAAAATACCCTTTTAAATCATGTTGAATTCCTGGATACTAGAAAAATATGTTACTCCTTTTCATTATTCCAAGACCAAGTTCATTATAAGTCATTTGTATTGCTTCAGTAAAAACTTAAGATCTTCAAATATATTATCAATAAGAGTCTGTGCAATTCCTATATTTTCCCTTTTCAAACATTTCCTCTAATAGCTTTATTTCTAAATATTTTTATTTTATATGACCTAAGTTATTTAGACAAAAAGAGGCATTAAAAAAAAACAGAATGTATGTGACTTATTTGAATTTCCCTCAACGTTTTTAAAAAATAGGTTCTATAGCTACTTGAATACTGTGCTCAGTTCAGTTTTTTTTTTAAAGGTCAGTACATTGTCGTCAGCACTTTTATATATTAAATTTGAGTTACACTAAATTAAAAATTTTAAATAATCTATAAATTATTACTTTAATCATAATCTATCAAGGAGTGTGAAAGCAAAGCTTAAGCTAACTCTCAACCCCCACAATACTTCTTATGTTCTAGAAAGTTTAAATGATTGAGGTAGAATTCTTTTTTAATTAGTATTCTAAAATCCAAAAAATGACTGGCATTATTGGCAAGCAAGATTGTTAAGAATGTCATTGAAATTAATTAGCTATTGATCAGAAGAGATGTGAACAGAGAATAATGGAATGTTCTT
The DNA here is from genome assembly GCF_030222135.1 of Aotus nancymaae. Lineage (NCBI taxonomy): Eukaryota > Metazoa > Chordata > Mammalia > Primates > Aotidae > Aotus > Aotus nancymaae. Next base: position 9,070,830 of record NW_026988447.1, on the reverse strand, counting down.
CCATTGTTCCTCTCTTCCGTTTGGAAGAGCATTCCATTATCCTCTGTTCTTCCATTTGAAAGAAAAGAAAAAGTAGAATTGGAAGGTGAAATGTTACACAGTAGAACAACCAGCTTCAGTGGAAACAAAGTCATATCTTGATTTTGAATTTGGGGGTTACTTTAGACCTCATTTAAAATAAATTAAGAGTACGTAAGTTATGTCAATAAAGCCACCTGTCCACTTCATCTGTAAATCTATAACGTGATTTACACGTTATAGATTGGACTACACTGTACTTGTGACCCTCTCACCAAAATACACCGTTATTGATGAATTTTCTTTCACATATATCCATATCATGAAGCTTTCATACTGGCCCTGAAGTTCAGAGTTATTATAGTTTTTATGCTGAAATTTGCCAAAATAATTTAAAAACATGCACTTGTCTTAAGTTTATTGAAATGCGTGTTAGTTACAGTGATAGAAGAATTAAAGAAGATATTCAGCTCCAGGGACAAGAGAAGTGTTCCATTAACAGACCTGGCAGGTTCCTGCTTTTAAGAAAGAAGCCCAGTTATTGGGAGAAATTGTTCAGCCCTGTGTTAGCAGGAAGGCTGATGCAATCATGAGCCACAGTGACACTCCACTAGGACTCATAGCCCAACACTGTCCCAGAGTCTGTGGCTAGGTTGAAGTCAAGGAGAATCGAATGGCCTGTAGTTAGAGTGTCCCTGCAGCAAAAATAGGAAGATTTTCACATGTCACTCTTTGTTCTATCAAATTCAAGAGTTAGCTGACTAAATCTGAAAATACATTTTGAGGAAAATTTTACCCTTGCCAAAAATACTCACTTGAAAAGTGAATCTACTTTTCATATGTCTAAACAGATGTCAAAGGTGCCATGAATCATATTAGCATAATTACACTTTTCAAAAATTCCAAGGCATTAGTCTCCCATAGAAACATAACAATGAAAATAGATGCTTGAGCAACAAATATAAATGGAACAAGCAAATCTTACCTGTCAATTTTCATTACCAAAGGTATATTTTTATTAAGTTGGTAAATTGTTATGCATTTATTAATGTAGAATAAAGTGGAACTGACATTAAAAGCAAACATTATATATTTAACTATCCTATAACTTTAACTTCTTTTCTAAATGCACATTGACCTGAATTTTTTGGGAAAAAATAAAGTACCACCTCCCACCTCGATGTTAGCCATGACACACACAAAAAATGAGTATTACTAAGCTAATCAGAATCTATAATAAGACTTTTAAATATAAAATATTCTTATTTTATCAATTATTTTATATTTCAATAATTGCATAGAATATTTTAAAAGTTCTTCTTAGAGGTTGTCTCTCAGTAAGAAATGCGCAAGCAGAATAAATGTGAGATCCATCATGTACAGTAATGCTAAAAGTAAGATTTTTGAATGGATGAATTACTAATAACCACAAAACAACTTTTTAAATGTGACTATCTACTAAACAGGAACCAGGTAGTCTTAAAGAAATGGCCCACCCAGAGTTGCGGCAGGAAAAATACAAAATTAACCTAGGCCAACCTGTGCCAAGAAATAAGGAAATTCTCAGAAATAGTGGGGACCTGTGAAAAGGACCCAGGAGACAGTTTGGAGAGGGTTTAACTGGCACAATTTAGCTGTTTTGAGAGTCAAATTAAATAAGAACATAAATTGTCAGGCCTCCAGGTGCAAACCTGAACCCAGAAAGTCTAAAGTCCTGCCTTGACTGATCACGCCCCACACCCTGCCTGCGTTCGCCGTTATCCCTGATCGCCATTATCCCCGATAGCCCAGAGGTTGCACTCCAGCCTGGGCAACAAGAGCGAGATTCCATCTCAAAAACAAAACAATATTGTATATTACTAAGAGTATGCATGTAAATATGACATAATATTAATAACTGAGGCATTTGAGTAAAAAGTATACAGATTCTGTGTACTTTCCTTTTTTTTTTTTTTTTTGCAAATTTAACAGTATATCAAAATTTTACTTACCCAAAATTCCACCACTTCAGACCAATACAGCCTCCTAAAGAGTATTTTTATTTATTAACTATATTTTATTCTTAAACCTATTCTTTTATTCAGGATATCTATAGACTTCCTGTGGGTATATTTGAAATACAAGAGGAAACATATTTTTTAATAGTTCCAAATACTGGGTAAAAGATGAAAAATAATAAATTCAATTAAATGCCACATGATGAAGTTTTAGTCAATGATGAACCACATATACAACACTAGTCCATAAGATTAGAATACCATATTTTGAATGTACCTTTTCTATGTTTTGACATGTTTAGATATACAAATACTTCCCATTGTGTGACAATCGCCTACAGTATTCAGTACAGTAAGATGCTGTGCAGGTTTATAGCCTACAAACAATAGGCTACCCTAGGTGTGTAGTACATCTGGGTTTGTGTAAATACACTCTATGATATTGACACAATGATAAAAATCACCTAACAATGCATTTCTCAGAAAGTATCATCCTTATTAAGTGACACATGACTGTTTCAAAGTTTTTCAAAATATTCAACAGTTATTTATTGCAATTTACTATGTGACAGATAACTACTCTTCACTTTGGGTTTAAAATGAGATTTGTCAGAAAGAAATGGCCAAGTGGCATGAATTTGTGAAGGCAGAATGGTACCTCACACTTTCACGCATGGAGAAAGAACCAGTCCTTTCTTTGACATATACCTGTGTGCTCTTTCTATCAATATAACTTACCAGTTCTTTGTTGAACATGTTTAGTGGGCAAAGCCCATTCTTGAGCTCTGAGTGATGAAAAAGTACAAATAACAATTAAGCCCTGTCTTCCAGAAACTCAAATTCAAGAAGATATAAGGAAGGGGAAAAAAATAACTAATGATATGAAATTTTGGAATGGAGACCAAAAAAGAATATAGAAACGTAAGAAATAGATGAATTCTCACCAGCAGATTTTTTTTTTTTAAAATGCTCAATTTCACTAATCACCAAGGAAATGTAAATCAAAGCCACAAGGACATGTCATCTCACACTTGTTAGATTGGCTGTCATTTGGACAAGAGATAACAAGTGTTGGTGAAAGGCAGTGACCAGGTCTATTCACATGGAGATGAGACAGACAGGCATGAGCAGGAGTAATTATTTCAAACTGCTAAAGAGTCAGGTATGTGGAGGAGAGGCAACCCTTGCACACTGATGGTGAGAATGTAAAGTGGTACAGCCATTATGAAAAACAGTATGGAGGTTCCTCAAAAAATTAAAAATACAATTAACATATGATTCAGCAACCCCATTTCTGGATATATATCCAAAGGAAAAGAAATTAGCATTTCAAAGAGAGCTGCATTTTCATGTTCATTGCAGTATTAATCACAAGCCAAGATAAAAAAAGCAATGTATAAATACTTTCTGAGAAATACATGGTAGGTGATTTTGTCATTGTGTGAACATCAGAGTGTACTTACACAAGCAGATGGTATGGCCTACTACACACCTAGGCTGCACGGTATAGCTTGCTGCTCCTAAGCTATAAACCTGCACAGCATGTCACTGTACTGAATACTGTAGACTATTGTCATCCAGTGGGAAGTATTTGTGTATCTCAACATATCAAAACAGAGAAAAGATACCAGAAAAATACAGTATTCTAATCTTATAGCATCAGTGTAAATAAGTTCTAGAAATCTAATATACAGCATGGTGACTATAGTCAACAAAACTGTATTGTATACTCTCAAAATTTGCTAAGAGCGTAGATCTTAAATGTTCTTACCTCGCATACACAGATAACTATGTGAGATGATGGAGATGTTAATTAGTTTAATTGTTGCAATCACTTCACATCATTTGTTTTCGTTTTTCCCCTAACTCCAAGTTTAGAATCACCAGATGAAATCATAAGATCACAACAACTGAGACCTGGTGATCATTCTTATAATAAAAAGTGAATTTTATTTGACATAACTTGGAATGTATCTGGAATTCAAAATAATTCTTGCATCATAGTTAAGGAAATGACATTTTGGTTTGTGTGAACACATGCATTTCTAATCTGTATTAATATAATATTAACTGCAAGTACAATATATCACAAGCTTACTTTTTGCCTTGCTTACTGAAATATAAAATGATTTCTGATTTCGGTAGTTATCATTCATAATAATCTTTTATAAGTGACTTTATTGTATGAAACTTTAAAATATCTAAGCATAGACAATGTGATATAAATATGTGGGCAGTAAATTTTCATTTAGATTCAGAGTAGTTAGCATTTGAAAACCTCTAATTAGAAGCTCCTACTCCAGATATGACTACTATGAGAGTTTAAGCCTTCTTTTTCTAAAGATTAAGGAGTTTGTTATCTAACATAAGAAGGTAAGACTTTTTTATCCATTGTTAAAGTAAGTGGTGTTTAAGATGTGAGTCAATTAGAAATGTTACACATCCACGTTAATTATTATAAGAAGAAAAGAGAAGTATTGAGGTAGGCTAATAGTCAGTATCCTTCAGAGTCATTTTTTTAGACCTAAAGGTTGTTTTAAGTCTTTTTTGTAGCCATTTTCAAAAGATTATGTCGCCTGCTCTGACTTGAAGTTTGACTGAACGATGCTGCTGATATACTGTAGCAACTATCTTAAATGAACTTTTCATTTATGGTGTTTGACAGAATGCCTAGACTGACAGTAAGTTGGGACTTCAATGAGATTAAAAGTTCTGTGACAATTTTTGCCTGTTTGGTAATAAATATTTATATATGTGAAATATATAAGCCTGAGATAACAGGTGTTGTTCTAGCTCACCTGTAAGCAAGGCTAGTGGCAACTGTGGCCTACAGTGGCCATTAACTGCTGGAGGTTACCAATATCTATTAAAATAATGTCATGATTCTGAATGACCAAATTAGCTTAACATAGTTTGTGATCAAAGCTGCTAGTGAGAAAAGAAATACTCAGGCCTATGAGACGACGAACAGACAACTGCACAGGCACACATCTAGTTGTTAGGGTACGGGGTGGCCTTTTATTCCTTGCATGTGTGTGTGATGTGAGTCAATCAAAACGTTTAGTTCAGATACATTGAATAATTTTATGGGGGAGAAGGTCTTATGTTGAATTATCCTATAATAAACATAAACAATTAGAAAGTTTATGCTTAATTGGTTTCCACTTTTTATGGCAAAACCAATGGAGTGAATGTATTCCAGTCCCTATCATACTATACCTTTCATAGCTGGTAGATATTATGAAAATTAAACATGTTTAAAAGTTTGAATATCAGAAGTTTCATAAAATTGAAACATTTTTAAGGTCTTCCTTTAGGAATAGCGTAGCCTATTTTTTTTTTTTTTTTAAAGGGAAGTTCGTACATTTTGCTTTTAATCTACAATAGAATTTAAAGAAAGAAGTCAGACGCAGTGGCTCATGCCTATAATCCCTGCACTTTGGGAGGCCAAGGCGGGTGGATCACAAGGTCAGGAGTTCAAGCCTCAGAAGGGTGAGGCAGGAGAATTGCTTGAACTGGGGAGGCGGAGGTGGCAGTGAGCTGAGGTCACACCACATGTCCGCCTGTTCAACAAGAGTAAAACTCCATCTCAAGAAACAAAACAGAAACCAAACTAAAACAAAACAGTAACAACAACAACAAAACTTATTTAAAGAAAGAGAATAGTACATGGGAAAAAAAAGTCTGATCTTTTCCCAGAGATTCTGAAAATTCATGGAACACAATTTACAAAGACAAAGCACCTGGTAATTTCAAGGAAGAGAAATGTAAAAAAGGTGATACAAAGAATATTTCACTTTTATTTTCCACTGACAGGATGGAAGAAGCAAGAGTTAAGTTTTGTATTTTATCATTTTGGCAGTGATGATGGTGGCGGTAGTGTGATTTGCCGGCATGGAGGACTCTTACTGCTTTTCAGTACACTATTTACTATGAAGTAATAGTAAACATTTTTGTAAGGCCAGTTGCCTCGCCAGGAGGCCAGACACACCCACCTACTCTGCACCCGGCACCTAACTCTGCACCCGGCACCTGCCTTTACACTCAGCACCTAGCTCTGCGCACAGCTCCCTTGGAAAGCTCTGGCTGATGCAACCCTGGCCAGCTCTTGCATTAGAAAAACCCGCCCAACAACCCGCCAACCAATAGCGGCCCACCCCGTCCCAATCCCGCTCCCCTGGAGCCAATCAGAACACCCTGCTGTTGCTCGTTCCTCATAGCCACAAAAACCCCACGCCCCAGGAAGTCAGTGCCACTTCTCTGGCCCCCTTTCCCCGGACCACAGAACCTCGCCCAGGAGCTGAATAAACTGGCATTTAATTTTCTTATACTGGCCTCAGTTTCTTCATCTTGAACTCGGAAATAACCCTTACAAGTTTGCTAAAGTTTCTCATATTCTATCACATAACCAAGCTTTCTATTATTACATTTTAAAATAAACATCAAATGATAAAACACATTGTAACTACTAAGGTCTATTAAAGTCATTGTACAAACTTGCTACTTTCATTCCCCCCAGGTTTTTTTCAGGCTTAGTAGAAAATAGACTTGATTCAGTCAAGAAGGATAAAGATGTCAAAACACTGTACCAATTTAGATGTGAATGTACTTAGGTTTCACAAGTGAAACCTAAGTAAATCGTTGAAGATACCTAATTTCTTTCCATATGTTGCAATCTTTAAGGTCTAAAATTATATTCAGCTTTTAGAAGGAACTTTGTCCATGATGAACTCTGAAATCTTGTCCACACAGAGAAAGGCACGGGCTTTGAAAACTGATTAAAATACACAGATCAAACTAGATAACTCAAATAATAATGATTTTGTATTTTTAACATGTTACTATATTCTTGGCATAAAATGAAGTAAGTCCCAACCATAAATGATCAAACACATTGTTCGATTAAGACCAATGTCGCTTCTGAACATTTCTCCGTATTAGATAGGAAAAACCAGTGTTGACTACCCACTCCACAAAAGGCGCTGTGCTAGCTCTCATGGAATACAGCAACCCTATCCTGCTGTGCATCTTGGGGAGCTAAGTGATGACCTGAGCCCAAGCAGTGTTCTCCCTGCTGCCCTGATACTGATGTACCACGTCAACTTATTTCACTCCACTTGTTCATTTCCTTACCTTAAAAAAAAAAAAAAGTAGTACATTAATGTAGCAAGTGCCCTAAATATAACCTTAATTTCCTAAGAAAGATACAAGTTCTCCTGAAATTAGTCCAAGAACAACATTTTCCTAATATTATGAAAGGTCATTTTCTGATATACTGTTAGGAAGATGCTGTGAAAGGATTGGAGATTTGATGCTTTAATAAAACATTTCTTCCAAAGACACTTCATTGATTTTTTTTCAAAAATAGGAAACTCAATATATTTGAAAAGTTAGATTTGGACAAACCAAGGTGATGTCTTAAGTTTGAGACTATCCATAAAATTTTGGTAAGAATTAAGTAATTTCTTTCTTTTAAGATACACAGCATTCATTGCTTAATGACAGGGATACGTTCTAAAAAATGCTTGGTTAGATGATTTTGTCATTATTCAAATATCATAGGTTGTACTTTCACAAACGGTATATAGCCTATTGGTCCTAGGCTACAAACCTGTATATCATGTTACTGTACTGAATACTGTAGGCAATGGTAACACAATGGTAAGTATTTGTGTATGTAAATGTAGAAAAGATAAAGTAAAAATACAATAATATAATCTTACAGGACTCTCGTCATATAGGCAGTCTATCATTGACCAAAGTGTCCCTCTGTGACGCATGACTGTAAATAAAGTCAAATATCTAAGCTAAATACTATGCAGTTACATTTTTATAATACAATGGATTAGAATAAACAAAGCAATTAATAACCACTGTGATTTCCTAAGATCATAAAAATACAACATTTTGAGTAAAATTTTAGTTTCTTTGGAAGCAAGTTAAATATAACTAGAAAATGGAAACTTGATAATCTCAACATGCTTACCATCTTTTTACTTTTCCAGTAAATTGACTAGTCTAAATTATAATGAAACTCTTTTTTTAAAACTTTTCTTTAAGTTCAGGGGTACAAGTGCAGGTTAGTTGCACAGGTGAACTGTGTCACAGGGCTTTGATGTGCAGATTATTTCATCACCCAGGTATTAAGCCTAGTACCCATTAGTTTTTCCTGATACTCTCCCTCCTCCCAGTCTCCACCCTCTGAAAGACTCCAGTGTATGTTGTTCTTCTCTATGTGTCCACGTATTTTCATCTTATAATTAAACTCTTAATGGCAACCATGACTCCTGTTCAGGCATCATATGCTGAAAATATATACTTCTGTATTAAAAGGAATAAGCTTAAGTTGGGGAATCTTTAAAAACCCATCAACTTAATTGTACCTGGCCTATAATTTAAAGGTCAAAAATGAACCAAGTTTATTATTTATGCATGGTTATTATATTTTATTATATTTCAAAATAATTTTTAAATTACAAATGTATTATTTGTTCCTTATATAATTTATATATATATATATAGAGAGAGAGAGAGAGAGAGAGAAAGAGAGAGAGAGAGACGCAAACTTTCACACGTATAAATAACCACAACAAAATTCTTCCGATCATTTAATTCTTTAGTTTGGAAAGTTTTTTTTAATACAGGCAAGCGGTTGGGCACAGTGGCTCACATCTGAGGTCAGGAGTTTGAGACCAGCCTGCCCAACATGGCGAAACCCCATCTCTACTAAAATTACAAAAAGATAGCCAGGCATGGTGGTGGGCACCTGTAATCCCAGCTACTCAGGAGGCTGAGGCAGGAGAATCACTTGAACCTGGTGGGCAGAGGTTACAGTGAGCCAACATCACGCTGCTGTACTCCAGCCTGGATGACAAGAGTGAAACTCTAACACACACACACACACACACACACACACTCTACAGGCAAGCTTAAAGAGTAATATAATAAATATTTCTGTATCCACCATGCAGAACTGACAAAGGTTAATGTTGTGTAACTTTTGTTTCAGATGTTTTCATATAAAATACATGTAGCACTTGGTGAAAATAGGGTTATCCTGCAGCTGGACAAGGAGAATACTATGCTTATCTGCAGTGCAGATATGCACATAAGTCTGGTATGACCCTTGGCCAAAGTAGGATTAGATATACTAGTTAACAATTTACATTATGCTGTTTAAAATCTGAAACTTTTTTGAAAAGACTCTGTACTTGCTTAGTTTAAAAATGTATAAATTACTGGTTTGCACTTAGTTTGACCAATTACACAGCCTGGCTTTAGCTGTGTGGCTGGGAGTATATGCGAGACCTCTCTACATATTTTTTCCTGGGCTCCCCTGAAACGAGGCTAGCCTGCACATATCGTGGTGGTTCATTATCTGAAGCTGACACATGCTGTGCAACTGAGGAAGGACCCTGGGGCTGTGTCTGGAAGTTTTCAGACCTCCCTATGTTTGCTTGCACTCTTTCTATGTTTGTATTGAGCCCTATCTTTTACCTTTATCACCCGTTTGTTTCTGCTACATAAATATGCAATTGCTTTCAGTACATTTATTTTGCATCCAAGAAAATCGATCAACTCATAATTTCTAAAATATAGCCACGAATCCTTTGGATTTTCTAACTACGCCCACATACCATCAGTAAATAACGTTTTTTATTTTTATTTTTAATCCCTGTTTTTTGTTTGTTTGTTTGTTTTTGAGACGGAGTTTCGCTCTTGTTACCCAGGCTGGAGTGCAATGGCGCGATCTCGGATCACCGCAACCTCCACCTCCTGGGTTCAGGCAATTCTCCTGCCTCAGCCTCCTGAGTAGCTGGGATTATAGGCACGCGCCACCATGCCCAGCTAATTTTTTGTATTTTTAGTAGAGACGGTGTTTCACCATGTTGACCAGGATGGTCTTGATCTCTTGACCTCGTGATCCACCCGCCTCGGTCTCCCAAAGTGCTGGGATTACAGGCGTGAGCCACCGCGCCCGGCTTTAATCCCTGTTTTTTTAATTGTACTGAATAAAAATTCCAGCACAATGTTAAATAAAGTGATATTAGCAGGTACCGTTGTCTTTTTCCTGCTGTTGAAAGGAACACTTTCTACATGTCACCATTATTTATGATGTTTACCTTTAACAGATTAAGGAATTTCACTTTGTTCTTGATTTTTGTTTGAGGTTTTGCTTTTCCTTCTTAATCTTAAATATCTTTTGTATTTTAAAAATTATTTTTCTGTATGAGAAATAATGACATGATTTTACTTTTGTATTCTTTTAGTGTGGCAAATTACATTAATTTTCTAGTGTTAAACACCTTCTTGGGGAATAAGCTCGATTTGTTGTGCATATATATATATATACGTCCACATACATACACACTTTGATTTTTATATATTGCCAGATTCAATGTAAATATTTCTGTTTAATATTTTTGCGTGTTAATACACTGCTCATGCCTGAGTGTTAAAAAGTGTGTTGCAAAGAAAGCTCTATATTAACAAACTTTCCTTTGTTTAGCAGGAGCCCTCAAAACAGTCTCATCCAGTACAAGGTAACCACGTTCTGCAGTTCCTTTGTCCAACAATATCTCCTTTTTTGAACAGGCCCATCACATCCCTTATCAAGATATGCGGAGATTTGACTTGCTATGGTTTTGCTGGTCAGTGGTGAGTATGAGGGCCGATTGCTTTTTAACAAGCATTGTTTTTGAGAATTCTACTCTGGAACATGAGAGAATGAACCACTCTGCAAAAGATTCAAGGAAAGCTGTATTCGAGGTTCTCAAATGCATCACCTCAAGTCTCACGTTTCAGGGTTCCATTCCTCCCCTAGCAGAGTCCTCACTTTGGCATGGGAGACTTATCAAGACTGAAAAATCAGCCCTCCTTGAAACCTCTTCCTCTTCTGCAATTAAGTCCTGGGCCTAAATCATCAGCTCTGTTGGCCTTCTGGCTGTGGAAGATAAGGGTTTCCTGAAATACTGTCAAAAAGGTCCTTTGAATGTCACTCTAAACTTTAAGTTGTTAATATATGTAAGCCTATCGTTTTCTCTTTTTAACAAATCATCTGCAATTAGCAGCAGACATCCATCTCCAAAGTTCTTATAGTTACTATTTTCCCAATCTTCTCAAATGCTCAAGAAATTACACTATCTACTGTATCTTCTCTCATCTATATCCCATCCCAGCTCACCACAGGGGAAAGTCTTAGCCATCTTACTAGTCCAACATGCTAGCCACTATTAATATTCCACCCACCACCAGTAATTGGATCATTTTTACAATCCATCTGAGAGTAGTCAAACCCTACCCTTATGATCTGTTTCATAGGCCCACTCCTGGCACCACTATCCAAGATGTGGTTCCCAGAAGCAGAGCCTGAGAAAAGGATTCTTGTTCAAAATTTATTCAGGGAGCAGTCTCAGAAGCAGAGGAAAGAAAGCAGCTTAGGGGAGGGAAACAAAAATGAAGTGAAAATACAGTTTCAGCTGGAGGCTGTTTTCATCCTGATCTTGCAAGAGAGCTCTAAGCACAAGTCACCCCATAGAGTTGGTTACGCTTGAGATAAGGACACTGGCTTTTTATGCCCTCTTGTCATTCACATATTGGCTGAAGGCTGTCCCTGGAGGATGGTGCATAACTTTCCAAGTGACCTGGATACCATTGTCTCAGGGCACTTCTTCAGAGGAAGAGCCATTAGAAACTGTTAGTAGCCAACACTGATAGCCCCTGGGGCATGGGCATGCTGCCAAATGAAAGGAATGTGGGCAAGGCTCTGCAGCATATTTTATTGCCACACTCAGAACTGGGTTATGAAAAGTGGCTACCTCTTCTACAATCAGGAAGTCACTTGTCTCGGAACCACCCTTTCACAGCTATGATTTGTCACTACAATAAGGAAAGGCCCATACGCAAGGAACCACCATAAACAGAAAACAACTAATTCTGCTATCACTGTCTCAAGATCTAAGCCAAATTGTTCCAATCGACATTAAAAAAAATAGATGCTCTCCACCCTTCCTTTCAATATGCACGAAAAAGTAGCACATGGTCCCTGGGGCCTCTGCCAAAATTCCAGAAAGAGGAAAAATGTTCTACAACTGGGCTTGCCAAAAGGAGCAAAACCAGCATAGCCTGATCCTGCATGAGCACATCTGATTATTTCTGAATCACACTGGAATCTCACTGCAAGGAGTCTGGGAACCATGGTTTTATGCTCCTGTATGGTTCTCATTCAGGAAGTTACAAGGGAAGGAGAGAGAAATCGATGGTCAGTCCCAGTCCTCCAAATACATCTCCATCCACTCTTTGTTATTCAGCATCTATCTTCCAATATTAAAACTTGCAAACAAAGACGTTAGCTAACACTAATGGGTTAACATTAGCTAACATTCTCCGGGAAGGCAGAGTTGCCCATTCAGCTGTTTGAAAAAGGGACTCAAGAGGGAAGCCAGACCAGAGATTCCCGGACAGAAAAGCACCATGAATCTTAATGCTGCTGTTTTAGCCAGCTCAGTGGGTTGCTCAGATTTCGGTGCTGGGAATCAGTAAGTTTGATGTCCACTCAGAGACCTAATTTGAAAGTCAGTAATTACAAAGACGATAGGTGGATAAATTAACAATGATGGGAAGAAACCAGCGTAAAAAGTCTGAGAATACCCAAAATCAGAATGCCTATCCTTCTACAGGGGATCACAGTTCTTCATCAACAAGGGAACAAGATCTAATGGAGAATGAGTGCATTCCATTAACAGAATTAGGCTTCAGAAGGTGGATAATAAGAAACTTCTGTGAGTCAAAAGAACATGTTCTAGCCCAACATAAAGAAACTAAGAACCTTGAAAAAAGGTTTGACGAAATCCTAACGTAAATAGACAATTTAGAGAGGAATTTAAGTGAATTAATGGAACTGAAGAATACGAGAACTCCACGAAGTATGCACAGGTTTTAACAGTTGAATTGATCAAGCAGAAGAAAGGATATCAGAGGTTGAAGACCAACTTAATGAAATGAAATGAGAAGACAAGATTAGAAAGAGTAAAAAGGAATGAGCAAAGTCTCCGAGAAATAAGGGACTATGTGAGAAGACCTAATTTACGTTTGATAGGTGTACCTGAATGTCATGAAGAGAATGAATCCAAGCTGGAAAATATTCTTCAGGATATTATTCAGGAAAACTTTCCTAACCTAGTAAGGCAGGACAATACTCAACTCCGGGTAATACAGAGAACACCACAAAGATATTCCTCAAGTAGAGCAACCCCAAGACACATAATCATTAGATTCACCAAGGTTGAAATAAAGGAGAAAATTCTAAAGGCAGCTAGAGAGAAAGGTCAGGTTACCCATAAAGGGAAGCCTGTCAGACTCACAGCAGATCTCTCAGCAGAAACCCTACAAACTAGAAGAGAGTGGGAATCAATATTCAATACCGTCCAAGAAAAGAATTTTCAACCCAGAATCTCATATCCAGCCAAACTAAGCTTCATAAATTAAGGAAAAATAAAATTTTTTGTGAACAAGCAAGCACTCAGAGATTTCATCACCACCAGGTCTGCTTTACAAGAGCTTCTGAAAGAAGCATTACACACAGAAAGGAACAACCAGTATCAGTCACCCCAAAAACTTACCAAAAGGTAAAGAGTATCTCCATAATGAAGAATCTATATCAACTAATGGGCAAAATAGCCAGATAGCATTAAATGACAATATTAAACTCACAAATATCAATATTAATCCTAAATTTAAATGGATTAAATGCCCCAATCAAAGACACAGACAGGCAAATTGAATAAAAAGTCAAAACCCATCGGTAAGCTGTATCCAGATCCATCTCATAAGCAAGGACACAAAAAGACTCAAAATGAAGGATTGGAGGATGACTCACCAATCAAATAGAGAGCAAAAAAAAAAAAAAAAAAAAAAAAACAGGACTTGTAACTTTCATCTCTGACAAAATAGACTTTAATAGTAACAAAAACTAAAAGAAACAAAGAAGAGGACATTACATAATGGTAAAAGGATCAATGCAACAACAGGAGTCAATGATCATAAATACATATGCACCCAATATAGGAGCACCCAGATACATAAGACAAGTTCTTAACGACTTATAAGGAGACTTGGACTCCTGCACAATAATAGCAGGAGACTTTGACACCACATTGTTAATATTTCACGGATCAACGAGATAGAAAATTAACCAGGATATCTATGATTAGAACTCAGACCTGGAACAAGTAAACTCAGTGAATATTTATAGAATTCTTCACCCCAGGTCCACAGAACGTACATTTTTCTCAGTATCACATTACACCTATTTTGAAGGCGACCACATAATTGGAAGTAAATCACTCTTCAGTATTTGCATAGCATTTCACAGACTTAAATGAAACATTGGTTGGCTGTTTGTTTGCTATTTTCTTCCCTTATTCCTTCCCGTCTCCGCTGTTAAGCACAATTATTGGCATAAAAGAGGTTTTTAATACCTATTTTTAGATTGCCTTCCAGCCTGGGCAATAAAGCAAGACTCCTGTTCTCTCTCCCCCTTTCTCTTTCTCTTTCTTTCTTTCCTTCATAAAAAAGAATGAAGAAAGAAAGTAGGAAAGATGATGACGGAGTAACAGGAGAAAAATGCTTTTGAGCTTTTTCTACTGAATCAGCCACCAGGATCTTGTGGCCCAGGGATCTGAGTTAAAGGCTCCCTGGGACCATCCTGGTCAACATGGTGAAACCCTGTCTCTATTAAAAATACAAAAATTAGCTGGACATGGTGGCGCACGCCTGTAGTCCCAGCTACTCAGGAGGCTGAGGCAGGAGAATTGCTCGAACCCAGGAGGCGGAGGTTGTGGTGAGCTGAGATGGCACCATTGCACTCCAGCCTGGATAACAAGAGCTAAACTCCGTCTGAAAAAACAAAACAAAACAAAGGCTCCCTGGTTGCTTTTGATAATCAGCAAAGTTGAGGAACCACTGTTCTAGCTAATGAGAAAAAAAAAATTAGCTAACATCAGTTTAGGTGTGAGCCAACAAGAGGCTAACACCTAAATTAATGCCACTTATTCCTCTGAAACATATCCTCTGAGTCTTCATATGACCAAAAATATCTCAATTTTACCTTAACTCTCAGTTTAGCTGCATAGAACTATAGGTTGACAGTGATTTTTGCTTCAGAACACAGAAACTACTGTTTCACTGTTTCATTGTAGCTACTGAGAAATCAGCTGCCAGTCTTACTGTCATGCCTATATAAGTTTTCTGTTTTTTCTGTCTGGTTTAAACTAAGTTTTTGTTTAACTTTTTATTTGATATTTGGCAATTTTGCTTTGGTTTTTCTAGGTATAATTTATTTTTGCTTTCCCATTAGGTCTTGATATATTCCTTCAACCTGAGACCCATCTTCAATTCTGGGATAGTCTGAGCCATTATCTCTGTTAGCACCTCCTCTTACCCAATTCTCTTTTTTTCCTGGAATTTTATCAGAATTTATCATTGGAATTCTTTTATTTTATTCTCTATGGATCTTTCGTATTTTTCATCTCTGATTTATCTCTGTGTTTTTCCTCTTTAATATTCCAATTCAGTAATTATTCTTCATTGATTTCTTCAGATCAATCTTTTAGTCACATGGTCAAAACTTTAGTTTCTGTAAATTTTACTATTCTTAAAGTTTCCTCTTTAGTTTGTTTTCAGGCTTAGCTATTCTTTTATACGTTGCCTAGTTGTCGCCCTTACGATCTATCAGATATTTTTGTGCCTGCAACATTTATGCAAACTCTTCCACTTATTGCTTTAACTGACTCTTGTTCAAGTCATGTGTTTCTTCAGGTTGTTTTCCTGCAGACATAGGGCCCACTTCTAATCCTTATTCCCTTGTCAGACCCTTACATCCCATGTTATTCATTGCCCTGATTTTTGTTTTTTTGTTTTTTTAAGAAGGAGTCTTGCTCTGTCGCCAGCCTGGAGTGCCGTGGCACAACCTCAGCTCACTGCAACCTCCACTTTCTGGGTTAAAGCGATTCTTCCACCTCAGCCTTGCCCTGATTTTTAATTTCCTCTTCATTTATTTACCCAATGATCCCCCTTTCTTTGGAGTTCAAGTATATATTTCAGGGTTTGTTGTTTTTGTTATATTTTCTTTTTTTTTTTACTTTTATTTTATTTTTTATTTTTTATTGCATTTTAGGTTTTGAGGTACATGTGAAGAACATGCAAGATTGTTGCATAGGTGCATACGTGGCAGTGTGATTTGCTGCCTTTCTCCCCTTCACCTATATGTGGCGTTTCTCCCCATGCTCTCTCTCTCCCCACCTCCCCACCCCCCACTGTCCCCCCATTTCCCCCCAACAGACCCCAGTGTATAGTGCTCCCCTCCCTGTGTCCATGTGTTCTCACTGTTCAACACCCACCTATGAGTGAGAACATGCAGTGTTTGATTTTCTGTTCTTGTGTCAGTTTGCCGAGAATGGTGGTTTCCAGGTTCATCCGTGTCCCTACAAAGGACGCAGACTCATCGTTTTTGATGGCTGCATAATATTCCATGGTGTATATGTGCCAGATTTTCCCTGTCTAGTCTATCATCGATGGGCATTTGGGTTGGTTCCAGGTCTTTGCTATTGTAAACTGTGCTGCAATGAACATTCATGTGCATGTGTCCTTATAGTAGAACGATTTATAATTTTTTGGATATATACCCAGCAATGGGATTGCTAGGTCAAATGGAATTTCTATTTCTAGGTCCTTGAGGAATCGCCACACTGTCTTCCACAATGGTTGAACTAATTTACACTCCCACCAACAGTGTAAAAGTGTTCCTATTTCTCCACATCCTCTCCAGCATCAGTTGTCTCCAGATTTTTTAATGATCGCCATTCTAACTGGCCTGAGATGGTATCTCTGTAGTTTTGATTTGCATTTCTCTAATGACCAGTGATGATGAGCATTTTTTCATATGTTTGTTGGCCTCATGTATGTGTTATATTTTCTTTCTAATTTTATATGTTGAAATTAAGAAGGATGTTTCACATCTCCTGAGTCTGTCGTAGCAACAAAAAGTATTCTGACATTGATTTCTTTTCTACATACTAAAGAAGAAACAGGCAGGCGAGGAACGGAAGCCGCTATCTGGAGGCGGACTCCGGCGCCGCAGAGCCGGGACAGCTGCGGCAACGGCGAGGTCCTGGGCGGGAGCGTCCGGCAAACCCCGCTACCCCGAGCGAGCGGGCGCCTGGAGCGGGCAGCCCCGCCGGGGGAGGTGGAGGCGGCCACGGCGGCCGTGCCGGGGCGCCCCTCGCGCAGCGCTCCATGCCGGTGCGGTGCTGTGGCTGCTCCCTGGCTGGTCGTTTCAGAAACTACAGTGACACTGAAACTGAAGGAGAGATTTTTAATTCCTTAGTGCAATACTTTGGTGATAATTTGGGGCGAAAAGTTAAAGCGATGCCCGTTAGTTGAAGAAAATTCTTTACTGGAAGATTCATCAGTGACTTTTCCTGTGGTAATAATGGGAAATGGACCCTCAGGAATATGCCTTTCTTATCTGTTACCAGGCTACAGACCGTATTTATCATCAGAAGCAATACACCCAAATACAATCTTACGTAGTAAATTAGAAGAAGCAAGACATCTTTCCATTGTTGATCAGGACTTAGAATACTTGTCTGAGGGCCTTGAGGGCCGATCGTCCAATCCAGCTGCAGTACTTTTTGACACACTTCTTCATCCGGATGTTGACTTTGGGTATGATTATCCATCCGTTTTGCATTGGAAATTAGAGCAACATCATTATATCCCTCACTAAGTTCTTGGTAAAGGTCCACCTGGTGGGGCTTGGCATAATGTGGAAGGCTCCATGTTGACAATCAGCTTTGGAAGTTGGATGGAACTACCTGGACTTAAATTTAAGGACTGGGTATCAAATAAACGAAGGAACCTAAAAGGGGATCGGGTCATGCCAGAGGAAATAGCTCGCTACTATAAACATTATGTGAAAGTCATGGGTCTTCAGAAGAATTTCAGAGAGAACACTTACATAACTTCCATATCAAGACTCTACAGAGATCAAGATGATGATAATAGTCAAGACAGAGATATTTCAACAAAGCATTTGCAGATAGAGAAGTCAAACTTTATCAAGAGAAACTGGGAAATTAGGGGTTATCAGCGAATAGCTGATGGTTCTCATTTTCCCTTCTGCCTCTGCTGAGAATGTGGTTCTAGCAACTGGAACGTTGGATTCTCCTGCCCATCTGGAAATTGAAGGGGAAGATTTTCCTTTTGTGTTTCATTCAATGCCTGAATTTGGAGCTGCTATAAACAAAGGAAAGTTGCGTGGCAAAGTGGATCCAGTATTAATTGTAGGTTCTGGGCTTACTGCAGCTGATGCAGCCCTATGTGCTTACAACAGTAATATCCGTGATTCATGTGTTCTTCAGACGAGTAACAGATCCAAGCTTAATTTTCAAACAGCTTCCCAAAAAACTGTATCCTGAATATCATAAAGTCTATCATATGATGTGTACTCAGTCATACTCTGTTGACTCAAATCTTTTATCTGATTACACCAGCTTTCCTGAGCACCATGTGCCTTCCTTTAAGTCGGACATGAAATGTGTTCTCCAAAGCATCTCTGGATTGAAGAAAATATTTAAGCTCTCCGCAGCAGTGGTATTGATAGGTTCTCATCCTAATCTGTCTTTTCTGAAGGATCAAGGGTGTTACCTAGGTCATAAGTCAAGCCAGCCAATCACATGTAAGGGCAATCCTGTGGAAATAGATACATATACTTATGAGTGTATTAAAGAAGCCAACTTTTTGCATTGGGTCCTTTGGTTGGAGACAATTTTGTTCGATTTTTAAAGGGAGGGGCACTGGGTGTTACACGCTATTTAACTACAAGACAGAAGAAAAAGCAGCATTTGTTTGTTGAAAGAGGAGGAGGAGATGGAATAGCTTAAAGCAAGTTTACAGGTAATTAAAATGGACAGTTTGTCATTAAAGATTTTTAATAGTGCTTTTGCAGTGTACTGGCTTGAATTTTCTGGACTTGAATTAACTGGAGGAGAGCCTCAAACTACAGTAACTTCATTTTTTAAAGTTACTAGAATCTGGTATCCTGATTTATATTGTAATGTTTCAAAGGTGTCACTGTCAGACAAATAGAAATACTGCCAACTTGGTGTACCCTAAGCTTTGACTTAACTAAAACACTCTTTTCTTCCAAAACTTATTTTTTGTGATCATTTTTGGTTATTATACTTAATTCCAAAATATCACAGCCTTGAATATATAAAACTGTGCAGTCATTACACCAGAAATTATCTTAACTATATAATGGGTCACCTTGCTGTTCAAAGGGTGGTGCAAGGACCAGCAGGATCTTCATCTGTACCTTGTTAGAAATGTAAACTCTCAGGCCCACAACATACTTCCTATATTTTAACAAGATCCCCAAGGGATATGTATGCTCAAAAACTTGAGACACACTGGTTTAAATGAAAATGGACTATAAGGTATGTATACTGGGGGTCGGATGAGGGTAGGAGGCATTCACAACTCAGGTTTTATTTATTTTGAAATTACCAATTGTGTAAATCTGATTTATTACCAAATAGGGTCTTTTAAAAATATATTTTTATTGTTGAAACCTTGACAGGTACTCCATATTCTTCTAATAATTTATAACAGTCCAATAATGTGGCATGCAGTTTGACATCCAAGAACTCTCCAAGATATTTTTCAGAGATTTATTCTCGATTTAACTATCATAGCATTTAACTAATCTGATTTGTAATTCAATAAACTTGAAGAGACGACCCACCGGTCGAAAAAACGAAGAAACAAAAAGCAGTTTCAGCATCTCCCTGGTAATTTAATGAAACAAAATTATTAGCAATAAGGCCCTGCTTAAGATGACCTTTCCATGTTAGTTTGTAAGAAGGAGATGGATGCTAACTGGAGAAGTGGGGGGAATCCATTACATCTTGGTTCCTATTAATATACCTTCAGTGGTTACTGGTACAATCTTATTTGCAAGAGGAGATTAAAATATCTGTCAGTGTCAAACATATTTGCAGTTAGAATGTGCATATGCTATTTTGTGGTATGTAAAATAATTTATTTTTATTCTATAACCAAGGTCTTTAATTTAAAAAAGCTAATGCAAATAAGCCCAGCTGCTGGAATCTCTAATAACTTGAAAATGTATTTCTCATAGAGAATTGCTTCAGCATCTTTTCATGTTTCAGCACTTTATTCCATCCTCCTCTCCATCCTCCTCAGTCAGCACAAAAGTAGCACCATGCAAAGCTGTTTCATCGTCATAGAACCTTGTTTCCCAGTGTCACAATGGCAGCTGATCAGGACAAAGCAGGCAACCACAGGATGTGATGAGTGAAGGTGCCACTTGCAGGGGCCACTAGGTGCCTATTGGGACTCCACTGAGATTCTCCCCTGGCATTAAGTTGTCTGAAGCTGAGAAGTATGGTCATCCCAGATGGGTGGAGACCTCTCTAAGGTATAGAAACGCAAGGAAGGGGCCAGTTTTCTTCCACATGGTATCAAGTGGTCATTATTAGCGTCCCTTCAAAAAAGAGAAAGAGTAAATGAGTTACACCATCATGATCTCAAGAGTTTCTTTCTACCAGTTAGTCATATGTACATAGCAAGTTATATACAGTATTAAGGTTTTGCATTATAGAGGGCTTCCTCCCTCATTTTCTTTTTTTTTTCTTTTTTTCCTGAGACAAAGTGTTGCTCTGTCACCAGGCTAGAGTGCAGTGGCTCAATCTCGGCTCACTGCAATCTCCGTCTCCTGGGTTCAAGTGATTCTCTTGCCTCAGCCTCCAGAGTAGCTGGGACTACCAGCGTGCACCACCACGCCCAGCTAATTCTTCTATTTTTAGTAGAGACGGGTTTCACCATGTTGGCCAGTATGGCTCGATCTCTTGACCTTATGATCCGTCTGCCTCAGCCTCCCAAACTGCTGGGATTACAGGCATGAGCTACCATGTCCGGCCCCCTCCTCATTTTCTATTCTAATGAAGTGTTGTTTATTCTTTGTAACGGTCAACTATCTCTTTTCTAATCTTCTAAAACTGCCATGATAGGATGAAATAAGCTATTAGCATAGGTAAGGATCAGAAGATTACTCTTCCAAAATTATGTTCTTTGTATTGACAACCAGTTACAGATCTACTGCGGGTGTGCTGACATTTAAGAAAAATATTAACAAGTATGGTTTAGCACCCTTTATAAAATACTAGATTAAGAAAACCACCAACACAAATGCCTTGGAAAGTAAAATGACGGTGTTTTTGTTGCTGCTTAATATCAACTATTACCTAAAGAATTAAGTAATCTTCTTTTAAATTTTCAACTTTTATTTTAGATACAAGGAGTACATGTGCAGGTTTACTACATGGGTATATTTTATGATGCCGGGGCCTGTCACCCAGGTAGTGAGCATAGTACCCAACAGGCAGTTTCTCAACACAGTCTCCCCTCCCTCCTTCCCGCCTCTAGAAGTCTGCAGTGTCTATTGTTGCGTTGAGCATATGCCTATGTGTGCTCAATGTTTAGTTCCCACTTAGAAGTGAGAACGTGTGCTATTTGCTTTTCTGTTCCTACATTAGTTTGCTTAGAATAATGACTTCCATTGGCATCCATATTGCTGCAAAGGGTATGATTTTGTTCTTTTTCATGGCAGTGTAGTGTTCCACAGTACATATGTACCACATTTTCTTTATCCAATCTACCCATTGATGTGCACCTAAGTTGATTTCATGTCTTTGCTATTGTCAATAGTGTAACATATGAGTGATTGTGTCCTTTTGGTAGAATGATTCATTTTTCTTTGGGTATATACCCAGTAATAGGATTGCTGGGTCAAATGGTAGTTCCGTTTTAAGTTCTTTGAGAAATCTCCAGACTGCTTCCTGTGGTGGCTGCACTAATTTACATTCCCATCAATAGTGTATAAGCATTGTCTTTTCTTCACAGCCTCACCAAAATCTGTTTTTGTTTTTGTTTTGTTTTGGGTTTTTTGACTTTTTTTTTTTTTTTTTTTTTTTTTTTTTTTTTTTTTGAGACGGAGTTTCGCTCTTGATACCCAGGCTGGAGCGCAATGGCGCGATCTCGGCTCACCGCAATCTCCGCCTCCTGGGTTCAGGCAATTCTCCTGCCTCAGCCTCCTGAGTAGCTGGGATTACAGGCACGCGCCACCGTGCCCAGCTAATTTTTTGTATTAGTAGAGACGGGGTTTCACCATGTTGACCAGGATGGTCTCGATCTCTTGACCTCGTGATCCACCCGCCTCGGCCTCCCAAAGTGCTGGGATTACAGGCTTGAGCCACCGCGCCCGGCCGGGTTTTTTGACTTTTTAATAATAGCCATTCTGACTGGGTGAGAAGATGTGCAAATGAGAAGAATGTATATTCTGTGGTTGGGTGGAATGTTCTGTAGATGTCTGTTAGGTCCAATTGGTCAAGTGTCAAGTTTAAGTACAAAATGTATTTGTTACTTCTCTGCCTCAATAATCTGTCTAATGCTGTCAATGAGGTGAAATCTCCCAATATTATTGTGTGGTTTTCTTTTTTTTGTTTGTTTTTGTTTTTGTTTTTGTTTTTTTAGAGAGATGGGGTTTCACCATGTTGACCAGGATGGTCTTAATCTCTTAACCTTGTGATCCTCCCACCATTGTGTTTTTGATTTGCATTTCTATGATGATTAGTGATATGAAGCATTTTTTCAGAAGTTGGTTAGCCATTTGTATGCCTTCTTTTGCAACGTATTCATGTTCTTTACCCATTTTTAATCTGGTTATTTTTTTTTTTACTTGCTGTTAAGTTCCCTATAAATTCTGGATATGAGGCCTTCATTGGATGCAGAGTTTGCCAATATCTTCACCCATGTTATTTTGTTTATTCTGTTGATAGTTTCTTTTGCTGTGCAGAAGCTCTTTAATTAGGTCCTACTTGTCTGTTTCCATTTTGTTACAATTGATTTTAGGGACTTAGACAAAAGTTATTTGCCAAAACCAATGTCAAAAAGAATATTTTCTAAGTTGTCTTCTAGAATTTTTCTTTTTCTTTTTTTAAATTTGCCACTTCATGTCTGAGTTTTCTAGGATTTTTACAGTTTGAGATCTTACATTTAAATCTTTGATCCATTTTGAGGTAATTTTTGTATATGGTAAAGTGTAGGGGTCCAGTGTCAATCTTCCGCCTACAGCTAGCCAGTTATCCCAGCACCATTTATTGAGTAGGGAGTCCTTTCCCCACTGCTTGTTTTCGTTGGCCTTGTCAAAGATCATATGATTATAGGTGTACAGTTTTATTTCTGAGTTTTCTATTCTGTTCCATTGGTGTAAGTGTCTGTTTTGTACTAGTATCATGCTGTTTTTGTTAATGTAGACCTGTAGTATAGTTTGACGTTGGGTACTATGACACCGCCAGCTTTTTGCTTAGGATTGCTTTGGGCTCTTTTTGGTTCCATATGAGTTTTAGAATAGTTGTTCCTAATTCTGTGAAGAATGACATTGGTAGTTTAATAGGAATAGCATTAAATCTGTAATAGTATTAAATCATACTGCTTTAGGCAGTATGGCCATTTAAAAAATACTGATTCTTCCAATCCATGAGCACAGAGTGTTTTCTCATTTATTTGTGTTGTATATGATTTCTTTCAGTGTGTTTTGTAGTTCTCCTTGTTGAGATCTTTCACCTCATTGGTTAGCTGTATTCTTAGGTGTTTCATT
This sequence comes from Aotus nancymaae, assembly GCF_030222135.1. Taxonomy (NCBI): domain Eukaryota; kingdom Metazoa; phylum Chordata; class Mammalia; order Primates; family Aotidae; genus Aotus; species Aotus nancymaae. Next base: position 9,047,073 of record NW_026988447.1, on the reverse strand, counting down.
TTCTTTGTGACTATTGTAAGTAGGATTATGTTCTTGATTTCACTCGCAGTCTGAACTTTGGTACATCAGTTTTGTGCCCTGAAATCTTACTAAAATCATTTATCACCTTTAGCAGCCTTTTAGCTGAGGCTTTAGGATTTTCTAGGTGTAGAATCATGTCATCAGAAAAAAAAGAAATAGCTTGACTTTTTCTTTTCATAGTTGGACACCCTTTATTTATTTCTCTTGCCCTATTGCTCTGGCTAGGACTTCCAACACTATGTAGAATAGAAATTGTCAGAGTGGACATCCTTGTCTTGTTCCAGTTCTCAAGGGGAATCATTTGAGCTTTTGCCCATTCAGTATGATGTTGGCTGTGGGTTTGTCATAGATGGCTCTTACTATTTTGAAGTATGTTCTTTCAATGCCTTTGCTGTTACTGTTTTTAAAAAAAATCAGGAATGAATATTGCATTTTATCAAAAGCTTTTTCTGCATCTATTGAGATGATCATATGGCTTTTGCTTTTAATTATGTTTATGTGGTGAATCACATTTGTTGAATTGTGTATGTTGAACTAACCTTGCATCCCATCAATAAAGCCTACTTGATCATGATACATTACTTTTTGGTGTGCTGCTAAATTCAGTTTGCTACTATTTTGTTGAGGACTTTTGCATCTATGTTCCTCAACGATATAGGCATGAAGTTTTCTATTTTTGTTGTTGTTGGATGTCTGCCTGGCGTGAGGATAATACTGACCTCACAGAATGAGTTGGGAAGGAGTCCCTTTTCCTCAATATTTTGGAATAGTTTTAGTAGAATTGGTATCAGTTCTTCTTTGTATTTTTAGTAGAATTTAGCTGGTCCAGCAGTTTTTTTGGTTGATATGTTCTTTATTACCAGTTCAGTGCCAGAAGTTGATACTGCTCTATTTAGGGTTTCAATCTCTTCCTGATTCAATCTTGGGAGACTGTGTGCTTCTAGGAATTTATCCATTTCCTCCAGATATTCTAATTTGTGTGCATATCATTGTTCAAGTAGTCTCTGAGGACCTTTTGTATCCCTGTGAGATCAGTTGTAATACTGCTTTTGTCATTTCTGATTGTGCTTGTTTGTATCCTCTCTTTTTTCTTTGTTAATCTAGCTAGGGGTTTATCAATCTGATTTTTCTGAAGAACCAACTCTTGGTTTCATTAACCTTTTGTGTGAATTTTTGCATCTCAATTTCATTCAGTTCTTCTCTAATTATAGTTATTTCTTTTCTTCTGCTAGTTTTGGGGTTTGTTTGTTCTCTTTGTCCTACTTCCTTTAGGTGTGAAGTTAGATTGTTAATCTGAGATATTTCTAACTTCTTGATAAAGGCATTTAGGGTCATAAACTTTCCTTGTAGTACTGCTTTGGCTGCATCCCAAAGATTTTGATAAGTTGTGTCCCCATTTTCAATAATTTCAAAGACTTTTTTATTTCTGCCTTAAATTCGATGTTCACTCAGTTGGATTTATTCGGGAGTAAATCGTTTAATTTTCATGCATTTTTGTAGTTTTGAGGGATCTTCGTAGATTTCTATTTTTATTGCACTGTGATCCAAGAATGTACTTGGTATAATTTTGAGTTTTTGAATGTATTGAGACTTGCTTTATGACCAAGCATATGATTGACCTTAGAATATTTTCCATGTGCAAATGAGAAGAATGTATATTCTGTGGTTGGGTGGAATGTTCTGTAGATGTCTGTTAGGTCCAATTGGTCAAGTGTCAAGTTTAAGTACAAAATGTATTTGTTACTTCTCTGCCTCAATAATCTGTCTAATGCTGTCAATGAGGTGAAATCTCCCAATATTATTGTGTGGTTTTCTTTTTTTTGTTTGTTTTTGTTTTTGTTTTTGTTTTTTTAGAGAGATGGGGTTTCACCATGTTGACCAGGATGGTCTTAATCTCTTAACCTTGTGATCCTCCCACCTCAGCCTCCCAAAGTGCTGGGATTACAGGCATGAGCCACTGTGCCCGGCCTATTGTGTGGTTTCCTACATCTTTTTGTATGCCAGGAAAAGCTTGTTTTATTAATCTGGGTGCTTTAATGTTGGATGTGTACATATTTCAGTTCATTCAGGTTTCTTGTTGGATTGTAGCCTTTATCATTATGTAATGCCCTTCATTGTCCTTCTTAATTTTTATTGGCTTAAACTCTGATTTATCTGATATAAGGGTAGTAACTCTTACTTTTTATTGTTTTCCATTTCTTGGTAGATTTTTTTCTCCATTCTTTAAATTTAAGCCTGTGGGCGTCATTACATGTGAAGTGAGTTTGTGAGTTTCTTAAAGATAACATATCACTGGGTCTTGTCTTTTTATCCAACTTGCAGCTCTGTGTCTTTAAGTGGAGAGTTTGGCCCATTTACATTCAAGGTTAATACTAATGTTTGGTTTTGATACTATCATCATCTAGTTGTTATGTAGACTTGATTGTGTAGTTACTTTATAGTGCCTGTGGGCTATGTGCTTAAATGAGTTTTGGGGGTAGCAGGCATTATTCTTTCAATTTCATGTTTAGCACTCCCTTAAGGATGTCTTGTAAGGTTGGTCTAGTTGAAACATTCCATCAGCCTTTGATTATCTAAGAAGGATTTTATATCTCCTTCATTTATGAAACTTAGTTTGGCGGGATATGAAATTCTTGGTTGGAATTTCTTTTAATGATGCTGAAAATAGGCCCCCAATCTCTTCTGGCTTGTGAAGTCTTTGCTGATAGGTCTTCTGTTAAACTGATGGGGTACCCTCTGTAAGTCCTGCCCCTTTTCCCTAGTTGCCTTTAAGTCTTTTTTGTTTTTTAGATCTTGACTTTGCTGAATCTGATGACTATGTGCCTTGAGAATGATCCTTTTATATAGTATTTGGCAGAGGTTCTTTGTATTTTCCGGATGTTAATTTCAACCTCTTTGGAGAAATTAGGGAAATTTTTGTAGACAATTTCCTCAAATATCTCTAAGTTGTTTATTCCATCTCAGGAATGCAATGAGTCATGGGTTTGGTCTCTTTACATATCCCATATTTCTGAGGGGTTTTTTTTAATTAATTATCTTACCCTTATTTTTATCTTACTAAATTTATTAGAAGAACCAGTCTTCAAACTCTGAGCTTCTTTTCTGAGCTTGATCTCTTCTGCTGTTAATACTTCTGATTGAATTACAAAATTCTTGTAGTGAATTTTTCAGCTCGAGAAGTTTAGTTTGGATCATTCTTAAAATGGCTAGTTTGTCTTTCAGTTCTTGAATTGTTTTACTGGATTGCTTGGCTTCCTTGGATTGAGTTTCAACTTTTTCCTGGATTTTGATGAGCTTCCTTGCCATCCAGATTCTGAATTCCATGTCTTTCATTTCAGACATTTCAGACTAGTTAAGAACCATTGCCGGGGAGATAGTGGACTCCTTTGTGGTAAAGGGATGCTCTGGCTTTTGAATTGCCAGAGTTCCTGTGCTGATTTTTTTTCATCTTGGAGGGTTGGTGCTCCTTTAACTATGGTACAAGTTGAGTATGGTCACTTGGTTTTGTTTCTGGAAATTTTCTGGGGCTAAAGCTCCATATAAGGTCTTTGTTGTTGAATTCTTGTCCTGAGTTTCGCAGGAAGGAAAATTAGCAAAGTGTTTTTTGGTGGTGTCATTTTGGGGCTGTGATTCAGTAGATGGCACTTGAGAGCAATGGGCAGTAGACAGGCTCTTGCTAAGCTGTGGGGCTCCTTTGTGTATCCTCACATTTGCAGCTGTGCTCTGCAGTGGGGAAGGGAAAGAGGTGACTCCCTCATCAGTTTTGCTCCTGGGCAGTGAGGAGCCACTTCCAGTCACTGGCACTGTGCCTCCAATTTCTGTTGTGTTGTTAGGTATTTCTAGCTGTGTTGTTCTCTTAGGGGAATGGGCCACACTCTTACTTGATGAGTCCTGTGGAGGAAAGCATGCCTAGGTCCCATACCAGACTGCAAACCTGTACAACTCTCCAGTCTCAATTTTCTGAGAGTGTAAGCTTCTCCTCACTCAAGTGCTGAGCATAGAGCTTGGCTTGACACTTCCAAGATGCAGGTCACAGCCCTGGGTCACCAGAACCTGGTCATGGCTCCCTCCTTGGGAATATCAGGGTTGGTTTCCGGATGTGCTGTGAGAGCCAAAGTCCTCCCAGCCTGCTAGAACACACTCAGGTGGAACAAACACCCAGGATGGGCAGTGGAGGCTCCACTGTGTTCACACTTCTATGGGGCAGCCAGGCAGGGGCCCTCAGAAGGGCTGGTGGGCAGGTGGGCCCACAGGTCAGACATGCCCTAGTCCTGCGGGGAAGCAGGCCCTGCTTTTTCCCCAGCAGTTAGCTGGTGCCAGAGCCTCTCAGAGGGAGACTGAGAGCCCTGGGAGATGGGCATTTATAGCTGGTTTCGCCTAGAGCTGTCTCATGCACAAAGGTCCCCAGGTCTGTGCCTGCTGGAGCTTCATCTCTGTCTAATCTCTGGGAAGATCCCCTGCCAGCTCAAATGTCCATGGGTGGTGTGGGGTTGCCTGCAGCTAGGATCCCAGAGGTCCAGGGTGAAAGTGAGCAGTTCCCTAATGCCTTTACTCACCCCTTCCCCAGGAGCCATTTAGGGCCAGAAACCAGGCCTAGAGTTCAGGCACCCCATGAGAGCTTCCCAGCCTCTCCCTCTTTGCCTCGTCAACTGCATCTTATCTCCATCCATGTTCAGCATTTTCTCTCCAAAATTGTGTTCAAATGTTGTCTTAGTCTAAATCCCCACCTCTCTCTGTAAGAACTGGGCTTCCCAGCTGCATCTAGTCAGCCATCTTGAGATTTCTCCCAATTAATTTTTTAGAAACAACATTATGCTCTGAGAGTGGAACACCAGGAATTTTTCTTATGTTTTTCTCTATCCTAAGAGAAAACTTTGAAGTAACTCTTTTCTCTATCTGGGGAAAAGACACTAAAATTTGAACATGGGCCACTTACAGATGTTTTAGAGAATATGTGTTCTCTTCAAAAATGCAATTTGAATATGTGTTTCAACCAAGCTATAACTCTGCTGCTTGTTTTCAAGACTTTTTTTTCTAAGTGGATTTAGCTATAATGTGACTCTATACTAAATTTCATCTTCTTAAAATGCGTGCATATGATTAGCCAAGAAGTTTCTTAATAGACATATTTCAAAGGCTGAGTCCCCTACTTGATTATTTATTCAAGCTGGAAGAAAAACTTCAATTAAACACTGGACTGGGTTTGGCTACATTCAGCATACATGACTCACAGATCATTCTAGATAGAGTAATAAAATTGTTCACATGCCAAACACTATTCTAGGTTCTGTTTCAGTGTTTTAGTCTTATGCTTGGTCTCAAGGGGCCTACTTTTCAGTGAGAGAGAGAAAAAAAAAATAATTAAACAAATGAACATGCCCCCACAAAAAAGAATGTCAAGTAGCTCTAAGGTCTATGAAGAAAATCAAACAGATAATGTGATGGCAAAAAGATAGGTGGAAGTAAGAGGCTATTTAAATTGGATAGTAAGGGAAGGCCTTTCTGAAGACAGGCTATTGAGCTCAGGCTTAACTGCCAAGAAGCCAAGTCTAAAAAGCTCCAGTGGAAGAATATTATCAGCAAAGGGAACCATGAGAGCATAGGCCCCAAAGCAGAAACAAGCTTAGACTATTGAGGAACAGAAAGAAGATAATGTAAGCAGAGTATGAAAGCAAGGAAGAAGGTGGTAGAAAATCAAGATTGGTCAGGCAGAGGCAACAAAACCACTGAGGACCTTGTATGTGTTGGTAAGTGCTTTGAACTTGATTTAAGATGTAACAAGAAGTCATTTGGGGATTTTAAGCAAGAGATTTCCTTGATTGTAGTCATACAATCCCATTATAAGAATCTTCCACTAGAATCATTTTTTGTTTGTATTTTTTTACAGCTTTTATGTAATATGTTTATTTGTGAGAGTTTTTATAATACATAATTCATTTTTTACATAAGCTCCATGAGGGAAAAGACTTTTGTTTACCTTGAATATCCAGAGGCTAACTCAGTGTCTACCAGATACATAGTATGTGCTCAATGCATAATAGTTGAATGAATAATTGAATATTTCATGTTTATTTACAATTCTTTTTAAAGTCACAGGATAAGGAAATAATCCCCTCCTTGTAATAACTATCTGACAGTTGCACTGAGTGAATCAGTTCCAGGTACCATCTCAACTTTCTCAGCATGACTGCATCCACTAAGCCCAGAAAAAAATGTTACATGCTTTTCAATATTTGAAGTCAGTATACTTGTTTATAATAAAATATAGCGGACCCAAAGGTTAAAAAAAACCCATCACAAAAAGGAAATAAAATAGTATCAAGAGGTCAACAGGCAGGATTTTAATATCTATTGTTTTATATGGTAGGAACTCTGAAATGGTTTTCGTCTGTAAGCTGCAGTTTAGTAGATTTGATGGCTAAACTGCATTAGTAAGTGAGAGAACTGAAAGAATTTTATGACCATTTTCTTCAAGTAATTCTGTCCTGGATAGAAACATTACAGTCTAAAATTTTAAAACAATAAACTCACAGTGGCTTTGTCCAAAGAAAGACTCTTTCTGCTTGAAAGGTATTCAGAGTATTTCAGCAAAGCAAATCTGGGTATGTCTTCCTCGAAAGTGAGCATTTATAGTAACCATTTCCCTGGCCACTGCCCAGCTTCTTTCCTCAAATGGCTCCAAACTGACTCTATCCAAACCTCTAATCTTGTGTGTATGACTGAGTGTTTCAGGGTTGGAGTGGTGCGTACGTTTTCAGATCCTTATTTTTTAAGCACCACGAACTCATATTTGCAATTTCCTAGGGTAACCACTAAAAACAACAAGTAATAAGCATATGCACTGAGCATTTACCTTTTGTGATTTCAGGGAGGTAGGGAGAATTCTAATCACCAAGAATGTATATCCAGCAGTTGAAGTTGTCTTAATAGAATCATAGCTTTCCATTTGTCCACTAGGGTCAAAACAAATTCTAATGGCAAATTTAATATAATTTCATATATTCACATATTCTTACTGAGGTGTCAATAATTACCTGATATGATGATATCAGACACTTCCCTGAAAGGAAATTTGGTTATGGAGGAAAAGATATACAGTCTTTGAAAAGGAGCCTCCCTGGGATACAGGAGAGTTTGAAAGCAGGCAAAACAAAATCTTCCTCACAATTTTCCTGGGGCCATCTCTGCTTAGAAGTTACATTTCTTCCTAGAAATAACAGCATGATGCCTGAGTAACTCAGGAGAAGTGCTAAAATAATAAAAATGCCAAGAAAGAAAGGAAAAATGTAATGATTGCTTTAGGACACAAGATCATTGGACTGTTTCATTACTTTACATTAAAGGGGAAACTTGAAACAACCATTTTGAAAGGGAGCCTGTTCTTTGGCATCTATTATATTTCTTCTTGATTCAACTTTTCCTTTGGATACTATTATAAGGTTATTCATTAAATAATCAAAAACCATCCTGTTCCTGCTATGGACCAGACACTGCTTGGTGCAAGGTGATAGAATAATAATTAAAAATAATTTTTTTATATTAAAAAAACGACTCTCAAGTTGTATACCACCCAGTGGGGAGACAGAGGGTACATTAGCAATTGCAATACAATTAAGCTCCTCAAGGGCAGAGATGTTTGATATGTTTTATTTAATTCCCTATCCCCAATGCCTAAAATACTGGAAGACATGCAATATGCACTCAGCAAACACGTGTGACGTGTTAAATTAATGTTATAATTGCTATAATGGAAATAATTTCAAAGTGCTGCATAAACTTAACAGTTACACATAGAAGATGATATTTGGATTAAGATTTGCAACATTAATTGGAAATTACCAAGTTGACAGGATATAAATAGAGAGAGAGGACACAGGAGTGTGGAGATAGCATAATATATTCTGGAATATAGGTAGTTTAGTAGAAATGAAACATTAAATTCAGAAGAGTAAGTGGCAAGAAATGAAACTCTAAAGGTAGGAAGAAGCCATATAGAGGAGGGAGGGCCATAAAATCTCTGAAAAAGACTTGAAGTTGAATTTGAACATAATGGAAAACATGGGAAAACTTCGATCAAAAAACAGTGTATGATAATTAAAATCTATTAAATATGGCAGTCAGGCAAGAAAAGGCCTAGTCTAGAAAGAAACCAAAATGCCAAGTAGAATGACTTGAAAGTTTAATGTAAGGAATATCACGTTTTAAAAATTTGCTTTAGGTAATAACTAAGAAAATATTCAGCCATCTATATGTTCTTTTTAATTTATTACTTTTTTTCAAGATTCTAGAATAAATTCATTTGACATAATATTAAAAACACATAATTGTTTAAATAGTCATCAATTTGCTTTTTTCAACTAGACTGGTGATTTATAACTGAAGGTATATATCAGAATCTCCTGAGAAGTCTTGGTTTGGTTTGTTTATTTAAAATATACATACCTGGCTGGGCACAATGGCTCATGCCTATAATCCCAGGACTCTACTAAAAACCCCATCTCTACTAAAAATACAAAAATTAGCTAGGTGTGGTGGCAGGCCCTGTAATCCCAACTACCTGGGAGGCTGAGGCAGGAGAATTGCTTGAACCGGGAGGCAGAGTTTGCAGTGAGCCGAGATCACACCACTGTACTCCAGCCTGGACGACAAGAGCAAAACTCTGTCTCAAAAAAAAACAAAACAAAATATACATACTCATATGCACTAACATTTCTGGAGATAGGGTCTGGGCCTGACTTTTTAAAACTTTTCATTTTGACATAATCTCAAACTTAAAAAATGCTGCATGAATATTGCAAAGAATTGCCATGTTAATTTTATTCAGAGTTGTGGTTATCTATTGCTGCATAACACCCAAAAGTTAGTGACTTAAAATAACAACAGTTATTTCTCGTCATGTATCTGCAACTTGGGCATGTCTTAGAAGAAAGGCTCACCTCTGTTCCATGCCGCTTCAGTGGTATAGTGGTTTAACTGGGGCTTGGAGTATCTAACTCTGAGACAGGTCCTCCTATGGCTAGCAAATTAGAGCTGGTCATTGACTCAGTTCTCCAATGCTGAGAGCTGTGGACCTCAGTTCCTTCCCATGTGGACCTCTCCACACAAGTTACTCTGAGCACGGTGGCTGGGTTCCAAGATGCTAGAGAAGCAGGCAGAAGCTATATTGCCTTTTATTATCAGCCTGGAAAGTCATATAGCATAATTGGTGCCATAGACAGGCCCACCCACATTCAAAGACAGGAAAAATAAACCCCATATTTCAGAAAAGAGCTATGAGATGAGAGGTATTATTATCAGTATTTGTACAAAATACAATGTGCCACACCCAGAGTCATGAATTGTTTATATTTTGCCTCATTTATCATTTTCCCTATTTCTACATGTTTATATAGATGTACAGTATCTAGATATGGAGAGAGAGATTTAAATGTATATTTTTTAGAAAATAAGTAGATTATCTTATATAACCACAGTATAATTACTAAAACCAGGAAATTTAATATTGTTACCTTACTAATATATAATCTATTGTCTATATTTAAGTGTTATCAATTTTCCACTGCCCCAGTTCATAAAGGATATTACCAGGCATGTGGATTTTTCAAATCTCCAAAGGTACTGCTGGTGGGCATTCTTAGTAAAGAATAATATACATAGACTGAAGACAGACCCATGGTCAAATTCCAGCTTTGTCACTATCCAGAGGCATAACCTTTGGCAAATTTCTTTAGTTTTCTATGCCTCACATTCTTCATTAATAAAAATGAGGTGGCTCACACCTGTAGTCCCAGCAACTTGGGAAGCCAAGGCAGGAGGCTTGAGGTCAGGAGTTTGAGACCAGGTTGGGCAACACAGTAGACCCCATCTCTATCAAAGATAAAAGTAAAAATTAGCTGGGCATGGTGGCATGTGCCTGTAGTCCCAGTTACTCAAGAGCCAAAGTGGGAGGATCACATGAGTCCAGGAGTTCGAGGTTACAGTGAGCTATGATCATACCACTATACTTTGTCCTGGGGATAGAGCGAGACCCTGTCTTGGGGGAAAAAAAGGAATATTATTAGCTACATCATAGAAGGGAGAACAACGTGTTGGGCACCTGTGTCTCAGCCAACATTCGTTTGGTGCTGTTTCACTCTTTAGAATTACCAAACAACTGAAACAGGAAATTTTCTCTGGCCTCTTACAGGTGAGAACTGGAATGTGGACAATGGAGCTGGCAGGCCACTTTGGCTGGCTTCGCTCTCTCAGATCTGCTGTGCTCCACCCATCACAGGAGGAGGAACACAGATGAGTGGGCACAGAAGCCAGGGCAAGTTCTTCTGGGTACCAGCAGGAGCAAAGCATCTAGAGAGGCATATCCACAACCGCCAAAGCCCCAGACATAGTGTTACAGGCAGCACTCTTTTAGCTTTGCCATCTGCAGACAGCTTAAGTGTTTAACAGCTCAGTCTACCCTCTACCTTTTTGCAAGGACAGAGGGTCAGTGTGATGGCCTTCTGTATCCTGAGCTCTTATCCAGCATTCAGGAAAAATCAGGTTACACAAACAAACTGAAGGATAGTAAATTTGGGGGATCTTATTGCCGATTGAAGTGTCTCTGAGTGGGAAGGGGAACTGAAAAGGGGATGGTGCAGGAAGATATTCTTTCCCTGAAGTCTGGCCATCTCCAGCCAGACTCTTCTCCAAAGTCCTGCCATCAAGCTGTCCCTCTGAAGTTAAGCTGCTTCTCTCTGACATTCAGCTGCTGCTTCTTTTCTCCCCTTCTGATACAGTTTGGCTCTGCATCCCCACCCAAATCTCATCTTGTAGCTCCCACAATTCTCATATGTTGTGGTAGGGACCCAGCGGGAGATAACTGAATTATGGGGACAGGTCTTTCCTGTGCTGTTCTCATGATAGTGAATAAGTCTCATGAGATCTGATGGTTCTAAAAATGGAAGTTTCCCTGCACAAGCTCTCTCTCTCTCTTTACCCACTGCCATCCATGTAAGATGTGACTTGCTCCTCCTTGCTTTCTGCCATGATTGTGAGGCTTCCCCAGCCACACAGAACTATAAGTCCATTAAACCTCCTCCTTTGGTAAATTGCCCAGTCTCAAGCATGTCTTTATCAGCAGTGTGAAAACAGACTAATACACCTTCTCTGCTCTCTGCCAGTGAAGCCTGGAGTTTTTATGGGTACAGGACGAGGGGTTGTGTGGGCCAGGGGTGTTTTTGAAAGGCAACATTCAAGCAGAAAATGAGGCTGTAAGCTTCTACTTTGGGCAGTGTTTCCAGGCTTGAGGGTGGGGCCTTCACCGGGGACCCCAGTCTTTTCTGCCTAGAATTTCTCTGCCTCCTGTCGCTATCACAGCCACAAAGGTTGCAGTGCTGGAGGTGGCAGTGTCTGTACAGCTCTTTTTCCTCCTCCATTGGGCTTTAACTGCATATGAAGCAATCAGTATAAATTCAATCATGCTTTTACCAAAGCCCATATCAGTTATTTGGGGCATATTGTTTTGATTCAATTAATGCATGGATTCAATTCCACAAAAGCCAGTTAACATTTTTTTTGTTCTCTATTTTCAAACGACAGCAGCTTGCTTTCATGAACAGGCAACTGAAGCTAGGCAAAAGCAATTGCATGAATGATGAGGAAGTCATGCCCGACCTCTTTTTTATAGGATATGCTCCTCACCTTAGGATGAAGTTATATCACTATATGCCCATCCTTAAGTTGAAAATATTGTATGTCAAAAATGCATTTTATACACCTAATCTACTGAAGGTCATAGCTTAGCCTAGGCTACCTCATGTGCTTCAAACACTTATATTAGCCTACAGTTTGGCAAAATCATCTAACACAAAGCCTGTTTTAAAATAAAATATGGACCATCTCTTGTAATCTGTTGAATATTGTACATTACATCAAAATTGCAATGGTTTTGCACCATTGTAAAGTTGAAAAATTTTCAATCAAACTATTTGAAGTCATAGAACATCTATACTTAACAAATAGTGAGATCATCCAATGAAGATGATTTTTCATGGTGTTTTTTGTTAAGTACTAAAAAGGAGAAGGCAGGTACAACCTCCTCACTGGGTCTTTCATTACTATTTAAATGTAAGCTAATGAAAGAAAAGTTTTAGGGCTTTCTTCCCTTTTACTGTTAAGTATGCCCCAGGATACACACTACTATTGACTCTGCTATTTGATCATAGTTCATTAGAGTTCTGTGGGTTTGTTTTGCCTGAGATTTCATTAAAGGTGACTTTATTAACTTTTACAGCTCTCGTAGTTTTCCCCATCCATTTATGATACCATCACTAAGTAATCCTTTTCATAGTATATAAACATTTTAGGTTAAAAATCCATAAGCAACTTGGTTCATTTTATCAAGAGCCACCAGACTTTGGAATGACTTTATTATTTGCTTACCTTTGTTGACATATTTAATAGCTGGTGAATAATTCCTAGCAAACTGCTTCAGTCTGGTTGTAAGAAGTGTAAGTCCATTTACATGCATGTGTGTTTAGATAGCATAATACCATGCAGTGCCCAAACTCATCCCAGATTTGGTTGCTGGGAGATAAAAGTGATCCCTGGAGCTAATCGAACTGTTGTCATTATCACAGGGACAATGTCACAGATAAATATGGCCAGACTGGTCATAGTGTTGCTAATAGATCCAGTCTAGAGTGATTTACCTTAGTAGTTGAACCAAGAAAGTTAGATCAATCTTTTTTACAATCTAAATATGTATAAACTTTGATGATACAAATATTATTGTCAATGCTGGTCTAGTCTCAGAATCAAAAATCTTTATGTCCTAGCTATTTCACAAAATCACAGGAGGAGTAGAGAGTGACAGCTGAAGCTTTGCTGCAATTTCTTCTTATTTTGCCATAATATGTCTTGAAACCATGACTGTGTCTTGAACTGAAACTCAGAACTGTGACATAACAGAAATCAGTGTTATTATTTGTTAGGTACATCACTCATGTAAAGAGACCACCAGGTAGGCTTTGTGTGAGCAACATGGCTGTTTATTCACCCGGGTGCAGTGGGCTGAGTCTGAAAAGAGAGTCAGCAGAGGGCAGTAGGATAGGAGTTGGTTTTATAGGTTGGGGCAAGTGGTCAGTTAAAGGTGGTAATCTATTATAGGGAGGGGAAGGGTGTCACAGGATGCATGGTCACAAAGGTAGGGGTCGGTAATCTATCTTGGGGAAGGGAAGGGCGTCATGAGACGCATGATCATTAGGGTGGGAGTTATCAGTTGCAATCAGAGGGGAGGGTGAGGTAAATTACATAGTTACAGGGATGGGGGATCTTGAGAAACCCAATGTCCAGGGGGAAATTTTCACAGGGCTGAACAGGAACAATGGTTGCAGGTTGCAGTGGGAAAGCAATTAGTTGAGGCAGAAACAAGTTGTTTCACTTCTTTCTGTGGCCACCTGGTTACTTGTAGTTACTTCAGACTTTCTGGCTTCTGGGGAAAGAAGGTGTACATATGGGTCACCAAGGCTATAGTGGCCAGGCTTGGACTTGGAGACCTGACATTATTTATCAGACAAACACATCATGACAGCCTAAGGCATCCTTGAGGAGACCCCGTGGAGATCCACAATGTCTCTATCATCTCCATACTGAGGCAGGTTGTGCCCTTCAGAGTTTGTGTGACATAGCTTAGAGTTTGCTTCACTGACGACAGAATTCTAAACTAAAGCTACACTACATGCATGAGATGAAATAGTTAACTTTTTGCAAAAGTAGTCATAGCTTAGCCTCATATTTATATAATGTGTGTGCCTTAAGGTAGACTATAACCCTTTTACAGATAAAATCTGCAAGTCACATCTTCAATAAAGATGGAAAGTGATTAAATCTTTTGTGATGATCCACACTGCAGATTTTTAGTCATCTGCAGTATTGCAAAATATTTATCATCCGGTAAAACCAAAATATTTTTTTCAAGAGATAAATATAGCTTATTCCCGTCACCAGTTAAAAGCCACCAAAGCTTGAGATTTTAAAATCCGAAAATTTGAATTCCATTCATGACATTTTTAACATTTGTGTATCTTTTTCTTTATTCTTAATTATAATATCAGAAGTACATAAACATTCAGAAACAAACAAGTATTCACTTGAGCCACCTACTTTTTCCTTGAGTAGCTGCAATGTTTTTACTAACCTACAAACATAAAATATGCAATACAGGCTGGGTGTAGTAGTTCATGCTTGTAATGTTAGCACTTTGGGAGGCCGAGGTATAAGGATCACTTGAAGCCAGTAGTTTGAGACCATCCAGGGCAACATTGGGAGATCCTATCTCTGCAAAAAAGTATAAACTAAAATATTATTGGGGCATGGTGGTGCATGCCTATAGTCCAAGCTACTGAGGAGGCTGATGCAGGAGGATTGCTTGAGCCCAGGAGTTCAAGGTTGCAGTGACCTATAATCAAGTCACTGCACTCCAATTTGGGTGACATGTTAAGACTCTATCTTAAAAATATAAATACATATACTCAACACATACAATAACAAAGAAAATTAGAATATACATATAGTAAAAATGAATTATTTTCTTCCTTATCTTGAAGGTGTTTGATCAATGTAGAATTAGTAGCACAATAGATAATTTGCTAAGCACAGTGCCAAATGATTCAATTTTTTTTTACAAAAATAAACTCCAACTATTAAATAGTAAATAAATGAAAGTTTAGACTCAAGCTTATTTAGTCACATAAGAGCCATCTTATCATAAAGACAAAGTTGTAGAATTTTGACCAAGACCAATTACCAGTTGCTGCTGTATACTAAACTATTCTGAATGGCCTGAAGAAAAAAACAATTACATCAGTGAACCGTAGCGCTCAGATACTATAAAATTTTAAGGCCAGAAAACTTTTATAGTTAGAAGAATTGTTGTGAAAGTAAGTGGAAGCTCTAAAATGCAAGAATATTATAACTGAGAGATTCAAATTACCCTCTGTTGAAAAGGGCAGTCTGTTTAGAACTTTGTATCTTTTTATTTGCTAGATGAGCTCACTCCTTGTACTAGATGGACCCAATAAGCTGCTAGCTGGTTGTACTCACAGCTAGGGAAGCCACAGGAGCCTGCCGCATCCACAGGCTTCTGAGTTCAGTACATGTGACCAGGTCACAGTTGAACAGAGTAGGGCTGGATGGGATGTCTGACCCAAAGGAAGTGCATCCACAGAGTGGCCCATGCAATGGCCTATGAGGTAATTGATGATAGAGGCCTGCTGAGAGCTCAATCAAGTGGTCTTTTTTTTTTTTTTCTGTTTTTTTAATACGTGCCTTTATACCAACAGCAACAGCCAGTAAGAAGGTTTTTTGGATTTTTTTGTTGTTGTTTTGTTTTTTTGGGGGGGACAGGGTCAGGCTTTGTCACCCACACTGGAGTGCAGTGGTGCAGTCACAGCTCACTGTAGCCTTGACCTTTGGGGCTCAAGCAGTCCTCCCACCTCAACCTCCAGAGTAGCTGGGACTACAGGTGCGTGCCACCATGCCCATCTAATGTTTAAAAAAAAAATTGAGACTGGGTCTCACTGTGTTGCCCTGGCTGGTCTTGAACTCCTGGCCTCAAGTGGTCCTCCCACCTCCATCTCCCAGAGTGATGGATTCCAAGTGTGAGCCACCACGCCTAGCAATTAAGAGTATTTTAGAAGACCTTCATCTGCTAGCTATAATAAGCACCTGATTAGCTCTACACTGTTGTTGTCTCTGCCTTGCACAACGAGGGAATCATCACTTGTTCCACAGTGGGCAACCAGTCTATGCTAACCTGTCCCAAGTCCAGGGAAGCTGAGAGGCCTAAGAAAAAGGCTAACAAATCCAGTTTCTAGGAAACAGTTAACAGAGACTTATGAAGAGAAGCCATGTCTGTGTCTCAGGCGGCAGCAAGACAAGATAGTGTATCCCTGTGCCATTGCACCCCCAGACCTGGGGCTTATATACATAGAGAAAGGGTGACTTGGAAAAACCATGCAGGACAATTGAAATACAATAACATCAAAGGCTGTTTGATCTAAAGTCGGGATTTACGGTAAGTGCTCTTGCACAAGCAATGACAGATCAACTAGCTATCTTAGAGGCCTTCCCAGAACCGAGATTAATCAGGTATCAATATAGTGGATTAGTATGCAATATGAAGTTGCTTTAGCAAATATCCTAGACAGAGTTTGATGTAAATGTTACCCTTGCCTCAGAAAATTAATTGGATGTTTTCCTTTTTTCTCTACTCTTGGGAAAACTGTGTTTAAGGTGTTAATGAGTCTTCCTTAAATGTTTGTAAGATTTTATTATTGAGTTCTTCTGGGGCTGGACTTTTCTTTGTGGAGGTTTTATTGTTTTTGCTGTTGTTTTATTATAGACTAAATTTCTTTAACAGAAAATAGACTTACTCAGATTTCTTATTTTCTCCTATATCAATTTCTACATTTCACCTAAATTTTCAAATGTATTGCAAAAAAGTTGTATATAATATCCTCTTATCTTTTTAATGTATGTAGAATCATGATATTGATAATTTTTATCTTCTCCTTTTCTTTTTTCAGTTTTGCTAGATTATTTATAAATATTATCAGTGATACAGGAGTTAAGAAGAAATTATTTAGGCATATAGTGAGGGTACAGAAGTCCTAGGTAAGGTTTTCCTTTTAGTGAAAAGCAGCCCCAAATTATTTTCCTTTCTAACAAAGAGCAGCCTATAAAATCAAGCTGCAGACATAGATGCTGGCGGTTGTGCCAATCATGTTCAAGATAAGGGCTCCATCTTCCCTTCTCTTTGTCAGCCACGTGTACAGTAAGGAGCAGACAAGTTGGCCCAGAGCAACTGGAAAGCCCAATTCCATAACAAAATTAGAGTGAAGTGGCCAGCCTTCCCTGCACACTATGTAAATGTCATACCTGTTTGAACCAATCTGTAAGCCCTATGTAAATCAGACACCACCTCCTCAAGCCTGACTATAAAATCCAGCCCATCTGCCACTAGCCAGTGGAAATCTTTCTCTCTCACCAGAGAGAGAGCTGTTTTCCTTTCTTTTTCTTTCTCTTCTTTTGCCTATTAAACCTCTGCTTCTAAACTCCTCCTGTGTGTCTGTGTCCTAAATTTTCCTGGTGCAAGACGACCAACCCTGGGTATTTACCCCAGACAACATAGCCACTTCACTAGCACTAATTATCTTGGTGTATTTTTGTTTTCAATTTCTTTAATTTCTGTTCTCTTCTTAATTTTTTCCTTTATTCTAGAATCTTTGAGTTTAATTTGCCATTTTTATTCTAATTTTTTTGAGATGAATACCTCTATAATAAATTATCAGACTTTCTTCTCTTCCAATATGTGTATTTAAAACTATAAGTTTTCCCCTGAGCACTGCTTTAGCCGAATCTCACAATTTTTATGTGATAGTTTCATATTATAGTTTTAATCATGATTTTTCCTTTGACATATGGACTACTTAGAAATCTAGAATCTTCTATCATTTAGGGATTTTTCTCATTGTATTTTTGTTAATTTCTAACAATTTTACTAGGATCATAGTACATACTTTGTATGATTTAACAGTTGCAAACTTGTTGTGGCTTCCTTTGCTGTCCGGCTATACATAATTTTATTGTATTCCATGTAAACTTGAATGGAATATGTATAATACAAGTGTTGAAGGTTATGTTCCAGCAGCATGTTTTATACACATACACATACCTGCACATAGTAAAGTAAGTTGGCTGTGTTCTACATTTCTGTGTGACTGTCAATTATTTTCTGTTGTATCAGTTACTGAGACTGGTATATTAAATAGTTCTAGGATCATAGTTTTGGCAATTTCTTCTGATTCTGTCAATTTTGTTCTACATATCGAGAGACTTTGTATATGACTTTAGGAGTGTTATAATTTAAGAGTGTTATATATTTCCGGTGCATTATGTCTTTCATCATTTGAAATATTCCCCTTTATTTTTAGTAATAATCTTCGCCTTAGAGTTTACATTATCTGTTATTAGTATAACTCTGCAAGCTTTCTTTTTGTTGGTGTTTGCATAGAATGACTTTCCATTTTTTACTTTCTTTTTTTGTTGTTATTGGTGTTTGCATAGAACGAATTTCCACTTCTTTTACTTTCAATTTTTCTATGCCTTATTTTTAAGGTTTATTATCTGTTAGTTTTATTTTAATACAATCTGACAATCTTAGTTCAAGTGTGTTTTGCCTAGAACAGAGAAATAACTTTAATTGGAACATTGAATCCATTTGAGTTAATGTAATTCTGAAATACTTAAGATGATATCTACCATCTTATTCCTTGTTCTCTCCCTCCTTTCCTTGGCCTGTTGGCTACATCTGGACTGCTACAGAATGCATCTAGCCACATCCATTTCTTGGCATATTGTCTATGGATGCTTTTGCATAACTGTTAAGTAATGAGCTATTTAACCATAAAGGGATAATCTGACAACTGAGAAAGTTTTTTAAAAACTCTTTGATATATAAAACCTCATGGAAAGTAGAAGATATTTGTGATATGTATATACAACAAAGGACTCATTCAGAATTTCTAAAATTAATAAGTTAGAAAAAGAAGGAAGGAAACCCCAGAGTAACATGAACAAAAACCATGAACTGGTATTTTATGAATGAGGATATTCAAATGGCCAATAAACACATAAAATATGTAATCAACTTTATTAGACATTGGATAAATATATATTAAGACTACAATTCAATAAAACCCATCTATTAGAATGGATTTTTTTCTTGAAACAGGGTCTCACTCTGTCACCTAGGCTAGATTGCAGTGGCTCGATCATGGCTCACTGAAACCTCAATCTGTCAGGCTTAAATAATTCTGCCACCTCAGCCTCTCGAGTAGGTGGAACTACAGGCACGCACCACCACATTCAGCCAATTTTTATATTTTTTTGGGTTTTTTTTTGTTTGTTTGTTTGTTTGTTTTTTGAGACGGAGTTTCGCTCTTGTTACCCAGACTGGAGTGCAATGGCGCGATCTCGGCTCACCGCAACCTCCGCCCCCTGGGTTCAGGCAATTCTCCTGCCTCAGCCTCCTGAGTAGCTGGGATTACAGGCACACGCCACCATGCCCAGCTAATTTTTTGTATTTTTAGTAGAGACGGTGTTTCACCATGTTGACCGGGATGGTCTCGATCTCTTGACCTCGTGATCCACCCGCCTCGGCCTCCCAAAGTGCTGGGATTACAGGCATGAGCCACTGCGCCCAGCCTTTTATATTTTTTATAGAAATGTGGTCTCAGTCTGTTGCCCAGGCTGGTATTTAACTCCTGGACTCAAACAATTCAGCTGCCTTGCCCTCCCAAAGTGCTGGGATTACAGGTGTGTGCCAAGACACCCGGCGTAAATGTATAAGATGATTTAAGGCAGAAAATAATTATTGGTAAGGCTATGAAGCAATCAGAATTCCTATATGCTGCTGGTAGGAATGTACATTGATCCAATCACTTTGAGAACTCTTTGGCAGTAGTTACTCAAACCAAACATATACCTACCATGTGACTTAGCAATTCCACACATACCCAACTGCAATCCATGCATTTATGCACCAAAATATATGGACAAGAATGTTCTTAGTAGTGCTACTTATAGTTGCCCCAAACTAAAAACCACACAAATGGCCATCCACAGAATAAAAAAAATAAATTGTGCTATTTTTCCATAGTGGAATATAAACACCATAGGAAGAAATAAACTATAGCTACACACAAGAAAGAATTTCACAAACATAATGTTGAACGAGAAAAGCAATACACAAAAGAGTGCACCAGTACCATAAGAAAGGTTAAAAAAAGAGTACATACTATATATACTATATGATTTCCTTGTGTATAAAATTCAAAACCACACAAAACTAATCTGTGATGTAAGAAGACAGAAGACAAGATAGTGGTTTCCTTCTGGAATGAAGCAATTAGTTGGAGGGGTTTCTACAGAGTTTCTGGGGTTACAGGTAGTGTTTTTTTTAATCTTGGTGCTGGTTACATGTATGGTTGGTTTCTGAAAATCCATCCATCTGTACACTTATGATTAGTATGCTTTTATCTTTTATGTTATGCCTCAATAAAATTTCCTTAATGTTATGGAGATTTAAGAGAACACTTATAAGCTTAGTAATTTGGAAATAGTGTAATTATTTAGATGAAAAAGTTTGTGTGTTTTTATAATGCATCAGATTTTACTTTTATTTTCTCTGAAGTAAACTAACATATTTAGTATAGTACAGAGTATTACTACACAATAAATATTTGATTTTAAGTAAGAAAACCACAGGATCCAGATAGAATAAAACTTTTTCATTGCATCTCCTTTCTGAGAAAACAGATGTAATACATAATAAATAAAATTATGGCTGCAGAATATTTTAATACCATTGTGATTTTTGAATACATATTTGAATGTCTCCTTTTCTAAAGTATGCCATTATATTTAAATTACTTGCATACTTTTAAGTACTTGAAAGTGTTTAACAATTAAAGGAAATTGTGTGAAAGTATATCTCTTACTTTATAACACATAAGAAAAATAAGAGTATTTCTTCTTTGAAGAAAGGGGAGGTTATTATTTGGTGATCAGAAAATAGAAGCACAAAAAATCTAGCTCGTCTTATTTCCTTTCCTTACACCACACAAAAGTCCATGTATTTTTCTCTCTTTACTGTTCAACTACAGTGAAAAGTAGTTGAACAGTAAAGAGAGAAAGCAATTGTTGAACAAAATTATTAATTCTGGTAAAATCCCTATGATCTGCAGCTAAGAATTTTTCCCAAGAACAGCCTCTATTCCTATATTATTGTTTGCATATTTATGTAAAACTTATTTTATTTCACAATACTATTTGCAAAACAAATTGTGGCCTACTTAAGGAACATGCTCATTATTATCTTACTCCCCATGAATTCTTAATGTCTGCTTTATAGTAGCACATACAATAAATTTCCATCACCACAAGAAGTTCTCTTAAGCCCCTTAATATTGAAACCATTCAACCTCCCAAACCCTGGTAACCACTGATATGCATTCTATCAGTACAGTAGCGCCTTTTCCAAAATGTCATATAAATGAAATCATAGAATACATAGTGTTATTTTTCTGGCATCTTTTACCTAGCATAATATTTTTGAGATCATGTAGGCTATTGGATGTATCAATAGTTTATCCTTTTTCATTGCTAAGTAGTATTCCATTATATGTATTTATCTCATTTGTTTATCCATTCACCACTGGGTAGACATGACTAGTGTTCATTTTGGGTCTAATATAAAAATTATGAATAAAGCTGTTATGACCATTTGCATACAAGTGTTTGTATGTATATGTTACTTAATAACCAGAAGTGGGCTTTTTGGTCATATAGCAAATGTAGTTTAGAATAAACTGCCAAAATATGTTGCAAAGTGGATGTACTATTTTGCATTCCCACCAGCAATGTATAAGAGTTTCAGTTTTCTCATATACTTGCTAAAACTCAGAGTTTCCAGCTATTTAATTTTTGCCATTTTAGTGGGTATGTGGAAGCATCTCATTGTGGTTTAAATTTGCATTTCATTATCTGTACACTAAATCTCCTCGACATGCAATTTACCTATGTCACAAACTTGCATACATACCCCTTGAATCTAAAAGTTGGAAAACCAGTAATAAAAATAAAATAAATTTGCATTTCCTAATAGTTAACAATACTAACCATCTTTTCATGTGTTTTTCTGCCATTTGTATATCTGCTTTGATAAAATCTCTTTTCAAATCTCTTACCCATTTTTAAAAATTTTTTGGCTTATTAATGAGCTGTGTAAGTTGTTTATATCTTCTAAACAAGGCCCTTTATCAGATATATAATTTGCAAATATTTTTTCCCATGCTATAGTTTGACTTTTAATTTTCTTAATGATGTCTTGAAGGCTCCCCCTCTGGTATCATGCTTATTCATTCATTCATCCATTCATGCAGCAAATGTGTGTTGGGTACATACTATGTATTGCAGTACAAAAAAATGTTTGGGTCTGGGCGCAGTGGCTCACGCCTGTAATCTCAGTACTTTGGGAGGCCAATGCGGGCAGATCACCTGAGGTCAGGAGTTTAAGGCCAGCCTGGCCAACATGGTGAAACCCCATCTCTACTAAAAATACAAAAAATTAGCTGGGCATGGTGGCGGGCGCCTGTAATCCAGCTATTCAGGAGGCTGAGGCAGGAGAATCGCTTGAACCTGGGAGGAGTAGGTTGCAGTGAGCCGAGATTGTGCCATTGCACTCCAGTCTGGGCAACAAGAGCAAAACTCCATCTCAAAAAAAAAAAAAAAAAAAGTTTTCAAAGCCCTTTCTCTCTTTCCATCAGAAAATGACCTTGAGTTAACCTTCTAACATTGTTTCCCTGGAAATGTGAAATACTGACTTTGCTACTAGTCAACATTACTTATGGCAAAAGATGATGCTTGACTGGAAACAATATCAGCACTGGGAGGACAGAGAGTGAGCCTTAAAGACCTGGTGGAAAGCCATAGCTTTGGGTCTTCCCTGAGGATACTGATCTTGCAATGGGTGTACTTGTCATGTGGATTGCTAGAAGACATTGCCAGGGAATAAATACAATATTATGGGGCAATGGACCTTCTAGGTAAGGGTGGTATCTGCACCCACCAATGTGATCTCCTTCTTTAAACATGGGCTGTTACTTGGAGAGCTAGAGAAGAAAATCCTGAACTGCTGTCTGGGCTCCTGCTGATGACACACCTGATGCTGTCCTTCCATCATCTCCTACCTGTGTCCTGTAAAGCTGAATGAGTCTGATGTTGCAAGTCCAGTTAAGTCCATGAGTATAATTGGCAAGCTGAACCCAAGACCACTGCAAAATGGGTGATTTATGCTTGCAGACATTTATACAGAAAGATGCATGACCCGAAGACCCTGCTTTGGTCTCAGGTACCTCACATTCTAGTAGGAAGTGGCAAAAAAACCAAATAGATTTAAAATCATGCCAGGTGGTAGTGCTCTGTTGAAAATCAAGCAGCAGATGGAAGATAGAGAAGGACAATGAGGAGACATTGACATTTTATACAGAGTGTTCAGGGAAGGACAGTGAGGAGACATTGACATTTTATATAGGGAAGAACAGAGGAGAAGTTGATATTTAAAAAGAGTGTTCAGGGAAGGTTCTGTGAATAAGTGACATTTGAGCAGAGATTTCAAAGAATTGAGGCGGCAATCTGTGTAGTTATCTGCAGGAGAACATTCTAGGCAGAGGAAATAGCAAGAGCAACAGTCTTTAGCAGAAACGTGCTTAGCATGTTCAAAAAACAGCAAAGAGGCCAGTGTGAAAAAGCAGAAAGATGAAGAAATGAGGCCATAACGCTTGTGGGAAGCCAGATCTTATTATTCTTTGTAAGCTATCTGAAATGAATGGGAGGTCTTGGAATTTCTGGGCATGTGGTACGACAGGAGCTGCTGTATGAAGAGCAGACTGTGAGATCAAGGGCGGAAGTAGGAAAACCAGTTAAGCTGTTGCGATAACCCAAATGGGAGACGGTAGGGATGACAGCTAGAATGCTGCACCGCAAGTGGCGAGAAGTGGTCAGATGTGGAAACTGTCTTGAAGGTTGGGTTTGTTTCTAGGTTGACTTTTTGAGATGAGGACAAAGAAAAAGGAGTCAAAGCTGAGTCTATGTCTTGTGGTATAAGTATCCAGCTAAATAAGTTGCCACAAATTGAAATGGGGAATTTGAGGGGTTGAGGGATCAAAAGTCATTTTTGCTCATGTTTGTTGTAAAATGCCCATTAGTCATCTAACTAGAGATGTTATCTAGTTAGATGTAAAGGATTCTGGAAAGTTTGAGAATAAGGTGTACATTTGGGAATCATCATGATACAGATGATATTCGAAGCCAAAGAAGGAGTTCAGGGACTGGGCCCAGATACTCAGGAATTATTTCATTTAATTGAACATAAAAATTCCAACGGATTTACAAATCTTTCAGGTTTTAATTCTTAAGAAGTTCACAATTTGCCATTAAAGTGTCATGACACCCAGGGGTCTATAAAAAGCACCTGTCGCACACAGAAACTGACAGATGGGCAACGAACAAAAAGATAATTCCAAAAATGCAGTGTTGGAAAGGGGTCTTTAAAAATGTTCTTTCTCAATTTGCTTCAAAGAAAAAAAAACAGCTTTCATTCTAGAACGCTTATGTTTATGGTCACATATAGTCCACATAAAAATGAATGTTATTCAACTCAAAACATTTTGCCTAACTTAGTTTTTATTGTCTCCATCACCTGTTATGAAACAAAAATAAAGTGTGTATACCTGTCATAGGGTCATCATGAGCAAAGTGATTTGATCTATCTTCTTCATAAAAACAATCAGAAGAAAATCTGCTGACAGCCAACATACTTAGAGTCAAGCATAACAAGGTAAAAGTTCTCAGGCTACACAAAGAAAGAGCTTGCAGTGTTTGCCTGAGCAGCAGGGAACATAGGTCTAAGAATAAATAAGTCTTACTTTTTACTGTATTGTATTCCTTTTGTACCCACTGTGCATATTTTCCCTTTTTAAGGAAAAATATTATCTGGTAAAAAATATAAAGTTCAGTTAAATTAAAATCAAGCATAAGATTTGAATGGGAGTGGAAATATTGAGGTCATCAACTGCTAAAGAGCCAAGAGTTCCCAGTGACTTCTACTAAGTCCCAACACTAACTACTGCTTTAGGTTCTATTAACCATACATATAATTTTTCTCTCCTCCCCCTTTCTATTGCCCCTTTAAGACAACTTTATTGCTTTAGGTTCAATTTTTCCCTCAGGCAGAGTTTCACTCTTGTTGTCAGGCTGGAGTTCAATGGCGCGATCTCAGCTCACTGCAACCTCCGTCTCCCAGGTTCAAGCAATTCTCCTGCCTCAGCCTCCCGAGTAGCTGGGATTACAGGCATGCACCACCACACCCAGTTAATTTTTGTATTTTTAGTGGAGACGGGGTTTCACCATGTTGGCAGGATAGTCTCAATCTCCTGACCTCGTGATCTGCCCACCTCGGCCTCCCAAAGTGCTGGGATTACTTTGGGATGACAGGCGTGAGCCACCTCACCCAGCCCCGCTAATTCTTTTATACCCTTGTCAGCATCTCCCCTCTCTTTTATCAGCCCCTGAAATGCAAGCTTCTAACTAGAAGATTAAGAACATTAGAGAACATAAACACTTGAAAGATTATTTCATACAACATACAGCTAAAGATAAAAATGACATGAAGGAAATATATAGAGACATTTTAAAACCAAACAAAACATACATGTATGGAGATATTTATAGTTTCTTTATAATTACCATATTATTCTTTTGGGGACTTTTCTTTGCAAAATGCTTTAAGTACCTGCTTAACCATCCATTACACAGATCAATACCATTCTAATTAATGCATTATCTGAGTCTTACTAATTTTTCTCTTTCCTACATCTTTTCCCTTTGTTTAGTCTCTGGTATTCAGTACAAATTCTCTCATGCACCTCATCCTGGATAATTACTTGTCAGAGAACAAAGGAAGAGCTCTTATCACCCATGCTATATAAAAACAGCCATCTATCAATCAAATGGTATGGCATAGAGCATTAAAAATGAGGAAAATATTTTATATAAGTATAATATAGCAGATAAACTAGGTTATCTCCACTCCTGATTATTTAATAATTGGTTTTTTTAGTAATTCTGATATGCATTATAAGTTTAAGACATGGACAGGCCTGTTCCTCCTCACCACCTTGACTATAATGCCAAACATCTTTGCATTAGATTTCCTTTTTTTTTTTTTTTCAAAATTTCAAGGTAACTATTTTAGTGTATGGTTGCTGACAGCCTGTGCCTCTTTTGTCTGTAAAATCTTTTTGCTCGTTTCTGTTAATATTGGAAGACATGGGGTCTACGCCATTGAGATGTTACAGAAAGCTGCTCGTGACACAATGACTAGCTTTGCTGTTCTCTTCTGAGAAGTATTTCCCCAACCCCAATCCTACCCCGAGATGTTTGTATTTGGACATTGCTATGGGAAGGGACATTTTACATTTTAAAGTGTATAAAATCTTTGTGAAAGCCTCTGTCTCACTTTCTCTTTCTCTGCATCAGAATTGAATTAGGACTTGACCAGACTCCTATGACTTGGGCTATTATGAGACAAAATCTTCCAGAGTATTCCCAATAAACAGTCTGTATATTTCTTTAAGTTAGTCAGCAACTCAAAAACTGTCAAAGCTACATATTGGCTAGATTCTGGTTTTCATAATGGAACACATAGTTGAATTTTTTCTATCTGATTTGGCTGGTTTTATTGAGCACCCAGAGGAGAAAAGCCCTACCCAGGCGCCTTTCCCCCTCAGAAATCACTTGTTAAAAATGCAAAGGGTAGATATTTTTCTTTGTAAATAACATATATCTGTATAAAGCATTTTAAAACTGAGATTAAATTATTTTTATAATTAGAAATCAAATTTGGTGACAATCTAACATTTACAGAAAAAGTGGGGAAGGGAAGTTTCCCTTAACAGACTTTCATTCCATAAAATATATAACTGTAATTTACTCACCTATTATTCAGGAAACAATATATTTATTACATCAGAGAAAATTCTTTCTTTGCTTTAAAACAGCTTTATTAAGGTATTTAATGTGCACAATTGGATATATTTTAACATATGTATAAACCTGAGAAGCCATCTCCACAATTAACATTAAGAATATATCCATTACTCCCCAAAGGTTTCTGGTGCCCCAGTGGTAATCCCTCCCTCTTATTCAATCCCAGTGGTCTCTCCTTAATCCTCAGGCAACAATGATCTGCTTTTCTGTGATAGATTAGTTTGCACTTACTAGAATTTTATATCAATAGAATCATACAATACGTGTTTTGTTTTATCTGAGTTTTCTCACTTAGAATAATCATCTTGAGATTCATCCATTTGTTGCACCAGTAGTTATTTCCTTTCTATTGCTGATTATTATTCTATTATACGGATACACCTCAATTTGTTTATTTATTCACCTGTTGATGAACATTTAGGCAGTTTCCAGCTTTGGGCTATTACAAATAAGCTGCTATTACATTGTTCATTAGTCCTGGGTAAATTCCTAGGAATGGAAAGCCTGGGATTAAGGAGGTATATGTTTAACTTGTAAGGAATTGCCAAACTGTTCTCCTACACAGTTGTACCATTTTCCATCCCCACCAGGAGTTTAGTTGTTCCACGTCCTTGCCAACACACAATACCAGCTTTCTTTATTATAGCAATTCTGTTAGATGGGTTATCTTAATGTGGTTTTAATTTACATGATGTTGAGCATTTTTTCATATGCTTACTTGCCATCCATAAATCTCTGATGAAATGTCTATTAAAGCCTTTGCCTATTTTTTATTGGAGTGCTTGTTTTCTTATTTTCAAGAATGGAACACTTTTTACATATACTGTGTAGAAGTACTTTATCAGATACGTGTTTTGCAAATACTTTTGCAATCTTTCTATACTCTTCATTCTATTAACATTGTCTTTTGAAGATCAGAATTTATTAGTTTTGATGAAGTCTAATTTATTCATTTATAGGTAATGCTTTTAGTCTTGTATCTAAGAAATATGTGGTCACCATCTTTGATGTCATATCTAAGAAATCCAAGATCACAAAATTTCTTCCTTAAAATTTTATAGATTTAAGTTTTATACTTAGGTCTGTGATCCATTTTAATTTCTGTTTACCATGCCAGGCATGGATCAAAGTTTATTCATTTGCACACAAATATTCAATTATTCTGGCACCTTTTGTTGAAAAGACTACTTTTCTTCTCTGAAACTGCCTTGGCATCTTTGTCAAAACTTAATTATGTGTGAGACCATTTCTGAACTCTAGGTTTTATTGATGCATCTTTTTCTATGCTATTAATATAGTGTCTTGGTTACTATAAATTTATGACAATCTTAAAGTGAGATCATGTATGTCTTCCAATTTTATTATTTTTTTCCAGCATGTTTGAGCCATAACAGGTCTTTTGCATTTTAATGTAAATTTTAGAATCAGATTGTCAATTTCTACAAAAATACCTCCTGAGATTTTGATTGAAATTGCCTTGAATTTCTAGATCACTTGGGGAAGAAATTACATATTAACAATATTAAGGTTCTGATCCATGAACATGATATATCTCTTCAATTATTAAGGTTTTCCTTACTTTTCCTCAGCAACGTTTTATATTACCAGTGCCAGTGCAGTGTCTAGAAACCAAGAGCAATTTTATTCTTTTTTGTTGAGTTGAACCAATATAGACCTATCATAAAAGAAATCTAATCTTATCCTCAACTTTTAACAAAAGCATCCAATATACAACACTGATAAAATTGTTCTAATTACTAATACACATTAATCATAATACCATTTATACTTTTACATGACTTTATACTAATTAGATAAGATTTGCTTAGACAATCTTCATAAATTCTCAAATCAACTTTTTTTATCTCTGGTATTATTGTTAAATAAGTTTATGTTTTTATTCCCTTTTGATCTTGTTCCATTTCCCGTCTTAACTTCTGTTTCTCTGGATGATCAGGTATAGAATCAGTACTTCTTTATATAATCTCATTGTTAATTCTCCCTTTTTGTATTCTGACACACTATTCACATTCTCACCCATTCCTTTTCCTTTATCCCACATAGTTCCTACTTTATAAATAATTCAATAACTGCTTATTATCAGACTGCACAACTCATCTGATTGATGACACAAAGCTTAAGTCATGACCTATGTTAATATTTTTTAATAGCAGAGAACAGAGGAAGTTGGAAAACATTTATATCAAAAATGTTTTAATTTGATATAAAAACCATAAGCTTTGAATTCCAAACTGGAAACCCAATAAAAGATAAAAAGACTACAGGGTGGTTTCATGCCTCTCAGGCTTGCTGACAAAAAGGCTTAAAGTTAGGATTAAGGTGTAGAGATAGACCTGAGGAACAGATCATCTAAAATATGTAGTTTTATACGTTGTAGTACATTTTAACAAAGGTTTCAAAATAGAAAGGGGAAATAGACAAAAGAAGTCATTAAACAAATAAGTCAAGTTGTGTTTGTGTCTATTTAGTAAAAATCAATCTAATTTTATAAAGAGCTTATTTTATCTTTCTGTTCTTTTAATGTTAAAGACTTTATGATATGGTTTGGCTGTGTCCCCACCCAAATCTCACCTTGAATTCCCACACGTTGTGGGAGGAACCCAGTGGGAGATAATTGGATCATGGGGGCAAATCTTTCCCATGATGTTCTCATGATAGTGAATGAGTCTTATGAGATCTGATAGTTTTTAAAAGGGGGGGTTCCCTGCATAAGCTCTCTTGCTCTGCCTGCTGCCATCTATATAGACATGACTTGCTCCTCCTTGACTTTTGTCATGATTGTGAGGCCTCCCCAGCCTTGTGAAACTGTAAGTTCATTAAACCTTTCTTTTGTAAATTGCCCAGTCTCGGGTATGTCTTTATCAGCAGCATGGAAATAAACTAACACACTTTAGCATTAAATTTTATGGTTTTCGTTCAACTAGTTTTAGCTATCTTACTGAAGAGCTGTTTTTATAAAATGAAATCTTGGGCCAACAAGATGAGCATCATCTTACTTAAGAATTTACTCCCAGCTGGAACTGGAAATCTTTATTGTCATCTAGAGACAGTGATAACATATTGCAGGAGAGAAACACAAATCTGTTTAAAGTATTTGACAGTGGATATAGTTAACTCTAAAATGACAACATTTTCTATAATCCAAAGTGGCATCTAAATTTATATGGCAAATCATTTTTACTCCGTTTCAGTGTCTATGAGATTCTAAAACACCTCAACGTCAAGGCTTAGTTATTGCCCCAGCAATGGTCAAGATAGGTCTTTTGTCAACTAATCAACCATTTAAGGGAGGAAGAAAAGGGAATTTATTAATTTATTTAGTCTTAAAAATGAGTACATTATAGTTTTACATGAAGAAAAAACTAAAACAGTGTATCGTAGAGCACGGTCTGTGACCAACTTGATCAGAATTTTCTGAGGGGACTCTCCAATTTGCATTTTTACTAAGCTCCCCCAATGGTTATTATCACATCATAATTTGAAGATCGTCGTTCTGAAATTTTTTGCTTCAACTTCTAGCAAACAGGAAAGAATAAAATGTGTCTCATTGAGGATACACAATGCACAATAAACAAGAAGGGAGTTAAAGGAAAAGAAATCTGATAGTGTAGCCTGTATCAGAAGGTGTCAATGAAAATACAGAATGTAAGGGGAAATTTAGGAGAAGAAATTGCTTCCTTTAAATGTCAGTAGCAGAATAAAATAGAACAAAGAGAAGGAGGCATATGCCTGTTTGGGGAAAAGTATGAGAAGGGAATAACCACGATTTTATGTAAAACACAGTATGGGTAACAATGGCAATTAATATTGGATCAGTGATGTGAGTCACATAGACCACATAAGCATGGCAAGGGAGTTAAGCCTTGGTATGACATTTCCCTTCTTAAATTTGAGGGTGATACGATTTTTAAAAGTTTAAGGATTTATTATGGCAATGATTAATGAATCTATACACACACACACATACACACATATATATATGAATAGTAATGGGAAAACAGAAAATTTGGCCAAATAATAACTTCAGAATAATAATGTGGAAAGAGAGAGATTTAGGTGCAGTGTGTTAGCGTCCCGCTATGGAAATGGAATGAATGTAAGAGAAACTTTTAACTATCTCCATTGATTATTTCTCATACCAAGAAGATAATCAAGATAACCAAGAATGTACTTTTTTCTCCTCATTTTAATTGAAAGGAAAATAAAAACAGAACAAAATTCAAATGGTTAATTTGTGTTATTATCCATCATAATTCCAAATATTAAGCAGCCAAATATTTCATGAAGATTACTTTTTTATTAAATAATGCCAAACTCAAAAAGAGTCTTCATCATATAAAGAGTATTGCATTAAAATAATATACCAACTTTCTATTCACTGCCATACTCTGCTTTTTCTTTAACAATACAAATTTTGATTAGTGAATTGGCATACAGCACATACAGTAAACATGATGTCAATCTTCAGTACTCCAGATATTAAACACATTCTGGAAGACTTAATTTTGCTTATTACATGCATGTATAAGGGAGTTGCTGGCCTCATAAAACTGACTTTGTCACCTGCCTTTTAAAGAAATTTACAAATTCGCTTTGTTGTCGTTGTAGTAATAACTGTTGCTATTTTATATTTTTAGGATTTGATGTCACATGTATTTTGGAAACTTTTCTCCTGAAGAAGAATTCTAAGACCAACACACTCAAAATATTGTAAAACACTTTGGGAAATCATTATCTACGTTTACGGCAACGTTGGCAGGGAAAACAGTCTAAAGGAAAACCTATGCAGGGAAAATGGATGAGGCTATTTTTAGTAATGTGTATGAGAACAAACTCCACTCATTAAGGTTTTAACATTTTTTGTTCATTGAATATTAGTGTCGTGGACATAGCAGATGCTGCTGCTGCCTTTCCCCATTCCCTCAGCCTATCTCAGTTCACCTGGAGCTGAGGTATACAGTACATGGCAAGCTAATTTCCCACCTCAAAGGCCAGTGTCTTTTCTAAAGGCTTGAAAGTTTGTTTCTTGACCCTCTAGGACTTAGAAGTACTAGAGTGTAAGAGTTAAGACCACAGGGCGATCCTCAAACAGTAGGGATGAGCAGTGGAGGATGAATGCTGCAATATTCCTGTCCTCCCCGGGGACAGGTCCAGGGTGTTCCATGGAACTCAAAGTTTTACTCACAGTATTGAACTCCAGGTGCACACAGCAATCACCCATTCATTAACACGCAACTTAAAATTTTGGTTTTGGCTTCTCTTCCTTCCCTTTCCCATTCTCCCACTTCATTAGTTTGAGTTCCCTCAAAGACTCTTCTTTCAGGGAATTTGAACTAATCAATGTACTAATACAAAATGAGAAACATTTATGGAAAATTTCCAAGAAACCCTGCTGCTATAGTTAAATCAATGGAACTCTCCAAGGTAGCCAACACATAATCCATAATTTATTTCAATACTTCTGTATCATTCACAGGGTATATTATTAATCCTGGAATTAAAATCACCATGTTTATTACTCTTTTTTTTTTTTTTTTTTTACTTCTAGAGTCTTTTATTGATCACCTCTTAAGTTCAGAAGCACACTGCATAATTTTTTGCATTAGCAAAAAAACAAGTCTCCACCTAGAACATGCCACTCTTCCTACCTAAAATGACCGGGATCTTGCCTTCTGCTTCCCATATTCTCCCAACTCCGTAGGGTCCATAGTCACAAATGAGGACAGCTTTATGTGTAACATCAATCTTAAAGCACCGCTCCAGAAACAAGCTGATCTGCTCAGTATCACACTGCCAGGAAACTTGGGGCAACCAGGTCCTTTAATGGTTGCATTTCATCACTCTCATGGCCCTGGGAACCCTTATCACCAGAAAAATTAACTTCTGTCATCTTAGAGTCTTCATCTGAAGTACACCGGGAACTCTGTAGACCAAAAAAGTCAACAGTCATCCTGCAGACCCCACCGACCACGCTGTGCCAATCTTTGGTGTGTTTTTTCTCATTTCATCTTAATGGGACCGTTTTATCCCTCTGTCAGCCCAGAGCGCAGCGTTGCGCAGGCAGAGGCGAGAGAAGGGAGCGGCCCCAGGCCCCTCTCACGGCCGAGGGAGCCTTCTGGAGCTGAAGCCCACAGGGTGGGAAGGCCCGGCTCCTCCGTGCCACGTTCACCACCATCCCGCGGCCTTGGGAGAAAGCCCCGGGAGTGCGGGCCGGTACCGGCAATAACTAAGCGCGGAGGGGCGCGCAGGGCAGCAGGCAGGGACTACAGGCTGACAAACCAGCACACAGGCACTGCGGCTGGGAGAAAAAAGAGCTATTACTCATTTATAAAATTTATTAGTGGTCCATATGTCTTGCAAGTGCTACAGTAGTCAGGCAGAACCTCAGTGTTAGCCCCTAATGAATATGGTCCAGAATATGCTGTGGGAAGAAAACACCATCTTTGAAAATGTGTCAATAGCAGCATATTCAGGGGGATTGACATTTACAATCTTCCTAGATGGGGACCTCCCTGGTGGAAGTTCTGCTAGTGAGATAATTAAGTCTCAGAGTAGAAGTCAAAAAGATGAAAGAGTATAAAGAGAACTTATTAGTTTAATATTCTATATCTACCTCTCTGATGCAAAAACCATCTCTGTTGGTAATTTTCTTATTTCCTGGCTTCTCCAGTGGCTCTCTCTTCTTCTTATCTCCTGCCCTATTCCCAAAGTCAATTTTATTTAATCGAAGAAAATGTTAGAATTGGGAAAACAAATAGTCAGGATACTTGTAGCATATCAGATATTGGTTTGTTCTAAGCATCCTCTTTCCCTCCACACTTTTCTATCCCCAAACCTGAAACTTTCTAACTTTTAAATTAAAATATGAAAGTGTTTGTTATTGAGGCAATTTTACATCAGCACCAAGTTGCTGAAGACTTGGCATATTTCAAAACTTTGATAATTCAAGCCTAATTTTAATCTAATTTAAAAGCCTAATCAAAGCCTAACTTTGATAATTCAAGCTTAATTTAATGTTAAGTTGAGAACATGGTGGAAAATGTCTACCTAGAATGAATAATTTATATTTGGTTTGCTTTAATGTCTCATTTTAATTTTACCATATTATCTCTGACATTTTTCAGAGTTCTTAAAAATCTGCATAGCATATCATAACAGTTATGGGAAATTGTTCATAGCATTTCATCACCTCTAACTTCTATTCCAAAGTTACTGATTTTAAAGCTTGGTTTTCAGCACTAAAGAACTACCAACACATAAATAAGATGTGATATCTGATGTGATCTGAAAGTATTTTAAATCGTATTAACCATGAATGGTAAGATAACAGCAAAGCAGTCATCACAGTCCCTCGGAGAAGTTCTAGTCCCCATAAACAACAGTACAGGGCCCAGAATACTAATAAATGATGGGGGACATTTCTATCTAATAGGTGATGTGGCACTGCCCTGTGGCAGCAGTAAATAAAGTCTACAAGTCACTTGACAGACTAGCGTTGAAATTCTTTTTTTATATGCTACAGATATTTCACATTTTTCATAAAGAAATATTTTATTAATATATTATTTTATGTGGTTGTCCATTTACATGATTCAAATTCCCCTAGAATGTGGGAGACAAAATGCATGCATTTAGATTAATTTTTCAGAAAAATGCTAAATCACGCAAGGTGTGTAGGTTCAAGATGAGTAATAAATAAATAAAAAGTGCTGCCTCCTGTAACAAGGTGATTCAAATCAGTTAACCTGTTATGGGAGTTCTGGCAATAAGCCTAATTATCTATAATTATATACATCATACCAATACCAAAATCTGGCAGAGACACAACTAAAAAAGAAAACTACAGGCCAGTATCCATGATGAACATTGATGCAAAAGCCTTCACTAAAATACTGGCAAACTAATTGTGACAGGACATCAAAAACCTGATTCACCACGATCAAGTAGGCTTCATCCCAGGGATGCAAGGCTGGTTCAACATATGAAAAGAACGTATCTCAAAATAATAAAAACTATTTATGACAAACCCACAGCCAATATCATACTGAAAGGGCAAAAACTAGAAGCATTCCCTTTAAAAACTGGCCCTAGACAAGGATGCCCTCTCTCACCACTTCTATTCAATAGTACTGGAAGTTCTAGCTAGAGCAATTATGCAAGAAAAATAAATAAAGGGCATTCAATTAAGAAAAGAAGTCAAATTGTCCCTCTTTGCAGACAACACGATTGTATGTTTAGAAGACCCCATTGTCTCAGCCCAAAACCTCTTTAAGCTGATAAGCATTCTGGCAAAGTCTCAGGATAAAAAAATCACTGTGAAGAAATTACAAGCATTCCTATACACCAACAACAGACAAACAGAGTGCCAAAGCATGGACAAACTCCCATTTACAATTGCTACAAAGAGAATAAAATACATAGGAATATAACTAACAAAGGATGTAAAAGATCTCTTCAAGGAGAACTACAAACCACTGATCAAAGAAATAAGAGAGGACACAAACAGATGGAAAAACATTCCATGCTCAGGGTTAGGAAGAATCAATATTGTGAAAATGGCCATACTGCCCAAAGTAATTTACAGATTCAATGCTATCCCCATCAAGCTACTATTGACCTTCTTCACAGAACTGGAAAAAAACACTTTAAACTTCATACGGAACCAAAAGAGAGCCCACATAGCCAAGACAATCCTAATCAAAAAGAACAAAGCTGGAGGCATCACGCTACCTGACTTCAAACTATACTACAAGGCTACAGTAATCAAAACAGCATGGTACTGGTACCAAAACAGAGATACAGACCAATGGAACAGAACAGAGGCCTCAGAAGCAACACCACACATCTACAACTATCTGATCTTTGACAAATCAGACAAAAACAAGCAATGAGGAAAGGATTCCCTGTTTGATAAATGGTGTTGGGAAAACTGGCTAGCCATATACAAGAAGCCATATACAAGACCCCTTCCTTACACCTTACACAAAAATTAACTTCAGATGGATTAAAGATTTAAATGTAAGAACTAATACCATAAAAAACCCTAGAAGAAAACCTAGGCAACACAATTCAGGACATAAGCACAGGCAAGGACTTCACAACTAAAACACCAGAAGCATTGGCAACAAAAGCCAAAATAGACAAATGGGATCTAATTAAACTTAAGAGCTTCTGCACAGCAAAAGAAACAATCATTAGGGTGAACTGGCAACCAACAGAATAGGAAAAAAATTTTGCAATCTACCCATCAGACAAAAGGCTAATATCCAGAATCTACAAAGAACTAAAAAAGATTTACAAGAAAAAAACAAACCCATTCAAAAGTGAGTGAAGGATATGAACAGACAGTTTTCAAAAGAAGACATATATGAAGCCAAGAAATATATGAAAACATGCTCATCATCACTGGTCATTAGAGAAATGCAAATTAAAACCACATTGAGATACCATCTCATGCCAGTTAGAATGGCAATCATTAAAAAAATCTGGAGACAACAGATGCTGAAGAGGACGTGGGGAGAAAGGAACACTTTTACACTGTTGGTGGGAGTGTATATTAGTTCAGCCATTGTGGAAGACAGCATGGCAATTCCTCAAGTATCTAGAAATAGAAATTCCATTCCACCCAGCAATCCCATTACTGGGTATATACTTTATAATAAGACACATGCACATGTATGTTTGTGTGGCACCATTTAACAACAGGAAAGACCTGGAACCAATCCAAATGCCCATCAATGATAGACTGGACAAAGAAAATGTGGCACATCTACACCATGGAATACTATGCAGCCATAAAAAACGATGAGTTCATGTCCTTTACAGAGACATGGATGAATCTAGAAACCATCATTCTCAGCAAACTGACACAAGAACAGAAAACAAAACACCACATGTTTTCACTCATAGGTGGGTGATGAACAATGAGAACACTTGGGCACAGGGAAGGGAACAACACTCACAGGGCTAGGTGTGACGGTGGAGGGGAGGGAACAGAAGGACAGTGGGGGTGGGGTGGGGAAGATAGTGAGGGATAACACGGGGAGAAATGCCTGATGTAGGCAACGGGGGGTGTGGGGGAATGGAGACAGCAAACCACCATGGCATGTATGTACCTATGCAACAATCCTGCAGGATGCAGGATGTGCACATGTACCCCAGAGCCCAAAGTACAATTAAAACAAAACAAAAAAAAGAATATTCTGCTACATATAATCTTAGCTTTAACTAAACAAAAATATGTTACTTGTAAAATTTCCTTTAGTTCAAGGACTTCTATAAGTTTATTTTAGGGGTTAGCAAAAATATTATAAGAAGAAATTAAGTTCATTTTCACATTTCTTAGCCCAGCATGGCCTTTGAGATTCTGATAAATAATTTGGCAAAAGTAAAAGTAAATTTAGCTTACTTTGTAGTTGTTATCGATTTTCTGAAAAAAAAAAAAAAATTATGTGGAGAACATTTTGATTCTTAAAAGGATATATTTCTGTATAATTATATTCCCTTATCTTGCTTGGCTGAGCAAGTGTGAAAAAGAAACTGTTCTGCATGTATGAAGATAAACTAAGTGCACAGATTAAAAGGAAGGTATGGTAGATAGTCATAGAAAGGCTGACTATGAAATACTGTTCTCCATTTAGTTGAATATGCTGTGAAATAATAAAATGGTTACCTTTAAAGAAAACAACTTTGTAGATATTTTTGGCATGCATTTTAAAAGCATCACTTGCTCTTTTTCCATTTAATTTTTTTTTTTTTTTTTTTTTTTTTTGAGACGGAGTCTCGCTCCGTCACCAGGCTGCAGTGCAGTGACACAATCTCAGCTCACTGCAATGTCCGCCTCCTGAGTTCAAGTGAATCTCCTGCCTCAGCCTCCTGAGTATCAGGAACTATAGGCACACGCCACCACACCCAACTAATTTTTGTATTTTTACTAGAGACGGGGTTTCACCGTGTTGACCAGGATGGTCTCGATCTCTGGACCTCATGATCTACCCGCCTCGGCTTCCCAAAGTGCTGGGAATACAGGCATGAGCCACAACGCCCGGCCCCTTTCCATTTAATTTTTAAGTGAAATAAATTAATGTTAGAAATCCTTCCATTTGGGCCAGTGCAGTGGCTCACGCCTATAATCCCAGCACTTTGGGAGGCCAAGGCGGGTGGATCACGAGGTCAAGAGATGGAGACCATCCTGGTCAACATGGTGAAACCCCGTCTCTACTAAACATACAAAAAATTAGCTGGGCATGGTGGCGCGTGCCTGTAGTCCCAGCTACTCAGGAGGCTGAGGCAGGAGAATTGCCTGAACCCAGGAGGCGGAGGTTGCGGTGAGCCGAGATTGTGCCATTGCACTCCAGCCTGGGTAACAAGAGTGAAACTCCGTCTCAAAAAAAAAAAAAAAGAAAAGAAAAAAAGAAATCCTTCCATTTGGAACACCAAATTCTGTTAAAATACCAAGTTCCCTGAAATGTCCATCATGAACCAAGTGCTACACGACTCACTGAGCCATAGAACTGGGTGTGCCCGGCAGCCCTCCATCCAGTGGACATTGCATATATTAAATAGCTCAACCAGGTGCTGAAGTCACAAGTAAGCAGTACCAGTGATGGTTCTGATTCCTATGGGACCACATCTGTCCACAAGGCCCCAAGATGCTCTTCACATAATATCAGCCACATAGGAAGGAAAAAGAAAAAAAAGAAGAAAGCAGCAGAAAGACCCATTAATGGAGTGATTGGGAATACGCTTTGCAGAAGGAACGGCATCCCCTCATTTTATAGCCTTTCCAACATGTGCTCCTCGGAACACTAGATCTGTGGTTGCCAGGAGATATTACACAGAGATATGAGTTCTGGAGTTACAGACATTTGAGAAACACTTGGTTCCACAAACTGAAATTTACTTTGTGGTCCTTGCATCTTTACACACAGTTTTCCCACACTTTCAGATTTCCATTCAATGTAAGAGGTCTGATTATGTCACCAACTAGTTACCCTCAAAACAGCTACTAATGCATCCCAGAATGGTGTTTGTTACCTCTTTCCTCCCAAATCGTCATGTAATACTGTATATTCTGTACTACACAGTGGAGGGCCATAATTATTCCTATTTTTTTCACAATTGACATGTAAAAGATAGACAGCACCACTAAGGGCATGAGCTCTCCCCATCCCAGGTATAAATGCATTTGTGTCCTCAGGGAGGGGAGCATCACATACCAGGGCCTGCTGTGGGGTGAGGAGCAAGGGGAAGGAGAGCGTTAGGACAAATATCTAATGCATGCAGGGCTGAAAACCTAGATGATGGGTTGATAAGGGCAGCAAACCAGCATGGCACATGTATACCTATATAACCTGCACATTCTGCACATGTATCTCAGAACTTAAAGAAAACTAACATAAAATAATAAAAAATAAATAAATGCATTTGTGTCCCAAGCACATTTCTGCTTATATTGTGGAAGGTTATCTCTTAAGTAGAAGGAATGTGAAGGTCAGATGCCGAGAATCTGTTCTCCAATTGACAAGAGCCACACTGTCCAATACAGTAGGCACTAGCCATATGTGGCTATTTAAAATTAAAACATAGTTCTTCACTCACACTAGCCACATTTCAGATGTTCACTAGTCACAGGTGGCCAGTGGCTACAGCACTGACCAGTGTGGATATAGTAAATGTCCATTGTCACAGAAAATTCTACTGAATAGCACTGGGTTAGTGTCATACCACACATACACACATGCTGCTTTCAGGAGGGAGCTCACTAAATCTCAGTAGCCTTCAGAATCTCACAAAGAGATCCTGCCTTTGCAGCCTCCACGCCTCTAACCAGCCTCAGCTAAGTGACCACTGGCAACAAGCAAGCAGGAAAGGAAAATTCACACTGTCAACATATTCAGGCAATCTCGCCTCCCCAAACAAACCATGATAAACCACAAGGAGTTGGAGCATATGCACATAGGCACACATCCACAGTCCCTTCTCTCCATATAGGAGGTAACAGATTGATTTACATAAGGACTCAGGATGGTTTGAACTATCCAGCTTCCTGTGTCTTTATTGTGCCAGTCATTTTGGCTCTCCCAAAACTACTTTAGTTTCCGTAATTCTAACCTATTCAATATACTTGAAGTGAGAGGAGCCTTTGGAGAGCTATCCAACAGTCATTCCACCCTGAGATTACATATACTGTCATCTGGACAGGCCCGAAGCCACCAGGACTTAGCCCATCTTCACTTGTTGAAGAGCTACATAACATATACCAATTTAGCTAACTTTTAAAGTGTATGTCTTGCATGCTTGGTGTCATTTCTATGTCTTTTCACAATCTTTCCAACCTAATGTGGTTTATATTTGGTTAATACTCCCTAAAGGAATCAGATTCAACAAGTCAGGGGACAGAGATTCCAATAATTCTGGTCAAGACTAAGCCAGAATCAGAAATCAAAATATCAGCCAACATCTCAAACCATAATTCCCAAACCTGGCTGCATGCCAAAAACACATTGGAGCTTTAAAAACATGAATGCCTGGGCCCTGGCCCCAGATATGCTGATTACATTAGTCTGGGAATCAAGATAATTTAAAATCTCATTAAGTGGTTTTCACATAGTACAGACAATGATCAGACGTCAAAACCACTGACTTAGAAAATACCTGAGTCTCATCCTCTAAAACAGGAGCCAGCTATCAAACCATAGCCTGTGAGCCAAATTTAGCCCCACACCTGGGGACCCATTTGTTTATGTCTTATCTATGGCTGCTTTCCCTGCTACAATGGCAGATTTGAGGAGTTACAAGAGAATATATGATCCACAAAACCAAAAGTATTTACTATCTTGTCATTTGCTAAAGTCTGAATGTGTGTTCCCCCGGAATGTGTATGTTGAGACTAAATTCCCAGTGCAGTGGTGTTGGGAGGGAAGGCATCTGGGTGGTGATTAGCTCGTGAGCACGGAGCCCACATACATGGGATTAATGCACGTCTAAAAAGAGGCCGGAGAGAGCTTGTTTGTACCTTTCACCATATGAGAACACATAGAAGGCACCAACTATGAGGAACGAGCTCTGGCCAGACACCAAATCCCCTGGTGCCATAATCTTGCATTTCCCAAGCTTCAGAACTATGAGCAATAAATTTCTTTTGTCTATGTTTTTAAGTTTTATTTATTTATTTTTAGAGACAGAATCTTGCTCTGTCATCCAGGCAAGGTGATGTGACCATAGTTCACTGCAGACTCGAACTCCTGGGCTCAAGCAATCTTCTTGGTTCAGCCTCCCGAGTAGCTGGGACTACAAAGGTGTGCATCACCATGCCTGGCTTTTTTTCTTCTTTTTTTTACTTCTGTGTGGACAAGGTCTCACCATGTTACCCAGGCTTTTCTTAAGTTCCTGGCTTCATGGAATCCTCCTGCCTCGCCTCCCAAGTAGCTAGGACTATGAGGGTGGGCCACCACACATGGCTAATTATTTTTTTCTTTTGTGGAGACAAGATCTCCTTATGTTGTCCAGACTGGTCTTGAACTCCCGGGCTCAAGCAATCCTCCTGCCTTGGCCTCCCAAAGTGCTAGGAGTACACACTGTTGATTACAAACTACCCAGTCTAAGGTATTCTGTTAGAACAGCCCGAATGGACTGATACCATTACAGAAAATGTTTGCTCACCCTGTCCCTAAAGCAGTCATTCTCAGAGCTGCATAAGCATCACCTGGAAACTTGTTAGATAAGTAAACTCTTAGGCCCACCCCAGACCTACTGAATCAGAAACTCTGTGACCTTCTCCTGCCCTCCTGTCACTTGCTCCAAGGTAGGGCTTTACTCTTCCTCACCATTCTGATGGTTGGTCTTAAGACCCTCCCCAGAGAGGGTGGTGACCTATGCCCTAGGGGAAGGAATGCTTGACATCCTGCTCCTTCCATAAAAACCCATGGACTGGGTTCAGAGAGCTTCTGGATAACAGAACACTTTTTCTTGGAGGGTGGCATGCCCAGGGAGGATGAGGAGGCACCACGCCCTTAACCTCCATGCATCTCTTCATCTGTAGCCTTTATTTAAAAAATAAATATATAGGCCAGTGCAGTGGCTCCCAGCACTTTGGGAGGCTGAGGTGAGTGGATCACCTGAGGTCGGGAGTTCAAGACCAGCCTGACCAACATGGAGAAACCCCGTCTCTACTAAAAATACAAAAAAATTAGCCAATCATGCTGGTGCATGCCTATAATCCCAGCTACTTGGGTGGCTGAAGCAGAAGAATTGCTTGAACGTGGGAAGTGGAGGTTGTGGTGAGCCAAGATCTCACCATTGCACTCCAGTCTGGGCAACAAGAGTGAAACTCTGTCTCAAAAACAAACAAACAAACAAATAAATAAATGTAAGTGTTTTACTGAGTTCTGTGAGCCTCTTGAGCAAATTAATTGAGCTCAAAGTGGGGGTTATGGGAAGCCAAACTTGAAGCTGACCTGTCAGAAATTCCGGGGCCCTGGACTTGTGACTGGCATCTAGGGGACTGGGGAGCAGTCTTGGAGACTGAGTCCCCAACCTGTGGGATTGGACACCATTTCTAGGTAGAATTGAATGGGAGGACACCCAGCTGGCATCTGCTGCTTGCTGTGTGGGGAAAAAAAAAAAACCACACACATTTGGTCACAGAAGTCTTCTGTGTTGATTGCTTTGGTGTGAGAACAGAGAAAAAACATGACTTGAGAGTTATTTTCCCAAAACACTTCCCAAACTTAAAATCAAAATAATTAAGTGGCCCACCAACATGGGAGTTATTTTTTCAAATATTCCATAAGAATAGCTATCCTCAAGTAATCTGGTAAATTTAGGTGCAAATGCTGCCAAATTATTACCATCTTGGGGATTCTTACATTTTGAGACTTTTCTGAAAACTTATGAACTGAATGGGATGCATTTCAGATATAGGAATTTTAAGCACTTGTCAGTGAGGTAAATATTTAAGTAATTTTTAAGGAATGAGGTATTCCTTAGCTACCCTCATACATTTGATACAGGTGCTCTTAAAACATGTGTTTCCCTGCCTCATATAATGCTAGGTCTCTGATACTGCATACATCGTCGCTTTGTATTTGTAACATGCAATTCCAAAATTTTATATCAGCCCTTTTTCCTTATCAATGTCATGGTAATCAATTCACTTATTTTCTTTTTTTGTTTTGTCTTTTGTTTGTTTGTTTTTGTTTTTGTTTTTGAGACAGAGTCTGGCTCAGTTGCCTAGGCTGGAGTGCAGAGGCACAATCTCAACTCACTGCAACCTCTGCCTCCCAGGTTCAAGCAATTCTCCTGCCTCAGCCTCCTGAGTAGATAGGATTACAGGCACGCACCACCACACCCAGCTAATTTTTCTATTTTCAGTAGAGATTGGGTTTCACCATTTTGGCCTGGCTGATCTTGAACTCCTGACCTCATGATCCACCTGCCTCAGCCTCCCAAAGTGCTGGGATTACAGGCGTGAGCCACTGTGCCCAGCCCACTTACTTTCTACTCACCTATTTTGCACAATGTATTGTGTTCAACCCAGACACGCCTTTCAGTTTTCACATGGCGTAGTGAGGTAGACAAGAGCATCAACTCTATTATTGTAGCAGAGTAGGTGACCTCACGCTGTTAAAGCCAGCAGAAGCAGCAGGCATTTTAACAGAGTATCAGTTTTCTATTGATAACAAATTACCACAAACTTAGTGGCTTCCAACAACTGTATTGTCTTACATTTCTATAGGTGAGAAGTCCCACGCAGGTGTCACTGGGCTAAAATCAAGGTATCTGCCAGTCTGCATTCTTTTCTAGAAGCTCTACAGGCTTCCTACATTCTGTCTTGTGGCTCCTTTCTTTATCTTCAAAGATAGAAACTTTTCATCTCTCTGGCCTGCTTCTATCTTCACATCTCTTTTTGACCATAGTCAGGAAAGTTCTCTTAAGGACTCATGATTAGACTGGGCCCACTCATATAATCCAGGGTGATCTCCCAGGATCAAGATCCACTACCTGAATTTTATCTGCTAAATTCCTTTTGCCATGTCACATATTCTAAGGTTCCAGGGATTAGGATTTGGATGTGGACATACAAGATGGAGTATTTTTTTACCTACCATAGAGGGTGAGGAAGGAGAAACAAAGTGATGGAAAAAGACCCTGAAAGAGATGAACCTTGAGGCAAGTCTTGAAGGTATGGAGGTAATTAGCCAGATGGAGAAGGGAGAAAAGCATTTTTTGATAAGATAGTCACATTCTTACATCAACAAATATTTTTATGCTGCTCCTACCAGGTTCTAGGCACTATGCAATGACACTGGGAGTACAAGACATAGTCAAAGAATTGCAAGTAGCATTGTGATCAGAAAGGGGTCCCGATCCAGACCCCAAGAGAGAGTTCTTAGACCTCATGCAAGAAAGAATTTGATGCGAATCCATAAAGTGAAAGCAAGTTTATTAAGAAAGTAAAGGAATAAAAGAGTGACTACTCCATAGGCAGAGCAGCCGTAAGGGCTGCTGGTTGCCCATTTTTATGGTTATTTCTTGATTATATGCTAAACAAGTGGTGGATTATTCATGAGTTTTCCAGGAAAGGGTGGGCAATCCCTGGAGCCGAAGGCTCCTGCCCTTTTTAGACCATATAAAGTAACTTCTTGACCTTGACATGGCATTTGTAAACTGTCATGGCGTTGGTGGGTGTGTAGCAGTGACAATGACCAGAGGCCACTCTCATCGCCATCTTGGTTTCGGAGGGTTTTTGCTGGCTTCCTTACCGCAACCTGTTGTATCAGCAAGGTCTTTATGATCTGTATCTTGTGCTGGCCTCCTGTCTCATTCTGTGACTTGAAATGCCTTAACCATCTGGGAATGCAGCCCAGTAGGTTTCAGCTGTATTTTACCTAGCCCCTATTCAAAGTGTAGTCACTGTGGTTCAAATACCTCTGAGAGTATGGGAAAGCCAGAACATAGAGGAATGTTAGGGGTGATATGAAGCTCAAGTTAGCAAGTAGTCA
Source organism: Aotus nancymaae (assembly GCF_030222135.1). Classification (NCBI taxonomy): domain Eukaryota; kingdom Metazoa; phylum Chordata; class Mammalia; order Primates; family Aotidae; genus Aotus; species Aotus nancymaae. The sequence continues at coordinate 9,002,380 of NW_026988447.1, read as the reverse complement.
GGGGCCAGGTCATGAGAGTTTTGAATGCCTGTCCAGAAGTTTGGATTTTATCCTGAAAGTGATGGGGAGATACTAAAGTAACTTATGCAGGAGGTGATGTTATCAGATGTGTCTTTCAAAAAAAAAAAAAAAAAAAAACTCAGCAATCAAAATTATGGATGCAGTAATTTGGATGCAAAAATTATGATGTGGAAAAGAACCTAGCATAGTGATATTGTTCGTGGTGATAGGGAATAGATGGACTGAAGAGACAGTTAAAAAGTAAAACTCACAGAGAATTGTAAGGAAGAGGAAGAGAGAGACCTGAAGAAAACTACCAGAATTCTACCTTGGTTGAATAATGAAGTGGCGATTCCATCAAGACAGGGAATGCAGAAAAAGAGTGGATTCAAAGAAAAGAATGGATTTAAAGTGAATGTGACTTCTGTGTTGTACACACTACATTTGGGATGAAATTCTGTTTAGAATATTTACTAGACATTTCATTATAATAAACTAGACCTGAGGTACCTGGGCTAGAGTTATATATTGTTGAGTCTTAAAAAAAAAAAAAGTGGTAATTAATACCATGGGGATAAGTCAAAGAAAATAATGAGAGAATGTAAAGTGAAAAAAAAAGACAGGAGAACACTAAAAGAAAGGGCGGACAAAGGGAGTCTATGAAAAATCCCAGGAAAGAGATGACAGGAAGTAGAAAAACAATAACAAAAGGGTTGTTGTATCAGCCAGAGGATAATTTCAAAACCAATTGGTCAATCTGGTAAAATAAGGCAGAACAGTCAAGTAAAACAGTATTGAAACGGACCCTTGGATTTGGCATCGAGGGGAAAAATCATCTAGTCTTGTTACTTGTCAATTTCAGTGGCATGGTGGAGACTGGTGCCACCTTGCACTTATTTCAGGAAGGCATGAAAGGTGAAGCACTGGGGATACAGAAACACTTTGTCAAGAAGCCAGGCCAGAAAGTGGAGAACCAGCATCATAACCAGGGACACCTGTGTGGAAGATGGCCAAGAATAACAAAGTGCTCAAAAATGTAAGAAAAGAGCTTGAATCTGCTTTTTTATGTGGAGACAAAATGAATCAGTAGAGGATAAAGAGAGAAAGATATTTGAAAAACTCAAGGTCCCAGAGGGTGCAAACCCATGACATCAGTTGAATTTTAGACTGAGCAAGAAGGCTGCTAACTTTTATCCAAGAAAAGGTGGGTTTCAATGAACTAATTATAATTTTATAAGTTAAGGAAATTCCAAAATTAAAGACTATATTCTCTCTGAAGCAGATGGGGAGGAAATCTATGAGGGGAGACTCTAGAGAAGTGGGGATTTAAGGAAAAGATGAAGACTTGAACTACTCCGTGAGAGAATGAGAACAAGAAAGTTGTTTGTCAAGGAGTGTTGAGGGCCCGCTTAGGTTGACAGGTATGGGTTAGTGATGGCAGCCTCCTGCAGAGAGTTCTGCAGACCTGACCTTGTTATTGACAATGGGCGCACCTCACTTGCTCTTTCCTTAAGACTCTTCCACTAGCAATTTTTTGTCCCTGCAGTATTCCTCTGTTGAACTTCTCCTGGCTGACTTTCATTTTACCTTGGAATTCAGGTCTCAGCTCAGAATGTCATTTCCTTTAGAGAGAATTTTACTAATCAACCTGAAATAGCCTCTGGAGTTACTCTCTATCATGCCAACATATTTTGCCTTCTTTAGAACTTGTATCACTCTATAATATTTTCCTGTTCACTTCTTTCATTATTCCCGTCTGCCTTCCTTTCACTAGAACATAAGCCTTCATAAGAAATGGAACCTTATAAGTTTTGCTTATACAGCACCCCACTGCCTAGCACATAGTAGGTAATCAATAAATATTTCATGTTGAATATTTTGTGATTTTGCTTAAGTAGTTCAGAGGAAAGGGTATAGGAAGGAAAAAGCAGTGTAAATGGTGACTAAAGTAAAGGAAGAAAATGTACCATTCAGATGGGTCAGTAGACTGCAGGACAGTGGAGACATTGAGGGCCTGGAAGGTTTAGTGAGAGAAATGATTGGAAGATACTGAAGTGCTTTACAAAACATTTTATGTATGGAAAACTCCATACATATACAAAAATAGGAATGAGTCCCTGCACTCAGCAACAGGTTGAACAGTTACCACGTCACTGCAATCTTTTATTCTTTACTTACCACTGACTCAATCCTTTCATCCAGAAGAAATTATAGTTGCTGCATCCAAATGTATCAAAGTAAAATACCTGACATACCATTTCACCCATAAATATGTTGATATACCTCTAAAAGATGTAAAAAAAAAAGTCATTATCACAGTCAAAAATTAAAATGTTTTCTCTAGTTACTAGAACAGCATTCAGAAGTACAGAACTTCCAGCTGACAAGCTTCAGGAGAGAGTCACGGGTGTAGGAGTTTAAAGGAATGGGAGGTGGGATTTTATGGCGTGATGATTTAGTGAATCTGACATCTGTGGTTGCAAAAGCTAAAAATAATTTTTTCCAGGATAATGGCAGCACTCCTGGCACAGAGAGTAATCAGGTGCCTAGTAAACTGAAGGAAGAGTAGGCAAAGAATCAGGTAACAAGATCCTGCAGCTGAGCAATGAAGAAATGAATAAACTTGATTACTTTTAATTACATATTTCCAACTGTCACTTATGTGACATTATAGCATACATGTACATTCTATTGTTTCTATATTAATGTAGTTCTTTAATCAAATATGAGAATTTTTAGTTATAATTTCTACTAAGTGTAGCTGTGTAAGTTGCCAGTTACCACTTTCAGGGATAAGTATCGAGAGAGAGAGAGAGAGAAACTACTAAAGATTGTGATTAGAGGCTGGGCATGGTGGCTCACTCCTGTAATCCCAGCAGTTTGGGAGGCCAAGGCAGGCAGGTCATGAGGGCAAGAAATTGAGACCAGCCTGGCCAATATGGTGAAAACCCGTCTCTACTAAAAATACAAAATTAGCTGGGCATGGTGGCTCATGCCTGTAGTCCCAGCTATTCAGGAGGCCGGGGCAGAAGAATCACCTAAACCTGAGAGGCAGAGGTTGCAGTGAGCCAAGATACACTCCAGCCAGGGTGACAGAGTGAGACTCTGTCTCAAAAAAAAAAAAAAAAAAAAAAAAACAGAGAGAGAGAGAGAGAGAGAGAGGATCCAAGATGACCAAATAGGAACAGCTCCAGAGTGCAGTTCCCAGCAAGAGAACGCAGAGTGAGTGCTCATCACATCTCCAAACAAGTTTTCACTGCCCACAGACCAGATTCCCAGGCCAAAAAGCACCACGAGTTTTCAGCACAGCTGGTGCCGCAGGTTGGCACACAGAAACTCACACAAATCTGGGCAGCCATTTCAACTGGCACCTGGAACGCCTGGGAGACAGAGCCGCCCATTCAACTGAAAGGGAGGGGGCTGAGACAGGGAGCCAGGCAACCTGGCTCTGCGGGTACCACCCCCACAAAACAAGCAATCTGAAACAAGAGTTTTGCAGTAAGCGCAGCTGGACCCAGGATGGTCCAGCTCAGTGGGGGGAAGGGCATCCACCACTACCAAGGCAGTCCTCCACTACCAAGGTGATCTGCCATTACTGAGGCAGTCTGCCATTACCGAGGAGGTTCACACATCAGCTGGGCAGAACCCATGGCAGCTCAGCAATGCCTATGCTGGGAGACTGTGACTAGACTACTCTGTGTGGGGCAGGGTATCTCTGAAAAAAGGCAGCAGCACATCAGGATCTTATAAATAAAGCCAACTTTCCTAGGACAGAGCACCTGGGAAAAGAGGTGGTTATGAGTTCCACTGCAGCAGACTTAAAGTTACCTGCTCAGCAGCTCTGCACGGAAAAACGGAGCTCCCAGCACAGCACTTGAGCTCCCATAAGGGAGAGACTGTCTCCTCAAGCAGCTCCCTGACCCCAGTATACCCAAAGAGACACCTCATAAAGGAGAGCTCAGGCCGACATCTGGCGGGTACCTTTCTGGGATGAATATAATAGAAGAAGAAACCGGCAGCAACCCTTACTGTTCCGCAGCCCCTGTGGGTGATCCCCAGGCAAGCAGGGTCTGCAGTGGACCTCCAGCAGTCCTGCAGCAGAGGGGCCTGATTGTTAGAAGGAAAACTAAGAAACAGAAAGAAATAGCTTCAACATCAACAAAAAGGATGTCCACTCAGAGAGCCCATCAGAAAGTCACCAACTACAAAGATAAATCCACAAAGATGGGAAGAAACGAGTGCAAAAAGGATGAAAACACCCAAAACCAGAACATCTCTCCTCCTCCAAGGGATCACAACTCCTCACCAGCTAGGGATCAAAGATGGATGGAGAATGAGTCTGATGAATTGACAGAAACAGGCTTCAGAAGGTGGGTAACAACAAACTTCTCAGAGCTAAAAGAACATGTGCTAAGCCAATGCAAAGAAACTAGGAACCTAGAAAAAAGGTTAGATGAGATGCTTAGAGAAGAGAAGCTTAGAGAAGAATATAAACGACTTGATGGAGCTGAAAAACACAACATGAGAACTTCATGAAGCATGCACAAGATTCAATAGCCGAATCAACCAAGCAGAAGAAAGGATATCAGAGATTGAAGATCAACTCAATGAAATAAAATGAGAAGGCAGAAATAGAGAAAAAAGAGTGAAAAGAAATGAACAAAGTCTCCAAGAAATATGGGATTATGTGAAAAGACCTAATCTATGTTTGATATATGTACCTGAATGTGATGGAGACAATGAATCCAAGCTGGAAAACACTCTTCAGGATATTATCCAAGAAAACTTCCCCAACTAGCAAGGCAGGCCAATATTCAAGTCCAGGAAATACAGAGAACACCACAAAGATATTCCTCAAGAAGAGCAACCCCAAGGCACATAATTGTCAAATTCACCAGGGTTGAAATGAAGGAAAAAATACTAAGGGCAGCCAGAGAGAAAGATCGGGTTACACACAAAGGGAAGCCCATCAGACTCACAGCAGATCTCTCAGCAGAAACCCTACAAGCCAGAAGAGAGTGGGGGCCAATATTCAACATCCTTACAGAAAAGAATTTTAAAACTAGAATTTCATATCCAGCCAAACTAAGCTTCATAAGCGAAGGAGAAATAAAATCCTTTAAGGACAAGCAGTTGCTGAGAGATTTCATCACCACCAGGCCTGCCTTACAAGAGCTCCTGAAAGAAGCACTGAAAAAGGAAAGGAACAACCAGTACCAGCCACTCCAAAAATGTACCAAATGGTAAAGACCATCAACAAAATGAAGAAAATGTGTCAACTAGCAGGCAAAACATCCAGCTAGCATCAAAACAGTAGGATCAAATTCACACATAACAATATTAACCTTAAATGTAAATGGGATAAATGCCCCAATCAAAAGACACAGACTGGCAAATTGAATAAAAAGTCAAGACCCATCAGTGTGCTGTATCCAGGAAACCCATCTCACATGCAAGGACACACATAGGCTCAAAATAAAGGGATGGAGGAAGATTTACCAAGCAAATGGAGAGCAAAAAAAAAGCAGGGGTTGCAATCCTAGTCTCTGATAAAATGGACTTTAAACCAAGAAAGATCAAAAGAAACCAAGAGGGGCATTACATAATAGTAAAAGGATCCATGCAACAAGAAAAGCTAACTATCCTAAATATATATGCACCCAATACAGGAGCACCCAGATACATAAAGCAAGTTCTTAAAGACCTACAAAGAGACTTAAACTCCCACACAATAATAGTGGGAGACTTTAACACTCCACTGTCAATATTAGACAGGTCAATGAGACAGAAAATTAACAAGGATATCCAGAATTTGAACTCAGATCTGGACCAAGCAAACCTAATAGACATATATAGAGCTCTCCACCTCAGATCCACAGAATATACATTCTTCTCAGCACCGCATTGCACCTACTCTAAAACTGACCACATAATAGGAAGTAAATCACTCCTCAGCAAATGCAAAAGAACTGAAATCATAACAAACAGTCTCTCAACCACAGGGCAATCAAATTAGATCTCAGAATTAAGAAACTAACTCAGAACTGCACAACTTCATGGAAACTGAACAACCTGCTCCTGAATATGGACTGGATAAACAATGAAATGGAGGCAGAAATAAAGATATTCTTAGAAACAAGAACAAAGACACAATGTACCACAATCTCTGAGACACATTTAAAGCAGTGTCTAGAGGAAAATTTATAGCAATAAATGCCCACCAGAGAAGAAAGGAAAGATCTAAAACCAACACCCTATCAGCAAAATTGAAAGAGCTAGAGGAGCAAGATCAAAAAAACTCAAAAGCTAGCAGAAGACAAGAAATAACTAAGATCAGAGCAGAACTGAAGGAGATAGAGACACAAAAAAAACCTTCAAAAAAATCAATAAATCCAGGAGCTGGTTTTTGAAAGGATCAACAAAATAGACTGCTAGCCAGATTAACAGAAAAGAAAAGGGGGAAGAATCAAACAGATGCAATAAAAAATGAAAAAGGGGATATCACCACCAATTCCAAAGAAATACAAACCACCATCAGAGATTACTATAAACAACTCCAGGCACGTAAAGCACTAAAGCTGGAAGAAATGGATATATTCCTAGACACTTGCACCCTCCCAAGCCTAAACTAGAAAGAATTTGAAACCTTGAACAGACCAATAATGAGGGCTGAAGTTAAGCCAGCAATTAATAGCCTACTAACTCAAAACAGTCCAGGTCCAGATAGGTCCAGAGCTGAATTCTACCAGAGGTACAAAGAGGAGCTGTTACTATTTCTTCTGAAACTATTTCAAACAATACAAAAAGAGGGAATCCTTCCCAAATCCTTTTTTTGAGACCAACATCATCCTGACACCAAAATCCAGCAGAGACTCAACAAAAAAAGAAAACCTGAGGCCAATATCCATGATGAACATCAATGCAAAAATCTTCAATAAAATACTGGCAAACCAATTGCAACAGCACATCAAAAAGCCATCATGATCAGGTAGGCTTCATCCCAGAGATTCAAGTCTGTTTCAACATATGCAAGTCTATAAATGTAATCCACCACATAAACAGAACCAAGACAAAAACCACATCATTATCTCAACAGATGCAGAGAAGGCCTTCGACAAAATACAACAGCCTTTATGTTAAAAATTCTCAATAAACCAGGTATTGAAGGAACATATCTCAAAATAATAAAAGCTATTTATGACAAACCCACAGCAAATATCATACTGAATGGGCAAAAACTGGAAACATTCCCTTTGAAATCTGGCACTAGACAAGGATGCCCTCTCTCACCACTCCTATTCAATATAGTATTGGAAGTTCTAGCCAGAGCAATCAGGCAAGAAAAAAATAAATAAATAAATTGTCTCTATTTACAGACGACATGATGGTATATTTAGAAGACCCTATCATCTCAGTCTAAAATCTCCTTAAACTGATAAGCAGCTTCAGCAAAGTCTCAGAATATAAAATCAATGAGCAGAAATCACAAGCATTTCTATACATCAATAACAGACTAACAGAGAGTGAAATCATGAGCGAACTCCCATTCACAATTGCTACAAAGAGAATAAAATACCTAGGAATACAACTAATAAAGGATGTAAAGGACCTCTTCCAGGAGAACTACAAACCACTGCTCAAGGAAATAAGAGAGGACACAAACAGATGGAGAAACATTCCATGCTTATGGTTAGGAAGAATCAATATCATGAAAATGGCCATACTACCCAAAGTAATTTATAGATTCAATACTATCCCTATCAAGTTACCAACAACCTTCTTCACAGACTGGAAAAAAAATCCTTAACCTTCATATGGAACCAAAAGAGAGCCCACATAGCCAAGGCAATCCTAAGCAAAAAAAACAAAGCCAAGGCATCACGCTACCTGATTTCAAACTATACTACAAGGCTATAGTAATCAAAACAGCAATGGTACTGGTACCAAAACAGAAATATAGACCAATGGAACAGAACAGAGGCCTCAGAGGCAATGCCACACATCTACAACCATCTGATCTTTGGCAAACCTGACAAAAACAAGCAACAGGGAAAGGATTCCCTGTTTAATAAATGATGTTGGGAAAACTGGCTAGCAGTGTGGAGAAAGCAGAAACTGGACCCCTTCCTGACACCTTATATTAAAATTAACTCCAGATGGATTAAAGACTTAAACATAAGACCTAACACCATAAAAACCCTAGAAGAAAACCTAGGCAAAAACATTCAGGACATAGGCACAGGCAAGGACTTCATGACTACAACACCAAAAGCAATGGCAACAAAACTCGAAATAAACAAATGGGACCTAATTAAACTCCAGAGCTTCTGCACAGTAAAAGAAGCAATCATTAGAGTGAACCAGCAACCAACAGAATGGGAAAAAATTTTTGCAATCTACCCATCTGACAAAGGGCTAATATCCAGAATCTACAAAGAACTAAAACAGATTTACAAACAAACCCACCCAAAAGTGGGCAAAGGATATGAACACACACTTTTCAAAAGAAGATATATATGAGGCCAATAAACATATGAAAAAATGCTCATCATCACCGATTATTAGGGAAATCCAAATCAAAACCACATTGAGATAACACCTCATGCCAGTTAGAATGGCAATCATTTAAAAATCTGGACAATAGATGCTGGAGAGGATGTGGAGAAAGAGGAACACTTTTACACTGTTGGTGGGAGTGTAAACTAGTTCAACCATTGTGGAAGACAGTGTGGTGATTCCTCAAGGACCTAGAAATAGAAATTCCATTTGACCCAGCAATCCTATTACTGGGTATATACCCAAGGGATTATAAATAATTCTGATATAAAGACACATGTACACATATGTTCACTGTGGCACTATTTACAGTAGCAAAGACCTGGAACTAACCCAAATGCCCATCAATGATAGACTGGACAAGGAAAATACAACACATATACACCATGGAATACTATGTAGCCATAAAAAATGATGAGTTCATGTCCTTTGTAGGGACATGGATGAATCTGGAAACCATCGTTCTCAGCAAACTGACACAAGAACAGAAAATCAAACACCGCATATTCTCACTCATAGGCTGGTGTTGAACAATGAGAACACAGGGACACAGGGAGGGGAGCATCACACACTGGGGAGTCTGTTAGGGGAGGGACAGTGGGCGGTGGGGTGGGGAGGTTGAGGAGGGATAACATGGGGAGAAATGCCAGATGTAGGTGACAGGGGGATGGAGGCAGCAAACCACATTGCCATGTGTGTACCTATGCAACAATCCTGCATGATCTACACATGTACCCCAGAACCTAAAGTACCATAAAACAGATAAATATTAAATAAATAAATAAATAAAAAATAAAATAAAATAAATAAATAAATAAAAAATAAATAAATAAAAAATAAAAAGATTGTGGTTAAAAAAGAAAGAAGGAAAATTTGCAAGCTAGAAATTGTACAATAAAGTATGGAAGAGAAAAAGGAAACTCAGACACTGACTGTGGATCTCAGGCTTGCACTTGACAGTCTGTTTGGGGAACAGGAGTACAACATTGTTTACAGCAAGTGACAATATGACTTCCAACATAAAGTACAAAAGACAGGAGAACAACAGAATCACTGCATGTGTCCACAGGTTGGTGAATTACCACTATGCAGTTTAACTAAAAATTATTCAAAGCATCTCAGGCCCCAATTTTATCTCTGGAATTATGTTGAAGCCTGGAATAGAAGGAAGAACTCTATGTCCTAAAATTGCAATGGCATTAAACATTTGCAAGAAGGACAAAGATCAAAACAGTATTTATCATGCACATTATCATATTATCTGTGGCAAAATAAAAGAAATTTACAACAATCTCATTGAAATGGGAGATAAAAATCCTTTAAAAAAGCAAGCAAGGAATCTTAATGGAAAACTTAATTGTGTAGCGTCCATAATTGCTGATTTATACGTATAAAAGATCACTGAGGCTTTCTTTAATACACTTTTTATTATTTAATTTTTGTGAACTTAAATATCCAGACGTCTTTTCAAAGTATTCATCTTAACTGGACCTCCTAACCTTATATTTGTAATCCTTTATCCTTCAGCTCTTTCCACACGGATTTTCAGGGAAATAATCCAGGCTAGGAAGAATCAACCACTTTCCTTATTTCTGTAGTGCCTTATTTATCAGAGGCCTGGCTTCATTTCTTTTGAGTCTGAGCCTAAGAATGTGTACAAATTTGTAGGACTGGTACTGGTATAGGACTAGTATATATAATTTCAGAGCAACATATTTTCAACTGGTGACTTGGGTTTGTTCTAAGGTTATGTGACATTTTAAAAATAGAAAAAGGTAACTTGTTTCCTTTGTTTTACCTTTATAAAGTGGTACAGAAAATACTACTATTTATCTGATAGAAAACTTCTGTCAAATCAGTGTCTACGCAAAAGCCAGAAAGCCCCAGTCCTAAACACTGCTCACAATAATAAGGCATTGTTGTATTTTATCAATTGTCAGAAAATGTAACCCATGATCGCCCTATTTCCCCCTACAAGATTCTTAAAAATAGTCATTGACAAGTCAACAAGTCATTTCTTAAAACCTATTCTTCCCTACCTGTTTAGCACTTTTTGCCAGGAGATAAGGTTTCCATAGCACATATTTGTACAGTGTTTTCCTCTTATCCAAAGGCAACACATTCCAACACCCCCGGTGAATACCTAAAACTGCAGGTCGTATTAAACCTCATATAGACTGTGTTTTATCCTATATGTACATAGCTATGAAAAAGTTTAATTTATAAATTAGGCACAGTAAGAGATGAACAACAATAACTAATAATAAAATAGAACAATTGTAATAATATGCTATAATAAGTTTGGTGAATGTGGTCTCTCAATATTTTATTGTACTGTACTCACTTGTTTTTCGACCTCAGCTATTCTTAGCTAACTAAAACCACTGAAAGAAGAACGTGATAAGGAGAAATCTTTTACCAGCAACCTTAAAAAGTCTATTTTTGCTTCATTTTCCACCTACTAAAAATAAAAATATACTCAACAATATAATTCTGCACTACAAAGAGTAAGTGCTGTCATTTTCAAAATTGCCTAGAGATGTTTGAAATGTGCATTTTGCCCCTCAGCTAACATAATTGGAACAATACAATCAAATCTTTTCAAAAGGCAGAGCATCCTCTGACTCTTATTTTCTACCTTTATATACTAGCACCTTCCTGAAATTTTTCTGTAGTTTAATGTTGGAAGAGCAGCACCTTTATGGCAACCATTTAATAATATTTGCTTCCTTTCTGTAGGTGAGCCATAACTCTAATTAGAGTCAGTCATAAGAAAAAAAAAAAAAAGCACACCTAGTGGTATAGAGTGCAAGGGAAATCAGACTTGATAGGCGTGAAGATATCACCCTCAAGGAAAAGACTTCAATAAAATCTAAAATAAAATAACAGAGCATAGTCTTAGAAAGCTAGCATAGAATTCAGGGGAGAAGTAGCACTAGAAATTACTTGGTCTACCTCCACGTTTTACTGAGGAAAAAACTAAACACCCAGAAAACAAGCAGCTTGTGTGAGTTCTGATTAATGGCAGTCAAGTATTCTAATTGTTCTTCGTATTCTAAAAGTTGCCCACAGCATGGAAGAATCACTGCATGCATTCTATGCTCACGATACAAAACAAAGCTGCCGTTTTTAACTCGTACTCTGTGAATGGAGCTTTCACTTCTGGAGGTGCTCATAGGAGAGTTATAGACTCTGGGACTGTTGAGAGTTGGCTCCACACCAACATTAGAGGCAAAGACAAAGTGGGCATTGGGTCCTCTATGGTGCCTGTGGCGAGATCACAAGGGAGCCCCAGTATGAAGGATCACTTACTAATAATTGAATTTAAGTGTTGGCAGCAATGAAAGACACCTTCCCTCCAAGGGCCTCAGATGTGAGCAAGCCAGTGTTCAGACCATTTCACTATGAAGTCCCCCACGCCCAGCCCCAAGTATACTTGGGGTACTCTGTTTTTATCCTTACTTCATAGTAGATGCAGTGGCCACTCATTTTTTTTTTTAGACAGAGTTTCGCTCTTGTTACCCAGGCTGGAGTGCAATGGCGTGATCTCGGCTCACCGCAGCCTCCGCCTCCTGGGTTCAGGCAATTCTCCTGCCTCAGCCTCCTGAGTAGCTGGGATTACAGGCACGCGCCACCATGCCCAGCTAATTTTTTGTATTTTTAGTAGAGACGGGGTTTCACCACGTTGACCAGGATGGTCTCCATCTCTTGACCTCGTGATCCACCCGCCTCGGCCTCCCAAAGTGCTGGGATTACAGGCGTGAGCCACCGCGCCTGGCCCGTTTCAGGGATATTTTAAGCTAGGAGAGGAGGGAAAGGAGGAAATCATAGGGATGAGGGACACAGGAACAGGATCAAACATTTGTAATTCCAGATGGGATAGAAGACTGTTGTAATTGGGGTACTAGAGGGAGTCAGCTAGACATATAAAAAGTAGTGGTTAGAGAATGGAATACGTGAAACTGAGATTATACAGGGGTAAGGGTTTTTAAGGGTTTGATTATAGCAGTAAATGACTGAAGTAGGTGGAGGATATGGAGAAGAGGCGTTCAAGGAATAAAGAGGGCTAAGCATGGGAAGAATCACAATATTGAAACTGCTAGGAATTAATTAAAAAATAGTGTTTATCCACTGACAATTTTTGGCCAACTGGGAGTAGAAAATGTTGATTTTTCTAATTCAACCATTCCTTCCATTTTTATTAGCTTGAATTATCCTGAGAAGAACTTTGGGTATGTGATGAATGCTGAGCAGGATGACTGCTAAAGTCTGTCTCTTTAGTTATCAATTTTCAAAGAAATTGGTGCTATAGTTAATTCAAATGGTAACAATAACCAGTTTTTTTGTTGTTGTTGTTGTTTTTGCTGGAGGCGGGTGATGCTGTAAACTTTGCAGATGGGGCTGGGAGCTAGCTGCTTTTGTTAGAGTCAGTGTGAATTTATAGTTTTTCTAGTCAATATCTTTGGTTGCAGCTATTACTTTTTCTTAATTGTCCCATGTTTGGCAAGGGGGAGCCTCTTCATACTGGCTTCTGTTCCTTTTATGACATGACTTTATTAATCTTTGAAAGCCTTCTTGCTTTTTGCTGCAAGACGTCCTAGGGTTATATATTTCTTATCCCTGACTTAGAATCATCAATTCCTTTAAAATTCAACTTTATTTCATAAAAAAGTTATGTATTAGCAAAAGTTGACAAATGGAATTCAAATAAACTAAAGAGCTTCTACACAGCAAAAGAAACTGTCAGAATCAACAGACAATCTACAAAATGGGAGAAAATTTTTGCAATCTCTCCATCTGATTTACAAGGAAAAAAAAATTAAAAAGCAGGCAAAGGCCAAGAACAGACATTTTTCAAAAGAAAACATTCATGTGGCCAACATATGAAAAAAGCTCAGCATCACTGAGCATTAGATAAATGCAAATCAAAACCACAATGAGATACTATTTCACACCAGAATATCATCAGAATGGCAGTTATTAAAAAGTCAAGAAACAAAAGATCTGGCAACATTGCGAAGAAAAAGGAATGCTTTTACACTGTTGGTGGGAGTGTAAATTAGTTCAACCATTGAGGAAGATAGTGCATTAATTCCTCAAAAATCTAGAAGCGGAAATAGCATTTGAGCCAGCAATCCCATTACTGGTTATATACCCAAAGGAATATAAATCATTCTGTTATAAGATACCTGTATGCATATGTTCATTCCAGCACCATTCACTATAGCAAAAACATGGAATCAACTTAAATGATGCCATACAGCCACAAAAAAGAATGAGATCATGTTCTTTGCAGGGACATGGATGCAGATGGAAGCCATTATCCTCAGAAAAGTAATGAAGGAACAGAAAACCAAACACCACATGTTCTCATTTATAAGTGGGAGCTGAAAAATGAGAAAACCTGGACACAGGGAGGGAAATAACACACACTGGAACCTGTAGGTTGGTTGGGGGACAGCATCAGGAAGAATAGCTAATGTGTGCTGGGCTTAATACCTAAGTGACTGAATGATCTGTGCAGCAAACCACCATGGTACACGTTTACCTGTGTAACAAACCTGCACATCCTGCACATGTACCCTGGAACTTAAAAGTTGAAGAAAAAAATTTTATTTATTGACACATACTGTGGAAGCTCATGAATACGAGGCTATCATTACTTCTAGAATTTTTATATGGTCGGATTGGAAATAAATACTTATGAAGACTAAAACTATGTATTCATATCTACAATTTTTAACATCTCAAAAATCTTGCTTAGGCTGGGTGTAGTGGCTTATGCTAATAATCTCAGTATTTTAGGAGCCTGAGGCAGAAGGATCACTTGAGCTCAGAAGTTCAAGACCAGCTGTGGCAACATAGCCAGACTCTTATCTCTAAAAAGAAAGAAAAAGAAAAAAGAAATTTGCTTATCTTTTTTAAACTTGTATTGGGTTGTTTTTCTTTTTTTTTTTTTTTTTTTTTTATTACACCAAATATCTCAGTTCCTAGTAATATTAACATAAATACTTTTTGTGTTATATTTCACAAGGTATATATGATATTTTAAAATAATTTTACCAATATTACTACTAACAGTGAATTTGAATGAAGTTTTGGAATTCTTTGCATCTCTATATGTCTTTAAACTATGTGAACTTAGAACATGTATGTCTATAGAGTATGCATTGGATATACGATCAAAATAAGTTCTGAAGTCACTTGAAATAATCCTTTGCCTTGAGTGATTTTTCTCTAACTTAAAACACATTTAGACATTCACTTTTAGCATATTTCCATTTTTAAGTGCTGCTTTCTAAAATTTTTATGTTGTATTTGTGTACCTCACTTAGACGATTCTGAAGTTGAAGCTGTATAACAAAATATGTTCAGGTAAGTCTTATTTCCATCCCTCTCTTATTTACCTTATTCCCTCCCTCCCTTATATGCCATTTGTGTTAGTTTTTCATTTACCCTTTCAGAATTTCCCTTTGCAAATATAAGCAAATATACACATATATTTGCTTTTCTCCCCCTTTCCTGCGCAAAAGTTGTCATATATACTATTCATTTTGCACCTTGCTTTATTCATTTAATATATCTTGGAAATCACACCACTTTAGGATATGGAAAATGTTCCTCATTTCTTTTTATGTCTACAGGTATTCCATTGTGATCATTTGGATTTAGGGTTTTTTCTTTGCTGTTATTACACATATAAGTAATTGTATTTATGTATGTTTATATCTGTAATTATATGTATACATGATTCTTTACTATATCACACATATTATATACACAGATAAAACAATGAGTAACCTTTTGCTAATGTTGTTTTTACTTATGCAAGTGTGTTCATAAATTATAGTCCTAGAAGTGGGAATGCTGACTCAAAGAGCAAATTAATATTGTAATTGAAAGAGTATTATCAAATTTCTTTTCATATGTGAATATAAAAATTTTTCATTTCCACTGGCACCATTTGAGTTTGTCTATTTCATAACAGCCATGTGAACAGAATATGCTACCAAACATTTAGATTGTTGTCAATATTATAGGTGAGAAATAGTATCTCAATATAGTTTTAATTTACATTTCTTCTACTAAAGTAAGTTTGGGCTTCTTTAAATAACTTTCAACAGCCTTAAACTCAATTTTTGCTGCTTCTAGTGAACTGACTAGCATATCTTTTGCCCATTTCTCTATCACCATTGGTCTTTGTCTTTCTCATTTTTAGTACCTTTTTTTGTATATTAGAAACAATAGCCCTTGTCTTTAATATAAGCCATAAGGCACAAACATTTTCTTTACAATGTGTGATTTTTCTTTTACATCATTTATGGCAGTCTGCTATGCAATTTTATTAAGTAGTCAAATACATTGACCATTTCTTAAATGAGAGAGCCATAAAATTTTAGCAGTTTTCCTGACAATGGTGTAAATTTTGAATAACTCATCCTATCTTACATAGGCACTATTATAAACAACAAATGATATCTGTGAAAAGGTGAACATAACTTTAAAATTAGTGACTGTAATGAGATCGTCATCCTGCCTAAATATCAGTTCAACCCACAGCTTTGACTTGATTCGTATTTTTATTCAGCCACACACTATGAGAGTCATCAGTACCATTCCCCTAATTTTACCAGGCTGTAACAGAGGCTCAGAAAAGTGTGGTGGTGTACAGCAGTCACCCACTGAATCAGTAGATACGGTTTTGGGGCTGGAGCACAAGCCCTGAATTCTTTCTACTCCCCCTGCCCCCAGCCTAAGTTAGGGCTCACTGATTTCTTTCACAAATCACCATGGTAATGATAAAGAATATGTTCTCTTTTTTCTACTTTTTAATCAGCAAATCTTTTTTTTAAAAAAAAAAAAAAAAAGGTGTCTCTTCTTTGGAAGCCTAAGGAGAAGTTATTTGGACCTTTTTTGGTTTTGTTTATTTTTTTGACTTTTTTTGTTTAAAGAAGAAAAGGCACAGTTGGGAATCCAAAGACAGCTTTTGCAACCCCTCACCGTACATCTCTCTCCTCACCTGCAGAGAATTCCCAGGTACATCTTCCTCATCCCAACCTCTTGCAATGTTCCTTACTCCCATGTTCCTTCCTCCAGCCTCTCACAGTGTGGTAGACTGTTCCTCACAATCTGCTCCTCTCTAAACTAGACATTTAAATGTAAGGAGTTTTCATCCTTTCTGCCAAAATGGAATCTTACCATATTGTTTATCCATATTATTATAATTTTTCATGCAGCCACATAAACTTGCTCTCAATATTAATACAATCATATAAATATTGCTTTCAATAATTAATATAACCCTTTTTAGAACACGTTAAAAGCTGGAGAAGAAAAAGAAAGCAGTAAGAAGATAGGGTATTTATACTTTTAACTCATCTAACCAATGATCAATCAATTCAATGATCCATGCTAAACACACACTCAGCTTCATCTTTCTAATGACTCGTTACACTCACCCCAATGATCCCACTTTCTTTCTCAACAACATGTGTTTTAACTCCACTTTCTCCAATTTTGCTTTTTCTCATCTTTTCTGATCCAGAATTGGCCAAATGAGTTAAGAAACCTAACATCAAATGCATCAATGATTTCTTTACAATGCAGTAAATATTACATACGTTAGTTAATGAAAAGGGCCAAAACTGCTCCATATGATCTCTTTACTACATTTATCTTTAATACTTTATAAGGTCTCTTATTCACCACTTTCATAACAAATCAATTCAAGCAATGACTCATCATCGTAAAGTTTTCTTAGCAATTATTCTTTAATCTTAAGAACTCAGCTCTGTGTTTTGTTAAACATATTTGTTGTATTTATTTCATAATGAAGGAAAGAGTGTTTTAGACAAATTCACCAAATCATTCATTGTATGAAAGAAGTATCATAAAGTGCTACATTTAAGAAAATATACATTGCAAAACCTTGCGTCTACTAAAAATATAAAAATTAGCTGGCCTGGGCGACAAAGTGAGACTCTGTCTAAAAACAAGAAAAAAAAGAAAATTTACATCAGACTTTTTATTGCTATTGAAAAGTCACTATACTGATCCTTCATAGGCTAAATTGTTAAAAGAAGCCAAGACTAAAGCAATGAAAACCTTATTCCATCATGTAAATACCACTGGCCACAGGAAGTTAGTAAAGACCAAATTATGTCTGAGTCTTTCATAATTGCACATCTAAGTGTTCAATAATTATTATTAACTAACCAGCTCCAATTAATATCTTAAATTGTAGGATTACAAATTAAAGCACCATTTCTAGACAGTAAGAAATGTTAAAAGACATTCATGGCAATTTTGCAGTGTTGTGAGGCATTTTCACAAGTCATCAAACCTTCAGAATATTTTTGAAACTGTCGAGTCTTGCCTCTATGTTCTCAAATGATAAGTTCCTTTGCCTCATAGCTATTACTTTTTCTCAACTTAGTATCTCTTAAGGCTAAAAACTATTCAGAACATCATACAAATTTTCAAAATAAAATATGTTTTACCTAAAATATTCAGCCCCTTGAATCAAGATTGGCTATTTCCTGGAATTTTCCTATTACCTCCACTTTTCACTCTATTTTGCTTCTGTAATCACATCCTTAATATATACAAAATCTAACATGTCTTGCAAATAATGCAGAAATTTTATAAATCCATGGGTGGTATAGGGGGACTGAATTATATTCCTCAAAAAGGTATGCCCAAATTCTAATCTTGGTACCTGTGAATGTAACCTTATTTCAGTATAGGGTCTTTGCAGAGGTAATGAAAAGGATTTTCAGATGGGATCATCCCACATTTAAAGAGGGCCCTATTCAATAGCTAGTGTTCTTAGAAGAAAAGAAGAGATGTGAGACATGCATCCAGCAAAGAAGGTGACGTAAAGGTAGAGCAGAGGGATGAGTCTACAAGGCAAGAAACCAAGACTGCCAGCAGCCGCCAAAAGCTAGGAGAGAGGCAGGGAAACAAATGCTCCTTATGGGCTTCCAGAAGGAACCAAATTTGTGCTTCTACCTTCAGAACTATCAGAGAATAAGTTCCTGTTATTTTAAGCCACCAAGGTTGCTACGACAACCCTAAGAAACTAACATAAAGAGTTAAACAATAAAACCAACATTAGTTGAAAAGAATCTAAAATCTAGCAATTCATATATACAGTGTGTCAGGTGCCTCCGATTCCAGTTTCCACCTGCAGTTTTACTTACACAAATTTACTTTTTGATACTAATTAGTCGTCAAGCTGGATGGCTGATGTAATCCTTCTAATTTTAGAGGCTATTTGGAAAATGTCTTATTATCTATAGCACGCCTTATCTGTCAGATTGTTTCATTTTGCCTTATCTCCAAGGAAAATCTTGACTCAGTTGCCAAGGGCAAATTTGGAAAAGACATGTCACACTGGTCTCTGATGAATGTCATTGGCAATACAAAGAAAAGCGTTTTTCTTACGTTGCCTGGTGGGAAAGGAAGACACCCAGACAATTACTCTGTTCTCCCAATTTCTGAAATGCTGAAAAAAGACTTTGGTCTGTAGAAGAACAATATTCCTCAAGAACAAACCTGAACACTTTGGCTGAGTTCTTTGGTAGTCTATATTTTTAGTGGCAGATAGTTACTGTCCTCAAGTACAATATATTGCTGGGTCCCAGGAAAAAAAAAAACAGCATAAATCACAGAATGTTCCCAATGCCTGCATCTTAGAATTGCTTCATTTATTTGTTCAACAAATGCTTACTGAGTCTCTTTTTTTTTTTTTTTTTTTGACTCAGACACTGAGTTAGGTACAGTGAACATATAATCATTTAAGTCCTTTCCTGCTAGTGGATAGAGAAGTCAGAGAAAAATAAATCACAGCATGGTATTAAAAAGAGCCATTACAGAGATATGGACAAAATGTGAAGGAAACAAAAGGAATGGAACTAATTCTACCTGAAAGGACTTAGAAAGATGTCACCATATCGGGCTTCCAGGAGGGGGCCACTGAGAAGCTCTTGCTATTAGAAGATGAAGACGTACAGGGGACATGAGAAAAACGGGGAAGGGGGTGAGATTTTGCATTATGCTCTCACCTGCCATATCTTGCAAAAAAGAAATATATGTTCTCTGCCATAAAATGGAGAATTGGCCTCAATCAAATTAATTCCAATATTCATACCTCTAATAGGGAAGATTAAGCTATTGAGATCTGAATTAACAATGCATGAGAAAGTAGGACCAGCCAGAAATCACTAAGTCAGAAGCCATTGGTCTCACTGCTGATCTGGGTGTCCTAGAGCTATTAGCCATACTCCTAAGGAAAGCCAGGGCCATGTACTCGGAATATGACATGTAGCTTTACACTGTTAAGAAGAAAATGTTCTGGAAGAGAAGAGGAGGCAAAGCTTTGGTCCAATCAAAGCAAAAAAATCCAAGCTCATCACTGAAGAGAGATATATTCTAAGTCAAACCCATACCAGTTTCTTAATTCTGAACATGCTGAATTTTTTACTTCATCACTTAATCGATGATTGCCCAGCTCTGCACTTGTATATGCCTGTGTGGAAAAGTGGAGGCATTTTTATGAAACAGTGAAACTAGTTTCTAAACACACTTGTCTGAACCTGCAGCTTTAAATAAGGAGCTCCCTTTTAAAAATCACCCAGGAAAGTCATATGCCATTGTGGTGAGAGGCCCAGCTATAAAAGACACTTGTGAACTTTTGTGTTTTGATTTTTCTCGTTTCTTTTTCTCTAGCCACCAGTGTGTCAGATCTTCTCCTGGGGATCACTGGAGGTCACCCCAACCCAAAGAGTAATGATAGTTGCAGAATAACTGGAAGCTAATGCCAGGAAAAGTAAATTATTACTTTCAGGGACTGTAGCTCCCTTCAGAATTGTGGGGTGTATCTAAAAATAAAAGTTTGAAGAGATTATCTTTCAAAAAGGTATATAATAGTTTCATTGTGCAGTAAAGGAGGGTATATTCAAACTTTTTGGCCTCAAGTGTTTGAAAGAAAGCTGTTTGTCTCCTAATGATCACAGTAGGGCTGGAAAAAAGGGCTTGTTACTAGATTCCTGAGAGTCAAATGCTTAAATCAATCTTGACTAGTGTCCCTGAGCAGTCGGGACCCTGAGGGTTCTGTAGTTAAAGAACTAAGCACCAAGCTCTAGAACCAAAGACATGATGATATGACTACCTCAAGAGGAAAATCGAGGAACACTCACAGCTGAGTCCTCATCTACCATAACAGAAAGTCAAAGAGAAGGTGTAAAATGGAGCAATAAAAGTAACCATAGCATATATCATTGAAATTTGAAAGTAAACACGAGAAGAAATAGACAAAGGATCTGAAAATGATTGCTTTTGAATGCCTAAACTGAAGGATAGGGAAGATAGGCCAAGGGCCATCCATTTTTTAAATATAAACTTTTATTATAAATAATGAACATGCATTCCTCTGAAAAAATGTTCAAAGAACTATAATAAAAGGAAAATTACTGTATTATCTTTAAAAGTCCAGAACTGATATTTTAAATAATGTGTTTTTATTCCTTTTGTAAAAATCTAGTAATTTTTAAAATATAGCTTCTTGCTAGCGGGCAAGAAATCCACAGACCTTCATTACTCAAATTCAAAACCACGCATAGGAGGCTAGGTGTAAGAAAAGGTAGTATAACACTTTTTGTTATTTGGAGGCTGTAGGTAATACGGCAAAACAAAAAAGGCTAGGGGAATCTTCCTCTCAAAGCACATGAAGATTAGGAGAAGCCCTAGATTTCACATTTTAAAGTGGAAAACAAATAGCATAGATATAGAGACTGAATTATTTGTGTTAAGAAGACTTACAAGTGCACAGCCATTGTTCCAGTCTCCATTTCCGTGTGTCTGTGCATGCTGGGAATGAGGAAGGAAAAACTGAGAGAAGAGGCATTCCATGAGGATGGCAGAGCAGGAATAGAAGATAGCATGAAAAAGGGAATGAAGCCAGAAATGCTAACTTCCAGGAAGGTAGAGCTGTGAAACGTGAATCTTTATAGAAAATCCAAAATTTATGCAAAAACAAAAATTGGACAGAGGAGCCTTCCTTAAGTATTTGTCCTGGAATATGTGCCAGGAAAAAAACACATTAACTCCAAGGAAATCTCATAAAAAAATTCTAGGTCAAATAAGTTTCAACTAACTCTTCAGAGACCTTAAGAATGGAGTAAGGCTTAGAATAACCTTGCTTTTAAACATCCAGAGGCCCCAGTTTGAACTAGAAATAAAAAATCAAAAGTAATGTTAGAATTTTAATTGGAATAATAACACGTGAAATGATCGTGAAGTGAAAGTGGTATAACTTTGCAATCACTCTAGCTGGGTGTTGTCTTAGTCCATTTTGTAATGCTATAACAATATCAAAGACTGGGTAGTTTATAAACAATAGAAGTGAATTTGGCTGACAGTTCTAGAGGCTGGGAAGTCTAAGACCAAGGAGCCGCATCTGGTAAGGGCCCTCTTGCTGCATCATCACACGGAAGAAGGCATTGCATGGTGGGAAAGCATGCATGGGGCAGGGAGGGGGCCAAATTAATCCTTTTTATTTGGAATCCAGTCCTGAAATAACTAACTCATGATAAAAGGCAGAGCCCTCGGGACCTAATTACCTCTTAACTTCCCATCTCTCAATATTGTTGCATTGGGGATTAAGTTTTCAACACATGAATCTTGGGGGACATATTCAAATCGTACTAGGTATATTTAAGCTTCTTCCCTCTATGCATAAATTATGGCTGTTCCTCTTGGTATCTGTGCTTAGAATTGCCCAAATAACTGCCTGGTTTGGAAGAGTGCTTTCTATGTAGAGTCCTACTGACAATGATAGCATCTCTACAGAACCCTCTAATGACCAAGGCAAGTGTTTGCACAGCTGTCATTTTGTGAATAAGTTGTTTTGTTTCTTATTCTTTATTACTTTATTAATATCTGCCTATTTTGTTAATCCCTGTTTTCTCTCATTATCTGGGCCTATGTAGTTGTCATTCCTTACTTGAACTCCATCTCATTCTCTCTACTAGCTATAGACCAGTGGGTCTCTACTGAACTATGACTGAATATTAGATCACTCAGGAGGCTTAAAAAAAATGCTGATGGCCAAACCTCACCCCAGATAAATTAAACTCATCTGACTGGGCCTAGAGCCTAGGAACTGGTACTTTTTAAAGCTTCCCCAATTATTCTAGTTGCTAATCACTGTTGTAGATATTTGTTTCTGCTGTGACTCTGTTGTCTGGCATGGAGTTGGGTGATTATGTCATGAAACAAAGGCAGAGAACCGTGAAGAATATTTTCATCCCTGTCTGATCCTTCCACATACCAGGATAATAGAATTTATCTTTATGTCTCTTTTATTACAAAGGCTTCTGTTTCTTTTTGTTTTCTTGCTTTTGTTTTGTTTCATTAGATTCAATATGTTTGGCTGAACCCAATGAAACAATTAGAATGTAACGAAACATCTAGATAACCAAGAATGATAATATTGTACACCTAATATATCCAGATAACAGAAACATCTATGCCTTCATTGAAACTTGTGGAAAGTTCTCAGTTTTTTAATGTACATTGATAGCAGAGGAAGTGGCCTGACCTTGATGCCATGAGCTATGGCTTCATTGAGCTGGTGTCTAGGAAGCTATGTGATTTTTTTTTTAAATAAGTTCCCTTGATTTTTGTCTTCTTAGAAGCAGGAATTCTTTCTTGTTGTGACAAAAGTAAAATGATTTTGGTTTTATTTAGGAATTTTTCCACTTACAGTAAAATTTTATTGTATTTTTAGAAAAATTACAATTCGTAACACTTGGTTTCCTAAAAACCAAATTATGTGTATATAAGTATTTATGTATTTGTGTGTGTATATACATAATGTATGTATATGTGTGTGTATATATATATAAAATGTATGTATATGTGTGTGTATATGTACATATAATATGCCTTCCAACTGTTTAAGAGCTATTTTTAAAGATACTTTTTTTTTCTGAGACAGAGTTTTGCTTTTGTTGCCCAGGCTGGAGTGCAGTGGCGTAATCTCAGCTCATTGCAACTTCTGCCCACCGAGTTCAAGTGATTCTCCTGCCTCAGCCTCTCAAGTAGGTGGATCACAGGTGCATGCCACCATGCCTGGCTAATTTTTGTATTTTTAGTAGAGACAGGGTTTCACCATATTGTCCAGGCTGATCTTGAACTCATGACCTCAGGTGATCCACCCACCTCAGCCTCCCAAAGTGCTGGGATTACAGGAATGAACCACCATGTCTGGCCAAGATACTTTTTCTATAATGACTTGACTATTTTCACAAAACCAAAATTTAAGGTAGATGTTTACATTTTACCTTATAAAATTTTTCTTTAAATAATTTTAGTGATCATAACCATAGATGTACAATTATGGAAGTTCAATGTCTAATTTTCAAATTCAAAAGCTCATAGTGTGTCACAGTGAAAAAATAAGATCTAATGTAAAATAAATTCCAAAACTTTTTTCACAAATAATTTATCTTCAGGAAAAATACAATTTGACAGAGGTGCAAGGAAGAGACAACATAGATTCATTCTAATTTCAACCATTGACTTTCTTAGCACCATTTTGCCATTTTCTGATAAAGGTAACAATAAATGGTATAATTACAAAATGAGGAATAGTCATCAAGAAAAAGTGAAAGACACTTTCTATTCCTTTTCTGCATTGTCAGTGGGTTTCTAGATAGTGAATGTAGAAAAAGCTTATCAATATCTGAAAAACTAACATTAAGGTTATATAAAACATAATCACAAGAATATTCTCCTTTGCAGAATTGGCTCCTATTAGAGTGAGATATATTCATTATCTATACTTAGAAATTTAACCATGCTCTGTTTATTCCAAAGAAAGTTATAAAATAAAGGATTTTACCTGTAGGTGTGGTTTTTCTATCACTTTTTGAAATTTCAAAGTAGACTGTTTAACAGTCTATCAACATGAATCATAATGCTTAAAGATGTATTACGTTTATTCTTTGAAAAGAATAATTTAGTCCCTAGAAGGAAAAGTCAAATGGAAATAAACTTATTTATATTAGTGAAATTAAACATCAGCAACTGAAGGAAAGATTGCTCTGTTTTAATGTTGCTTTTCTTTTTACTTTCTATATACATAATCAAGCTTACATTCTTAACTAACAGTGCAAGCTCTCTTCAAGAAGTCAGGCTCAATAGAGATATTTGGGTCATGTAACACATTGTAATTATAGGACATGGCTGTCATTTGTATATGGTTAGTTTGTTCCCATAAAAACTCCTGCTGAAATTTGCTCCCCAATGTGGTGGTATTTCAAGCAGGGCCTAATGGGAGATGCTTGGGCTATGGAGGCAGATCTCTCATGAGTAGCTTGGTGCCATTGGTAATGAACGACTTCTTACTCTGGTGAGACTGAGTTAGTTCTCCAAAGAGTGGGTTGTTATAAAGCAAGAACACCCCTTGGGTTTTGTTTCTCTTCACACATGTCTACCTCCCCGTTGACCTACTCAGCCATAGTATGATGCGGCAGAAAAGCCCTTGCCAGACGCCAAGGCTATGCCCTTGAACTTCACAGCCTACAGAACTGTGAGCTAAATTAACCTCTTTCCTTTATAAATTTTACCCAGTCTCAGGTATTCTGTTATAGCAACATAAAATGGACAAAAATATATTACTATAAAATGTGCTTCATAAAATTGACTGAATTTGATACAGCCTTTTAAACTATTAGGTCATTTCTATAATAAATCTGTTGCCCTGTTTTATGAGGAAACATAGAAATATTTTTCCCCCCTTACAGGATTTTATGTACTGTGCCAGGATTCTTAGAAATCCCAGTTCTCTTTATAATCATTTTATGTTTTGGAATCTATTGCATTGGAAACAAAAGCTGCCCATCTAAATTTCTGACACATTTCAAGTCCCAGCTCAATTCTAAAATCCTCTGAGAGTTTTATTATTTCCTCCCCAGCAATTTCTTCTGCGCTTGTAGGAAAAAGAGATGATATAGTTGGGTTGTGATTCCAGGAGCCAGGAGTGGAAACAGTGAGAGAGGGATGGGACTGGCCCATTCACAGCAGAGAATGGAACAAACAAACATCTTCAAGACAGTAGCCAGCATATGGTAGGTTCAGTTTGTGTCTTATCCAACATTCATTTCTCCCCCCACCTTTTTTTTCTAACCCGCATTTTAATCACCCACACTATTCTGAACTCTATTGGTAGATTCTGAAGAGTAAGCCAATCTACACACGGCACTCCACTCCAAATATGATTGATCTAAGTTTGGGTATGCATTAGACCCAATTAGAATGAAGGAGAGGACATATACCACAGTTTGGGAAAAAGGGAAGAATTTTATCTTTTTCTTCTACTGTATATAAATAATAACCGTGGTTCCCACATTTGCTGCTGGTTGTATCTTGCAATCGTGAAGGAAGCCAGCTTGGGGACCAATCTGACAATGGAGAAACGCAAAGCAAAATTAATTACATAGAAAAATAAACCTTATTTATTATCATGTATTCCCAGGAGCCTATAGTTAGGGTAGGAATGGAGAGGAATGGGATCAGGGGTTGTGGGGAGTGGGGATAGGAGCTCAGTCTTATCTTCTCCTGTATGGCTCACTCTTTCAAATTTGCTGTATTTCTCTTCACCTTGCTAAGTATAATGCATATTCACTTGTTCAGTTAATTCAGCAAATATATATTGAAAGTCTAGGATGTACCACGCATGTTCTAGGTATCAGGATACATCAGGAGCAAAAGTCCCTTCAATATGATCAGAGGTCATATTCCTCTCCATTCCTACCCTACCTACAGGCTCCTGGGAATGTCTGATAATAAAGTTTCTTATTAAGCTCATTTGAACTGCCATTTTTGTTACCTGCTGCCAAAAGCATTTGAACCTTGACAAAGTGATAATAAATCCGCAGTCAATAGTCCACCTAAAGTAGCAATCTGAAGGCTGTCCACAGAGAAAGCAAAATAAGGTTGTGGGACAGAATCGAGATGCCAAAGGAGGTAATGTAGATTTCCAATGAAGTACAAGAGAGTCTAGAGCAGGATTTCTCAGCCTCAGCATTACTGATGCTTTGGGCCAGATGTTTGTCTTAGGTTCTGTCCTATGCACTATAGAAGGTTTAGCAGCAACCCTGGCCTCTACTCACTAGATGCCTGTAGCACCACCACCCCAACCAGTGTGATGACCAAAATGTCCCTTGGGAGGCAAAACAGCCCCCGCGAGAACCATTTTTTTAAAGGGATTCTCTGAGGCTTGGATCATAGCTGCATGGCTTTACTATAGGAATTGGCAAGTTCACCTGGGACAGCGACAGAGAAATTAATGATATTATTATTTAGATACTCTCCTCTGTGTCCAGTAGCATTAAATTCTTGTGTCACTCAATTTGAACCTTAACTTTTATGGTCTGGTACCAATTAAACAACTTCTTTTTGCTTCAATTTCTTTATAAAGAAAACAAGCCTGGTACAATGGCTCATGCCTATACTCCCAGCAATTTGGGAGGCCAAGGTGGGAAGATCACTGGAGGCCAGGACCACGTGGTCAACATAGGGAGACCCTATATTTATGAAAAGAAAAAAAAGTAAAAATTATCCAGGCATGGTGGCACATGTCTATAGTCCCAGCTACTCAGGAGGTTGAGGTAGGAGGATTGCCTCAGCCCAGGAGTTTGAGGCTGCCGTGAGCTATGATCACACTATTGTACTTCAGCCTGGGCAACAGAGAAGACCTTGTCTCGACAACAAAAAATTTAAAAACAGGCAAGATAATAGCAATTACGTCATTGCACTATTAGAAGGGTTAAGTAAGATAATGCATGAAAAAAGCTAACAGTGCCTGGCAGATAATAATTTGAAACAAATTTTAGCTACTATTATTAACATTATTGTTACTATTACCAAAACTTTTTTCTGAGGAGCCGTGGCCTCTCTGGGACCCTCAGGTAATTAGGCAGAAGGTACTATGGATTGTGGAATAGTGGGAGTATTTATTGACTTCACAGCACATGACAGTAGGCCATGAGGGTGTCTCAAGTTCAAGGTAAAGGAGTAAGAATTTCCTAAGGTTTACATATACAAGACAACTTTCCTCATGATACAATCTTTACTGTCTTCAGCAAGTTCACTTCTCCCTCTTTCTATTACCATCATAGTCCATGTCCATAATGGATTTTGAGTGACGGGGACAAATCCTGTAAGTATGACCTGTATTCCCAATATAAACATGTTTACCTGAGGAGAGGTTGGTGGGGAAGGGAGATAGGGGCTCAGCCTTATATTCTGTATGGCTCACTCTTTCAATTCTGTTGTATTTCTTTTTGCCTTGCTAAAGACAATGCATATTCATTCCTTCAATTAATTCAATAAACATATATTGAAGATCTAGGAGATACCAGGCATGTTCTAGGTATCAGGATACAGCAGGAGCAAAAAGTTCCCTCAAGAAACTGCATTAGAATGGGGCAGACAATCCAAGAATACATGTTCTGCAGATGTAGTAGGTGCTATGGAGAAACAAGGTCAGGGATGCCAGGAAGGGGGTCATCAATCTTTCATGTAAAGGGTCACTGCTGAGAAGCTAGAGGGTGAGCCATGTAGGGAAGAAAGTTCCAGGCAGAAGGAGCAGCTAGTAAAAAGATTCTGAGGTGAGTTGTGGGCTCTGAATTTGGAGAAATAGCAAAAAGGTCAGTGAGGCTGGAGCAAAGGGGGTAATAGTCCTACAGGAGGAAAGATGGTCAGAGAGCAGTGGAGTGGGGAGGAGGCGTGGGTCAGGTGGGCCTAGGAGATGGTTGAAAGGAGACAGCATTTTGCTCAGTTAGATTCTTAAAGTTTTTGCCAGAGAAGTGATAAAATTTCATTTTATATATATATAATAGAAACTTTTATTAATATTCATGAATGAAATTATTAACCAATGTTTGCTGAGAATTAATGAAATGTTAATAGGTGTTTCAACTAAAAACAACATCCTTGGAAGGACTTCTGATTTAGGGGACATGAAGTGGTCAGTGACTTCTCTCCCCTAAAGAATAATATAAAACAGGAAAAAATGTCAAAACAATTAATTTAAGGTATGGAAAATGGACAAAGACTGACAATAAATTTAAAAGTACTTATACTTGACAAACTGCTAGAGCAGAGGTAGTAAGTCAGCAGCAGGCAGTGGCAGGAGACTTTCCCAGAGCAGCTCAGGTTAAAAACCAGCAGCTTTGCTGCCAGAGGGGTAGACTCAATTTGGGGCAGAGGTGGAAAACTGTGTCTTGCCATCTAAAAGTTATGCCATTAGTTGAGGATGAACAGGAAAAACCCATAGCTTTGCAAGCTCAGGGTTTCACTTTTTGGTAACAATTTAATGGAAAGGTCCCAGAAATGAGTTATCTTTGAACATGGCTGTTAGAACTAAGAAACAGAATTGTGCATTTCAACTCAACTGAATTTTAAAGGCCATATGTGGGTACCATATTGAACGACATGGATTTATACCATTACAATCAAGGATAAACAATCGGGAAGCTTCAGGAAGCTTTCCCAATTAAAAGTCATAATACACTGCCCAATTTTAGAATCTGAGCCAATTTTCATATCTAGGACTATCAGGCTGAAAAAGAAACTAAATCCCCGTAAGAAAAAATTCTGCAGCACCACAGCAAAGATACATGATAATGGTTCCTCCAGTCCTTTCCCAAGGGAACCTGTAACCATGAACAGCCAGACGCTGAGGACTGTAAGACACAGGATTAATATTTAGGTCAATAAACAATTTTTTGAGACCATATTATGAACTACACATAGGAAATATAATCATAAATAAGCCTCAGGCTCTGCCTTGAAGGAGCTTATTGACTGTATCATAAACAATGAACACAGGAATGTTTTACACACAAATACACAAAACATTACATTCCAAGTCTACTGGAGAGATATAGATTAAGGTGATGAGGGGAAAGCACAGATAATATATTTCATATTTTTAATGTAGAGTAGAATTTCTCAAGCTTTTTAAATTTTCACTCCTCTAAGGAGCACTTTTAGTTAGACATTTTATTCCTAACAGCCTCCTACCCCATGAAATGATATAATTAGTAATAAGATTGAGCTTTGGGGGGTCACAAACCATTGTAACATCTAAGATATTTCTTCTACCCAACACAAGAGCCAATTTTCACTCCTGTGGGGGCGGTATCTTTGAGAATGCAGATATAACTTCTCTGCATTGTAGAGAAAGGTTACTTTTCGTAGAATGGATTTAAGAAAGTCTATGAGGAAGTAACATTAGAATTGATTTAGAAACATGAGTATGATTTATTCATATAGAGAAAGAGATAAAGGAAGTACAGTTAAGGGAATTTCTGGTACCACATTGCTGGGAGAGAAAACCCTTGGATAAGTTAAAGGTTTTGGCAACACCTTTGAAATCACTGTTGCTATGTAGTGGTTGGCTTGCAAAATCTACAAAGGAAAAGATCAGAGAATATTCTGGGGAGACCTGGAATAGACAGATAGAACAAGAAATGTAAAATGCATGAGATTTATACTTTTAAAAAAAAATGTTTGTATTTGATGCATTTCTTATGGGTAATTTAGAATACAGTCAGCCCCCCATATCTATGGGTTCCATATTCATGGATTCAACCAATTGTTGATCAAAAATACATGGGAAAAAAATTCTACAAAGTTCCAAAAGAGTAAAACTTAAATTTGTCTTGTGCCAAGTACTATGTTGAATCCACATGAATGAAATGATATGTAGGCAATTATTAGGTATAATAAGTAACATAGAGGTGATTTAAAGTACACAGGAGAATATTTATAAATATTACATGATTTTATATCATGTACTTGAACATCCTCAGATTTGGATCCAAGGGGGTCCTGAAACCAATCCCTGAGGCTACTGAGGAATGACTGTATTTCTAAATTGCTGTGGAAATTGAAAATCCACTATTAACCTACACAATAAGTCAGAAGTTCATAAGAATGAATTTGGTAAAAACAAATGTAACCTTAAATATCACTTCTGTAGAAAAGCTACCAGTCAAATATTAATTATTTTAAGTTTTATTAACAACAGCAACAACGTAACTCTAACACAACCTTCTCGTACTTGTACATTTTAACAGCTATCATTACTTTGTCTTTCTAAATTAGACCTCAAACACATCCTCATGCATACACTTCACATTGCTACAATATATTTGAAGATGAAGTTTTTTGTAATAATCTACATAAGAGATGTGGATTTGCATAATCAATACATGTACTAAAGCTGGGAATGGTGGTAAGCACCTGTAATCCTAGCTACTCGGGAGGCTGAGGCAGGAGAATCGCAGGGGACAGAGGTTGCGGTGAGCCAAGAGATCACACTACTACACTTCCAGCCTGGGCAACAGAGGGATACTCTGTCTCAAAAAAAAAAAAACAAAAATACATGTACTAGACAATAAGTTCTGGGGTAAGAGTTAGTCCTGACTTATATTTTGTAACCTTATACCAATTAGCAGTCTTTTGACAAGTTGCCTTAAGGTTTCTTTGTTAAACCAAACATATTTGCCACATTGAGATCAGTTTGAGTGCCTTTGGAATAAGGGTAAAAAAAATGGAAAGATACGAATATATGTTTCCCATATCTGACATACAAAATCTAACCAATTGAGGATTTTTATTTTTAGCATGAGGTACTGAGGACTCCATTACATTAAAAATTAAGATAAAACCCCTAGACCAAAAAAAAATCCAAAATTTCCTTTTGCAATTAGAGGAGGGAACCAAGGTAAGTTTGAATTAAAATATCTTTTTGAAAAGTTATTTTTTTAGAATCACAATTGTGATGCACAAAGAAAATTTTCTAATATTTTGCTGACCACTGGTCTCTGATTTAACCACTGAAGGTAGTCTTAACTACCTATGATGACAGAATGCATCCTATAAGCTCTAATAGTAAATAAGCATAAATAGTTGTTGCCCTAATTAATACAAATAAATATTATAGTCATAGTATTATTAAACTTATATTTCAAGACTCCAAAATCCTCCATCATGACCATAACTTGCTCTGCTTCCATCAGTTTCACTCTTTTTTTTTTATTTACCATGACTGCTACTTACCATCATCATCATTAATCATCCACATCCCCAAAGGCTTTGCCATTGCCTATTCTTCGGCCCTTCTGGCCTCTCCTGGATTCACTTTCCTTCCCAGCATAGGCATCTACTGCTATCATTTTTTAACCTGCATGGTCAGTTCCTTGGGCCACCTTCTCTTCCAATTAACTTGCCTCACCAGTCCCTACCTCCAGATTTAGCCCAAAGTCCTTTCTTTCTATACTCCAGCATCCAGGGTAACGAACCTAATAGAAACATCTGGGTTGAAACAACAAATGGATAGTTTTCAACCACTCCTGGGCCTTTTCAATAAACTACCTCATTTCTTTTAAAGGGACATTATTTTTTCACCCACAAGATCTCAAAGGTAGAAGCCTTTTGATATTTATTCCTTCATATATTTAGAACATAGTGGAGAACATATATTTTATCCGAATTTCTTCAGATGACAGTGGAGTTTGTTTCAGTGAGAATGCATTTTAACTGCAGATAATCAAACATTTCTACACATCAGCTTAAGCAACAGGAAATATCTGACATCACATACTAAATCTGAGGGAGCAGCCGGGCACAGTGGCTCACGCCTGTAATCCCAACACTTTGGAGGCTGAGACAGGAGGATCACGAGGTCAGGAGTTCAAGACCAGCCTGGTCAACACAATGAAAACCCATCTCTACTAAAAATACAAAAAATTATCTGGACATGGTGGTGCATGCCTGTAATTCCAGCTACTGGGGAGGCTGAGGCAGGAGAATTGCATGAACCAGGACCTGGGAAGCGGAGGTTGCAGTGAGCCCACATTGCACCACTACACTCCAGCCTGGGATACAGAGGGATACTCCCTTTCAAAAAAAAAAAAAGCAAGATGGCCAAATAGGAACAGCTCTAGAGTACAGTTCCCAGAGAGAATAATGCAGAGTGGACCAAGATATCAGAAGAAGAAAGTGGCAGCAACCCTTACTGTTCTGCAGCCACCGCTGGTGATCTCCAGGCAACCAGAGCCTGGAGTGGACCTCCAGCAGTCCTACAGCAGAGAGACCTCACCGTTAGAAGGAAAACTGAAAAACAGAAAGACATAACTTCATCATCAACAAAAAGGACGTCCACTCAGAGACCCCATCTAAAGTCACCAACTACAAAGACCACAGGTAGATAAATACACAAAGATGGGAAGAAACCAGAGCAAAAAGGACACAAACACCCAAAACCAGAATGCATCTCCTCCTCCAAGGGATCACAACTCATCACCAGCAAAGGAACAAAGCTGGATGGAGAATGAGTCTGATGAATTGACAGAAACAGGCTTCAGAAAGTGAGTAATAACAAACTTCTCTGAGCTAAAAGAACATGTTCTAACCCAATGTAAAGAAACTAAGAACCTTGAAAAAAGGTTTGAGGAAATACTAATGAGAATAAACAGCTTAGAATATAAATGACTCAATGGAGTTGAAAAACACAGCATGAGAACTTTGCAAAGCATACATAAGTTTCAATAGCTGAATCAACAAAGCAGAAGAAAGGATATCAGAGATTGAAGATCAACTCAATGAAATAAAACAAGAAGGCAAGATTAGAGAAAAAAGAGTGAAAAGAAATGAACAAAGCCTCCAAGAAATATGGGATTATGTGAAAAGACCTAATCTACATTTGATATATGTACCTGAATGTGACGGAGAGAATGAATCCAAGCTGGAAAACACTCTTCAAGATATTATTCAGGAGAACTTCCCCAACCTAGCAAGGCAGGCCAATATTCAAGTTCAGGAAATACAGAGAATACCACAAAGATATTCCTCAAGAAGAGCAACCCCAAGGCATGTAATAGTCAGATTCACCAGGGTTGAAATGAAAGAAAAGATGCTAAGGGCAACCAGAAAACAAGGTCGGGTTACCCACAAAAGGAAGCCCATCAGACTCACAGTGGATGTCTCAGCAGAAACCCTGCAAGCCAGAAGAGAGTGGGGACCAATATTCAACATCCTTAAAGAAAAGAACTTTCAATCTAGAATTTCATATCCAGCCAAACTAAGCTTCATAAGCAAAGGAGAAATAAAATCCTTTATGAACAAGGAATTGCTGAGAGATTTCATCACCACTAGACCTGCCTTACAAGAGCTCCTGAAAGAAGCACTAAACATAGAAAGAAACAACCAGTGCCAGCCACTCCAAAAATGTACCAAATGTTAAAGAGCATTGACACAATGAAGAAACTGCATCAATTAATGGGTAAAACAGCCAGCTAGCATCAAAACGGCAGGATCAAATTCACACATAACAATATTAACCTTAAATGTAAATGGTATAAATGCCCCAATCGAAAGATACAAACTGACAAATTGGATAAAAAGTCAAAAACCATCAGTGTGCTGTATCCAGGAAACCCATCTCACATGCAAGGATACACAAAGGCTCTAGGAAAAAAGGATGGAGGAAGATTTACCAAGCAAATGGAGAGGAAAAACAAAGCTGGAGTTAGAATCCTAGTCTCTGATAAAATAGACTTTAAACCAACAAAGAAGGACGTTACATAATGGTAAAAGGATCAATGCACCAAGAAGAGCTAATGATCCTAAATATATATGCACCCAATACAGGAGCACCCAGATACATAGAGCAAGTTCTTAACGACCTACAAAGAGACTTAGACTCCCACACAATAATAGTCAGAGACTTTAACACTCCTCTGTCAATATTAGACAGGTCAATGAGACAAAAAATGGACAAGGATAACCAGGATTTGAAATCAGATCAGGACCAAGCAAATCTAATAGGCACATACAGAAATCTCCACCCCAAATCCATAGAATATACATTTTTCTCAGTACCACATCACACCTACTCTAAAACTGACCACAGAATTGGAAGTAAATCACTCCTCAGCAAATGCAAAAGAACAGAAATCATAAAAAACAGTCTCTCAGACCACAGCGCAATCAAATTAGAACTCAGGATTAAGAAACTAACTCAGAACTGCATGACTTCATGGAACTGAACAACTGGCTCTTGAATGCTGACTGGATAAACAAAAAAATGAAGGCAGAAATAAAGATGTTCTTTGAAACCAACAAGAATGAAGATACAATGTACCAGAATCTCTGAGATACATTTAAAGCAGTGTCTAGAGGACAATTTATAGCAATAAATGCCTACATGATAAGCAAAGAAACATCTAAAATCAGCACCCTATTGTCAAAATCGAAAGAGCTAAGGAGCAAGATCAAAAAAACTCAAAAGCTAGCAGAAGACAAGAAATAACTAAGATCAGAGCAGAACTGAAGGAGACAGAGATGCAAAAAACCCTTCAAAAAATCAATAAATCCAGTAGCTGTTTTTTTGAAAAGATCAACAAAATAGGCAGACCACTAGCCAGATTAATAAAATAGAAAAGAAAGAAGGATCAAATAGAATCAGTAAAAAGCGATAAAGGGGATATCATCACCGATCCCACAGAAATACAAACTACCAACAGAGATTACTACAAACAGCTCTATGCACATAAACCACTAAACCTGGAAGAATTGGATAAATTCCTGGACACTTGCACCTTCCCAAGCCTAAGCCAGGAAGAAGTTGAAACCCTGAATAGACTAATAACAAGGGCTGAAGTTGAGGCAGCAATTAAAAGCCTACCAACCAAAAAAAGCCCGGGTCCAGATGGGTTCACAGCAGAATTCTACCAGAGGTACAAAGAGGAGCTGGTACCAGTCCTTCTGAAACTATTCCAAACAATACAAAAAGAGGGAATCCTTCCCAAATCATTTTATGAGACCGACATCATCCTGATACCAAAACCCAGCAGAGAATCAACAAAAAAAGGAAACTTCAGGCCAATATCCATGATGATCATAGATGCAAAAATCTTCAATAAAATAGTGGCAAACTAATTGCAACAGCACATCAAAAAGCTTATCCATCATGATCAAGTAGGCTTCATCCCAGGGATTCAAGTCTGCTTCAACATATGCAAGTCCATAAACATAATTCACCACATGAACAGAACCAAAGACAAAAACCACATGATTATCTCAATAGATGCAGAGAAGGTCTTTGACAAAATTCAACAGCCCTTTATGCTAAAAACTCTCAATAGGTATAGAAGGAATGTATGTCAAAATAATAAAAGCTATTTATGACAAACCCACAGCCAATATCATACTGAATGGGCAAAAACTGGAAGCATTCCCTTTGAAATCTGGCACTAGACAAGGATGCCCTCTCTCACCACTCCTATTCAATACAGTACTGGAAGTTCTAGCCAGAGCAATCAGGCAAGAAAAAGAAATAAAAGGTATTCAATTAGGAAAGGAGGAAGTCAAATTGTCTCTATTTGCAGACGACATGATTGTATATCTAGAAGACCCCATCGTCTCAGCCCAAAATCTCCTGAAACTGATAAGCAACTTCAGCAAAGTCTCAGGATACAAAAATGTGCAAAAATCACAAGCATTCCTATACACCAATAACAGACTTAAAGAGAGCCAAATCAAGAACCAACTGCCATTCACAATTGCTACAAAGAGAATAAAATGCCTAGGAACACAACTAACAAAGGATGTAAAGGACCTCTTCAAGGAGAACTACAAACCACTGCTCAAGGAAGTAAGAGAGGACATAAACAGATGGAGAAATATTCCATTCTCATGGTTAGGAAGAATCAAAATTGTGAAAATAGCCATACTGCCCAAAGTAATTTATAGATTCAATGCTATCCCCATCAAGCTACCTATGACCTTCTTCACAGAACTGGAAAAAACCACCTTAAACTTCATATGGAACCAAAAGAGAGCTCACATAGCCAAGACAATCCTAAGCAAAAATAACAAAGCTGGAGGTGTCATGCTACCTGACTTCAAACTATACTACAAGGCTACAGTAATCAAAACAGCATGGTACTGGTATCAAAACAGAGACATAGTCCAATAGAACTGAACAGAGGCCTTGGAGGCAACACCACACATCTACAACCATCTGATCTTTGACAAATCTGACAAAAACAAGCAACAGGGAAAGGATTCCCTGTTTAATAAATGATGTTGGGAATACTGACTAGCCATGTGCAGAATGCAGAAACTGTACCCCTTCCTGACACCTTACACTAAAATTAATTCCAGATGGATTAATGACTTAAACATAAGGCCTAACACCATAAAAACCCTGGAAGAAAACTTGGGCAAAACCATTCAGGACATAGGCACAGGCAAGGACTTCATGACTAAAACACCTAAAGTATTGGCAACAAAAGCCAAAATAGACAAATGGGATCTAATTAAACTCCAGAGCTTCTGCACAGCAAAAGAAACAATCATTAGAGTGAACCAGCAACCAACAGAATGGGAAAAAATTTTCATAATCTACCCATCAGACAAAGGGCTAATATCCAGACTACAAAGAACTAAAGCAGATTTACAAGAAAAAAACAAACAAACCCATTCAAAAGTGGGTGAAGGATATGAACAGACACTTTTCAAAAGAAAATAAATATGCGGCCAACAAACATATGAATAAATGCTCATCATCATTGGTCATTAGAGAAATGCAAATTAAAACCATATTGAGATACCATCTCATGCAAGTTAGAATGGCAATCATTAAAAAATCTGGAGACAACAGATGCTGGAGAGGATGTGGAGAAATAGGAACACTTTTACACTGTTGGTGGGAGTGTAAATTAGTTCAACCATTGTGGAAGACAATGTGGTGATTCCTCAAGGACCTAGAAATAGAAATTCCATTTGACCCAGCAATTCCTTTACTGGGTATATGCCCAAAGGATTATAAATCATTCTGTCATAAAGACACATGCATACTATGTTCATTGTAATGCTGTTTACCATAGCAAAGACCTGGAACAAACCCAAATGGCTATCAATGATAGACTGGACAGGGAAAATGTGGCACATATACACCATGGAATACTATGCAGCCATAAAAAACGATGATTTTGTGTTCTTTGTAGAGACATGGGTGAACCTAGAAACCATCATTCTCAGCAAACTGACACAAGAACAGAAAATCAAACACCACATGTTTTCACTCATAGGTGGGTGATGAACAATGAGAACACTTGGGTACAGAGAAGGGAACAACACTCACAGGGCTAGGTGTGAGGGTGGGGAGGGACAGCGGGGGTGGTGGGGAGGATGGGGAGGGATAATACCAGGAGAAATGCCTGATGTAGGCAACAGTGGGTGGGGGAGAATGGAGACAGCAAACTTCTATGGCATGTATGTACCTGTGCAACAATCGCAGGATGTAGGACATGCACATGTACTCCAGAGCCCAAATGCAATTTAAAAATAAAATGTATTTTTTAAAATACTTCTTGCGAGAAATGACATTATTTGTGTCTAATATTAATTACTTAGAAAAATCAAACATAAATTTGGTGACAGCAAACAACAAATAATTTCTACCTAAAAATGATAAAGACTTTAGCAGAATTTTTTTTTTCTCCCTCACTGGTCAAGTGGCTTTCTGGCAGAGAGTGAGCTAAAATTATAAGATATTCTCTGGGGAACAGATTGCAAGAACCAGA
Source organism: Aotus nancymaae (assembly GCF_030222135.1). Classification (NCBI taxonomy): domain Eukaryota; kingdom Metazoa; phylum Chordata; class Mammalia; order Primates; family Aotidae; genus Aotus; species Aotus nancymaae. Next base: position 8,964,152 of record NW_026988447.1, on the reverse strand, counting down.
ATGAAATAATGTGTGCTTCTTCAGAAACGAAATGTTGGAACTCCATTCCAAACAGCATTTGCTCATGAGAGATACAGTTTTATTTGTCTTCAATGTATCATTCCAAGAAGTTTTGACTTCCATGATAGGGCTTAGACATCCAGTGGGTGTTTTCAGATACACCTAATCCCTTAAGGGAGATTTATATGCAACTATAAGGTGTCATAAGGAAGATTTTTTAAAATGCTTGTCTGATGAGGGTGTCCTTCAATTCACTTCACCTCAAGCATTTGATCAAAGTTCACTAGATATAGGTCTGTCATGTGGAAATAAAAGGAAACCTTCCAAACAGAAATCCGACCACACCCTGCCAAGAAAATTCTTCACTAGATTTATTTAGATACACTTGCAGCTTATTATGTCTTTGGGAGATCATCACTTACTATTTTGGAAAAAAAAAAAGATTACAAATTGACAATATATTAACAATATATATTTGCAATGCCTCAGGTCAATAACTAATTTAAGAAATTTGTTTAAATGTTTCTTATTACACCCTTAAATAAAATGCACAAACCAAACAGGAAGTAGCTTCATTAACCCATGACAAAGGAAAAAGTGATATATCTGAAGTGAACTTGGAAAACTCTAAAAAAGCAATATAATTTTTGCAGTATATTACAGTGACAGTAAAAGACAGAAACTAGGTTTGACTTAAAGTCACACAACAGCTGCACAAACATATTTTAAATAGAAAACTATCTTCAGAGGATAAAATAGAAGTCAGGAATTTTCAAAGAAAAAAATAATTATCTTTAAAAAACAGCTGGACATGCATCCTGCTTATGTCTGACATGAATTCCTGCTGAAATTTAAATGAACCTTGCTAGAACATTGGCAAAGTGGGGATATTAGAATTAAATATTACGTGCTTGACTAGTCCAGAAATTTGCGCTGTTCTGAGACTTAAAAAGATGTGGGACTGAAAAAGCACTGAGAAGTAGTGACCAGGTCGATTCACATGGAGATAAGACAGTTGTAAGACAGGCATGAGGAGGAATGATTATGTCAAACTGCTAAAGGATCAGGAGTGTGGAAAGAGGGAAGTCTTGTACACTGTTGGTGGGGATGTAAATTTTATGAAAAATTGTACAGAGGGTCCTTGCATCAGTCTGTTCTCACGCTGCTATAAAGAAATGCCTGAGACTGGGTAATTTATAAAGAAAAAAGGTTTAATTGACTCACAGATCAGCAATAGCTGGGAAGACCTGAGGAAACTTATAATCACAGCAGAAGGGGAAGCAAACACATCCTTCTTCACCTGGTGGCAGCAAGGAGAAGAATGAGTGCCCAGTGAAGGGGGAAGCCCCTTATAAAACCATCAGATCTCATAAGAATTGACTCCCCGGCATGAGAACAGGATGGGGGAAACCACCCTCATGATTCAATTATCTCCATCCAACATTAATCTGAAAGTCCAAGTCCAAAGTCTCATCTGAGACAAGGCAAGTCCATTCTACCTATAAGCCTGTAAAATCAAAAATAAGTTAGTTACTTTCTAGATACAATGAGGTACAGGCATTGGGTAAATACAGCCATTCCAAATGGGAAAAAATGACTCAAACAGTGGAGCTACAGGCCCCATGCAAGTCTGAAATCCAATAGGGCAATCATTAAAGCTTCAAGTTCCCAAATGATCTCCTTTGACTCCATGCCCAACATCCAGGTCACACTGATGCAAAATGTGGGCTCCCACAGCATTGGGAAGCTCTGTTCTTGTGGTTTGGTGGGTACATTCTCCCACCTGGCTGCTTTTACAGGCTGGCATTGAATGCCTATGGCTCTTCTGGGGCATGATGCAAGCTGTTGGAGGATCTACCATTCTGGAATCTGGAGGACAGCAGCCCTCTTCTCACAGAGCCACTAGGCTGTGCCCCAGTAGGGACTCCAGCTGGAGGCTCCAACTCCATATTTCCCTTCTGCAATACCCTAGCAAAGGTTCTTCATGAAGGATCCACCCCTGCAGCAAACTTCTGCCTGGGTATCCAGGCATTTCCATACATCCTCTGAAATCTAAGCAGAGGTTACCAAACCTCAATTCTTGACTTCTGTGCATCCACAGGCTCAACACTACACGGAAGCTGCCAAGGCTTGGGACTTGCACCCTCTGAAGCCATGGCCCAAGCTGCACCTTGGCACGTTTTAGCCATTGCTGGAGTGGCTAGGACATAGGCCACCAAGTCCCTAGGCTGCACACAGCAGGGGACCTCTGGGCCTGGCCCACAGAACCATTTTTTCCCTTCTAGGTCTCCAGGCCTGCGATGCAAGGGGCTGCTGTGGTCTCTGACATGCCCTGAGACATTTTTTCCCATTGTCTTGGTGATTAACAGTCAACTTCTCATTACTTATGAATATTCCTGCAGTGGGCTTGAATTTCTCCCCAGAAAAATGAGTTTTTCTTTTCTGTCACATCGTCAGCCTGCAAATTTTCCAAACTTTTATGCTCTGCTTCCTCTTGAATACTTTCCTGTTTAGGATTTTTTTCTGCCAGATACCCTAAACAATCTCTCTCAAGTTCAAAGTTTCACAGATCTTTAGGGCAGGGGCAATATGCCTCCAGTCTCTTTCAATAGCAAGAGTGACCTTTATTCCAGTTCCCAACAGTTTTCTCAGCTCTATCTCAGACCACCTCAGCCTGGACTTCGCTGTCCATATCACTATCAGCATTTTGGTCAAAGCCATTCAAGTCTCTAGGAAGTTCCAAACTTTCCCACATCTTCCTGTCTTCTGAGCCCTCCAAGTCTCTAGGGAGTTCCAAACTTCCCCACCTTTTCCTGTCTTCTTCTGAGCCCTCCAAACTGTTCTGACCTCTGCCTGTTACCCAGTTCCAAAGTCACTTCCACATTTTTGGGTATCTTTATAGCAACACCCCACTACCCAGTACCAATTTACTGTATTAGTCTGTTCTCATGCTGCTAATAAAGGCATACCCGAGACTAAGTAACTTACAAAGAAAAGAGGTTTAATTGACCTACAGTTCCACATGGCTGGAGAGGCCTCAGGAAACTTATAATCATGGTAGAAGGCACCTCTTCACTGAGCAGCAGAAGAGAGAATGAGAGCCAAGTGAAGGGGAAAGTCCCTCATAAAACCATCAGATCTCATGAGAACTAACTCAGTATCATGAGAACAAGATAGGACAAACTGCCCCCATGATTCAATTATCTCTACCTGGTTCCCTCCTATAACACATGAGGATTACGGGAACTACAACTCAAGGTGAGATTTGAGTCAGGACACAGCCAAAACATATCAGTCTTCAGCAAACTAAAATTAGAATTACCATAGGATCCAATAATCCTACTTCTGGGTATTTATCCAAATGATTTTAAATCTGTTTGTCAAAGAGATGTCTGCACTCCCATATTCAGTGCAGTAATATTCACAATAGGCAAGTTATGAAATCAACGTAAGTGTCCATCAACAGATGGATAAAGAAAAGGTGGCATATATACACAATGGAGTACTATTCGCCCTTTAAAAAAAGAGACCCCTGTCATTTGATGAAAGTGGAAAACATTACGCCAAGTGAAATAAGCCAGACACAGAAAGAAAAATATTACATATTTGTCCTCATATGTGGAATCTAAAACCTAAAATCAAAAATCAAAAAAGCAGAGATTAGAGGAGTAGTTATGGAAGCTGGAGGAAGGGAATGGAGAGATGATGGTCAAAAAGTACAAAATCTGAAACAGGAAGAACAGGTTTGTTGGGCTTTTTGGAGACCCATACTATGTGGTGAACGTATTAATAATAGTGGATCGTCCATTTCAAAGTTGTTAACAGAGTAAATTTTAAGTGTTTTCACCACAAAAAAGGTAAGTATCTGAGGTGATGGACATGTAGCTTGATTTAATTACCCCACATTATATTCATAAATCATAACATCATTTTTTTTTTTTTTTTTTTTTTTTGAGACGGAGTTTCGCTCTTGTTACCCAGGCTGGAGTGCAATGGCGCGATCTCGGCTCACCGCAACCTCCGCCTCCTGGGTTCAGGCAATTCTCCTGCCTCAGCCTCCTGAGTAGCTGGGATTACAGGCACGCGCCACCGTGCCCAGCTAATTTTTTTGTATTAATAGAGATGGGGTTTCACCATGTTGACCAGGATGGTCTCGATCTCTCGACCTTGTGATCCACCCGCCTCGGCCTCCCAAAGTGCTGGGATTACAGGCTTGAGCCACCGCGCCCGGCCCATAACATCATTTTTTACCCCAAAAATATATGCAATTAAAAATTGTCACTTTATAACATAATAGAATGAGAAAATACTGATTTGTTAATAATTCCATTTTATATATATTCACATATAAAAGAAGAGTCATGTATTACTTTAAGGGGTAGGTTTTGTTTAAAAGACTTGAATATCAATGGTTATGCTGAAATGAGACAAAAGGTGCAATGGGTTATAAAATTGTATAACAAAGCCCAGTGGTACCCTTCCAGTGTTACCCCCTTCCTATATCCTGACACATCAATATATGTCCCTTTCACAAATAGAGCAAAGTTCTGCCCCAGGAAAAGCCCACTCGGGCAACCTTGAAAGAACAAATGTCTGCAAAATGGAGGGGTTGTCAATAGCTGTTTTCAATAAACTCTGGCTAAATAATTATGTTTATTTATGCTTCTTTAAAAAGCAATATAATCTTTCACTTCTGGTCAATATAGCATAATAGAGATCAGATTCACCCTTCTTCCTGAAACAATCAAGAAAACCAGACAAAATATTTGAAAATGATTATAAAGACCCTAGATATCAGTCAACAAAGGACAGTGATTCCTAGAAGATAGGACACAAGCGAGCTTGATGATTGCCCCAACTTATTGCTCAGGGAGAATCCCTGATGCAGGCAGGGGAAACTCAGCAAAACCCAATCATCTCCCCAAGTTGAGGAAATGGAACTGAGACTCCAGGGAGACTAACAAGGCTAGAACTGGCAGCCCAGAGAATTGCAGAAAAGAGGGCTTCCCAGAGACAGAAACCAGGAAACCTACAGACGCTCCTCCTCAAGTGTACAGCAGGTCAGAGAGTACATATAAAGAAATGATCTAAGTCCAGAGAAAGAACCATCAGAACGAAATAGAGGGAACAGCACCCAACACTCTCACGGGGCCAGGAATAGTACCTGCTCCGCCCAGCCAGATTCAGAAATTTCCTAATCTATGAGGCACCAGGTAGAGTAGGGGGCCTCAAATCCAGGCCACAGACCAGCACCAATCCATGGCGTGTTAGGAACTGGGCCACACAGCAGAAAATGAGTGGGGGCGTGAGCAAGCATTACTGCCTGAGCTCCACCTCCTGTCAGATTAGCAGAGGCATTAGATTCTCATAGGAGTGTGAACTCTATTGTGAGCTGTGCATGCAAGGGATCTAGGTTGTGTGCTCCTTATGAGAATCTAATGCTGAGGATTTATCATTGACTCCCATCGCCTCCAAGATGCGACCGTCTAGTTGCAGGAAAACAAGCTCAGGGCTCCCGCCGATTCTGCAATATGGTGAGTTGTATAATTATTTCATTATATATTACAATGTAATATAGAAATGAAGTGCACAATAAACGTAATGTGCTTGAATCATCCTAAACCCCACCCCAACTCCCACCCCAGTCCATGGACAAATAGTTTTCCATGTAATCAGTCCCTGGTGCCAAAAAGGTTGGGAACTGCTGAGGTAGAGTACAGATGGGATTTGACTCAGGCATGGGGAAAAATTAGCCTTAGATTATATGTTGCTGTGGTCCTCCAAGACTTGAAAGAATCTTAGCAGTAAAACTGTTAGATCAAAATTGCATGCACATTTTACACTTTGATATACCCCCTCCGCCTTGGCCTCTAAAAAGTCTATCAATTTATGCTGTCCATTTTATTCACAGAGCTGTCATCAAGGTATTAATTTATCTGTTGGTCTAATGGGTAAATATTTATTCTTATTCCTTAGCTCCCTCGTTCTTCATCATCTAATCTGACTTGGCTGCTCCATGGATTTGAATTGCTATCGCCACACTCTATTGACATCCTTGAATCTAACTTTTGAATTTGAGTAGACTGTATCTACTCAGTCCAGTAGATACAATGCAAACCTCACTCAACCAACATATGGACATGAGGGTTTCGGTTCAGAGACTGTCACCCTCCCCTAACAGGGAGAATTCAGATTCTAATTGCCAATATTTTCTAGTTTCTCAAACAAAAGATGACATAGGAAAAGCTCACCTTACTAATTTAAGACAGTCTTTACCAATGGGCTAAGAATAAAATAATGCAACAAGAGCCTATCTTTCAGAGGCAGATAGATTTGAAGTCAAATATATTCTCTTTTATCTTCTAATTGGATGACCCTGAGCAAAATAAATTATACTCTCTAAACTCATTTCTTCACCTGCAAAATGAGAGAAGGTTAACACTATCTTTAAAGGGTTGTGTGAGGAATAAATGAGGTAATGAATGAAGAGTCATTGGTAGCAACTTATAAATATATAAAAAGATGTGTCCCTAAATGTAAAAATTACCTGATATAGTCTAAGTAAAGTAGATTCAGTTTTTAGTGAAATTATTTTCATCAAACTTTAAAGAATATCAAAATAAGGTACAAAGATAACTGTAGGAAAATCAATAATGCGTTGTTAACTGTACAAAATTCTATTTCACATTCAAATTTAAAGACAGCTAAATAATGGCAAAAAATTATAAAGATCACCCCAAACTAAAGCAGCCATTTGCCACAAAGGAAAAACACCGTCAAGTCAATGTATTTGTTGTTGTTGTTGCTGTTGTAAGAAATTACCACAAACTTAGTGGCTTAAAAGAACACATATTGGGAGGCCGAGGCGGGTGGATCACGAGGTCAAGAGATCGAGACCATCCTGGTCAACATGGTGAAACCCCGTCTCTACTAATACAAAAAATTAGCTGGGCATGGTGGCGCGTGCCTGTAATCCCAGCTACTCAGGAGGCTGAGGCAGGAGAATTGCCTGAACCCAGGAAGCGGAGATTGCGGTGAGCCGAGATCGCGCCATTGCGCTCCAGCCTGGGTATCAAGAGCGAAACTCCGTCTCAAAAAAAAAGAACACATATTTATTAGCTTACAGTTCTAGAGGCCAGAATTCCAAAAGGAGCCTCAGAGAATTAAGATCAAAGTGTCGGCAGGGCTAGTTGCTTCTAGAGGCTCCAGGAGAAAATTCCATTCTGTGCCTCTTCCAGTTTCCAAATGCTACCAGCATTCCTTAGCTTGTGACTGCATCACTCCAACCTCTTGCTTTCATAGCCACATTTCCTGCTATTCACTCTGATCTCCCGCCTCTCTCTTATAAAGGTCCTTGTAATTACATCAGGCCCACCTGGATAACTGAGGCGACTCTTCCCAACTCAAGATCCACAATTTAACCCCTATCTGCAAAGTCCTTCTGTCATATAAGGTAACATTCACAGGTTCCACAGGTTAGAATGTGGACATCTGGTCTAGGGGCACTATTCAGCCTACCACAAGGGAAAAATGCAGGCGCATTCATAATTCAGGCAACAGACACATTAAGAGCACTGCACTGAGTCATGCAAATCAGGTTAAGAAGCAACAGGTGTTGCAAGGGTGCTTTAACATTAAACCCTCCACAAAGCATCTCCTGACTCCCTTCAATAAGCTGCAAGCATTTGTTTTAAGGCTATGCATGTGTGGCAAATGAAGGGGAAATCTTGATTGAACACCTGCTGTGTGCCATGAACTATCTGGGCACTGAGGATGCAACAGTGAACAACCCATAGTCTCTGCCTTCATGGAGTTCTCTTTCCAGCAGAGGGATACCGTGTACCAACAACTCTTCCAGTAACACCAGCAATGTTGCCTTGATTGAAAGTAGTGAGATTCATATATTCCATATTGCTCCAGTATAAAAATCTGGAAAATATTAACAGTATGATTCCCAGGGCACCTGCCTGAAATAGACAAGGCTAGTGCAATATTAGGACTTATTCTAAAAACTAAAATAAGCTTACACCTGAAAACATGGTTTTTTGTTTTTTGTTTTTTTGAGACAGAGTCTAGCTCTGACGCCCAGGCTGGAGTGCAATGGCTCGATCTCAGTTCACTACCGCCTCCGCCTCCCAGGTTCAAGCGATTCTCCTGTCTCAGCTTCCCGAGTAGCTGGGATTACAGGCATGCACCACCATACCCAGCTAATTTTTTGTATTTTAGTAGAGATGGGGTTTCACCGTGCTGCCCAGGTTGGTCTTGAACTCCTCTGAACTCAGGCAATCCACCCGCCTTGGCCTCTGAAAGTGCCAGGATTACAGGCACAAGCTACCACGCCCAGCTGAAGACATGGGTTTCTTAATACCCTAGTCAAGGGTAGAGAAGAAAATTTGGAAAAGATGAATGAATTCCAGAGGCCATTAATAATTTGCCACAGATTAGATGGACTAAATTATGAACGAGGGAAGCTATTCCTCTTTTTTTTCAATCATATAACTCAGTCTAAGGTACCAGAAGACTCCTAAGATATAAAACAGAATATTTCCTGTCGAGGAGTAAAAATAGCCTCATTTTTCTGGCCAAATTTGACCTTAAAATACGGAAAAATGAATCCATGTCTTCTGATTCCATTAAACTCATTATTTGGTGAATTTGAAAGATTAACCAAAAAATGTAGCTAAAGGAAAATATGAGAGGCTGATCTAATGGGATGATTAGCTTCTTGGTGCGAAATTATTTTGGTTTATTATCATCCCATTGTGTTTTCCAATATCCCTTTTCTTCTTTCTCCTAATAGCCTATTTCTTCTGAGCTCCCTCCTCTGATTTAGTTCTCCTTGGTTATGGTTTTTACTTATTTATATGAAATTTACTGAAGAAAGACACTAAGTAGCATCTTGGCTATCCCTGTGTTCCTCATCAAGAAACCAAAAAATAAAAGCTATTTTTAACATACCAAACTTTGACAGTTCTTTTAGAAAAAGTAAGTCTCCTTTTTAAGGCATAAAGAAAAACCCTTATGCTGAGACAATGTAATATATTTATTCATAAGTGTATTAGCCCATTCTCACATTGCTATAAAGGCATATCTGAGACTGAGTAATTTATTAAGAAAAGAGGTTTCATTGACTCACAGTTCCACGTGGCTAGGGAGGACTCAGGTACAGTCTTGATGGAAGGTGAAGGAGAAGCAAGCACCTTCTTCACAAGGTGGCCGCACAAGAGAACAGCATGGGGAAATACACCTCCATGATCCAGTCACCTCCCACAAGGCCCCTCTGCTCACATGTGGGGATTTAAATTTGAGATGAGACTGGGTGGCGACACAGCCAACCCCTATCAATAAGGTAACGTGCAATAAACCACACCTGAAAGAAGAAGGCGGGAAGTCATGATTAGAATCAGTAAGTGTGTCCATTAGGGCTTAATCAGGGAAGCAGGATCACAATAATGATCATATAAGGGATTTATTAAAAACTTTAAAATTGTTTGAGAAGATGGGGAAATAAAACTCCAGAAGAAAACTTTTTAGATAATCAAAGAAAACGTCACTCACCAGGAAACACAGGCAAGAGCTGATGGAGAGGTCTTTCTGCAAGGCCGTTGCCTCTGCACCTGGTAGTAAGTCTGAAGTTGCCACAGGTCAGGTAAACCAAGAAATAGAAAAATAAACCTAGCTACAAAGCTGGAGAAATCAAGGGAAAACTAGAATCCATGAAGGCCAACACGAACTCATGAAAACAAACTGAAACCCAAGAGGACAAACAGAAACATGCAGAAATATTCCTGTCTTCACTGCAACAGTGGTGACCTACCGCAATCTGGTGTCTTTCACGTGGGGCTGCACATGTGCCTGGCCCCAGACTTGGAGAAGCTGGAGGAGGAGACGCAGCATGATCTGACACAGATGCAGACATCGATGCAGATGAAGCTGCAGGTCTTGCTGCTGCCCCGCCCCAAAAAAGCAAATCAGCAGATCATTAGCCATATACATGGAACCCTACAATGAACTTTTTTTTTTTAGACGGAGTTTCACTCTTGTTACCCAGGCTGGAGTGCAATGGCGCGATCTCGGCTCACCGCAACCTCCGCCTCCTGGGTTCAGGCAATTCTCCTGCCTCAGCCTCCTGAGCAGCTGGGATTACAGGCACGCGCCACCATGCCCAGCTAATTTTTTTGTATTTTTAGTAGAGACGAGGTTTCACCATGCTGACCAGGATGGTCTCGATCTCTTGACCTCGTGATCCACCCGCCTCGGCCTCCCAAAGTGCTGGGATGACAGGCTACAATGAACCTTCTGACTGCCACTGCCTGCTGCTTCCTCTGCCCTCCAAATGTCACACACGTTTCTCCTGCGGCCAACCCTAACCCAGACTCATTCACAAAAAGAGCATCCAGCACAACTTTTCCCTACATATATAATTTATTCGATCTTATTTCCCAAGTCTACTATTTATAAATTCACATTGTCTCCCCTTTCCTATCCTAATATCCCCAAAATCCTCTACAGCAGAGAGTCTCAAACTTTATAGAAAAATCACCTAGGAATCTTCCTAAAAAGCAGATTCCAATTCAGTAGGTCCAGGATGGGCCCCAAGGTTCTGCATGTCTAACATATGGCTTTACACAACAAGATTTAATCCTCAGAAATAAAAAATGCTGTTGTGGAAATTGTTAAATTGTGTTTCAGCAGCTCCTGAAACACAATCACATAGATAAGTAAAAGAATTCATACAGATAAGTGAAAAACATTAACCAAAGAAAACTTAATTGGAGCAGAGACTTCAGGAGAATTAGGCTATGAAGAGAATGAGGAAAAGGGATATTGGAAAATATACTAGGAAAGTAATAAACCAAAAGAGTTTTGTACTAAAGAAGCTAATAGATCACCGCCCCAGAGATGCCTAACAGGCCATGGATTGGTGGGGAAACAAGCAAAGGACAGGTTTGGCCTCTGCAGCCGCCCTGTCTGCACCACTTTTGTCTATTTTAATGTATTAGAATTTCATGTAAAATTTCACTTGCAGAAAAATATAGATGAGTTCCCTGGTGATATGGTTTGGCTGTATCCCCACCGAAATCTCAATTTGAGTTGTATCTCCAAGAATTCCCACCTGTTGTAGAAGGGATCCAGAGGGAGGTAATTGAATCATGGTGGCCGGTCTTTCCTGTGCTATTCTCGTGATAGTGAATAAGTCTCACAAGATCTGATGGGTTTGTCGGGGGTTCCGATTTTGCTGCTTCTTCATTTTCTCTTGCCACAGGCATGTAAGAAGAGCCTTTGGCCTCCTATCATGATTCGGAGGCCTCCTCAGCCATGCGGAAATGTAAGTCCGATTGAATCTTTTTTTGTTTCCAGTTTCAGGTATGTCTTTATCAGCAGCGTGAAAATGGATTAATACACCTCGTTTAATGACAACAACACAGCTTGAAACTAATTTGAGTTTTAATGATCATGAGCTTAATTACAAAATTATTTTGGTATTGTTTTTGAAGAAAGGAAGATAAATATTCCACTCTGCAGTCTCTGAACTACATTATAAAAACAGTCTTAGACTGGCACATTGAGAACAAGTGATCATTTATTATTTTATTATTGATTCTTGCCTCTTCAATAATTGTCCTCAAATATTTTCTTTTTTTAATTTTTATTTATTTATTTTTGAGAGAGAATCTCACTCTGTCACCAAGCCTGGAGTGCAGTGGTGCCATCATAGCTCACTGCAGCCTCCAACTCCTGAGCTCAAGCAATCCTCCCACCTCAGCCTCCCAAAGTACTGAGATTATAAGCATAAGTCACTGCTCTTGTCTTTCTTCAAATGTTTTTAATATATTAACTGAATTCCCCTTATAACCTTAGGTAAAATCACTAACTTTCTCAGGAATTCATTTATGTACGTATGTTCAAATTCAAGTCAACATTTATTGAGTACTAACTTGTTAGGGTGGGGATATATTGCCCTAGAATACAAGGGGCTTCAGTTGTAGTTTCTGTCTTTGAAGAGATTTGCCTTGTATTAGGAAGAATAAAATGACTTACTATAAAACACAGTGAGAGGAGACCCATAAAAAGTATAAATGTGCAAGAATTCAAATGAAAAACTGTCTCCAGTTGGAATGACCAGGTAGAGTTTAGAACTGGTAATGGAAATAAATCCTCAAATGATGGATACAAATTCTTCTATCATGAATGAAGAGAAAAAAATTATTTCTGGTGGAAAACACAGGCTGAACAAAGAATGGAGCCCAGAAAGTTAGAGAAATAGAGGTCCATGGGAAACAAGAACACTGAGACCAGATTCGGACAGGGAGCAGAATCCCCATGAATGTTGTGGAATCACTTGTCACAGGAGTTCGATCTTACTCAATTGTGGGAGGAGTTGGGAAAATGAAGATCCAGAAGAGGGAGTTGGAGGATCAGAAAAGACACTCAGCGATCCATCTAAGAACCCACGTCCAGCACAGCAAATGGGACTGGGAAGCGGAGCTCATACGGAGGTGTATGGGCAGCTGTTGCCAATGTGAAGATAGCACATCTGAGAGTGCACAGTCAGGTATCTGGAGGCTGCCCAAGGGCTGATGCTGGTCAACAGGGCCAACAGTTGATGCACTGGATACAAATCAGAAGAGAGCCAGAACAAATGGGAACCCATTAGGCACCTCTACATCCATTCACCACCAGATCCAACCAAAACCACCTTCAGAGAGTAATGGCCACTACTTCACTTCTGCTTTCTGATTCTCGCATGAGTTCTTCATGAGCCACACAAGGAGGCTTATCCTGGGAACTATAGTGCCCAACTTAGTGCCCAACTTAGATGCAAACAAGCCACTACATAAATTGTCCTGTTTAAAGAGATATAAGATCCCTATGTGAATGTGTGGAAGATCAGTTTGGCTAAAGTATCAGGGAACATGATAGTTACCATGATTTCCATGGTGCAAAGTTGATTCTCAATCAAGGGAATCATCATCACTAGTGAGGTGACAGTGAGGTTTATTTTTGTAGGTTCAGGATGAAAACCCTGAGACTGATCCAAAATTATCCAGTTCAGCATAGGAAAATATTCCTTGACAGGATGTCCTAAACCATGCACCCTTGAAAGGGTTTTATTTAGATGAGAGAGAGAGCTCTACAGTGGTGCCTTCGAACTTCTGTGCCAAAGCAAGCCATTATACTGGTATATGGAAAAGAGTTCAGGTATGCTGAGATATTCATCCTCCAAGCCTTCAGGGCAGCATGGTGGCAGTCAGAGCGCCTAGATCAACTCCCTTGGGCAATGAGCATTTCAGTCCAGGGCTGAAGGCAGTGAGCACGCTGCGCTACATTTACGTCTTGCTGCTTCCTCACCAGGCACTCAGCACAGTGCGTGGCACTCTAGCACCTGGGCAACTCTTCCAGCAGCCATCTGCTGCATGAATTGCTATCCATAATGGTCAAGGAGCCCACAGAGCTGCTGAAGGAGTTCATGCTCCAGATGCCCAAGAAGCTCAGCAGGCAGCCCTAAGTAACTAGCAGGAGGTAGGAATGGCAGGAGGCCAGGAGACAAAGTTTTTTGCAAGCACCACCCAAGGAGTAGCTCTGAATCTCTGCCTTCGCTATTTGTAACACATGTGAGTTTGTGGCTAATTTGTCCTTTTTCTGGTTCTAACTAGCTTCAGGTGGTAGCTCTAAAAATGTGCCTACATTCTGAAAATTAGAGCCTTGTCATTATTTTAAAACTGTGACATGAAAAATTTCAAGTAGCTTCAAAATCTATAAATATTAAAGATAATTTCAAAGTTTCATCTCTGAGGGGGAAAATGGGGGCTTTTAAAATACAATTTCAACTGTTACAAATTATTGAATGGCTGAAAAAATGGTTTTAATTTTTTTAATTGCATGCCTATATGAACAAAATTTTTTTGATGGTAGCTATAAACAAAGTAAAGAAATCATCATCCAAAAGCATTAATAAGGAGTTTACTACGGCCATTGAGAACATAAGACCTAATAACAAAATGTTATGTTCATGGAAGCACGTATGAGGTTTTTCACAAAACCTTGGAAGATTTTATCTGTAAATTTTAATCATGCTCAATTAGTAACAACTACAATTATACATTTATATCATATAAAATAAATATAATAAAATTTTTCACTAAGCACCATGGAGGTACCTCCAGATCCCCCTATTTTCTCCAGTGTATTGTATGATTGTAATTTTATGGTTTTCTATTTCTTTCACAATGTTAAAAATTAAATGGTCATGAAGAACTACTTTTGAGAAGAAAAGTTAGAAATGCACATTTCTTTGGGGTTAGAGAGACACAAATCTTGTAGCTCTAATTCCATATGTCCCCATTATATCCCAACATTATCTTAACATTATATCCCAATGGGCTGGCATTATTATGAAGGATATTTACCATTGAGACTCCTGGATGCAGGAATACTCTCTAATTCCATATCAGATTTTAAAGATCACCCAGTGCAAATGATAGTGATGGGTAACTACTGATTTGTCTTCTCAGTTTATCAGTGTTTCTCTGAAAGACTAATTATGTTAACTGAGTTCTTTAAAAGTTATAGATTTGGCCGGGCATGGTGGCTCAAGCCTGTAATCCCAGCACTTTGGGAGGCTGAGGCGGGTGGATCACTTGAGGTCAGGGGTTCAAGACCAGCCTGGCCAACAAGGTGAAACCCCATCTCTACTAAAAATGCAAAAGTTAGCCAGGCATGATGGCAGGTGCCTGTAATCCCAGCTACTCGGGAGGCTGAGGCAGAAGAATTGCTTGAACCTGGGAGGCAGAGGTTGCAGTGAGTCGACATAGTGCCATTGTACTCCAGCCTGGGCGATAGAGCAAGACTCACTCTCAAAAAAAAAAAAAGTTATAGATTTAAGACTACATTTTAAGAAGAACAAACTGGCTGAGACTATCTATGATGAGGAGAAAAGGGAGGAATCAAAGACGGGAAGAAAAGTTGTATGCTGTTGCAATAGTCAGAGGACAATAATGAAGACCTAGCATAAGACGGTAGAGTAGCTGTGGAAAAGAGATTCTTGAGGCACTTTGTAAATAAAACCTTCAGAACTCTTGAGTTTGGGGAGAAAGAAACATGAAAGAGTCAAATATGACTGAAATCTTGATTATGAGAGGATGGTAAAATAGAGTTAACAAAGAGCTGGGATAGGGAGGAGAATAATGTATTTGGATCTGGAAATGTTAAATTTGGGTCCTGGGGTGGGACAACAATATAAACTTCTGCCAAAAAAACAAGATACCGATTCAAAATATGAGGAGGAATGCCCTCAAAAGTATAGTGTCATTCTCATACAGAAGGAGGAACATATTTTTAAATTGTTTTTCTATAAGTTATTGGGGTACACGTGGTATTTGGTTACATGAGTGAGTTCTTTAGTGGTGATTTGTGATACTTTGGTGCACCCATCACCCAAGCAGTATACACTGCACCATATGTTTAGTCTTTTATCCCTCACCTCCCTCCCACTCTTCCCCACAAAGTCCCCAAAGTCCAATGTATCATTCTTATGCCTTTGCATCCTCACAGCTTAGCTCCTACATATCAGTGAGAAAATACGATGTTTGGTTTTCCATTCCTGAGTTACTTCACTTAGAATAATAGTCTCTAATCTCATCCAGGTCACTCCAAATGTTGTTAATTCATTCCTTTTTATGGCCACGTGTTATTTCATCATATATATATATATACATATATATATACACACACACACACACACACCCCCCACAGTTTCTTTATCCACTCGTTGATTGATGGGCTTTTGTGTAGGTTCCACAATTTTGCAACTGTGAATTGTGCTGCTATACGCATGCATGTTCAAGTATCTTTTTAAAATAATGACTTTTTTTCCTCTGGGTAGATATCCGGTAGTGGAATTGCTGGATCAAATGCTAGCTCTACTTTTATTTCTTTAAGGAATCTCTACACTGTTTTCTATAGCAGCTGTACTAGTTTACATTCCCACCATCAGTGTAGAAGTGTTACCTGCTCACCACATCACCCAGTGCAAATGACAGTGATGGGTAACCACTGATTTGTCTTCTCTACTTCTCTAAACACACCAACATCTACTGTTTTTTTGATTATGGCCATTCTTGCAGGAGTAAGGTGGTATCACATTGTGGTTTTGATTTGCATTTCCATGATCATTAGTGATGTTGAACATGGTTTCATATGTTTGTTAGCCATTTGTATATATTCTTTTGAGAACTGTCTATTCATGTCCTTAGCCCACTTTTTTATGGGATTCTTTGTTTTTTTCCTACTGATTTGTTTGAGTTCATTGTAGATTCTGAATAGTAGTCCTTTGTCAGATGTATAGATTGTGAAGATTTTCTCCCACTCTGTGGATTGTCTGTTTATTCTGCTGACTGTTCCTTTTGCTGTGCAAAAGCTCTTTAGTTTTATTAGGTCCCAGCCAGTTATCTTTGTTTTTACTGCATTTGCTTTTGGGTTCTTGGTCATGAAATCCTTGCCTAAGCCAATGTCTAGAAGGGTTTTTCCAATATTATCTTCTAGAATTTTTATAGTTTCAGATCTTAGGTTTAAGTCCTTAATCCATCTTAAGTTGATTTTTGTATAAGGTGAGAGATGAGGACCCAGTTTCATTCTCCTACATGTGGCTTGCCAATTATCCCAGCACCATTTGTTGAAAAGGTGTCCTTTCCCCACTTTATGTTTTTGTTTGCTTTGTCAAAGATCAGTTGGCTGTAAGTATTTGGGTTTATTTCTGGGTTATCTGTTCTGTTCCATTGGTCTATATGCCTATTTTTATACCAGTACCATGCTGTTTTGGTGACTATACCCTTATAGTATAGTTTGAAATCAGGTAGCGTGATGCCTCCAGATTTGGTCTTTTTGATTAGTCTTGCTTTGGCTATGTGGGCTCTTTTTTGGTTCCATATGAGTTTTAGAATTGTTTTTTCTAACTCTGTGAAGAATGATGGTGGTATTTTGATGGGGATTGCACTGAATTTTTAGATTGCTTTTCTCAGTATGGTCATTTTCACAATATATATTCTACCCATCCATGACCATGGGATATGTTTCCGTTTGTTCATGTCATATATTATTTCTTTCAGCAGTGTTTTGTGGTTTTCCTTGTAGCAGTCTTTTGACTCCTTGGTTAAGTATATTCCTAAGTATTTTATTTATTTATTTATTTTGCAGCTATTATAAAAGGGGTTGAGTTCTTGATTTGATTCTCTGCTTGGTCGCTGTTGCTGTATAGAAGAGCTACTGATCTGTGTACATTAATCTTGCATCCAGAAACTTTGCTGCATTCTTTTATCAGTTCTAGAAGCTTTTTGGAGGAATCCTTAGGGTTTACAAGGTAAACGATCATGTTGTTAGCAATCAGTGACAGTTTGACTTCCTCTTTACTGATTTGGATGCCCTTTATGACTTTCTCCTGTCTGATTGCTCTGGCTAGAGCTTCCAGTACTATGTTGAAGAGGAGTGGTGAAAGTGGGCATTTTTATCTTGTTCCAGTTCTTGGAGGGAATGCCTTCAACTTTTCCCCATTCAGTATTATACTGGCTGTGGGTTTGTCACAGATGGCTTTTATTACATTAAGGTATGTCTCTTGTATGCCGATTTTGCTGAGAGTTTTAATCATAAAGGGATGCTGGATTTGTCTAATGCATTTTATGCATCTATTGAAATGATCATGTGATTTTTGTTTTTAATTCTGTTTATGTGGTGTATCACATTTATTGACTTACGTATGTTATACCATCCCTGCATACTTGGTATGAAACCCACTTGATCATGGTGGATTATCTTTTTGATATGTTGTGGGATTCAGTTAGCTAGTATTTTGTTAAAGATTTTAGCATCTGTCTTCATCAAGGACATCAGTCTGTGGTTTTCTTTTTTGGTTATGTCCTTTCCTGGTTTTGGTATTAGGGTGATGCTGGCTTCATAGAATGATTCAGGGAGGATTCCTTCTTTCTCTGTCTTGTGAAATAGTGTCAAAAGGATTGGTACCAATTCTTCTTTGAATGTCTGGTAGAATTCTGCTGTGAATCTGTCTAATTCTGGACTTTTTTTTTTGTTGATAATTTTTTTTGGGGGGGGATGGAGTCTCACTCTGCCACCCAGTCTGGAGTGCAGTGGCATGATCTCAGCTCACTGCAAACTCTGCCTCCCATGTTCAAGAAATTTTCCTGTCTCAGCTTCCTGAGTAGCTGGGACTGTAGGCGCCTGCCACCACGCCCAGCTAATTTTTGTATTTTCAGTAGAGACGGGGTTTTGCCATGTTAGTCAGGCTGGTCTCAAACTCCTCATCTTAGGTGATCCACCTGCCTCAGACTCCCAAAGTGCTGGGATTACAGGTGTGAGCCACCACACCTGGCCGGTAATTTTGTAATTACCATTTCAATCTCGCTGCTTATTATTGGTCTGTTCATGGTATCTAATTATTCCTGATTTAAGTTAGGAGGGTTGTATTTTTCCAGGAATATATCCATCTCTTCTTGGTTTTCTAATTTATGTGCTTAAGTGTGTTCATGGTAGCCTTAGTGATCTTTTGTATATCAGTGGTGTCAGTTGTAATATCTCCTGTTTCATTTCTTATTTAGGTTATTTGGATTTTCTCTCTTCTTTTCTTGGTTAATCTTGCCAGTGGTTTATCAATTTTACTTACATTTTCAAAGAACCAGCTTTTTATTTGTTTATCCTTGGTATTTCTTTGGTTGCTTTAATTTTATTTAGTTCTGCTCTGATCTTGGTTATTTCCTTTCTTCTGCTGGTTTTAAGTTTGATTTGTTCTTATTTCTCTAGTTCCTTGAGGTGTGACCTTAAAGTGTCAACTCATGCTCATTCAGTCTCTTTGATGTAGGCGTTTAGGGCTATGAACTTTCCTCTTAGCCCTGCCTTTGCTGTATCCCAGAGGTTTTGATAGGTTTTGTCATTATTGCCATTCAGTTTGAAGAATTTTTAAATTTCCATCTTGATTTTGTGTTTGACCCAATGCTCATTCAGAAGCAGGTTATTTAATTTCCATGTATTTGCATGGTTTTGAAGGTTCCTTTTGGAGTTGATTTCCAGGTTTTATTCCACTGTGATCTAAGAGAGTGCTTGATATAATTTCAATTTTCTTAAGTTTATTAAGGCTTGTCTTATGGCCTATCATATGGTCTATCTTGGAGAAAGTTCCATGTGCTGTTGAATAGAATGTGTATTCTGCAGTTGTTGGATAAAATTTTCTGTATATATCTGTTAAGTCCATTTGTTCCAAGGCATAGTTCAAATCCGTTGTTTCTTTGTTGACTTTCTCTCTTGATGACCTGTCTAGTGCTGTCAGTGGAGTATTAAAGTCCCCCACTATTATTGTGTTGCTGTCTATCTCATTTCTTAGATCTATTACTGACTGTTTTGTAAGTTTGGGGGCTCCAGTATTAGGTGCATATATGTTTAGGATTATGATATTTTCCTGTTAGACAAGTCCTTTTACCATTATATAATGTCCTTCTTTGTCTCTTTTAACTGCTGTTGCTTTAGAGTTTGTTTTGTCTGATGTAAGGATAGCTACCTCTGCTCATTTTTGGTGTCCATTTATATGAAATGCCTTTTTCCGCCCCTTTACTTTCAGTTTATGAGTCCTTTTATTTTAGGTGAGTCTCCTGAAGGCAGCAGATGGTTTGTTGGTTCCTAGCTATTCTGTAGTCTGTATCTTTTAAGTGGAGCATTTAGGCCAGTTACAGTCAATATTAGTATTGAAATGTGAGGTGCTGTTGCATTTGTTGTGCTCTTTGTTGCCTGTTACTTTGGTTTGGTTTTGTTTTTGCTTTTTAATTTGTATTTTTGTTTTGTAGGTCCTGTGTGATTTATGCTTTAAAGAGGTTCTGTTTTGATGTGTTTCTGGGATTTGTTTCGAGATTTAGAGCACCTTTTAGCAGTTCTTATACTGGTGGTTTGGTAATGGCAAATTCTCTCAGCATTTGTTTGTCTGAAAAAGATCTTTCCTTCACGTATGATACTTAGTTTCGCTGGATACAAAATTCTTGACTGATAATTGTTTTGTTTGAGGAGGCTAAAGATAGAGCCTCAATCCCTTCTAGCTTGTAGGGTTTCTGCTGAGAAATCTGCTGTTAATCTGGTAAGATTTCTTTTATAGGTTACCTGGTGCTTCTGTCTCACAGCTCTTAAGATTCTTTCCTTCGTCTTAACTTTTGATAACCTGATGACAGTGTGCCTAGGCGAAGATCTTTTTGCAATAAATCTTCCAGGTGTTCTTTGTGCTTCTTGTATTTGGATGTTTGGGTCTCTAGGAAGGCTGGGGAAGTTTTCCTCAATTATTCCCCCAAATATGTTTTCCAAGCCTTTGGAATTTTCTTCTTCCTCAGGACACTGATAATTTTTAGGTTTGGTCATTTAATATAATCCCAGACTTCTTGGAGGCTTTGTTCATATTTTCTTATTCTTTTCTCTTTGTCTTTTTTGGATTAGGTTAATTCAAAGACCTTGCCTTCATGCTCTGAATTTCTTCTACTCATTCAATTCTATTGCTTAGACTTTCCAGAGCATTTTGCATTTCTAAAAGTGTGTCCAAAGTTTTCTGAATTTTTGATTGTTTTTTTCTTTAAGCTATCTATTTCCTTGAATATTTATCCTTTCACTTTTTGTATCATTTTTTACATTTTCTTACATTGGGCTTTGCCTTTCTCTAGTCCCTCTCTGATTAGCTTAGTGACTAATCTCCTGAATTGTTTTTCAGGTAAATCAGGAATCTCTTCTTGGTTTGGATCCATTGCTGGTGAACTAGTGTGATTTTGGGGGGGGGGGGTGTTGAGCCTTATTTTGTTGTATTACCGGGGTTGGTTTTCTGGTTCTTTTTCATTTTGGGTAGCCTCTGTCAGAGGGAAGGTCTAGGGCTGAAGGCCATTGTTCAGATTCTTTTGTTCCATGGGCTGTTGCCTTGATGCAGTGCTCTGCCCCTTTGCCTTATGGATGTGGCTTCCTCTGAGCCAAATTGCAGTGATTGTTGTCTCGCTTCTGGGTCTAGACACCCGGTGAGGCTACCCGGATCCAGGCTGGTACTAGGAGTTGTCTGCACAGATTCCTGTTATGTGAAACGTCTATAGGTC
Source organism: Aotus nancymaae (assembly GCF_030222135.1). Classification (NCBI taxonomy): domain Eukaryota; kingdom Metazoa; phylum Chordata; class Mammalia; order Primates; family Aotidae; genus Aotus; species Aotus nancymaae. Next base: position 8,943,036 of record NW_026988447.1, on the reverse strand, counting down.
TCTCAGCCTTGGATACCAGCGCCTGTTCTGGTGGAGGTGGCAGGGAGGGGGATGCAGGGACTCCGAGGGCGTTCTTAGCTTTGGTGATTTAATGCTTCATTTTTGTGCTGGTTGGCCTCCTGCCAGGAGGTTACACTTTCCAGAGAGCATCAGCTGTGGAAATATGGAGAGGAACCAGCAGTGGGTAGGGCCTTAGCTCTCCCAAGAGTATATGCCTTTTGTCTTCAGCTACCAGGATGAGTAGGAAGGATCATCGGGTGGGGGCAGGGCTAGTGTATCTGAGCTCAGACTCTCCTTGGGTGAGTCATAGTGTGGTTGCTGTGGGGGATGGGGCGAGAGTCTCAGGTCACTAGAGTTGTGTATCTAGGATTGTGGCTGCCTCTGCTGAATCATGCAGGTTGTCAGAAAAGTGGAGGAAAGCCAGCAGTCACAGGCTTACCCAACTCCCACACAAACCAAACAGCCAGCCTCAGCCCCACCATGCCCCCACAGCAGCCTCCAGTCAGTTTTCAGGTGGAGAGCAATATGGGTTTGAAAAGCTGCCCCTGGCTACCTACCTCCCAGATGCAAAAGAAAAGGGCTTGGTTATTCCCCCACCTGTGGAGTCTGCACACTGGATTTGTGCACTCCCCGGAGTTCTGGCCAGAAGGCTTCTCACCCCATTCAAATTGTTACAAAGTTCAGCTAGAGATTTGCTTCTCTCCATAAAGTTTTACCCCCTGCTCCTCTCCCATTGGACCCCTGTGGTGCCAGGCAGGAATGGCCCACTAGGGGACCCAGTGAGCTCCCAAGGCCTTTCTGCCACTTCCTCTACCCCTGTATTTCACTTGGCTCTCCAGATTGACTCAGCTCCAGATAAAGTCAGAAACTTCTTCCACAAACAGACCTTCGGCTTCTCCAGTGGGAGTGTGTGTTTGGGAGAGGAGGGTCTCCCTTTCCCACTTCTACGGTTGGGGCACTCACAGTTTTGAGGGGGTCTCCCAGGTTCTGCAGGAGCAGTCAGTCTGCTTCCTTTAGAGGGTCTGTGGGTCCTCTCAGGATTGCTGGTTTGTTCTTACAGTCGATCTGGAGCTGAAATTCACACTGTAAGCCCCTACAAACTGCTCTGTCCACAGCTGCAATCTAGTCTTGCCTCCCGTCCACCATGATGATCAACAGACCAGAAGGAGGAACATATTAAGTTGGTAGCAAATAAGAGTAATTCAGGCAACAATAATTCAAATAAAGATTTTTGAGACTCAAGAAGTGTTTTTCATGTTTTTTGCTCTTCTTCTGTATGGGTTTATAGATGTTCTTGACTTCCCAGACTGTATTCCTAGCTTAGTCTTAAGAATTACCTAATTCATACAGTTATGAAATAGTTTTATTTGAGAGAACTCTATAGCAGTGCCGTCCAACTCCTATGCTAGGCGAGCCTTTCCTGGTCTATGGGAACGGGTTCAGGTATGCTGAGATATTCATCCTCCAAGCTTGCAGAGCAGCATGGTCCACAGTCAGAGCTCCTAGACCAGTTGCCCTGGGCAATGAGCATTTCTGTCCAGGGCTGAAGACAGTGAGTATGTTGGGCTACGTTTAGTTTTTGGTGCTTCCCCACCAGGCACTTAGCACAGTGCCCGGCACTCCAGCACCTGGGCATCGAGAAATTTGTTAGACAACCATATGCTTTCAATGAAACTTTTTCATGCCTTAAATCTTTTCCACTTGTAGTATTTTCTTTAAATTATTCTTTCTTTGAAATATAGCAAATACTCAAAGTAATGATATTAGCTCTGATCAAATAAAACAGCACTAAGATGGAAAAAAAATGTTTTCATAAGTCTCTTTACAAAATACCTCTATCAAACCATGCGTCTGTGAACTAAGAAATAATTAAACAGCACGTTAACTTCTTTTTTTTTTCGGTAATGATTAAATGAGCAAATGAGTGTAAGCACCTACAACAGTGCTTGGTACATTGTAAGTGCTGAAGAATTTAAGATATTAGGTATCAGTAATGTATGTATGATATTTTTCTAAGTAGAAAAGTATCAATTAAATGTTTGTATCACAGACAAACCTAAAAATAATTCACTCTCCTGCTAAAGATTAGTGATTGGGAAAATGGTAAAAATAATAATAATAATAAAATAAGAAAATATGATAAAACTTTTTATTTCATTGCAAATATGATAAGTAAATATGAACAAACATCTCAGCAGTACAAACTTCCTTTCTTCTCAATGAAATGGCTACAATGGCATAGAGAGAAATACCTTTAAAAATGTATCCTTGACCAGGGCAAATGAGTGCATTGAAACAAAATATCACAATTCCTATCAAAGCCTTTTTTCTCCAAAGTCTTACAGTGTCATAGAGAAAAATGAATGTAAATTTCTCATGAATTGCAGATACGTTACGTATTCCATGAGGCATAAAAGAAGCAAGCAATACTTCATTGTTTAGTTGAAATTATAGACTGATCATTACAATCTTCTTCATGCATTATACTATTCAGAGAGATAACCATGCTTTCTTTACTAAAAAATGTGAAACAAGACAAAAATTTATACTCTGTGACTATGTAATAGTTTTGACACTTTTAATTATCGAAGTAGGTCATAGAGCTGGAGGAAACGGGATGAGGCTAACAACTTTAAATTTAATCTATTTTGTTTGGTATATGATTTTTACCAGAAAAGTAAATCAATTAAAAATATTAAAAGTTTTTCCATTTTACATTTAGAAAGAGACTGTAGGTGGGGGAAAGGTGTAACATATTGTTTTATTGTTTATTAAGTTGTAATTTACATAAAATAAATTGCACAAATTTCAATTTGTTGCATTTTGAGAAATGTATATAGCCATATAACTGAAACATATACCCATATAACCTTGCTCAAAAGGGCCCCCACGTTTGCTATTATTGCTGTCTTGAAATTCTCAATAATTTTATCATTGAACTTGTATTTTATAAATTGAGTCTGATTGGACAATGAAGAAATGTTTATGTTTGCTGTTCCTTGCCATACCATTCACATGTGGCCTTTGCAGTAATACCCCATCAGGACAGAATTCCAGCAGACAAATGATATATGGGAGTCCAGTGAGACTCAAAATGAGTTAAGCATGTTGCCTCTGAATAAGTATGGGTGTGAATAGCCTCAGAAGCCACACATTCCATTCCAAACAGAATTTGTTTCAAACACAGAGAAAAGGCAATGATTTTCTTTTTAAAAAAAAAAAAAAAACTCCTACTTAGGAACCCTATAATATACTTTCCTACTTACATTCTTGGCCAGTATTGGCCAGTCACGTATGTTGAAATGATGCTATAAAAGGAATGGAAAGATAGGGCAAATGTAACGCATACTTCCTTTTCTCTTCAGACCTTACCTACTCACCACTAAGCCATGGGTAGAGAGGGTTAGTAGAATGTTCATGTATCAAGAAGTGAAATAAAAACAGTAGAATTAGTTTTGTGCAGTGTTTCCACTGTTTGAATAAGAACAGAATACATATGCATGTATGAACTGCAAAATATGTACTGTGGTCTGAATACGTGTGTCCCCTCAAAATGTTGAAACTGAATCCCCAGTGCAGTGGTCTTGGAAGTGGGGCAACTGGAAGGTGATTAGGTCCTAAAGGCTAAGTCCTCATGAATAAGATCAGTACCCTTATAAAAGAGGCCCGAGAAACCTGGTTTTTCTCTTCTACCACATCAGGACACGGCTAGAAGATGTCATCTCTGAAGCGGAGAGAAAGCCCTCTCCAGATACAAAATCTGCTGGTGCCTTGATCCTGGACTTCCTGGGCTCCAGAAATGTGAGCAGTAAATTTCTATTGTTTACAAATTACCTAGTTAAAGGTATTTTGTTATAGCAGCCTGAATGGACTGAGACAATATGAATTAAGTTCAGTTATTCTGCATAAAAGTTAAATGTTCTATATTTGCATGTATAACTTACATTGTACAAAAGAATAATTTTTACCATTTAATATTACATTAAATTTAACAACTTTAATTTTTTCTTTTGTTTGAACATTAAATAGCAAATAAAAATACCATGACATGTCAAGAGAAACAGTGAAAGAAAAGGCTTTTTATCTTAGTACTTAAAGGCAATTTTTTCCTGTTTCTGCACATTTTTATTTTACACTGAGCTACACAAATTATGTAGCCACCTTGCTGCATGAAAGAGTGTAATTCTTACAGTTTTGCTTTATTGTACCATTTTTAGCTACACATAAAACTTTCATGAGGTTTATCCATGTTATATAGCAACAGTTCATTCCTTGGTATTGTTGACTAGCACTCATTCCATTGCATGACTATACAATTCCCCTTTGACAGACATTCATATTATTTCAAGTTTAGAGGTATTGAGAATAAAGCTGCTATGAACATGCTTGTAAAAGTCTTTCTGTGGGTATTACTTTTTAAATGTTACATGAGTATATATTTATAATTTTAAATAAATTCATGAATGAGATGATATTATTCATACATATTTAAAACACTCTTCTTTTTTAAATCTTTTCCTATTTTTAAAATTTTGGTTTACTCTCCTACCCCATCATTCTGAGGGAATGTGTTCTCTTTCTAGATCCACAAGGGGGCGTAGTTTTAAGGGCAAGAACTTCTCAGTGCCATGCCCCCTCCCATGCCTTTCCATCCGGGAGATTTAAAGAATCAAAAAGTCAATCACTCCAGAGGAAGTTTAAGGGAACTCTTTTCATTGGCCAGGGGGTTTGGAGAGGAAGGGAATTCCTCCCAGGTTAAAAGTCCCCTTCTTCCACACCCCTTTGGATTCCATACCTCGTGGAAGCTTTCTCTCTTCTTCTCCTTTTTCTCTTTCTCTACCTAAATAAATCACTTTTCTACAAAAACTTTTTGGGTCTGGCATTTACTTTATGAATGCACCCGCCGTGGTCCCCTCTCCCATTCTTGAGAGACGGAGAGACCAAGAGTCTGTATCCCACCAGGGAGCGAACTGAGTGCTCCCCTGTACCCCAAAACCCACCAACAATCCCTATACTCCAACGCACATCACATGCCCCCTTGAGGTATTGAAATTAAGTTAGAACTTATCATTCATATTTTTCATGTTTCTGTAAGACATGCAAACATATAAACATACACACGTGTAGCATATACACATACAAATATGCATATGCATACAACTAGCATGTATATGATAACACCTGGGGAAAATAATAACCATCTCAATACGCACATTTCTTGGTTTCTTCACACAACAACACCTCATGAAAATTTTACTATGTCTACTAGTATAGCTAACATTCTTTTTCAACGAACATTTACCTCTGCTTATTTACTTACTTATGTATTCATTTATTATTTTATTCATTTGCTTATTGATTTGTTTTTACCACAACAAGTAATGCAGCAATAGACATCTTTGGAAATATTTTCTTATGTGCTGAGGCTTCTAATCCCACGGGATGCTTTTGTTTGTTGTTGTTGTTGTTTTGAGACAGAGTCTCACTCTGTCACCCATCCTGGAGTGCAGTGACGTGATCTCGGCTCACTGCAACTTCTGCCTTCCAGGTTCAAGCAATTATCCTGCCACAGCCTCCCAAGTAGCTGGGATTACAGGCACCCACCACCAAGCCCAGACAATTTTTCTATTTTTAGTAGAGATGGGGTTTCACCATGTTGGCCAGGATGGTCTCGATCTCCATCTCAGCCTCCCAAAGTGCTGGGATTACAGGTATGAGTCACCGTGCCTGGCTGGGATGTTTTTCAAGTGAAGGACCACTGGATTAAAATATGTGTGTGTGTGTGTGTGTGTGTGTGTGTGTGTGTGTGTGTGTGTAATTTTAACAGATGTTAACAGCCTTTTTAATCTTAGCCAATCTGATAGATGGGCAATGACATTTATTTGTTAATTTAAATTTGCCCTTTCCTGATTATTAGTGAGCTTGGTCATCCTCTCAGCTCTTGCTGGTCATTTGGATTTGCTTTTTGATTAATTGCGTAGATAAGTTTGCCATATTGTTTGTTATGTTTTCTATTTGTTATATTAATTGAAAAAATTTATATTGTTATTTGTTTTGTAAGTTGTGTTTTTGTCATATATTTTTCATGTAATTTAGTAAAATATATCTACCTTTATTTGTATAGTTTCTAAGTTTCTAGACTTGCTTAAGAAGGTCTTCAACAAACCAAGGCTACATGTAGCCTAGATGTTAATGTGGGAGTTTTATCTATTTCTTACACTTAACTTATAAATTTATTACATAATAATTAATTTCCAATTGTATCAGAACCATTTATTAAGTAATTTATCCTCTGTCCCTGAAACACTACCTTTGTCACTTACTAAATTTATTCTTAAGTTTTTCACAGCTTTGTTACTATTGTAATTTTTTATTTTTTTTTTTTTTTTTTTTTATTTTGGAGATAGAGCCTTGCTCTGTTGCCGAAGCTGGAGTGCAGTGGTGTGATCTTGGCTCACTGCAACATCCACCTCCCTGGAGTAGCTGGGATTACAGGCGCCTGCTACCACGCCCTGCTAATTTTTGTATTTTTGGTAGAGACAGGGTTTCACCATGTTGGCCAGGTTGGTCTCGTTCTCCTGACCTCAAGTGATCCATCTGCCTAAGCCTCCCAAAGTCCTGGGATTACAGGCGTGAGCCACCATACTATCATAATTTTAAAATTTTACTATACAGGGGTTTATTACTAGAGTGGAGAAAAATGCTTGCTTTTAAATTTTGCTAATATTTAACCATTTTATTGTATTTTCTTTTTAATTCCAGTAGATTTCTTGTCCCTCTACCCACATTCCTTCTGCCAGGGATATATCCATACCATCAACAATAACAAAAAACTAGCTGTAGTTCTCCTCTTCCAAAATACACGCCAGCTATTTTTTCTTTCTTCCTCCTCCTGCTTTTCCTCTTTCTCCTCCTTCTTGCCTTCTCTTCCTCCTTCTTCAGTTATTGAAATTCCTAAAATCACCAAGACAATTGTAAATAACAAGGACAAGTAGTATGGCAATACCAAGCATCCCGTCTAGCACTTAATTTTAATGGAAATGAATTTAATTTTGCTATTTCAAGTCATACTTGTTTTTTAGCAAATACTATACATCACATTAAGGTAATTTCCCTTCTATTTTCATTTTATGTTAAGAATAGCTACTGAATTTTATCAAATGATTTTTAGGTCATTATTGATATGATCATATTGGTATTTTTGAAATTTGTAAATATAACACATTATTTTGATACATTTTTCTCTCAAAATGTAATAAACCCACATGCAACTGGTTTATTATTTATTTTCTATGTTACTGGGCTCAATATGTCCCTTTTTTTTGAGATGGGGGTCTCGCTATGTTGACTAGAGTGGTCTCAAACTCCTGGCTTCATGCAATCCTCCCATCTCACCCTCCCAAAGTTCTGGGATTACAAGCGTGAGCCACCATACCCGATCGTGCCACATTTTTAATTGAATTTTTTGCTAATATGTTCATATATCACAAATACATTTAAAAATTTAATATCACTCTGTTGCCCAGGCTGGAGTGCAGTGGTGCAATCTTGGCTCACTGCAACCTCCTTTGTGCCCTTTACTGAGTTTTTCTCAATAGTAGCATCTTGTAAAACAATATCACAACCAGGACATTAACATTAATACAGCCAAGATACAGAACATTTCCATCACCACAGGGATCCTTTATGTTGCCCTTTTATAAACACATCATTTCCCTTATGTCCCCACCCACTTTTAGCCCCTGCCACTAATCTCTTTTCCATTTCTATAATTTTTGCCATTTCAAGAATGGCATAGAAATGGAATCATACAGCATGTAACCTTTCAGAATTAGTCTTATTCACTCAACATAATTCTCTAGAGATTCATCCAGATTTTTGCATGTATTGATAGTTTATTCCTTTTTATTGCTGAGTAGTATTCCATGGCATGGATATACTACAGGTTGGGTAACCATTCACCTACTGAAGTACATCTGGGTTATTTCCTGTTTGGGGCTTTCACAAATAAAGCTGCAATAAATATGTATGTGCAGGTCTTTACATGATCATACATCTTCATTTCTCTAGAATAAATACCCAGAAGTGCAATTGCTGGGTCATATAGTAGTTGTATGTTTTGTTTTGCCAAATTGCCAAACTGTTTTCCAGAGTGATGTGTCACTTGACATTCCCACCAGCAACATATGAGTGATCCAGTTTCTCTGCATCCTTGTCAGCATTTTGAGTTGTCATTAAGATGGGTTTGTAATGATATCTCATTGTAGTTTTACTTTGCATACTCCTAATGGAGTTGCATGTATCAACTTTATTATAAGAAAGTTGATTATCCTTTCATGTGCTTTTTTGCTATCTACTTATCCTCTTTGCTGAAATGTCTCTTCCCATCTTTTGGTCATTTTTTAATTGTAGTGTTTGTCTTGAGAGTTCCTTATATATTCTAGATACATCTCTTATATACTCCTTTGTAGGATATGTGGTTTTCAAACAATTATTGAATTTTATCAAATATGTTTCAGCATTGATGGATACAATTATAGGATTTTTAAGGGTATGATTGAAGAACTGAAGTACCAGTTTCTTTGCTATCTGTCAGCTACGAGCTCCCCATAGCTCCTAGCCATCTCTCTGGTTCTTGCACATGGGCTCCTACATCTCAGAACAAGCAATGAATGGTACATCAAATCCTTTTTATGCCCAGAATCTTTGTGGCTTTTTTTTCTGCTATGTCTCACTGACTCCAGCTAGAGAAAAATACTCTCCTTTTATTGGCACCTGTTATCATATTGGGTCTGCTCAGATAATCTAGGATAATCTCTCTATTTTAGGCCCTTAACCTTAGTTGCACCCTCCAACTCCCTTTTGCCATGTAACACAACATAATCACTGGTTCTCAGCATAACGGCAGCGATGTCTGGAGTGCCATTTTGCCTACAATAGTCTCCAACTTTTCACTGATTTCTAGTATTTATCCCATTACATGATTCATAGTTCACAATGTGCCAAGCACTGTGCTAAAACTTTTTATGGCCATTAATTCACATTATTTAATAAAAATTCTATTGTGTAGGTACTATTATCATTTCTATTTTTACAGGTGAGAAACCTGAGACACAGAAAGGGTAAGAAAATTCTCTAAGGTCTTACAGATTTTAGGTGGTAGAATCAGAATTAGAACCTAGGCCAAATGGCTCCAAAGTCTGTATTCTTAGCATTTCATTATATTGCTTCCTTGTAATTTTCCATTTGATATTTCCTTTGATCCAGTGGTTATGTTTGTATGTAATAGGTTTCAGAGAACATAGTCTCTGCCAAAATAGTGTAATTAAATGTTTATATTTGTCATTACGTAATGTCTCACGTTACTTTGTTTACTGCTTTTAGCCTGACATTCTTCTTACCTGACATCAATATGTCCCATTTCTGCCTTCTTTTTGTTTGTATTTTCCTGAAATGCCATTCTCCTGCTATTCATTTTCCCTTTACTTAAAGTATATATTTGTAAAGTCACATAGTAGGGATTTTATTGTCCCATCTGACAGTCTCTGTTTTTTAATAGATTAATTCAGGTCCATTTACATTAAGAGTAATGATTCATTTACTAGACTTCTGTATCTAACATTTTTTCTTATGTTTTTCATGCAATTTACATGTTTCCTTTTGTTCTTAATTCATATTTTTTAAAATTTGTTAAATGTTTTTACTCCAAAGTTTTCTGTGTGCATTTGGAAGTTCTACTAATTTTCAACATTTCTTTAATGATTACTGCCCATTTCCCTACACTCATTACCAGATACCTATTTCTCTGCTACTGTTTGTAAACAAGATACCACCTTTCTCACCAAGGCATACATTTTCTCCTACCAAGATGCCATAGATTACGATGGCTTTCCTTAGATAGCTAACTCTGCTTCCACTTAGCGTGAAGAACTCCACAAAAAAAAAAAAAAGTTGTTTCTACCTAATAACAACAACAAAAGAAACAAATAATTTATAAACAAACAATAAAACCTTTCTTATGCCTATCAGATATACGAGGGCTGAGGACATAAGGCAATCACGTGAAGTAATTTCCAATGAGTAACAGACCTTAAAAGGAGAGAAGAGACCTGAAAACTTTTATCTTTGGCACTCCATGAAAGGATGAGTTAACCATTATAAAAACAGATGAGAAGAAATCAGCAAAAATTTTAACAAATTCTTATAAACTGATTAGAGACAAGCATGATCACTTAAAATAACTGAAAGTCACAAATCCAGGAGGATTTCTTGCTCACAAGCTCTATTCCACTGGCCTTTACTGAGTGCGCACAAAAAGAATTGGGAGTGAAGCCTGCACAGCTCAACTCCTGATTATATTGACTCAACTTTTCACACAGACAGCCCAAAGAATAGGCATGCCCATTTTGGGGCATAAGTTCTATTTATCTCAATCTCTGTTTTTCCCAACACAGGATATCTGCCCTTAAATAAAACGTAATGAGATATACAAAAAAGCAAGAAAAAACAACCTGTTGTCAACAGAATAATTACTCAGTAGTAACTCAGATGTTGAAACCATTAGACAAAGACTTAAAAATAACTATAACTAACATGTTAAAGAATGAAGTGGAAAACATGAACGGCATACTTGAACAGATAAAGAATTTCAAAAAAAATTAAGCCAATAAAAATCATTTTAAAAGATGCTGGAAATAAAAACATGGTATCATAGATCTGTGCTGTTCAATATAATAACCAGTAATAAATGTGGCTATTTTTAATCAAAATTTAAATTAATTAAACTAAAATAAAATTTTAAATATATTGCTTCAATTACACTTGCCACATTTCAAGCCACATGTGGATAGTAGATGCTGTATTGGACCAGACAAGAATTTTTTCATCAGCCCAAAAGGTTCTATTGGTTAGCACCATCATAAAAGAAAAAAATATTGATAGGTTTATCAGCAAACTAGATATAGCTTAGGAAAGAGTTGGTATACTTGAAGATATGTCAATAAAATTATCCAAACCAAAATACAAAAAATAAAAGATAAGTGTGTAGAAGAACAGAGTATATAAGGGCTATGATGTATTAAATAGTCTAACATATAGGACATTGAGTATTCAAAGGAAAAGGAGAAAAAGTATAGGGCAGAAGAAATACTTAAAGAAATAGTAGCTGAGAATTTTCCAAAATTAATGAAACATAGCATAGATCCCAAAAGCTCTGAAAACTCCACACAGAATAAATACAACACACATAGGCATTTCCAGATACATCACTGTCAAACTACTGAAAACCAAAGATATACAGAAAACATCGAAGCCACTGAAAGAAAAATGAGACATTACATACATGAGAATTATACCAGATTTCTTGTCAAATGTTATGCAAGCCAGAAGACAATAAAGGGACATCTTTAAAATAAGAAATGATCAACCCAGAATTCCAAATGAAGTTAAAATATGTCTCAGAAAGGAAAGCAAAATGCAGACTTTCAGACAAACACAAACAGGAAATTCAATGCCAGCAGACCTACACTAAAAGAAATGCTAATTCAGGTTGTTACGGTAGAAAAAAATCATGCTATTACATGGAAGTGTATTATTTACAAAAGAGATAAAGAAGCCAAAAGATGATTAAGTGCTGAGATTTAAATCCAATTTTATCAATAAACACAATAAATATGAATTATGTATAAATATTCCAATTAGAAGGCATAATCAAATTGGATTATATAAGAAAGTAAGGCCCAACTATATGTTGCCTACAAAAAAGTCCACTTTTAATATAAATATACCGGTTAAAAGCAAAAGAACAAAGAATATATATTAGGCAATGACCAATCAAAACAAAACTGATTACCTATATTAACGACTGACAAAGTAGATTTCTGAACAAGTAACATTCCAGGGATAAAGAATTATATTACATAATGAGCAAAGGATGAATTCATCAAGAAACTATAAAAATCCCAAGTGTTTATTCACCTAATAAAAGAGCTCCAAAAAAAAGCTGATAGAACTAAAAGACAAAAATGGGCAAATTCACAATTATAATTAGAGATTGCAATACTCTTCATCAAATTAATTGATAGAACAGATTGACCAAAAAAATTGCAAGGATATGAAATAACCGAACCACATTGCCAGAAAACTTCACTGACATTCATAGAAAAATACACCCAAAAAATTAAAATATATATTCTTTTCATGTTTAAGTGAAACAATGGCTAAGATAGACCATATTCTTGGGCTACTGAGATAAATCTCAATAAATTTAAAAGAATTAAAATCATCCAATGATATATTAAAATTCACAATGAAATTAAACCAGAACTTAATACCAGAAAGACATCCAGAAAACCTCCAAATATTTAAAAATTAAGCATAACACCTCAAAATAACCCAATGGCCAAAGAAATCACAAGAAAAATCAGAAAACATTTTGAATTTCATAAAAATGAAAAGAGAATATGTCAAAATGTATAGAATGCAGACAAATCATTAGTTACAGGGTATATGTGTTAAATATTTATATTAGAATAAAAGAAATGTCAGGCCAGGTGTGGTGGCTCATGCCTGTAATCCCAGCACTTTGGGAGACTAAGGTGAGTGGATCACCTGAGGTCGAGAGTTCAAGACCAGCCTGACCAACATGGAGAAACCCATCTATACTAGAAATACAAAATTAGCTGGGCATGGTGGTGCATGCCTGCAACCCCAGCTACTTGGGAGGCTGAGACAGGAGAATCACTTGAACCTGGGAGCCAGAGGTTGCGGTGAGCTGAGATCACACCATTGCACTACAGCATGGGCAACAAGAGCAAAACTCTGTCTCAAAAAAAAAAAAAAAAGGAAATGTCTGAAATGAATAATCTAAGCTTTCATCTTAAGAAACTGGAAGAAGAAAAGGAAATTAAACTTAAAGCAAGCAGAAAGAATAACATAATTAAAATAAGAATAGAAGCCAATGAAATTGGGGGAAAAAGAGGGAAAAAAATGGATGAAGACTTAAACTTAAGACCTGCATCTATAAAAGTACTATAAGAAAACATAGGAGAAAAGCTCCATGACATTGGTCTGGAAAACGATATTTTGGATATAACCCAAAAAGCGCCAGCAACAAAAACAAAAATAGACAAATGTGATTACATCAAACTAACAATCTTCTGCACAGCAAAGGAAACAGTCATCACAGTGAAGAGATAACCTACAGTACGGAAAAAAAAAAAAAACACCTTAAACTATACCTCTGATAAGGCATTAAGGTCCAAAATATATAAGAAACTCAATTCAATAGCAAGAAAGCAAAAATCCCAAATAAAACATGGGAAAAGGACCTAAAGAGGCAGTTCTCCAAAGATCTACAAATGATAAACAGGTTCAAGGGCTCAATATTACTAAACATCAGAGAAATGCAAGTCAAAACCACAATAAGCTATTACCTCATATCTCTTAGAATGGCCATTATGAAAAAGATGAGAGAAGTGTTGGAACCATATGAACAAATGGGAACACTTGTACACTGCTGGTGGAAAGGTAAATTAGTACAGTCATTATGGAAAACAATATGAAGGCTTCTTCACAAAATTAAAAATAGAACTACCATATGATCCAGCAATCAAATGGTGAGGCTGATCACATGAAGCCAAGCTCTTCCAATGAGCATGCTTAGCTTTCAATTGAAGCAACACTTATCAAAAACTAAAGTTTGAATAACTCTTTCTTGAAACACAAGTTCAAGCATCTGAAAAGGTCCTGACATGATGGTCTAGGTAGTCATAATGACATATACATATAAAATTCAGTCACACACAAAAAGCAAATTATGAAGCCTATCTGAAACACTATATAGAAAAGGCTTCAGCTAATCATTGATGCAACTCTATTCCAAGGTATCTGGGAACACATTCCTGAAATTGTTCTAAGATTGAAATCATGCAACTGATAACAGACATTAAGATTATGTGGTTACAGCTAACATTATACTCCATAGAAAAATTGAAGCTCTTTCTCCTAAAATTCAGAATAAGACAAGGATGCCCTGTCCTGCCGCTTCTATTCAACATAGTATTGGAAGTTCTTACCAGACAAATTAGGCAAGAGGAAAAATAAAAGTCATCCAAATTGGAAAGGAAAAGGTGAAATTGTCACTGTTTGCTGACAACATGATTATATATATATAGAAAACTCTAAAGATTCTACCAAAAAAAAAAAAAAACCGTTAGAACTAATAAACAAATACAGTAAAGTTTCAGGATACAAAATCAACATACAAAAATTAGTAGTGCTTCTATACACTAACAACAAACTTTCTGAAAAAGAAATCAATGGAATAATCCCATTAAAATAGCTATGGAAAAATAAAATACTTAGGAATAAATATAACCAAGGAGATGAAAGACCTGTGCACTGAAAACTATAAAACATTAAAGATAGAAATTGAAGAAGACATAAATAAATAGAAAGATATCTCATGTTCATGAATTCGAAGAATAATATTGTTAAAGTGTTCGTACTACCAGAAGAGACATATAAATTCAATGCAATTCTTAACAAAATTCCAATAGCATTTTTCATAGAAATAGCAAAAAACAATCACAAAATTCATATAGAACCAGAAAAAAAAATAGACAAGGCAATTATGAATTAAAACAAGGTTGGAAACATCACACTATCCGATTTATTTTTTTTTGAGACGGAGTTTCGCCCTTGTTACCCAGGCTGGAGTGCAATGGCGCGATCTCGGCTCACCACAACCTCCGCCTCCTGGGTTCAGGCAATTCTCCTGCCTCAGCCTCCTGAGTAGCTGGGATTACAGGCACGCGCCACCATGCTCAGCTAATTTTTTGTATTTTTAGTAGAGACGGGGTTTCACCATGTTGACCAGGATGGTCTCGATCTCTTGACATCGTGATCCACCCTCCTCGGCCTCCCAAACTGTCCGATTTCAAACAATACTACAAAACAATAATACTTAAAACAACGTGGTAATGGCATTAAACTAGACTCTGAGCAATGGAGCAGAATAGAGAGCTCAGTAATTATCACACCATTGCAGGCATGTATGGTCAATTGATTTGTGACAAAGTGGTCAAGAATATACCAATGAGAAAAGGACAGTTTCTTCAATAAATTGTGTTAGGAAAACTGGATATCCATAACAAAGAAAATGAAATTGAACCCTTATCTCATACCATATCCAAAATCGACACTAAATGGATGAAAGACAGAAATGTAAGACCTGACATTTTTAAACTACTGGAAGAAAACATAGAGAAAAAACTACGCAAAATTGGTTCAGGCAAGGACTTTTTACATTAGACCCCAAAAGTGCAGGAAACAAAAGGAAAAAATGATGAATGGAATTACATCAAAATAAAAAGTTTCTGCACAACAAAAGAAACAATTAACAGAATGAAAAGACATCCAATAAACTGGGAGAAAATATTTGTAAGTGAACATCTGATTAGGAGCTAATATCCAAAATACACAAGAAGCTCAACTCTACAGACAAAAACAAACAAATGATCCAACTAGAAATGGGCTAGGGACCTGAATAGACATTTCTCAATAAACAGCATAAAAATAGTCAAAAGATTTAAATTAACATTTTTTAAAAAAATCGGTCAATTGTTTATTGGTAGTTGTGTATTGAAGCAGCTTGAGGAATCCCTGCTGTATACACAAGAAGAGAAAACTTCAGGAAGAAAATGATAGTTAATCATAGGTGGGATGGCTGCTACAGCAAACCCTGATTCTTCTTTGCCCACTGGAGACCTATTGCCCATGCACAAGGCCAATCTCACGGCCACTTATAACAGCAGAAGACTTAGAGTGCAGGCATACTTTGCTTTATCTCACTTCATTTTATTGTGCTTTGCAGATATTTCCCTTTCTACAAATTGAAGATTTATGGCAACCCTTTGTTGAGCATGTCTATCAGTGCCATTTTTCCAACAGCATGTGCTCAAGTTGTATGTCTGTGTCACATTTTGGTAGATCTTGCATTATTTTAACGTTTTTCTTTTTCTTCTATTTGTTTATTTATTTATTTATTGAGTCTCTGTTGCCCAGGCTGGATGGAGTGCAATCATGCAATCTTGGCTAACTGCAACCTCCAGATGCCAGGTTCAAGTGATTCTCATGCCTCGTCCTCCTGAGTAGCTGCATTACAGGCATGCATCACCACACCCGGCTAATTTTTGTATTTTTGGTAGAGTTGAGATTTTGCCATGTTGACCAGGCTGGTCTCAAACTTCTGACCTCAAGTGATCCACCCACCTCAACCTCCCAAGGTGCTGTGATTACAAGCATGAGTCACTGCACCTGGCCTGATGTTTTTCATTATTATTATATCTGTTATGGTGATCCGTGACTAATGATCTTTGATGTTATTATTGTAATTGTTTGGGTGCACCACAAACCACACCCATATAAAACAGCAAACATTGACAAATGTTGTGTATGTTCTGATTGCTCCATCAATAGGCAGTTCTCCCATCTCTCTTCCTCTCCTCAGGCCTCCCTATTCCCTAAGACACAACAATATTGAAATTAGGCCAATTTAATTACCCTAAAATAGTTTCTAAGTGTTCAAGTAAAAGGAAGAGTTGCACATCCCTTACTTTAAACCAAAAGCTAGAAATGATTAAGATTAGTGAGGAAGGCATTTTGAAGACTGAGATAAGTGAAAAACTAGGCCGCATGCACGAAACAGCTAGCCAAGTTGTGAATACAAGGGAAAAGTTCTTGAATGAAAGTAAAAGTACTACTCTGGTGACCCCACGAATGATAAGAAAGCAAAGCAGTCTTATTGTTGATATGAAGAAAGTTTTAGTGGTCTGCATAGAAGATCAAACCAGCCACAATATTCCCTTAAGCCAAAGCCTAATCCAGAGCAAGGCTCTAACTCTCTTCAACTCTATGAAGGCTGAGAGGTAAGGAAGCTGCAGAAGTAAAGTTGGAAGCTGGCAGAGACTGGTTCTTGAGTTTAAGGAAAGAAGCCATCTCCATAACTTAAAAGTGCTAAGTGAATCCCTAAATGCTGATGGAGAAACCGCAGCAAGTTATCCAGAAGATCTAGCTAAGATGATTGATAAAAGTGATTACACTAAACAACAGATGTTGAATGTAGATGAAACAACGTTATATTGGAAGAAGATGCCATGTATAAATGTTAAAGCTAGAGAGGAGAAGTCAATGTCTGACTTCAAAGTTTAATTAACAGGCCAACTCTCTTTTAGGGGCCAAGGCAGCTGGTAACTAAGTGGAAGCCAATGCTCATTTACCATTCTAAAAACTGTAGGGTTCTTAAGAATTATTCTAAATCTACTTTGTTCATGCTCTGTCAATGGAATAAAGTCTGGATGACAGCACATTTGTTTACAGCATGGTTTACTAAATATTTTAAGCCTACTCTTGAGATCTACTGCTCAGATAAAAAGATTTCCTTTCAAGATATTACTGCCCATTGACAATGCACCTGGTCACCCAAGAGCTCTGATGGAGATGTACATGGAGATTAATGTTGTTTTTATGCCTGCTAACGCAACATTCATTCTCCAGCCCATAGATCAAGAAGTAATTTTGACTGTCAAGTCTTATAACTAAAGAAATACATGTTGTAAGGCTATAGCTACCACAAATAGTGATTCTTCTAATAGATCTGGGCAAAGAAAATTTTAAAACCCTCAGAACAGGATTCACCATTCTATATTTTATTAAAAGCATTTGTGATTCATGACAGGGTGTTGAAAAATCAACATTAACAGGAGTTTAGAAGAAGGTGACTCCAACCCTCATGAATGACTTTGAGGGGTTCAGTATTCAAAGTGTGGAGGAAGTAACCACAGATGTGGTAGAAATGGCAAGAAATCTAGAATTATAAGTGGAGCCTGAAAATGGTGGCTAAATTGCTGCAATCTCATGACATACCTTGAATAGATGAGGAGTTTCTTATGGCTGAGAAAAAGAAAAGTATTTCTTGAGGTAGAATCTACTCTTGGTGAAAATGCTATGAATGTTGTTCACATGACAACAAAAGGTTTAGAATATTACATAAACTTAGTTGATAAAGCAGTGACAGAGTTTGAGATAATTGACTCTAATTTTGAAAGAATTTCTGCCGTTAGTTAAATTCTGTCAAATAGCATCACATGCTGCAGAGAAATCTTTTGTGAAATGAAGAATCAATTGATGCAGCAAGCTTCATTGTTGTCTTATTTTAAGAAATTGCCACAGCCACCCTAATCTTCAGCAACCACCACCCTGATCAATCAGCAGCCATCAACATAAAGGTAAGACCATCCACCAGCAAAAAGAACACAAGTTGCTGAAAGCTCAGAAGATTATTAGCACTTTTTAGCAATAACGTATTTTCGTATTAAGATATATGCATTTTTATACATAATGCTATTGCACATTTAATGGAATACAGTATAAAGACACATAACTTTCATATGTTTATATAGTTTGAATGTTTGTCCTCTCCAAACTCATGTTGAAATGTGATCCTCAAATGTTGGAGGTGGGGCCTAACTGGGGCTATTTTGGTCATGGGGGTGGATCTCTTATGAGTGGCTTGGTGATCTCCCCAAGGTTACGAGTTCACATGACATCTTGTTGTTAAAAAGAGTTCGGCATCTCCTCCTTTTCTCTTACTTCCTCTCTCACCGTGTGTTACACAGCTCCCCTTGCCTTCTGCCATAAGTAAAAGTTTCCTGGGGCCTTACCAGAGGCCAAGCAGATGCTGGTGCCAGGCTTGTACAGCCTGCATAACCATAAGCCAAATAAGCCTCTGTTCTTTATAAATAATCCAGCCTCAGGTAGTTTTTTACAGCCACACAAATTGGGCTAAAAAATATGTCCTGGGAAACCCAAAAAAAAAAATCATGTGACTCATTTTATTACAATATTTTCCCTACTGCAGTGGTCTACAATAGAACTTGCAATATTTCTATGATATGCCTATAGTTGGATAAGAAAACAGAGACTCAGAAATAGATAGCCAGGCGTCGTGGCTCAGCCTGTAATCCCAGCGCTCTTGGAGGCCAAGGAAGATTGCTTGAGCACAAGAATTCAAAACCCGCCTGGGCAATATGGCAAAACCCATCTCTACAAAAATTAAAAAATTAGCTGGATGTGGTGGTGGGTGCCTATAGTCCCAGCCACTCGGGAGGCTGAGGTGGTAAGATCACTTGAGTCCAGGATGTCAAGGCTGCAGTGAGCCGAGGCTGTACAACTACACTCCAGCCTGAGTTATAGAGTGAGACACCATGTCTCAAGAAAAAAAAGAGAAACAGTAATGGACGCAGCAAACACACAGACACAAACTAGAAACTCTGCCCTGCACCAAGTAAATTTCATTTATCAAATTTCATCATTTTGCATTTGCTTAAAGGTAAATATTCTTTGAGAAAGCTAAATCTATTGGTGTTTTGCCCCATATTGTGAATTACATATGACAGATAAGTATCTTTAAAAAAAAAAGAAATCTTTTTTTATAACCCGCTGGTAGTGGGGAGCTTACACGTTGGTAACTACGTGACTGTTCATTTTGCTGGGCCCCCAAATTAATATGCAAGTGAACAGGTAGGAATTGAGGAAGAGCTGAATTGCTTCCTGAATAAACTAAACTTTGAAAGTCCAGAAAAAAAAACTCTGGAAGGAAGAAATCTAAAGTTATAAAACTGGGCAGGAAGGAAAGGAGAGCAGAGGGACACTTGCTGGTTTTGTGGCAAAGAAAAGGACCTTAGGAAAAAAAATATTTAAGATATACGTTAGTTTTTTTGCCATAGACATATGCAATGTGACCTCTCTCCTCCAATTCACCTATGATATAGCCTATAAATTCTGTATTGCTCACTAATTATTTTTTTTCAGAAGCAAATTATTTGGGGAAAGCTCAAAGAAAGCAATGAGTAAACAGCTGACATCTGATTGAGTTACCATTGGATTGAAAACTACAGGAATTAAGTCTCAAGTGGCAGGTAATCACAAAGTGGAAAAAGTAATTTGAGAGCCTGTGGCCCTTTGAGAAAGAGGAAACACGGGCAGAGTATCACTAGTGGGTACTGCAGCGTCCAGAAGGAAGCGCTGGGACACTGACTAGCTGACGTAAGTGAGGCGGCAAAAAGGAGGACGAGGTATCATCAGGAAGTAGTGTTTTGGGTATTGACACACCATCTTGTAGAAGGTGGATCATGCCAGAAATCTAAAAATCGTATCTGATTTCTCTCTTTCTTTCACTCCCCATTTCACATTCTAATCTAACTATAATTTCTGTAACCTCTGCCTTTGAAACATTTTCTGAGTCACTACTTCTCACAGCTGCTGCAGCCACCACCCTGGTGGAGGCCATCATCAGTTCATCTCTCCGAGAACTCATCAGCAGCTTCCTAACTTTCCTCTCACTTCACTCGTACCTCCCTCTGGTTTGGGATTGTTTGCCTCCCTCACAATAACACAAGAGCCCTGAAGGCAGGAGATCTGTCCTGCTCACCTCTGCTGCTCCAGCACCTATACCAGTGCCTGGCACACAGCACGTGCTCAGTAGCTATTGAGTCAAAGAGTAATTAGTACCTTCCAAGTTCAGTGCCGAGGGCATTTTACACATCACACTAATTCTCAATGACTACAGTTATAAAACCACAAAAAATAGGCCCATAGTATTTTTTTTTCCCCAAGAAGCTGAGTTAAATGGACAGAATTTTCTCAATTTTTATCTTCTATAAATGTTGCCTAATCAATTGTGCTTATCACCACTGAACATTATGATGTCTTGTGAGTTATCTGTACCACAAAATTATATGTTTGGCTATTTTATTTTATATGTCAACATTTCATGGTAATGTGAAAACAAAACATTTTATTGGCTGTAATCCCAGCTACTTGGGAGGGTGAGGCAGGAGAATCCCTGTGAGATCTCCTGGAGGTGAAAGTTGCAGTGAGATTGTGCCATTTCACTCCAGCCTGGGTAACAAGAGTGAAATTCTGTCTCCAAAAAAAAGAAAGAAAGAAAAGAAATTGGTTTTATTTCCTCCATTTTGTAACAGATAAGAAAGTTGGGTGTTGAAGCTGGTAAATCACTGGTGTTGTTAAAACAAAGGACTTACATCCATCCACCCGGAAATTATAATACACACAGAGATATGCAATGCTTTAATGTACACTCTTACCCTTCCCCAAGTTAGGCAACGGCATAAGTTTGGGTGGCCCTGATTTAGCACATTGTGTGGTCAGGGACATTTAGTTAAATGCTTCCTTTTGTAATAGCAAATTTTACAGAGTATTAGTTTCATCTAACATTTATACATAGTGTTTAGGTTTTTCCACCATAATGCAATATACACATTACTAAAAAGCATCACATTCTGCAAAATTTTGTACTAAAACTAGCAAGGTTCATGGTGAAGACAGGATTAGGAGCAGACCATTCAAAACTTATGCAGCTTTCTAAGCACAGCATCAATTGCTTAAAATTAAACAGAGATAATGTTAAAAACATGATAAATACCTAATAATTAAAGAAATGATAGTTTAGATGTAGTTTTCCTACTTCTCAATCATATAAAAGAAATACTATAGAAAACACAAGACTTTGCCTTTTTTAAAATGTGGAGTCTGCTTGACTCCAAGAGACGATGGAGGCTGCTTGCTGAGATCATATGTAACAAAGTCAGGAAGAGGCATGGAAACCATCATCTCCAGTCAGACCATGTGGTCAGACTGACCCAAGGGGAAGAGTGGGCAGGCAATTACTCTGCATCATTCACAGCCCTGCATTCTCCCACAACTTGCTACATCCAGGGCTTTAATCTACTTCGTGTTTAGCTACTGGTATTTGATGATGCAAACCTTGAACGTGTGGAGAAAAACCTTATAGGAACCGACAGTCACTCCACTACCCTGACAGTATCCCCACCTCATTTGCCAATCACGAATGAGCCAATTCATATTACACAAACACATGTTGTAGCAGAACAAGTGTGTTTCTTCATTTTGCAAATAAAGAAACTGAGGTATGGAAAAGCTGAAAAGCTTGCCTAAGATTAACAACCAGTAAGTGCTGCAGCCAAGATATGAACCCAAACTCTTAATTGCTTCACTGAGCTGCATCTTTCAGTTTTCACAGATGGTTTCAACAATAAAGTCTTCCCTTGCATCAAGGCACACATTATAGGTGCTGAGTAAATAGTAACTGATTAAATTATTCAAATTCTTCATATCCTGATCTATCTTTTGATTCCACCCCCAGCTCCATCACTATGGTGATGCATGAGAGGAACTCCTAAGGACCTATTTGTGACGATTGGCTAGAATAGGTGAAAACCTTGCCTGGTTCTCCTTCACACATTCTGATTGCAGAGGGAACATTCATTATAGTCAATAGGTGCTCCTGGCTCAAAAAATATATATATCTAGTAATATTATTGTAGATCCAAGAGCAAAATTCCATTATTACAGCACATCTAATGTAGGGCTTAATAATTCTCCTACAACTGGGCACTCCACAATCATTCCACTTACTCATATGTAGAAATAGCTTCTCATCTAAGTGTAGTGGGTTTTATACTATCTGATTCACTGGATTGGCATTTCCTTCAAATCAAGTACCCACTTTCCTGCCAGCAACAGGAGTTGCTGTTCATTCTTTGCCCCACAAAAATGAGTCCTGGAAAGCAGGAAATCGCCTTTCTCCCAGCTGTTTTTCATACCCTCGGAGCACTGTGTCAATCTGAAGGCAAGATATGCACCAATATCCCATGCCCTTCTCCCTCTATCTCTGTTGATTTCTCCTTTATGTGTAGGCATAGCATACATTGTAAAGTGAAAAGAATGAGAAGCAATATATACAGGGTCATTCATGATAGGCCATGTATTGGCACATTTTGTTTATAACAAAATATTTGTTCTTAACAAAATATTTGCTCCCACGCTGGGGTGCAGTGGCATGATCTCAGCTCACTGCAACCTACACCTCCCAGGTTAAAGAGATTTTTCCTGCCCCAGCTTCCCAAGTAGCTAGGATTCCAGGTATGCACCACCACGTCCGGATAATTTTTGTATTTTTTAGTAGAGACGGGGTTTCACCATGTTGGCAGCCTGGCCAACATGGTGAAACCCCGTCTCTACTAAAAAATCTGCCTGCCTTAGCCTCCCAGAGCGCTGGGATTACAGTCATGGGCCACCATGCCCAGCTTCTATATTTTTAATACCATTAATCAGTTTATTTGCCCGATTTGTGTCTTACTTTGATGTTATATCAAGAAATTATATTTCAGGTTTAAAATGTGTAAAAATACATAAAGTTATATTCATATGTTCAAATTAACTCTCTTGGATTTCAGTAGTCTAGGAGATTTTTGTTTCCATATTTAAAAAAATTAGTCTTTAAAAATAATTTTCCTATTACAAATATAATATATGCAAGCCAATATCTGCCTCCCACAAACATCTGAACCATTTCTAACTCTGAAACTCTGTATTTATTGATATTTACAAAACAGAACAAGTAAAAATTTCCTTGTTAAATTTATGGCTAGATTCACAGTTTTGAAGTGAACACTTTTAAGTGGTTTTTAATGAAAATTAAAGAATTTCATAACACCTACACACACACACCACTATCTATGCCCAGCAACAAGGTTGCTATTAAATGGTCTTCACCTTTTTGGCACTCCCCAGCCTCATATCATTATCCCAATAGAGGCAGAAAAACGGGTCATAAAAGGCCATACTACTGAAGCTTCTTCCAATTTATAAACATCCTGAGCCATTTCACATGGGATTGAAGTTTCAAGCACACAGGTCAGATGACTTCAAGACTGACTACGTGATGCTCTGCATAGTAATTGCAAAATTTCTAAGTCGTATATTTGCCAAGAAACCTCTGAGTCTCTTCAGGGCTGACTTTGAGATTTCATAAGCAGAATCATAAATATAACTAAAAGTATTTTTAACCGTTTGAGTCAAATTCAGTAGCCATTTTGTACTCATCCTCCGGGAGGTGGAATAGCATAGTTTCTAAGAATACGGGCTTTGGGGACACACTGTCAGTTTATCCACTTGCCATTAGGGTGGGGTTAAGCACACTACTTAACCTCCCCGAGTTTTATATCAATAAAATGAGGAATCAGAGTTGACAATTTGTATAAAACTTTTAGCACAGTGTCTGGCAATAGTAAGCATTCAATAAATTTCATTTATTTGGAGAGCATAAAGCAAGTCACACATCTTTGCCAATGTACACAGTATGTTCAGAACACAGATTATCAGAACATTGGAAAGTACTTCTTAGAATCATTCTGCAACTCATCTGTTGCCATGAGTTAGACACAGCTTGAGGAAACTTTGGTTAATCCATTTTGAGTGAAACTACAATTTCAGATTAACTGAACAATTCATGAAGGGCAAGCAATGAAAGTTTTACATGTCATGATTTTATTTTCTATAACTTTCCTCATAATTAGAATTTTTCCACAGGATGGTTGAAAGGACTCGCAATGAATTAGATATGTTTTTATAACCAAAATACCTGTAATTATGTTAAATAGTTCTAAGTGTATAAATAATAGAAACTCTAAATGGATATGAATGTTTCAAATATCCCTACAAAATTAAAATTGATGCATTGGAGATTTTGAACTAGCCATCATGAAACTTATAAGACATCTGTCAAGCCAGGACACTTAGTACTATATAAAACACCATGTTAAATAAAATGTATGAACTTTATTAAAAACTTAGTATATGTCAAACTGTATGCTACAAATTGAAAAGTGTAACATTAAATACTAACCTTCAAAGAATTCATAATCTAAAAAAGGAAACAAAAAAACATATTTAACTGCACCTGTTAAGTACTATAATAGATACATATTTGAACAGCCAGTGGAAGAAAAGAGAAATAAAAGGAAATCAGAGTGGAATACAGAGACAGTAGTGGCTAGAAAGGTAAAGAGATGTGGTAACATTTGCACTATACTTTATAGAATGAATAATAATTTTCCATGCTGCATTTTCCCTTGGCAAGGTAAATCTAGCATGGAAGACTGAAGATAGATGGCATGCTTGTTACCCCCAGCCATTGTCCTTTAAACAAAACCAAAACTCTGCTGTGTAATTTTTCCACATGCCCCATAAATGTTAGTTCGAAGGTAAATAAAGCTTCTTGACCTCATTTCTCCTCTCATAACAATCACCCATTTATCTCCAACTTTCCTATCTGTGGACTTCAGTTTTACATCTTGACTTTCCTATTGATGTCTTTTCCCATTTGATATTAATCACCTGGTAGATGCTTAATATTTTCTTAGAATCCTGTATACCTACAATATTTTGCACTTCATTTGTTCCAGTCATGAAGAAATTGTCATAATCAATATTTTAGAGTTTTTTCATTTATTTTTTAAATAAAGATACACATAGATCATGATTTAGGTATTTGCATTCATACAGAGGAAAGAGGAAAAGAATTTCCTACTTAAAAACAACTACTGTTCAACTTGGGGAAACCATGGTAAAATAAAGACCTTTTTGTTCCACTGAGCACTTTTGTAGAATAGGTTATATGAAGATGGGCCTGGAGGAACTTCAGATTTAATCATGGTGAATGCATTGTGTCTTCTATAAGAAATATAAGAAATAGAAATATGCATCTATCTTTGATCAAACTACAGAATTCTACATTTCCAAATCATAAAAGAAAAAAATTATGAGAAGATGTGAAGACTCAACCTCAATGAAAAACAGTATGAAATTTCTCAAAGAACTAGAAGCAAAACTACCATTTGATCCAGCAATCCCACTACTGAGTATCTTTTTCCAAAAGGAAAAGAAATCATTATATCAAAATGACACCTACACTCATGTGTTTGTTGCAGCACCATTCACAACAGCAAATATATGGAATCAACCTCAGTGTCCAACAATGGATCAACTGATTTCTTTAAATGTGATATATATACACAATGGAATATTATTCAGCCTATAAAAAATTAAATTGTGTCTTTTGCAGCAACATGGATGGGACTGAAGTTCATTATCTTAAGTGAAATGAGCCAGGCATAGAAAGTCAAATATTGCATGTTCTCACTCATAAGTGAGTGTTAAAAAATATGTACCTTGTCGGGCATGGTGACTCATGCCTGTAATCCCAGCACTTTGGGAGGTAGAGGTGGGTGGGTCACCTGAGGTCAGGAATTTGAGACCAGCCTGACCAACATGGTGAAATCCTGTCTCTACTAAAAATACAAAAATTAGCTGGATGTGGTGGCACATGACTGTAATCCCAGTTACTCAAGAGGCTAAGGCAGGAGAATTGCTTGAACACAGCAGGTGGGGGTTGCAGTGAACCAAGATTGCACCACTGCATGCCAGCCTGGGCTACAAGAATGGGACTCTCTCTTAAAAAGGAAAAAAGATCGTTGTTTCAGCCGGGCAGGCACGGTGGCTCACATCTGTAATCCCAGCACTGTAGGAGGCCAAGGCATGGGGGGACCACTTAAGGTCAGGAATTCGAGACCAGCCTAGCCAACATGGTGAAACCCTGACTACTAAAAATACAAAAATCAGTCAGGCGTGATTGTGGGTGCCTGTAATCCCAGTTACTCGGGAGGCTGAGGCAGGAGAATTGCTTGAATCTGGGAGGTGGATGTTGCAGTGTGCCAAGATCACACCACTGCACTCTAGCCTGGGCGACAGAGTGAGACTTGGTCTAAAAAAAAAAAAAAAATGTGTACACATGGGCATAGAGAGTGGATTGATGGAAAATGGAGATTTGGAAGTGTGAAGGTGTGGGAAGTGGATGGCTGATGAGAAATTACTTAGTGAGTACAATGTATGGTATTTGGGTAATATAGCAGACCTAACTACTGGAGAGGCTGAGAGAGAAGGATTGCTTAACCCAGGAGTTTGAGGACTATGATCCTCCATTGCACTCCAGCTTGGGCAACAAAGAAAAACTCTGTCTCTAAAAAGAGAAACCACAAGAGGATAAATTTCAGCCAAACACTTAATGAATAAATAGGTTTCTCCAAAAAGGTCGGCGTTGAGTATTTATGTCACTTTACAGGACTAAGATTTAAAATAATAGGGGGATTATGGTTAAAGGACAAATATATAAGACAAAAACCCTAATAATGTAGAAATAATGTAACTAATGAAAATCATAATTGAAGGGATGAGAAAAGGTAGGAAATAGCATAAATATGTTGATTTCTCCACTTTGTATACCTGAGCATGCATCAAAATATATATTAAAAGCTATCAAATCAAGTAATAACAATAAAAGTATATTTAAAGTTATAATAGATACTAAGAAAAATCACAAAATCTATTAAAACTGGCAGTGAAGAAGTATAAAAGGAGGAATTATGTTATAGGGCATAGCCACGGATGTGGTCTAAAGAAATAGTGGATTAAATATTTTAACTAGTTCTGTGACACTGTAGAATGAATAGAGTTGAAAATAATTTATTATACATGTTCCGAAAGCTGGAAGAGAAGATTTTGAATGTTCCCAACAGAAAGAAATGATAATTATCCTAATTTTCTCCTTACACATTGTATACATGTATTGAAATATCACTCTGTACCCCCCAAAAATGTAATTAAAATAAACAAAAGCTTTGGGAAAAAAATATATTTTAAATAAAGGTTGGGTTTAAATGTAAACACCAGGAAAAAAATATGAAACTGCCAAATTATTAAAAGAAATATGCAAATTAAAATAAACAGTGATCAGTTATAGAGAAAGATTTAAAAAGAAAAATCAAAAGAATCCATAAAAACAGAAAACATAAGATAAAGTATTATGATAGAAGTAAGTGCAATCATAATTAAGATCTAATTCATGAAAATAAGCTGATCTATTAAAATACAAAATATACAAAAGACTCATAAAAAACAAAGTCACCTCTCATCCCACCACCACACAAATTCTAGGTGGATTTAAAATAGATCAAATTCCGGGTGGATCCAAAATAGATCAAAGACTTAAACAGAAAATGAAGTTACAGATAAACTACAAAAAATATGGGAGAATTTTTAATAGTACAGTATTAAAGTGGGGAGGATCTCTGTAAAACCATTAAAGTTTTAATAAATGCATTTGTAGAAAACAAGAACTAAAAATCATTGCCATTTCACATTGTCAAAATCCAGTCAAAGAATAAATAAAAATCTAGAGAAAGATGCCTTCAAAATACGACATGATAATTCCTGTAATATGGAAAGTTCTATACCATAATCTAAGTGTGATAAATTGAATTATTTTAAAAAATATTCCATGCTCCTCCTGTGGGATGTGCATCCCTGCCCTGATACATGTAAATAAAGACACCTTTGCTTTGACCAGTGGAATATCAACAAAATTGACATATGATGCTTCCAAGCAATATGTAATCTTTTTTGTTTGGCTTCTTTTGCTGGACAAAAGAATTT
This sequence comes from Aotus nancymaae, assembly GCF_030222135.1. Taxonomy (NCBI): domain Eukaryota; kingdom Metazoa; phylum Chordata; class Mammalia; order Primates; family Aotidae; genus Aotus; species Aotus nancymaae. The sequence goes on along the minus strand of NW_026988447.1, from coordinate 8,914,602 downwards.
TGAAGTTCCCTCATGTTGTTGCATGTATCAGTAGTTTCTTCCTTCTTGTTCCTAATTAGTGTTTCATTGGATTACTATACCACAATTTATTTATCTGTTTTCCTGTTGATGAATAGTTACGTTGTTTCTAGTTTAGGCTATTATGAATAATCTTGTTATGAACATTCTTATGCAAGACTTTTTATGGACATGTGTTTTCAGTTCTCTTGGGAAACTACCTAAGAATAGAATTACTGGGTCATAAGATAAATTTATGTTTAATTTTTTAAAAAAACAACTTAAAAACCTAAAACCATAAAAACCCTAGAGGAAAACCCAGGCAATACCATTCAGGGCATAGGCATGGGCAAAGACTTTATGAATAAAACACCAAAAGCAATTGCAACAAAAGCCAAAATTAACAAATGAGATCTAATTAAACTAAAGAGCTTCTTTCTGCACAGCAAAAGAAACTATCATCAGAGTGTATAGGCAACCTACAGAATGGGAGAACAATTTTGCAATCTATCCATCTGACAAAAGTCTAATATCTAGAATCTACAAGAAACTTAAATTTACAAGAAAAAAAAAACAACCCCATCAAAGTGGGCAAAGGATATAAACAGATACTTCCCAAAAGAAGACATTTATGTAACTGACAAACATGAAAAAAAGCTCATCATCACTGGTCATTAGAGAAATACGAATCAAAACCACATGCCTGAATGGCATGTGGCAATTATTAAAAAGTCAGGAAACAACAGATACTGGTGAGGCTGTGGAGGAATAGGAATGCTTTTACACTGTTGGTGGGATTGTAAATTGGTTCAACCATTGTGGAAGACAGTGTGACGATTCCTCAAGAATCTAAATACCATTTGACCCAGTAATCCCATTACTGGGTATATACCCAAAAGACGTTAAATTATCCTACTATAAAGACACATGCACACGTATGTTTATTGCAGCACTGTTCACAATAGCAAAGACTTGGAACCAACCCAAATGCCCATCAATGATAGACTAGATAAAGAAAATATGACACATATACACCATGGAATACTCTGCAGCTATAAAAAAGAAAGAATTCATGGTCTTTGCAGGGACATGGATGAAGCTGGAAGCCATCATTCTCAGCAAACTAACACAGGAACAGAAAACCAAATACCACCTGTCCTCACTCATAAGTGGGAATTGAACAATGAGAACACATGGACACAGGGAGGGGAATATCACACACCAGGGCCTGTCAGGGGTTGGGGAGCAAAGGAAGGCAGAGCGTTAGGACAAATACCTAATGCATGCAGGGCTTAAAACCTAGACGACAGGTTGATAGGTGCAGCAAACCACTATGGCACATGTATACCTATGTAACAAACCTGCATGTTCTGCACATGTATCCCAGAGGTAAAAGTAAAAATTAAAAAAAAAAAAACAGTTTTTCCAAAGTGAGAATTCCTATTGCACTATCTCATCACTAATATTTGTTGTTATCAATCTTATTAATTTCAGCCTTTCCAGTGGGAAGAAAATGGTAATTCGCTATGAACTTAATCTGCATTTTCCTGATAATTAATTATTCTGAGCACCTTTTCACTTGCTTATTGGCCATTTAAATATCCACTTCCTCAGATATCTCTTCAAGAGTTTTCCCTGTTTTCTTCAGGCTGTTTAGCTTTTTATTATTGTGCTGTAGTTCTTTACATATTATTTTCAATAGGATCAATTTCTTATTTTACTAAACTTTATAAATGTTGAGGGTACATAGTAGGTGTATATATTTATGAGGTACATAAGACACTTTTGGTACAGGCATGTAATGTGTAATAATCACATGATGGAGGACTGGGTATTCATCCCCTCAAGCATTTGTCCTTTGTGTTACAAACAATCCAATTATGCCATTTTAGTTAAAATGTTTAATTAAATTATTGTTTACTATAGTCCCTATGTTGTGCTGTCAAACACGAGGTCTATAGTTCTTTCTAACTATATTTTTTGTACTCATTTATCATCCCCACCTCTCCCTGCTCTGCCCAGGACCCTTCTCAGCCTCTGTTAATCATCTTTCTATTCTTTATCTTTATGAGATCAATTCTTTTGATTTTTTGATACCACAAATTTGTGAGAATATGCAATGTTTGTCTTTCTATGTCTGGTTTATTTCACTTAATAGAATTACCTTCAGTTCCATCCATATTGTTGCAAATGACAGAGTATCATTCTTTTTTATGACTGGTTAGTAATCCACTGTGTATATGTACCACATTTTCTTTGTCCATTCATCTGTTGATGGACACTTAGGTTGCTTCCAAATATTAGCTATTGTGAACAGTGCTGCAACAAACATGGGAGAGCAGATATCTCTCTAATAGAGTGATTTCCTTTTTGGGGCGCATATACACAGAAGTGGGATTGCTGGATCATATTGTGGCTCTATTTTTAGTTTTTGAGGACTCTCCAGACTGTTCTCCATAGTGGTTGTACTAATTTACATTCACATCAACAGTTTATAAGGGCTCCCTTTTCTCCATATTCTCACCATTTTGCCTGACTTTTGACTAGAAGCCATTTTAATTGTGATGAGATGATATCTCATTGTAGTTTTGATTTACATTCCTTTGGTAATCAGAGATGTTGAGCATCTTCTCATACGCCTAGTTGTCTTTTTATTTTATTTTATTTTTTTTGAGACGCAGTTTCGCTCTTGTTACCCCGGCTGGAGTGCAATGGCGCGATCTCGGCTCACCGCAACCTCCGCCTCCTGGGTTCAGGCAATTCTCCTGCCTCAGCCTCCTGAGTAGCTGGGACTACAGGCATGCGCCACCATGCCCAGCTAATTTTTTGTACTTTTAGTAGAGACGGGGTTTCACCATGTTGACCAGGATGGTCTCGATCTCTTGACCTCGTGATCCACCCGCCTCAGCCTCCCTAGTTGTCATTTTTGTGTCTTCTTTGAGAAACATATACTTAAATTTTTTGCTTTTTTTTTTTTTTTTTTTTTTTTTTTGAGATGGAGTTTTGCTCTTGTTACCCAGGCTGGAGTGCAATGGCGCGATCTCGGCTCACCAAAACCTCCGCCTCCTGGGTTCCAGCAATTCTCCTGCCTCAGCCTCCCGAGTATCTGAAATTACAGGCGCGCACCACCATGCTTGGCTAATTTTTTGTATGTTTAGTAGAGGCGGGGTTTCACCATGTTGACCAGGATGGTCTCAATCTCTTGACCTCGTGATCCACCCACCTCGGCCTCCCAAAGTGCTGGGATTACAGGCGTGAGCCACCGCGCCCAGTCCTTTGCTCATTTTTAATCAGAATATTAGATGTTTTTCCTGTAGAGTTGTTTGAGTTCCTTATATATTCCGGTTATTAATGCCTAGTCAGATGAGTAGTTTGCAAATATCTTCTCCCATTTTATGAGTTGTCTCCTCACTTTGTTGACTGTTTGCTGTGCAGAAGCCTTTTACCTTGATGTGATCTCATTTTTCCATTTTTGCTTTGGTTCCCTGTGCTTGTTGGGTGTTACTCAAGAAATTTCGCCGAGATCAATGTTCTGGAGATTTTTCCCCAATGTTTTCTTGTAGTAGTTTCATAGGCTGAGGTCTTCAATTACGTCTTTAATCCATTTTCATTTCATTTTATAAATGGCAAGAGATGGGAGTCCAGTTTCATTCTTTTGCATGTGGCTATCCAGTTTTCCCAGCACCATTTATTGAGGAGACTGTCTTTTTCTCAATGTGTGTTCTTGGCATCTTTGTCGAAAACAAGTTCACTATAGATTGTGGATTTGTTTCTGGGTTCTCTATTCTATTCCATTGGTCTATGTGTCTGTTTTTATGCCAATACCATGCTGTTTTGGTTACTATACTTCTGTATACCCCTATTCTGGATCTTTAGTGATTATACATAAATTTTAGGATTGTATTTTTCCAATCTATGAAGAATATCATTGGTATTTTGAGAGGGATTGCATTTAATCTCCAGATTGTTTTATGTAGTATAGACAGTTTAACAATATTGATTCTTTCGATCCATTGACATGGAATAGTTTTCCATTTTTTGTCTGTCCTCTTCAATTTCTTTCATCAGTGTTTCATAGTTTTCATTGTAGAGAACTTTCACTTCTTTAGTTAATTCCTAGCTATTTAATTTTATTTGTGGCTATTGTAAATGGGATTACATTTTTAATTTCTTTTTCACACTGTTTGCTTTTTGGGATATAAAAATTCTACCAATTTTTGCATGTTGAGTTTGTATCCTGCAACTTACCAAATTTGTTTATCAGTTTTTTGGTGATCTTTAGATTTTTCCAGTAAAGCCATTGGGTCCCAGGTTTTTTTTTAACTGGAAGACTTTTTATTACAGCTTCAATCTTATTACTTGTTATTGGTCTATTCAGATTTTGGATTTCTTCATGGTTCAATCTTGGTTAAGTTGTATGTGTCTAGGCATTTGTCCATTTCTTCTAGATTTTCCAATTTATTGACATATAGTTGTTCACAGTGGCCATTAATGATCCTTTGAATTTTTGTGGTATTGGTTATAATGTCTCCAGTTTCATCTCTCATTTTATTTATTTGGCTCTTCTGTCTTTTTTCTTAGTTTGTCTGGCTAAAGGTTTGTCAATTTTGTTTAGCTTTTTAAAAAAACAACTTTTTGTTTCATTCGTCTTTTTTCCTGTCTTTTTCATTTCAATTTGCTCTTGCTTTTCTAGTTTTTTATAAGTTTACCTCTTAGTACTGCTTTCACTGAATCCCATAGGTTTTAATATGTTGTGTTTCTATTACCACTTGTTTCAAGAAATTTTTTAATTTCTTTCTTAATTTCTTCATTGGCCCACTGGTTATTCAAGAGCCTATTATTTAATTTCTGTGTGTTTGTATAGTTTCCAAAATTTCTCTTGTTATTGATTTTTAGTTTTATTCCACTGAAGTTGGCGAAGATGCTTGACATCATTTCACTGCTTGTGAATGTTTTAAGACTTGTTTTTTGACATAACATATGGTCAATCCTAGAGAATGATCTCTGTGCTGAGGAGAAAAATGTGTATTCTGCAGCCATTGGATTAAGTGTTCTATAAAAATCTATTAGATCCATTTGTTCTATAGTAGAGATGAAATTCAATATTTCTTTGTGGATTTTCTGTCGTGGAGATCTGTCCAATGCTGCAAGTGGGATGTTGAAGCCTCCAAATGTTATTGTACTGGAGCCTGTCTCTCTCTTTAGCTGTAATAATATTGGTTTCACAGTATGGCAATTCCTCAAAGAGCTAAAAGCAGAATTACCATTCCATCCAACAATCCCTTTACTATGTATGTACCCAGAGGAATATAAATCATTCTACCATAAAGACACATGCCTGGTTCATCAGAGCACTATTCACAATAGCAAAGACACAGAATCAACCTAAATGCCCAGCAGTGACAGATTGGATAAAGGAAATGTGTTACATATACACCATGGAATACTATGCAGCCATAAAAAAAGAACATCATGTCTTTTATGGGAACATGTATGCAGCTGGAACTGCCTCCTTCAGTTGGTCAGAGCAAGTCACACATCCAAGCCCAGATTCAAGTCATGGGGACAACAACTCCACCTCTTAATGGGAGGAGTTGTGAGGTCACATTGCAAGGGCTTGGATACAGGGAGGGATAGTGAAATGTGGTCAGTTTTGCAGTCTGCCTCATGCTGATTCCCCACATTAAATCAGTCAGTAATTCTTATATGTTTTATTATTCAATTTCTTTAGTCTTATTTTTAAATGTTTCGATTTATGGGGTACATGTGGTATTTTGATGCATGTATATAATGTGTAATGATCAAATCAGAGTTATAAGATATACACCACCTCAAATATCTATCATATCAGTAAAGTTTTTTAGAATTTGTCTACCTCTTACCACAGCTAATCCAAGCCACCATTATCTCTTCCCTGGTAGATCACAGTAACTCCATAACTTATCTCCCTACTTCCACCCATCCCTAATCTGTTCTTCACAGAGGAGGCATGATGATCTTTTGAAAATATGAATCGGTTCTTGCCTCTTGATCTTAGAATAAATCTATGCTCCTTTCTGAGGCCTAAGAGTTGCCACAGTGATCTGCCTCTTGCCCAGCTCTAGCCTTACCTGTGTCCTTAGAAGTTCTGGAACCTATCAAGTTCCTTCTGTTTCAAGGATTTTGTGATTGCTTGACTCTGCCTCTGGCATGTATCTTCTGTAACTTTTCATATGATTTATTTTTTTCATACAACCAGCTCTCCCTCAGTCACCTGTGTCAAGCAGGACTCCCCACATTACTTTCTATTGTGCTGCTTTGTGTACTTCCTTCATAATACTGTTCAGTTTGTTAATTTACATGTTTATTGCCAATCTCTTCCACCAGATGTGTACTTCATAAAGCCAAAGACAATATCTGTCTCATGAGGTTTGGTCATTTAAAAAAAAAAAGCGTCTGATTAGCCACATCATTGCACATAGTAGTTGCTAAGTAAATGTTGATGCCTTACAGAGCAGACTCTCTACATGAAATTTTTACAAAAACAAAATAGGAATCCTTGTAACCTTTCCTTTTAAAATGGGTTTTTTATTTCCATATTTTCATAGCAACATACCCAGTTACACATCATAAGTATCGATCATGACAAACGGTCTTTTGTTATGGAAATAGAATTGGTATGGTCCACGGAATTAAAGGTAGACGCCTTTGATGTTGTGTGTATAGTGATGGCACTTACAAAATAAATGTATTAGTACGTTCCTTACTTAATACAATGCAAGCAAACATTTTCAGAAAGGAGTCTTTTCTGGATAAACGTCTCAATGTTCAGAGCCTCGTTTTCCAAATGGAGAAGACAGTACTATAAAATAGAATTTTATTTATGCTTCAGAGAGAAATGAAATCTCTCCATCATGAAAAATGGGTATCAGGTGCTTTCGATTTCCTTTTATCAGCTGCTAATCAGAAGAGATGAGGAAAGAGAAGCAAGCTAATGAAGAAACCAATCGTTTCAAAGACAGTTGTATTGTAGCAAGCTTTGTGATTGTTAATTAGATGATGGCCTTGGGAAATACATTGTGAGGGAGAGAAATGAAGGAGGAAGCTGAATATTGCAAAGCCTCTCCTGAGATGGTAAACATCTAAATATGTTTGTGTGAAAATGTTTTGAGTCATAAGAACTACATTTTGAATAAGACATAGTGTTTCAAAGATGCTAGAGAACCTTTTACCTTATAGGTTCTGTATAAACATTAGTAATGATTTATATCTATACAATAGTAATTATTCATATAATCTCTTAGCATGATTAATTTGGAACACATTGCAGTGCACATTTGTAATTTTGGGAAGCTACCAAATATCTGCAATCCCTTTCTAGCTGGGAGAATTCTGTTTTGCGGGAGTCTGTGGAAGCCAAACATACCATACATTGTCAACTTTCTTTGTAGCTAGGGCACAGACTTGTGGCCTGGGCTTGGGAAATCAGATAAACCTACTCTAGGTGATGAAGTAAAGAAGTGGAACAGGAGAGAACCCATTTTATTGGTGGAGGTGGTGTCAGCTGGGACCATGGGGGTGGTAGAACTATGATCAGTACTGAAGGTGGTTACAGTGTAAGCTGTCATCACCCTTGATAGCACCTATGTATCCTCATTGGGCAGGTTGGGGTGGAATTCTACTCATAGAATCTACTGCTGCTGTAGCTTCTTTTGATCCTCCCTGGTTCTTTAGGCAACGCTGTGAGCTATCTGTTATCCTTTCAATAAATTCCATGAATTACTTTGTTCTTCCAGAAAGCAAGGTCACTTTTGGTTGCTTATACCTAAGAACCATGACTAACTTACTCCAATAGAAAATGCTAAACATTTTTGATTACCATATAATGACTAGTTGTATTTCATCAAATACATAGTGCTTTATACAATTATGTTGCCCAGTACCACCCAAATATTGAGATAATTTATTTTAAAAGATTTGAAAGTTTTGTTGCATTGGCTTTCCAATTATTTTATTAACTTAAAAAATCATTACCATAATTTTAAAATTAGAGCCTCCTTCGTCACCGTTATGCTTCATGCTGTCTGTTTAAAACAATATCATTTATATCTTAAAGCAGAGTTTCATTAAATAGAATTAGTCTATTTAACGATATTTTTGTTGAGTCTGATCATACTCCTTGTATGTGTTAGGAGGTGTCAGAGAGGCAAACATTTGCTGCCATCAAGAGAGCAGTAATTTCCCTCTAGTAGAAAGTTTAGGCCGTAAATGAAAAAGGGTGATGCACTCAATAGTTGAAGATCTATGTAGCTCAACAACAATTTGTTTACTTAAAATATTTTATTCGATGTTTACTAAATAGACAGGAGCTATAAAGCACTGAGAAGTCATACTGAATAATGCTTTGATAATTCTTCTTTATGAAATGCAGCTTTTAAGAGCTGATAGTATAGGGCAGTGATGCTCAACGTCTGGACTGAGGATGTGTGCCATCTGCCAACTGAGTGTTACTGGTCAGCAAGGAGACATGCAACTTGGGCCACCATGTAAATCATTCAACACCCTGTCCAGTCCAGCTAAACTGTAGCCCAGCTGATGCTTCTCTCACATAAGACTTTCTTGATGAAGGCAACAATGACCTGATTTACGTCCTTGTGCAGATTCCTTACCTTGTCATGGATCAGAACAAACAGTTTGTGTACTGGCTAGTTTGAGTAGCAATAATTTAGTGGGCAATAAATATTATAAAAGGCAGGAAATAACAGGTGATTACATCAATCTAAGGAACAGCAATAATATGACTTCCCATTAACATTCATTTCAAAACAAGCATTAAATTAGTACTAATTTCAGAACCCTCATTTATTATCCTCTGCTTTCTATGAGTGAACCCTGGACAGGTGCTATGTACAAAACAGTTTTCTATATTTTATCAGATCTAAAATAATCATTGTCATCAGGATTTTTCAGCCTCATAAGTCGGAAAAAGCATAAAACCAATTGTATACATTTAAATATCAGATATGTTTAATAAGAATTATAGACTATTAGAAAGTTCTGTCTCTATATTATTTTAAATGAATATTAGATAAGTTAAAGTTATATTTTTATCTGAATTGTGTGTGTGTGAATTGTATGTGTGAGTTGGTAGCTCTCAATGGATATTTCGAAAATTAATTACTGCCAAGTGACAGCTAATACATATTTGAGATAATAATGCCAATGCTAATAATAATAGTAAAATAAGATATTGAGTTTTGTTGTGCACAGGTATGGGGTTATTTCCTAATTGTTTTCATATTCATTCAAATAAAACACCACAACAAATTTAAACTAAAGATAGCCAAACTAACCTGCCATAATGGAGGCCAGAGGAAGAGTTAAGTTTGGAGGATACTGGCAGAGACAGGCACGAGTGAAACTTCCGAGGTGCTGGAAATGTTCTAAGGCTGTGCTGTTCAACATGGCAGCCACTAGCCACTGGCTATTTGAAATTAAATTACTTAAGTAAGTGTCTCAGTCACATTAATGAGATTTTAATTGCTTATAACACTGTGGCTAATGGCTAATGAATTAGACAGTACATAATTATGTTTTATTATGGAACATTTCCAGCACTGCAGAAAATTCTATTGGATCGCACGGCTTTAGATCTTGGTCTGAGTTGTTGTCATGTCCAAATATGTCAATATTCATTGAGCCATACACTTAAGATTTGTACACTTTGTTGTAGTATGTTATATGTATTGTAATAAGCTATATGTCAATTTGAAGAGTTTGTTTGTTTGTTTGTTTGTTTGAGACGGAGTTTCGCTCTTGTTACCCAGGCTGGAGTGCAATGGCGTGATCTCAGCTCACCGCAACCTCCGCCTCCTGGGTTCAGGCAATTCTCCTGCCTCAGCCTCCTGAGTAGAAAATTTAATCTCTGAATCAGTGGGTCAAATGGGTGTTACAGGTATGACCAGGGACTATGGGGTTGAAGAAGATTTTAGCTGTGTCAAGCAAAGTACGTAGGTGCCCTGAAATTTCTTCAATAGCACGTTTCTGAAAAAGCCTTTTTATGCTTGTGATTTAGTTTGCTGAGGCTAATTCAATAACATAGTGCCATTGATGAGAGTCATTATATTTACATTTCCAGTAAGCCTGCAGCCACTTTGTGGGGGGTCAGGGGGTAGGGAGGAAAGGGTTGTTTTGCTATATTGTTCTTTCTGTTTTTTTTCTGACATCTTTAAGGAAGAAAAAAGAGTGAAGAAGCTTCATTTAAACAGAGAATTTCTTTATAGAAGGCAGTCACAGAATAATTCCCGTTATTAAGAACCCATAATAAACAGCTGTGATATACTTCTACCCTGTTAAATTGATCCACCTGGAGTTAGACCAGTGTTACTCAAAGTGTGGCCCATGGACCAGCAGTACTGACATCGACTAATAGGTTGTTAGAAACGCAGATTCTTGGGTTCCACCCCTGACCTGCTGAATAGGAATCTGCATTTTATCAGGATCCCCTTGTGATCTGTGTGATCTCAGTTTGAGAAACACTGCTATACAATACATTCCTGCTTTCAAGAAGTTAATATTTGAAGAGAAATAAAACATAAAAATTAGCAGAAGTAGCAAAACAGTAAATGCACATAAGCTTTCAAGTGATACCAGGATAACGAAGGATCAAAACTCATCTGACACTCAACCAATGGAAACATTTAAACTGTGTGCCAACCTGAGAGAATTTCATTAGAAACAGCTATTGTTTGTTTGCCTAATATCCCTTACTTTTTCTGAGAACTGAAGCATTCCCTTCTGGCAACTTTGGCATTCACTTTGTCTGCATAGTCCTCTTGTTGTAAACCATGAAAGCCTTTTATCTGACAGCATCAGCCCCCAGCCCTGTTCATGAACACACGTTCCCTGGGAAGAGCCTGTCTTTTGGAGAATAGGCATTCATTAAGAATAGGAGAAAAGCCAGGTCCTTGTTGATGGCTTCTGTTTGCTTTACTAGCGTTGTCTTCAATCCAATTTTCTCTGAAGAGAAGCTATGTAAGCCACTTGTTAATTTTACATGATATTATTTTGTTATAACAAGATCATCTACAAACCACTTGAACGGGCACCTGTAAGCTCAAATTTGTCATGACACACAGAAGTCCAGCAGGGGCGCTGTTGCCAACTCCTCAGCAATGTAGCATTTCACTCTTTTTCCTTGGGGTACTTTGGGTACATGTGTGACACCTGACCTTCCTTTGGGTACATGACATCTAAAGCAAGAGAGGAAACCAGTGCAAATGGGTGTATTAAATATTTTTTTTCCTGTATTTTCTTCTGGCACCCAGTGGATTGTTTTCAGCAATCTCACAGCCCCTTAGACACCTCTGGTTTAAATTCTAAAACATTGCCAGTCGAAGCACTCACTGGTAGCTGGGAGTAGCATAGCTTGCTTATAGGAAAAGATCCTAAGGAAATAAATGTCTTTTTGTAAGATAAAAACACAAAATTTGTTTTTAAAAAACTGCCCTGGGCCGGGCGCGGTGGCTCAAGCCTGTAATCCCAGCACTTTAGGAGGCCGAGGCGGGCAGATCACGAGGTCAAGAGATCGAGACCATCCTGGTCAACATGGTGAAACCCCGTCTCTACTAAAAATACAAAAAATTAGCTGGGCACGGTGGTGCGTGCCTGTAATCCCAGCTACTCAGGAGGCTGAGGCAGGAGAATTGCCTGAACCCGGGAGGCGGAGGTTGTGGTGAGCCGAGATCGCGCCATTGCACTCCAGCCTGGGTAATAAGAGTGAAACTCCGTCTAAAAAAAAAAAAAACTGCCCAAAAGTGGATCAGGAAGGAAAAGTGAAGACTTTAGCAGATGTGAATATTGTCTTTGTTCAAGGGAGTGTGAGAGCAGCAGAGACTGTGGAACCTCATGTTGTCAGCTTGGACAGAATAAATTATCTTCTGAAAAGCTGTGTGTGTAGGTGTGGCTGAAGATAGTGGTGGTACTCCCAAATTAGAAGTAAGAACAATGTCTGTCATGGAGCTGAGAAGCTGGGATAGCTGGGATAGTTTATAACCACATACAGCTCATGTGTGGTCCATATATAGGTACATAGAACACTTCAAGATTTCATGAAACTTTTTGCTTTCTCTCAGCAGACTCGATATCAATGACTTTTTGGAGCCATGATAGCTTTGCACTGAATTCTGAATTTGCTGTAGATCCCCCTAGAAATTAATAAGATAATCAGGGAAAGTAAGGTTATAACTACTTTGCATCTAAAATGATAATGAACCTCACCTTCTTATCAAATTCTGAAGTATTTTATTGCCTATACTTGGCATAGACTTTTTTAAATTAACATACAGTAAAATGACTCTCTTTCTGGTATATACTTCTATGAGTTTTAATATTGTATATATTACATAACTACCACCACATAAGGATACTGAACAGTTTCATCTCCCTAACGTACTCCCTGAGAGAGATTTCTACACCTCTCCTGAGCCAAGATAATGGTTTAGACTTGCCTTAGACTTGTCCATCCTACCTTCACAAAGATTATGCTCCTCAATGCCTATGACATCCTCTCATCCATACCAGCTGCTTCTGCTACCTTGTCCATGGATGGCTAAGTCACCTAGACTCCCTGTGACTTCATCCACCTATCTAATTATACCCTAATTGCTTCTTAAATTTGTTTCTCCACTAAACAGTAAGCTCAGTCAGGGTAAGAGCTATATCTGTCTTGTGTATGGCTAAATATTAGACCGTCAATGTCTATATAATAAAGGAACCAATAAATGTATTATATTTTAATGGAAACTATTCAAAGTCCTCTCTGTATTTATCTGACAATTACTATGTGTATCAGTTAGCTATTGCTGGATAACAAACCACCCAAAAGCTCAATAACTTAAAGAAGGGTTCAGAAAACTTTTCTGTGAAGGGCTAGTAAGTAAATATTTCAGGCTTTGCAGGTCAGTCTCAATTGCAACTGGCACTTGATCACTTCTGCCTGTATTATGTTGGGTAAGTCACAAAAACTTCACCTCTTGATGGAAAAGGCTTCAAGTTCACAAGTTTACATTACAAAAGGGATGGTGAGATTTGAAGCCAATTTATTAATCAACCTACCAAATTATCCCAGGATGCTATCCAACTACTCAACTCTGCCCTTATAGCATGAGAGAAGCCATAGTCAATATGTAAACAAATGAGTTCATCCTTTGCTGTGGTATAAATGTTTGTGCCCCTCCAACATTCATGTTGAAATTTAATCCCCATTGCAATAGTGTTAAGAGGTGGATAATGGGTACAAAAATACAGTTAAATAAGAGGAATAAGTTCTAGTATTTGATAGTACAGTTGAAAAATTGTAGTTAATAATAATCTATTGTATATTTCAAAGTAGTTAGAAGAGAAGAATTTCAGTGTTCCAAACACAAAGAGAAGATAAATCTTTGGGGTGATGGATATCCCAATTACCCTGATTTGATCATTACACATTGTATATCAGTATAAAAAATCACATGTATCCCAAATATATGTACAATAGTATTAGTGCCTTGTAAAGGGGCTTGAGGGAGCAAATTCATCCTTTCCATCACTTCCATCCCTTCCACCATGTGAAGATACAGCATTCACCTCTTCCACCATATGAGGATGCACTAGCAAGGCACCATCTCTGAAGCAGAGAGAACAGCTCTCATCAGACACAAAATCTGCTGGGGCCTTGGATTTCCCAGGCTTCACAACTGTGAAAAATAAATGTTTGTTGTTTAAGCCAACCAGTCTATGGTATTTTGTCATAGCAGCAGGATCAGATGAAGATAGGTGTGTTTCTATAAAACCTCATTTACAAAAAGAGACAGCAGGCCAGATTTGGCCCATGGGCCGAGGTTCACTAATGCCTGGCTTAAAGCAACAGCCATGCAATTATTGCCGGTAAATCTACAGGTTGGTTAATCTTGGGCCACTCCTGTGTCTGTGGTCAACTTCTGTGGGTAAGAAAAGGGCTAGATTTCTCAAAGATGGCTTATTGGTCTGCCTGGAATTAGGCCTGGCTATTTCTTAGAGATGGGATGACAACTAGCTTGAGCTTGTTCACACAGCAGAGGCAGAACTGCAAGAGAGGGTACACTAAAGTGTACCAGGCCGTCTGAATTTCAGTCCCAGAACTGGCACTTGATCACTTCTGCTGCATCATGTTGGCTAAGTCACAAAAACTCCACCTCTTGATGGAAAAGGCTTCAAGTTCACAAGTTTACATTGCAAAAGGGATGGTGAGATTTGGAGCCACTTTAATCATTAACCCACCATATTATCCCAGGATGCTATCCATAAAGAATGGCAGCCCTACCTTGCAAACAGCAAAACTATTCCTCTTGGTTGCTCACTGCAAGGTTTGTGGCCATTTGCCACCCTGATCATCCTTCTTTGACGTTATTTCCATTAATGGTTCCATGTCCATTAATTTTAGTGCTGTAGTTAATCCAGCAACTCAAACTGCCACTCAAGAAAAAAGAGTAAAACATGTTTTGAATGTGCAATAATTAATGGAATACTGGTCTCAAAAGCTCTTCTCAAGGAGCCTACTGGCAGATAAACTTTGGTCACCAAGAGCTAGATACACACCCACTAGAATATAAAATTAAAATAACTGACAACAACTTTGGCAAAAATGTAGAACCACCAAAACTCTTATAATTGCTGGTTGGAGTGTAAAAATGTACATTTGGAAAAGATTTGACAGTTTATTATAAACCACCCAGTAATTCCAAGGAAAATAAAATATATGTCCACAAAGTACTTGTACACATTTATTCAGAGCAGCCTTATTCATGAAACCCCACCATGAAACAACCCAAATGTCCGTCAATAGAATGGATAAAGATGTAATCATATACTAGTATACTACTTAGCAATAAAAATGAACAAAATATTGATATGCATGACAAAAATTGATGAACGTCAAAATCAAGTACAGTGAAAGCAGCCTTACACGACAAAAGTACATACTGACAGACACATTTCTGTGAAGTTCTAGACCAGGCTAAGCTAATCCATGATGAGTGAATCTGAACACTAAGTGTTTCTGGAAGTGAGGGAGAGCAAGAAGGAACTTTCTGAAGGGATAGAAATGTTCTGGATAAAATTGCAGGATACTTAGGTGTATGCCTTTTCCAAAATCTATTGCTAAGATCTGTGCATTTCGCTGTATGTAACTTTGCATTAATTTAAAAATTAGAATAATTAGATACTAGATCATATGAGGATGATTGCTTATATGTCCAGATCTGACAGTGTGGAATGACTCTGTGGCCAAAATGGGGGGCTGACTCCCAGCCTGAAATGAACCCACCACATGTCATGGGGAGAGCAGCCGGACAACTGCTGCCTCTCCTGTGGGGATCGGGAGGTCCTGCTGAGTTACCACACAGGGGCAGCAGCAGAGAGAACATCCAAGGCTCACAAAGGCGCAGGTCCCAGAAGACATCATCAAGAGGGTCTGGGCTGCATATAACAATGAGCTTTTTGCTAAACAGATGTCATCTGTCAGAGAAACAGAGAGACAGGCAGAAAATTTCTCCCAGTGCTTCCAGATGGCTGAAATTCCTCTTAGGGATTGAGGTAGGATCAAAAGCAAGTGGAGAAAATGTTTTGTTCTTATTCAGGTTTCTACCTAGTTGGGCTGCAGAAGAAAACTGCACAAGTGTGTCTTTTACACCATTAAAAAGTCACATTTTGTAATGCCACATAGGCCAGTACCTCTTTTATTTGCTTTAGAACTGCGTCTTCTCCAAGCTTCTTTAATCCGTTGCTACTTCTCAGAGTTTGCTGCTCAGTAAGAAACAAAACTGAGGCCATCAAGCAAGAGTCCCTTGCCCTCACTTGCCCCCATAAAACCTTCCTCCCTCCATTCTCAAGACAGGAAGATTGCTTCTCCCATCCAAGACTAAAACTTCTCCCTGTTATCTCACCTCCATCCCTCTTACCCATTCCAGCCACTTCCTTCATTGATTCATTTTCTCTTCTGTAACTTCCACCAACCCTCTGTGCTGGTTCCTTCTTCTTCATCAGTAGACTTATTCCATTTTTTTCCCATCCTAAAAAACCTCCCTTAATGTTGCATCCTCCCCCAGACACTACCCTTCTCTTTCTTGTCACAGCTCAGCATCTTCAGAGTGTTGAATCCTCACAGCTACTCCTTCCTTTCCATCTGTCCACCCACTGACCCACTGCCTCCTGCCTCCACCATTTCACTGTAACTGCTATCCTGTGGGTGAAAATGCCTCCCACTCTCCAGACCCAGTAGATCCAGCATTTCAGCTATTCCTGACCAGAAGACAGAAGCAGAGCTTTGAGTGAGAATGTTAGGTCAGCACCCTCACTCAAACACTTAGTAGTAGATGGTGTAATCTTGGGCTAGTTAACCTTCTTAGCCTCAGTTTCCTCTTTTGTGAAACAGTGATGATAAAGATTAGCTTGGAGTGGTATGGTGAAGATCAGCAATAACTTATGGAGTAAGTGCTCCATATTTTTTATTAATATTATCATCATGATTATATCTTTCTTAACCTGTTGTGACAGTTAATTTTGTAGCTATCCCTTCATACCTAAAGCTCCTGAATGGCTTCCAAGATACCACACGCTACTGTTTCTCCTCTAATAATCATTTTTTTTGTATTTTTCTAGCTGAATTATTTTCTTGCCCATGACAATTAAATAACTGGTGTTTTCTGGGATCTCTTCTTGACTCATTCTAGGCATTTTAATTGCAATTTTCCTGTTCTTTTGACTTAAATACCTACTTAAAAGCTATACCCAAAGGTCCCTAACCCTTACCAATCCCTGGGGATTTAAACATATAGGTAAAAATTCCTCTGAATATATCCACATGATTGTTCAGGGGGCATTTTTTCTGAAATATTTCAGTTTATATCAATGTTTGCACTATTCCCTGTCCATGCCTCAGCGTCCACATCCAAGTTTTTTTTTTTAATACAATGGGTTGAATTGTCAAAGGAGACTCACAGTTATAGATGCTACCCAATGTTTAACATCACTAACAATTCAAAGGAAACAGAAAATAAACAGGCACAAGTGAAATGTTAATTTCTTGGTGGAATCTAACAAAGTAAGGCACAGATCCCAAAAGTTTTTTTTCTTTTTCATTTAATTAAATATTTGTTTCAGACAAAGTTTCTCTCTAAGCAATGTGTATAGAGAAATATTCACACAAAGAGATCCATTCTTGTGTTAGAGCAGTCCATTTTATAGTCTCTCAGTTACAGTTTATGGTATGACCCTTCATTTTTCAGCCATTAAAATTCCAATTTTGTCTTATAATAATAGGAATTCCTTTACAGGAATTCCTGCAAATTCCAATTTTGTCTTATGATAAATAATCAAGAGAAACCAGACATATCTCATTAAAAAATTTACAGATCAGGACTCCCTGGTATCATTCCACCATTTAACACCATTACTATGTTTACCAGGGGGTCTTGTCTTTGGATCATTACCATATTTACATGGAAATTGGACTGAATTCATTACTTCTGGATGTCTGAGGCCTGCTGTTAATCTTTTCCTGTCTACTAACAGATCTTGAAATTCCACATTTTCCATTTGTCACAGTTTTGTCAGACAAGGAGCCAGATCCTTTCTTAGAATGGGCCACTTAATTTACATTATTAAAAGTTCATTGAACTTTTCCTGTGAGGGTGGTTTTGTAAGGGATAAGGGGAAGAATTTACACATATTCGATATCCATCATGATGTACACACTGTTGTTCTATATACTTTATTGATTTGCTGTCTTTAAAACAGATTAATGTAATTAGAAGATATAAAAATCTTTTTGAAGTTAATTCATTTTCATAAACAAAATAATTACCTGATTTGAAACGTGTAACTCCTCAGAAGAGTTAGCTCTATTGCTGATTGCAGCACTTAGCAATCTACGTTTTAACATACTACACCCCTCATCCCCACTGATTTTGATGTACACTTGAAATGAAGAATGGTTAGAAAAATCTGTGATGTAATTTCAAAGGTGTAGTCTCCAATCTTGCTTAAAATTTCAAATTAATGTGTTAATTCTCTTGAATATTACCTTAATTGAGAATCAATATTTAAAGCCATCATATCAGGAGTGGGGAAGGGGATAGGGATGAGAATACACTTGTGAAAAAGGAGAACAAAGAAAGCCACAGAATGAATTGAGACAACGCATGTATTATGATTTGAGGGGTACAAGCAAGAAGCCAATAGCAAATCGTTGCCACTTCCCAGAACAGAAATAATGGATGGCCAAATAGCACTGTGGGAATAGAAAGAAGGAGTAAGAGAAGGTACAGAAGTAATCCCCCCAGAATTCAGCACCAGAGTAGTGGGAGGGGGGCCTTAAGCCATCAATGCAATCAATGTAGTATATTATTTTATGATAATAATGCTCATATACTTTCCAAATCGTCAAAATGAAACTATTTATAAGTTCCTGTCATTTAAACATCAGGCTGCTAATGGTCTCTCTGTCTTTAGTTTACTATCCTTTACATACTATCTGTGGTTTCTGTGCTGCTCTGTCCTTTTTTTTCTTCTTCTTCTTTTTTTTTTTTTTTTTTTTTGAGACTGAGTTTCTCTCTTGCTACCCAGGCTGGAGTGCAATGGCGCAATCTCAGCTCACCACAACCTCTGCCTCCTGGGTTCAGGCAATTCTCCTGCCTCAGCCTCCTGAGTAGCTGGGATTACAGGCACACGCCACCATGCCCAGCTAGTTTTTTGTATTTTTAGTAGAGACGGGGTTTCACCATGTTGACCAGGATGGTCTCGATCTCTTGACCTCGTGATCCACCCGCCTCGGCCTCCCAAAGTGCTGGGATTACAGGCTTGAGCCACCGCGCCCGGCCTGTTTTTGCATTTCTTTATTACAAAATTATTTCAATGTTCTGTGCTCATCATTATCATATGCCTTGTACTGTTACTTGTTTTTTTCAGGTGAGAAAGAATAGACCCCTCCTGGACTCTCTCAAATGCTGCCAAATCCAAACTTGCTGGGGAAACAGTGAATAGTACAATACAGCAGGAAAATTGTGCATTTGGAGAGCAAACAGAGATGTAGATAGAAACTGACATATGAAAGATCTTATATTACATGAACAAGAAATTGCAGGTGGAGAGTACTAATGTGACATCTGAAGGGATGGGCAAGACTGGAGGTGAGAAGACACATTACTGGGCAGTTATTACAATAGCGGGGGAGAAAAAGACCTTTAAAGGCACCGTATCCAAGAGCAAAACCAAAAATCATATCAAACAAAGCCAACATCACAGGAACAAAAATAAAGCTACAAGGAGAATACAGAGGCTGGAATAAGGCAACACAGGTGACTTAAGTCAGAATGAAGAAACAGGGGCACAGAGGCCAATAAATAAAACTAAGATGGCTCATGTGAATCAAGTTAATTATGACCAAGTCCAGACACCAAAATGACTTCAGGTCATCGGGATAGAAATGGACAACTCCCACATCAGGAGATGACTGTAAGCAAAGAACATGTATGTAAGAATTACTCACAGCTAAAAACACTCAAAAAGAGCAACAAAGGCAAGAATATTTAGTCAGTGTCCAGAAAAAATTTTGTCAACACAACTGAATATTTTTCCAATACTTCTTTTTTTCTGGTCCCATGTAAATTTTTTTACCCTTGGATCCTAAATGGACAACATCGTTTATACCAATCAGACATGGAGAAGAGGAAAAGTAGAGGGTCAAAGATGGCACAAAGATTACCTGCCTGATTACCTGAGTAAATAATGAAACTATCAGCTAATGAGTTCAGAAAAAGTATGTCTTCCTTTAATACAGGATGAGATGATGCATTGATAAACATGTCAGGAAATAAGTGGCAGTAATATCACAAAGAATTAAGGCAAAGCAGAGGGCTCAAGAGAAGTGATAAAGATGTGAAATAGTTGTTATAAGAACTAGGAGAAGAAATATTAGAATCAAGTAAGAGTACCGCTAAAATGGCAGATGAAGAAGGCACTTATAGATGTGTAACAGAAGTGATCATTGTGGTTTTGTAATATTGTGTAGTAGCATTCTGCAGATCAGGCATAACAAGGAAAACAGTGGGAAAGTAAGCTCCAAGTTAAAATATAGTGAATTCTCCAATGTTTGTGAAATCTTTAAGTCTTCTCTAATCAATCAAACTGGCAGTTCCTTGAGAGTGAGGACTTGAGATACACAATTTCTAATGTTTCACAGGTCCTAGCTCAGTGCCATGTACAAATGAGTGCCTAATATGTAAATATTAATAAATATGAGGCTGGGCGCGGTGGCTCACATCTGTAATCCCAGCACTTTAGGGGACCGAGGTGGGCCGATCACAAGGTCAGGAATTCAAGACCAGACTGACCAACATAGTGAAACCCCGTCTCTACTAAAACTACAAAAATTAGGGCTGGGCGGGGTGGCTCACGCCTGTAATCCCAGCACCTTGGGAGGTAAGGCAGATGGATCACAAGGTCAAGAGATAGAGACCATCCTGGCCAACATGGTGAAACCCTCTCTGTACTAAAAAATACAAAAATTAGTTGGGCGCGGTGGCGCTCACCTGTAGTCCCAGCTGCTCGGGAGGCTGAGGCAGGAGAATTGCTTGAACTCAGGAGGCGGAGATTGCAGTGAGCCAAGATTGCGCTACTGTACTCGAGCCTGGCGCCTGGTGACAGAGCAAGACTCTGTCTCAAAAAAAAAAAAAAATCAACCGGACGCGGTGGCATGCACCTGTAATATCAGCTACTCTGGAGGCTGAGGCAGGAGAAATGCTTCAATCTGGGAGACAGGTGGGGCAGTGAGCCAAGATCTCAGCAATGCACTCCAGCCTGGGTGACAGAGCAAGACTCCATCTCAAAAATAATAATAAAAATAAATAAATAAATAAATAAGATACTGTTATTTGTACATCTTTAAGCGAAGACTATAATAGTGTTGAAAATGTCTAGTTATAGGAAGTTCATTTGTTCATGCCTATCCTATGAATTGAAATATCTTTTCTAATTTATTTGCATACAATGTAGTCAAATGTTTCAACTCCAAACAGAATAGATTTTATACAACATAAAAAGCACAAGCATAGAAAGAAACAAAAACTGCTCTCTGAACTCCTTCCCAAGTATATAATAGCAATTACCCAACGCCCTGGTAAATATGCCAGTCAAAATGTTTAACAGGAAGAGCAGGGGCACGCATTCCTGTAGCTCAAAAATAAGAGATGAACAGAGAGATCCTGAGACTGAACAAAAGAAATTCAGAAGAGAGAAGCAGACTTTTCTTTTCCCCCTAGGGCATGAGCAGTTGCTTAGGCTAGAAGTTTCTCCTGCTGCCCCACCCAGTGGGTGATTGAAGATATGAAGACCATTTTCTGAGTTTTGTGTAAAATGTCCTAGATATTTCAAGTGTCCATTTTGGAATTACAATTTTTTTATAACTTTGCCAAAAAAAATTGATTAAAATTGGCAGGAATTGACTCTGAAGAGAATTGATAGTAGTGAACAATTCAAAAAGAGACACAGGCATTTCTTCAGTATTTTAGTTCAAACAAATGGCACACTGGCTAAAGTATTTCAGTAGATGAGATTTTCTTACCTACTCCAGCCCCTCTCCTGTTGGTATTCTTCAGCAGAAAGTATAAGATATGTTTGATTTGTGTAATGAATAGTTTTAGCAGTTTCAAATGACTCTTTAGATATTGCTGAAGTTTCATGGCAGTTTATTTTTACTTTTATTAAAAGTTTTAGGAGGTTGACCTCAGTCCATTTCATGTCACATGAGACAGCTTTTCTAAATGAAGACATTGAAAGAATACAAAGATTTTTCCATTTTATGTATGTGGAGGTTTAATATGTTGCAGCTTCCCAGCAGTATGGTAGTATTGAGATAGCTCTGTGTGTCTCTGTGTATCCTGATATATAAGCATGCTCTTCAGATATGAAATTTTCTTTTTGTTTTTGTTTTATTTTTCTTTTTGTTTGGCTCATAAATTAGATATTTCATATGGAGTAAATAAGTACAACAGTGACAATTACATGGAATAATAAAGAAGACTTTGACGTTAAATCTAAGAAACTTGGCTCATTCTGGAGATAGCCATATGAAAACCATAAAACAGGTACAGATGTGGTGGCACATGCCTATAGTCTCAGCACTTTGGGAGGCTGAGGCAGGAGCATCACTTGAAGCCAGGGGTTTGAGACCAGCCTGGGCAACTAGCAAGAGTCTATCCCTAAAGAAAACACACACACACACACACACACACACACAAACATTTTTTTTTATATAAATATGACATATAGAAAGAAAATATTGGATCAACCAAAGTCTTCACTTCTACAACATTCATTGACAAAGAAATAATGTTCAGTACAACCCAACACAAGATTTTTGGTTTTCTTTCTTTTTAAAAAAAATTGTATATAGATTATATATACAAATATATATATAATATTTTTTAAAAAAGAAAATCTTAAAACAGAAGTATGAGTAGGTGATTTAAAGTGACTTTATGTCAAATACCCATCAGTTAAGTATCCTCAAAGAACTTGGGTACTATTTCAGAAGAAAAAATAATTTTTAACTGGGACACATAAAGATTCCAGCGAAAAAGCCAACAGCTTCCTGTGCAGTCCTGCTGGAATTTGAACTTGCCATGAGGCGTTGAAGCCTTGTTTCACTAAGCGGGAGAGACGGGATGTAAATGGCACAGTGTGCCTTTGCTCCAGCCTGCCTTGTTTTTCCTACTCCACCATCATCAACAAAGTTCTTACTGAATTTTGAGAAGCATGCTGAAAACTTCATGGACATAAAATTGTTATGATGTAAGTTATTGACAACACAGCTCTTCAGATGACTTTGATTCTGGGGTTGGATGTCTTAATGGAGTAACTTTATATGGAAAGAAAGAAATGGATGGCATATACATGGAATAAATGGTACTGAGCACATAAATCATCGAGGGGGATACCATGGTAGAAGTTTCCATTCTCATAGCGGTATTTTCCATTCTGGAAAAAGACAAGGTCTACATGAAAACAACATTTCTGACAATGAAACAAGGAGGAAAGAAGATAAGACTGATTGCAAACCATTCGAGGCTGAGGATTTTCCATCTTTAAATCCTGAATATGAGGGAGAACCAAATCAGAACAGACCTTTAGCTGCAGGTGTGTGGGAATACCTTCAAATCCTAAATCTAGTGCTCCAAGGTAGTAATCAAGGTACTGAGCACAACGTATTGAGCTCTGGTCATTAAGCTAGGTAATATAAAATAACAGACTCACAGCCAGCTGGATTCCCAATAGTAGGAAATCTTCAGTAACAGACAGGTAAAAATGGAACTCATTCAATTTATAAAGATTTGGACTTTAAATCTGCTGCTCTACCTACACAACGTACACAATGGAAAAGCCAAACTACAGAGAATAAAGTTGGGACTTCTTTTCCTCACGAGTCTACATACGGTATTGGCAACTTTAGTGCTTTTAAATGAACTGCCAAGAATTTTAGTCCATCCACAAATTCAATGAAAGAGAGTAATCACTCAAACTCCTCTTTGCCTGTTGACAAACTTAATCAGCAGCCTTGTCTAACCAAACTGACACAAATGCACAATGATAACAAGTGCATTTTTGAAAGCACTGAAAAGAGACAGAATAGAAAAGGAACATGAAGATGAAAGGCATTGCTGGCTCAGAGACAGATGATGTCTCGTTTAATTTACATAACAGCAATAGTACTCACTGATATGAACCAAATCTTTGAGGCAAATAAAATTCCACAGGAGAATGGCAATGCCCCACTCTGTGCACTCCCCCAACCCCCAAAATAAACAAACAAAAAGTGGACTGTAGCATGCTGGCTAAAACTGGAGCAAAGGACACTAAAACATTAATTTCCTGATCTCAGCTGTTATATTAGTCACCTTTTAAAATATAAATTGTTCTTTAGTCATTTGTAGTGCAGTAAATGTTATAGGAAAGGTTTGGCCACATTTATTCCAAATTTTAAGAGGTGATTTTCAAGAGCCTTCTTTGGGTATGTTGTCAGACCCAGATTTTCAGAGTTGATGAAGAAGAGTCTTGTGGGAAAACTTATTTTGATAAAATTATTACACATGCAGAAAAATTGATCACACTGACTATATCTATTTATAACACAAAAAATAACTGGATTTTTAGGGGGTGGAGGAAGGAAGAAGAGAGAGGCAAAGAAGATTAGTACACCGAGAGAAAAAAAAGAGAATGAAAAGTGTCTCTGGCAACTGTTTATCATGAGTGTGGTCTCCAAGCAAAGAGATAGAGAGTTAGGATAAGAAAAAAAGATGGATTTTAGACCCTTAAAATTGAGGATTTTGAGGGAGATTCTAACCATAAACCACAAGACTCAAAGTCAATCCAGCTAAATGATAACATGTCAAATTCATAAGCCAAAGAAGAATAAGCTCCATCGTTCTAATTTAAACAACACATCAATTTTTCTTATTTAAAATACATTTCAGTTTGGAACTATTCACACTGACATATCATGTGAGGCATGGATATAAAAGATGCACTAATAAAATTCATAAAGAGAACAAACTAAAATCTGACTTCAGAGAGAAGCTAGATGTCCAACTCTGGAAATAGTATTTCAGTATCAGTAACCTCTCTGCACCCCTGAACCATCAGAAGTATTTGTTTAAGGTAACATCATATACAGCCATTGGGTTTCACAGATCATCTGTTCTCGGCCATGGTAACTACAGAAATGAGACGTAATGATTAGAAAAGTTCTGAAAGCCATTTTGACTTTACTAGGTTCTGTGTAATCTCCATTCCACCCCATTCAGGGCCTCTTACACAAGCAATCTTAATGAAAGTAGAAGGAAGTGAAGATTCATGAGATCAGTGCAGAAAATGGAGGTGGCAAAAGGTTACTGCTATTTTGCAACAAGTTATTCAGAAGTTGTAATGTATTATGAAATCATTTTTAATGAAATGTGCCACAGGAATACAAAAAATTATGCCATTATGGTTTTTAAATGCCATGACATTTATAAGCAACACATGAGGAAATTTTTATAAAGAATTGGCTGTATTTTAAGGCAATTATAAAATACAGAAGTTGGTACCAATCAGCCCCCTAAGGTGGTTGTTAACAGTTTCTCTTCCTGCTTCTCCTTCTTCTAACGCACTGCATAATCTCTTTCTTTGGCAGACAATAGTAATTACTTTTGCAGTTATTTTCAATCCTGACTTTGCATCAAAATCACCTGCAAAATATGTTTAAAATATTGATGTTAGACTTTCACCTCCCAGATGTTCTGACTTTGTGAAACTCACATAGAGCCCAGAGATTTTTATATATTTTTTTTTTCTGTAGGAGATTCTGAGGCACTGCTAGGGACAAGAACCTCTGTCTTAATTTCACCCCACACAGTCTGTATCTACTATATAAATTAAAAGCAACATGGATCCAATTGGCTAATGTGGATGGTTAATGTGGATATCACTTTGGTTTCAGGAATGAATCCAGATGAGAGATATAACAATATTATGTAACAATAGTAGTGGCACTATTTGAGAATTGGTGGGTTTGCAAAAACACAGACCCTCACACTTCTCTTCAGACTTGGTTAATGATGAGGTCTCTATGAAAAGACTTCATAGCACACTTTGGATCCACTGAGCCAGCATAAATTGGTATTCAACTTTCTCAAAGTTGTTGACAGAAGTAGCAGACTCTAAATATTTGAGGAATTTACTGACTGAGGAGGACATAGAACAGTTCAGCCCTCCTCCCTCCGATAATGATTTTTGAAGAGTTTATTCTTGTCTGCCTTTCTGAGAACAATGTGAATTTTTCCCTGAGAACCAGTGTGTTTTCCTTTCGGAGATGACATAAAAATATGTAATCTTTTTCTTGTGATCATTTTTCTTTGAAAACCAGGAAACCTAGAACTAAATCTGTTGCTCAACTTTAGTAACTATGTAGAACACCATGACCTGCATATTTTAAACTCTTTTTTACCATCTTGCATTATTGTATGTTATTCCTCATTCAGATTTTAATTATAGTTTTTCTATTTTATTACATGAATTAATGTAATCTTCCATCAAGTCCACTCAATATGGAAAGTGTTTGATGATATTGGAATTATTTCTGAATTACATATTAGAAAAATGTTTTCTTTTACTTGTCAGCCAAAGAAATCTTGAAAAGTTATCCTGATAAGGTTTTCTGAGCCTCTAAAGCAACTTAGAGATAAATTCTGTAATCAGAAGGTATCAGCATCACCTCCAGAGCCATCCTCAATCACAGTTTACTCTAAACCTCAAATTTCTCCAACCTGGGAACTAGTAGTGATCATCTTACCTGGTTACATGCAGGAAGACTACAAGATGAGATGACAGTCAATCATCAAAGTACAGACAGGACACAGCACCTAGATGACATTTGTAATCATTGAAACACTGATTTATGCTGTCTTTCCTATTTCATTTTCTAGGGTAGCAGTTCGTATTTTTATTAGAGAATGAAATGTTTAGACATGTCATTGGCTAGTATATTTTCTGAATGAGTACGCTTATATATAAGTCAATTCAGCTTTCTCTAGAAATTTTTCAAAATCTGTTCAGACCCTTTTAAATATTCAATACTCATGACAAAGCAAGGCTTTTCATTATACTTATAAGAAAAATTGGTCTCAAACCTTCTGAAAGAGAAATTACACTGGAGTCTTAGAAGATGTTTTTATTTTGTATTACGTTGTGCTGCTGTTGCCCAAAAAGAACTGGATTTTCAAAGGTCAACAGTTTATTTCTATCCATTACTACTATAATAAAGAAAATTTACACATTAGGGAAATAGGTAACCCCTCCGGAAGCTATGACAATTTCATCACTTCCAATCCAAGACAATGTTTTGCAAGGTCAGATCTTCTAGATGAGAGAAATGAAACCTAATCTATCATCTTGAAGCTTCATCTTAGCTAGAGATGGTGTGGTAAATGGTAGTGTTTGCCTTCTGCCTTATCCTCAGGTACCTTCTACTATTTAATGAAGATTATTAATGAAGCTGATGTCTTTTGATTCCCAATCAAATCCTATCTCCAGATCAGTGGCTGCACTATTAAGATCACATGATGAGCCCTTAAAACTCCTGATGCCAAAGCCAACCCTAGATCAATTGAATCAGGATATCTAGAGGAAAGGCCTGCCTGTGCATCCATTGTAAGCTCCCCAGGTGATCCCTTAAGGAGACAAGTTTGAAATCCAACTTCTTATTTAATTAAATACAGGTAATTAGATTAATTAATTTAATTAATTAATCTTATTTAATTAAATATGTGCAATTAAACTTGTGTAATTACACAAGTAAAATAATCCACTCAATCAATGATGTAATTTAAAGATATCTCTTGGCAATAAGTGTCGCCTTGTTTTCTACCATCTCCTCATTCTGAAATTAACAATAGAATCTGAGACCGGGCGCGGTGGCTCACGCCTGTAATCCCAGCACTTTGGGAGGCCAAGGCGGGTGGATCACAAGGTCAAGAGATCGAGACCATCCTGGTCAACATGGTGAAACCCCGTCTCTACTAAAAATACAAAAAATTAGCTGGGCATAGTGGCGCGTGCCTGTAATCCCAGCTACTCAGGAGGCTGAGGCAGGGGAATTGCTTGAACCCAGGAGGCGGAGGTTGCGGTGAGCCGAGATCACGCCATTGCACTCCAGCCTGGGTAACAAGAGCGAAACTCCGTCTCAAAAAAAAAAAAAAAAGAATCTGAATTAGTGTTTTAATGGTAAACTGAGGCAAGCTCCGTAAAACCCTTTATTATCAATTTTATTCAAGATAATTTTTGAGAAATTTTATCTTCTTTGTTTAAATTGGGAGAGAGGTCTCACAGTCAATTACTTTAAAATTTTAAAAGGATCACAAATTTAATCTGAAAACAGAATTTTTTATTAAAAAAATTGTAAAATGTATAGAGCTTTTAAAAGCACAATTTCTTTAGAATAAAATGCAATGACCAAGTTCAAATTCTTGAAAAATAACTTGAAACAAGCAGCAATCCTGTTTTGTTCCAAAAAATTGGTATTTTAGGGAGAAGAAAAGGCAATGAATATCAAACCTCATATCTGTCATGAATCGGCTTCAAACAAAAAAATAGACAGGATTCGCCATATTCATGTCAGATTTTTCCAAAATCTGATTTATTAAGGAATTTATTTGGAAGACAGGCAATGTTACAAGTACGCACAAAATATCCAAAGAGCTATGGACTAAAACCAAACTCTTAATTTATACTGTATGTCAACCTTATTACATTTTCAAAGGAAAAAGTTGAGATACAAAGACATTACATGATTCATCTAAGGTCATCAAGTAAATTCAATCAGCGGGAGAAGGAGAAGTAAAGTCTAAATTTACTCATTTTTATGTCAGTATCCCTGCATCCCAGTAGTTTGCACAACAGCCTCTTTTTCCATGAATGCATCCCAATTTATAGAAATTATAGTTCAAGACCCTTGCCAGAGTTTCAAATATCTCTTAAAAGAAGAAAACACTTGTACCGCTTTTAAAGTTCTGCTCTTTGAGATTTCTGAAACTAATGTGAGATTTAGTCTTTTGACACAGGTCAATGGAGACATTCATCCCTGATAGGGAAGAAGACTACCATGTCCAATATACTGCATAAACTTTTCAAGAACGATTTCTGTTTGTGGAAAAATCCACATGTAGTGTTCCAAAGTCTTTCTGAGCTATCTGCTGTGTCTGTCATCAGACCAACTGCATAAATCAGCACCTAGCCTTTCCAAGAATTTCCGGGTTTGCTTCCATGAATCATGTTACTGACCTTAGTAAGTGGTTGGCAACTCTGATCTTGCCATAGAAATTGGAGTTTCTGACACAGCAAGGGCTGTGAGTGCTGAGCGGGAATGGGTTGTATTGGGAAAACGAATTGCTTATTTTCATAAGAATACTAGCCTCAAACTGGAATATCTATAGTCATTCATGGTTTTCTCTTTATTAACAGCAGAGATGCATTTTAAGATTGTCGAAGAGCAAAACCAAATAATGCTATTAGAAGATGGGTAAATATTAATATCTGAGACTCCGGATCATGGACAATTTAGCTGGTATCTGGTACCCAAACAAGTCATTTAGTACTTATTTTATGTCATAATTCCCAAGTAAGCCTTACCAACTACCAGTATTATATCAATATTACTCAGAATATGCCACTCAAGAAGTCAACATCCCAGGAGAACTTAATGCTATTAGAAGATGGGTAAATATTAATATCTGAGACTCCGGATCATGGACAATTTAGCTGGTATCTGGTACCCAAACAAGTCATTTAGTACTTATTTTATGTCATAATTCCCAAGTAAGCCTTACCAACTACCAGTATTATATCAATATTACTCAGAATATGCCACTCAAGAAGTCAACATCCCAGGAGAACTTAACCTTCCCCTTATTGAAACAATTTATCCAAAACACCTCAGTGTTATGCCTTTCTCTAGTCTAGGAAGTACTACCCGATTCTGAGACATCATCCTTCCTTTTTCCAGAGATGAGGAATTATATTCCTCTAAGACACAGTTATAGACCCACCACCTGTTATTAGATTCTCAGACCCTCACGTCTCCATATTCTTGCTCTGTTAGATCCCATTCCTTGATCTTTCTCTCTGAATTGTACCAGCCCCTCCAAATGTCTGCTACAACTCTTCAGTAGTCTTTCCATGAGCCTATGGCTCTGATGTCACTATCTCTTGACTCTGATTTCAGCTTCATCCTCTGAATTTATGGTACTTGCTTCTCTCATCTTGCAATGTTAACTCACTTGGCTTTCTCCAACTTGTGATCTCATGCTCTCCTCTCTGTGCCGCATCCACCAAGTTCTTTGGTCACTTGTGCCATTTTGTACTGACCAATTTTCATTGCAATCCATCACCCAGGACTGACAGCTGTACATGAAAACACATATTATATAAAATCTGGGAATGTTTCTCAGACAGAAATATGCTGATCTTTTAAAAGACAGCAAATGGTCTTTATTTCACATGCAACATGAGTACCTGTATAAAAAGTAAAATGAGCAACTCACTGAGAGACAACTTCTAAAAAATAAATAAAACTCAGAGAGAAAAACAATGTGTCAAATTCAACAGATGGTCATATAATACAGCATGTATGAAACATTTGGACAAAAACCAATTTACTAAGTGAAGCAGTTAGAAAAGGCCAAACAAAACACACCAGAGATTTTTATGAACAAAACAATATGTGCACTTTTCAGATAATCCTTTCATTGAAATGGGGAGACCCCCAAACAGTAGCATTTTAAAAATGGATTTGACTCCTTTAGGAAATAACCTATAAAAATCTGTATTTTTCTCATATTCAGTCTTTTAATGAATAATATAAACTCACAGCATTTTAACTGGTACACTACTCAATATGATCTCCTGTAATTAGTGTCACATGTGACTCCTGCCCTCTTGTGCAATTACTAAAGCATATAAAGAGACTTGAAGCTTAACAACAGTGTATCATGTTTTATCTTTGCTGTTCCAATGTGCATGCACACTTCCATATGCACTAATAAACTATTTCTAAAATCACCATGGGAATAATAACCAGGGTCATATGAGTTTGTACTTTTTGTGGGGACAGGGGTAGGTTATGTAATCATTGCAGAAGGAAACTTCGATGTCCCTTTGTTCTTATGGAGTAGGAGTGGTAAGGCAAAGATCACTCCCTCAGATCAAACTGCTGTCATAGCCTGTGGAAAAAAAACATGGGAAAAGGAGAATCAACCTAAAACTAGAAACAACTTTGTAAGAAACATTTCTAAGCATGTAGTGAAGTGTTAAGTGAAGGCTGAAGAGCAAGCTGAAGAAAGAGACAGAAATTCCCCCCATTAGCTTCCAGAGTTTCTCTGTGCCTGTTTTCTTTTTTCTTTTATTTTACTTTGAGTTATGGAGTGTATATGCAGAACGTGCAGGTTTGTTACATAGGTATAAATGTGCCATGGTGGTTTGCTGCTTATCAACCCATCATCTAGGTTTTATGCTCTGCATGCATTAGGTATTTGTCCTAATGCTCTCCCTCCCCTTGCCCCCTACCCCCAACAGGCTCTGGTGTGTGACATTCCCCTCCCTGTGTCCATGTGTTCTCATTGTTCAGCTCCCACTTATGAGTGAGAACATGCAGTATTTGGTTTTCTGTTCTTGTGTCAGTTTGCTGAGGATGATGGTTTCTAGCTTCATCCATGTCCCTGCAAAGGACATGAGCTCATTCTTTTTTACAGCTGCACAGTATTCCATGGTGTATATGTGCCACATTTTCTTTATCCAGCCTATCATTGTGGGCATTTGTGTTGGTTCCAAGTCTTTGCTATTGTAAATAGTACTGCAATAAACCTATGTGTGCATATGTCTTTATAGTAGAATGATTTATAGGTAGAGGCAAAGACTTCAGGACTAAAGCACTAAAAGCAATTTCAACAAAAGTCAAAATTCACAAATGGGATCTAATTAAACTAAAGAGCTTCTGCACAGCAAAAGAAACTATCATCAGAGTGAATACGCAACTTACAGAATGAGAGAAAATTTTTGCAATCTATCCATCTCACAAAAGCCTAGTATCCAGAATCTACAAAGAACTTAAACAAATTTACAAGAAAAAAACAAAGAGCCCCATCAACAAGTGGGCAAAGGATATGAACAGACAATTCTGAAAAGAAGACATTTATGCAACTGACAAACATATGAAAAAGAGCTCATCATCACTGGTCATTAGAAAAATGCAAATCAAAACCACAATGAGATACCATCTCACACCAGTTAGAATGGCAATCATGGTTAAAAAGTCTAGAAACAACAGATACTGGTGAGGATGCAGAGAAATAGGAATGTTTTTACACTGTTGGTGGGAGTGTAAATTAGTTCAACCATTGTGGAAGACAGTGTGGTGATTCCTCAAGGATTTAGAACCAGAAATACCATTTGACCCAGCAATTCCATTACTGGGTATAAACAGATTGTTTTTAGAGACAATTACTAGCAGAATTCTCTGAGCAAGTTGCTCTCTGACGTTTGTTCTCTGAGAGCAGTTGGCCCCACCATTTCCCAAACATAAGAACAATGGGCATCTCCCCTGTAAAGACCACATACCGCAAATTTAGACAGATCCACGTTCAAATCCCAACCATTTATGTGCCATTTAAATTCTGTGACTTGGAGCATCTTGTTTAATTTATTCAAGCTTCAATTTCTTCATCTGAGAAAGAGAGATAATAATATCATCCCCATAATTACTGTTAAATGTAAAGCATTTAGGTCTGGTGTTTGGCACAGAGTAAGTACTCAACAAATGTTAGCTAGAATAATAAACATTAATAACATTAATAAACTGATATTTAGAAACAATCTCTTTCTCACCAGGTTTGCTTTGATTCTAAAATGGCCTGATTGCCCCATCTGGTTGCCAAACTCTTAACTATTTTAATGTAATTGGAGTTCAGGTAGTGTGTAATGGTAAGAAAGTCCCCATCAACTAATTATGTGTGCACCATTTTGTATTTCTTCAATGTTTGATGTGTATCTAGCCATTTGGTAAGTCCTTTGGAATTTATAAAAACACCTTGCCTAAGAGACTGTAGGTTGAGCTCATAGAACTGGCTAAGTCAAATGGCATTATCCTGATTAGAAAGAGAAGTACAAGTGGAAAATAGACACAAGCCTACTCCTGGACAAGAGGCTACAAATCAGAAGCTCACAGTTCAGTTAGGAGAGCTTAAAAAAAGAGAAAAAAGTTAACCATGGAATATGACTTAGTGAGAAGTTGAATAGCAACATGGAACTGAGAGAAAGTCTTAGAGAGAAGGCAGTTTCCTGGCTTGGGTGGTGTGTCATATTTATCCTTATCCTACTTGTTAAAGATGTGTTTTAGCAGCTCAACAAGTTCTGCAGAAGAGGAAATAGGTTTAGATGACTTTGGATGGGAGGAAACATTTTCTTTTTCTTCTACCCATCTTAAGTACATTGGCTGGAGCCCTGTGTATTAAACTGACAAAAGGCACATTCGCAAGAGAAAAATAAACAGTTTATGAATGTGTGTAGTGCACATCACATGGAAGAAACCTCATTGATGAGTAACTCAAAGTTGTGGTTAGAACTTCGGCTTATATAACCTCTTAGCAAAGAACAAGAAATTTATAGAGAAGTGACAAGACAAAGGTCAAGGATTTTAGGCTTTCAAAGGTGGTAAACTGTGGGAAGGTAACTGTGTAGGGGAAACAGAGTAAGATTTGTTTATGCAGGTCCATCTCAGCACTGCCTTTCAATCTTTTTTTATGGTCATAAAAATTTCCCAAGAGAGATGATTTATGGTGGTTCTCTTTTCTCAGAAATTTCTGCTTTTAGTTAAATAAGGGAAGCTCTGGAAAGGTTTCTTCATCTGTTGTTTCTTATTTGACTCTAGCTCAAAATAATCTTTATGCCGAGGTAACACATTTTGGAGTGGTATATTTTGATCCCCTATAACTTCCTGGAGTAGGAAATCCATGTTAATTACTTGCACCAACATAAGCAGTGGGATAGCAACTCTATAATCTTCTCATAGATTACCTACCACCCAGGCTAATGAGCCCACCATGAAAGTCGCCCACTAACGCATGTACTTTGTGTGATCCCCCTGGATAGGAGTCAATTGTGTGACTTTAGTAAATAATTTTAACTTAATAAATTATTAAGTTAAAATAATTTAACTTAATAAATTATTTAAGTTAAAATAATTTAACTTAATAAATTATTAAGTTAAAATAATTTATTTAACTTAATAAATTATTAATAAATAAATTTAACTTAAAAGTTAGCTCTAGCCACTGCACTGCAGTCTGGGTGACAGAATGACTCCATCTCAAAAAAAAAAAAAAAAAAAAAAGTTAGCTCTAAAGCACTAGAAGCATAAAAATTGTAGTGGAAGAACTGCAAGTGGAAGAAATGGGAAGCTTTTTCCAAAAAGAAGAATCCAAACCCAGTAAAGGGCCACAGCTCCAGGTGTTTGGGAATCTAGCCTGGGGCCTCTTCAAAGCTCAAGGAGCACCATGTTGCAGGGCCCATTGACCTCCCTGAGACTATCATGATACACAAAGGATCCTTTCTGCAGTGTGAACACCAGGTACCTGCTTTTCCAAGAGGCAACACCATTTTATAAATATTTCCTATGGGAATCAAAATGTATATATAACAAAAAATAAATGTCTAACAGAGTGTCTTATTTTTAATATTGTGTTATTTTTCAGAGCAAGGCAGTGCCCCCATTGTCACCTGTTGTGCATGTGCATAGATATTGCCTATAAAACACATATTTCAAACATAATGACTAAATTCTGACATTTATTACCTAGAAGGCATTTGCATTTTCTTCTTGGCTTCTGCAGCATATCACTGCGTGTTCAAAGCACCTAAGGAGAGGTGAGGAAGGACATCTGAAAACGTTCACTTTATCAAGGTAGACAACTGGAAAATATCCAAAGACCCTATTTTTAAAAAATGCCAGAATTATCAAAGTGAAAAACATTAGCATGCATACACATCCTTGAGCTCCTGATGTGACATCAACTGTTATGTGGATGCTGGTAGCTTTAAAGAGAGCTTGCTGAGCACTTCAAAGACTATCAATGTACATGAGGTCTAGAACAGCAGATAATGAGAATTTTTTTGTACCATATCAATTGCTCACATTATTTAAGGTTCACCTTTTCTAATTCCCCTTTAATTCAGTGGGGCAGGAAAATAAGTTTATTCTTGCCTTGCTCCATCTTATCACTTCTAAGCCACTAATTTACCACCTTCCTTCCACGTATCTTCATTTGAATTTCAAATTTACTGTTCTCTCCAAAGCACTACTGAATTCCAAGAACTATTTCAAAGTTTCGGGATAACTTAACAACTGACCAAAATTTTTCTTATTTTCCTCAACTCTGAAATCTTCCCCCAGCCCACACCTCACTTATTCATACATTTATTTACTCATTCATCCACTTATTAATTCACCAAATTTTGAATTCCTACTACCTTGGCCATGATACCTAGGACTGCCTAGACCTGAGAGGCTTAGACAACAATATTTATTGTCTCATATTTCTGAAGGCTAAAAATCCAAGATCAATGTGCTAGCATGGTTGACTCCTTCCAAGAGCTCTGAAGAAAGGATTTGTTCCAGATCTCTCTCCCTGGCTTGACCATCTTCTTTCTATGTCTCTTCATACTATCTTTTTGTATATCTGTGTCCAAACTTCCTTTTTTTATAACTACCCTAGACATATTGGATTAAGGGCCCACCTGACTCCAGTGTGACCTCATCTTAACTAATTACATCTGCAATGACCTATTTTCAAGTATAGTCACATTATGGGCAACATGGCAAGGTACTGGGGGTTATGACTTCAGCAAATGAATTTGAGGTGAAATGGACAATTTAATTTATATTAGCCAAGTACAATGCTAAATACTAAGGAAAAAAAGCCCCTGTCTAGCATTCTCTTCAACCTCTAGATCTAACCAAAGGCCTTTGCCTCCTACTTTGGAATAAAAACAGGGATTATTTTGTAGAAATTTCATCAACCATCCTATTATTTACCTCTTTATCACACATATTCTCTTGTATTCTTTGTGCTTCTATGCATCCTACTAAGCAAACTAGGCCACTAAGCAAGCTAAAACCCAATTCAGCGTGAACAGTTCTATCCTAGGAAAATGAAACTTAAGTTTTTCCAATTAGAAACTGCAACAAACCTCTAACTAGGGATTTTGAGGCAACTGCTCCACTTTAATCAAATATTTTCTTTGCCTTGCTTCCACGTTCACCTTATAAAAGCCTTTTCCTCCACACTCCTTCACTGGAAGCCCAAACCACCTGTGGTCTAGAGCTATCTAATTCATTAATTGCTGCTGGCTTAAATAAACTCTTCAAAAATTAAATGTTTTATCACTAAAAAATTGAATGTGTTATCACTATGTAAAGAGTCATTAAATGACTTGGTCACCATGACATCACATATTTGTAATTCAATGTATTAAATTCATGGCCAAGACAGTTTCTGTTTTAGAATTTAAATGGTATGTATTTAGGATATGCTTGATTAGGATACTTATTCAAGGGTTAAGAGGCTCACTAATGTATATCCTGAATTGTCAGGTATATTTGCAATGCTTTTGTCTCTATTCAATTATGTTTGCTTTAGCAGATAAAACCTTTTACTATTCTTCTAATCAAACACTTGTCTGCATGAATTAAAAAACATAGCTTAATTACTACAAAAGAGTACTGAGAAACCAGGAGGCCCCAGAGAATAGCAAATGGTACACATTTGTAGACCTGCAAAGTAGGAAGCAGAAAAATGAGAGTACAAAATGTTTTACAAGCAATGATAGATAAAATTCCATTCAAAAATGAAATTAAGGAAAATGGATGTTTTAATAACCAAATGAGACATGTATAGTGAAAAGCTACCTCTTGGGATGTGATTAAATTGATTTGATATTT
Source organism: Aotus nancymaae (assembly GCF_030222135.1). Taxonomy (NCBI): domain Eukaryota; kingdom Metazoa; phylum Chordata; class Mammalia; order Primates; family Aotidae; genus Aotus; species Aotus nancymaae. The sequence goes on along the minus strand of NW_026988447.1, from coordinate 8,878,031 downwards.
ATGTGCTGGGAAGATCAAAATGGGAAAAGTGTTTCTAAAAAAATACTAAGCATGACATTCATTCAATTCTTCAACACTCAAAAGCATATATTAAGCTCCTGCTAACCTTCAGACATTATGCTAGGCACCAGAAATACAACATTGGGTAAGTTAAACACAGCTTTAATTTGTTTATAGAACAGGATGCAGAAAAACATTATTCAACAAAATAAGATACTGTTATGAATAGGAAAACCTTGGGATGATGTGAAAGTATGTAGCAAGAGCATCTATGGCTCTTTTCTATTTTCCTAAAGGAAAATCTCCTAAAAGATGATCAGAGCAATGGAGAAAAACAGGTGTCCATGGCACAAGTAAACAGAATTTACCTGTGAAACTCGTTGAGAAGCTACTGAAATAATTCAGATGATGGCATCAGCTAACATGCTGACAGTGGAGACTAGGAAATATAATGAACTTTAGAAAACTTTATGGATAGATTTGATAGCAGTCAACTATTGGTGAGATGGGGAAAGTGAGAAAAAGAAAGGCATCAAGAGTGACTCCCAGATCCTTGGCTTGAGTAAGCCATAAGGCAAGAACCGCAAGAGAAGCACAATCAGGAGGAAAGATGATGTTGAGCTCTACGCATGCTGATGTCAGGGTGCTGGTGAGATTGAGAGAGGGTCTTTCTGGTAGGCAAGTATGGACTTCAAAGCAGAGATCTTAGCTGGAGATACAAACTCGGGACTTAATGGCAAATGGATGGTAACTGAAACTAGGATACTGATGAGATTTACCTAAGACTTTATAAAAGTAAGATGAGAAAAAGGCTTAAGAAAGCAGCTTGAGGCTAGTACAGTGGCTCATGCCTGTGATTCCAGCACCTTGGGAGGCCAAGGAGAATCACTTGAGCCCAGGAATTTGAAACTAGCCTGGGCAACATGGTGAAATACCATCTCTATGAAAAATACAAAAATTAGCCAGGGGTGGGGGTGCACACCTATAGTCACAGATACTTGGGAGGCTGAGGCAGGAGAATCACTTGAACCCAGGAGGCAGAGGTAGCAGTGGCTGAGATGGAGCCCCTGTACTCCAGCCTGGGTGACAGAGGGAGATTCCATCTCAAAAAAAAAAAAAAAAAAGCAGCTTGACATTGAGAGAAATTTAATCCATTCCAAAAATATTTGCATTTTATTTTATTTATTCTATTTGTTTATTTTTTAAATTTTACTTTAACTTCTGGGATATATGTGCTGAATGTGCAGGTTTGTTACATAGGTATACATGAACCACAGTGGTTTGTTGCACCTATCAACCCGTCATCTAGGTTCTAAGCCCTGCATGAATTAGGTATTTGTCCTAATGCCCTCCCTCTCCTTTCCGCCAAACCCCCAACAGGACCTGGTATATGATGTTCCCCTCCCTTTGTCCATGTGTTGTCATTGTTCAACTCCCACTTATGAGTGAGAACATGCAGTATTTGATTTTCTGGTCCTGTGTTAGTTTTCTGAGAATAATGGCTTCCAGCTTCATCCATGTCCCTCCAAAGTACATGAACTCATTCTTTTTTATGGCTGCATAGAATTCCATGGTGTATATGTGCCACATTTTCTTTATCCAGTCTATCATTGTGGGCATTTGTGTTGGTTCCAAGTCTTTGCTATTGTAAATAGTGCTGCAATAAATATATGTGTGCATGTGTCTTTATAGTAGAATGATTTAAAATCGTTTGGGTATATATCCAGTAATGGGATTGCTGGGTCAAATTGTATTTCTGGTTCTAGATCCTTTATGAATTGCCATACTGTTTTTCACCACGGTTGAACTAATTTATACTCCCAACAGTTTTAAGCATTCCTATTTCTCTACAGCCTCACCAGCATCTGTTGTTGCCTGACTTTTTCATAATTGTCATTCTAACTGGTGTGAGATGATATTTCATTGTGCTTTTGATTTGCATTTCTCTAATGACTAGTGATGATTAGCTTTTTTTCATATGTTTGTTGGCTGTCTTCTTTTGAGAGGTGTCCATTCATATCCTTTGCCTACTTCTTGAGGGGGTTGTTTTTTCTTGTAAACTTGTTTCAGTTTCTTGTATATTTTGGATATTAGATCTTAGTCAGATGGGAAGCTACAAAAATTTTCTCCCGTTCTGTAGGTTGCCTGCTCACTCTGACAATAGTTTCTTTTGCTGTGCAGAAGCTCTTTAGTTTGATTAGATCCCATTCATCAATTTTGGCTTGTGTTGCTATTGCTTTTAGTGTTTTAGTCATGAAGTCTTTGCCCATGCCTACATCCTGAATGGTACAGCCTAAGTTTTCTTCTAGGGTTTTTATGATTTGGGGTTTTACATTTAAGTCTTTAGCCCATTTTGAGTTAACTTTTGTATTAGATGTAAGGAAGTGGTCCAATTTCTATTTTCTGCATATGGCTAACCAGTTTTCCCAGCACCATTTATTAAATAGGAAATCCTTTCCCCATTGCTTGTTTTTGTCAGGTTTGCCAAAGATCAGATGGTTGTAGATTTGTGGCATTATTTCTGAGGTCTCTGTTCTGTCTCATTGGTCTAGATATGTGTTTTGGTATCAGTACCATGCTGTTTTGGTTACTGTAGACTTGTAATATAGTTTGAAATCAGGTAACATGATACCTTCAGCTTTGTTCTTATTGCTTAGGATTATCTTGGCCATATGGGCTCTTCCAAAATATTTGCATTTTAAAGAAGGGAAGATTGGGGTGGGAGCTGGGTAGAAAAATGAATTCTGTTTCATAAACACAAAGTTTGAGAAGCCTGAGATATCCAAAAAGAAGCCAGGTTGGATTTAGCTTCTAGCAAGCATCCTCCTACTTCAGTAAAAGTCAAGGAATTACAAAGGTCAAAATAGAAGAGTACCCACAAGTATTTATCTTCATTCTTGATTATGATCTCTTAAAATTATATGAAGGAATAAAATAGATATAAACTCACTATAAATTCTGTAGCAGAAAGATTCAGGATTCCAGGAAGAAGCTATCTGGGGAAAAAAAGCATATATATATAGATGTGATGTTATCCTTGAGAAGTTACTAAGGACTTCAGAATGTAATTTAAAAAAAAGTCAATGCAATAAATTAGAAATATAAATAAAATGTTCATTTAAAAATGCCTAAAAGGACAGTATAGTCATACAATACTGATGGCCAGAGCAAAAGTAATTGCACAGCAATAACAAAATGAAGTTTACTGACTTGCAAACAACAGAATCAATTACTAGGCAAAATTCAAAAGAAATAATAAGGATTACCTTATTATTATAAGGGATAGAATTTATATCTTATCAACCTTAACAATTTAAAGTGAAAGTAAAATATACAAATTTTGGTGAATAGGAGAAAGAAAAGGTGAAGTTATGTCACATTAGAATATGAGGACTCAAGATTTATTGCACATAGTTCATGGAACAAGAATTTTTTAAATTAATGAAATTTATTAAGAAAAATTATGACATTGGTATGGGGGAAGAAAGTTTAGTAAGTTACAAAAAAGTGTCCTTAACTTTATCTATGATAGCAGAAAGCCAATAGATCATGTTTAAATTAATAAATCAAGTAATAATATGAGCATAGTATATGGTGGTAGGTTAAAACTACTAGAAGAAACAGTTTACAAAATAGTGATCTCAAAAAATAAATAGATAAAATTTAAAAAATAAAAACAGCGTCCAGGCACAGTGGCTCACGCCTGTAATCCCAGCACTTTGGGAGGCCGAGGCAGGTGGGTCACGAGGTCAAGAGATCGAGACCATCCTGGCCAACATGGTGAAACCCAGTCTCTACTAAAAATACAAAAAATTAGCTGGGCACGGTGGCGCACGCCTGTAATCCCAGCTACTCAGGAGGCTGAGGCAGGAGAATTGCCTGAACCCAGGAGGCGGAGGTTGCGGTGAGCCGAGATCGCGCCATTGCACTCCAGCCTGGGTAACAAGAGTGAAACTCCATCTCAAAAAATAAATAAATAAATAAAATAAAATAAAATAAAAACAGCTATCTCTGCAATAGAGGAAGTAGAGAACTGAAAGAGATAGCACAGTGACTCACGCCTGTAACCCCAACACTTTGGGAGACCGAGGCAGGTGGATCACCTGAGGTCAGGAGCTCGAGACCAACCTGGCCAACATGACGAAATTCTGTCTCTACTAAAAATACAAAAATTATTTGGGTGTAGTGGCAGGTTCCTGTAATCCCAGCTACTTGGGAGACTGAGATGGGAGAATCACTTAAACCAGGGAAGTGGAGGTTACAGTGAGCTGAGATCACGCCATTGCACTCAAGTCAGGGCAAGAAGAGTGAAACTCTGTCTCAAAAAAAAAGAAAGAAAAAGAAAGAGATATGACTGAGAACATTTCATCATAAACCCTTAGGTACTCTTTGATTACCAACCATATACAATTTATTTATTTATTTATTTATTTATTTATTTATTTTGAGACAGAGTCTTGCTCTGTCACCAGCCTCCAGGCTGGAGTGCAGTGGCATGATCTTGGCTCACTGCAACCTCCACCTCCCATGTTCAAGCTATTCTCCTGTCTCAGCCTCCCGAGTAGCTGGGACTACAGGCCCAACTAATTTTTTGTATTTTTAGTAGAGACGGGGTTTCACCATGTTGGCCAGGATGGTCTCAATCTCTTGACCTCGTGATCCACCGCCTCAGCTTCCCAACGTGCTGGGATTACAAGCGTGAGCCACCACGCCAGACTTACTTTTTATACAACAAAAATTTTTTTAAGTCTACAACAATCTATCCCAACCTACTTGTTTAACTTTCTTTCTTTCTTTCTTTCTCTTTTTTTCTGAACCTTAGCTGCAACTAAAATAGAATATTCAACAGAAATTACTGAGACTGTTCCCTTTGTATGGAGGAGCATTGTGGGGTGCTAGAGGCAAATAAAAATCAGCTGGAGTACTAAGTATATTGCCAACAGCATTTGTCTAGTCTTCTTTCTTGTAACTGTACACGCACACACACACACACCCCACCACCAACAACAACAACAACTGCTATAACAACACATTCACAAGAGATGGTGCCATTTAGTCTTTAACTTAGTCAGATCCCAAGATTTTAAGCTCTCTGCTAGCCATCTACTGTGCGGTTGTTCCTGGTATTCAGTGCAGCATATCTCTTTCATTCTTCTTTCTCTATTAGTTATATTCTCTTCTGCTAACTTAACAACCCACTCCACATTCTTGATCAGCCCCCAACCCTCAGATTCTGCTAACTTCATAATATAGATCACCATGTGACTTGTGGGCTTCTCCATCTGTCCAAATCTTACACATTCTTTAAGATCCACCTCAAATACCAACTCCTTATAATTTCTTCTCTGCACTCCACAGAGTTTTGCTTCCTATCTATAAAAACAGAGGTCACCATGCTTTATATTACAAATTCGCTGTTTATATAAATTTATTACAAAATTATTATGTGTATTTTAAGTTTCTCTCAATTTTAAATTCTTTCAAGACCAGGATTACAGCTTGCTAATCTCTTATCTAACGTAGTAAATGTAATATTTTAATGCATATAATGCTCCTTAGATGAATATTTAACTGTATTTTAATGTTGGCAAGATTCTCACTGTCTTGGTTCATTTAGTATTTTTTTTTTAAGAAATACCTATAGCTGGGTAATTTATTTAAAAAAAAAAAAAGAGGTTTATTTGGCTCATGGTTTTGCAGGCAGAACAAGAAGCATGGACCAAGCATCTGCTTCTGGTGAGGGCTTCAGGCCCCTTCCACTCATGGCAGAGGGTGACTGGCAATGTGCAGAGATCCCAAGGCAAGAGAGGAAGCAAGAGAGAGAGCTGGGAGGTGGTCAGACTCTTTTAACAATCAGTTCTTGCAGGAGCTAATAGACTGAGAACTCACTGGCCCCTACCCTTAGGGAGGGTATTAATATTCATGAGGGATCCACCACCATGACCCAACCACGTCTCATTTGATCTCCAACGCTGGGGACCAAATTTCAACATCAGATTTGGAGGGGAAGAAACACCTGAACTATAGCACTCATGGACTTCTATTAATTGGGCAATTAGGAATTATTTTCTGTAGGTTTTTGAGGGGGGGCTCTCATTTTCTTCATAAGCATTTACTTACTATATGTTACATACTTTTTATACTATGGCTCTTCCAAAACAATTAAAGATGGCTTGCAAAATAGTAACACACTTACAGGGTTAATAAAATGGAAACTGAAAATTTAAGTGTAGAAAGGAATCAAACATGTTTCACATATTTTCTGTGATTGAGCCTTAATATTGCTTTTGCAGCTTTCTAATTTCCAGAGCAAAAAAGGAAATATTCATTAATTTCAACTGGTGTTTCTAGATATGCTCTAATTTGAAGGTGTTGGCAACCAGATAGGCATCCCAGGGAACTTTCAAACAGTGTGAAGGACATATCAAAAGGTCTCACACATGAGAAATTATGATCGATCCTAGAAGCAGGAAATTGGACAGAAAAAATATTTGGTGACATAATAAATGAATATTTCCCAAATTTTATGGAGGACATGTTTACAGATTCAAGAAGCGTGGAAAACCCCAAGCAGTAGGAATTTAAGATAAACACATCTAGACATACCGTAGTCAAACCGCAGAACCAAAAAATAAAGATAAAATCTTGAAAAAAGCCAAGAAAAGAACAGCATATTTGAACAATGACTTGAACAACATTTGAACAATGATTCAATATTTTTTTAAGAGTTAAGATAAAATAAAGACATGTCCAGATAAAAATAAACTAGCAGGGTTATCACCAGAAGCTCTGTAATAAAACAAATGTTGAGGACGTTCTTTCGGCTAAAGAAAAATAATACCAGAAAAAAATCCAAATTTTCAAGAAGGAATGAAGAGAATGGGAGTCTATAAACATCTGAATCAATATAAGAAAATACTGTTTTCTCCTAATTTCTTTAAAATGTATATGATTTTAAGCAAAAATATAATACTCTTTGTGTGGTTTATAGAATAAGTATGTATAATACATATGGAAATTATAACATAATAAATGGAAAGTTAGTAAATGGACCTATGGAGTCGCAAAGTTTCTCCATTGTTGGTGAAGTCATACAATATTAACTCTAAGTAGACTGTGAGACGTTAAGAATGTATATTGTAATTCCATGGGCAACCATTAAAACTACAGCAAAAAAAAACATGAAAATCCAATAAATAAATTAAAATATAGTTTAAAAAATAGTCAATTAATCTAAAAGAAAACAAGAAAGGTGGAATATAGGAACAAAGAAGCAGAGGAGACAAACAGAAAACAGATAGTAAAATGATAGACCTGATTCTAAACATGCCAATAATTCTACTAGCTGTCGTTAGCCTAAACACTCCAATTAACAGAGATTGTCAGAATAAATTTTTTAAACCCCAAAACATGTTATCTCAAGAAGATGCAGGCTGGGCACAGTGGCTCATGCTGGTAACCTCAGCACTTTGGGAGACAGAGGTAGAAAGATCACTTGAGCTTGGGAGTTCGAGACCAGGCTGGGCAACACAGTGAGATGTAGTCTCTAAAAAATAAAAATAAGCATAAATTAGCTGGGTGTGGCGGCACACACCTGTAGCTCCACCTATTCGGGTGGCTGAGGTGGAAGGACTGCATAAGCCCAGTTGGTCTAGGCTGCAGTGAGCCGTGTTGCACCATTCCACTTAAGCCTGGGTGACAGTATGCGATCCTGTCTCAGAAAATCAAAACAAAACAAAAAAAGAAGATGTACTTTAAATACAAAGATGCTGATAGATTGAAATTAAAAAGCTGGGAGAAAAATGCCATGCAAACTATAGGCATGAGAAAGGCTAGAGTGTTTATATTAGTATGAGATAAGATAGACTTCAAGACAAAGAGTATTATTGGATTAAAAAGTGACATTTCATAATGCTAAAAGAACCAATAAATCAGGAAGATATAATAATCATAAATATGTATGCCTCTGATACAGACCTTAAAATACATGAAGAAAAAAATGAGAATTAATGGAGCAATAGACAATTCCAGGATCACACTTGGAGATTTTAACACTCCACTCTCAGCAATTGATGGGCCAATGAGTCAAAAAATTTAGGGTAAAAAAAATGATTTCTGCAAAACAGATAATCCCTGATATAGACAATAAAAAGATAGTTATACCAATGTTGTTGCTAATATCAAACTGTGAAACAAAATTTACCAATGATCTACAAATGCATATACAGTCATACTTCACTTTATAGGTTCTGAGAAATGAAAAATCTACACAAATTTACCTGAAATATCTAATTGTTATTAGCACTTGTTGTCGTGATACATATTGGATAAGTTACCTTTTTGAGCCTTACATATGACATCTACAAAATACTAATATAAAAACCGTAATTCACTCTCCAAAATCAGAAGGTTTCCCCAATATATCCTTGGGTTTTCTTTCACTGCTAAAGTATATGATTCTGCAAAATTAAAGCTATGAATTTTTCACTTGATACCCAAATAGTAAAATCTTGTAAGCTTAGAACCTGAAGACAGACACAGCATGCAGTCATATAGTTAATGCAAATAATGCTGTCTATAATGAAATTTTAACATTTTGACTTTTGACAGAATAAATCAAACCATCAAAAACTATTTTTTTGTAGAGAGTCACTTTATTCATCGTCCATAATGATGATTTTCTTATTTTTCCTTCCTGGAATTCTGTGTTAAATACAATCTTATATATAAATACAATCTTTATAATATAAATACAATCTTATAGAGAAGACACATATTTTTAAAACAAATGAAAACAGAACTCTGTTGTTGACATGATGTATAGGAGACCAGATTTCATTTCGCCTAGGGGAACAATCAGAGCACAGGTTCTCCCTCAAGGGGGCGCCTCAGAGGTGGAAGAATCACAGTAAAAGGAGTCTCCTCTGGTGGACATTCTTTCCAGGGACATACAGTTCCTTATTTACACTTTCTTGAAACTCCAAAAATCACTGATCTGCGTAGTCTCACCTTTTTCTACTCATCTCAACGCCAGACACATTGATGCATGAAAAAAATATGCATCTCAGCATTTTATATTACATTCTGTTAATTTGTCTTAAACGGCTTTGCTGAATTGTGTTATGTATAAATCGAATCAGCATTCCCTATTTCCCTTCTACCATAAGATCTCCAAAAGAATGTATAATTGCTGAATTGACTAAATTATCAGGATCCAACATCTGGTTTGAATTAAACATTAAAATACATGAGGAAAATATTGAAAAGCTCCAGAAGACAGCAATACAGATGAAATTATATAGAAAATAAAAGAAGTGAACCTGTTTAATCGGTCAGTGTAAAGGCAGTAAGAAACTTACTGTCTTTGAATTAGGAGGAAAACACTATGCTTCAGTAATAACTTTTTAATCCTTGCTTTTCATGAGGGCTTTGCTACAAAAAGAGGGTATTTCCTCTTAATGAGAACTGACTGGACCCACAATGCTACTCGCAATTCCAAATCAGCAAACACGCCTTTCTAAATGATTAGAAAGACTATTGTTCTGAATAGTCTTTCTAAGCATTTACCGTATTCTCCAAGATTTCTGTCCCACTTTCACTCTCTAAGAATATCCTAAAAAGAAACCAAAAGCATGAATAAAGGCAATGAGGGTGAGATTACAAAGCATTGCTAATGCGTGGAAGATGTGGCAGCTTCTTGGAATAGGAATATGTTTCATCTGAAAGGACAGAGGGAGAAGTGCCGGTTGACATCCAGGACTCTGAACTGTGCAGCTCAGTGAATGGTGCTGCTGTTCACCAACACTGGGCATGCAGGAGCAGGGAGAAATGGAAAGAAAAGGAAGGAATGGTGATGATTTGGAGAATAAGTGTATTCCTGTTGGATACACTGAATCCAAGTGTTTTTGGAAGTTGCACTGGAAATGTCTAGAATGCAGTCAAGCATGCACAGCTAAAGCTGGGTGGAAACACAAATTTTGGAGTTCTCAGTGTGGCTAATGCCACAGGTATAATTGAAATTGACCAAAAAGAGCAAGTAAAAGAGAGGTGCTCAACTTGGGAACCACAAACTCCTGTGGGTGCCAACAGGAGCATCCTTTAATCCCCTGAAATTCCATGAGATTTTGTGAGTATGTTCTTTTCCTAGGGGAAGAAGGCCTGTATCTTTCTGTGTTCTCAAAAATTCATTACCCAAAAAGGTTTTGAACCAGAGATCTAGATTAAGAAATGAAAATATTCAGGAAGCATGCTCTGAAGAATCTAATGTCCATACACATAGACTATATAAATGTTCATACACATAAAGAGAATTAGGAGCCAAGAGCGAGCCTGAGAAAGAGCTGGCAGCCAGAGAGCAGAAGTGGAAAGACGCAAGCCTGGATGCAAGAGAAGGCAAGATTTCAAATAGGAGAATGCCCCATCTATCACTCAGGGTACAGATCAGACATTAACCCTCAGCAGGGCCCTCTCTGATCACTTACCTCAACCACCCATACGTATGTATCTCCCACACAAAAGATAAAGTTCTCTATGACCAGGAACTCTTAATTCCAGGGCTTGAAACACAACGAACATAAAGTAATTGTCAAATGATTAATTGATTCACTGCTATGGGAGACAATCTATGATTTTTAAATTTCATTTTTACCTTTTCTTGTTCCAAAAATACATGATTCAAGTAGTTCATGACATTTTTGATTTAATAACTACATGAACAAGTAAGCAAATATTTTACCATTTGTTTCCTGATACAACCAATAACAATAAAGGCAGAGTGCTATCAAAGAATACAGAATAAAAGAAGGAGGCAAAAAAAAAAAAAATAGATAACTGGGCCGAGCATGGTGGCGCACGCCTGTAATCCCAGCATTTTGGGAGACCGAGGTGGGTGGATCACAAGGTCAGGAGTTTGAGACCAGCCTGGCCAATATGGTGAAACCCAGTCTCTACTAAAAATACAAAAAAATTAACAGGGTGTGGTGCCAGGCACCTGTAATCCCAGCTAATCCGGAGGCTGAGGCAGGAGAATTGCTTGAACTCAGGAGGCGGAGGTTGCAGTGAGCCAATATCACGCTAACCTAGGCAACGGAGCACTCCAACCTGGGCAACAGAGGGAGACTCTGTCTCAAAAAAAAAAAATAGGTAACTGAACAGTAAAGTAACTAAAAGGGTTAGTCACTGACATTTATAGTAATTAGTCAGTTTTATGACTAAAATTATTATTTATGTAATATAAGCCTTTCGTTTTAGTCTATAATCTATAATGCTAGATAGGAGTAGATGCAGCAGTTGTCAATAATTGCTAAAAGCCAACCACACTGGACAGTTCAAAGGCCTTTACTATAAGCTGAATGCTGTCAAACATAAGGTCCTAAGGCAGTTAAGCAATAAGTTTTACAGAGGAAAATGAATGCTTCTTTCCTAGCCAATTTGAATTAAAAAAAAAAAGTCATTTCAAACATTTTAACAAAATGCTACACACTCATCTCCAATAAAATACATTATTTCTCAGAGTTACAGATTACATTATTGAAAATAGACATGTTTCCTTGCTTTTTATATTTAGGCCATGTTTAATACTTGCTATAAATAAACTATCAGACAAGATGAAACCCCAACCCTAGGCAAAGTATTTTGTACTTCCACTTTCAGGGATTCATAACAACACTTGAATTAGATTTGAAAATATTAAATTCTAGTGAGATGCAGATATAACAAATACATCAATTTGACAACAGGAGAAGCATCTGTGTATTAAACAGTTCAGGTAGAAGATGGTCTCTGCAATCAAATAGCTTGTGAACTGATGCATTTTTCAGAGTTGTCTTAAATGAATTCTGTTGGGGAAAGCAAGATATTCGAAGTGGCTGTCATCCACATTCCTGTACTGACCCATAAGAGCCAAGAAAGGAGAAAGGAAAATTGACATCTGCACACAAGTGCAGGGCTAGCTACATAATTTGCAGGGCCCAGTACCAAATGAAAATTTGGGACTCCTTTTTCCAAAAGCAGGGTATAACCGGGTTTTTCTCTTGAGTGCCGGTGAGGCACAGCTCCTGTGGGTTCTTGGCCTCCAACCTCTTAAAGAATAAGCGGTGGGGCCGCTGCAGCTGCACCGTGTGCTGGTAAAAGTAAATATCGGACCCAAGAAGTGTTGCAGAAAGGTGATTTTATTTAGGTAGAGAAAAGAGAAGGAAAGGAGAAGAAGAGAAAGGCTTCCAGGAAGAGTGTGGAAGGGGATTCCAGAGGGGAAATACGGCCAAGTGTGTGGACACGGACTTTTATCCTGGAAGGAACCCCCACCTTCTCCAAGACCCTGGGCCAATGAAAGGAGTTCCTTAGAACTTCCGCTGGAGTGATTGACTTTTAGTTTCTTCCCAGGCTCACGAAATTCAAACATAAACCTTGAATCTCCAGGATGGAGAGAGACAGGAGTAGGGCATGGTGCTGGGAAATTCTTGCCCTTAAAACTATGCCCCTCATGGACCAGGAAAGAGAACACATTCCCTCAAGGGGAAAGCATTTTTTAAATGTATGAAAATATAAAGCTTTTTCCTCTCTCTCTCTCTTTCTCTCTCTCTCTCTCTCTCTCTCTCTCTCTCTCCCCCCCTCTCTCTGACACAGTGGGATTTCTTTGTTTTGTTTTTTTAATTGACTTAGACATAAACTGGAGGTAATTTTTTTCCTTTTTATTTTATTTTATTTTACTTTAAGTTCTGGGGTGCATGTGCAGAACCTGCAGGTTTGTTACATAGGTATACAGTGCCATGATGGTTTGCTGCACCCATCAACCCATCATCCGGGTTTTAAGCCCTGCATGCATTAGGTATTTGTCCTAAAGCTCTCCGTTCCCTTGCTCCCCACCCCCCAACAGGCCCCAGTGTGTGATGTTCCCCTCCCTGTGTCCATATGTTCTCATTGTTCAACTTGTCACAGTGTTTTTCTGTTTGCACTATAATGTTGTTCTAGGTAAAGAAAAATTAAAATTTTAAATTATTAAAATGACTTTTGCTGTCCATCTTTGGATTGCACAATGCTGATTTTAAATGCAAATATAGGAATATTTAACTTTACAAAATCACCACTATTACTTGATTTGTATTTCATAGCTTGCACATCAATATACATTTTGTTCTTAACAAAACAATGGAAACACTGTGGAAAACTAACTCAACTGTTCTTATTTCACATCTTAATAAAGCACATTCTACTAATACTCTCTACCTTTGGTTTACTGATAAATAAGAAAGGTTTGAAAAAACAAGGAACTATGGATAATCCTCTTTTTCACTTTCCTTCTATGTCATGATCGTCAGCATAAATGGTTAGCTAGTACAGAAAAGAAAAAGGAGTAACAGGATATGCTAGGGTTTCTATGTCATTGGTTAGAAGGCCACTGGCAACTTTCAAAGCAATTCTGGTTCAAACAGAAAGCGAGCCTCTCAGTCTGTTTGCACTGCACTTAGTTTGACACTTGACATGCTTAGTTTATACTTCTAGTAGGTCTCCCTGAACTCCCATGCATGTGCATCTGCTAGAATTCTGTGCTTCTGGAGCATTGCAAAAGCTATGTGCTAATGGATTGGTGAGGTGTAAAAGACACACATATTGCATGGATCTCCTCAGCCCACACACATGCTCCATTTTTCCATCAGACTTACAAAATACAAATTCAAAGCTTAAATTATTAAGAATTTCAAAAGGGTGACAGCAGAGCGTTAAAACAAGCAGGGAGTTTTTCTGAGGATGAAGTCTTAGGCAACTGCAGGTCACCATCCAGCCATGGCCCCTCTGCTGTGCTCTCATTTTATATTGCATTTACCATACTGAATTTTAGTTATTTGTTATCCTACTCACTCTCCAAACAATGTGCTACTAGAAATCAGGGCCCTGGTTCTTACTGGAATCTTTAGCAACCAACAAAATGCAGGAGAAATGATAAGTGGTGACTCAAGACTTGCCGAAGAAATGAATAAGTGAATGAATGGATGAATGGATGAATCAATGAATCTTTGACATAGAATGAATCTATCCATTTTCCAGCAGTACCAGGGTCTAGAAAAGCAGGGCACGGACACATAGGAGCAGGAAAGCAGTTGGATGATCTTTTCTCACCCACTCACGATCCTGCTTTTTTCTTTTTCAACCCTAGGGGATAAAAGTCAGTTCTACCTCTGTGCACTAGCCACAGTTGCCCACTGGGTGTGAAGCTTACCCATAGTGGTGTTTTATAATTCAGGTATTAATATTGAATTTAAATCCACTGGATTATTTTTAGAGTTTTACCAAAAAAAGTTGTATCTTTCTAGGGCCAAAGGAGATTTAAAAATATTTTATTTCAGATCCACCTATGTGCTGCCTTATAAGAAACTCACTTTGGCTTTAGGGGCGCACATAGGCTAAAAGTGAAGGGCTGGAAAAAAGGCATTCTATGCATATTGTAATCAGAAGAGAGCAGAGATGGCTATACATCAGACAAAATAGACTCCAAGTCAAAAACTGTCACAAGAGACAAGAGGGTTATTATATAATCATAAAAGTGTCCACTTATCAAGAGGATATAACAATTGTAAATATTTGTGAGCTCAACATCAGAATACCTAAATATATAAAGCAAATATTAAGGCAACTGAGAGGACATATAGACAGCAATGCAATAATAGTAGGAGACTTTAGTATCTCACTTTCAACAGTGGATATATCATCTGACAGAAAATCAATAAGGAAACAGCAGACATGAACAAACTATAGACCAAATGGACCTAACAAACATATTCAGAACATTCCATCAAGCAGCAGTAGAATACACATTTTTTTCAGACACACAGAGCGTTCTCCGGGAGAGATCATATGTTAGACCACAAAACAAGTCTTAACAAATTTAATAATACTGAAATAATATCAAGCACCTTTTCTGACCAACAGTATGAAACTGGAAATCAGTACCAGGAGGAAAATTAGGAAATTCACAAATATGTGGAAATTAAACAATGTACTCTTAAACAACCAAAGGGTCAAAGAAGAAATCAAAAGGGACATAAAAAATATCTTGAGAGAAATGGAAATGGAAATATACAGATATCAAAACTTATGGAATGCAGCTAAAGTAATTCTAAGAGAGAAGTTTATAGCAATAAACACCTACAATCAGAAAAAATAAAGATCTCTAATGAATAACCTAACTTTACAACTAAGCCCAAAGTTAGCAGAAGGAAGAAAATAAAGATTAGAAGTAAATGAAATAGATACTAGAAGAACAAAGAAAAGATCAACAAAACTAAAAGTTGGGGGGGGTTTGAGAAAATAAACCTCTTAGCTAGACAAAAAGAAAGAAAATACTTAAATAAAATTATAGATAAAAAGGGAGATACTACAACTGATATCACAGAAATACAAAGGATAATAAGAGACTACTACGGAAATTATATTCCAACAAGTTGGATAACCTAAAAGAAATAAAGAAATTCCTAGAAATGTACAACCAACTGTCTTAGTTTGTTTTCTGTGGCTTATAATAGAATACCTGAAACTGGGTAATTTGTAAAGAATAGGAGCCTTTTTTTTACAATTATAAAAGCTGAGAAGTCCAAGGTCAGGGAGGTGCATCTGATAAAGGTCTTTATGGTGAGACTCTGCAGAATTCTGAAGCAGTACAGAGCATCACATGACCAAGTGCTGAGCACGCTAGCTCCAATCTCTCTTCTTCTTATAAAGCCACCAGTCCCACTCCCATGATAACCCATTATTCCATTAACACATTAATAGATTAATCAATTCAGGAAGGCAGAGTTCTCATCATCCAATCACTTTCTTAAGGCCCAACCTCTCAATACTGTCACACTGAGAATTAAGTTTCAAGATGAGTTTTGAAAGGGACAAATATTCAAACCATCTTCATATGGCATGGCACCTACAAAGACTGACTCATGAAGAAATAGAAAATCTGAACAGGCCATAATAAGTAAGGACTTTAAATCAGTGATTAAAAACCTCCCAACAAAGAAAAGCCAAGGACCTGATGGCTTCACTGGTGAATTCTGCCAAATATTTAAAGAAAATTAAACCAATCCATCTCAAACTCTGCCCAAAAAATTAAAGAAGAACGAGCACTTCCAAAGTCTTTATGAGGCCGACATTACCCTAATAGCAAAGCCAGGCAAGGACACTACGAGAAAAAAAAAAGTGAAACAATATCCCTGGTAAACATAGATGCAAAAATCCTCAACAAAATATGACAACTGTAGCAAAAATGGACAAATGGAATCACATCAACTTAAAAAGTGTCTGTACAGCCAAGGAAACAATGAACAAAACTAATGAACAGCCCATAGAATAGGAGAAAGTGTTTGCAAATGACCCCTGACAAGGGATTAATAAACAGAATATGTAAGTAGCTAAAATAACTCTATAGGGAAAAAAATCTTATAATCCAATTTTAAAATGGGCAAATGAATAGACATCTCTCAAAAGAAGACATACCAATAGCAAACACATATATGAAAAGGTGCCCAACATCACTGATTATCAAAGAAAGGTAAATCAAAGCTACAATGAGATATCATTATCACTTAGGTTAAAATGGCTTTTACCCAAAAGAGGTAATAATGAACGTTGGTGAGGATGCAGAGAAAAGGAACTCTCTACCGCTGTTGGTAGGAAGCTAAATTAGTGCAGCCACTATGGAGAATGTATGGGGATTCCTCAAAAAACTAAAAATAGAGCTACCATATGATCCAACAAGCCCACTACTGGGAATATACCCAAAAGAAAGGAAATAAGTATATCAAAGAGATATCTGCACCCCCATGTTTATTGCAGCATTATTTATAATAGCCAAGATTTGGAAGCAACCTAAGTGCTCATCACCAGACAAATGGATGAAGAAAATATGGTACATATACAAAATGGAGTACTATTCAGTCATTAAAAAAAAATGAGATCCTATCATTTGCAACAGCATGGATAGAACTGGAGACCACTATGTTAAGTGAAATAAGCCAGGCACAGAGAGTCAAACTTTGAATGTTCTCACCTATTTGGGGGAACTAAAAAATTTAAAACAATTGAACTTATAGAGATAGAGAGTAGAATGATAGTTAGCAGAGGCTGAGAAGATTAGAGGGGGACAGGAGAAAGAGAGGATGATTGATGGGTACAAAAACATTATTAGAGAGAACAAATAAGATCTAGTATTTGATAGCACAACAGGGTGACCATAGTCAACAATAATTTATTGTACATTTTAAAATAGGGAAAAGAGTAAAACTGGTTTGTAACACAAAGATAGGATAAATCCTTGAGGTGATGCATACCTGATTTACCCTGATGTGACTATTACACATTATATGCTTTATCAAAATACCTCATGTGCCCCATAACTATAAACACCTACTATGTACCCATAAAAATTAAAAATACTAGCAAACCAAATACAAAAGCACATTAAAAGGATCATATACCATGACCAACTAGGCTTTATCTCAGGGATACAAGGATGGTTCAATATATGCAAATCAGTAAATGTAATGCACCGCATTCACAGAATGAAGGATAAAAATCATATAATCACCTCGTTAGATACAGAAAAAGCATTTGATGACACTCAACATTACTTCATGATTTTTAAATCCTGTAAAAAATATTAGTTATAGAAGGAATGTAACTCAACATAATAATGACCATATGGGACAAGCCCTTAGCTAAGATCATACTTAACAGTGAGCAACAGAAAGCTTTTCTGCTAAGATCAGAAACAAAACAAAACTACCAACTCTTGCCACTTCTATTCAGCATAGTACTGTAAGTCCTAGACAGAACAATTAGGCAAGAAAAAGAAATGAAAGGCATCCAAATTCGAAAGAAAGAGGCGAAATTGTCTTTGTTCACAGGTGGCATGATCTTATATATAGAAAAGTTTGAAGACTCCACTAAAAAGCAATTAGAAATAATAAATTTAAAGTTGTAAAATATGAAATCAATATACAAGTCAGAACATGTCTATACACAAACAACAAACCACCCAAAAGAGAAATGAAGAAATTAATTCAATTTACAATAGCATCAAAAAATAAAATACTTAGAAATAAATTTAGCCAAGGAAGTAAATAAAGGAAGTACACACTAAAAAGTACAAAACAATCATGAAAGAAATTAAAGGCCAGGTGCAGTGGCTCATGTCTGTAATACCAGCACTTTGGGAGGCCAAGCCAGGCAGATTACCTGAAGTCAGGAGTTCAGAACCAGCCTGGCCAACGTGGTGAGACCCTGTCTCTACTAAAAATACAAAAAATTAGCTGGGCATGGTGGTGTGCACCTGTAATCACAGCTACTAGGGAGGCTGAGGCCAGATAATTGCTTGAACCTGGGAGGCAGAGGTTTCAGTGAGCCGAGATCAGACCACTGCACTCCAGCCTGGGAGACAGAGCCAGACTCCATATAAAAAAAAAAAAGAAAGAAAGAAATTGAAGAAGATGCAAATAAATAGATATCTTGTGTTCATTGGTTAGAGAATTAGAAAAATCAGTATTGTTAAAATGTTCATACTGTTAAAAGCAATCTACAGATTCAGTGCAATCCCTATCAAAATTCCAGTGGCATTTTTCATAGAAATAAAAAGAACAATCCTAAAGTTCATATGCAACCACCAAAGGCCTTGAATAGCAAAAGCAATCTTGAGCAAGAGGAACAGAGTTGGAAGCATCACATTTTCTGACTTCAAATTATATTACAAAGTTATAGTAATCAAAATAGTATTGTACTGGCATGAAAACAGATACATGTATCAGTGAAACAGAATAGAGAGCTCAGAGAATAAAGCCCAAGCATACATAGTCAATTAACTTTTGGCAAGGGCATCAAGACTACAAAACGAAGAAAGGATAGTCTCTTCAATAATTGGTGTTGAGAAAACTAGACATTCACAGGCAAAAGAAATGAAATTAGACATATATCTTATACCACATACAAAATGGGTTAGAGACTTAAAGACATAAAACTGTAAAACTTCTACAAGAAAACATAGGGGAAAGTGCTTTGATACTGGTCTTGCCAATGATAATTTGGGGTATGACACTAAATGCAAAAACAAAAGCAAAGATAAACAAGTAAGGCTACATCAAACTAAAAGCCCTCTGCACATAAAGGAAATAATGAATGAGATGAAAAGGCAACGTACAGAATGGAAGAAAATATTTATAAACCATACATCTGAACAGGAGTTAATATCCAAAACATATATGGAACTCAAACAACTCGATAGCAACAAAACAATAACCAAATTTTAAAAGAGGGTAAAGAACTTGAATAGACATTTCTCAGAATAATACATACAAATGGCCAACAGGGATATTAGGAAGTATTCAGCATCACTGATCATCAGGTAAATGCAAATCAAGGCCACAATGAGATACCAATCACACTTGTTAAGATGGCTATCATTTAAAAAAAAAAAAAAGGAAATATCAATGTCGAAGAATATGTGAAGAAAAGGGAACACTGGTACACTGTTGGTGGGAATGTAAATTGGCACAGTCATTATAAAAAAACAGTATGGAGGTTCCCTAAAACTTTTAAAATAGAACTACCATATGATCCAGCAATCCTACTTCTGGATATTTATTCAAATGAAATGAGATCAATGTGCAGAAGAGATATCTGAACTCCCATATTCATTACAGTATCATTCGCAAATAGCCAAGATATGAAAACAACCTAAATGTCTATTGGCAAATGAATGAATAAAGAAAATACGGTTCATATCTATAATGGAATATTATTCAGCCTTAAAAAAGGAAATCTTCTTTGGGAGGCCAGGCAGGCAGATCACTTGAGGTCAGGAGTTAGAAACCAGCCTGGCCAACATGGCAAAACCCCATCTCCACTAAAAATACAAAAAAAGTTAGCTGGGCATGGTGATGAATGCCTGTGATCCCAGCTATTTGGGAGGCTGAGGCACAAGAATCACTTGAACCCAAGAGGCAGAAGTTGCAGTTAGCCAAGATCATGCCACTGCACCCCAGCCTGGGCAACTGAGAGAGATTCTGCCTTAAAAAAAAAAAAAAAAAAAAGGAAAATAGAAAAAAGGAAATCCTGCCATTTGCTATAACATGGATAGACCTAGAGGACATTATGCTAAGTGAAATAAACCATTATGCTAAGTGAAATAAACCAAACACAGAAAGAAAAATACTGTATAATCTTACTTATATGTTGAATCTAAAATAAGCAAATTCATAGAGGCAGAGAGTAGAATGGTAGTTGCCAGGGGCTGCAGGTGGGGGAAATGGAGAGGTGATGGCCAAAGATTACAGTGTTTCAGTTACGCAAGATAAGTTCTGGAGACTTAATGTGCAGCATGGCAACTATAGCTAACAAGGCTGTATTGCATACTTAAAATTTTCTAAGAAGATAGTTCTTAAGTGTTATTACCACAAGAATAATAAGAATTATAATTAATAATTATTATAATAGTAAGGGGATAGGATAAACTTTAGGAGATGTTGGATATGCCTTTGGACATTATGGTGACGATGGTTTCATGGGTATATATTTATCCCCAAACTCATGGAGTTGTATACATTAAATATGTACAGCTTTACAAGTCAATCACACCTCAATAAAGTGAATTAAAAATACATACTTTTCAGAATTAAAATTCCAGATTTAAAAAGGCAGTTAATTTTCTTGATCAGCCATTAATTTTAACCGTAGGAAGTTACATGGAATATTTAAAAGGTAATGGATATAGAAAATTTTAATTTGTATCACAAACTAAAATGTCATGCTTTACCATAGATATTTGCCAATTCAGATTATTGGAATTGCGTAATTTTTTGAAACCATACCAGTACCTCAGCAGGAAGTACTAGGCAGAGAGAGTCAGGGCATAGCCAAGCAGGAGTGCCTCGGAGTCCCCTAGCAACTCCAATCTAGCCCACACTTGCAGGTGGGTGAGACCACTCATCTGTGTCCTCCTCTGATCTTGCCTGGTTCTTGCACTGGTGGATCTGAACCTACTAGTGAGCACGCCCATCACTGCCCATGAGAGCCACTGAGATAAGTGAGGATGGATATTCAGAACACTGCCTCATTACTCCTTAGATTTCTCCTCCCAGCAAGTCAGCACCAAAACCACTTTAATGTCTGCACATAAAAAAAGGCCTTCTCCCCACCTCCACCTTGTCCTAAAAGAGTGACTAAACCATTCTGTTCTCCACCTCAACTTGATTAGGGGAGGGAGAAAAATTACTTCATTGTGTTTTAGAAGCTTCTCTAAAAAAAAAAAAAAAAAAAAAAGCCTAGGCCAATCCAGAAGTTGCTGGAGCTCCACATGCCAACACCAACAATCATGTAGCAAAAATCAGTGGCAGTGGTAGCTCTGTTAACCACCATGAGCATCCAGGACCATACAAGGAAAGGAAGAATAAAGCCAAGAGGATGTGGATGGACATAGACCCAGATTTAATTTAATTTGGAAAAATCAAGGAATATAACATTTCTTGCATTGGTCTCATAACTATTTCTTAACTAAGGTAAAAAAAAAATCTGCATCAGTCTATTTGTTCTTACCTTTTCAAAGTAGACAATTTCAGCATAAATTCCATGTCACACAATTTCTTTTAACTGCAAAATTCTGAAGCCTTTTCTAAATAACATAGAGAAATATTTAAGTTAAAGTTCGGAACTCAGAAAAGACCAACCTCCTTATATACTAGACATTCTTTTTTTTTTTTTTTTTTTTTTGCACATCACTCCTTTATTATACTGATCTGGAAAAAGGATTTAGTACAGTTATGCTCAGAGGAACACTGGACCCATGTGGCAGAGCCAAGCAACTAGAACATGATTCAGAAATCAGTGAGACACTTGGACAGGACCAAGAGGCATTTCACTGCCACAAAACAAGGTGGGGAGGGATTTGGAAACACACAGCAGGAAGCACTCCTGCCCCTTAGAGGTCAAGGAGCTGATCCCATATTGGTATGAGGAATGGTTTATATTCTGATGACCATATGTGGTACCATTTCAACCGCCACAAGAAACCCCAAAAGGGTTATTGTTTTGTACTATTTATATATACTATACTTTCTTTTTTTATATAAAAGTAAATGTAACACCTAAACTAAATTCAGGATTCATCCCAACCTTCTAGAGCCAGCTTCTCTGGGGTCAGGGAGGAAACAGTTGTCACATCACCATGCAGGTTACATTCATCTGCCACTGGAATGATTAGAGCCCCCAGGCAGTGGCCTGACTGCAGACGAGCAGAGGACTGGCTCCTGGGGGCAGACAGGCTCTCTTGCTTCTCTTCATTGATCACAGCTTAGCATGTTCCTCCCTTCAAGTTCTTAGTAAACAAAGCACTTGCAAAAGCCCATCACTACCTTTCAACTCTCTTGGATAAGGGGAACCTTTCTACAGCTTGGACTGAGAATCTGTGCCCTAGAAATACAATTCTAACTAGAATGTATGAAGGGAGTGGATACAGGAGACAAAATGGCTAAAATGAAAATGGGAGCCACCAGTCCCCATCTGCATCTACACCTCAAGATGTCTACAGATGTGGTCAGTGTGACATGTGCAGGAGGGAGGGGTAGAGGGATGCAACAGGCAGGGAGGGTGCTCCTGGGGACAGCAGCCTGCCCGCTGGCCTTCACTTCTTGGCCTTCCCCTGGGCAGCCACAGCTTCCATGGCTTTACGCACGGTCTCTTCATCCCCCAGGAACTGCATGGGCTTGATGGGTTTCAAATTCTTGTCCAATTCATAGACAATGGGAATACCAGTCGGCAAGTTCAGCTCCATGATAGCCTCTTCAGAGAGACCCTCCAGATGCTTGACAATGCCCCGGAGGCTGTTGCCATGGGCTGCAATCAGTACCCGTTTCCCCTCCTTGATCTGGGGAACTATTTCTTCATTCCAGAAGGGCAGAGCTCTAGCAATCGTGCCCTTCAGACTCTCACAGGAGGGTAACTGATCTTCTGTGAGGTCTGCATACCTGCGATCCTTACTGATGTTGCTGTAGAAAGGATGGTCGGGCTCCATCGGAGGTGGTGGGACATCATAGGAGCGCCTCCATATCTTCACCTGGGCCTCACCATGCTTTGCAGCAGTTTCTGCTTTATTGAGACCAGTTAGACCTCCATAGTGCCGCTCATTGAGGCGCCAAGTCCTCACTACTGGCAGCCACATCTGATCAATGGCATCTAGCACTGTCCAGAGGGTCCGGATCGCTCTCTTCTGCACTGAGGTGAAGCAGATGTCAAACTCATAGCCAGCATCTCGCAGCGCCTGCCCGCCACGCTTCGCCTCCTCGTGGCCCACCGGGCTCAGATCGGCGTCGTACCAGCCGCTGAAGCGGTTCTCCAAGTTCCACGCGCTCTCGCCGTGCCGGATCAGCATGAGTTTGTAGGCGGCCATGGCTGCGGGATGGGGATGCGGCACGGACTGGAGTTCGCAGATTCCGGAGTGGCAGCCGGCCCCCTCGGCCTACACTAGACATTCTTAATTAGCACTTCAATAATTTGCTTGTAAACAAAGCAAATCTGTTCAGCTGGTAACCACAGTGTATTGAAACATTGAAATCACCTTCAATAGTTAAGTTGTAGGCATACATTAACTTACAGATTCTTTACGAACTATGTGTATTTCTGGATTAAAGTAGTTTATGTAATCTAGTTCAGTAACTATTTTACCAGGATACAATATGGTATTCTGCAAAATTCATTACTCCTATAACTATAAAGTCCTGTTCAAGAGACCTTCACAATTATATTTACTTCACACATTAAAACGACAGTGTAATCTAAGAATAAATGTTAATTTAGAGTTAAAAATGTAATAAGACCAGGTTTTGTCCCAACAATGGAGCCTGGCTTTAGGTCTTCATAGCACCACTTTCTCAAATCACTGGGCCTTAAAATAGACCTGCTTGTTCCCTCTCAAAATAGACAATGCAAAAACACATATTTTCTGTTTTCTTCTTCTATACATATGTATTCTCCTTCATTGTTCCCTGTGTTACTGATGTAAGACAACATTCCTTTTTTTTTTGAGACGGAGTCTCGCTCTTGTTACCCAGGCTGGAATGCAATGGCGCGATCTCGGCTCGCCACAACCTCCGCCTCCTGAGTTCAGGCAATTCTCCTGCCTCAGCCTCCCGAGTAGCTGGGATTACAGGTGTGCACCACCATGCCCAGCTAATTTTTTGTATTTTTAGTAGAGACGGGGTTTCACCATGTTGACCAGGATGGTCTCGATCTCTTGACTTTGTGATCCACCCGCCTCGGCCTCCCAATGTGCTGGGATTACAGGCGTGAGCCACCACACCCGGCCAACATTTCTTATTCTTAAAATTACTTTACCAATTCCTAAGACATGTTTTCCCACAATAAACAATTAAAAAGATAAAACAGTCTTAATTTGGAGTCACTGATTGATCTTCTTCTAGCCACACTGATTTCTTTTTAGCATCTGGCACAATGCCCAGTGATAATTTTCAACAACTTTCAAAATACATTTTTCTGGAAATCAAATAAATACATTTTTCCCCAATAGTGTCCTTGCATTATTATTGTGGTTTGTCCTCCAAAGTGCAGCTTCAAAAGCCACCATAGGAGGAACTCTCATTGTTTTTGTCTGATGATCAGTACTGATGGTTATTTTTTAGCAACTTGGATTTAGCCACTGAAAGAAGGAGCAAGACCTATGCCTCAGGACAAATATCTTTTATTATTTTTTCATCTCATAAATGAGACAAAAAAGATCTCAACTCTTTCTAAACCCGTAGTTCCCAAACTTGAATGTGTATCAGAATCATCTATGGGGCCTGTTAAACCATATGTCCCTGGGCCCACCCTAGGGTTTGTGCATCAGCCCCTGGAGTTGCAACCTGAGAATGTGTATTTCTAATCAGTTCCCAGGACCACACCATGAGAATCACTGATCTAGACTGTCTGAAAGGTCCAATCAAAAAACCAAAATTGTCACAAAAACAACTTTTAAGTCACTATTAGAGAAAATTAAGACATTCAGACTTCTAACTCTGAAATCTATCTTATCAGAACGTCACAATGTTTTTTAGAGGAATTTTAGTAAACAATAGTATTATATTCATTTTTTAAATGTCAAAAATTGTCTAACATCATTATACTGAACAATTTTTGCCTTCATAGTGGGAAGTTTAAGCACCGTTATTTTTTATTTTAGCCTGTAGACAATTTTCCAAAGAACATATGTGTTTTTCTTTTTAGAATAACACATGATTAAAGACACTGCTTTACCTTTAAAAAGTGCTAAATTAAAATTTACTTCACATATGCTTACAGATTTTCCAAAAATCCCAAGGCAAACTCAAACTGCATAGAAAGTTAATTTTTTCTAAATTCATCCATGAGTATATGGGTGTGGTTTACTACAAATTATGCATATCTCTTATTAGAATAAAACCACATTTTTAAAAATTTCCCATTGGCACTATTTATTTTATCACTATTTATGTGATAATCTAATAAACAGCATCTAATGAAAAATCAATTTACCTTGGAGAACTATACACATACTATATTAGAGGATAATTAAGATGATTACCACAATGAAACAGTACTATATATTAAATTCCTAAATGTTATGGTATAAATTAATGTCCAAAGGAAATACTTTTCATTCATTAGTTAAAAATTTGAAACTACAAATTATCATATGTGTTAAGAACCTATTTGTCACTGATTTTAGGCTCTGTGTATTTTTATGTTCATTGAAGCAGTTTTTGAAAAGGACAACATGCTTGTTTACCGCCACTCACTGTTCAGCTCTCTGAAAACTAGCTCCTCTGCTGCATACTCACTAATGCAGATAAAGACAATTCTGTTGTGACAAGATTACTTTTTAGGACTTTAGGGTTTTTTCCTTATTGTTTATTTAATGTTCAAGCATAGTTTTAACAATAACCCTGCTCAGAAACTCATTTTAATGATGCTAGGAGTACCAATTCTCTCAGCCTTTCAGAAGGATGTAAATTACTACTGTGATGTGAGACTTGCAAAGCATTTGGACACAGTTAACAAGGATGAGAAAACTGCTCGAGTTAAAGAATAGCTACTGTTTACTGGACAGAAGGAAAAAATGGCAAATCCAATAATGGTCATGATGGAGATGCAAGTAAATAGAGTTTGCCATTAATTGACTAATTTGACAAATTACACTTAGATTCATCATGTTTCCAATCCTGCTCTTTCTAATCTTTAAATGCATCAGCGTCATCCAAGGCTCCTCTCTTCCAGGACAATCACTGGGTATCCAGTACAGTACCAGTATAATACCCAGTACAATACCAGACAATGTCTAAAGTATTCCATCAGCTGCTTAAAATAGTCTCAAACACAAGAGGTCTGGCACACGAAATCAGTCCATTTAGCATCCACTTCCAGAGACCCACCCTCCTCCCACCTGCCCTTCTTTACACATTATTGCTTAATAATGTCCAATAGTCTTCTAAGCTTTTGTTAACGCCCTGCTGATTCTTGGTGTTTCCAATTTTTACTACCCTGATTCTACTTGTTGTTATTCTATGGTTCAGCTCTTGTACCATGACTGAAGCTGCTATGTCCTCCTCTCCAACCCTTGGTTCCAACACTTACACATATCTTACAACATTTCAGCCAGAAAATGTTTTATGCCGTACCCCTGTAGAAGATCTGGTAAGATATTTGACCCTAGCAAATATGTAACTACTGAATATGTTTATAGATGGGCAAGTTGTGGAGAAAACCCAGCTCCCTATTTCACAAGGTGAACAGCAAGCAGTAAACATGATAGGAATGAGGAACTACTAAAACCTATCTCCACTCGGTTCTTACAACCAGATCCAATTATGTATTGTGTTTAGTTAGTCTCTGGAAAATATAATCACCAAGAAATTCCCTGTAACTATTGCGTGACATGCAAACATGACCAATAGTCAGTTATTTGGGAAATCATTTAGAAATTCCAGGAACTCCAATTTGAACTCCAGCAATTCTAAAAGAAGATTAAATAGAAAAAGGAGACACATTTTTGTTTTCACAACTAGGATTTCTTATTCTGACACCTTTTTATTTCAGTAGCACAGCCTGAAGAGTGTGATTTCACCAGGAGGAAAGTAAGATGATGAAATTGATCTGTCTTCACAAAGGAAAATTATAAACTTAATTACATAATTGCTTTTTAATATTTCCATTTATGGCTATTGTGATCATAGCAGCTACATTTCATGTTCCTCACAAGCTCCACATACACTAGTTCATAAAGCTTGACAATATTCTCATTCAACATACAGTAGTTAATGACCCATTTGCTTGGCATTTGTCTTTTCCTTTGCCAATCTCTTTTTCTCAGGTACTTACCCGCCCTGTTGCCCAAAAGAGGCATATTCTCCAATTGTTCACTTTACATGTGACCAGTTCAAATCAATGCAAAGGAAGGATTTTCCAGAGTGTAGACAAAGGACCACAATAAAGGATGAATTGGGCAGCCCCTGCTAGGGAACAGTCTCTGAGCCTAATTAAGGAATATTTCCCATCCTCAGGTTAAGGACCCTCACCTTGTTCCACCCAGCAGGATTTGCTAGCCTTCTTCTTTATAATCAGAATGTTATTACAGTTATTTATAACTCTTGTGGAGCATATATTGGGGCAGATAGCTTACCTTTTTAGTTCACAGATATTCAATCAAGAGAATCCACATCTAGACATCATGTAGGAGCCACCTACCATGCATCACCCAGAGATCCTGAAGTGTGAGCTTGACACTGTGACCAAGTGTAACGTCTAAAATGTTGTCTTGAAAAAGAGGTTAATGTATTCTGCCTAGAGATCAGAAAGGCAGACTGAAGTTATTCTTAGTATGTTCATCAAAATACTTCCAGGTCTCCTCCTTCCAGGTTCTGGGTTGGAGTGTCCTTTCCCTATCACTTTGAAGTTAGGCCAATGAAATGTAAGCAGACATGCTGTGGATCCCTTTCAGATAGAATTCACCGTGTTTCCTGTGTCCCACCTTGATAGTCATGGATGTGTGTTTCAATATGGAATCTCCATCAGCCTGGTGCCTGAGTGACTATGGTGATCAGAGCCCCTCACTGACTTGTGATAACCAGGATGGTCACATAAAATGAGAAATAAATTTCTGTTGACCTAAGCAACTGAGGTTTTGTGGTTATATTTTTACCACAGATCATCTAACCTGTGCTGACTGATAAACCTTCTAAAAGCAAAAGGAAGAAAACAACTTTATTAATCAAGGCTTCTTCTGAAAAGTTCACCATAGGTCAGAAAATGATATTTCTCATAGCATTTCAAAAAGCCAACTCTGTACCCAAACCAAAAGTTGGCACTACCTGGAAGGAGCCAAAGAAATGAGGAAACCCTGTCTTCCCAGCCTATAACTAAGATGGCCCACGGGGCAACCTCAGAATTATAGAGGTAACAAGCCCCACTTCCTCAAGTGTCAATCACTGAAATGTGGCAGATTAGCTCTGCACATGAAACCATGTATTATTCTCCTTGTCTTGAAGCAGAAGCCAAGATAGCAGCCTTTAAACTAAGGCTTAGGAGCTCCAACTGATGCCAACAGGGAGACCTACAAAGACAATGCCTAGATTAGTTGACCATGACTAAAAACATTGGTTAATAGCTAACAGAGTGCATTCTGTTTGAAGCTACTGTGTCCTACCACAATTTTAAAGGACTTGTGCTATCAGGGAGCCCCTAAGCCTTAACTAGACCAGTGGTTCCCAAATCGTGGTCCAAAGATAGGGTCTATGGGACTTTTTACTCATCTGCAATGAAATGAGAAAAATAAGGATAATGTAGTCATCTGTAGTGAAACTAAAAATATTCTGTTTAGAGGACCATGTTTGAACATTATAGCTTCCTAATTTTGTGATATTAAAATGTCTTTATATTTATCAAATGATGGCAAAAGATAAATGACAGGACATTTATTGTTGCTATTAATATTTTTATTTGACAAAATTAAGTTTGGTAACTTTATGTTGTCCCCATTGCTTTTATTCAAATTTGACTTAATTATGGAAACTGCTATTTTTGAATGACCATCAGGTCTAAAAACTACTGAAGGACTATAACTCTTTATATGTGTGATACCCTATGGCTATTTTTAATATGATAAAATATGATAAAAATAACCCTATGATTATTTTTAATTATGCTGTTCCAATTTTTATTAAAATTTGGCTTAAATATGGAAACTATTATTCTTAAATGACCATCAGTAGCTCTATAAATCTTTATATGTAGGACACCCTATGGTTATCTTTAATGTGATAAAGTATAACTTGATGGAATCTTGAAACTCCTTGCCCCATCCTCTAGAGCTGCACCATCCAATGGGGTAACCAGCAGCCACATGTAACTACTGAGTTCTTGAAACGTGGCTGCTCCAAATTGTGCTGCATGATAAAATACATACTGAACTTCAAACATAGTTAAATAAATAAATAAACTGTTAGTTCTTTGAGAAATCTCCAAACTGCTCTCCATAGTGGCTGAACTAATTTACATTCCCAAAGGATTCATTCCCACTCTAAACATTAGCATCACACAATATACCTTTGTAACAAACCTGCATTTATATTGATCACATGTTGTAATGGTAATATTTTTCATATCCTGGGTTAAATAAAATATATTATTAAAACTAATTCACCTGTCTCTTTTTACTTTTTAAGTATGGCTTCTAGAAAACTTTAAATTGCATCTATAGCTCACACTGTATTTCTATTGGACATCCCTGTTCTAATGTCAGTGTGTTCATGATTAACCACGATTAAGATTATGTTCTTTCTGGTGATGTATTGTGTTTGCATGCCTTCTCAATCACACAAACCATAATAGCTGACTGACTTCTCTTACTCAATAGTCTCATTTCCCTAGAGTCTCTGCTCTTTCTCATCTTTGTATCAGATGGTCATAAAACTAGTTTTCTTTATTAGTCTCTTTTTCATCATATTACTCCATTGCCCAGAAACTGAAGAACAGGGAAGCCTTAGGCACTGGTGGTGAGAATGTAAATTAGCACAGGAAGTCCTCACTTAATAGCATCCATAAGTTATTGGAAACTGTGACTTCAAGTTAAAGGGCATACTGTGTAACAGATTCAACTTTATGATAGACTAACTGATATATAAATAAGAGTTAACTTCCTGTGGCATACAGTTTGCCATTTCACTTAAATTCACAGTTTCCAAGAACCTGTCAATGGAATTAAATAAGGAATTCTTATACAGTTATTGTGGAAAACAGAATGAAGTTTCCTCAAAAAATTAAAAATAAAACTGCCATATGATCCAGCAATCCCATTACTGGGTATATATACCCAAACGAAAAGAAATCAGTATGTCAAGGAGATATCTGCTCTTCCATGTTTATTTCAGTACCATTCACAATAGCCAAAGTATAGACTCAACCTAAAAGCCCACCCACAGATGAATGAAGAAAACTGTATATACATATATAGATAAAATGGAATACTATTCCGCCATCAAACAATATGAAATCCTGTCATTTACAGCAAAACGGATGAAGCTGGAGAACGTTATGTCATGTGAAAGAAGGCAGACACAGAAAGACAAACACTGCATAGTATTGTCACATGTGGAATCTGAAGAAGCTTGTTTCACAGAAGTAGAGAGTAGAATAGTGGTTACCAGAGGCTGGGAAGAGGTTGATTGACAAGTACGAAGTTACATTTAGACAGGGAGAATAAGTTCCAGTGTTTCTGTTACACGGTAAGGGTGACTATAGCAAATAAAGATATAGTTGAAGATACAAGAAGATTTTGAATGCTATCACCACAAAGCAATGATAAATGTTTAAAGTCATAGAAGGTAATTACCCTGTTTTGAACATTGTAAAATGTACACAAGCATTAAGACATCACATAAATATGTACAATTACCATATGTTGATTTTAAATTTTAATTTTGAAATAAAAAATAAGTTAATCAACCTAATGTTTGACACTCTCCAACAACTAGTTACTCCATAGCTCTCCAATACCAATGATGTTATTTTCTGGCCATAGACCCATCTAGACCTGCTATTTGCACGTGCTGAGCATTTGCACTCACTTGTCTTTGATATGAAATGTTGTTTCCATTACTCTCTTTCTCAGTCTGTCTTTCTTTGTCTTCCATACTCACTACACAGCTTTCCTTCTCTAAGAAATCTTCCATACTTGACCCTACCTGGCCCTGCAAACCAGTCTCCCTGATGATCTCTCATATTTTCTTTAATACATTATGTTCATGGCATCAATTTATATTCATTGAGAGATGTAGGAAAAAATATATATTTCAGACAATCAGCTATGTGCATTGTCTCCATAATTAATTCATAAATTATCTTAAAGCAGAATATCATATTTCATAAAATGACAGGGCTAAAACGCATCTAAAAGATTGACTATTTGTTTTACTAGTGAGGTAACAAGACTAAAGCTTTTAAGTTACTTACCAGTAAGTAACTTATGATTGAGTATGTGCGTTTACATGTCTAATTAGGAGCAACAGTGGCACTAGAACTCCCACTGTTCTACTGGTACTCCTGGAACAAGCCACTTTTAGTTTTCTAATTTATTCTGTCTTCCAGTATGTAGGAAACACCCCCTTGTATAAATCAGTTAGTTTTAAATGAAGCATGAAGCATGAAGCAGCATCAGCAGGAGACACTGCCCAAAGGAGAGAACATTGAGATTATTGGGCTAGGGCAAAGAGCACCAGATCTCTTGTGGGTTGATCCCATGGAGTGAAGAGCAGGCTAGATCATAGGCAAGTAAGCGGGCTTAGGGACAAGGCTCCTATCATAGCAGAGTGGCTGAAGTGCAATCAAATCTGAAGCAGCTGAAGCTTAACCACAATGACTGAGCATGCGCATTAAGGTTGTGAGGGAAGAAGAAGAAAGATGGCTGCTCAGGGAACACACGGGTTACCAGAAATGAAACAGCAAGGTTAATTTCCAGATCCCACTCACTGACCCAGTCAACAGACTATATCACTTATTTTATCCCATCAGTCTTCAGCAAGGTAGGCTCAATCTAGATAGAATGAATCTAAAGCTTAAATATATTCAATTAAGTAGTTTAAGGGAACTAAGTAAGACAAGGTCAATACTAAGCTCTGCCCAGAGTTTGCACTTATTGTGTAAGATGATACATAGATGGATAGATAAGAGTGTTGAGCTTGTTGACTCTGCCCTCCTCTTCTTCACATTATCAATTTTGCAGAAGGTCACTATATTCTGTTATGTCCCTATTATATTCCTCAACAGGATATAGAGCAACATGAAAATCCACATGGGACTTGGCTTACAATTTAATGGTTGATTTTCTGCTAAAATGATGATAGCTTCTGGTCAGTTTTCATCTAGAGTGAAATTGTTTAGATTTTCCATAAAATATTTTCTGAAATACCTGCGCCTACTAACTTCTCTGTCCCAGTTGCATATTTTGCTAGATATTACCCCCTAAAAGTCATTTTATTTCAGAATTGCTTAATGCTAAATCAAGCAGCTAGTATTTTTGTTGTGACATGGAGGTGACGAGTTCCTCAAGGGTCTTGCCCGACTGACAGCTGTCAACTAGATACGGATACACAGAATGAACAATGCCTTTAGATTGTACTTAATATTTTTAATGTATGGTTGGTTTACTATTACCTGAATATTTCTACATGATGAAGCTCTTATTGAGGTTTTACCAGCCTCTTGCACTGGGACTTTCCCAGATCTGCAATCAAAAAAACACGCAATAAAATGGGTTCTTGTACTGTTGAAAATGGTGATTGTGAATAGGTTCAGAAACATGGACAGAAGGCTTCAAGTGTAATTACTCAGTTTTAATATATGATGCTGAAAAAAGTCGTGGTTTATTTCTGTCATGTTAGGATGGAAAAGTCACAGATTCTTGTGGATCTACATAGTGCAGGCAGGTTAACAATGTTTGTTTGGCTTGACTCACTAGGCTGGTTTTTAATAGGTTGGTTGATCAAATAGATGGTTTTGTTATTATTCAGAGAGCCTCAATAAGGTTTTAAGAAGAGATTCAAAGATAAGAAAGGATGTCAGCCTCTATTAGCCTATGTCTAGGGTAGAAACCCCTGACATGCTCAGCCAAGTGGAGGCATTGACATCACAAATTCTATCGGGCCCAGAGTGCAAGTTTATAATTGAACAATGTGGGCAAGAGGAGAAGGCTAAGAACATATACCATCTCTTTATTTTTAAAACTCTTCAATATGTGTCTTCAAACTGCAAAACAAGAGAATGAGAAAATGCACTTTAATTCAAATCTTAAGTAAGAGAAATTCTATTTCACTTACCTGGTAAAAATAATAATAATAATAATAATTCCTAAACCTTACTTAGGAGAGTCTTTTGCTACAATGCAGTGGTTCTCAACCAGGGGCAATTTTGCCCTTCAGGAACATTTGCCAACGTCTGGAGACACCTTTAATTGTAACTGGAGAGTGCTACAGGCATCCATGGGTGGAGGCCACGGAGGCTACTAAACACTCTACATTGTAAAGGACGGTCTCTCACACTAAGGAATTCTCCAGCCCATAGTACAAACAGTACCTGCCACAATATATGGCCAAGGTATGCTATATTCACTTTTGTGTTTTGCCACTAAAATATTTCTTTTTTTTTTTTTTTTTTAAAAAAGACATTTATTCAGCGTCACGATCAGACTATTACATTTAGCAATCAACAGCATGGGTGCAAAAAAAAAAGAAAAAGAAAAAGAAAAAAATCTACATTAAAACCCTTTGTTGGAATGCTTTACACTTTCCACAGAACAGAAACTAAAATAACCTGTTATACAATTAGTCACAAATACAGTCCTCGAGTTTTTTGCCCATACACATGAGTATTTGCCTAAATCATGTCTTCTTTGTAGCAGCTAGGCCCTGCCACCACTGTGCTTGGCTGAGTTCACAAATCTGTTGTAACCTGTAGCTTCCCTGTCACTTCTCTGGCTCTCCTCTCCTGCTAAGCTTTGTTTCCTAATTAAAATCTTCTGCCACTGCCATAGCTACTGCTGCTACTGGAACCGCCATAGCCACCTTGGTTTTGTGGTTTGGCAAAGTATTGGCCGCCACCACCATAGGGGCCAGAGCTTCTGCCTCCAAAGTTTCCTCCCTTCATGGGTCCAAAATTTGAAGACTGATTGTTGTAACTGCCAAAATCATTGTAGCTTCCACCACCTCCAAAATTGCCTCCATCATTACCAAATATTTCTATAAAAGAAATATGCCAGATTCACTGCCTTTGCCTAAAATAAGACAGAAGTGACATCTTGAGAAAACAAATATTGAAAATTATTCCTTCAGATAAATATCTATTGTAGTAAAACTTAATAGAGTCTTAATAAAATGAGAGATGATTTTGAAATTTTGCCCTGATAATTCGAGAAGATTAAAAATACATATTTAACAAGTACTTCCCGGCTACTGGCCCACTAATTGTATGCACCTGTAACATACACTCAGGCAAAATTTTTGAAGTTTGCAAAATAACATCAGAATGATCTTGAAGACCTCTGTATCAACAGCTTACTTTTTATTGACAATTTCCAAAGCAAGTTCTTCAATTTTACTATTAAGAAACTTCTTATGGGTCCCCCTTCTGATACTGCCTTTGACATGGTCCACAGCATCCTTAAAAAAAAAACACTATTTCTAAATTTAAAAAAAAATCCGTGAACCACTCACATAATAGTCTTCAAATATTTCAAGTATTATTAAAAATAGTGAACAGTTCATGGGACTAAATTGAGTTAACCATAAACATGTCCATCAAAAGAACAGTGTCTTCACTAGATAAATCTACTACTAAATGAATAAGGACTTGTGAAGATTTCTATATTAAAATTCTTTTTCCATGAAATTATATTTATGAGGTGAGGACACAGTATAATCTTTTAGCCCCTATTTAAAAATAGGCTTATTACATTGAAGTCAATGACATACAGATATGTAATCCAAACAGATTCTACTTGTGTATCTACTAATAGGGAGCATTAACCTCAAAAACAAATTCCTCATGTCAAAGGGCTACCACCATTTGTTCCAGAAATTCATTAGCAAGTTGCAAAACAAGAATGACACAGTCTGGTTAAAAGAAAATGCAGTCTACAAAAATGTTCATTGCATTTTCATACCTTTTCTCCCTGCTGGTCAAATAATAAAAATCATCATTATATGAATGACTGTCATTTAGTAATCACCTGTGTTGTGCTAGGACCTACAGCAGACACTCACTACGCCCTGTGCTGGTTATCACAACTACCTTGCTGCATAGATATTTTGTTCCAGAAAGCCAAGGCTCGGCACCTGCATAACTCTAAAGTCACAGGGGACCTACAGTTCAAGCCCAGGACGGCTTTGCTTCAGGACAAGCAGTGACACTCAGGGTCTCCATTATAGCAAAATTCACAAGTTCAAAAGGATTTTAAATAGTTTTATTCTTTTGAATTCTTCTTTCAACAATATACTATTGTTCGACTTCCCAAACTCAAACAGTTTGTAAATTATTGCTGTAGTTACACTTTAATGCCTGCCTCATAGTTAATTCCACAAAGGCATTTTGCCCTGTGTAATTCTGTTCTTTTCCTAGTCCTATGTCATAAGGGGAAAAAATATGTTTTTTCTTATGAGATATCTCTAGCTCAATATCTTTCTAGTAGTGGGTCTTCAATCAGTTCAGACATTTCTCAGTGATCGTACACACCCTCATTTGTAGATTGTCGCAGAACATAAAAACAAGATATTTAGTGAACAAGAACAGCCTGTGTGTTCTCTGAAACTTTTTCTTGCCGCTCGGCTTTGTCTGTGTGTGTGTGTGCGTGCGTGCGTGCGTGTGTGTGTGTAAAGAAGGAGATTAGGACATTTAGAGAAGGAGGGCGGGGAGGAGAGATCCCGAGAATAGAAAGGAGGAAAGAAAAAAAGAGAGAATGGAAAGAGAGAGAGAAAGGAAATGGGAGTGGAGGGAGGGAGGACTGCTTTGTAGCTTCTAAGATTGCAGACAGAAATAGCACACAACCACCGTGAGCCGTATGTGATTCAGAAACCAAGACCGAATTTTGTTCACTTTTATTAATCAGTTGCTAAGAGAAAGGAAATGGCATCTGGTCCCGTCTTCTTCTACATCTTAATTATTGGAAAATATTGTAAGTATGCTCAGTATCTAATTTTGTATGCCTTAGTATTTTATGGAATAACCACAGCACAAATGTTTATTCCTTATATTTCTGCTTTATCTTAAAAGCAGAAATGCATTTACTGATAAAATTGTAACCTCACTTCAGAATTGTTCTTCTTAGTATATATTTGGTATTTGTATTAAAAACTGTAGCATCTTATCATAGTCAATAGTGAAGCAAGACTAACATGCCATGTAAACCTAGGCTTCATAATAACCAGTTCATACGATTGATATGATAAGCAACATTATAATATTTAGAGTGGTAGTTGTTACAGATACTGTGTTCAAGGAATATGTTCATTGAAATATCCTAGGAAAGCCTTCACGTTTGTGCCAGTTTCTGTGTAGTTGTAACGCTTTGTCACCCTTATCCTTGGTGATTTGCTATCAGAGGTGTGCTTCTGAGCAGAGAGATGCATTCATGAAACTCTTTTTATTTAGCAAGTTTACTACTGTTCCTTGAAAAAAAACAAGGGAAAGCACAAAGCAATGAAAAACACAGGCACACAAGAAGCTCCAATGGACATGTTATTTTTACCATAATGACAAATTTTGTTTTCTGTATGTGTGCTATGGTTTATTTTTCAGAAAATCTTTTTTAAATTCAAGAGAAAGAGTTGTTGTGTATTAAGCTCCATTTGAATTATACTATGTAGATAGAAATAAAATGTTTTTGTTTCTTAGGTAATAAATGATGAAAAAGTCAAAGCCAAACCAAGAATAAAACTTTCTGGGTATCTTTAATACTTTAGGATTCCAGGAATGTGGGCTTTCACTAATTTAGAACTTAACAAGCCTTTTTATTGTTCCTCTGTCTCTAAAAGTTTGCCTAAGTTTTGTAAACTCTGAGCTTTTCTATGAAGAAATGTCTCAGGGTAACTTTCAGTCCTAACTCTCCCAATTCTAATGTATCAAAGTGATTTTATTTTCCTTTTTCTCCTTCTTTCCTCCTTTCCTGCACTCCATCTCATCTAAATGAGATGAGTTAAAGTTAGAGGATGGCCTCAAAACCAGAGAAACTATTCAGAATCCTGGAGAAAAACTATTCAGAATCCTGGAGAAATGTTCTAGTCCTAGCTTTCTTCAGCTCTAATCTTGATTTTTTAACTGAAGGGAAAACAGTAAGTTGCAGACCATCACCAAAAATGTAATGTTTCCAGTTATAATTCTGTGTTCAAACTACCAGAGCTATTGACATTTGTGGCCAACAGCTTCAAAAATTAATAACATATTTTACTATTCCCTATTCCATTTCAATGAAATGAACAGATTAAATAAGCCAAAGGAATACTTCCAAAATAGTCATTCTAGTATGAAGAATTTAAGGGCATATAAAAGGTAAGTTTAGGGCAGGTTGGGAAGCAACTTTGGCCACTGTGTTACCAGTCATTTCAGGTTAGGAAAAAATTCCATGTTTACATGTACCCTTTTGTTAACAAATTATTTTCATGGACAGGAAATAATGATGGTGGTGATGACGATGCCAAAACCCTCTGTCTCTTTAAATTTTAACTTCTGTCTTGATTAAAAAGAAAATTTGGGAGTATAGTGTAAGTTGAGAGCTGCAAGTTCCCATCCTTTCATGCCTTCCCCAGGAAATGAGGGCATAAACATTTGTTGCAAAGTTTGGCAAGCCAATTCCTGGCTACATGGTGTTAACTGCATGTCAGGGTAGGGGAACACTTGGCAGGGACCCGTTGAAAGAGCACCCACCATGGCTTAGCTTGAGTTTAGCCCGTCACCCAGGCCCCACCTAAGTGAGAATTTCCTGGGCACATACCAAAGAGCATCCACAGCCTCGCATAGACAAATTCCGAAACCTCTGTAACTCCCCTATGGTGGTTGTTTATTTGTGTGTTTGCTTTGTTATCTTTTGCTTTTATATCCACTTTCCTGTTACGGGAAAGGCGATGTGATATCATGGAAGACACCTAACCTAAGATGCTTAGCTGTACTCCCATGCACCGGTTCTGTGGTTTTCATAAATGACTTACCTCCTCTGAGTCTTAATGTGTGAAGTGGCAATCAAATCCTTTACCCTATCTACCTCTCAGACCCCCTGTGTTCAGTCGTTTATTACAAAAATTACCTCCTGAAGCTTCACAAGTCTATTATATGGACACAATTAAGCACACGAGGCAGGACATTCAGCGCCTTGTCACAAGACTCGAGCTAATAAATGCCAAGATTTCAATGGTTTCAAAGCCCATGCTCTCTCTCCTCATCCATAATAATTCTCAGTAGCAATAATGTGTATAATGGGATTTGAAAACTATAAAGCCTGTTGCAGACGTAAGCAACTGTTAGTCATCCTTTGAACCAAAAATCCTATGAATACCAGAGCAGGGACCATGCTTTATTCACCTATCTTATTAAAGAAAGCATGGTCCCTGCTCTAAAGGGATAGAATGGAGAAGATAGCAAGTTGATCTCATTCAATTCAATGAAACAAGTGCAAAAATTGAGGTCCACACAAACAGAGGTGACATGAATACTTAGAAGATATTTCCTTTTAGCCTTGAGAATTTTTCATTCTTTGAAAATCCTTCTGTACATAGTCTAATTAATTGTATTGTGCCAATGTTAATTTCTTGCTTTATAATGTACTATAATTATGTAAAATGAAGGAAAGCTGGGTGAAAGGTATATGGGACCTCTCTATACTACTTTTTTTCAACTTCTTGTAAGTACATAATTATTTCAAAATTCGTAGTTAAAAAATCCCCAAGACAACTTGAATTATAAGTTCTTATCAGAAAATGCTTTATTATTACTTAAATGATATCACTAAGCAAAACAATTCTTTTACTTAATATTTTAGATAAGCAGGGAACAAGTGAAGATATAGGAAATAGAAGGTATTCAAACATAAGCTTGATCCACTTTAGTATTTTCCCAAGGACTGGCCCAGCCAGCAAGGTCCTCACTTTCAGACTCCTAGAGACACTTACCAGACTACCAGACTAGCTGGCCTTTGCTTTAGATCCCAGCACTGGCATAAGTTTTAGCAATTTTCTTCTGTGACTATGAAGGAGGGAAAAGGAAGAGACAATTCCAAAACAGACCATTAGCTTGGTTAGTACATGGAAAAAGAGAATGTTGGCATATTTATCCAATTCCAAAAGATGTGAGAATAAATGTACCAATATGCAGACTGCGGAAGTATATTGGGTTCCACCTTGTCCTTGGTTGGGGGTTGGGGTTTTTTAATCTGTATAAATTTATGGGGCATGAGTGCAATTTTGTTACATGCATGGATTGCATAGTGGTTAAGTCAGGACTCTTAGGTATCCATCACTGGAGTTACATGCATGGTACCAGTTAAATAACTTCTCACCACTTTATACTTTTGGTGGCTACTGACAATTTTGTATTGTTTTTACTATGTATTTTGAATTATATTAAGTTTCAAATGGAAAAAAATGAATCTGTCCAAATGCACCCTGATCTACATAAAGGGAAATTATTATGTTTGTAAACTAGTCCTTCAAGCACAATTTCACACATTTGTCCAAACTTGTTAAACTAAAATGCCTGAAGTTGAGTATTCTAGTTAGGTTTAACTTTTTGTCTGAAAAACTGTAAGCATTTAGACCATTTGATTTCAATCTTTATGCTTGTGGGTGTGGTTGTTTTTTTATTTCACATTTATCGAGAGGTCTCCATGGGCCAGGAACAATGCAAGTGCTTCACAATCATGATCTTGTTTTATTTCTATAATAACC
Source organism: Aotus nancymaae (assembly GCF_030222135.1). Classification (NCBI taxonomy): domain Eukaryota; kingdom Metazoa; phylum Chordata; class Mammalia; order Primates; family Aotidae; genus Aotus; species Aotus nancymaae. Next base: position 8,838,054 of record NW_026988447.1, on the reverse strand, counting down.
CTATGAGATATTCTTGCTTTATAAAATAGGAAACGGAAAATGAGAAATGTCTGGTAGCATTCCTGGCAGCACTTCCTAGTAAGTGTTGCAAAAGAGACTTGAATCCAAGTGTATCTTCTTGATAAGCCTATGCTAGTAAACATGATTCAATTCTGACACTTTCTTAAATTATAATATCATGGAATTTAAAGTGACCTTAACAGACCCCTGATCTAGCTCACTGACCTTCAAGCAAGTTAGATCTTGCTGTATTTTAGATATTAGAAAATAAAGAAATATTGACCAGCCCAAGATCTCAAAGCTGATAAATCCAGGGCTTCCTCCACCTAGGGTGAGGGCCTCCCCACCCAAGGCAAGTTCAGGAAATCCATGCTAGGAGTTTATGTATCTCCTCTTATGAGCTGGTGCTATCTGCTTTGTATACATTCCTCAGAGTACACCAACAACTGATGAATTAGAATATACATGTAAATAATTTGAATATATAGAACACTTTTGTTTGCAGCACATGACACTTAGCTATATATATAGCAAGTACCAATAAATATTGACTTAATTCCTATATTAGCTCACCTCTCCCTCCTCCTGGACGTTTTTTCAGCTCCACCACCCCAACAGCTCTATTTCCTGCCTATGTGTAGTGATCCAATACACTCTCATCTTTTAAAATTCTACAGCTTCATCTATTTCTCTGATCAGAATAACAAGGACCCAACACTAAACCAAAGGCTCTTGCCTTCTTTGGAGACAAGCAGGGGCAAGTTGTGAATATTTCAAATTTAGGTTTTGTTCTCTATCACAACAAAAATAAACGTCAAGTGGAAAAGGGACATTGTGAAGTGAGACATCATGTTATTCATGTTAGAAATAGGTATTTTCCTACTGAATAACTGTATTTTATAGCGATCTGGATATTATGTGATTTGTTGTTAAATAGATTCATTTTATAATTATTTTAATACTGCCTGAATTAACTGGGTCTCCTTATTTCTTCAATCTTTTATACCAATAAATATGCCATTTGGAAATCATCAATATTTTCAAAAGCTGTCTGAGAATTAATCTTTGGGAATGGTACTTTTGGAACTTTCGCCGGCTGGTCTAGGCCACCTTGCCTCTGGCCATTGTGCCAGTGACTCTCTCCACCTCTCTCTCCCCATCATTCTTCCTCAACTCCTCCTCCCATATTGCTCCAGGAACTCAAATTCTCATTCTATAGTGCAGGTGAAACCAGCTCTCTCTCCTTAGCTCCTGTTTCCAAATGCAATCCTAGCTCTATGTTTAGAAAGGTGCTCAGTTGAACCAAAATGTTACCCACATCATTAGCTACAAATGAAACAGCAGATAATCTAATATATTCTTTAATAGTAAGATTCACCCTTAAAAAAAAGCTTTTGAGATTTTAAATATTTTCTTTTGTTAGAGGATTGAGTATTCACTTGAACTAAGAGGCCGTACAATTATATGAGCTATTGCATTCATTAAAACATACAGTTGGCCAGGCATGGTGGCTCACACCTCTAATCCCAGCACTTTGGGAGGCCAAGGTTGGTGGATCACCTGAGGTCAGGAGTTCAAGACCAGCCTGGCCAACATGGCAAAACCCCATCTCTACTAAAAACACAAAAATTAGCCAGGTGTGGTGGCGGGCCCCTGTAATCCCAGCTACTCGGGGGGCTGAGACAGGAGAATTGCTTGAACCCAGGAGGCGGAGGTTGCAGTGAGCTGAGATTGTACCACTGTACTACAGGCTGGGCGACAAGAGCGAGACTCCATCTCCCAAAAATAAAACAAAACGAAACAAAGATATAGTTATGCTGTTGCCTCCTACTAATCTTTTCCCTTGGTTCTCATCTAATTCATTTAAAGAAAAATAATATGAAGCTTCTTTTTCCACTTCCCAGTCTGATCCTCGAGTGAATTGCTATTACTTAGATAGTTTCTACTTATGTCGCTCAAGTAGTATTTTAAATTTCAGTTTCAAAAATCAGACTTTTTTGAATTGGAAGGCAAGATAAAACTCTAAAGGACAACATCCCCTTTTTTCACATAGAAAGAAACTAAGGCCATATAGCTGTGTTCCCTTTAGTTTTCAACGCTCTTATTCTTCACTCACTTTTAAAAGTGGGTCTCCAATTTCATATGTAGGACAAAACGGGCAAGGTAAAGGCTAAAATATCAGAAGGGTAAAATATCACTTTAAAATAGAACCTAGATGGAGATTGTGAAAATAAATTTATTATCTACCAAAATCCTAGCCTCAATGACCTTTGCCAATACACTAAGCTAGTATAATCCTTCTTCACATACCTACCTTGTAGAAAAACATTTAAATCATTCTCACAACCAAGGAGAGAAAGGTTTTCATTGCACCTCCCCTTTACCATGTCTATAGCCAGACCCAAAGGAACTTTAATGAAAGGGATTTTTAAAATGCTTAGAGTAAGGCCAGGGGCAGCGGCTCACACCTGTAATCCCAGCACTTTGGGAAGCCAAGGCAGGTGGATTGCTTGAGCCTAGGAGTTCAAAACCAGCCTGGACAACATAGCAAGACCCTATCTCTACAAAAAATTCAAAATTTAACCAGTCACGGTGGTGAGTATCTGTACTTCCAGCTACTCGGGAAGCTGAGGTGGGAGGATCACTTGAGCCTGGGAGGCAGAGGTTGCAGTGAGCCAAGATGGTGCCACTGCACTCCAACCTGGGCAACAGAGCGAGACCCTATCTCAGCAAAAAAAATGCTCAGAGTAAGTCAACACCCAGTGGATGTCTTCACTATTACTATTTCCTCTCCAGGCCATGCTCCTATCCTATTCCCCAGACAATAGAATCTTCTCTAACGATGCAGCCCTTTTCATCACATGCCATGTAAATCATGAATATAGCCCTTGGGGTCACCTCTCTAAGATGAGGGGGGCTTCATGTGCCACAGGATGAAAAATGAGACTGAGCATTGCCACAGCAGAAGAAACTTTGCCAACTTCTCAGGAGTAATTTATAGACTATCAGAATCTCTCAGACACTTCTAGTGTCCAGACAGATGCCCTCTTTTTTTCTGGATGGCACAGAAAAAGTAGGCACCAAATACTTGTGTGCTTCACCACTCCATAACCTCTTCATTCCTACCAAAAACAAATGCCATCTCTTCTGTCTTTTTGCCTATGCAGGTTTCAGAGAGGGGGACAGTGGAGGCTCTGGTCATAGGGAATCGAATAGCCGTAAGCTTACTGCTTTCCTCCTTCCCACCCCAGCACACAGTTTCCTGAGATGGAGTAACATGTTTCAACTCTCAACTTTGTGGGGATTGAAAAGGCACTCACAGAGCATCCTCACTGTACGTTAACCCCAAGGTATTCATTCCTGATATGGTAAAACATGAATGCCACAGTGGTTGTAAACTGCTACCGTGAAAATCTGATCTCTTTCTTCGTTTGTTATGTTGTTGTTGTTGTTTACGAGACAGCGTTTTGCTCTGTGGTCCAGGCTGGAATGCAGTGGTGCGATCACAGCTCACTGCAGCCTCAACCTCCTGGACTCAAGTGATCCTCCCACCTCAGCTTCCTGAGTAGCTGGTACCACAGATGCACACCACCACGCCCAGCTAGTTGTTGTATTTTTTTTCTTTTTTTGGAGATGGAAGTCTCACCATGTTGCCCAGACTGGTCTCGAACTCCTGGGCTCAAGCCATCCACCCACTTCGGCCTCTCAAAGAGCTGATGCTACGGGCATGAGCCACCACTCCCAGACTCCTTCAGGTTTTGATCCTGCTGTGTACTTGGTTTCTCCTGCTTTGCTTCTCTCCCACAGATCGTCTGTTTAGTGCCAAGTGGACTCCCGGCAGCATTTCCTTACGTGCGCTCTAAGCAACCTAGATCCTGGTTTCCAGTTCTAATTAACCAGTTCCTCTTTCTCCCTTAGCACTTAATTTCTTCCTCCTATCTTAATGATTCTCAGAAGGTATGGTGATACCTTCCGACAAAATAGCCACAAAGAGAAACTCTGTCTTGGTCTCAAATCTTACAACACAAATTCTTCTTTCTACTCATATCATTTCCCTAATAAATACTTCCTCCTCATGAATTAGGACTTTCGGAGAGAGCAGCTGCCTGTTGAACATACTATTTGCAGATTATACCCCTCCCTCATTTTGCAGTTACCTGGATTCATGGACATTTTTGGCTAATTTTTGCAGGGTTGTGTAAATTGGTTCCAACACCCGATCCTCACAGTACAAGCAAGTTATGACCCTGCAGAGTTCTGTAGTTGCAGCCATTTAAATAGATAAATCTTACTTTACAGATTTTAAATTAAAACATTATAAAATAGAACATGCAAATGAATATGAAATGACAAATTTTGAACAAAATTTATATGTGTGTATGCCTGGATCTAATGAAAGAAATCAGATAAGCTTCCCTACAAAGCTTTTTTGGAAGCTTTGATCCAGTCACATATTGCAAGTATAAATTAATGAAAATAACTGTTCTCAGGTGCATCAGGGATTGGCTTCTGAGATACAGCACAATCCACTCTGCCATTACCTTGACTCATAAAACGTCTGATTCTTTTTATCTTCTCCTCTCACCCTCTGTTGCTCACCCCAGCCTTTTGATATTTTAATGGGCCTTTCTCAGAGCAGGCTAGAACTGTTTGATTCACTTCCAATGGTCCAGATCTGCCGTTTTTAAATTCTCAGTTGTGACGGATTTGCTGGAAATTGCAAAACTGCCTCATGGTTTATAAATATTTCTACTTTCTCACACATTTCAAACTTAGACGCAGTGACGTCATCAGTCATGCTTTCTGTTAGCTTTTTAACCTCCATTTAACCTCCCTCTTTGTGTTAAGATCAAGAGAGGTGGCCAGTTTAGCAAAGTCAAATTTAGATGTTTATTTCTGCCCTTCTAATTGCACTCCTCACCCTGATCCTGTGAACTTACAGCACAACAATTTAAGCTCCCTGGAAAGAGGGATTGTTTTTGCTTGTTGATATTTTCTCAACCCCTGAGCTTTCGTCTTCAGTGGTGATCCGAAATAATGTGGCAAATCATTTGTCTATCAAATCCATTTTAATGGAAAAATCTGTACAAAGCTTTTATAGTGCTTCTGGCTCTTGGGCACCTTTTTTCAAAGTTTCTATGCTAGTAAATGTAGCAGGTTCAATTTGAAAGCTCCACGCCCTCTTCTGTTCTTCAAGTCTTTTTTTTTTTTTTTTTGAGACAGGGTCTTGCTCTCCTGCCAAGGTTGAAATGAGTGGTGCAGTCCCAGCTCACTGCAAACGCTGCCACACTGGTTCAAGCAATCCTCCCAATTCAGCCTCTCGAGTTGCTGGGACTACAAGTGCGTGCCACAATGCCTACCTAATTTTTTTTTTTTTTTTGAGACAGAGTCTCGCTCTTGTTGCCCAGGCTGGAGTGCAATGGTGTGATCTCGGCTCACCATAAGCTCTGCCTCCCAGGTTCAAGCGATTCTCCTGCCTCAGCCTCCTGAGTAGCTGGGATTACAGGCATGCGCCACCACGCCTGGCCAGTTTTTGTATTTTTAGTAGAGACGGGGTTTCTCCATGTTGGTCAGGTTGATCTTGAACTCTTGACCTCAGGTGATCCTCCCCCTCGGCCTCTCAAAGTTCTGGGATTACAGGCATAAGCCACCATGCCCAGCCCTTAATTTTTTAAAAAAAATTTTATAGGGAGGAAGACAAACTACATTGCCCAGGCTGGTCCCAAACGCCTGAGCTCAAGGCATCTGCCTATCTCAGCCTCCCTAAAGTGCTGGGATTATAGGCATGAGCCACTGCACCTGGCCTGCCTTTGACTCTTTTCTAGATTTCTATCTTTGATCCAAGGCCCCGTGGCCTCACTCTCTGTCCTTCTGTTTCCTCCAATCACTCAGCCACTCACTCCTGATCCACTCCTGACACACACATTCCCCTACTGCACAGGGTCATCTTCAACACAAAATTTACTTTCTATTCTAACTAAATGTTTCAAGAGAATCCTCCCTTCGGTTTTTGTCCTTTTTCCCTCAGAAAGCATGAGACTGGGGAGGGATTCAGGAAAGGTAAAAAAAGGTAATGCCGGCATTCTCTGACATAAGGTTTGAAGGTGGAAGGAAATGTTAGAAACTACTACACACACACACACACACACACACACACACACTTTAAGAGTCTTATGCCATCATTAACATTAAGCATACCAAATCCAGGTATGATATATAGTGTAAACATTTTCATGTTTATAGACCACAAACCTCAGATGTGCAAAAATTACAGTTTATATTTCTATGACTAAAACTCAAAGCTCACGACTCCTGCATAAAATGATAGAACGTTTGAATTCGCTAATTCAAAGTAGCTTGGTTTTAAAATTGGGCACTTTTTCTTTAAATGCAATCTGGGTTTTCTTCTGGTTTGGATTTTTTTTGTTGTTTTTTTTTTTACATTTAGGGGGCACATGTTCAGGTTTGTTTCATGCGTATATCGTGTGATGCTGAGGCTTGGGCTTCTAATGATCCCGTCACCTGTGCAATGAGCATAGCGCCTGGTAGACAGTTTTTCGGAATTTGCCCCTCCTCCCCTTTTGGAATTCCCCAGTGTCTACTTGCCCCCACCCTTTTGTGCATGTTTGCCCCTGCACCCAGTGTTTCACTCCCACTTATAAGTGAGATCATACAGCATTTGTTTTTCTGTCTCTCAGTGAATTTGCTCAGGATAATGGATTCCGGCTGCATCCCTGTTTCTGCAAAGGACATGATTTCGTTTTTTTATGACTCTGTAGTATTCCATGGTATATATGTACCCTATTTTCTTTTTCCAATCTACTGTTTGTGGGCATCTAGATGGATTCCATATCTTTGCTATTGCCAGTAGTGCTGTGATAAACATATGAGTGCAGATGTCTTTTTGGTAGAACTATAGACAAAATACAATCTCAATCACTTAAGAAATCTTACCTGATCTACCTTTTTTCCCTTCTGACCAACAGCATCTGATTTCGGTGACAGCTTTGCAAACATCAAAATTGAGGAGGCATGTAGAGAGGTGAACATCTGCAGTCACTTTGCCAGCTACTCATGAGGGTTAACTCTCTGGCAGGGATGGGTGACATCAGCACCCACCAAAGCACTCAACCACTCTTCCATATTGTTCTCCAGCTAATACACACACTTCTCACCAAGACCACCACTACTGTCTGCTCACAGCCTTCAGGAGAGCACAGGAAGCCCTCAGGTGTCCTTCCTCACCTACTGGGGACCCAGGCAGATTTGGGGCTGACAAAAGCCCTATGTCTAGCCCACCCATTCGCCATTGCCTCCCTCACATCAAGCCCCTGCTTCTCCTAGAGACTTGCCCTTTTTTTGAGCTGGACATTAGGATTTGAGACAAGAATCACTGCTGCTTAGGCAGTCCCCTAAATTCTCTTAGCAATTTCCACCTCCTGCCTTCCCCTCACGAGTTTTAGTGCCAAAAGGACAGGATGCTTCCTTCTCACATTTAGTCTTCAGCAGGTTCAGGAAACTGCTTTGAGGGCATCACGCATGCTTAACCCTTAATTCTCTCCAGAGGTTGTAGAAAGACTGGATATTCTGTGTCCTTCATCACTCGGTCTTAATGTTCAAGACCAATATGGTAGAATCTAACAAATAAGTAAAAAGAAAAAAATATATATTCTCTCTCTCAAGCACCTGTCTTTGGCCATTGAAAGCCATGACTCTAAAGCTTCGGAACTTAAAGTCAAGAGCGTGAGGACTCTAGAAAGTTTTTTGGCCTCTACCTCCCCTGAGAAATAAAGTAGTCTAAATTTTTAGTTTTAGTGGTGGAAGAATAAAAAAAGAATAACCATGAAGGAAGCATACGTGAACATACCCTAAAATCAGTAATTATAAACACAAAGGTACAGTAATTAGAAATAATAATTATAATGAAATACCTTCGTAAGAGATGAACTCCTTTGAGAATTTGCAAATCACATAATATCAAATTTTTAGCTGTTTCCCCACACTGTAAAATAGACACAAAGTGAATATGCGAATTTACCCTTACTCTCAAGAAACGTCTATAGGAGAATCGGAATTTTCAAAACTTGCCTAATGATAGGGCTATGCCATCTTCATTTGGTAGTTTTTTTTAAAGTCACACAAAAACGTGCTTACCCTATCTGGATTCTAACTCAAATATCGTAGTTTAAAATTCTGTACTCTTTGTGATACCACTTTCCCCCACTCTTCTATTCTGTTGCCCACAACGGTTCCTCATATTTCATTTACACCTACCTTTCATGTAACCTTTTTTTTTTTGAGACGGAGTCTCACTCTGTCACTCAGGCTGGAGTGCAATGGCACAATCTCAGCTGACTGCAACCTCCACCTCCTAGGTTCAAGCAATTCCCCTGCCTTAGCCTCCCAAGTAGCTGGGACTAAAGGTATGTGCCACCATGCCTGGCTAATTTTTTGTATTTTTAGTAGAGACAGGATTTCACCGTGTTAGCCAGGAGGGTCTCAGTCTCCTGATCTGCCCACCTTGGCCTCCCAAAGTGCTGAGATTACAGGCATGAGCCATCGCACCCAGCTTTTCTTTTTCTTTTCTTTTCTTTCTTCCTTTTTTTTTTTTTATTTTGAGAGTCTTGCTCTATCACCCAGGCTGGAGTGCAGTGGCCTAATTTTGGCTCACTGCAACCTCTGCCTCCCAGGTTCAAGCAATTCTCCTGCTTCAGCCTCCTGAGTAGCTAGGATTACAGGCGTGCACCACCACACCCAGCTAATTTTTGTATTCTTAGTAGAGACAGGGTTTCGCTATGTTAGCCAGGCTGGACAACCTTTATTTTTAATCTCTTTTCCCTACACTTTTCTATATGATATTTTTCCCATTGCTTTAATCAACACTAATCACAATATTATAGATGAAAACACCAATGTATAAAAGTGTTATTCCAAGTGGGAAAAAATCCCAAATCATTGGACATATTTATTAAATTTCTCCCACAAATTCTTCCTGATGCAATGCCTAAAACAATAGAATGTGTAATAAATAATTGGAAGGAATAAGGAATAGTCTCACATGACACTCTCACCTCCTAGAAACTACTCTATCACATTCTTCTCTAATTAGTCTCCCAGGGACCTGCACCACTTTTAAATTTATTCTGGGGATGTTGGGGCAAATATTAATGTATATTATAACTTGAACTCAAGTTTATCTCACTCCCAAACCTGGGTTTTTTCACTCACATACAAACACCAAAATCATGTTATGTCTCACTTTTATTATTATTATAATAATATTATATATAATAATAAAATAATTTATATATTATATTATTGATATATTACATATGATAAAATACACTATTATAGATAATATATTATAAAATGAGATATAATTCTATAATAATTTATCATTTATTATATCTCATTTTATAGGACAAGAATTCCCATTCCCATTTACAGGTGAACAAGCTGACCAAGCGAGTTGAGCTGGTTGCAGATTTACCATGTTTTATTTCCTAGGGAGAGGAGAGAAGGGCACTGCAAGGGCAGGCACAGCAGGCGCAAGGTCGTGGAGACAGGAAAGGACACGGCAGGCTCAGAACATGATAAGAAGTCTGGGGTGGTTTAAGAGGAGGGCTGAAGTAGACGCTTGCAAATGAAGTCAGAGAGGATCACCAGAACCAGGTCATGAAGGTCTTTGTAAGCCACGTGCCAGAATTTGGATGGTAGTATATTAGTAATTGGAATCGAGGACAAAATGGAAGTGACTCAGGCAAATTACCAAAAACGGACTAAAATGTGAGAAACTGAAAGCAAGCCTTAGAGAGGGCATGCACACTGCACTTGAGTCACTAGAAATATACGGGCTATGGCCACGTCAAATCAGCTGCTGGTTTCCACATTGTTTTCCTAGGACCTTAATGCAATTTTAAAATATTTTCTCCCTATTACCTATAAAATACACAAAATATGTGTGGAACTCAGTACAGACTGTTTGTTGAATACCCTGACTGTGATAGAACAGGCCTTTTTCATATGGCATTGCACAAATACTCAACTATTATCTCTATTTCCAAGAGTTTGATCTAGTCTGTGTTGTATCTTCCACACTTCCTATTTCCCTTGTGTTATTTTCCAACTCACTCTTTTCTTTAATTCTGTAAAGCCCTCTGATCCAGTTTGCAAACAAAGCAATAAATAAAATGTAACAGAATTAACAACATCTCATACAATAATGGACAATAGATGGACAAAATGCTTATACACAGTATTTGAATCAAATGGAATGAACTCACTATCTAGAAGTACATGCAATCTGTACTCTTGAATCAATCAGTAACTTTGCAACACAAAGGTTGTTACTCAGAAAGTATCAGTCAACAAATTTAAGAGATTTTATTCAGCAACTATAACCTCACGGCAGTAGAAAACAGAACATAGACAAATAATTTAAAATATTGTGTTTATAGGACCAAGACCTAATACCTATAAGAATATAATTTTACTCTCTCCATTTTAATATATTTACATTTTAACCAATAGCACTACCCATGATATGTTTAATGCATGGGTGTACATTCATTACTTTTTCTCATTTGTATTTTCCTTTATAAAGGACACCTTAAAAGTATGATGAAACTATGTTGAAAGTTTAAGGTGCATTATGGGAAATGCATCAATCAGCAGTAGCTTCAATACCCTCAGCAGACATGTAATTTCCATAAGAATTGCAAAACCATAGTTATGCTATTTAGAGAAACAGCTTGCCCAGAACATCTTTAAGAATACATTCAGTCATTCTTGCAGGTAATTATTAACCCAAGAATTGAACTATAAGAGAATAACCCAAGAATTGAACTACCTGACTGAAAATAGACTCTTTTTGCAAATACCGTATACATTATGAGGAAATCATTGCTAATGCTTTCTAACATGAATAGAAATATTATAACTACAGGTCACAGAAAACTATGGTTTTAATACACATATGAAAAGATTAATGGTTTACCTTCAACTGAACAAAGTCATATTCTTCCAATGGATAAATTATTTTCTGGCATAAATTAGATGCATATTTGGAAACTCATATTAACTGTTTCAAAATAACATAGCCAGGAAATCATATACACTTTAAAGTTGCAATATTGGTGTACTAAATAGGGTTTACATTTATGAGCTGAAAGAATTCCACACACATAGAATACACAAAGCTTTGTTTACTGTTTCCAAAAAAAAAGTGACTCCTATGCTAATTTGTTAATTTATATTAGGCTGGTGCAAAAGAAATTTAATGGCAAAAACCGCAATTACTTTTGCACCAACCTAATAGACCCCTGGCTAAGATAGAAAAACACATTTGTTCACTTGATTAATAGAGATATATGTTCTAGAATCTAAATCTGAACTCCAACCTCTCTTTAGGATTTTTACCAATATTTGATGACAAACTACATGTGGGAAATACAGCATTACCCCCACCACTATGTTTACTGGTGGGCTAGTCCTCATTTGAAATATTTCTCTTTTTATCTCTTTCTTTCCTTAAGCATCTCTTCCTTTCATCCTTTCCTTCCCTTGTTCCCCCCAAAAACAACTAAATGTTCTTGGTCTAGTTGTTTCATAGACAAAATCTGTAGTCCCTAGAGTATCCACAAGGCAGGTAAAGGGCTTATGTCCTTTGAGAAAACAGGGTCTTGGTGGCAGAATATGTTAACATCAGGCCCGAAATACCCTTGGGGGATATTTCTAGAAATTGGGTCTTACCTCTTCTAAGTATTTCAGACACACAGACAATTATCCATTCTTCCTCTCCTTCCACTAATTTTGTTTTAGTTCCTACAATATGCCAAGCACCAATACAGACATCAGAAATAAATGATGGACAACTCCAGAAAGATCCCTCGCCTATAGGAATGTATAATCTGGTGGTGATATTCAAATTCAAACGTATAATCTGGTGGTGATAAACTAATACATAAGATATCTCGAAAAGTAATGTGTTGTGAAGAAGGAAAAAAATAGTGGAATGGGATAGTAACTAGCAAGGAATTTAAAGGGATGTTATAGATAAAGGGATCCCAAGCAGTCTCTCTAAGGGAGGGATGCTTATGCTGAGGCTTGACGAATGAACAGCCAGTCTTGTAATGATCTGAGGGAAGAACAATCCAGACACCCAGGTAGATGGAACAGCCAATTCGAGACTCTAAAGTCAGACAAAAACTAGCACATCAGGAGAGGACAGTGTTTGCAGGTCAAATTAAGTGAGGGAAGAAAAGTGGAAAGAAACCAAGCTAGTGAATAGAATTGGCCATTTATGTAAGGTCAAAATGTAAAGGTTAAAACTTTGGATTTTATTCCAAGAACAATGGAGTGTCAGTAGAAGTTTTGGAAAAGGACATGTTAATGATCTACTTTAATTTTGAAAGATCCCCCTGAGTGCTGTGTGGAGAACAGGATGAAAAGAGGCAGGAGTGGAAGCAGGACGTCCAAGTGAGAGACAGCTGCGATTCAGACACGATGGCTCGCACTCTGACGAAAGAAGCAGAGATGAGAGGTTGACTCATTTTGGATAGTCAAGTGCCGGAGAAAGAGTACCCAGCACTTGCTGAAAGATTGCAAGTGGGAGGTGATGGGCAAAAGGAAAAGAATTCTTTATTCCTAAAAGATGAGAGAATGCAAAATGAATTGTGAGTCAAAGAAAAGCCAAAGGCATTTTTTTCACGGGGAGAAAGAATAGGGGCCGGGCATAGTGTCTCACACCTGTAGTCCTAGCACTTTGGGAGGTCAAGACTAGTGGATCACCTGACCTCAGGAGTTCGAGACCAGCCTGACCAACAAGGAGAAACCTTGTCACTACTAAAAATACAAAATTAGCTGGGCGTGGTGGCACATGCCTGTAATCCCAGCTACTCAGGAGGCTGAGGCAGGAGAATTGCTTGAACCCAGGAGGCAGAGGTTGCGGTGAGCCAAGATCACGCCATTGCAATCCAGCCTGGGCAACAAGAGCAAAACTTCACCTCAAAAAAGGAAAATGGTCATAAAATCTATGACTTCTTTACTAAATAATTCAATTCTAGAGAAAGGTGCTTCCTTCCACCTTCCATAGACGTGTATCCAACCCATGTATTGTTCTAATGAGTTGAGTACGGACGGGCAGGTGAGCAGGGGCCACTCAAAGTGAGCCCAGGTGGCAACAGCAATAACAGAGTGTGATCGGAGAGGGAGAAAATGAGTCCTTCCTCACTACTTAACCCAGTGACCTGAATTAGCAACCACCTCCCATCATGGGAGGCATTAAGTTGAGATGGCATCGTGGACAGAAAGGAAATCAGGCAGCTGGCAACACAAACTACTTGCTCTGTTCATTAAGAGGCAAACTTGGAGATAGGGTGCTCTACAAAACATGAAGAGTATTAACTAGTTCCTGACATTTTTAATAAAAGAAAAAAAGGCATATGTAATATCTACTTGATATCAGAGAGGGTCTTAGCATCAAATTAGACTATATGAGCTGCTTAGCATTTCAGACGGTATTTGGTCCATGGTGCTTACAATTTCATGGATTGATGATTGATTGTGGAATCTAGGAAGTCTGTTTTTAGTACAGTCATTAGCTACAATAGAACTAACGGTGTTCAGTAAAACCTTGTCTTAGACGCTCATGGACTCTAGAAGCCTTTGAAATTGCCCTTTTGGCTAAAGATGGGGAAAAAAATCACAGATTTCAAACATAAACACACAGGTGGAATGGAATGAAATATCTGGAAATACCAAACCTTAAAGTTAAGAGCAATGGGTTTAGAAAAAAGCGAAATTGACATCTAGTACTGAGACTTCTACAAAAGGTAGCAGTGAGGTGATTCTGCACATCCATTGATTTTATCTAATCATACCAAACAATCTGGCAGGAGGTAATTACTGTTACCAGAAGGGGGTCCCGATCCAGACCCCGAGATAGGGTTCTTGTGTGAATTCGGGGTGAGTCCATAAAGTGAAAGCAAGTTTATTAAGGAAGTGAAGGAATAAAGAATGGCTACTCCATAGGCAGAGCAGTGGCATGGGCTGCTCAGCAGCTTATACTTATTTCTTGATTCTATGCTAGACAAGGGGTGAATTACTCACGAGTTTTCTGGGAAAAGTGCAGGCAATTCCCAGAACTGAGGGTTTCTCCTCTTTTTGGACCAAATAGGGCAACTTCCTGACATTGACATGGCATCTGTAAACTGTAATGGCATTGGTGGGAATGTCTTTTAGTAATCTAATACATTATAATTACAGTATATTGAGCAGTGAGAAGCCAGAGGTCACTCTTGTCACCATCTTGGTTTTGGAGGGTTTTGGCTGGCTTCTTTACTGCAACCTGTTTTATCAGCAAGGTCTTTATGACCTGTATCTTGTACCAATCTCCTATGTCATCCTGTGACTAAGAATGCCTAACCTCCTGAGAATGCAGCCCATTAGGTCTCCTATCTTACCCAGCCCCTATTCAAAATGGAGTTGCTCTGGTTCCAACACCTCTGACATTACTAATTCTCATGTTCCAGAAGAAGAAACTGAAGTTTAAGAAACCTGTTCAAAGCCCACGGCAGCACATCTGAGAATGTCTAAGTATAACCTTCCCTGCCACGCAGCAGCCACACGTTAGCCTGTGCTGTAAACATACCATACAGGTGTGGGGAGCACACATTAGGGGTTGCTGGTGTCTGAGATTGTGGTAAATTCCAAGAAAAGGCAAAAGCAGGAAAACACACTATTCAAATTTAAATAAGCCTCTTTGATTTTGCTGAATAAAAAATAGTTGTATGGAAAAGCGTTAAAATTGAACTCACTGGCAGGTTGATGTCATTAACAATATAATGACCACTAATCCTAAAAATAAAAGAAGCAGTGGCCACGTTCCTGTAGTCTATAGACAGCAGTCAGCCAACAGTCACTGCCCTGGGCTGCCCCTTGATGGCATTGAGTCATGTTTTTTGTTATTTTCCCACAAAAGGTTAGATCCCACTATGCATCATGTCCAGAAAAACCTTGTCAAACTCTCGAAGTCTCTAAATGCCTTTGAAATTGTCCTTTTGGTTAAAGATGGAAAAAATAATTACAGATTCCAAGTTACAAACACACAGGAGAAGTGGAATTAAATATCTCATAAATAACATTGCTGGCAATTAAAATTCTTTGTGACTTATGCTCAGAATTCTAAGAAAGCTTAACACACACACAGCGTCCAGAGTAATTTCATATTTACTCAAAAACTGTGTGAGTATATGCCCAAATTCTAGGTAGAGGGGGATATATTCTAAAAATAGTGGAAATTTCAAAACTTGGAAACAATTTCAGCTCCGAGTTTAAAAGATAAAAGTATTTCCTAAACTTATTTTTTGATAACATTTGATTTTGAAAATTTTCAAACATACACAAATATTACAAAAGTAGCACAATGAACATCCATACACCTTTCACCCACATTCACTCATAGTTAACACTTTCCCCCATTTACTTTATCTCCCTCACCAAACATACATACATATTTTTTCTTGCTGAATCATTTGAGACTAAGTGGCAGACATTATGACCCTTCACTCCTAAGCACTTCAGCATGTATCTCCAAAGAGTTACAGTCTCTTAGCCCCCATACAATTATTAAATACAATTAACATTGAAAAATATTATTTAACATAAAGTCTATATTCATATTTCATCAGTCGTCTCAATTACATCTTTTATTGGGGACGGGAATGATGCTTTTCGAATCCAGGCTCTAATCCAGGATCACACATCCAGCGGCCACAGTTCTATAATCTCCTTTAATCAGGAAACAATGACATTGTGAGATTTGAGAATATGGGCCAGTTGTTCCATAGAATATTCTTCAATCTGGGTGTGTCTGATGCAAGTGTCCTGTGTATACCTAAAAGTACGCCTTTTGCAAACCCAAGACTGTTACAAAACTTATCACAGAAATACAGCAAGGAAAGAAAGCTACATGTTGTGTTTAGGGACTGGTCTCCTGTTAAAGCGTCTCCTTAGATATGCATCAATTTTTCTTTAAAATTATGACTCACAGGACTTCCTGCTTTCATATCTCACTTGTTCCTCTAATTGTTGTCAGCCAGTCTTCAAACAAAAACATCACATTTATCTATCCTGGCTAACTTTCCAAGTCATTTCAAAAGCCATAACCCTAAACCCCACACCTTACCTTCACCGTCTGGCAATCATTTGCAGAGTTCCTTTACCTAGTTACAGTTCTTTTGAGCCTTTCCATAGTAGAGAGTCTGTATCGCTATTTTCATCAGTCTCTTCCGTATCAGTTAGAAATGCATCATAGGTTCAACAAAGAGAAGGACCAAGCAACAGTGACTTAAACAAATAAGAATTTAAGAACTTTTTTTTCATATAAACAAAGTCCACATGGACACAAAGAGGGGAAGTACAGACACTGGGGTCTATTTGAGGGTGGAAGTGGAAGGAGGGAGAGGAGCAGAAAAAATTACTATTGGGTACTAGGCTTAGTAACTGGGTGGCAAAATAATCTGAAAAAAAACCCATGACACGAGTGTAGCTATATAACAATCCTGAACATGTACCCCTGAACCTAAAATAAAAGTTTAAAACACACGCGCACACACACACACACACACACTCCAGAAGTAAGTAAATGCTTACTGGCATTGCAGCAGCTATTCAGCCATGCCCTGAGGGTCTTAGGTTCTTCCTACCTTTTCCCATTCCACCATGCTTCAGGCACTGGTTTTTATGTTACATCGAGTCCTAATAGATGGAAAGATGGCTACTGTAGCTCCAGACATCAAGTTCATGTTCAAAGCAGGAAGAAGGGGAAGAGTGACATGAAGCTGGATTTTCCTCCATGTATCAGGAAACCAATGGCTTTTCCAAAAATTTCCCAAGGAGATTTCTAGTTTTTAGGTCTCATGGTCAGAACTGAGTCACAAAGCCACATCTCACTGCCAAGGAAACAGGAAAAGCCAGAAACAGGAGTCACCTTATTGCTCGGCGTAGTCACCTCATCTAATGATGCAGAGGACAATGTCACCACAAACAAGATGGGGATCCCGTTAACAGAGGAAAATGAGAAATGGAGAATCGGTAGGCAACTAACAGTTGCCCTGAGCCCTCCCAGTCGGTATTTATATTTATTTATTCCCCACTTCTCTATTCCATTTCATTTTTCTTCTCGGTTTTTCTTCATTTATCTTCTTTCACTAGTACTTCCTCCTGAAGAATGAACTTTCAAACTATTTTTTATTAACAGCCCATCTCCCACCTAGAATCAAATAATATTAGAACAGCTGGAACTGTCTCTTCTTTTCAAATAGAAGAAAACCTAAAATCCAGCAAGACAGAGTGACATGCTGAATTTGCCCATCAATTTAATGGCACATCCAAGAATAAAGCAAACTCTACTGGATATCAATATGGTAGCATCTGCCTCTGAGGATTCTTGGTGCATATGTTTGCATTCTGCCCTGTTTGATTCATTTTGCCCCTACCTTGGGCATTTAGATATAAAGCTTCCCATGAGGTTGGATCTGTTTAGTTCTAGAAACTTATCTAAAGAGAAGAACAAGAGAACCGTCTCTTTTTTTTTTTTTAATTTACTTCCTAAATATAAATGAAGGAGAATCTAGAACCACTCTCTTCATTGGAAATCATTGTTCTAAATGAACCATGAGTCTGAGTTTATAAAGCTACCATCTCCTATACCTCTGTTGAGAAATGTATCTATTTACATACATCATGTTTGTCTCTGACCTTATGGATAACTTTGAATGCCCTGAGCAACACAAACATAAAATACTCTGATGAGACAGCATCTCATCCTTGCACTGAAGGATTTCAAAAAAGAGATCACCCAGAATGGACATGGTCAGAGAGGAAGCAAGTTAGAAGGCATAATTAACCTTGATTTTAAAGGGTACGATCTAAATAGGTGAAAACAAGAAGATATTCAGGAACACTGCCCTAAGTCCAAGAAAAGGGAGATAGAAGTATCAATAACTTTTCAGGTCTCATAAGCAAGTCTATATGGAGAATTAATAAATGCACATTGGTTAAGAACACATGTTCTGGAATCAGATGGATCTGCATCTGAATCCCATTTTCACCACTTACTGGTTCCATGATCTCCAAGCAATTTATTCCTCCATGCTTTAGCTTCCTAAACTATAAAATCATGATAATATTAGTACTTGTTTAATGGAGTTTTTATGAAGATAAAGTGAAACAAGCCATGCAATGTGCTTAGTCTGGTGCCTACAATATATTAAATGCTCAAAAACATGAAAGAAAAAAAAAGCAACTACTGGCCAAAGTGAAAGGAGTCAACATAATGGACTATTAAGTTTTAAAACTAGGTTGTGGACCTAAATGTCCATCAACAGATGATGGATAATGAAAATGTGGTATATATACATAATAGAAAGAAAGCTTACTTACAGAGCTAGTATGTTTATTTCTAGGCCTGTTCAGGTGAGAAATCAGTGTGAGCCTAGCATTGTGATAAGAGATCCTGTGAAAATAGTAAGGGAAATAATAAGTTGGGCTAATGGATTCATTAGTGCGGGAAGGGTATAACCAACATCTTTGGAGTGTGGACCCAGCAGCTTATTTAGCTGACTTTACTTTAGGACATGGTGTAATAAGTAGCACAGAGAATTTTGAGTTCTCAGGAGTAGGTTCGATTCTATCGTTCTAGAAATAAGAGGACTTTAGCCTCCATTGTTTACTCTATGAAAGTCATTTGTGACAACATGGATGAACTTAGAGGACATTATCCTAAGTGAAATAAGCCAGGCACAGAGAAACAACTACTGCAAGATCCTGCTTATATGTAGAATCTGAAGTAGCCAAACTCATACAAGTAGAATCAATGCGTGGTGACTCACGCCTGTAATAACAGCCCTTTGGGAGGCAGAGGAGGGCGGATCACAAGGTCAGGAGTTCGAGACCAGCCTGGCCAATATGGTGAAACGCTGTCTCTACTAAAAATACAAAAATTATCCGGGAATGGTGGTGCATGCCTGTAGTCCCAACTACTTGGGAGGCTGAGGCAGGAGAATTGCTTGAACCTGGTAGGCGGACGTTGTGGTGAGATGAGATCGTGCCATTGCACTCCATCTGAAAAAAAAAAAAAGTCAAATGGTGAGTACAAGGGGCTGGGAAAAAATGGAGAGATGTTGGCCAAAAAACATAATGTTTATTACACTTCTCTTTGTTGCTTAGGTGCATAGGTGTAACAAAGAGAAGGACCAAGCAAATAATTTGTGACTTAAACAAACAAGAATTAAGAAATAAGTTCCAGAGATCTGTCACGCAGCATGGTGACTATAGGTAGTAATAATGTGTTGCATACTTAAAAATTTCTGATCTCCAATACCTGCCATTTTAAATGCTGTCACCACACACAAAAAAAATGACAAGCATGTAAGACGATGAATATGTTAATTGGTTTGATTTAATCATTCCACAATGCATACATATATCAAAACACCACATTGTACACCATAAATGTGTACAACTTTTGTTTCTAATTAAAAATAAATAAATATAGGCCATGCACTGTGGCTCATGCCTGTAATCCCAGCACTTTGGGAGGCCAAGGTGAAATCCTAGGAATTCAAGACCAGCCTGGGCAACATAGCGAAACCCTGTCTCTACAAAAAAATATAAAAAATTAGCCAGCTGTGGTGGCATGTGCCTGTAGTCCCAGCTACATAGGAGGCTGAGGTAGGAGGATCACTTGAGCTCAGGAGGTCAAGGCTTTGGTGAGCAGAGATCACGCCACTGTACTCCAGCCTGGATGACCGAGTGAGACCTTGTCACAAAAATAAATAAATATAAAGAAAATTTTTGAAAAATAAAGACTCACTCAAAAAAACAGAAAAGTAGGTTGAAACCAGTTGGGGACACTTTGACAGTAAGACTAAAGTGTAGCCAAAGGAAGTAATTAAAAATGTGTTATCTAGACGCTAATACAGATTAGAATCACTGTTGAGACAGTAGGAATGGAAATCAGGTGTGAAATGGAAGGGCTGTGAAGAAGAAATACAGCTGCCCTTAATTTAGGATCTTTATTTCTTGGCTGCACTATCAGCATAAATCAGTAAAACCAACTGTTACCACACCAGTGAGTAGGAATAAAATGTGACGTTTGGATAGTCAAGAAAAGAGTTTTGTCATAGTTTGAGACAGATGCTAGAAACGTGTAAGTACAAAATCCATGGCTAGAAATGCATAAATATGAAACCCCTTTAATAAATGCTTACTGAATGTGAACTAGTGATTATGACAATATCTCACTCATCTGAGAATTACTTATCCTAGACCCTCAAAAACTTTGATTCATCAAAACCTAGACATTAAAAAAAAGGGAAAAACGTCTTGTTTTAGGCCCTCATGCATAGTTTATTTGCTCTCTTTCACACAGAAATCTAACATGTCCAAGCTGTGTTTTTGGCCACAGCAGATTCAAGTTACAAAGTAGAAATGACAATTAGAATAATGATACTACAGAGGCAGAGAAATTAATGATAGTAGAAGTGACAGCTGGTAGAAAACTGTGACGAAAACTATAAAAAGTTGGCAAGAATCTGTGGTAAAATTTATAGGACAAAAATGCTTCAAAGGGCCCTAAAGGCATCACTATATTGTTCAACATGGGAACCCAAATGTACAACTAAAGGTTAGTGTTGTGTTCGGCAGATTTCCAAAACTTGAAAGTAAAGCTAAGCACAAAAATTATATCAGATGGCTAGGTGCTGTGGCTCACATCTGTATTCCCAGCACATTGGGAGGCTGAGAATTTCAAAAGAGATACAGATCACCCAGACAGTGGTTCTAGATTCTCCTTCATTTATATTTAAAAAGTAAATTTAAAAAAATAAAAAGATGGTTCTCTTGTTAGTTCTTTTTAGAAAAATTTCTAGAAATAAACAGCTAAATCGATCCAACGTCATGGGAAGCTTTATATTTAAACACTCAAGGAGGTTGAGGCAGGAGGATCGCTTGAACCCAGGAGTTTGAGACCAGCCTAGGCAACATAGCAAGACCCTGTCTCTACAAAAATAAAAATTTAAAAATAGCCAGGAGTGATGGGATGCTCCTGAAGTCCCAGCTACTTGGGAGGCTAGGGTAGGAGGATCACCTGAGCCCAGGGGTTTGGGGCTGCAGTGAGCTCCAATCATGCCGCTGCACTCCAGCCTGGACAACAGAGCAAGATCCTGTCTCTTAAAAAATAACAATATCAGAGACACCAGTATGGAAATTTTTTGACAAGTTTTGCTAAATAAAAAAAGAGACAAGAAATGATGATATAAGTGGCACAGATAACTGAATCAAAAAGATATTTTTTGTTTTGTTTTGTCCTGTTTTAAGAAGGGATACATAACAGTTTTCAGGGAATAAACCAGGAAAGAGGCAAACATTGATGATGCTTAAAAGAGAAAGAGAGAATTGCTAAAATGTGCCTGGAGTAGGAGAAAGGGGATGATGGAACTGGAAGCTCAGATGAAGGACTGATAGGGGACAGGGCAAAGATACCTCATCCATAACAGCAAGGAAGCCGAGACGGGAGGGTAACCCGTGGAGAGATGCACTGTGGGGATTTTTGGGGATTCCTCTAATAGTCTCAGTTTCATCACTGAAGTAGGAAGGTGGAAAGAAGGTACTGGAAGTTTGAAGAGAGCAAGAATAATACCATCATCTAGGAGACCGAGAGAGTAAATGGAAGAAGGAATGATATGAGTCAGGACCACTGCTGAGCAGCATTAAGGGCTGCCTAAGATTGGGATCCTGAATTTGAAATGCATCATTGCTTTCCTCCTGCCAAGTTTAGCAACGCAAGTGCAGGGCTGGCAGGCCCAGGGTTGGATGAAACTCAGGTGGTGCCTTTGCCATAAAAGCAAATGACATTTTAAGTCTAAAAGGGGATACATTTTAAATGCTGCAAGTCAACGAAAGCCAGATTCATAAATCTTGACTATTCTGCCTAGAGATCTACTTACTCACTTAATGAAGATTTACTGAATCAAGGTATTTCATGTATACAGAGGATACACATCTCAAAATCTCGAATTTGAAACCTAAAATGTTTCGTTAGGCCAGGAGCAGTGCCTCATGCCTGTAATTCCGACACTTTGGGAGGCCAAGGCAGGAAGATTACTTGAGGTCAGGAGTTCAAGACCAGCCTGACCAACATGGTGAAACCCCCGCCTCTACTAAAAAAATGCAAAAATCAGCCAGGCGTGTTAGAGCCCACCTGTAGTCCCAGACACTCAGGAGGCTGAGGCAGGCGAATTGCTTGAACCCAGGAGGCAGAGGTTGTGGTGAGCCAAGATCGTGCCATTGCACTCCAGCCTGGGCAATAAGAGTAAAACTCCATCTCAAAAAAATGATAAGAATAACGCTTGCAGTTAAGAAATTAGTCCTCATAACCAACATGAATATTCTCCCAGGCATTAGTGGACATACAAATTTGCAGCTTCCTTCCCGAGTTACTTGTCACAAACAATAATCACCATTTTCTAAGAAATACAACATCTACACTGGTCCCTCTGTTTGATCATGTCCATCTACTTCTAAAATCTCTTGAAATTGACTTTGAAATCTCCACTAGAAAACAGGGTACTGAGAGGTAATCAATTGCCTTTTCCACAAATGAGCTCCTGTGCTAGTAGTCTAATGATAGAGGGGCAGAAGAGTGTGATCCTTTTCCTTCTCATCATTAGGATCACGGCTGACACTCTGTAACAAAGACAGGTTAACAAGAGCAAAGCATAACACATTCATTTAATTCATGTTTTATAGGGCACAGAAGCCTTGAGAAATAGAGACACAAAGACCCAAGGTAAAACTGTCCCTTTTTTTTTTTTTTTTTTTTTTGAGACTAAGTCTCACTGTCTCCAGGCTGGAGTGCAGTGGTGCGATCTCAGCTCACTACAACCTCTGCCTCCTGGGTTCAAGCAATTCTCTTGCCTCAGCCTCCAGCGTAGCTGGGATTACAGGTGTGCGACACCACATCCAGCTAATTTTTCTATTTTTAGAAGAGACAGGGTTTCACCATATTGGCCGGGATAGTCTCCATCTCTTGACCTCGTGATCCGCCTCGGCCTCCCACAGTGCTGGGATTGCAGGCATAAGCTACTGCGCCGGCCAAAACTGTCCCTTTTTGTGCTTAGATTCAATAAACAGTACACAGCCATGTAGAAATGTGATTGTACAAAAAGGGAATGATCTAATAGTTATAGACTGAGGGGAAACCAGCAAGACCTGTCTGTTCAGATTCTTCTTGGCCTCTCTGTCTGATATTCTTTCTTCCCAGGTACAGGGTAGGACACATTCTGGAATATCTTATTATCTACTTTTCAGACAAGTTAGATCAGAGGATTTCTTTATGTCCAACTCTTACACAGAAAGACAGGGGAAGATTAGAGTCGTATTTCTAGGTTTTATGACTGATTTGGGGGGAAAGGGATTGTAGTTTCTATGGCTTGCCTTGAGGGAGGAAGAGAACTAGGAGAAAGAAGGGCAGGAGAAGGTCAGAGAGAGATGTTACTTCTTAGCCCCTTCCCATGTCCCCCAGTTCAAAGCACTCAGGGTGCTAAAGTGCCACACTTTGGGATAGCACTTTCTAAGCCCCAACACCGGCATTCAATGGTTTCCCATTGATTATTCACCAATGTTTTGTTCAGAGGTTTTCATCTGGGCACTGTTGACGCTTTTGGACAGACAAATCTTTGTTTGGGGGACGTGTCCTGTGCATTGAGGGATGCTTAGCAGCATCCCTGGACTCTGTCTCCTAGATACCAGTAGCAGCCCCCAAGTTGTGACAATCAAAAATGTCTCCAAACATTCCCAAAGGTCCCCTGGGTCCAAAATCATCCCTGATTAAGAATCACTAACTTAGTCACACTTCGATACAAAATATCTAGAGAAAACTCATATTACAAATCAATAACTTTTTATCTATACCTGAGAAACCATATTTTTACACTCTTGAATTATCTGTAAATAACGTCAGAGTTTTTTTATTATTAAAGGAATACTCACTTTTTAAAAACAAGTCAAAATTTTCCTAAGTATTAACTGAAAAGTAAAATCCCCCCTTTCTTCTGCCATTTCTGGTTCAACTTCCCAAAGACTACCATTGTTAGCAGTTTCATGTTAACGTACCATAATTTTATAAACACAAGTCTGTATGTCTTTTATCTTATACAAATAAGAGCAAACTATATAGGTTATTCTTCAACATGCTTTCTGTAACTTAATGATATGCCTTGAACAACTTATTATGTCAGTGGATATAGATCTACTTCATTTTTTCAAATTGTTGAACTGGATATACCTGTGCTATGAATTTATAGTTCTGTAATTGCACCATGCAATTTATTTTTAAATCTTCTATTTAATCATATTTTTGTTTATTTTGTTTCTGGATATCTGAAATCATTATTGACAGATCTGATTGAATATAAAAATTATCTTTAAAAATAAATGAATCAGGCTGGGCATGGTACCTCATGCCTGTAATCCCAGCACTTTGGGAGGCCAAGGAGGATGGATTGCTTGAATCCAGGAGTTTGAGACCAGCCTGGGCAACATAGTGAAACCCCATCTCTACTAAAAATACAAAAATGAGCCATTGCTAGTGGCATATATCTGTAATCCCAGTTACTCAGGAGGCTGAGGCAGGAGAATTGCTTGAACCCAGGAAGTGGAAGTTGCAGTGAGCTGAGATCTTACCACCACACTCCAGCCTAAGCAACAGAGCTAGATTCCATCTCAAAATAAAAAAATCAAATATAGGGAAAGTTTGTCTTTGTGTGTGGTTTCCTTTTTTGTTTTCTTTTGTGTTTTGTTGTCTAACTTTACTTCCTAAGAAGGCATTTTAGCAAATTATTCACACACTTTTGAGACTGGGGGCAATTATGTAAAGAAAAATAAGTATATTGAATATTTTTCATGGATTGTGAAAGGATCTCTTTTTTTTTCTTTTTTTTTTTATTATACTTTAAGTTCTAGGGTACGTGTGCAGAACATGCAGGTTTGTTACATAAGTATATGTGTACCATGGTGGTTTGCTCACTCATTAACCCATCACCTGCATTAGATATTTATCCTAATGCTATCCCTCCCCTAGCCCCGAACCCCCTGACAGACCCCAGTGTATGATGTTCACCTCCCTGTGTCCACATGTTCTCATTATTCAATGCCCACTTATGAGTGAGAACATGTGGTATTTGGTTTTCTGTTTCTGTGTTAGTTTACTGAGAATGATGGTTTCCAGCTTCATCCATGTCCCTGCAAAGGGCATGAACTCATCCTTCTTTATGGCTGCATTCCATGGTGTATATGTGCCATATTATTTATCCAGTCTATCATTGATGGGCATTTGGGTTGGTTCCAAGCCTTTGCTATTGTGAACAATGCTGCAATATATATGTGTGTGCTTGTGTCTTTATAGTAGAATGATTTATAATCCTTTGGGTATATACCCAGTAATGGGATTGCTGGGTCAAATGGTATTTCTAGTTCTAGATCCTTGAGAGATGGCCACACTGTTTTCCATAATGATTAAACTAATTTACATTCCCACCAACAGTGTAAAAGTGTTCCTATTTCTCCACATCCTCTCCAGCATCTGTTGTTTCCTTACATTTTAATGATCGCCATTCGAACTGGCGTGAGATAGTATCTCAATGTGGATTTGATTTGCATTTCTCTAATGACCAGTGATGATGAGCTTTTTTTCATACATTTTTGGCCACATAAATGTCTTCTTTTAAGAAGTGTTCCTTTTTTTTTTTTTTTTCGAGACGGTGTCTCACTCCGTCATCAGCCTGGAGTAGTACAGTGGCCCGATCTTGGCTCACTGCAACCTCTGCCTCCTGAGTTCAAGCAATTCTCCTACCTAAGCCTCCCAAGTAGCTGGGACAAAAGCTATGTGCCACCATGCCCAGCTAATTTTTATATTTTTAGTAGAGATGGGGTTTCACCAGGTTTGCCAGGATGGTCTCAATCTCTTGGCCTCGTGATCCACCTGCCTTGGCATCCCAAAGTGCTGGGATTACAGGTGTGAACCACCACACCTGGCCTACGTTCTTTTTTCTTATAAATTTGTTTAAGTTATTTATAGGTTCTGGATACTAGTCCTTTGTCAGATGGATAGACTGCAAAATTTTTCTCCCATTCTGTAGGCTGTCTGTTCACTCTGATGAGAGTTTCTTTTGCTGTGCAAAAGCTCTTTAGTTTAATTAGATCGCATTTGTGAATCTTGGCTTTTGCTGCTACTGCTTTTGGTGTTTTAGTCATGAAGTCTTTGCTCATGCTATGTCCTGAATGGTATTGCCTAGGTTTTCTTCTAGGGTTTTTATGGTTTTAGGTCTTACATTTAAGTCTTTAATTCATCTTGAGTTAATTTTTATATAAGGTGTAAGGAAGAAATCCAGTTTCAGTTTTCTGCATATGGCTAGCCAGTTTTCCCAACATCATTTATTAAATAGGGAATCCTTTCCCCATTGCTTGTTTTTCTCAGGTTTGTCAAAGATCAGGTGGTTGTAGATTTGTGGTTTTATTTCTGAGGCCTCTGTTCTGTTCCATTGTTCTAGATATCCGTTTTGGAACCAGTACCATGCTGTTTTGGTTACCTTACCGTAGACTTGTAGTATAATTTGGAGTCAGGTAGCGTGATGCTTCCAGCTTTGTGGGTTTTTTTGTTTTTGTTTTTGTTTTTTGCTTTGGATTGTCTTGGCTATACAGGCTCTTTGGTTCCATATGAAATTTAAAGTAGTTTTTTCTAATTCTGTGAAGAAAGTCAATGGTAGTTTGATGGGGATAGCATTAAATCTACAAATTACTTTGGGCAGTATGGCCATTTTCACAATATTGATTCTTCCTATCCGTGAGCATGGAGTGTTTTTCCATCTGTTTGTGTCCTCTCATTTCTTTGAGCAGTGGTTTGTAGTTCTCCTTGAAGAGGTCCTTCACATCCCTTTAAGTTGTATTCCTGGGTATTTTATTTTCTTTGTAGCAATTGTGATGGGAGTTCACTCATGATTTGGCTCTCTATTATTGGTGTATAGGAATGCTTGTGGTTTTTGCACATTGATGTGGATTCTGAAACTCTGTGGAAGTTGCTTATCAGCTTAAGGAGATTTTGGTCTGAGACAATAGGGTTTTCTAAATATACAATCATGTCATCTGCTAACAGAGACAATCTGACTTCCTCTTTTCCTATTTGAATACCCTTTCTTTCTTTCTCTTGCCTGTTTGCCCTGGCCAGAATTTCCCATACTATGTTGAATAGGAGTGGTGAGAGAGGGCATCCTTGTCTTGTGCTGGCTTTCAAAGGGAATGCTTCCAGCTTTTGACCATTCAGAATGATATTGGATGTGGGTTTGTCATAAATAGCTCTTATTATTTTGGCATATGTTCCATCAGTACTTAGTTTATTAATAGTTTTATCATGAAGGGTGTTGAATTTTATCGTAGGCCTTTTCTGCATCTATTGAGATAATCATGTGGTTTTTGTCATTGGTTCTGTTTATGGGATGGATTACACTTATTGATTTGTGTATGTTGAACCAGCCTCGTTGAACCAGCCTTGCATCCCAGGGATGAAGCTGACTTGACTGTGGTGGATAAGCTTTTCCAGTATTCAGTTTGCTAGTATTTTGTTGAGGATTTTTGCATCGATGTTCATCAGCATTATTGGCCTGAAATTTTCTTTTCTTGTTGTGTCCCTGCCAGGTTTTGGTATCAGGATGGTACTGGCCTCATAAAATGAGTTACAAAGGAGTTTCTCTCTTTCTATTGTTTGGAATGGTTTCAGAAAGAATGGTACCAGCTTCTTTTTGTACCTCTGGTAAAATTCAGCTGTGAATCTGTCTGGTCCTGGACTTTTTTTGATTGGTAGGCTATTAATTACTGCCTTAATTTCAGAACTTGTTATTGGTCTATTCAGGGATTTGGCTTCTTCCTGGTTTAGTCTTGGGAAAGTGTATGTGTCCAGGAATTTATCCATTTCTTCTAGATTTTCTAGTTTATTTCCACAGAAGTGTTGATAGTATTCTCTGATGGTAGTTTATCTTTCTGTGGGATCAGTGGTGATATCCCTTTTATCATTCATTTTTTATTGGATCTATTTGATCTTCTCTCTTTT
Source organism: Aotus nancymaae (assembly GCF_030222135.1). Lineage (NCBI taxonomy): Eukaryota > Metazoa > Chordata > Mammalia > Primates > Aotidae > Aotus > Aotus nancymaae. The sequence goes on along the minus strand of NW_026988447.1, from coordinate 8,809,889 downwards.
CCTCTTTATTAGTCTGGCTAGCAGTCTATCTATTTTGTTAATCTTTTCATAAAGCCAGCTCCTGGATTCATTGATTTTTTTGAAGGGTTTTTTGTGTCTCTATCTCCTTCAGTTCTGCTCTGATCATAGTTATTTCTTGTCTTCTGCTAGATTTTGAATTTGTTTGCTCTTGCTTCCCTAGTTCTTTTAATTGTGACGTTAGGGTGTCAGTTTTAGATCTTTCCTGCTTTCTTCCATGGGCATTTAGTGTTAAAAATTTTCCTCTAAACCTAAACACTGTTTTAACTGTGTCCCAGAGATTCTGGTACATTGTGTCTTTGTTCTCATTGGCTTCAAAGAACTTCTTTATTTCTGTCTTAATTTCATTATTTACCCAGTAGCCATTCAAGAACAGGTTGCTCAGTTTCCATGTAGTTGTGCAGTTTTGAGTGAGTTTCTTAATCCTGAGTTCTAATTTGATTGCACTCTGTGGTCTGAGAGGCTGTTACAATTTCCGTTCTTTTGCATTTGCTAAGGAGTGATTTACTTCCAATTATGTGGTCAATTTTAGAAGCCAGGGAACCAAGTGGTCTAGCTCAGCAGATCCCAGCCTCATGGAGTCCAGCAAGCAACTGTTGGTAGGAAATTAGTACAACCATTATGGAAAAAAATATGGAGATTCCTCAAAACATTAAAAATAAAGCTACCATATGATCCAGGAATCCTACTCCTGGATATATATCCAAAGAAAATAAAATCAGTATGTTGAAGAGATATCTGCACTCTTACGTTTATTGCAGCACTATTTGCAATAACCAGGATAAAGAATCAACCTAAGTGTCAGACAACAGAGTAATGGATTTTAAAAACTGTGGCATATATACATAAAGATATACTACTCAGCCACACAAATATCCAGCCAAAAAAGAATTAAATCTTATCATTTGTGACAACATGGATGAACCTAGTGGGCATTATGATAAGTACAAAAGCCAGACACAGAAAGACAAATTCTGCATGATTGCATTCATATGTGAAATTTTTTAAAAATGTGATACAGATACAGAGTAGAACAGTAGTGATCAGAGCAGAGAGAAGGATGGGGAGAGGTTGGTCAAAGGATAAAAAGTTACAATTGCGTAAGAGGAATAAATTATAGTGTTCTATTACACAGTAGAGTGACTATGGTTAACAGTAAATTATTATATATTATGAAATAGCTAGAAGAGAGGCTTTTGAATGTTCTCACCACAAAGAAATAAATGCATGAGATGGTGGATACACTAACTACCTAACTGAATCATTATACAACATAGATATATATGGAAAAATCAAATTGCATCCCCAAAATATTCATAATTACAATATGTAAAATTGACATGTATGTATCAATTTTTAACATAAATAATTATAAGTGTTTCTGCTGTTGGGATTTAAATGTTTAAGTGTGTTTCCAAGTTGCTCTCAAATTTTTAACTAATAATTTAGGTTTATATGTGCTAGAGTAGGAACATTTTTTAATTAATTGATAAATTCCTTAAAATGTGAGTATGTTTCTTTAGAGACTGTGTCTCTTTTGTCACCTAAGTTGGAGTCGTTTTTCAGTTGGAAAATTTTTTTATTCAATTGATAAATTTTTTAAAGTATGAGTGTGTTTGTTTGTTTGGAGGCAGAGTCTCCTCTGTTACCCAGGCTGGAGCGCAGCAGTACAATGGTACCATCAGAGCTCACTGCAACCTCAAATTCCTGGGCTCCAAGGGATCCTCCAGACACAGCTTCCCAAAGCTAGGCTTACAGGCATAAGCCACTGCACCCAGCCTATGAATGGAGATAAGGATATTCAAATTAAAAGCTGTAATTTTAAAAATCTAATTTTAAGTACCACTAAAATCAAGATGCATTTACATCAACATTAAGCATTAAGTTATTCCATGCTAAAAGAGCCAAATGCCTCATCGTTGTCACGGAGTCACCTTCACTGACTGTCACCTGCTTCACTGGAACTCCACTAGGTGTTTTAATTCAATTCTGAGTTTCTTTTGCTACCCAATCTCTGTTAAAATTATTAACTTCCTGATCCAAGTGCCTTACAAACTCCTATTGCATAGGTATATTCAGATATATTAAATACTTTTTTGATTTGATCAGAAAGTCTTCAAAACAACTTGAGAAATACATCTACTCTTAAGGCACATTTTTTTGTAAGGTAAGCCTACTAATATCTGCATCACATCCCATTTTCTTAAACTTTTCTATTTCACCTATTTGTTCTTGATCTGAGAAAGGAACTTGTTCTCACCTTTAGGCATAAATAAGTTTAATTTTAAAATAAGCAGGAAAAAATATGCAAATGAAGTCATCACCTTGCTCATTGGTGTCCTCATTCTGTGTGCTTTAAGGCTTGGTGTGTACTTTTGCAAATGCACACACAGCCAGAAGGAACACAGAAAGAGTGGAAAGTAGTTGTTTCCTCCAATTCGGCTTCACATCAAGAAATCATTGAGCCTTCCTTATTCACAGCCAAACAACACGGAGTCATAGAGTCATCTGAACAGATATTCTCAGTAAAGAGTAGCCTATTGGAACTGAGAAATGGGTAGAGTAGGGCACATGTGGTTTGGCATAGTGTATTCGATATTTTAACATAAGTTTATGTTTGGCAAAACCATTCCTCATTCTTTTCTTAACAAATACAAAAAAATAAAGCTGAACCAAATTTTCTTGGCTGGTGGGGTGCCACAAAAGATACATAGTCTTAAGCAAGGTATATATTCAATCCTATGAGAAATATTTCAAAATCTTAGGGAAGTTGTACAAATACATTTGATTACCAAAACTGAACATAGATTTTGAAGGCCTGAGAAATCCTGAATTGATATGAATTCTAGACAAGGCTGCTGTTGGTCATGTACAGAAAAATTAGCTTTTAGGTACAGAAAAGCCATAGACATAAAAGTATAATTGAAGAAGCAAGCTAAGTGATCAGTAGTTTTAAAACTTCTCAATACATTCACAAAATATACTTATTTAGAACCAATCAATAAGAATAATGCAACCAAATATGAACACAAAAATTTTAAGTGACAGCTGTCATAACATTAGCTTTAACAGATTTTGAAATATCACTCTTCATTTAGACAAAGCTGGAAAGATGGTTATTCAAGATCTGTGTGCACAAAAAAGGCTAATCTGGTTGCATAAGTTAGAATGTTGACCATTTACACTGTGTTAAAAATTTTACGTATTTAACAAAGTTGTATGTGCCTTTACTATCATATTTTTAGTTTAAAATGTATTTTAATAAATAAAATTCTGACTGGGCACAGTGGCTAGGGCCTGTAATCCCAGCACTTTGGGAGGGCAAGGCAGGAGGATTGCTTAAGGCCAGTAGTTTGAGGCTGCAGTGAGCTATGACTGTGCCACTGCACTCCAGCCTAGGCAACAGCAAGACCCTGTCCCAAAACAATAAAAATGAAATGCTAGTCAAAGACTTGCACAAACTCATGCACCTTCCTGAGATTCGAATTGTATTCAACCATGTTTAATGCCATTAGATTAATGTAATCACTTATTTTCCAGATGATGAAACTTAAGCTCAAAAAATTCACTGAAGGTCACAGATCTAGGAAGGTGACAAATGAAGGCTAGACCCCCTGCCCCATGGCATTGATTCCCAATACTGAGCTTTTTTTCCTATACCAGGAATACATGTACTTTAAAAAATGATTTCATATGCCTATTACATATCCAATATTAAGACAAGTGATTGTGAATTATAATCTCATGGTTGATGTATTTACAACAAAAAGAAAAGCTGCATTTTTCTACTATAATATGAAGCACAAGATGGTATCATGCAAACTAGGAAGGGAGAATTCTTCATAGAATTGCAGTTGTCTTTTCGATGGCAAATTGGTATCTTTACAAAATTCTACAATAATTTTTCTATGGAATACTTCTGTCTGTTGCAGTGATATTAGTGAATTTCCTTAAGCTTGACCGGTGAAATCAAACTAACCTCAGGTCAGAGAAACATCAGAACTATGAATATACATTCATGTAAAACCAAGTTATATAATGTTTACAAGTTATTTTGCTCAGTAAAGACTCCTTCCCCAAAGAGTAAAAACAACTTCTATCCTCCAGTTCCAGGAAAGGTTACATAATATCCACAGGAAGAAAAATGATGTAAAGCTTTTCTCTGGCTTTTTCTCCTTCAGCTGCATGGATGTTACTAACCCAAGTAGCTACAGGTGATGAAGCTGCCAGGCTACCTGAGACCATCCTATTGCACTGAGCACATCACATAAAATATTGTCTACATATTAGTCTCAACAATATCTTCACACCGTAAACCATCTTTTTACTGCTCAGACATTTCCCTTGGGACTTCCAATAGACTTGGTCCCAGGGAAAGATTTGATAGTTCAGGGATGATTTTTTTCCCAATCACCCCAACAGGGACCACTCATCCCACCAACCCTGAAGGAATTTGTATGGCAATTCACACCTGAGACTCAGACAGCATCCACTCTTATTACTGCTGTCCCTACAAGCCCCATCAGTCTTCCACTTATTCATTCAATCACCCTTTCAAGTAAATTGCCAACATGAACTTTTTCATGTCTGGAATGAGACTGCAGAAAGGACACTTTGGAGTTTCTTGATGTATCAGTTAGGAATACATTTTCTTGGAACAAAAGAAAACCTGACCCGGTGTGGCCTGAACTAAGAAGCGTTTATATTTCTCACCTAAAAGGGAGTCCGAGTAGCCTGATAATTTCAGGGTTGGCATTTTGCAGGTATCTATGAGTTTTCTTGGTCTTGCCAGCACGTGTGTTGCCTCATAGATGCAAAATTGTTGCTGCAATTTCACACATCATCCCATCATGTTCAAGGCAGAAAGAAGGTGGAAGACAACAGCCCACTCCAGCTCTTTTATCAAGAGAGCTAACATCTCTGGACTTCCTCGGCAGATGTCCACCCATGTCTCACTGGCCAAAACTGTGACCCTTAGCCACCTAGAAGACAACCAGCTGGGGAAGAAAGTATTTTGCTTTCCAGCCTCTTTAATGGAAGGGCAGCAAGAGAGAAGGGTTTTGGGAATCACTATTGAATCAACAAACCAACAGTGTCTATTATACTTAGGTTTAAATTAATATGTGTTTATTATAGTAACAAATTCAAAAATCATATTTCCCTTCAGCCTTTCACTTCAATTTACAAACCTATTTTCTACTTATAAATCTTGTAAAATAAAACCAATCTCCTTCACTTTTTAGTTTATGTACATTTAACTCAAGTTGAAAAAATTGAACTTTTAACCAGTCTCATTCAAGAATAAGTATAATGAACTATTTCAAACAGTATCTTAAATGTAATGATTAATTTTATTATAAATACAAGTTGAGTATCCCTAATCTGAAATTTTAAAATCTGAAATGTTTCAAACTCTGAAATTTCTTGCGCACTGACAAGACACCACAGTAGAAAATTCCACACCTGACCTAATGTAATTGGTTGCAGCCAAAATGCAGTCAAAACTTTGTTTCATGCACAAAATTATTTTAAATATGTGTAAACTTACTTTCAGTCCATGTGTATAAAGTATATATGAAACAAATTTTGTGTTTAGATTTGGGTTTCATTTCCAAAATATCTGATTATGCATTTGCAAGTATTCCAAAATCTGAAAAAAACCTGAAATCTAAAACTTTCCTGTTCCCAAGCATTTTGAATAAGGAATACACAATCTGTATTTTTTTTTTTTTTTTTTTTGAGACAGAGTCTCACTGTCACCCAGGCTAGAGTGCAGTGGCATGATCTCAGCTCCCTGCAACCGCCACTTAATCAGTTCAAGTGATTCTTGCACCTCAGTCTCTCAAGTAGCTGGGATTACAGACGGCTGCTACCATGCATCAGCTATTTTTTGTATTTTTAGTAGACACAGGGTTTCGCCATGTTGGCCAGGCTGGTCTCGACCTCCTGACCTCAAGTGATCTCCCCACATCGGCCTCCCAAAGTGCTGAGATTACAGGCATGAGCCACACTGCACCCAGCCTCAACTTGCATTTTAAGTGTGTGCTTAAAAACTTTGGAAAATCCAATAAAACATATTTTAAATATAGTAAATGTCATGTTGTCTTATATAGTCCAGTGTTGCTTATAAACTTAATCAAATTCTCTTGTAACATAAAATCACAAATTTGAACTCAATTACCTGTTTTAAATTGAAATTAGTAGGTTCATCTGTTATTCCTTAATTGCCTAATTCTCTTAATCATAAAAAATACTCCAACCTCCCAATAAGCACAGATTAGTTCCACATTAAAATACAATGACAGTCGGGTGTGGCTCACGCCTGTAATCTAGCACTTTGGGAGGCCAAGGTGGGTGGATCACGAGGTAAGAAGATCAAGACCACCTTGGCTAACAGGGTAAAACCCTGTCTCCACTAAAAATACCAAAAATGAGCCAGGCATGGTGGCACACACCTGTAGTCCCAACTACATGGGAGGCTGAGGCAGGAGAATCACTTGAACCTGGGAGGCGGAGGTTGCGGCGAGCTGAGATTGTGCCATTACGCTCCAGCCTGGCGACAGAGGGAGATTTCATCTTAAAAAAAAAAAAAAAAGAAAAAGAAAAAATACAGTGCTGATACTATACATTTGATTAATTGTATTATCTCTATATTAAAATTTATTTAATAAAATTAAAATTTATCACAGTTTAAAATACACATATTTATGTAAGGGGAGAATTTTATCATAATAGATGAACAAGAGTTCCATCTCAAACAAGCTGAGGTTACTTTTGAGGCAAGAATTTTTGTATATACCAGGATATAATATCTTGAGTTTCCTATAAATTGGATGATTCCACCTGCAGCTTTTGTTAAAGGAACTCCGAGTGCACACCCCTTAGGGGCAGTAGATCTTCAAATACACATTCCCTGTGTTCAAGTTACATCTGAGAAAAAACTTTTTCTTTGCCCTTATGTTCAAGGACTGGGAACTGCAAATTAAACTAATAAGGGGCTGATTTGTATGCATATGGGAGCTAATAAAATAAGTAGCTAGCTTGCCGAATGGTTAAGGTTAGACACTAATATTCCTAACTAAGTAGGGGAAAGGGAGAGGAAGAAAAGGCTTCTATGGGAAGAACAATCGTTTCTTTAGGAAGGACACAGGGATTTTTCGAATTAAAAACAGGTGATAAAGTTTGTGATGATGTTTGTTTATGCAGGTGCATGTAGTCTATCCATCCTTTAAGGGTATGAATTTTCCCAGGGAAGGGATTTATGACAGGTTTACTGTCAGTCTCTCTTTAGGGAAGGATTATTTCCCAGAAGTTTCATATTTTGTGAGAAAGCTTCTTTCTGCATCTGGCATCTGTTGATTCTCAAATGTCTTCTCCTTAAAATAATCTTTGTACCAACTCTGAGTGTGTCCTGACACCTGTTAAAAAAAAATTTTAAAGAAGTAGAAGTGAAAGGAGGAGAAGGAAGAGGAGTAAGAGGAGGTAAAATCATGATATTTACATAAATATTAAATAAAAATGTCTCAAAGACCTCAAAGACTTTAATTCATTTACTAATAAGGGAACCAGTAAGATGTTACAAATAATTCTAGGGAGAATTCAACACACATACACAGACACACACACACACGCACGCCAACAGGAATACTGAAATAAATCTGCTTAACACATCCAAAAGAGACCAATAATCTATTGGGCAATAATTAATGTATCTCACAATCTGCATTAATCTGTCACACATAAACTGCATTTCTATGCACAATAAATCAATTGCATTACTGTTAAGTATTCTACAACTTACAGAGTTGTAAAATACAGTCATGGAACATTTCGGTTAGCAATGGAACAGACCCTGTATATGACAGGGGTCCCATAAAATTACAATGGAGCTGAAAACTTCCTGTCACCTAGTGACATTGTAGCCATTCTAACATTACAATGTTATATATACATACATAATGTTATTAATTATATATTATGTAATGTTATAACATTATAACAGCACAATTGCTTTTTAAAAAAATAAACTAATGTAAGGTCTGATCTTCGAAATTTTGTTATTGGGCTACCCAATTTACAGCCTTTAGGAGTCATAAACACAATTCCAACACTAAACTATTCAAAAGTTGGCATTCTAGCCACACCTGAAGGACCCTATCCAACACAACTAGTGATCGCTCACATTCCAATAACAACATGTTTCCATATTCTAGCCCATATCCTGGCAGTTACACATGTAGAGATCTTTTGGAAAAGCTAGCAGGGTGCAGGGGTGGGGGGCATTTTTAAATTGTTACATAGAATCCCTACTGCCTTATAAGGAGATCTAAGCACCTACCTATGGTTGTGCAAATATTTGGAAGAAGACTAAATTACTCTGCATGAGAAATAAATGAAGGATACAGGAGCGGAGGGCAGATCCAAACCCTAAGAACACTGGCAGCCAGGGAGGCTGAAGCTCAGCGCTGGAAAAGCTGAATCCCCTTCATCATCCAAGCCAGAGAGACTTTATGAAAAGTCAGTCTAAAGAGGATAGTTAAGATAATTTGCAGTGAAATATAAACTCTGTTTTCTCTCACCCTCTCAAAATTGCCAACCACTTAAATAAAATTGTCAATCACTAAAGTATTAAGGCTGCTTTAGGACAAAAACAGCACTCAGGGCATATGGATAGCTGAGTTACACAATGGGAGCATGTTTACTTGCCCTTCTAGGAACTGTTACTTCTGTAACTCTTTGGGCATACTTTTCCAGGGGGACTCAGTATCATTTTTTCTATTGATTTGTGTTATTGCACTGTGACTTATTGCTATCCTTAAGGATATAGTTCCATACTAAAAAAAATGTTTTTTGCTTTTGATTTTCCCAACGTTTTCCTATAAATGTCCCTTACTGGCCCCTTGCCCTTCTGCTTCTCTTCCTAAACAACTGAGTTCTAAAATTATTTAGTGGATCAGAAGAAGGTGTTTTTCTGTGTTGAGTGTGATAGAGGAGCCACAGTGGCCCAGAGAGGAATTTTGGAGTCCCACTGAGAAGGGCATCCTTAAAGGGGACTTGTGCCTGGTCCTAAACAAGGTGGGAAGAGTGCTCATGTAAGTGAGAGTCTGCACTGAGTAAGGCAAGGAGAGCATCCACGCAGGAAAGAAGATCTGTCAAAATAATAAATATATTAAGCTTAGAAGGAAGCCTTCTCACTGTCAGAAAAGGGAGTACAGGTATGTAAAAAGAGAAAATTAGACTGAGCCTTTAGTGTTGGATAGGAACTGGAGATGAACTCATAGTTTTCAGTATCTAGAAATATACAGAGAAATAAATATAGATGGAAATGTGTGTATGTAGGAATAACCATACATATATTTCCTAGTCTGTCCGTGGAGAAAACTGGTGGCAGTGATACCCCACTATCAATGAGCTTAACTTGAGTCTACATCTTGGCTTCTAAATACCATTCTGCCTAGAGAGGAACCAGAGCTCCTTAGAGAAATGGCTGGTTACAGGGCCATAGCAGAGAAAATGCAAGATGATCCTGAAACATGTTGTAGTGCCAGAAAGCAAGAGTGCTCAACAAATGATGCATAAATATTAAAAAGACACCAAGGCTAAGTTAAAAGAGTTCTTACTGGTCCAATTTGAGACAACTTGCAATCAGAATACATAATAATAATCAATAGATGGTAACCTGTTGAATGAAATAGGAAGCCATGAGTCTACCTGATAGAAATAAGTAAATGAATAAATTAATATTTTGGTGAGGAAAGAGATTTTTGCAGTTTCAAAGTACCCCTCTACAAAATGTGTATTAATTGCAAAGAGTAATTCTACACTTCTGGAATTTGGGTGAAATCACTAATGGGACAAATCAATATCTTATACTACCTGACAGTTGAAATGTGCATCACTTGTGTGAATTTCATGCCAAAGATATATAACCTGAATCTAATTACGGTGGACATCAGATAACCCTAATTCAGGAACATTCTACAAAATAATTGACTTGCATTTTTCAAGTATCAAGGCCATGATAACGAAAAGAGGCTAAAGAAATGTGACAATTAAATGCAAGGAGTGATTCCAAACCAGATCCTTTTACTATAAAGGACATTTTGTGGGGGCAATATATAAACTTGAATGCATTCTGAGGTTTAAATTGTGGTAATAAGTCCATGTTAAATTCCTGATTTTAATGGTTCTATTTACATAGAAAAATGTTCTTATTTGTAGGAAATACCAAAGTATTTAGGAGTGATGGAGCATCAGGTCAACAACTTACTCTCTCGAATGGTTGGGTAGTGGCAGAAATGTTCTTTATACGATACTTGCAACTTCTCTGTCAGTTTGAGATTATCTCAAAATGTTAAAGTTACTTTTTTTTTTTTTTTGAGACAGAGTTTTGCTCTTGTTGTCCAGGCTGGAGTGCAGTGGTGCAATCTTGGCTCACAGCAACCCTCAGCTCCCAGGTTCAAGTGATTCTTCTGCCTCAGCCTCCTGAGTAGCTGGGATTACAGGCACCTGTCACCACACCCAGCTAATATTTTGTATTTTTAGTAGAGATGGAGTTTCACCATGTTGGCCAGGCTGGTCTTGAACTGCTGACCTCAGATATCCACCTACTTTGACCTCCCAAAGTTCTGGAATTACAGGCGTGATCCCTGTAATTACACCTGGCCACCACACCTGGCCCAAATTTGCCACCACACCTGGCCCAAAAGTTACTTTTAAAATATCACTTAAAAATATTTAAGATTCCTGATATAGCTGTTGAATCATAATGTTATGAAAATGTAGGACTAATTTCATGATACAATCATTGAGGAGCTATATCTACCACTAAATATAAATTTTAAAGACAGGACAAAAAGCGTAATACTCAGAAAAGAAGTTACGTGGAGAAGAAGATTCAAGAGAGCTGCATGAAAACACAGGCAGGTATGTCCAATTAAAACATCTTCAAAGTATCTGTGGCTGGAGGCTGACAATTTGTCAAAGAATTTTTTTTTAAATCTTAGTGTTTGCCAGGCACAGTGGCTCACACCTGGCAAACTTTGGGAGGGCTAGTTGGACAGATCACGAGGTCAGGAGTTAGAGACCAGCCTGGCCAACGTGGTAAAACATTGTCTCTACTAAAGATATAACAAATTAGCCAGGCATGGTGGTGTGCCCCTGTAATCCCAGCTACTCAGGAGACTGAGGCAGGAGAATCACTTGAACCCAGGAGGCGGAGGTTGCAGTGAGCAGAAATCACACCACTGCACTCCAGACTGAATGACAGGGTGAGACTCTGTCTCAAAAAAAAAACAAAAAACAAAAAAAAAGTGGTATTTAATAAATATTTAATAAAGATATAAAAAGTCAGTCTCAACACATCGATTTATTTATATGTACACTTGAGATCGCTGAAATATGTGATCTTCTGCCACTAATGGCCTTTGGCATGCAAATCTCTTCTTTTGACTTCGTTTTAAACAATTGGTTGAAAAAAGATTGGTTAATTTTTGAATAATTTCACAGTTGAGAACATTATTTATAGCACAGGTCATTATTATATAGATTTGACTATGTCCTTCATCAAATTATGTGCTCTGAAATGACTACATACAGTCAAAGCCTGTCATACCTGGATTGCTTCTCTATGAGAATGTGAATTGCCCTGTTATTAAGAAGTTCCACTGTACTTCATAAAGGAAGTAGTCACTTTTACTTTTTTCTTGCTTTGATCATTGACCCCAAAATACATTTTTACATAATAAGCTTTAATTATTCAAACTATTCTGTTCTTATATCTTCATAAGCGTTATAGTTAATATGTGGCCAACACAAAAGCCTGCCCACCGATGTTTATAGCAGTTTATTCATAGTTGCCAAAACTTAGAAGCAACCAAGATGTCTTTCAGTAAGTGAATGGATAAATATATATTACTAAGTGTGAGAAGCCAGTTTGAAAAGGCTATATACTGCATGATTCTAATGACATAACATTCTGGAAAAAGAAGAACAGTAAACCATTCTGGCACAGACATAACATTCTGGAAACAGACAACATTCTGGAAAAAGGAGACAGTAAAATGTTCAGCGGTTACCAGGAGTTAGTGGGGAGGGAGGGATAAATAGACAGAGCCCAGAGGATTTTTAGGGCAGTGAAACCACTCTGTATGATACTATAATGGTGGATACATGTCATTACGTATCTGTCCAAACACATAGAATGTACAACATCAAGAGTGAACCCCCATGAAAACTACAGACTTTGGGTGACAATGATGTGTCAATGCAGGTTCATCAATTCCAACAAATGCACCACTCTGGACTGGGGAGGGTGTTGATGGTGGAGGAGGCTGTGCACGAGGCAGGAAATATATGGGCACTCTCTGTACTTTTCACTCTATTTCGCTGTGAACCTAAAATAGCTATAAAAAATAAAGTCTGCTTTTTAAAATGACATCATTGCCCTTCAAATTCAGAATAGGATGGTTATGTAAAATGTTTTCAAATATTCATACCTTTCAATTGTTTATGGAATAATTTTTACTCTTTAAGTTTGTCTCCTCTAATTTTACTATTCAACAAGTAATTTTGAGCATCCCTAATGAGAGATACAAACAAAGAACGACATGGGCTTTGTTTACAATGAGTGTTCTTTTTTGTAGGGGGGATAAGATTAAAGCATTCTAAACAGTTGGACAACCAATATGTGATGAAATTTAATTAACTGCTGGTTAGCGTAAATGGGTGGGTCTGGGGCAAAGAGGTTAAAGTGGACTGCTTTTTGAGGTATTGATAGTTTTGAAGTTCTTATAGCTTTCTTCATTCTATTACATGTTTATTTGTAGGGGTATAAATATAGCAAATCAGATAATATTTCAAAACTTTAATCTTTAAATTAGCTTGGACACGTAAACACATTCTTTCCTAGAAACATGATTGCAAATAATGACTAATTTTTCTTCAAAAAAGGAAGTAAAAAATATTTATTAATAGAATTTTAATAAGAGTAGAGTCTCACCTAGATGTAAGCCAATAAAATCTGAGTCAGGAATTCCAACAAGACTGGAGCCCAAATTTCAGGAGGAAGTGATGGTGGTGAGGGAGAATGGTAGTGATGGAGAAGGAGTTCCAGAAGTCAAGGAAGGTATGAAAACCCAGAATGGGACTTCTGGATTAAAGATGGGGTTTTAACTGCATGTTATCACTCACAGGCAGGTGTTGAACAATGAGAACACATGGACACAGGGAGGGGAGCATCACACACCAGGGTCTGTTGGGGGGGAATAGGGGAGGGGCAGCAGGAGGTAGGGAGGTTGGGGACAGATAACATGGGAAGAAATGCCAGATATAGATGACAGAGGGATGGAGGCAGCAAACCACATTGCCGTGTATGTACCTATGCAACAATCCCCCATGATCTGCACATATACCCCTAGGTTATTGAACCTCAAGTACAATAAAAAAATTAAATTAAATTAAATTGAAATTAATAAAAAAAAAAAAAGAAGAAGATGGGGTTTTAAAAAGGCTGAGTGGTGGTGAGTGGCCCAGTGTTGAGCTGAGTTAGAAAACTTATGTGGTGAGGCTCTTGGGGAAGGATGCAAATGAAGGCTAATGAGCTATCTGGCTTCTTGCACCCTACTGTTCCCCAGAGTCTCAGTAGAGGTGCTGCTATGCTTTCAGCTGGTCAAGCCAGTTCAGAAGATTCTGTCCAATCTACCCCCAAATTACACGTCAAATATGTTCACTTCTCTCCTCTCCGCTGACACCATTCAAGACGAAGCCTCATTTGTTTATCACCTGGGGCACTGTGAAGTTTCCTAATCAGCAGCCCAGCTTTCCCTCTTACTCTCCCCTCAAGTCTCTTACCCAACAGCACCCCACCCCAGTAGCCAGAATTATGTGAACAAAATATACCTCTTTCCTAAGTGACCCCTTGGCTTCAAATCCTTCATTGATTCCCCTTTGCATTTTAAATAAAACCCAAACTTCTGCCCTTTGCCCAAAGATACTTCTCTACCTCATCAACCTCAGCTCATGTCACTCATCCCTGCTCGCTGGGCTCCATCACCACAACCTTCCCAGAGTTCCTTGATCCTCAACTTCAAGCCTCTTCCTCACCACTTCAACCACCACCACCTCCCCACTTCTGCCTCCCCTACTCTCATGGGTGATTTCCTTTTCTTCCTCCAGGTCTCAGCTTAAATGGCACCATTTTACCGAGGCCTCCCGCTAACTACCCCATGTACAAAGCTCCAGCACACAGTTATTTTCCATGATATCACCTGTTTTCTTTCTTTTTGGACCTCTCCATAAATTGTAATTATTTATTAACTTGTTCAATGTATCCTCCCTGGGAGATGGTAATCTCCCCTAGAGCAGGAACCCTGTTTCATTCAATGCTGCGTGTATAAAATCTTGCACATGGCAACTATCCAATATAGAAATGATCACAAGCACCTGCTTTCCTGTTATCCTCTATGTCCTATTCTTCCTCTAATTCTAATACAGGAGTGATTAAGAAATTATTTTAGGCAGTTAGAAAGGACAAAAGAGGTGAGGGGCACTATGGCTCACACCTGTCATCCCAGAATTTTGGGAGACCAAGGTAGGCAGATCACCTGAGGTCAGGAGTTCAAGACCAGCCTAACCAACATGGTGAAACCCTGTCTCTACTAAAAATACAAAAGTAGCCAGGCATGGTGGTGCATGCCTGTAATCCCAGCTACTTGAGAGTCTGAGGCAGAAGAATCACTTGAACCTAGGAGGCGGAGATTGCAGTGAGCCAAGATTGTGCCATTGCATTCCAGTCTGGGCAACAAGAGCAAAACTCCATCTCAAAAAAAAAAAAAAAGAAAGAAAGAGGCCGGGCACGGTGGCTCACGCCTGTAATCCCAGCACTTTGGGAGGCAGAGACGGGTGGATCATGAGGTCAAGAAATCGAGACCATCCTGGTCAACAAGGTAAAACCCCGTCTCTACTAAAAATACAAAAATTAGCTGGGCATGGTGGCGCACGCCCGTAGTCCCAGCTACTCAGAAAGCTGAGGCAGGAGAATTGCTTGAACCCAGGAGGCAGAGGTTGCGGTGAGCCGAGATCGCGCCATTGCACTCCAGCCTGGGTAACAAGAGCGAAATTCCGTCTCAAAAAAAAAAAAGAAAGAAAAAGAAAAGAAAGAGTAAGAGAGTTCTCAGTGGAATTTTCCTTTAATAAAAAGCAGCCCCAAACCATTTCTTTTCTAACAGAAAGCCTGAAAAGTGAAGCTGCGAGCACAGATAAGCAAGCTAGAAGCTTTCATATGTAAATGCCAGCAGCTGTACCTGGAAGCCAGACATATTCAGTATGAGAATTCCCACTCCTTTTTCCTTGTCACTACATATGTGGGTGTCATGGCAACAGCCAGGTAGAAGCCACATTTGCATAATAAAGGATTAGGATGGGAAGGCCATTCTTTTTGGTCTTTTCCTGCAGGCTATGTAAATGGCACACCTGGTCAACCCAATCTCCTGGGCTCTGTGTAAATCAGTCGCCGCCTCCTCAAGACTGTACAAAATCAACCTTGTTCTACCCCAAAACCCAGAAACTCTCTTTTGAGCGACCTGCTTTCTCAGCATGAAGAAGCTTTCTCTCTCTCTCTTTCTTCTTTTTTGTCTACTAAACTTTCCTCTCCTTAACCCGCTCCACATGCGTATCCATGTCCTTAATCATCTTGGCGTGAGACAATGAACTACAGGTATTTCCCCAGACAATGAAATCGCTTCAATACCAGACCAGCCTTGATTCTGAGCCCATAGTAAGAATACAACAAATTTCTGTTTTTCAAAGTATTGGCTGAAAACTGTTTGTAGAAGAAGGTGATTGGATTGAACTGTAAAGTATGGGCAGACATTTCATAAAAGAGATGAATGGAGAAGACATTCCGGGGGAAAGAGCATGAACAAAGGCAAAGAGGAAAATTTTGGCATCTTCTGGAATCATGGAAAAGAACACCCTAAGAGGTGAAGGTTCCTGGAAAATAATTGGCATCAGGGTTGTATAAACCAGGGTGAGAAAGACAAATGATTCTAAAATGTCAGGGAGAAACTGCTCTTTGCCATGCCTTTGTATTAACCGCCTTCAAACTTTGTGTCTTCTCCCCTTTTCCTCAGTTTCTCATGGGGGTGGACAGGATGTCAAGTGCTCCCTTGGCTACTTCCCCTGTGGGAACGCCACAAAGTGCTTGCCTCAGCTCCTGCACTGTAACGGTGTGGACGACTGCGGGAACCAGGCCGACGAGGACGACTGTGGTGAGTGAAGCCCCTGCAGTCACGGTGAGAGAAAGAGGCAGGAAGGACTGAAGGTGAAGTTGCTGAGACTTCTCCCAACAAAAAAAGAAATGGGAAAAGAGAAAACCAAATTGAAATACAAGACATATGTTGCTTAAGGAAATCTTACACTTATTTCAGTAGCTTACAATATCCACTCTTTTTTTTTTTTTTCTGAGACGGGGTCTCGCTCTGTCACCCAGGCTGGAGTGTAATGGCGCAATCTCAGTTCACCGCAACCTTCGCCTCTCGGGTTCAAGAGATTCTCCTGCCTCAGCCTCCCAAGTAGCTGGGATTACAGGCATGTGCCACCACGCCAGGCTAATTTTTGTATTTTTTTTTCGTAGAGACAGGGTTTTGCCATGTTGGTCAGACTGGTCTCAAACTCCTGACCTCGTGATCCACCCGCTCAGTCTCTTAAAGCACTGGGATTACAGGCATGAGTCACCACGTCCAGCCTGTATCCACTCTTTTCTACATAACAGTATCACAGCCAATATTTCAGGCAAGTAGTGGTTGCACATAGAGTAAGTTTTAACCAAGATTTTCCAACCCGCAGCCCACAGGCCACATGCGGCCCAGGACGCCTTTGAATGCGGCCCAACACAAATGCATCAGGTTTCTGAAAGCGTTAGATTTTTTTGTGATTTTTTTTTAAGCTCATCAGCCATCATTAGTGTAAGTTATTTTTGTGTGTGGCCCAAGACAACTCTTCTTCCAATGTGGCCCAGGGAAGCCCAAAGATTAGACACCCCTGTAATAACCCACCAAACCTGCCCAGATAAGGTATTAGAGGCAGAATGCTGTTGAAATTGAGAATATGAGCTCTGGAGTCACATTGCCCAAGTTTGAACCTGGGTACAAGAATAACCAATTATGTAAACTTGAGAACATTTCATAACCTCTCCGTGCCTCAGTTTCCTCATTTTATAAAAGGGCATGGTAATTGTGCCTATACTGTAAGAATTCAGGAAGATTAAGTGTAAAGAATTGGAAGATTGCTGGGCATCTAGGAGGTGTGATCTAAGTGTTGGATGCTATTGCTCTTTCTTATCTTTGGGAAGAAAAGTGAGTCCTCCTAAAAGGGACAAAGCAAACAAAGTTATATATATGTATATATAACTTACTTACTATTTAACCAATAACCATACCTATGGATTTATAAAGCCGATAAGTAGGGGTTCTGGCCAATTTAAATATCTGGGAAAATAGCTTTCCATTAGAATTTTGTTCAAACTTCTGAAGCCTTAAAAATACAAAGTTAGAACCTGAATTGTTTGGATCTGAGTCACTGGGAAACTAAGCTCGGTTAATAATGTAAAATAGATTCCTCACCTGCCAAGAAATAAGGTATTATTTTAGGAGGACAAAAAGATGCACAACTGTTATATCCAAGCAAGTTGGAAGGAAAGCACCACACTTTGAGTTCCAAATGTGAGTCCTTTATTGCCGGCGACCGAGAGACAGCTAATGCTCAAAATTCTCTCAGCCCCGAAGAAGGGGCTTGATTTCTTTTTATACCTTGCTTAAGATAGGGGAGGGGGAGCCTAGCTGAAGCAGAATTTACAGAAGTAGAACAAGCAAGTTAGATAAGGAGGCTGGTTACCAAGAGGGGTATTTGGTACTTGCCATACAATCAGTTAAGGGGGTATTCACAATAGCAAGTGGGCTTGCCAAGCAGGATATGGCTACAATGGTTATATGCCTCTATAGTTCTAAGCACAGCATGACCCAGCACAGTAGCATGACCCAGCACAGTAGCATGACCCAGGTATGCACTCAAGGGAGAAATGGTGGGAGGGGTGAGGTGGAGGTTAAGATGGAGTCTGTCTGGCTCTCAGCAAGATGGAGTCTGTTAGGCTAACACAGGGTAGGTTAGCACATAACAATGTTAATAGCCAAAGTGTCGCATAAATAATATACGCTAATGAGGTCTTGCTGTGATCACTTCCACGGGAATTTCAGGCTTTTTAAGAAACCACCTTGAAGGAATTAAATTTTTGTTTACATAAAATAAGATGAATACCAGGCTTGAAAATCCTCCTACCTGAAAAAAATCAGCTAGGCCACACAAGCAAAACTTAACTGAGCTTATTTCCTGAAGGTAACTGAAACTTAGGTTGTTTCTTGTAAATGTCTCTGATAATCATAAGCAAAACTTAAATCATCTTTCTAAAATGGTATAAGGTAAATCACTTTTAACCAATCCCCTATCACCTGGAAACCGCATTGTAAAAACTAATCATGGAAAAGGGTGAAGAACTTCCTCATTTTCAATTTATGAGCCATCCTATAATACATGCCTCTGAGCTTTCTTACTGCCTGGGCTGAAGTCCCCCTGATACTGAACTGTACTTTCTCTTGCTGTATGATAATAAACTTTTAAATTTTTCTAACTTGATCTAATTTTATTTTTGACACTTCTTAGTTTGAAACACTGTATGTGGTACGAATAACTCAAGTATAACCACACTATCTAAACCAGTGAGCTTAAGCTACAATTGTATTTTATTTGGATGGCTATAAATATGTTTTCACTTTTTTAAAACAAAATCTTGTTAAAATAAATTAATATTACATAATTTTTTAATTAGATGAAACAGTGTTCTGCCCACTGCCAGCCAGTTCCCCCTCGACCTGCTGGCAATTCAAATAGAGAGTTCTATACAGAGTAACAGGAAAACTTCACTGCAATTAAAATGGCAGCAGGAAGCAGGAAGGGAAGGTGGTAGGAGTAGCAAATTTACCACCAAATGTAGCTTCTCAGTGGAAAAAACCTTGGGAACTCTAGCTTTAGTGCTAACTTTAAAGAGGTCAAGTGACAAAAGTAGCAATCCTTACAGTAATAATCCTTAAAATCATGCAAGCTTCTCAGGATTCACCGAAAAGCAAATTTAGACAGAGGCAATAAGGCTTTGGGGTTTTAGAGAGCAAGTTCAATAGTCAGAGCCAAATTCTAGCTATGAAGGAAGGCAAAAAAAATGGCTGCTTTCTTTTCTATAAAAGGGGAGTAATAAGAGTATCCACGTTCGTGGGTTGTTAACAGGAGTCCATGAGACAATGATGTATCTGAGGTGCTTAGCAGAGTACAGGTGCTACGGGCTAAATGCTTGTGTCCCCATAAAGTTCATATGTTGAAGCCCTATCACCCAATGTGATAGGATTTGGAGGTGGGAATTTGGGGATGTAATTAGGAATACATGAGGTCATAAGGGTGGATTAGTGTCCTTATGAGTCCTAAAGAAGCTTGCTTCATCTCTCCACCATGTAAGGAAACAACAAGAAAACTGCTGTCTGTGAACCAGAAAACGGGCCATCACTAGGCATGACTTTACCAGCACCTTGATCTCGGACCTTCCAGTTTCCAGAACTATGAGAAATAAACGTATATGTTTAAGCCACCCAATCTATGCTACTTAGTTATCGTAACCTGAGCTAAGACAACAGGACATGAAATTAGCACTCAATAAATGTTACCTAGTCTATCAGTTAGTTGTAGTTATTTTATGAACATGATGGCCTAAAAGTAACCATTATTTAGCTTATCATTCTTGGGGTCAGCAATTTTGGATGGATCCACTGAGATCAGCTAGGCAGTTCTGGTCTCATCTGGATTTTCTCATGCACCTGCAGTCATCTGTGGATCAGCTATGCCATGATGCCTGGGATCTTGTCTGTGTCCTTAATCCACCATTGCCAACATTTGAAAACCCTCAAGTCCAGTTTTGGAAAACTGGGGAAAAAGGGACATGTCTATGTAAAAAATAACTATTTCAATTTGTTGCTGATCTTCTTATGCCGGAATCACATAACTTTCTTGAAATTCACCTAGACTAGTAGATCTCCAAAAGTAGTCCTGAGACCAAATTCATCAGTATCACCCAGGAAGTTGTTAGAAATACAAATTTTGGCCAGGCCCAGTGACTCATACCTGTTAAATCCCAGCACTTTCAGAGGCCAAAGTGGGAAGATTGCTTGAGCCCAAGAGTTGGGAGACCAGCCTGGGCAACATGTCAAAAACCTGTCTTAATTTAAAAAAAAAAAAAAAGAAAGAAAAAATAATTATTTAAAAATATTTATCTAAATCTTTTAAAAATGAAATAGAAATTCTCAGGCTCCATCCCAGACCTATTGAATTAAAAGCTCTGTTTCAATAAGAGCCTTCTGTCATTCTAATACACACTAAGTTTTGAGAACCATGAACCTAAACCCAATGAGCAGAAAATCAGGAATGTATGCAAAATGGTAGCAACACAGAGATACATTAAAATCAAGTTTTCCACATGGTAAGTAAGCATTCTATCTTGCTCACAAACTCCATTATTATCAATTATCTACAATTTTTAGCTCCTCTTGGAAAACTGATGATACTCTACTAGTGACAGTCATCTAGAAATAGAAAAAAAAGAAAAAAAACTCTGTTCAAAATCTCAAAGATGCCCAATTGGCATGCTACTGCTGTCCATGCAAAAATAGGCTGGAACTTTCCAGGAAGGATGGCAGAATTTCATCACCATCTTTAGAGTCCAGGTGATGGAAAAATTATGAGATGCAGTTATTTTTGCTTTTCTCTAATTGCTTTAATTTCCCTTGCCAGCTGTGTGGTTTTTTCCTTCATGTTATAGTATCGGGATCATTTATGCTCCCAAGGCTGTTCTCTTTTTTTTCTTCCTGTCTTTCTTTCTTTTGAGATGGAGTTTCGCTCTGTCGCCCAGGCTGGAGTGCAGTGGTGCGATCTCAGCTTACTGCAACCTCCACCTCCTGGAGTCTAGTGATTCTCCTGCCTCAGCCTCCCTAGTAGCTGGGACTACAGGCACACGCCACCACACCTGGCTAATTTTTTGTATTTTTAGTAGAGATGGGGTTTCACTGTGTTAGCCAGAATTGTCTCAATCTCCTGACCTCGTTATGCACTCATGTCAACCTCCCAAAGTGCTGGGATTACAGGTGTGAGCCACCATGCCCAGTCAGCTGTTCATTTTTAAAATATCCATATGTAAATTCTGTTTAATGCTAATTAAATTAAGTCAGAAGTTGATTCTTTTCAGAATATGTAAACCTCATGCATATTTTCAGTCATGCAAAATACAGTATCTTAACATACAAATAGAAGAAAACCTCATAATTAAAAATCACTTTTAAGAGTCATAACTTCCAACAACTTAATAGAATATTGTCAAATAAAATACCTTCTTTTAATGAAAGGGATTTTTTTTTCTTTTCTTTTTTTTTTTTTTTTTTTTTTTTCGGAGACGCAGTTTCACTCTTGTTGCCGAGGCTGGAATGCAATGACACAATCTCAACTCACCGCAACCTCCACCTCCCAGGTTTAAGCGATTCTCCTGCCTCAGCCCCCCGTGTAGCTGGGATTACAGGCATGTGCCACCACGCCTGGCTATTTTTGTATTTTTAGTAGAGACGGGGTTTCTCCATGTTGGTCAGGCTGGTCTCAAACTCCCAACCTCAGGTGATCTGCCTGCCTCCACCTCCCAAAGTTCGTGCTGGAATTACAGGCATGAGCCACCACGCCCGGCTGGGCTTTTTTTCTTAATTAGACCTTTTAAGGCATATCTTAAACTCCAAAAACCTCTTCCTTCTTCTGCCAAGCTATTTAAACGTTGATGCTAATAATAATTTTTTGAATGGAAAAATAAGTCAAATGGAAATAATGGAAATAAAATTTAGGGAGATCACTGAAAACAATGAAACACCAAGTGAATTAAACTGAGTCCCTATATTTGAACTAAAATATGAACTATATTTAGAAAGAACTAGTACTTTTGTGTTATCATAGGCACTTTAAACAAGTACTCTTATTTAGTACATATTACGGTCCCAGTTTTCTCAGAAAACCCATACATAGTTTCCCTATAACCGAACACTTTATTAAGTATAAAAAATAAAATATTTCAGCACAAAGAGCACTAAGACATTAAATCAGTGAATACTTTTTATGGACACAATGCAAGCAAAATCAATAGATTTAAAATTTTTTAGTTGAACTCGTATGAATCTCTTTTTTCTAAAATATTTACACAATATGTAATTTACATATGTATACAGACATATATATATACATATATATAAAAAACTCATTGCACAATTTTTATAATAACTTTTTTTTTTGAGACGGAGTTTCACTCTTGTCACCCAGACTGGAGTGCAATGGTGCGATCTTGGCTCACCACAACCTCCAACTCCCAGGTTCAAGTGATTCTCCTGCCTCAGCCTCCCGAGTAGCTGGGATTACAGTCATGCACCACTATGCCAGGCTGATTTTGTATTTTTTAAAGACGGGGTTTCTCTATGTTAGTCAGGCTGGTCTCAAACTCCCAACCCCAGGTGATCCACTCACCTCAGCCCCCCAAAGTGCTGGGATTACAGGCATGAGCCACCATGCCTGGCTTTTATAATAACTTTGATCCTTACTGGTAAGCTTCAATATAGAAATGTATAGATGTTTCCTGACATGTCATTTTATATAATTCCCATATAATTCTATATGTTTTTTTGCCATGTGTCACTAATCCATTCTCTACTCACAACTGTCATAGACACAATCAAACAGCATAAGGACTACAAAAATTTTTTTAAGTCATCAGAGCAGTGTTTGATGTGGCAATGACAAACCCAGAAAGGAGGAAACTTTCAGTTTTTCAGCTAGAACTCTGATACCTGAGAGTACTGTAGCAGGAGCGGCCGCGGGAAACGGATCTCTCGAACACCGAATAAAGGAGGGAGGAGTTTATTCAGCCAGGAGACCAGGCAGTAATTTGTCAAAAACCCAGCTCTTCTAACAAAGGAAGGTTCTGCCTTTATATAGGCTTATACTTTAGATGTTACACGTGGAAGAATCTTAGGTTCATGTTTTTAGGACTCACATGTGAAAAGGTTTTGCTTTACAGTTTCAGGAATCACATATGAAAGGGTTCCGGTTTACAGTTTTAGGACTCACATGTGAAAAGGTTTCTGGTTTGATCTTGTTTTAAGTAAAAATAGTGCCTTCTGAAGAGTTTCCTCAAGGCCTAGCCTGTCACCTATAGGAAGGTAAAACTGGAGGCACCAGTGGGTCAACCTTTTCTTCTATTGAAATGCAGCATGATAGTCAAAGGGGAAGTTGATCTGAGAAGCCTGGCTCTCCCTCTTCAGTACGTCTGGTAAATACCAAAGGAACCTGGTAACAAAAAGTTAAGGATTCTTCTTTAGGAATCATTTGTGTTCATTTTCAAATGAGTGCAAACTCAGTAATAAAAATGTTAAAGAAGCATCAGATTCTCAGATGCTATTAAATTAGTTCACTACATCTAGGTTTCTATTTAAAAGAAACTCTTTGCATTTCCAGATTAGAATTTGCTTTAGCATTCCTTGTTATAAACAGAAGGCTGTGCTAAATGAGGGCTCCCCCTCATGGTTACATTAACCAAACCTGATCCTAGAGACAGGTTGAATTACTATACTGAGAAGACCGGCGTTCCGGTACCTCTCCTCTGCACTCTTGTTCTTTAGCACTTTAGCAGCCTTGTCTACAGGAAACGGATAAAGGCCTTTGTCAGTCTGTTTACATATTAGCAATTCTGTAGCCCACAGGGGAAATGGAAAACCCCTTCTAATACATTTTGGGTAGTTTAGTGCATTAGTACCTGCCAAAAATTAACATGCAAATAATGTGACCTTATTTGGAAATAGGGTTTTTGCAAATATAACGCAGGTAAAGACACATCATACTAGATCAGGGTGGGCCCTAGATCCAATGACAGTGTCCTTGCAAGAGACAGGGAATGGCATACAGAGATGCTGGAGAGAAGAAGGTCATGTGAAGACAGAGGCAGAGACCCAAGTGATGCTGCCGCAAACCAAGGAACACCAGCAGCCATCAGAAGCTGAAAGCAGCAAGGAAAGATTCTGCCCCAGAACCTTCTGAGACGCTGTGGCCCTGCTGACACCTTGGTTGCAGACATCTGGCCTCCAGAACTGTGAGAGAACAAACTTCTCTTGGTTTTGTTTGTTTGTTTTGTTTTTCTTTTTTGGTTTGTTTTTGTTTTTTTGAGACAGAGTCTCTATCCGTTGCCTGGCTGGAGTGCAGTGGGGCAACCTCTGCCACTGCAACCTCCACCTCCCGGGTTCAAGCGATTCTCCTGCCTCAACCTCCCAAGTAACTGGAACTACAGGTGTGTGCCACCACGCCCAGCTAATTTTGTTTTGTTTTGTTTTGTTTTAGTAGAGACAGGGTTTCACCATGTTGGCCAGGATGGTCTCGATCTCTTGACCCCATGATCCGCCCGTCTTGGCTTCACAAAGTCCTGGCATTACAGGCATGAGCCACTGCGCCCAGTCAACTTCTCTTATTTCAAGTCATCAAGTTTGTGGGAATTTGTTACTGCAGCCCTGGGGAACAATGCAGGTAGGACAGGGCATGGAGAAGGGCTATCTTCTGTGGACCTAAGGAGATATTAAGGCCGACATAAAGTCCTGGTCCAGATTAAAATGAGCCTTTGAATTTAGTCTTAGTGAATCTTGGACAGTATTTCCAATGAGCTGTTCTCATGCATGATTGTAAGTGGCACAAAACCTCCTAAAGACGATTTTGCTTCGCTGTTCACCCGCAGTTCTGGGTTGTACTAAACTTGAACCACATGCTTTTTAAAACCAGGTGTTTTGTACTCTTTTATGACGAGTCAGGTATGGTTATAGGAGACATGGGGGAGGCTCAGAAACACGAAAGTTTATTATTCTCATGGGTTGTAGAGACAGGAGGCAGGGCACACCACACAGGGCTAGATGGGAAAGACACCAGGGTGCTGAGGAGGAAGACAGGGGTGAGAGGGGATGCATCAGGCCAGAGCCTTTATTGGGGTTTCCAAGGGAAACGCAAGGCAGGGCTGGGTGAGCAGCTTAAGATGCACTGATTTGAATAATTTTGGAGGGTTCTAAACTCCAGGGGTGAGCCTTGCTTCCCTACCTGGTCCTTGCTTCCCTGCTGCCTGGCCCTAGGATGACGAAGGCAGGCAACTATTGCCTCCAGGGTGTGTGGGTGAAGAGGAGGTCGAGGTCGCCATTGGTTAGTAGCTCACATATCAAATGCATGCTCTGAGCACCCTTTGCTCAGACAAACCCTGGGAAAGACAATCTCTTCCTAGCCTAGAAAGGTTTTTTTAAAAGATGTTAAACATCCAGTGGGCAGGGTGGAAAGGCCAAGTTCGGCAGATAACGTGAGGTTAGGAGTTAGTTGGATTTTAGTTTAAAAAAGGTAAATTATTTTAACTTTCCTTTTAAAATATAATATATAAGAGATTAGATGAACTTCCAAACCTAAAATGGCTAGTATAATATTATTTCCATTTTGAGTGCTTCATACATTTTACCTCATTTAATCTTCATGGCAACCCAGGAGAAAGGTACTATTTTTGTTCCCTTTAATGATGGGGAAATTGATTCACTGCACTACACATGGTGGATGTCTGTTTTGCATTGTTTTAAAGGAATAGTTGTGGCTGGGTAGTTCATGAAGAAAAGAGGTTTATTTGGCTTATGGTTCTGCTTACTGTACAAAAAGCAGGGTGCCAGCATCTGCTCAGCTTCTGGTGAGGGCTCAGCTGCTTCCACTCATCACAGAAGGCAGAGGGGAGCCAGTGTGTGCAGAGATTACATGTGAGAGAGGGAGCAAGAGAGAGAAGGGGCGGTACCAGGCTCTTTTTAACAGCTAGCTCTCTTTTGAACCAATAGAGTGAGAGAGAAGTCATTCACCTTCAAGGGACAGCATTAATCTATTCATGAGTGACCCACAATCGTGATCCAAACTAGGACCCACCTCCCAATACTCCTAATACCACCACATTGGGGATTAAATTTCAACATGGAGTTGGGTGGGAACAAACATCCAAACTATAGCAGTAGACATGACAATCAGTTCAACTTCTCAAGTGAGTAAGAAATGTAAATCTTTATTTTTCTGTGGCCAAAGTTAATTTATGCTACAAGTCTCCGTTCTTCCAAGTGGTAGAGGTCTAAACCAAGGCAGTTAAAGGTCTGGTTCATTTCCCTTCACCTTGGATTGCAATTGAGCTCAGCAATCTCTGTGGTGCCAGGACATTGTGTAGGGGATCTGGTTGTCTGTTATCAGCTGAGGATAGCAGCATCCTCTAAGATGTGCATAAATCTATCTGGTCCTCTGCCATAAGTCACCACTCTGTCATCTCCTGCCTGTCTCAGGCCCTTCCACATCCAGTGCCTCTCCTGCCTACATCTGTGGTATTCTGGGGCTCACAGGAAACATTTAGTACTCCTGAGCCAGGCTGAGCCCAGGAGAACTTTCATGCTCATATTTTGGTCCATCTGCTTAGGCCCTTATGGCCATTTCTACTCTACTATTCCCATGTCAAGCCAGAGTGTGCAGTAATTCTGTGGGTCCTGCCATACGTATGGCCTCTACTTAGCAAAGGACATCAGGCTACCCCTGCCCCAAAGCCCAGAAGCCAATGTGGAAAATGTGTGGTTTCCCCTAGATTCAGCCCAAGGAGGAGGGAAGGAAGAAAGACCCCTCTACTCTCTCTTTCTGGTACAAGGTTTTTGTTCAGTCTGAAAACAGCAAAGTTCAGCTCTTCTCTTTTTTGATTTTCCAAATCTATTGTCAATGATCAAATTTAAGCATTTAAAAATCAAATACCAAGAAATTTGACTCCCTTATTATCTGTAAACCTCTGTGTCATCCCTTTCATGCAGTTAAAGTGGGAAATTCTGGCTGTCTAGGATAGGAAAAGGGGCAGAAAGTGCAAGGAATTTAAGAGAAGGAAAATTTTGTTAATGCCCCAGAGCATTTTTCCCGTCACTGGCCTGGCACTTACTAATCCATGAAATTAGATAAGCAGTACTTATTTATGGGTGCGATGGTGATGATACATGTTTTCAAATAAGATTACAAGAATGTTTGAAGTATATCAAGCACTTTTTAAATTGTTAATTGGTCCTGGCTTTAAAATTTCTGGAACATTAATTATTCTATCATTTCCAAAGTACAACTTTTTATACAACTATCAGAATGATGGCAGTGCCAGGTGGTTTGCTGGAGATGTTAGCTGTTCTCATTTTAGAATATTCCACTGAAGTTGGTGGTTTGTCTTTTTTTCAAGTTAAAAGCACAGAAGGATACACGTTGCATGCCTGTATCAAAATATCTTATATACCCCATAAATATATACACCTACCATGTACCCATGAAAATTAAAAATGTAAATAAAACACAGGAGGAAAAGGGACGTGGGCCATAAATATGTATATTAAAGTATAATCATGCATTGTATTTTCAAATCTTTCTGGTTTTCTATTTATTATTCTCAAAATAACTTTGCAAATACCTAAGTAGCTGAACTTTAGGCTTTTCTGAAAATACAGAGCTAGCTTTAATCTCAAATTTGTTTATTCGTGTTTTTCCAATGATATTTATACAATGTATGGGTTACCACCACAAAGATTTTCCTCTCAGGACACTGCCTCTTATATAGGACACAAAATGTAATTCATTAGTGGCCTCAAATTCCTTTAAAAGATGCCCAGGATAATGTCATATTCTTTAATTTCCATAAAGAATTACTTCCAAAAGGTATTAAGACCCCAGAAAAAGGTGTATATATTCTGTTCCGCAAACTTATGTTGTCATCAATTTTAAAGAAACTCCACACAGTTTGATGAATTGCTCTGCCTGGCCAGCCTGCATTCCAAGGTTTACTCTAGTGGCCCATGGCACCTCTGTTCTTGGGGATAATAACTTCATTTTACTTTATGAGCAAAAGATGTTCCCCTGTGTTCCAAGAATGAGTACTGAAAGTTGAGTAAATATGTGAGAATCAGAAACGCTCCACTTTGGCAGGGTGTAGTGGCTCACACTTGTAATCCCAGAACTTTGGAAGGCCTAAGCAGGCAGATCACCTGAGGTCAGGAGTTCAAGACCAGCCTGACCAACATGGTGAAACCCCATCTCTACTAAAAATACAAAAATTAGCTAGACGTGGTGGCATATGCCTGTAATCCCAGCTACTCGGGAGGCTGAAGCAGGAGAATCGCTTGAACCCAGGAGGTGGAGGTTGCATTGAGCCGAGATTGCACCTTGGTACTCCAGCCTAGGCAACAAGAGAGAAACTCTGTCTCAGAAAAGAGAAAGAAGAAAAAAAGAGAAAGAAAGAAAAAAAGAAAGAAAGAAAGAAGGAAGGAAGGAAGGAGGGAGGGAGGGAAGGAAGGAAGGAAAGAAAGAGAAAGAAAGAAAGAAAGAAAGAAAGAAAGACTCCACTCTGCATAAATCCAAGCCTTATAAATTATAAATCAATCACTTACTCATTATCAATAAGCATGTATACTTAGTAAACTATCAGATTTAGCCTTTCATTTTCATAAATGATCATACCATTTAACATGACATCATCACACATTCTTTGTTCTGGCCTCTTCTCTGACAGAGGCACTAAGTCCCTCAACTAAACATCAAGGGAGCCCAGGAGTGGCCCTGCAAATCGACAGGAACGTTTCTGAGGACTACCTGCATCTGAGCCACCAGGGGGGCTGGTAAAAGATGCTGAGTCCTAACCCTCCACCCCAGAAATGCTAATCTAGTAAGTAGGAGTAAAGCCCAGGCATCTGCATTCACATGCAGTGGAGACAATTTTATCATCCGATTCGTAACACCTAGAAAAATGATTAGTCTAAATCAGAACTTTTTAACTTTGGCAGGCATCTAATCACTTAAGGCATCTAATCACTAATCTGTGTTAAAACACAGATTGCTGGGCTCTCAGGTTGCAGAGTTTCTAATTCAGTGCCTCTGAGATAAGGCCCAAGAATTTGCTTTTCTTTCAAGTTCCCAGGTGATACCGATGCTGCTGCTGGTCCCAGATCTACACTATGAAAACCACTGATCTAGATGAATAGTCTTTCTTGCGCAAATGCAAAAACAAACATTTTTCAAAATGCACTAATAGGTGTCACACAGAAAGAGTTAAAGCTATTTCTTTATTGCCTGAGTTCCCACTTCATCATACCAGTATGCATTACTAATTCCAAGTGGGGATATAGGATGCAGCATTTCCCAAACACATTTTACCATAAAACTCTCTTCTCAAGGATAATCCTGCGAAGCTATTTCAGAAAAGCCTGATAAAGCATTATGACAATTTAATGCACCCAGGAAACTTGGGTGCTTTATCAGGCTTTTCTGTCCCCTACCAAATCTCATCCTTTGTCCTCATCCCCCAATGCCAATGCCAGGGGAATCTAACAACGTGGGGGAGAGAGATGCCTTCTACAGAATTCAAATTGGTATGCCTAACTCACTTTCCAATAAAACTAAATTATAACTAATACTCGGTATAAATGAAATCATGTTTTTGCATTTTATGTACTTTAAACATTTTATGAGGGCTAGTAAGAACTAGATTTCAATGACATTAAATTGATAGATTTCATTGATATTGAAAGTACCTTATGGCACTTTGAACTGGATGATAAAAGAAAAAAAGGTAAAAGTACCTTAGTAGTCACTGAAGTATACAAAAATACATAGGTTAAAAAGATTGTTTCCTGGGCCGAGCACGTGGCCTGAAGACAGCGGGTGACTAGCGTGCAGATACCCATGCTCTTACTTCCTGTCCCTCCACTGACATGGCCCACTGGGGTGGGGAGAGAGACCTCCAGACTTCAGCTCAACGCATGGGCACCTCGCTGCTCTTCCTGCTTTCAGTGCACGAACGGGAGCTGGACCTGGTTTTTCTGTATCATAGCTATGCCAAGCCTTGGAGTGCCCACCCAGATGCCAGTAGCACCCACCTCACCTGCATGCTCTTTGTCACTCCCCGGCGGCAGCACGAAAGTACCATATGATTGTTAAATACCTGTGAAGTATGTGTGGTCCGGTCCTATTTCCTCACCTGTTTACAGGGAATCAGACATCCCAACAGATGTGGAGGCTGTCACATCAACCCCTGTGCCACTCTATGACAATCAGAAGGCACGCAGCATGATGAATGAGTGTGAACAGCATGTCATCTTCGCCAAGACTGATCCAGATGCCCCTCCTCCACCAGAGACTGTGAGGAGCATGTCAACAGGACTGGCTGGACAATGGCCCAGAACAAGCTATTCAACAAGTTCCTCAAAGCCCTGCAGTCTGACCGGCTTGCCCACTTGGCCAGTGAAGGGGCTTGTAATGAGCCAGTGCTGCACCGTGTTGCTGTGGACAAGTGTGTGAGGAGAGTGCGGCCGGCTCTGGCAAGTGTGAGCTGGGACACCAAGCTGATCCAATGGCTGCACACCACCCTTGTGGAGACCTTGAGTCTGCCCATGCTGGCAGCCTACCTGGATACTTTGCAGATGCTGAAGGGGAAGATCCCAACCTTGATTGACCGGATGCTTGTGTCATCCAACACGAAGACTGGGGCTGCAGGAGCTGAGGCCTTGTCTCTCCTACTGAAGAGGACCTGGGGCCCTGCTGTGGGGGTGTGTTCTCATAACAAACCAAGCAAACTCCCTGGCTCCCCACTGATTCCCATCACTTTCTCTGGTCCCTCCAGCTCTGTGTTTCCCACTTCATGCCGCCACCGATTCTGACAATCTCAGCTCTCCTGCTTAGGCGAGGTCATCCCTGTAGCCACCCATCTGCTGAACAGTGGCAGGGGGGTAGGAGTTCTGCAGTGTCTCGAGCATGTGATTGGGGCAGTGAGAAGCAAAGTGCTGGAGATTCACAGCCGTTTCCCACACAAACCCATTATCTTGATTGGCTGGAACACAGGAGCTCTGGTGGCCTGTCATGTGTCAGTGACGGAGTACGTCACTGCAGTTGTCTGCCTTGGGTTTCCTCTATTTACCATGGATGGCCCCAGAGGGGATGTAGATGATCCCCTCCTGGATATGAAGACTCCAGTCCTCTTTGTCGTTGTTCAGAATTCCCTTCAGTGTCTCCCTGACGCCATGGAGGACTTCCGGGAGAGGATTCTAGCTGAGAGCAGCTTGGTGGTGGTTGGGGGGAGCTGATGACAATCTCTGAATAAGCAAAGCAAAGAAGAAATCAGAAGGATTGACTCATAGCATGGTGGACAGATGTATTCAGGATGAGATTGTGGAATTTCTGACTGGAGTGCTCACTCGTGCTGAGGGTCACCTGGGCTCTGAACCTCGGGGTCAGGATGCGGAGAAGCAGCAGCCCCATGATGCGGGCTGCAGAGACTTGGCCTTTGAAGTCCCTGAGCGGGGCAGTCGACCTGCCTCCCCAGCTGCCAAACTGCCCACCTCACCCTCAGGCTCAGAGGACCTCTCCAGTGTGTCCAGCAGCCCCACCTCCAGTCCCAAGACCAAAGCGACCACAGTGACCTCTGCCCTGAAGTCCGGTCAGACTGGAAGCTCTCAGCTGCTGAAGAGACATGTGCAGCGGACAGAAGCTGTGCTGACCCACAAACGAGCTCAAGTTCCCATTTCATCAGAACCAGTGGAGGAAGGAGAGAAAGAGAATCTTAGGGTCCAGCTGAAGAGACACCATCCCTCAGGTCCTCTTCTTGGCAGTAAGACCTCCAAGCCACTGAAGATTAAGGTGTCCCTTATCTCCCAAGGGGACACAGCTGGAAGGCCTTGTGCTCCTTCCCAAGGAAGTGCTCCAGAAGGTGGGAAGCCCGTCACCATGACACTGGGGCAGACTTCAGCCGGGGCCAAGGAGCTCACAGGGCTTCTCACCACAGCCAAGTCCAGTGCTTCTGAAGGTGGAGTCTCAGCCAGCCCAGCCCCTTCAGTGGTCCTCGGCAGCACTGCACCCAGTGCCTTGCACACGCTGCAGAGCCACTTAGTGGCCACCTCTCCTGGAAGCTCCCTCCCAGGTGGCACACCAGCCAGCAGCCTCCTCCAAGGCCTCAGCTTCAGCTTGCAGGATATCAGCGGCAAGACCTCTGGCCTTCAGCAAATCCCTCCCCAGGAGCAGCCCCACAGGCCACCAGTGTGAAGTTGCCCACCCCCATGCAGAGCCTGGGCGCCATCACCACGGGCACCAGCACCATTGTCCGTACCATTCCTGTGGCCACCACTCTCTCCTCCTTGGGTGCCACTCCTGGTGGGAAGCCCACAGCCATCCACCAGCTGCTGACCAATGGGGGCCTTGCTAAGTTGGCAAGCAGCCTCCTTGGCCTGGCTCAGATCTCTAACCAAGCATCGGGCTTGAAGGTCCCCACCACCATTACTCTGACACTTCGTGGCCAGCTGGGCAGGATCACCACGCTGAGCCCCATGGGCTCAGGAGCAGCTCCATCCGAGGAGCCCCCTTCCCAGGTGCTGCCGTCCAGCTCACAGCGCCTGCCTCCAGCACCCTAAAGATGCCATGTGATATGTCCTCCTTACCAAATTGGTGAGAGCTGTCTCATGGTGTGCCCTGGGCACATGTGTGGTCCTGCTGAGTTGTCCACATGTCTGAAGACCTCTTTAAGACCGTCATTTTTGCCTCTCCGCCAACTGTCTTCAGAGTTGAGCTGTTGAGTCTTCATAGAAACCATTAGGTTAGGTGATATGGCACCAGCAAGGGAAACACCGTCATCCAGGATCTGCAAATCTGGTTCCTGGGCTCCCCAGCCTCCTCAGCAGATCTGACTGTGCATGGATCAGAGGCACTTCTTCCCCTGCTTAAGCTATGGTTTGACCCAAGCATCAGTATTGGACCGCCTGCTGCATAAGGAAGGTGTTTCCTTTTGGAGGTCTGTGCTACCCTCTGTGCCCAGTTGGGAGGAGACGTCCATATGGTCTGGGACTTCTGGGTTTCAGGAGTTAGAATGGAAAGCCCTTTGCTAAAGACTGGAGTCATCCTGGCCTGCCAACTGGTGGTTCAGAGCCAGAAGGGCTTGTTTAGGACATCACTGTTGCCTTCTCTGAGCAGTCATGGGAGAGTGCTCCCCATGCAACTCCACCTTAGAAACCATACCAGATACTGAGTAGCCTGCTGACACCTGAAAACTTCTAGTTTTTGTTAGTATCATAATGAAGGCAAAGAGAACTAGGCTGTCATTTTTCAGCCTCTTTGACTTACTCTAGATGTTAGGAGCAGTGGCTGCCAGATGAAACCTGGCCCCTTTGTCTTTTTCACCATGCCTTGTGCAGTTTCTGTATCCAGAGAATCCACAGTTTCAGATAGGCTGAAGAAAAGGAATGGAACAGCAAAGGAAGTGGCTTGAAGGATGTGCCAGTAAGCCCTGTGGTTTGGGCTTAGCTCTCTGCTCTGCCACCCAAGGAACTAGTGATTCAGCTGGAGATAAAGAGAAGAATTTGCAGAGTCAGAGAAGAAACCCCAACCCCTGAAAATCCTCTGTCTCCAGCCTCTGGAGGGGAAGCAGGGACGACAAGCTAAGGTAGTATCTTGGCCATCCCGGGAAACTGGTGGCATGAGGACGATGAAGGCCATGCTTCAGTGTTTTCGTCCCTATTTCGTCAGACTTTTTGTCTTCCTGCTTAGAAGCGGGAAGATGATTGACAGTGACTCTACTATGCAGGGTTGTTGGTACCAGGGAGCCCTGTAGGTGGCAGTCCCTGGAGAAGTGGTCACGGAAGAGGGAGCTCTGAGCCCCTGCTTATCTCTTCATAACACTTGTGTGCAAAGATAGTTTTAGATTTGGTTTTGAAGCTATCCTCCAGAACAGGCTCCCACACTTAGAATGTTTCCAGTTAAGGTAATAAATTAGGCAACCCAAGTGTAACTCTCTTCAGTGTCCTTTTCTGTAGGCAGGAAGGGCCTACAACATGGCTTAAATTAGAGTCCATGGTCCTGACCCACAGTACAGTATGTGTCTATACCGGGCCAGCTGTGTTCAATCTGGGAACCTTCCTGGCCAGTCTGAGTGGCAGCCAGAAGGCAGTGCATAGTGTCTAGGAGTCTCAGGCAAGGTAGGTCAGGGTACTGTGGGCAGGAGGGATGTGTGTGATAGGAGAGGGTACCCTAAACACCATACCTTCCCTCCCCGACCTGAAAAGCTGATCTCAACAGGGATTCACAGAGAATTAGGCTGTGTTTTTGCATTAGCTGGTGACTTTCTGAAATTTCTTAAATTCAGAAAGTTTTTAGTAAACTTGAGGAAGGTATGAAATCTCAGGAGGCATCCAGGACCCAAGGGTTTGATAACTTTACAGGTAGGATCATATCACACCAAAAGAGCAGAAGGCAGTAAGACTATATGAGCTATGTGAAGCTTTTAGGAATCATTTAGGACAGACAGAACCCCAAACAAGCCATTCATGACTTAAAAAAAGTTGCTGGCTCAGTGTATGCTAGGGACAAAGAAAAACTAACAAGCTGACCTGCCTTTATGGGACATTCTAGTGTGCTTGTAACGGATGACTTCCTTAGGTATGGTCTGTCCACCTTGAAGAACGCCACAACTGAAGAAGGGGAGCTGTGAGAACGTGGATTGTTTTACACCTTGGACAGGGCAACAGATGAAGTGGTTGAGGCCTCGCATTTTCCAGTTCCCTTCGCAAACTACATTTCTTGAAATACAAAAGGAAGCTTTACCTATTTCATAAAAGACCTGGAATCCATAACCTAGGAAGGTGGTACTGTTGGTAGTAAATGTGGAAGGATCAGGAAGGTCTTAAATTCTCGGATGACAGGCGCATGTTGATGCCCTATGGAGATACCCTTGTGCTTTGAGGTCACTGAGGCAGGAAGACCTGTCTACTCTTGGCCCCAGCACTACTACAGTCTTGGGCTGGATGAGTTATAGAGCTGAGCAGCTGTGATGGTTCTGTTCTTACACTAGCAAGAACAATTAAAAACAACAACAAAAAAGATTATTTCCTACTATACTCTCATAAGGAGATAAAATACATACATCAGTAAGCATAGCATGAAGCAGATTACAATACATATAATAAGACAGTTATAAGCAAAATGTCCTTACGTTGGGGACCATCTGCATTAATCTTATTTGAGTGCCTTAAAATACTTGATGGTCAACACCCAGCAACTTTGCTTAAAAGAAATACACCCTCTCCGATTCACAAGATTTTTCTGTGACTAAATTCTAACTGTCCTCTAATGCAATGTGAGAAGGACCCTAGTTGACTATGGCAAATCCCATAATGCAGTTCTTCCAAAAGTTGCTTTAAGACTCACCTAGGCCACTTATGAAAAATATAGGTTCCCCAGACTCCATGCTGACCAAATAAATGAGAGTCTCCAGTGGAGGAGACTGTAAATTTGTGTTTTTGATAAATGCCCAGCTCCCGGTTTTTATTTTAGCATAAGGGAGACTGAGCTTTCTCTAAAGTGTCTTTAAGGACAGAAATCCATCATTCATTCATTCAGTCAAATATTTAGTAACCTCATGCAGTATGCAAGAGCAGATTTTTCTTAATCTATGTTTTTAAATTGCATTTACAGCATGACTATGTCATTTTTAGCTGAAAAACTCTTTTTGAGTAAAAATGTTTGTTTTATTGGTGCTGTTTTAGAACACTATCAATGCATACCAGAAACCATATCCCCTAACACAGTGTTCCCTTCTGTGCAGTGCTTGTTACGCTACCCTAGGCTGCCTCAAGATAAATCAGAGAATAAATTTCATCAGGATCATTACTAAAATATATAAAACCATTCTGATCACTGTCTCATACATCCTTAAAATATGAAGCACACAGGATTTAAAATGTAAAAATACATATACCAAAAGCTGTTTTCTTTAAATTGCTAACTTCCCAACTTTGCAATTTCGGCAACATTTCCCATGTTCTGTATTTCTACCTTCTGCCTTTTGGTGGAAGGAAGTAATGGGTAGAAAGAGGAATATACTTTGGAAAGCCAGAAAGAAAGGTAAAAGCTGATTAATAAAAGGCTTGTTTGATGATGTTGCTATTTAAAAGGTACAAAATATTATGCTGTGAGTTGGGGAAGAATTAGCAGGTTTGTCCTGTTTCTTTCTAAATTTCCTACTTCCATCCTGACATCATCTCTTTCTCCTCCTTACCTCTTTTTCTTCCGTGTGTGTGTGTGTGTGTGTGTGTGTGTGTGTGTGTAGAGAGAGTGAGAGAGAGCGAGAGAGAAAAACACAAGGCAGTAGAAAATCAGAGAAAGAGAGCAGGATTTAGAAAAAGAAAAGAGGCCGGGCATGGTGGCTCACACCTGTAATTCCAGCACTTTGGGAGGCCAAGGCAGGCAGATCACAAGGTCAGGAGTTCGAGACCATACTAGGAATCTAACCAACATAGTGAAACCCTTAGCCAGGTGTGATGGTGTGCACCTGTAATCTCAGCTACTCAGGAGACTGAGGCAGAAGAATCATATGAACCTGGGAGGCAGAGGTTGCAGTGAGCCGAGATCACGCCATTACACTTCAGCCCAGGTAACAGTGTAAGACTCTGTCTCAAAATAAAAAAAGAAAAGAGAGAGAAAAAAAGAAAGAGAGAAGAGAAGGTTAAACTGTATCACTTGGTTCTGCTGGACTAAAATGTTGTAACCAAGGCCACATAGAGTGTGCCCCTTGAAACAAGAGGGCAAGAGAGCCATGGTGAGGACAAAGGATTAGGAAATGGCACACAGCCCTGGTTTTAAGCATGGCGTTATCTATTAATCGTAAAAATTCAGCAAATTGAAGTTTTCCATTGGTAAAAGCTTAGGATCTGCTAAAGAAGCAGAGTGAAAGACAATCAGCATCTATGGCAGTCACTCAGCCACATCTCATGAATTTCATAGCAGCAGTGAAACACTACCCACAAAACAGCCCTGTGTTCTGGGATGCTGTCACCTCACCTAATTTCCGTAACTGATCCTGAGGTAGACAGATGTGGCAGGAACAGGAACATGAATGTGGTATGCAGTGAAGTGAGGCCCTGGTAGCCTGCAAGGTCGACGCCTTCAGACCTTCACAAGCCCACTTCTCAGTCACTTTCTGCAGATATGCACGAAAACTGTTTATAAGAATACTCAATACCTCAACATACTTGGAGCCAAATAACCTACCTACTTACATGCTTTATTTGTAACATCTATAAACATACAATCACTCATAACACTACTGTGTTTTTGGTAAATTGTTTTCAGTAATACCTTAATGACTTGCAATACTTTCATTGATTTCATAAATAAAAATAACGTGAATTTAAATTCTAGTTCATAACAACTCTGGTTGTTATTTAAATAAACTTTTGTATAATTCACACAATTCTGATATAGGAGCCTCAACAGAAATGAAAAAGACAACAGAAAAATAAGCAGCAAATAGTAATAGCTAAATACTTAAAGCTGATGTCCCACAAAAGGTGAAATTCTATATGTGGAATGTAAACTAATTAAGTAATTTCTTTGGCCTAGAAAAGAAATCCAATAATAGTTTATTATTTTAGTTATTTAGTTATTTTTAATAAATCTGTTTCTTAGTCAAGTCACCTAACCTTCTTTAGTATCAATTTTTCTATCTAGGTTTCTGCTTACATATATCTGTAAGTAAAGATGATGATAATGACCAAATACAGTTATCATGAGTATAAAATAGAGTACCTTGCACAACATAGTGGGTACTTGCTAAATATGACTTCTTGCAGTGCTAAATGCTAATACTCAACTTCTCTGTTAAAAGGGGGAAATGAAAATCTCTCAAAGAATTCTTCTTATCCAAAGATATGAAATAAGTTTACGTAAGTAAGCTTGTCAAAAGGTCAAAAAACTCTGCCAAACCAGGAAAGGAAGATAATCCAATGCCATAAATTTCCAAAATTTGAAAACCTGACAGCCAGGGAAACAAATGGTGATTCCAGAGCCTAGTAGAACAGAACATTCTGTGAGGCTCCTGACGCTATCCCCAGAACCTACACGACGTTTTTTTAAGTGCAACCACAAAATTAAACTACGCTGAATTTATCGGTTCAAAAGAAATGCACTGCTTTGTTCATGCTCATGAGATTCCACTTCAGCCCCCCTAATTAACTAAACATCTAATCATTTTTACACCATACTTTAATCAAATGATTCAATCATCCTCCCCTTATCTGTCATTGTTAAATGGAAAAAAACAGAAACTACTCTAGGTATATTAAACAGAAATTAGGTAAGCAGAAAATCCTCAGAGGGGCTGGAAGAGTGGGCATAAACCAGGCCTACATCTGTGCTGTTGCATCATCATGGCTACAACTCAGAGCAGAGACAACTGCTGCTCCCGCCCCCAACACAACTGCCTCTCGACACCCACAAAGCTGGTAGTACCTGAAATGCCCTTCCACAATTGCGCCTATGTCTTTGTTTTAGACAGAGCCGCAAGAAAATGACCTTATACTCCTCTTCTACTTACCAAGATACATGTGAGTGCATCCCAAATCCTGGCTCTACAGGAGATGTGAAATGTTGTCTGAAACTTTTCAGTCTCTGCTGCGCAGGAAAACACCAATGAAGTTGGGTAAATCTACAGCATATTCCACAACAGTTTCCTTGCAATTGTATAATACAATGGCTGGCCCTCATGATCAATTTTGTTTAGCCTAGGCCAGCGTTGGGTTCAGATTTCAGTTGACAGTCTAGCAAACTACCACTTGTGCTAACACACGGAATCCAGAAACTCCAAGAGGACACTGTATTAGCCGTTCTCATGCTGCTATGAGGAAATACACGAGACTGGGTGATTTATGAAGAAAAGAAGTTTAATTGACTCACAGTTCCTCATGGCTGGGGTGGACTCAGGAAACTTACAATCATGGCCAAAGGCACCTCTTCACAAAGGAGCAGGAGAGAGAATGAGTGCCAAGCAAAGGGCGAAGCCCCTTGTAAAACCATCAGTCTCATGAAAACTCACTCACTAGCAGAAGAACAACATGGAGGAACACACCCCAATGATTCATTTATCTCAAGCTGGTCCCACCCTTGACACATGGGTATTATTAGATACCCAGATAGATCAGCTTTGCCCAACCTACAGCTATATTTCTACTTCCTGGTCTAACACTTGTAGAAACCATTGCCATGCAAAGTCCTTGGGTATCTGCTTAACATAGCAAAATCTTTTGGTATGTCAGTGTTCTCTTTCTAAGTTAGATTTGTGTTCTGCAGCATGCTAGACTCTGACTCCAGTTATAATAGGTAGAGAAGCAAAGAAGTCTGGTAATGAAAGGGCCTGAGGAGAGTTGGCAACTTATTTACCTCAGGTAAAGTAACTCTTGTGTGTCCTCAAATAAACTACAACTAACCTCATCAGATAGGGAAAGAGAGCTGCTTTTGCTTGCAAGGGAGGTTTGGTGAGAAGGGGATTTAGAGTGGTCAAATTCAACTGAACACACACAAATGTCCCAGGGCAATTCACAAGGTCTCATGCCAATCAGTGTTCTAATGTTCACTTAAAAGGTATGACAACCTGAGCACGGTGGCTCACACCTATATTCTCAGCACTTTAGGAGGCCAAGGTGGGAGGATCACTTGAGGCCAGGAGTTTGAGACCAGCATTAGCAACACAGAGAGACCCCCATCTCTACAAAAATAAAAAATTAGCTGGGCATGGTGGTGTGCACCTATAGTCCCATCTACTCAGGAGCCTGAGGTGGGAGGATCCCTTGAGCCCTGTAGTTTGGGGCTGCAGTGAGCTATGATCACACCACTGCACTCCAACCTATATAACAGAGTGAGACCCTGTCTCTAAAACAACAACAACAACAAAAATTTTAGTGATATGACAAAATGTGAATCCACTTATACTGTAACTTAACAACCCATAGGATCAGATTCTGTATAATGTAGGGATATATCAGTCCTGATCTAAGGCCACAAGAGATAAAAGATCATCTGAGGGTAATTCTATCACCCAGGCTGAAGTGCAGTGGTGCAATCTCGGCTCACTGCAACCTCCACCTCCCCAGTTCAAGGAATTCTCCCACCTTAGCCTCCCGAGTAGCTGGGACTACAGGCATGAATCACCATGGCCAGCTAATTTTTGTATTTCTAATAGAGATGGGGTTTCTCCATGTTGGCCAGGCTTGTCTTGAAATCCTGACCTCAAGTGATCCGCCCGCCTCAACCTCCCAAAGTGCTGGAATTACAAGCACGTGCCACGGCGCCCAGCTGTTTCCTTCTTTAATCGCTCCAGAGCTATTTTCTTTTAGCAACTCTGCTTCACAACCCTTGAAATTTCTCATTCTCATTCTAATGATTTATCATAGCAAACACTTTGCCAGAGTCTAGCCTTCTAACAGGCACATCATTTCAGGAAGCCATAGCAATAATTTTAGTGACTTCTTTTTATCACTGTGTACCATTAATTATGAGAGTCCCATGTTCTAATAATAACATGGTTGCCATTATCTGTAAGAAGAACCGGAATAGATAACCCGTCCAATGTTTCCATCCTTGAGAGTCTGTTATCTGTAACCCCTTCTGGAAGGAGGAAACAGAAACCACTTTAGATATTTTTGGGAAAGAGAATCTTAAGAAAAAAATATATTTTATGCAGGAAAAACATGTTTGTAGAATCATTTTAAAGGCTGCAGAAGCAGGAGTCAGAGGCGGGGGACACACCACTGTAGTGGCAAGCCCAAGATCAAGAAACATCTGCTGCCATCACCACTGCTACTGCCAATCATCTCTTTATACCCATGAAACTGGAACCCTGAGGCTGGCTGCAGTGACTGCCACAGCTACCACCTGATATCCATGAGGCTGGTGTGTACAAACTTCAGGTCTCATAAGAGTGCATCCAATTGGTAGAATCCTAGCTGCTTGGGGTCTGGAAAACATATATTTAAGTTACCAACTTTTAAAGAATAAGAAAGCATTCTAAACTGGAGGTAGAATAGAGGAGGAGCAAGCATTCACAAAAGCCACAGGTAGTTTTAGTCTCAGGAAGTGTGAGTCTCTATTTGGTTGTATATGGTCAATCTTTCACATCTCCTCCTCCTCCTCCTGTTTCTCTGCCTAACATATCAACTGATACATGTGTTTAAGGGTTGGGCAGGCACCTTGAACTTGTTCCTGGATGTTCAAGGGCTAGTATTTGCTGGTTTCTGGGGTATTGCCCCTTGTCCATGAAGTTCCTGGTGGCCTGTTACAGTCCCATGCAGAAGTCTGCAGTGGCTCACGCTTAATATTCCTAGCACTTTTCGAGGCCAAAGCAGGTAGATCCCTTCAGCCCATGAGTTCAAGACCAGCCCGGGCAACATAACAAAACCCCATCTCTACAAAAAAAAAAAAAAAAATTAGCCAGGCCT
Source organism: Aotus nancymaae (assembly GCF_030222135.1). Lineage (NCBI taxonomy): Eukaryota > Metazoa > Chordata > Mammalia > Primates > Aotidae > Aotus > Aotus nancymaae. The sequence goes on along the minus strand of NW_026988447.1, from coordinate 8,768,406 downwards.
GGTGGTGCACACCTGTAATCCCAGCTACTCAGGAGGCTGAAGGAAGAGAATCGCTTGAGCCCAAGAGGCAGAGGTTGCAGTGAGCTGAGATCGTGCCACTGCACTCCAGCCTTGGTGACAGAGCAAGATGCTATCTCAAAAAATTTTTTTAATTTTAAAAATTTTTAAAGAAATCAATGCTAGGCTTAATACTAACTTACAGAAATAGGGCAAACTTACATAACTTCACTCTCTGTTGATATGTTTGGGCATCCTTAGGGAGTCCTGGCAACATTCAGACAAAAATTTAGAAGGTCTAGAGAAGATCACATACAAACCCCTACCAAGGGAATGAAGGCTCGTACCATGTGCAGAGACCTCCAGAGAAATTGCTTCTTCATCCCCGTTCACTAGTCTACTTTATCACATGCTTGGCTGCATTGTCTCTTATGTTTAAAATTAACTAAAAGATCATTAGGAATTTTGTGAGAAAAATTGTCTTCCTTTTATCCTACAAATAAAGTTTTCTATTTTTTTAAGTGACATAGGGGTTTAAAATATAAATAAGAAAATATAGAAAGTATATATATAAGCACCCAGAGAATAAGCACTTTAGATACCATGGTACCTTTCAAAAAAGAAAACTGAAATCATCCCAGTCATGTTTTCTTTCTTTCTTAAAAGTTAATCGGCCAGGCACAGTGGCTCACGCCTATCATCCCAGCACTCTGGGAGGCCAAGGCAGGCGAATCACCTGAGGTCAGGAGTTCCAGACTAGCCTAGCCAACATGGTGAAACCCCGTCTCTACTAGAAATACAAAAATTAGCTGGGCGTGGTGGCAGCTTCCTGTAATCCTAGCTACTCAGGAGGCTGAGGCAGGAGAGTCACTTGAGCCTGGGATGCAGAGGTTGCAGTGAGCTGAGATTGTGCCATTGCACTCCAGCCTATGCTACAAGAGAAAAACTCCATCTCAAAAAAATAAAATAATATCAAATAACATTAAAAAGTTAATCATCATGGCTGTCTAGCCATGTTTATACATCTCCAACATCAGTTTTAGAGATTGAAGAAGATTTAGGGAAACATAATAATTGTAAAATTCTAGAACAGTGTGCCGTATTTGGATATGTCAAAAATACTACTTCTTAAAATGTTGTCAAAATATTACTTGCTTCAGGAACACATATAGTGTTTGTTAAAAATGAAGAATAGGCAGAGCTTGGTGGCTAACGCCTGTAATCCCAACACTCTGGGGGGCAAAGGCAGGGTTTGAGGCAGGATTTGAGGCCAGGAGTTCAAGACCAGCCTGGCCAACATGGTGAAACCCTGTCTCTACTAAAAAAAAAAAATATATATATATATATATATATATATATACACAAAAAAAAATTTAGCCAGACATGGTGGCAGGTTCTTATAGTCCCAGCTACTCAGGAGGCTGAGGCAGGAGAATCACTTTAACCCAGGACGTGGAAGTTGCAGTGAGCCAAGATCGTGCCACAGGACTCCAGCCTGGATGACCAAGCGAGACTCTGTCTCAAAAACAAAAACGAAAAAACACTGGAGAATAGCTTTGTCATAATTTACTCCAAAAAAAATTTTTTTAATCAAAAGAATTAAATTAAATTTAAAATGGAGACTAGGGAGCCCATCTCAGACCTATAAAATCAGAATCTCCAGGTGGGGGTCCACAAATTCACATTTATAGCAAGGTTCCAGATAATGTTGATCTCCCTACATTTGAGAACACTGGATTGTTTTAAAGAGAGGATCTATTTTCCCCCAATATACCAGAATATTTCTGTTTCTTGAACTTTTCTGTTCTCTAATTTTTATTTCAGGAGACAACAATGGATGGTCTCTGCAATTTGACAAATATTTTGCCAATTACTTCAAAATGACTTCCCCATATCCCTTTGAGGCAGAAAAACCTGAATGTTGTAAGTAATCGGAGCAGTTATTTTCTTTTCCATGAGTTCATAAGATACCATTGTTTAAAAGTTTGATTCAACATTTTAAAAAAAGATTGCCTCTCAACCTGGAAATCACTTTTAATTAAAGAAATTAAAGAAACTTAAAAATTTGTAAGAGATCAATTATAGTTTTCTAATTGGAAACTCTATTAAAGATACAGCCTTCACTAGGAAAATTTATTTCAAAAAAGACTCACAGATCTTAAGTGTGAAAGTAATAAATTGTGTCAGATATTGTGAACAAAATCAATGTCAGTTAGTCAAGGATGCTATTTTATATGAGTTATCTTTTTGCAATCACAGTAAAATTTGATGTAAAGAAAAAAGAGAAAACAGAGAGGGCAGAAAAGCTGTTTGGATTTTAATGTTTACCAGGAAAAATCTTCTGAGCTGCAAAACCCTTATTCATTATGACCCGCTATGTTTAGTCATACACTGAAAACGTACAAAAACACTGGAAGGGTGTGAAGGGTATAAACCTGAGGGTTAACTATAATATTTTAGATTGGAAAGATCTATGAAAATAACTCCTCTTAAATAAATTTCGTCTATTCTAATACATTATGCAAATGTAAATCTGTGCCTTGGAGCTATCATTTTAACACTAGCTTTTCAAAACCTCGGTTAAAAATCAGGGCATAGAGGAAGAAATCCTTTGCTATATTATTTTTCTTTATGTTCTACCATGAATTGTAAAATCTAGCTTTTTGAATTTTTAATATTGTCTTCACTACTTAAATGAGTTTAATCAAAAACTACTAACAATCCCCAATTTAAGGGGATAGACAACTCTGTTGTGAGACTCACAGGGTACTCAGTAACCTATCTCAGCATCATGCCATTATTTAGAGGGAAACCAAATAATTTGCCCATTAAAAAGCTAAAAATTGGCTGGGCACAGTGGCTCACACTTGTAATCCCAGCACTTTGGGAGGCTTAGGTGGGAAGATCTCACTTGAGTCCAAGACTTACTTGAGTCAAGGCCAGCCTGGGCAACATAGTGAGACCCCAGTCTCTCCAAGAAAAAAGATTGAAAATTAGCTGTGCTACTCAGGAGGCCGAGGTGGGAGATCTCTTGAGCCCAGGAGTTTGAAGCTGCAGTGAACTGTGATTGAGTCACCGTGCTCCAGCCTGGGCAATAGAACAAAACAGTGTCTCAGAAGGGTAAAAAAAGAAAAGCTGAAAGCTTTTGGGACAGGAAAAAGTTAATAGATATAATTTAACTGATAATTTTTTAAATAATGAATTAAGTATGTCATCTCAAAACAGTTTTTTCTTTTATTACATATTGTTTTTGTTTTATTTCTTAAATTTTAAATGAATCTTTTAATACCTCACCTTGTTCCCAAAAGTATTTTCAGCAACTTGCAATTAAAATATAGCTACTAAAAGCCTTAAACCATTAACATGATATAAAGGCAAAAGTTAAGTGGTGAATGGAAAGCGAATGACCAAAAAAAAAATTATCTAAGAAAATTCTACCTGACAAAAGTTCAGTGACTTCATCCAAAGCATAGTTATGAATTTCATAGCCATTAAGTCCAAGAGATAAAATAATACATTATGTTAGCTTTCATAGTTTGTAAAGCAAAACAAACAAATGGGGAAAAACCAGATCAAATCTGCAAGAGAAATATATTTTTGCCTGATTCTGCACCCCGGAAGACATTTGTCACAAGTATAATTACATAAAAGGAATGAAGCTATATAATAAAGGCTGTGTAAAAAAAATACAGAAGGAACTTTCTCCATCAGTGATTAACAAAAACAAATACATTGTTTAGAGTTCTTTAAAGACAACTTGGCTGGGAGTGCAGCAAATAGCTAAATTTATTTTTCAAACCTGAAAACAGTATAAAAATAGAATGGCAAGTGTGGTGTAAAACTTGGGGGTAAATTTAATTTAAGGTTCCTGTGTCCCACCTTATTTAAAGCAGATTATTGGGATTTATTGGAAATTAAACTGAGCATAGCTTATAATCATTTTTGACAAGATAAAATAATGTGAGGAATTCACATTGTTAAAGTTACCTTTCAAGAGCAATATCATGGAAAATGTAATATCTATGATGAGCCAATAAATTAACAAAATTTAAGTTTAAAGGAGTTGAAAAGTACAGAGATTTGGAAAGAATTGCTCGCTCAGCAGTAATTTGACCACTCAGAAGCTGCCAGCATTAACTTGCTACTGCATTATTCATCTTTCTATCTTAACATAGTTGAAATTTCCTATACAAACTATTTTTATCAAATTTTCAATTAGCATTTCATCATAATCACATATCTATATTACTACAAGATCTTTTAAAATATACCACGTAATAGTATATTTTGTAAATGACATAATTTCCTTAATCATTCCTTGGCTGTTGGGTATTTATGTGTTGTTTTTAAATTTTTCCCCATTGCAGTTAACCCTGTAATCAACATACATGGATTACCTTAATTTAGTCTCTATATATTAAAAAAAAAATACTGGGATTAAAGCTAATTTCTCTACCCTCCATTTCTGCCCTTCCTACTCTAATTCTCAGGACCTTCATCTTCCTTCCCAACCTTCTCCATCCCATCCCCACAACATACACATAGACTCACATATTAGATGATATAATTTTTTTTTTTAGATGGAGTCTTGCTCTCTCACCCAGGCTGGAGTACAGTGGCACAATCTCCACTCACTACAACCTCCACCTCCTGGGTTTAAGCAATTCTCCTGCCTCAGCCTCCCGAATAACTGAGATTACAGGTGCCAACCACCACACCCGGCAATTTTTGTATTGTTAGTAGAGATGGGGTTTCACCATTTTGGCCAGGCTGATCTCGAACTCCTGACCTCAGGTGATCCACCCGCCTCAGCCTCCCAAAGTGCTTGGATTACAGGCGTGAGCCACCACCCCTGGCTAGATATGATTTTAACTTAAAGAGACAGCATCCGTTTTCAGACATCCATAACCAAAATGAGTACTTGCAACTATGTAACTGTTTTAAAGTTCTTGGCAGATGCTCTGTTTACATGAAACACTACATCTAAGTTATGGTCCTGATCTCTTGTAACCCTATAAAGAAGTCTCCGGAGATATTTGGGAGGAGAGGAAGAACACATGTCACTTCATATCTGAGCAAAAAAACCTCCTCATAAACAGTCGTTCACCAGGGTCTCTGCTTGGCCATGGGGACACTTGCCTGCTCTTTGCAAGTTTCCCCATAAAGGTCAGAAACTGGAAGCCAACAAGCAGAAAATTCTCACAGTTTTGTTTGTCCAATATTATTTTAAAATGTTTTAAGTTAGCTAATATCAGTTTTTAAATAGGTAGTTATATATAAAACATTGTATTTCTGGCTTCTTTGAGGAAGTTGGCAGACATAGCTACACGTTTCTATTCTAACATGGCAGCAGATGGGAGCAGCTGTTGCACTCAGACATCTGGACACAGTCTACATCGACTTCACCTGACCGCTGGACACATTTGAGTCTGTAACCTCTGCCGTATAGTTTAGGGCTCCAGAAGTAAATATGGAGGGGAAACATTTCTCATTGCTCTCAGAAATTGTCCATTCCCCATCAGAGCAGGAATTAAACTATATTTATTATCCTAAATAATAATCTCATTATTCTTTTTAGCTATATGAATACATCATTGCAAGTCTCTAATAGACTTTAGATTTATTGACTCACATCCTAACACTATCGCTACAGACCCACAAGATAGCCAAGGTCATACATTTCATTCTCCCTCTTTTTCCAACACCCAACATCAGGGAAAATAGAATCCTATGCAGAAAAAAATGTTCACTCCCATAAATAAACTTTTATTCATCCTTTACCCCTATTTAAGCCAAAAGAAGATATTTTTTTTTTTTTTGAGACGAGTCTTATTCTGTCGCCCAGGCTGGAGGGCAGTGGCACAGTCTCGGCTCACCATATCCTCTGCCTCCAGGTTTAAGAGATTCTCCTGCCTCAGTCTCCCGAGTAGCTGGGATTACAGGCGCCCACCGCCACACCTGGCCAATTTTTGTATTTTTAGTAGACATGGGGTTTTACCATCTTGGCCAGGCTGGTCTCACACTCCTGACCTCAGGTGATCTGAGCGCCTCAGCCTCCCAGAGTGCTGGGATTACAAGCATGAACCATCATGCCAAGCCAAGATCTTTTTTAAAAATTATTTGAAGAAATCCTGATTTAAAAAAAAAAATCTATAAACACTATCATTTGTTTTTAGTTTTCCTCAGTCTTGCTAGTTAAAAGTGATTTTTAACTTTAAAGGTTTTGATTATGCTAAATAAATATTTTTAAATGGCAGTTCTAATATGAACATTAAGCCTCATCACACATTATTATGTGACGGTCACACATTATCATGTGATGGTCAACCCTTAGTGGTGTAAGAGCAGACGATTCCATTCATTTTGCAATGAATGGAGAACAGTCTGCTATTTTAAAAGAAGTGCATGAGCTGGTAAGTGTGTGTTTCCAAATAGTAATGCTCTATCATTATTTTAAGATTACATTAAAAGCAAACTTTGGAACCTTAATTTGAAGCATTGCCTAAATTGCTTAGGTAACGTATGATATGCTTTTGTATTACATGATTTTCTCATAGCTTCTCATTTCTTTCTTTTCATTACACTCCTCTTCCGGGTCCCTCACTGTCATCACGCCTTGCCACTTCCCTTGACTCAGTGGTCGGTTCTGTGCCACTGCAATGTCGTTGCCAAGGTCTGGAGCTTGACTGTGATGAAACCAATTTACGAGCTGTTCCATCAGTTTCTTCAAATGTGACTGTAATGTAAGTAGAAAAGAATTACTTCATCCTGACAGCCAGATAGTACCTGGAAAATTGTATTATAATTAAGACCATGTCATTATTAATAATGTATTTTTATTCAAAGATGATGTCATTTTTCCTGGGTCAGGTATAATAATTACTGATATTTACTTTGCATTTATTAAATGCTAGACCTTCCCTTAAATTATTCTTTATATTAACGTATTAAACCCCTTATAACAATCCTGTGAGGTATGGAGTATCACTGTATTTCATCTAAACAAAAAAAGTCATCAATTTCATGTGCTACTGAAGAAAAAACGGCTTCTACAAAAATTATGATTATTTCATTCTATTTTCAGAGAAAAAAAATCAGAATCCTTCTCTACTACTTGTATCAAATTACTAGAAAATCCAAATCAAAGGATATTCTGATGCAGCGAATTTCATTTTTCATTTCCCCACAAGCAAGATTTGAATCCATTCTTAAACAATTCAACCAACATTTGTAAAACAAAGAACAGAGAGAGAAAGCTGGAGGAATGCAGGGGAATAAGGCAATGGCTAACTAGAGAGGGCATGCCCCACACAGAGGGTGAATCATTTAATTGAATTAATTCCCATTCCATTTGAAACATTGTCATGGTCTAATATACACATACATACATAAAGACATGTGGGCAGAAAGCTGTGACCTACCAGTTTTCAACTTCTGGTATAAAGAACAAAACTGGGACCAGGTCCTTATAAATGATTGTCTACAAGAAGGCAAGGGAGAAGGAGTCAAACATGACTGCAAGGTTTCTGTTCTAAGCAACAGTGTGATCTGAGAATAGGGAGACTTGGTGGCAGTGATTAAGATAGGGACTGGGACTCTGATGTTAGATTTTTTTTTCAATTTGAGATTAACAGGTCACTCAGTGGAAATCTCCAACAGGCATATGGCTATATAGGAATAAAGCTCCGGAGTTTATGTGAACAATATTTAATTTTATTTTTTGTTTAAAAAACATCATTCTCTTGTGCTTTTGGTTGCACCACTAGATTCCAGTTGTCCATTTATGCTTTTCTCTGCAGAACACTGGCTTAGACTCATACCTAGTCCCAGTCTGTTTGTTCAGTTCCATACAGAAAAAGAACTCTATGCTTTATAATAAATACATTAAAAAGTAAATATTAAATTTCATTAATGAGTTCTGTCCACACTTTGAGTTGGAACTATTATAGGGAAATCTCAGAAGTGGACGGAATCATATATAAGAATCAAAGAAGCCAATACTCCAAGAAATGTTTATTGAAGTCAGGATTTTTTAAAGACATTTCACATAAATGCTAATGGACAAAACAGGAAAACATAGATAGATATGATCATTTTTACATTGTTCTAGCTTGCTAAACACTAACTTAGACTATCTGAGACTTGACTTTAAGATCCTTACATTTAATCACTAGAACTCTATGAGCTAACACTAAGAACTTTCTTTATAAAAACTAGAGCTAGCTTTGACAATAATGATTAAACTAGGCAGTTTCTCTCTCTCTCTCTCACACACACACACACACACACACACACACACACACCCTTTTTGACTGTGTGAACAATCAAAGTTGCAATGTCAAATTTTAAAATATAAGAATTTGTTATGAAGTATTTTGGTTTATTCTACTCCATGAGAATAACAGCATCTATCTCTTTCTATCCCAATAGGATATTATGAAATATAGAGAATGTTATTTATAAAAATATTTTATGTCATTTAGAAAGAAGTAACTTATAAATCCTAGGCCTTGTTAATAAAAACCCAACTTTTTAAGTAATGTTACTTAGAGGTGTTTCAAGCCTCACTTTCCTCTAAAGTACCTCTCCTCTTTCAAGTGCAATTAACCTTTTTCTCTTGGGTTCTCTCATAGAACCTCCTTTAAGTATACTAAACATTCTTGCTTGTACTATAGTGATTCAGGTCCTATTGTCTACCTGAAACAGAAAAATACCATGAGCTCCACGGGGCCTATCTATCACCCAAAGTTCCTAACAGAGCCTAATAATCCATACATAAATGTTTTTGAAATGAATTTATAAATAAACACAATAAAAACAAAAGAAGTTGATTGCCTCTTTACCTCTGGACTATAAGATTTATGTTATTTTTCAAAGAAAATTCTCTATATATAGATAAAGTATAATTTGTCCAAATAGAGTATAAACTTCTTAAAGGCAGGTATTCAACATGTGCAAATAGCAGGGATTCGACACATTTTTTGAGATAATGAATGAATGAATGAACACATTTTTAAGAACACACTACACTTTCACGTATATCCTTAAATCAAGCTCAATTTTTTTTTAACGCAGGGTCTCACTGTGTCCCCCAGGCTGGAATGCAAATGTGCAATCACAGCTCACCGTAGCCTTGACCTCCAAGGCTCAGGTGATCCTCCTACCTTAGCCTCCCAAGTAGTTGAGACTCCCAGCATGCACCACCATACCCAGCTAATTTTTTATATTATTTGTAGAAATGGGGGTCTCACTATGTTGCCAAGCTGGTCTGGAACTACTGGGCTCAAGTGATCCTCATGACTCGGTCTCCCAAAGTGCTGGAATTACAGGTGTGAGCCATCGCGCCCAGGCAAATCCAAATATTTAACAATTTCTCTTTGCACAATATAAACATTTAAACAGGATATTAAGCAGAATTTGGAAACTAAGTCAAGTCAGAATCATTAGCAGAAAAGAGATCCTCAATTAGTTAATATAAACAAGGAAAGAATATTTGGTGACAGCCAGCAACTGAGAGTGATTTCAAGAGGGAATTATTTGTTAATCAGCCTTTGGTATTATTTATTTAAAAAGCCATTAAGTGTCTGATATGTGTAGTCTACAAAAGTGATTGTTAACTTTTTTCTTTCATTAGTGTTTCCCTTCCCTCAGGGAGCATTTTTAGACTTTTTTTTTTTTCTATTTGTCCCCTCCTGTGAAATTTTAATACTACAGATATACGGTCAGGCACAGTGGCTCACACCTGTAATCCCAGCACGTTGGGAGGCCAAGGCGGGTGCATCACGAGGTCGGGAGTTCAAGACCAGCCTGATCAACATGGAGAAACCCTGTCTCCACCAAAAACACAAAACTTAGGTGGGCGTGGTGGCACACACCTGTAATCCCAGTTACTCGGGAGGCTGAGGCAGGAGAATCACTTGAACCCCGAGGTGGAGGTTGCAGTGAGCTGAGATAGTGCCACTACACTCCACCCTGGGTGACAAAGTGAGACTCTGTCGCAAAAAAAAAAAAAAAACTACAGATATACTATATATTTTCTTGTGTATATCTGTGCGTTATACATTTAAAAAGTAAGACTTTTCTTTTTCACTTCTTAAGAACCAATTCCCACTTTCACTGAGAATGCATGGTCTTCTGGACTCTAGAACAGTGTTTCTTAAATTAGATTCCAAAAATGTGTTCTGAAGAGTCCGAGAAACTTTTTTTTAAGAAGGATTCATCACCAAGTTTAAGCAACGCTGCTTCAAAACCTAAACATTGTTAGCGCTTGTTGTTTAAAACTGTCTTAACCTGAGTTAAATTAACCTCCAGACAAAGCATATGTTGCTCGCTTATTAGCATCTGCTCCATGGTACTATATAATGATAGTACTAATAATATCATATTATTAGATACCATCTAATCCAAATCCCTCCTTTCACAGTTAAAGAGACTGACTTGGAAAGGTTGTGTGTGATTCATGCAAGGAACCACAGCTACACTGTTTTTTTTATTATTATTATTATAATTGTTTTATTTATTTTGCTTTTACTACATTACATTGCTTTTCTAAAACAAAAAAATTAAGGGCTTGGGACTTTCCAGTACAACCACAATTATGTGGGTCTGCTCTATCAAACTGCTTACTAAATTGTTATACAAGAGAAAATCTTTCTGTACAACTTCTTAGAAGTTGAAATGGGAGCACTTATTGAACAAAGATGATTCGATTATAGGTACCAATTGATGGTTGCCTTTCTAACTGATTTTAAGGTGGTAGAATGTGAGCAATGAAATATTGAGGAATACAATATTTAATTGCTTGAGTGTGTTTTAAACAGAAAACACTTTTTATTGTCACTCAGGGACTGAGATGCCTTTGAATGTTTTTGTTAAATAAAAATAAGAAAGAAAAACATAACTGAAAATCAATTTTTTCAATTTTATTTTTTAACATTTTTGGTCCAAATTACAAAGTCATCACCAAAATTTAAGAAAATATGAGTAGCTTTAATAAAACCAACAGCTAGACCTAGTTCAAGTGATATGATAAATATGAGAGAGACATCATGAAGCCAAATGTTTACTGAAAGCCAGTATTAAATAGTTTGTAATTATCCCTATTTTTATAATTTAAAAGTAAAGGAAAACAACTTTAAGAATGAAAATTTACATTTATTGCAGGTCACTTCAGTGGAACTTAATAAGAAAGCTTCCTCCTGATTGCTTCAAGAATTATCGCGATCTTCAGAAATTGTAAGAAAATACTTAATTCCTGGTATTAAAATTAACTAACGTTTTTGGCCTATATCTTGCTTCCCACTTCTGTGAACACCAATACTGTTCCACTGCTTATGTCTAATCCCTATTCAGGGAAGCATTTAGCTGTTAACTGGAGACCTCCATGTAATTTTTTTTTTTCTGATAATTCTAGAAACCATTCTAGAAATATCTCAGGCATCTATTCCCGAAGGAACTGCAACGTGTGTGCTGCGAATCCTCCTACCACACTCCCCCAAAAATGGAGATACTTAGAAGCTTTTTCCCTCTGCATTATTCTAACGTGGAACACCTCAATGCTCCTTTTTTTTTTTAATTGTACTTTAGGTTCTGGGTACATGTGCAGATTGTGCAGGGTTGTTGCATACGTACTTACATGGCAAGGTGGTTTGCTGCCTCCATCCCCCGTCACCTATATCTCCCCATGTTATCCCTCCCCTATCTCCCCACCCCCTGCTGTCCCTCCCCTAGCCCCCCCAACAGACCCCAGTGTGTGATGCTCCCCTCCTCGCGTGCATGGGTTCTCATTGTTCAACACTCACCTATTAGTGAGAACACGCAGTGTTTGATTTTCTGTTCTTGTGTCAGTTTGCTGAGAATGATGGTTTCCAGATTCATCCATGTCCCTACAAACTCATCATTTTTTATGACTGCATAGTATTCCATGGTGTGTATGTGCCACGTTTTCCTTGTCCAGTCTACCATTGATGGGCATTTGGATTGGTTCCAGGTCTTTGCTATTGTAAACAGTGCCACAATGAATATGCATGTACATGTGTCTTTATAATAGAGCAATTTAAAATCCTAAGGATATATACCTAGTAATGAGATTGCTGGGTCAAATGGAATTTCTATTTCTAGATCCTTGAGGAATGACCACTCTGTTTTCCACAATGGTTGAACTAATTTACACTCCCACCAACAGTGTAAAAGTGTTCCTAATTCTCCACATCCTCTCCAGCATCTGTTGTCTCCAGATTTTTTGATAATTGCCATTCTAACTGGCATGAGATAATATCTCAGTGTGGTTTTGATTTGCATTCCTCTAATGACCAGTGATGATGAGCATTTTTTCCTATATTTTTTGGCCTGATATATATCTTCTTTTGAAAAGTGTCCGTTCATGTCCTTTGCCCACTTTTGAATGGATTTGTTTTTTTCTTGTAAATCTGTTTTAGTTCTTTGTAGATTCTGGATATTAGCCCTTTGTCAGATGGGTAGACTGCAAAATTTTTTTCCCATTCTGTTGGTTCCAGTTCACTCTAATGATTGTTTCTTTTCCTGTACAGAAGCTCTGGAGTTTAATTAGGTCCCATTTGTTTATTTCGAGTTTTGTTGCCATTGCTTTTGGTGTTGTAGTCATGAAGTCCTTGCCTGTGCCTATGTCCTGAATGGTTTTGCCTAGGTTTTCTTCTAGGGTTTTTATGGTGTCAGATCTTATGTTTAATTCTGTAATCCATCTCAAGTTAATTTTAGTGTAAGATGTCAGGAAGGGGTCCAGTTTCAGCTTTCTGCACATGGCTAGCCAGTTTTCCCAACACCATTTATTAAACAGGGAATCTTTTCCTCATTGCTTGTTTTTGTCAGGTTTGTCGAAGATCAGATGGTTGTAGATGTGTGGTGTTGCCTCTGAGGCCTCTGTTCTGTTCCATTGGTCTATATCTCTGTTTTGGTACCAGTACCATGCTGTTTTGCTTACTGTAGACTTGTATTATAATTTGAAGTCAGGTAGTGTGATGCTTCCAGGTTTGTTCTTTTTACGTCAGATTGCCTTGGTGTGGTCTCTCTTTTGGTTCCATATGAAGTTTAAGGTGGTTTTCTCCAGTTCTGTGAAGAAGGTCATTAGTAGCTTGATGGGGATAGCATTGAATCTATAAATTACTTTGAGCAGTATGGTCATTTTCATGATACTGATTCTTCCTGACCATGAGCATGGAATGTTTTCCCATCTTCTCTTATTTCCTTGAGCAGTGGTTTATAGTTCTCCTTGAAGAGGTCTTTTACATCCTTTGTTAGTTGTATTCCCAGGCATTTTATTCTCTTCATAGCAATTGTAAATGGGAGCTCATTCTTGATTTGGCTCTCTGTTAGTCTGTTATTGGTGTATAGGAACGCTTGTGAGTTTTGCGAATTGATTTTATATCCTGAGATGTTGCTGAAGTTGCTTATCAGTTTCAGGAGATTTTGGGCTGAGATGATGGTGTCTTCTAAATATACAATCATATCATCTGCAAATAGAGACAATTTGACTTCCTCCTTTCCTAATTGAATACCCTTTATTTCTTTTTCTTGCCTGATTGCTCTGGCTAGAACTTCCAATACTATATTGAATAGGAGTGGTGAGAGAGGGCATCCTTGCCTAGCGCCAGATTTCAAAGGGAATGGTTCCAGTTTTTGCTCATTCAGTATGATATTGGCTGTTGGTTTGTCATAAATAGCTTTTATTATTTTGAGATATGTTCCTTTGATACCTAGTTTATTGAGATTTTTTAGCAAAAAGGGCTGTTAAATTTTGTTGAAGGCCTTCTCTGCATCTATAGAGATAATCACTTGGTTTTTGTCTTTGGTTCTGTTCATGTGGTGGATTACGTTTATAGATTTGTGTATGTTGAACCAGCCTTGAATCCCCAGGATGAATCCTACTGAGGGATAAGCTTTTTGATGTGCTATTGCAATCAGTTTGCCAGTATTTTATTGAAGATTTTTGCATCCACACTTATCATGGATAGTGACCTGAAATTTTCTTTTTTTGTTAGTTCTCTGCTGGGTTTGGTATCAGGATGATGTTGGTCTCAAATGATATGGGAAGGATTCCCTCTTTTTGTATTGTTTGGAATAGTTTCAGAAGGAGTGGTACCAGCTCCTCTTTGTACGTCTGGTAGAATTCAGCTGTGAACCCACCTGCACCAGGGCTTTTTTCAGTTGGTAGGCTATTAATTGCTGCCTCAACTGCAGCCCTTGTTATTGGTCTATTCAGGGTTTCAACTTCTTCCTGGTTTAGTCTTGGGAGGGTGCAAGTGTCCAGGAATTTATCCGTTTCTTCCAGGTTTACTGGTTTATGTGCATAGAGTTGTTTGTAGTAATCTCTGATTGTAGTTTGTATTTCTGTGGAATTGGTGGTGAGATCCTCTTTATCGTTTTTTATTGCATCTATTTGATTCTTCTCTCTTTTCCTTTTTATTAATCTGGTTAGTGGTCTATTTTGTTGATCTTTTCAAAAACCAGCTCCTGGATTTATTGATTTTTTGAAGGGTTTTTTATGTCTCTGTCTCCTTCAGTTCTGCTCTGATCTTAGTTATTTCTTGTTTTCTGCTAGCTTTTGAGGGTTTTTTTATCTTGCTCCTCTAGCTCTTTCAATTTTGATGATAGGGTATCAATTTTAGATCTTTCCTTGCTTCTCATGTGGGCATTTATTGCTATAAATTTCCCTCTAGACACTGCTTTAAATGTGTCCCAGAGATTCTAGTACATTGTGTATTCATTCTTGTTGGTTTTGAAGAATATCTTTATTTCTGCCTTCATTTCATTGTTTATCCAGTCAGCATTCAGGAACCAGTTTTTCAGTTTCCATGTAGTTGTGCTGTTCTGAGTCAGCTTCTTAATCCTGAGTTCTAATATGATTGCACTGTGGTCTAAGAGACTGTTTTTTTTATGATTTTCATTCTTTTCCATTTGCTGAGGAGTGATTTACTTCCAATTATGTGGTCAACTTTAGAGTAGGTCAATGTGGTGCTGAGAAGAATGTATTCTGTGGATTTGGGGTGGAGAGTTCTGTAAATGTCTATTAGGTCCACTTCATCCAGATCTGATTTCAAGTCCTGGATATTCTTGTTAATTTTCTGTCTCATTGATCTGTCTAATATTGACAGTGGAGTGTTAAAGTCTACCACTATTATTGTGTGGGAGTCTAAGTCTCCTTGAAGGTCATTAAGAACTTACTTTATGTATCTGGGTGCTCCCATATTGGGTGCATATATATTTAGGATCATTAGCTCTTCTCGTTGCATTGATCCTTTTAACATTTATGTAATGCCCTTCTTTATCTCTTTTGATCTTTGTTGGTTTAAAGTCCACTTTATCAGAGACTAGGATTGCAACTCCTGCTTTTTTTTGCTCTCCATTTGCTTGGTAAATCTTCCTCCATCCCTTTATTTTGAGCTATGTGTGTCCTTGCATGTGAGATGGGTTTCCTGAATACAGCACACTGATGGGTCTTGACTTTTTATCCAATTTGCCAGTCTGTGTCTTTTGATTGGGACATTTAGGCCATTTACATTTAACATTAATATTGTTATGTGTGAATTTGATCCTGCCATTTTGATGCTTAGCTGGTTGTTTTGCCTATTAGTTAATGCAGTTTCTTCATCGTGTCAATGGTCTTTACCATTTGATATGTTTTTGGAGTAGCTGGGACTGGTTGTTCCTTTCCATGTTTAGTGCTTCTTTCAGGAGCTCTTGTAATGCTGACCTGGTTGTGATGAAATCTCTCAGCATTTGCTTGTCCATAAAGGATTTTATTTCTCCTTCGCTTCTGAAGCTTAGTTTCGCTGGATGTGAAATTCTAGGTTGAAAGTTCCTTCTTTAAGGATGTTGAATATTGTCCCCTACTCTCTTCTTGCTTGTATGGTTTCTGCTGAGAGATCCACTGTGAGTCTGATGGGCTTCCTTTTGTGGGTAACCCAACCTTTCTCTCTGGCTGCCCTTAGCATTTTTTCCTTCATTTCAACCCTGGTGAATCTGACAATTATGTGCCTCGGGGTTGCTCTTCTTGAGGAATATCTTTGTGGTGTTCTCTATATTTCCTGGACTTGGATGTTGGCCTGCCTTGCTAGGTTGGGGAAGTTCTCCTGTATAATATCCTGCAGAATGTTTTCCAGCTTTGATTTGTTCTCCCTGTCACAATCTGATACACCTATCAAATGTAGATTAGGTCTTTTCACATAATCCCATATTTCTTGGAGGCTTTGCTCATTTCTTTTCACTCTTTTTTCTCTAATCTTGCCTTCTCATTTTACTTCATTGAGTTGATCTTCGATCTCTGATATCCTTTCTTCTGCTTGGTCAATTCGGCTATTGAATCTTGTGTATGCTTCGTGAAATTCTCGTGTTGTGTTTTTAATCTCCATCAAGTCATTTATCTTCTTCTCTAAGCTGGTCATTCTAGTTAGCATTTTGTCTAACTTTTCTTCCAGGTTCTTAGTTTCTTTGCATTGGGTTACAACACGTTCATTTAACTCAGAGAAGTTTGTTGTTACCTACCTTCTGAAGTCTGCTTCTGTCGATTCGTCAGACTCATTCTCCATCCAGCTTTGTTCCCTTGCTAGGAAGGAGTTATGATCCCTTGGAGGAGGAGAGGCATTCTGGTTTTTGGTGTTTTCATCCTTTTTGTGCTGATTTCTTCCCATCTTCATGGATTTATCTACCTGTGGTCTTTGTAGTTGGTGGCTTTCGGATGGGGTCTCTGAGCAAGCATCCTTTTTGTTAATATTGAAGCTATTTCAGTTTTTCAGTTTTCCTTCTAACAGTTGGCCCCTTTGCTACAGGACTGCTGGAGGTCCATTCCAGACCCTGTTTGCTTGCGAATCACCCATGGGGACTGCAGAACAGCAAGGCTTGCTGCCAGTTTTTTCTTCTGTTATCTTCATCCCAGGAGGGTACCTGCCAAATGTCAGCCAGAGCTCTCCTTTATGAGGTGCCTCTTTGGATACTCAGGGGTCAGGGAGCTGCTTGAGGAGACAGTCTGCCCCTTATCAATTTCAGGTGCTGTGCTGGGAGCTCTGTGGTTCCATTTAGAGCTGCTAGGCAGGTACATTTAAATCTACTGCAGCAGAACTCATAACTGTCTCTTTTCCCAGGTGCTCTGTCCTGGGAAGGTGGGGCTTTATTTGTAAGTTCCTGATGTGCTGCTGCCTTTTTTCAGAGATGCCCTGCTCAGCAAGGGGGTAGTTTAGTCACAGTCTGCCAGCAGAGGAGCTGCTGAGCTGCCATGGGCCCTGCCCACCTGCTGTGTAAACTTCCTTGTGGTTTTGTTCACAGAGATACAGTTAGAACTGCCTCAGTAATGGTGGACTGCCTCAGTAGTGGTGGACTGCCTCAGTAATGGCGGACATCCTTTCCCCCACAGAGCTCGACTGTCCCAGGTCCAGCTGCACTTGCTGCGAAAGTCAGAGCATTTCAGATTGCTGGTCTTTGTGGGTGTGGGACTCACCAATCCAGATCACCTGGCTCCCTGCTTTCAGCCCCCTCTTTTTTAGTTGAATAGGTGGCTCTGTCTCCCAGGCATTCCAGGCACCAGTTGAAACAGCTGCCCAGATTTGTGTGAGTTTTTGTGCAGAAACCCACAGCGACAGCTATAACAGCTGTGCTGGAAACTTGTGCTGCTTTTCGCCCAGGAACCTCCTGGTCTGTGGGCAGTAAAAGCTATGGGAGTGGTTCAGTATCTGAACCGGAGTGCTGGAGTGGATGGAAAAGCCCCTGACGGCCTCCCTTGGGTATGGAGGGGTATCCTCCAGGGATTGCACTTTCCGGGTAAGGCAGCACCCTTCCCTGCCTTGGCTTGCCCTTCCGGGGATACACCCACTGTGCCACCAGTCCCATTGAGATGCATCTGGTACCTTGTTTGGAAATGCAGAGAGAACTCACACACTGCGCAGGTCTCACTGGGAACTGCACTCCAAAGCTGTTCCTATGCAACCATCTTACTCCACCTCTGACAGGTCTTCCTCAATGCTCACCTTAAGAGAAAAATGTAATGATCTTTCACCAGGTCCACCATTAAGAAAGTGAAGAATTTGTCCAT
The DNA here is from genome assembly GCF_030222135.1 of Aotus nancymaae. Classification (NCBI taxonomy): domain Eukaryota; kingdom Metazoa; phylum Chordata; class Mammalia; order Primates; family Aotidae; genus Aotus; species Aotus nancymaae. Next base: position 8,750,351 of record NW_026988447.1, on the reverse strand, counting down.
GTGTTTTCAAATTCATTCTCTACCTAAAATAGCAAATCACTGTGGGTGGCAGCCTCCGAGCATGTTGTCTTGGAGACTTGATTCCATTTTCACATCTGCCTTGTGAGTTGGGTTTATTTTGCCCTTGAGTGGTATCTGGCATGCTGGCTTCCCTTTGGAACTCAAAATCCACACTGGCCCAGGTGATGTTTACCTGTCATTTAGGTCAACTTTGTGACTAACTTATGTTGTCATATGGTGAATTGTTGGGTTTAGATACTCTGTACTTAAATCACACTAACTAAAAAATATCTCAGAATTTCTTGTTTTATTTCTATAACAATATATATTGGTTCTTATTTTGGTTTTATA